>NC_040909.2:0-1367324 GCF_004126475.2 Phyllostomus discolor
TCTGGCTCCACTCCCAGCCCTGCAGGGCTGACAGCCAGACTCATGGCCTGAGGGTGTGCAGTCTTGGAACAGCCTCTTATAGACACTACGGCCTCCTCCTCCTGCCAGTGGTACACCTGGGATCAGGGCTGTGAGGTGTTTGGCCCCTGCTGGCAGGATCAGTGCTCCTTGTCTGACTGGACTCTGGGTCTTGGGATGGGATGAAGCTGACTGTCAGCCAGGAGCCTGTGAGGAGCCACCCAGCCCCTGAGCCCTGGCTCCCAGCCCTACCCCTGCCAATGCCCTGACTGTGGGTTCTCTCTGCCAAGCATCTCACTTGGGTGTCTTGGTATTTTTTTTCTTTGTATCATTTGTATAACTCTGAGGCAGGAGATAGTCAGGAAGGAGGAAACTCTGGAGGTGCCCCAGGGCTGAGATAAAGGACATCCATACAGGACAGAGACCCTGTTCTAAGACGGGTTGTTCATAGCTTTCTGGAAAAGCACTGAATCATGGTGACTCATGAATGCTCCTGCACAGAAGATGCTACACGACCCCTGCTTCGTCATAATAGCATTATAATGTGTTAATATTGTGTAACCCCCTTCTGCAGTGTCCAATCAAGGAAAATCATGGGAGACCACATACGCAATAAAATCCCACCAAAACTAGCCAGGAAATCTCTGCCCTATAAGAACAGAATCACTCCAGCCTCTGAGGTCAATCTCTGCTCAGAGTTAGCCCGCTCCCATGTTCTGTGGAGTGTATTATCACTTACTAAATCTGCTCTCTCTGTCTGCTATAAACTCTGTGTGTTCAGTTCAATTCCTTGTGCACGATCACCAACAACCTGCTTACCTGTGCCTACCTGTAACAACTCTGAATGTCCATGGTTATAATTCTGGACTACAAAGAGCAAAAATGAATTATACAAATTGAAAAAATTAACCATATTGTGCTCTTTGTTGGAACCTACAAGCAAGTTCCAACGAATTTCAATTCAGTGAAATTATATAGGGTATGTTACTTGCTCTCATTGCTAATAATGTAGAAATCAGAAACAGAGGGTACTAGAAAATCCTTTTATTTGTATGTTATAAAATCCACTTCTAAATAACCCCCAAAACAAATCACAATTGGAGTTAGAACTAACATAAACTGGGTGATAATAAAAATACTGCATACCAAAGCCAGATCACTAAGGTTCCACAAACGGTCAGGTCAGTGGTTCTCAAGCACAAGTGATTTTGCCCCCAGGGGAACATTACATAAAGCAGGGACACATTTTAGATTGTCATGAGGGTAGGAGGTGAGGGAGAGTGTTATTGACCAGGAGTAAATGGAGGTAATGCATGCTAACAAGCACCTACAATGCAGCAGAGAAAAAAAAAAAACAGGAGAAAGAATTATTGGCCCAAAAGGTCAGCAGTACTGTTACTAGGGAAGTACCAAGTGAGGGGAGTTAGGGGGATTCCCCTCCTCAGGTTCTTGTCCTGCTGGAAAGAATGGGTTCGGGCAAGGGACAACAAGCACAGTGAAAGGTGAAGGTAGCAGGTTTATTTGTGACATGCACTTGACAGGAACCTGCAAGCTTGCCCCCAGCTAGTCTGAGTGCCCCACCTGCTGGGGTTTCAGGGCTTTCATGTTTGCAGCGAGCCTCCAGGCTTCCCCTCTGCAGGCCTTCTCCCAGCCCTTCTCCAACCTTGAGATTAACATACAGTTTCAAAGGCTTCCTTTCCAGATAGAGAAAATGGTACATAGAATTTCAAAGGCTCCCCTCCAGCTGCTGGTGCGCTCATCCTGGTCTCTCATGACCTCGGAACCTCTGAAAACCTTACCTGACCCCACTTAGGACAGCTGAAATACTGGGTGGGATGTGGCCCCTTCCCCTCCCCACCTTGGTTTGCTACCTATCCTGCTTAGCGGTGCTGGGAATGAGAAGCCCTGCTCTACATGAACCTCAATGAAGAGTCCAGGAGAATGGAAACCGCACATCACTTTGCTCCCTAGATCTGAAACAGTGCCTCTCTCTTTGCACAGACAGCATACAAACTGAGACCTAAAGAACAACAACAACACCCACAAAAGTTCACCATCTTGCAAAGATTGGCAAGTGTCCTAGGCTGAAAAGACACCCTCAAAACCTCAGGAAGCAAAAATGGTCTGACACCTTAGGAGACAGAACCACACTGTGATACACCATGGCAGACATCTGAGGGTCACGGCTTCTTCTCATTGCCCATACATCACTCTTCAATAGCTCTCCTATAATGCAACTAGAATCGATAATCTTAGTCTTTTAGGTCCCAGAATTCACCATCTAAAATTTACCTTTTGAAAATGTGGACATTTACTATATTATAAATTCCTTAGATTACCTACAAGGGGCACAATTTCACCTATAAGATACTTCTGATTTCTTTTTCTTTTTTTTAATTGTTTTTAACCTTTATTTATTTATTTTTAGAGAGGGAATGGTGGGAGATAGAAAGAGAGAGAGAGAGAAACATCAATGTGCGGTTGCTGGGGGTCATTGTTTAGTCACTAATAAACTTACAACTAACAAAAATAATGTTTCTAACCCTTCACATTATCCTTCTTTCTTCATATTTTCTGCCAAGCTTTAGCTACTTTTCTGTTATACATAACTAAAATAATGTGATAATTATTATTACATGATAGCTTACTTACCTTGAAAATCATTAGAATCCATTTTTACATTATTACAAATAATAGAATTAAGTAATGTGTAGGGCAAATTGCATGCATAATTAAATATCCTTTATATACAAAAGAGTAAGTTAAAGATATAATTTTTAAAAACACCCAATAGCAACAAAACTGGTGAAATGCCTGGGAATGAACTTAACAAGAATGTGTAAGATCAGTATGAACCAATTCATAACATGCTACCCAATAAAAGACACCTGAACAACACCTACTTGGGTAGCTCAGTGGTTTGGGCACCATGCCGCAGATCTAAAGGTCACCAGTTCAATTTCCGATCGGGACACATGCCTGGGTTGATGATTCACTCTCCAGTTGAGGGCGTGTGAGACTCACCTGATTGATCTTTCTCTCTCTCTCTTTCTACCTCCCATCCCCTTTCTCTAAAAATAAATAAAATCTTTTGTTTGAAAAGACACTTGAACAACAGAAAAGCAACAGCATATTCTAGATAGAAAAATATAAATGATCTACATTTCTTAGTTACCCATAAATGTAATGTGATCAGATTAAAATATCAGCAAAAAATGTTTTAACCCTAACCTGAGGACATACTTATTGATTTCAGAGAGAAGGGAAGGGAGGGGGAGAGACAGGGAGAAAAACATCGATATGAGAGAGAAACATCAAAGGGTTGCCTCTCGTACGTGTCCCCACTGGGGAATGAACCTGCAACTTAGGCATGTGCCCTGACTAGAGCTCAAACTACGACCTTTTGGTTCATGGGATTGTTATGGGAGAAACTCAGTTCTTCTTGATGATGCAGTAAAGAATTACAGATCAGCCCGTCTACTAGTGAGCAAGCAGGGTTTACTAGTGATACGTTCTCATGGAAGACAACGGGCCTTGCCAAGGTGGCGTGAAAGGTATAGATTCCGGGCAGGGCAAGGTAAGGGCGGCAACGGGCAAGGGCAAGAGTGTCAAGAGCCTTTGGTCCTTGGTCCTGAGGACGTATGTAGTTGGCGGGATGGGGGGGCAGGGGAAGAATTTACATATCGATTGGTGGGTAAAGGTGGTGCCAGCTTCCACAGGGGATGTGACTACCCAAACTTAGGTATGTGTGGGGGTCTGTTAGCCTGAATCCTTATCTCACTCCAGACCCCATATGTTCCTCTTGTTGTAAAACAGAAATGTGACAGGAGGCAGTTAAAGTTGGGCCAGTCACCCAAAGTTATTTACAGGCTCTTTCTGTAAACATTACGGACTCCTCATAAAACAGATGGTGACCAGAGGTAGGCAAGTAACCAAAGCTGTTTTCTGGGCTTTTTCTTTGGGCTCTGTGGACCCCCTCCCACCTGCCAACCAGACCTTGGAATTAACACACAGTTTCAAAGGCTTTTTTCCAAGACAGTGGAAACGATACCTAGAATATCAAGGGCTCCCTCTTCCTGTGCCACCATGGTGTTTCTTGTGATGTTCCAAACACCTGGCACTATTATCAGATCAGTCCCAGGACGACTGAGTCACTGGGTGAGACTTGTCTCCCTCCTCCTCCTCCTTGCCTCGGTTTGCTATCTATCCTACGTAACAGGACAAACCTCCAACCAACTGAGCCACATTGCCCAGGGCTCAGCAAAATATTTTAAAGTAAAAGAAGCTCAATTTTAGTTTACCTGTTAAAGTAAGGATGAATTAAAAGGTGTGTTGTATTAGGAAGATACAGTAAGTAAAACAGTGGATTAATGCCCTGTGAATAGACAGATTGATGGGAAAGAATACAGGGTCCACTAATACATACAGATCCATATGGAAATTGTGTTTTGTTTTATTTAGTTTTTTTAATTTATTGATTTATTTTTTGTTTGGAAGATCTATCATTTGCCTCTCATGCACTCCCAACTGGCGACCTGGCCCACAACTTGTCACAGGTGGGCACAGGTAAGGTGGGCACAGGTAACTACAGTTCTTGGTGATCACAAACAAAGAACTGAACACAGAGAGTTTATAGCAGACAGACAGAGAGCAGATTTATTAAGCGATAGCACACTCCACAGAACATGGGAGCTGACTTGGAGCAGAGACTGATCTCAGGGGCTGCAGGGATTCTATACTTACAGGGCGATATTTCTTGGCTAGTTTTGGCAGAGTTTTATTGCCCATGTAGTTATATTGGTGTACACCTACTGTACATGTGGTCTCCCATGATCTTCCCTAATTGACAATGAGGGAAGGGGGTCCCACAATGCTGGTTTATTATAATGCTATTATAATGAGGCAGGGGTCATGTAGCGTCTTCTGCACAGATGCAGTTATGATTGCCCATGATTCAGCACTTTCCCAGAAAGCAGGAACAACTGGTCTCAGAACAGGGTCTCTGTCCTGTACCAATGCCCTTTATCTTGTCCCTGGAGCACCTCCAGAGTTTCCTCCTGACTATCTCCTGCCTCAAACCCAGGCATGTGCTCTAACTGGGACTGAAACTGGTGACCTTTTGGTTTGCAGGCGGATGCCCAGCCCACTGAGCCACACCAGTCAGAGCCATTGCTTGTCTTGCACGTGGCTTGACCAGGGATCAAACCTGTAGCTTTGCTTACCGCCCCCCCCCCAAAAAAAAACCCTGTACAGATATAAAAACTTCACATGAGCCCTGGCTGGTGTGGATCAGCAGACTGAGCACCAGCTTAAGAACTGAACAGTCATGGTTGGATTCCCAGTCAGGGCTCATGGCTGGGTTGGGGGCCAGATTCTCAGTGTGGAGTGTGTGAGAGACAACCGATCAATGTATCTCTTTCACAATTCAACACATCGATGTTTCTCTCCCTTTCTTTCTCTCTCCCCTACCTCCTCTCTAACAATAATAAATAAAATCTTTAAAAAATAAACTTAACATGCAGCAGCAAAATTGGATTCAGCATTTAGGGATGATCCACTACACCCAACGTTTCCTTCTGGTCTGCACCAAAGTGTTTTCCCAACGTGAACACCAGATGGCAGAAGAGAGGCGCATTGGGAACATTTTTTCAGTGATCATAGTGTACTGTAAAGCAAGTTTCAACAAACTTCAAAACATTGAAATTATGTAAAGCTGATTGTTGGCACTAATTTCGGTTAATCTAGAAATCAGTAACAAAAGGTTACCAAAAAGTCCTTATTTTTAAAAGTGATGAAATGCACATCGAAATAATGTTGAATTCCACATTCCTAGATGATACAGTATACCCACCCACTTTTCCTGCGGACCTGCAATAAGGTGACATTCCCCAAAATGGCCACGAGATGGCAGCAGACACCGACTGATGCAATGCATATCCTACTGCTGGCCCGGCTGAAAAGTTCCCTTGCTTTTTACCCTGAGATGCAACGGCAATCACACTTTTCATTGTCTCCCCACAAAATAATGCACAATGCCATCACCGTTTTCTTCCTCTGCCCTCTGCCCCCTTCATGCCATTTCACCATTCCATCGTCCCACAACACCGTTCTCTTTTGGAGCAGAGATCTCTTCCAGGTGTCTTCTGCACTCTTCCAGGGAATGGAAATTTCTCTTCACAAAGAAACACTCAGGGAAATAAGCTAAATGGCTGTGGGAAGGAGCAAGGTCTCCTGAGCACTGTGGAGCAATCAGGACTGCACAGCCAGGCTGGAAGCGTTTTTTCCTGGTCACCAAAGAGAAATGTGCTCTGTCACCTCATCCTAACCTTCCGTATCTTCTGCTGACAAATTCCCCAGACTCCTCCTCTGAGGCGGAGTTTTCAGTTGGTCTGACGGGGAGCAGTACCTGTCACCAGTAACCTGCTGGCTTTCTGAAAGGAGCTCCTACTGAAGGATCACCCTCCAGAATTCACCAGACAATCACTTCCTTTGAATGATGACCACCCTTGGGAGGGGCGAGTGGTGGTTCCTTGGTTTGCCCACAATCTCTCCCATTCCAGGTTGTTCTCAAACAGCAAAGATTCATCCCCCCCGACCCCCACCACACACAATCTTCATGGAAATGAAACATTTTCCTTATGTTTCAGTGGAGAACCACTTGTGGAAATTCACTCATGAAGGGTCCCCACCATCCCACTTAACGCCTGTGGAGCCCAAATGGCAAAGCAACTAACATAACCAAGCTGGTGCAAATGGTTTCCAAAGCCTGATTAGGACACTTTGAACGTGTTGCCTGTCTCCCACCTGCCATGACGTGCTCTGTCCTCAGTGAACGTCTGCAGTTGAGGGCTCTCCACTGCACCTGGTCTGCCTGCCTGTGGGAGGAGGAATCTCCAGCATGAAACTTCACAGTCCACTTCTGACACACTTCATCAGTCACAGCATCTTCTCCACACACACCACAGACCTTTTCTTGCCTTACAGTTGCCCTTGCACCTTCTTTGAAGTGACTAAGCCAAAGGGACCGAAAATGTTGCTTATGTTCATGCATACTCACTGCGGAAATGGCCAACCATACACTCACCACTTGTGGTGAGATTCTTTTATCACACACCCATAGGACACCTGTCACAATACAGTCTAACATGATGGTTTCGAATGAGGTTCAAGACAAGTCATGGCATCCACCACAACCCCAACCCGTAATCCTAACCCCGAACCATGCCACGCACCAGACACCAGACCGGGTGCCCGAAGCCTGTCCCTGACTCTGGACATCAAACCGCAGAGAACACTGTGTCCTCCTATTTAAATGTGTAAGCCCTTGAAAGGTCATTATCTCATGTCTAAAACAATAAAGCAGGTTTCTGTGAAACAAGTTATATTAAATCAAGCAAATTAAATAATGCAGTGATGACACACCTAAGACTGAAATGCATGAGTCTGCTGCTGGCATATCAAGGCACACCCTTTCAAAGCAAAACTGATGAAAGTAGACCAGTAAACGTGATATCCTCTTGATTAAAATATTCTGGGTAGCAGGAGAAGCTATTCTCAGAGTAAGAAGACCACACACGGAATTGAAGAAAGTGCTTGCACATTATACTTTCAGTAAGACTCTTTCTTTCACAACAAAGAACTTTATGACTCATCAATGAAGAGACACCTATATTATTTTAAACATTTTATTTCTTTACTTTTAGAGAGGGGGAGGGAGGGAGAAAGAGAGGGAGAGAAACATCAGTGGGTGGTTGCCTCTCACGTGTCCCCTACTAGGAACCTGCCCTGCAACCCAGGCATATACCCTTGACTGGGAATCAAACCAGAGATCCCTTTGGTTTACAGGCCGGTGCACAATCCACTGAACCACACCACCCAGGCAGGCATCTATATTTTTAAAAACTTGAATGGTCCCTTCTAACGAGAACACATTCATAGAAGTGGTAAAAAAAATACCAGAGAAGATGTCCCATGGCTACATCACAGCACAATGCCCCTTCCCAGACACTACAAAGGCTATAATGAGAAAGCAAAACTGAGAAATGTTTATGATCACAAACAAAACTTAGAATGACTGACCATTTCTATTGTAAATGTAAACTATTGCAAACCAAGCCCTGGCTGGCGTAGCTCAGTGGATTGAGCGCAGGCTGCGAACCAATGCATTGCAGGTTCGATTCCCAGCCAGGGCACATGCCTGGGTTGCAGGCCACGGCCCCCAGCAACCGCACATTGATGTTTCTCTCTCTCTCTCTCCTTCTCCCTCCCTCCTCTCTGAAAATGAATAAATAAAATATTCATTTAAAAATATATATAATGTTTTTTAAAAAATAAAAAATAAAATAAAGAGTAATAAAAAAACTATTGCAAACCTTTTATAAAATGATTTGACATTTCGTCAAAAAAATTACCCTACTGTGTTCAATAACTCCACTTCGAAACACATACCTGAGAATTTGAAGGCAGATGTTATAACAAACTTATACATGATTATTCTTAACAGCACTGTTAACAACAACCAAAAGGTAGAAAGTATTCAAATGTCCATCCCCAAGTAAATGATACATAAAATTTGCTTATTCTGTCACCAAGAAGTTACTGGACTTTTACTCCAAGGCAGGTTTGCCCTGGCAAGGTGTCATACATGTAGACACTTGACTTGTGCAGTAAAAATTTCATAACACAAACCTAGGGAATTTTGAGTTTGTATATTAAATGTAAGGGCAGTGAAACAAAGAAAGGGCTTCAGAGAGAAGAGGCACAGTCAGAGCAACAAGAGTGAGCGTAGGTGGCACTGCATCTGGGGAAACAGAAAAGTCAGATGCAAAGAAGGTCCTTCGAGACAGAATCGGGGTGACCCGGGACGAGCTGCCGCTGCCCACTGCTCCCTGGCCGCAAGTCTCACAGGGATGAGGAGATAAGGAGGAACACAGTGAAGACAGGCAGCAAAGAAGAGCAGGGAAGGCACATGTGTGCTCAACAAACAGTGCATGCTGGGTGCGCTGTCTTTAGGGTTTTACCTGTTTTCTAACGTTGAGGACTTTAGAGGAGGTCTCAGAAGAGTCAGCTCCACAGAATACTCAGCTTTCCAGGGGTGCCCTTCGATGTGCTGATGCAACAAAGCAAGCACACAGAGTGGTCAGGGTCCTTCTCTGGTGAACTTCTCCTTCAGAAGAGTCACCAGAGAAGGGCTGGGACTGAGGTGGGTCTTCCCCTGTGTGGCCTGAAACTTGTAAACCATTTGCTCTCCAATGCCCTTGCTTAGAGAAGTTAGATCCTCAGACTTATTACCAGGCTGTACATCGCTGGCCTTATTTAGCTCTCAAACTCACCTTTCCCATTCCATTTGCCAAGAAATTTTCCTCGCTTTTTTACTAATCTGCCTAAACTCCATACACTTGGGGACTCATATTGGCATTGAATTTGACAACAATGATCATCTGTGGGCAGACACCAGACACCAGAGCCAAACTCAGGACCTTGGACACAGACCTTTGACTCCAAAACCTGGACCCTGCAGTGGACCCAAACCAAAACCAGGACTCCAGGAGCAAAGCCCTGTGCCCACACCTGACCCAGACCATGTGGTCCAAGGGCCAAACACCAGATGCCGGGGATTGACATTGGATCCTTATAATGCCAGATTCCATACACCACAACCTAAAGCTTCATCTGCACATGGATCTTGCAGGCAAACACAGGACACAATGCCACATCCCAAGAGGCGCAAGACTGCAGACACACAACCGAATACATTTTTACTCTGAGGCACAGGCTCTGGACACAGGATAGCAGATCTGAAACCAGGATGCCACGGCCAGAATTTGGAGTTGGGGCCAGATGCCAGGCCCGCGTTGCCAGAGGCCAGAGGCAGCAGCTGAACCAGATCTTCACACTGTAAACAACCTGTGATTCAGTATGATAAAACCTTTGTCTCTCCAAATGCAAACTTCAAAATTTTACCAAACCCAGCAACAATAGGCCAAAACACTGAGTGAACAAAAAGGATGCTGACCTTGAATGGCAGATGTCCATGATCTCTCAGCTGCAACAGCTTCAGGAGTTAGCGCTGTCTCACCATTCATTCCACACTGCCGGCTTTTCAAAACTGTGGGGAATTATTCTGGCCAAGATGGAGGCATAGGTAGACACACTGTGCCTCCTCACACAACCAAAATTAAGGACAACAAAAATATAGAAACAAAAAAACAATCTGATCTCACAGAAAATTGAACTGTACGGAAGTCTGACAACCATTCATCCTGACCGGTAAGAGGGGCAGAGTCTGAGGCCTGTGGAGAGGGGTTGCAGCAGGAGAAAGCGGTGCTTGGAGGTCCTGGGTGCACAGGCAGAGGCTAGCAGGCCCCGGCCCAGGGTGGCCACGGGCAGACCCAGTGAGGCTCGCAAGGCCACTGGCTGACCTTGGACACACATCCCCGCACAGATAAGCCAGATGAAAACAGGGAGCGAGACAGACCACGCAACCTAGGGCCCCAGTGCCTGGAAATGAAGCCTGAAAGCACCGATTGGAAACACTTGTTGGGGTTGAGGTGCCGGGAGAGACTGCCAGCCTCACAGGAGAGTTTGTTGCAGAGACCCACAGGGTCCTAGAACGTACACAAACCCACCCACCTGGGAACCAGCACCAGAAGGGCTCAGTTTGCTTGTGGGAAGTGGCAGAAGGGACTGAAGTCAGACAGAGAGCGGAGCAAATGCAATTGTTCCCTCTCGGACCTCGCCCCCACCTATAGCATGACAACCCAGCAATTGGGTTTCCCCACCCAGATGAACACCTAAGGCACCGCCCCTCATACGTAACCGGCGCGACAAGACCAAAAACAAACAAACAAACAAACAAACAAACAAACAAAAAAGCAGCTCAAATGGAAGAACAGATCAAAGCTCCAGAGCCAATACATCTAAGCAACCAAGAGATAGCCAACCTATCAGATGCACAGTTCAAAGCACTGGTGATCAGGATGCTCACAGAATTGGTTGATTTTGGTCACAAATTAGATGAAAAAATGAAGGCTATGCTAAGTGAAATGAAGGAAAATGCACAGGGAACCAATAGTGATGAGAAGGAAACTGGGTCTCAAATCAATGGAGTGGACCAGAAGGAAGAAAGAAACTTCCAAACAGAAAAGAATGAAGGAAGAAGAATTCAAAAATATGAGGAAAGGCTTAGGAACCTCCAGGACATCTTGAAACGTTCCAACATCTGAATTGTAGGGGTACCAAACAGAGAAAAAGAAGAGCAACAAAGTCCAGGAAGCTTAGAGAGTCCCAAAGAAGTTGGACCCAAGGAGGATCACACCAGGGCACATCATCATTACATTACCCGAGATTAAAATGAAGGAGAGAACCCTAGAAGCAGCAAGAGATAAGGCGACAGTCACCTCCGAAGGCGTTCCCAGCAGACTGTCAGCTGATTTCTCAAAAGAGACCTTGCAAGCAAGAATGAGCTAGAAAGAAGTACTCCAGGTCATGAAAGGCAAGGACCTACATCCAAGATTGCTCTATCCAGCAAAGCTTTCATTTAGAATGGAAGGGCAGATAAAGTGCGTCTCAGAGAAGGTCAAGTTAAAGGGGTTCATCATCACCAAGCCCTTATTATATGAAATGTTAAAGGGAGTTATCTAAGAAAAAGAAAATAAAAAATATGAACAGTAAAAAGATAGCAAACTCACAATCATTAACAACCATGCCTAAAACAAAAACTACAACTAAGCAAACAACTAGAACAGGAACAGAACCACAGAAATGAAGATCACATGGAGGGTTAGCAACGGGGGAGTGGAGGAGGAGGAGGAGAGGGGGAAAAGGTACAGAGAATAAGTAGCATAGGTGGTGGAGGTAGAAAATAGACAGGGAGAGGGCAAGAATAGTATGGGAAATGTAGAAGCTAAAGAACTTATGACACATGGACATAAACTAAAGGGGGGAAATGTGGGTGGGAGGGGGTGTGCAGGATGGAGGGGAGTGAAGGGGGAGAAATGGGACAACTGTAATAGCATAATCAATAAAATATATTTTTAAAAACCTGTGGGGAATTAAAAAGGGATTGTTTTCCACCAACCCTGTTGGCTCTAATACCTGTGGGATAATAATTAAAATAACATAATCAGATCAATACAAGATATTCAACATTTAATCTATGCATGAGTACAAATGAATACCAGACAATGAGGTGATATCAGGTGTATAGGACCTTGGGGAGTATGGGGAAACAGGGTCTTATGGCAGTAAAGTGGGTGATTGACAGGTAATTTGCTGAAAAGTGCAGCATTCGTGGGATGTTACTTTTTGTTAGACAGTCCCACAAACTATAGGACACAAGCTAAATTAATAAACTCTTCCGAATTTCATCCACGTAATCATTCAGTTGAGAATAGGTTACTTTGCTTAAATTGTTAAATCTTGTGGCAACAGCAGCAGACACAGCCTGAGGGAGCCTCCGACCAGCTCATTGCCCACAGGGGGTCAAAAGACTGAGTGTCCCTGTCCAGCTCACTGTGGACCATCCTCTTCAGCTTGCTACCAGTGGAGTACAGTGGAGCCCACGAGTGCAAGTCAGGTGACCGTGAAGCCACAACCAGGAGGCAACCCATGGCCACACAGGTGGAACAATGATGCAGTCAGGACCTCAACGCTGCCAATACATCGGGTGGCCAGGATATGGTCATGTTTGAAACATCAATGCAGTTAGGACATCAACAAGCAGGTGAACTGATGCAGGAGGACAAAGTAACAGCCAGGACACCAACACAGACAGGACATTGACAAGGCCAAGACATCTACACAGAAAGGACAGCAGCACAGCTCACATATTGACTTGGTCAAGGCATTGACTCAGAAAGTACGACAGGGACACCAAGGGAACTGGGACATCGACAAAGATAGGAAAGTGGCACAACCAGGAAATCTATGCAGGTGGGGCAGCGGCACAGCGGGGACATCAATGCAGATGTGGGACATTGAAATGCAGGCCACAGAGCAGCACGACCTCTACATTGACCCAGACAGGACAGTGATGTGAAAGGGACACAAACGCAGGCAGGACAGCAGCATGGCCAGGACATCAAGGCAGAGGGGACCTAGACACAGTCACGATTTCAGCGAGGCTGGCACATTAGTGAGGCGAGGATGTAGACACAGGAGGGACATCGATGCTGACAGGATGTCCACACACACAGCACATTGGACCACACAGACGTGGACACAGCTGAAACATGAACATAGGTCTGGCCAACAAGAAGCACCTCGTTACCTGACTTTATAAAGACTCCACTGTTGTACGTGGGGGAGAGAAGAGAAAATGAACTGCAAAGTCCGTTTATATGAAAGTCATAACATCCATGACTAACTACCATTCCATTCAACATTCAAAGATCATTCACCACAGCTCACAACCTTTCCTGCTGGCCTGCACTAAGGTGTTCTTCCCAAGATGCATTTGAGATGAGCAGAGAGCCACACTTAGGACATTTTCCTAAGTGACCATAATGAGCCATAAAGCAAGATCAAACAAATTACAAAGAACACAAATTATATAGACTATAACTGTTACTCTCATTGTTGTTAATGTAAAAATCAGGAACAAAGGGTCACTAATATATCCTTACATTTAAAGGTTAGGAAATACGCCTTGTCTGGTGTAGCTCAGTGGATTGAGCACAGGCTGTGAACCAAAGCATCACAGGTTCAATTCCCAGTCAGGGCATATGCCTGGGTTGCAGGCCACAGCCCCCAGCAACTGCACATTGATGTTTCTTTCTCTCTCCCTCTCTCTCTCTCTCCCCCTCCCTTCCCTCTCTAAAAATGAATAAATAAAATCTTTTAAAAATCTCTTAAAAATAAATAAAGGTTAGGAAATACACTTCTAAACGACATTGCAATCAACAGTCATTGATATTCCACTGGAATCAATCACTTTTCCTGCCAACCTGCACGAAGGTGTCATTTGCAGGAATGCCCACGAGATGGCAGCAGTATGCACACTCAGAACACTTTGGAAATGACCATATTGTACCTTCCATCAGTTTTCAACCAACTTCAAAAGACTGAAATTATAAAAAACACATGTGTCGCCTCATGGCTGCTCATGTAGAAGTCAGAAAGAGAAGATAACTAGAAAGCCCTATCATTTAAATGTAATGAAAGACACTTCGTAAATAATATTCCATGAACCCTAGGTAGATAATTCACTATCGCCAATGACTTTTCCTGCTGACCTGCACGAAGCTGTTATTCCCAAGTTACACACGAGATGGCAGCAGAGAGCCACACTCGGGACAGTTTTCAAAGGGACCATCCTGTGCTAAGGCTAAGTTTTAAGAAATTCCAAAGGACTGAAATTATATACAGTATATTTCTTTCTGTCATTGCTGATAATATAGAAATCGGGAACAAGAGGTAATTACTAAGTCCTGATCTTTAAAACTTACTAAATGCACGTCTCAATAACATTGCAATCAACATTCATTGATATTCTCCTGCAGTCAACCACTTTTCCTGCTGACCAGCTACTAACTTGTCATTCCCAAAAGGCCCACGCGATGGCAGCAGAGATGCACACTGTACTATTTGCTTGGCCAAAAGGTTCATTCGGTTTTTAGGTAAAGACACAATGAGACGTTTTTCATTTTCACCAATAATTTCATTGAACGACATATTCACCATCTTGTCCCACTATTCTGCCAACTTTGGGGCATCTTCATTATTCCATCTTCCCAAAAGTTTTTATCTTTTAGCCAAGCCAATATAAAGCCAGTTTCAACAAGCATCACAGCATTGAAATTATATACAATAAGTTTCCTAAGTGCTCCTACTGCACTTCAGCCAGAACTCACTACAAGTGAGTGCCTGCAAAGTCCTTATACTTGGTAGTTATGTAATATACTTATAAATAACCTCAAAAATAAAACAATTTGAATTACAAAATAAACTGAATGGGATACACATACTACGTACTAAAAGTTATGAAAAGCATCTCCACCCTTCAAAGAAACATTATCAAAAATAAAAGCTGGAAATATACAAGTTTTGTGCCTACACTTATAAGCTAAAATAGTAAATGAAATCCAGAGAAGGTAGACAGAAACGTGCATGTTGACAAATCTGCAATTGTGTACACATGAAATGACAGCAGTTCTTTTTAACTTCTGGGATAGAATTTTGAATAAATGTTTTCTCATTGTTTAAGTAATCAGCAACAAAGTAAATTAAAAATGCTTTCAAGCACACTTGGAACTTTTTTAAAATGACTATATTTTCAAAAATGACTAATTTAGCTATAAAGCAGGTTTCAACAAATGTCTTACAAACTATGTTTATTCCTCTCTTTGCCATTAATCTGGAAACCAGTCACAAGGTAACTAGAAAGTCCCTATACTTACATGTTTTAAAAATGTACTTCCAAATACCTTCCCAAAATAAATCACATTCAGAGTGGAAAATAATTTACATAGAAAAATAATAAAAATACTGCATACCAGAGCCAGATCTTCTGGGTTTCAAAAATGATCAAAGCTTCAAACTGTTTCTCCACCAAAGGTGATTTTTGCCCCAAGGGGACTTAGGCAAAGTACTGAGCCTGTTAGATTGTCCTGAGGGGTAGAGAAGTGAAGGTGTTGACAGTGAATAGAGGTACTGGATGCTAATGAGCACCTACAATGCAGAGGACAATGCCCCAGGAGAATGCATTCTCTGACCCAAAAGTCCATAGTGCTGAGAATGAGAAACCCTACTCTGTATCATGAAGACTCCATTAGAACACAAACAGCATGTCCCTTTGCATCCTAGATCTGAAAGGCTGCCTTTCTAGGAACAGGAAGTCTGAAGCTGAAATGTAAAGAACAAAAAATGCCAGCCATCCTGCAAATATTGGGGAGAAGTGTCCTAGGCTATAGGTCAGGAGGCAAAGGAAGATCTGTCCACTTAGGAGACCAGATCACACTGTGATTAAACACAGTAGTCCTCTGAGGATCCCTGCTTCTTTCCATTGCTCATACATTACTTTAATAACTTATTCATAGTGTCACTTAGAACAGAGTCTTACTCTGTTAGATTCCAGATTTTACCATCTCAAGTTTTTTTTCTTTGAAAATGTGGACATTTGCTACATTCTGTATTCCTCAGATTACCTACCGGGGGGAACATTTCCTGTAACACCATACTTCTGATTTCTAGAACACCTTGCTCCCAGGCCCTAAACTCATTTAAAATGCTAAGAGGGATGTTACTCTTTTCTTTAGTCATTAACATATTCATGAATAATAAAGAGAACTTTTCTAGCTCCTCACATTACCTCACTTCTTGTTTCCTTCAAGCTTTAGCTATTTCTAGGTCACCTACAGCTACAACCATGTAATGATCATTATTGCATGAGAGCAAGTTTACCTCCGTAACTCATGCAAATCAACGGAAAAGTGTCACAAACAGAATTTAGTACAATGATGGGGAAATAACATGCAGAAATAAATATGTAGGGATACTAAGTTAAACATATAATTTTTTGTTTAAGATTTTATTTATTTACTTTTAGGGAGGGAAGGGAAGGAGAGAGAGAGAGAGAGGGGGGGGGGGGGGGAGAAAGAGAGAGACAGAGAGAGACATTAATGTGCGGTTGCTGGGGGTTATGGCCTGCAACCCAGGAATGTACCCTGGCTGGGAATCGAACCTGGGACACTTTGGTTCCCAGCCCATGCTCAATCCACTGAGCTACACCAGCCAGGGCTTAAACATATAATTTTTAACAAGACTTGCTAGCAACAAAACAGGTTTAAAAAAAGACCCTGGAAATAATATATAGGATCTGTGTAAAGAAAATTGGTCATTGCTACCCAATAGCAGGAACTTTAACAAATAAAAAGTATAATCATGTTCTTGGACTTCAGGAAAAACACACAATGATACCCATTTACCAAAGTTGTCTGTAAATTAATATAACCTAGATTAATATAGAAAAGTGGTCCCACAGGAAGTGGTCAGTTAAACTGGGACCTGAGATGTGTACCCCAGTCTGGGCCCTTTTTCTGCCCCCCACCCCCTCACCTCATAGCCCCCACGCAGCTCACCTCCTGCCCCTGGACCGCGTTGCTTGCATCACGTTAGGCTGTGAGTGTCACCTCGTTACCATGGAGACTGGCGCCGGCAGCGCCTAACCTCCAGTCCGTGTAGTTGTCTGTCTCTCCACCAGAACTCCCCGCCCCTCGCGCCCGCCAGCCTAAATACACCTCCCACCTAGCCCCGCCCCATCTGTGGCCCCCTCTCACCTCCCTCCCAGTTCCAGCTTTGACCTTACACAGACCCCACCTTTCATCCACAGGTTTGATGTTTAGTGGTCCATTTAAACAAAAGTAGCCAGGAATCAAGTATACTTGTGGACATGCAGTTGAATGAAGAAAGAATACATTAATAACATATACTTCATAAAATGAAAGACAACTCTGAAAAAGAACTTGTTTGGACAATACAAATAAAATACGCAAACTGGGAGAAAATATGAATTACCTTAAACATTGGGGATCAAATGTTTTGACAGAAGATCAAAAGAGAAAGAACGGGAAAAGGTACATAGGATGGTGCAAAAGTAGCTTTAATCAGAAACATAAATCACATGAAAATTACAGAATAATGTGCAGTAGACTTCGAGGTAAAAAGCATGACTAGAGATGATGAGTAATTCACTTCAAAAAGCTTAATTTACCCGGAAGATCCAAATTCACCATGTACTTAATGTCATAAACTGAGATTGTATAGAACAGACACACAAAGAAAACTTTATGATCATAACAGATTTAACAAACCTCTCTCATCCGAGATAGAGCACACCTCTTTCAGAAACAAGAGACCACCTCACAAAATTCAGTAAGGGTGTAAGAAACACCATGAGCAGCAAATTGGATTCAACATTCACAAAGAACGAAACGACTATACACAACTTTTCCTGCTGACCTGCTCTAAGGTGTTATTCCCAAAATCAACACGAGATGGCAGCAGAGATGCATGCTTGGAACATTTTTTACATTGAGTGTATTGGAATGAAACAAGTTTCAAAAAACATTCAAAGGATTGAAATTACATGAAGTATGTTTCTTGCTCTCATTGTAGCTAATTGATAAACCAGTTGTAAAATGTAACTAGAAAGTCCTTACACTTAAAAGTTATGAAAATGCACGTCTAAATATCCTTCAGAATGAATCACAGTTGGAGTTACAAATAATTTGAACTGATTAATAATGAAAATAATACATTAAAAACCTGTGGGAAAAGATAGTGATACATCTGTACATTAGGAGGAGACAGCGGAAAATTTACAACTTTTGCATCCATATCACAAGCCCAGAATAATAAATTAAATCCAGGAAAATAGAAGAATGGAAATGAGCAAGGAGAGATGTCTGGAAGGGTATATACTTAAAACAACAGCAGTTAGTACCTGTTTGGGTAGGTTTATTTTTTATTTTTCTATATAATTAAGGAAGGGTCAATTACAGTTTGGGTTAAAAAAAGGTACAAGAAGAAAATTTGGCATAATTTTAAATAATCATAACCCAGGCTGCTGTGGTGACAACACCAGAGGCCTTTTCTCTGCTCACCCAGCCCGATCTCCTCAGAGGGGCCCCTTTTCCAAAGGGCGCTTCTTTGTGTGCAAATGCAGCAGAATGGAGAGGAAGTGACAGGACCAGACCAGAAGGGGCAGAGCAGCCCAGCCTGAGGTGAAGTAGGCCCCAGGGCTGCCTTACTTCAGGGCCTCCTGGCAGCCCTGAAGCTTTACAACTAAGCAGCAAAGCTACCGAGCTGACCCACAGCGGTGCTGCTTCATGATTCACCTGTAACAATACTGAGCTTCCTAACACAGACGTGCCGCACTCACAGCCATTCTGTGTCAAAACCATTACTTGTCATTCTGTGGAGCCATTTCTATTACATAAAGTTTCACTCGTCCCCACACCCTAACTCTGGAACTCCTGCTAGCATTGAATGGGAGCCAATGACCATCAGTTCACAGACAACATATGCCAAAACAGACACAGGGTCTGGAGTCCAGAACCTGAACCCCAGAGCAGACCCAGAACCAAAAGCTTAACCCCATATCCCAGCCCGAATCCCAAAACTGTCCCCACAACCCAGGTCAGACCTTCAACCCTGAATGCCAGAACCCAGACACCAGAGACTGACAGAGAACCATGGACACCGGGTTCTGTACGTCAGACCCTAGCACCAGAGCTGCACGTGGACCCCACACACCCACCCAAGACACAAAGCCACACCCAAAGAGACTCTAGACCCCACACACACAGACGCAGGTTCAACCCCAGGTCACAGACCCAGGAGACAGAACCCAGATCTGAAAATGGCCCAGATCTGTCCAGACTCCAGAGCTGGAGCTGGACAATGGAGCCCAGTTGCCAGATGCAGGAGTGGAACCAAGTCTGCACAATGTAAACAGAGCCAGGAGCTGATTAAGAACATTCCTGACTCTCTGAGTTCAAGCAGCTGGCCTCAGAAATAGTTTTTCATACCAATGTAAGTGTACAAGGGAAGAAAATCACTCCCGGCACTACTAAAGTATACCAAGCCCTGCAGAAATAGACCAAAGAGGCAGACAGAGCAAAAAATAACAATACTGCTTAATTTTGCCAGGAGATGTCCATGATCTCTCAGAGGCTGTACTTTCCAGAAGTTAGTGTCCCAGCCATGAATGTCACATGGTCAGCTCACAAAACCTGTGTGGGAATAGAAAGTTATTTTTGTCATGCCTCGTAAATTCTAACAGCTGGGATAACAATCAAATTGACATAATCTGATTAATGGGAGGTATTCAATGTCTAATACAAGGGCAAAGAGAATTCATATTACAGTGAATACCAAACATAATGAAGTAATATGGGGTATAGGGTATTTTGGTAAATGGAAGAATAGAGACTTCAAAGGTGAAATAGGAGACATGCAGGTAATTTAGGAAAAAAAGGCAGCATACCCGGCAGGTTGATTTTTGTTGGGCAACTCCCACAACCTTAAGACACAAGGAGTTCAGTAAGAGCTCCTTCAACAAGCTCTTGCTAGGAGTTTTACTGTCTGAAGATGAGGTGATTGTGCTTGGGACACGTATTAGTGGCTTGGCCAAATAGTTCATTTGATTTTCACTTTTAAAATGACAGCGGTTTTATCTTTTTAACCTATTGAGTTAAAATTTATTTTAAATAGATTTTACTTTCTTCATTGTTTAAGGAAGAAGCAACAAACAAAGCAAATTACAAATGATTGTCAAGCACACTGGGAACTTCTAAAAATCTGACTCTATTACACTGTAAAGCAAGTTCCAACAAATGACACATAGAACATGATTACTGCTTCCTTTGCCTTAATCTGGAAACTAGTCACAAGGTAATCACAATGACAGTCCATACCTTGAGACATTTTAAAATATGATTCTAAGTAACATTGCCATCAACAGCCATTGAGATTCCACCAGGATCCACCATTTTTCTTGTTGACCAGCACTAAGGTGTTATTCCCAAAATGAACAAGAAATGGCATCACAGAATCATGCTTGGAGCTTTTTTTTTTGTAATTGACCATATTGTCATATTGTACTATGGAGCAAGTTTCAAAAAAACTATATTAAAGGGTTGAAATTAAATAAAGTATGTTTCTTGTTTTCATTGCAGGTAATCTAGCAATCAGTAATAAAAGATAACTAGAAAGTGCTAATATTTAAAAACTATAAAATACACTTCAAAATAACCCACAAATTAAATTACAATTGCAGTTAAAAAATAATTTGAAGTGAATGATAATAAAAATACCACATAAAAATAGTCTGGGAAAATGTATTGATAAATCCACACATTAGGGAGAAAGCCTCAAAATGTACAAATTTTGCATTATATTACAAATCCCAAATAATAAATTAAATTCAGAGAAAGTGGAAGAATGTGCAAGGAGTGATGTCTGGAAGCGTATATGCTATTTTTTTATTAAATGATTTTTATTGTTATTCTATTACAGTTTCCCAATTTTTCCCCTTTGCCTTCCTCTGCCCATCCCACCCCACATACCCCCACCTTGTTTAGAAGTGCATATACTTAATATAATAGCAGTTATTACCTGTTTGGGTAGGATTTTCAATTATTTTATTTTTATATAATTTAAGTGGCAACAGCAACAACAACAACAAAAAAGGCTGTCTCAGTTTGGGCTTAAAAAGTACTACAGGAAAACACGGCATAATTTAATAATAATAAAAATCTAGTCTGTTGTGGGGACAACACCAGAGGCCTTTTCTTTGCTCACCCAGCCTGATCTCCTCATTCAGAAGGGCTCCTCGTCCAATTTTCACTTCTTCATGTACAAATGCAGCCGAGCAAAGAGGAAATGAAGGTCTAGATGAGAAGTCCCGTAGATGAGCAGAGAAGCCCTAAGCAGAACAGCAGGGGAGGGACTTGCCCCAGGGCCTCCTCACAGCCCTGATGCCAAGTAACTAAGAAGCAACACTACTGAGCTGATACACAGCGTGGCGCTTCATAATTCACCTGTAACAATACTGAGCTTCTTAACAACCCTTCTGTACTCACAGCCATTCTATATTAAAATTCAGGTATTTGCACTAAAGTTTCCTTCTTCACCACACCCCAGCCTCCTCTTGGCATTGACTTGGAGCCAACAACTATACATTTATAGACAGCCACATGGACCCCACACACAAACCCAGAGACCCCAAAGCCACACCCAAAGAGACCCCAGATCTGAGACCCATAGCCAAATGGATTCAAACCCAGGCCACAGACCTCAGAGACAGGACCCAGATCTGTAACCAAGACCCCACAACCAGGCTCCAGAGTTGGAGCTGGACAATGAACCCTAGTTGCCAGATGCCACACAGGGAAGCTGAACCACACTAGTCACGGCTTATAATATTCTTAATACATTCTATAAGTGACCTTGGATCCAATACTTAAATATAAAATTTATTGTTTTTATAATAAATGGTTTTCATCTCACAAACAGTAAGTGTATGACACCATATATTTTGCACTATGGAAATGTTCCTGCTGGAATCCAGTTTTGGATGCAAATTGGACACTTTGGGTGGTCACGATGCTATTCAGATAAGAAAGGCAGCACAGGCCACTGGATTTAATGAGGGTGTGCAGAAATTTTGTTGAGTCATGTTTAAATGCATACATAAATAACCAACTATTTCTCATCCATTCTTTTATCTACAAAAATGTTTATAGATACATTTATTGTTTTTAAGATTTTATTTATTTATTTTTAGGGAGGGAAGGGAGGGAAAGAGAGAGAGAGAGAGAGAGAGAGAGAGAGAGAGAGACATCAATGTGCGGTTGCTGGGGGTTATGGCCTGCAACCCAGGAATGTACCCTGGCTGGGAATCAAACCTGGGACACTTTGGTTCCCAGCCTGCGCTCAATCCACTGAGCTACGCCAGCCAGGGCTAGATACATTTATGTTAAGGAAAGGAGAAAACAAATGACACAACATTCCGAATGACATGAAGGAAAAGCAAGTTTTCCCCTCCACGTTGCCCAGGCCCTGGTCCCGGTGACTAGTCCCTATGTCTCCTCTCAGCACATTTTCTGCCTGGGTTTTTTTTTTTTTTTTTTTTACATAATTTGTTTTGCAGGATACTTTTCTCTCATAATAACATTATGTACAAATCATTCCCCGTTAAAATCCATTAGAACCACCTCACTAGGTTTTATTTCTTCAGTGAAATATACATTCTCACCCATTTTTAATGTTCTATAATATTTTACAGTGTCAGCAAACCATAATTTAACAAATTCTCTTCTACTGAAATCCTAAAAATTATGTTATTATGTGTTGGATAACATATATTAAACATACTTCATTTCATACACAGGGAAGCATAACTGGGGGGAATTCTTCATGCTTTTCTTTTCATTTATTAATTTGAAAGAGAGAGAGAGTTAGTTGTTCCTCTTATGTATTCATTCATTGGTTGCTTCTTGTATGTGCCCTGACTGGAGAATGAACTGACCACCTTGGCATATAGGCAGAACACTCTAACCAACTGAACTACCAGGCCAGGGCTACTAGGAGAAAATTTTGAAAAGTAGAATTTCTGGATCACAGGGTATGAGGGTGTTATTTCTGGATGGGTATTCTCAAAATGATCACTGGGGAGTCTGCACCAAAGGACCCTTCCCGGAATCTTTCAGAGCAAGGACACTGCACCTGATTACTCATCAGCCTCAGACATGTCAGGAGTCCTCTGGATCCCCATACAGGCCACCAAATTATGTTGACTTTAAAAATATAGCAGTCAGTTATTTTACCAGCAGATAAGGGGTTTATTCGGAAACATTAAAAGATTACAATTTAGGACAAGCAAGGTGTAGCAAAAATCATAGGCAAGCTCCACAAGTAAAGGAGAGGAACGTTATTTCACAGGGAGAAAGGAGGAACTTGGGAGTGGTCATTTCAAATGAAAGTGCATTGCAGAAAATCCTCAGTTCAGGGTGAGGATGGTTTCTCTCTGGCTGAGGTGCTGGGGAGTCGGTTTCTCCTGGGAGCACACGGTACATCTTCACGTTGGGGCCTGTGACAGACAGTCTTTCCTGTAATTGACCCCGGGTGATGCTATACAACAGCACCCGTACTGACCCCCAACTCCACTTCAGTGAGGTTTCCCTTTACGCAGTTTCACAGTAATGATTAGTTACTTGGCTCATTTCCAGTCCGTGGAAATCAAGTTACATTTGCATGCTCAAAACGAGGTAAGGACCAGAGGCATGCTGCACACTTAAGAAAGCCAGTAGCAGCTACAATGACCCTGCTCTGTGGACCCCTGTCCTCAAACTTGATATCTTATTTTTATGCAAAATACTTGTAGTTTTTCTAAGCATTTAAAACATTTATTTAGTTTGGTTTGATTTTATCTTGTCTTCCTATTTCTGAAATCTTTTTAGACCTGACTTTCTTCAACATACTTATTATTCCTAACGCTGCTTCTTTAAGATGTGAAATTCTCCCAGTGTGTTTTCCAGTGCACTTATTATTCTATTTGTTGTGTTTAAATGTTGGAACCCTCTGGGACTTCTTTTGTGTCTGCAAATTGTGTGGTCAGAATTTACTGACGACAGTTTCCAGGAATGCAGTGCAGTCTTGACCGCACCGTCGCCACTTATGCAACTCTGGTTGAAAGTGGGTTTAACAAGGGAGGGTACAGAGGGCTCTAGATGAAAGTTGGGGATCCCGGCCACAGTCTGGTGGAACAAAGACACTTTGTCAGGCAGCAGGAGGGCCACGTCCACCCTAGAGAGCGACCCGGGCTCGCAGCTCCCAGCTCCTGCGGGGCGACTCGCTCACCAGCCGTCGGAAAACTCGCCACAGAAACGTGGTGCTCACTGCGGGCTGCTGACAGGCGCTTGGAGACCCGAGCAGCCAATCCCCGCGGGGGCGGGGTGGGTCATCAGCTGGCCAACCCGCACCCAGGGGCTCCGCCCCTTGCCCCGCCCTTTTACCTTTTTCCGACCGCCCATTGGCGGGCAGGGCCCTGGGATCACAGCGCTGATTGGCGGGTTGCTCTCACCTCGCCTCGGGCACCCGCCCTGCTCCCGAGGGCGGGAAGCCCAGGAGAGGACGCTCGGCCGCGGCGGGCAGCGCGACAGAGGCCCCGGGAGACGGACCGGTAAGCGGGGAGTCCGGCCCTGGGGAACCCTCAGCCCGAGACCTTCCGAGTCCAGCCAGAGAGACCCCAGATGCCCTCCTCCCGAGGGGCCCGAACCCCTTCAGCACCGAGGGGCCGCGTCCGCTAACCCGGAGGACCCCACGTCTCCTGACCCCCAACGCTCAGACCCCCAAACAGCCCGGAACCCCAGTTCCCCTCGGCTCGGGGCGCCCTTCCTGCAGCGCGCCCGCCCGGAAAGACCAAACCTCCCCAAACGCAGAGACCCCGAATGCCGTCGTCCTGGAAACCGACTCAGTGGAGGGGACCCGGACGCCCCTCGTGAGACGCCCCAACCCCCCTCGGCCGCGGCGGCCTGACCCTCCCCCCGGGACGCGGAGTGTCCTCCGCCCGGAAGACGCAGATCGAGTCCTGAGGGACCCCGGGCCTCTCAGCCCGAGAGACGGCGGTCTGCCTGCCGGGCACTGCGCCTGCGCCTCGCGCGGGCTTCTCCGGACCCCGGGGGCGCCTGCGGGCCCGTCCCCGGGAGAAGCGGGGTTCCTGCGCCGCCACAGGCCAGGCCGACGGGGCCCCTCGGAGGAAAGGGCGGGAACAGGGCGCCCCCGCCCCCCCCCGCGGCCCCCTCTCCGGGCGCCCTGCAAACCCGGAGAAGGGCGTTCGGCCCTCTCAGCGCCTTCCCCTTCCGCAGGCGCTTCGGACGCGGGGCTCGGACACCATGAACCCCGACGGGGATCCGCAGGAGCGCCCTGAGGGAGGAGCGGGGCGAGCGGGGCGGACGCCTCAGGTGAGCTGAGGGGCCGGCGGGAGCGCGGGGACAGAGCTCCGCAGACGCCCGGGCCCTCGGGGTGACCCTCGCTGTGCGCGTGCGGAGCGCTGGTGGGAGAGGCGGGCCTCCGCGGGGCAGGGCCGGTCAGGGAAGCGGGAGAGGCCCCGAGTGCGAGCAGGGCCCCGGGACACACCCCGAGGAGCAGCCGCTCCGGACCGGACCGGAGCTCCACTGAGACCGGGGCTCCGCGCCTGCGGCACAAGGACCGTCGAGGCCCCGCCTGCTCCCTGCCCCCGGGGGCAGGGAAGGCGCCCCCCCCCCACCCAGCCACGGGTTCTCACTCGCTTCACAGACTTACTTACGGGTGTGCCCACTCTCCTCTCCAGGCCGAAGAAGCTTTGGAAGACGCTTCGCTCCACTTCTCCAGGGAGCAGTGGGCAGAGGTGGGAGACGGGGAGAAAGGCGGGTACCGGGACGTGAGGAGGAACTCGGACGCGCTCGCCAGCCCAGGTAGCGCGTGCGCACGTGCTGGGCCCAGGGGCCTGGAGACCCGGCAGGCACCGGGTGGCCCCGGCCCAGGGGGCTCCATCCGCCTGCAGCTCCCTCCCGAGTGGACACAGATCAAGGGGCAGTTTGCTCCTTCAGTCAGAGCGGGGCCGGCACTGACGGTGCGGGGCTCACGGCAACTCGCTGCA
This sequence comes from Phyllostomus discolor, assembly GCF_004126475.2. NCBI lineage: Eukaryota > Metazoa > Chordata > Mammalia > Chiroptera > Phyllostomidae > Phyllostomus > Phyllostomus discolor. The sequence continues at coordinate 26,162 of NC_040909.2, forward strand.
GACTGTCGCGTCCCATCGGAGCCAGCCCCACGGGCTTCCTGGGCTTGTCCCTCTCCCACGCTCTCTGCTCCAGCACAGAGGTGTCGTCTCTTCCCAGGTCTCAGGGCCCCGCCACCGGCTTTCCTGTGTCACTGCCACAGACAGGCCACCGAGCTCCAGGAGGGGGACCGTGAGGACTCGGATGAAGAACGGGCTCCGAGGCAGCAAGGTGAGCGGCGGGAGGAGCCAGCGCTGCCCTCCCGACTCGGACCTGGTTTGGGTCGGGCAGCATCTCAGGACGTAACCAGGGAACAGGGTTTGCGGGTGCAGCGAACAAGCAAGATGCACAACAGTGTGTCGTACAGTGAGGGGCTGTTCCCATCGACTTTCACGTGTGCAACGTAATCATATGTATTTATAGACACGTTAGTAAGCAGTAAATGTGTAAGAGCATGAAGTGAGCAAAAAATAACTAATTCAGAAGAGTCGTCATCGCAAGAGAGGGAGGCGGGTCTGGCCGCTGAGGAGGGTCCCCACACCTGGCTGCCTGATGGCCTGCATGGAGATAGACGGGGAGCAGTGTTAACCCTGGTGATTTCAGGAGCTGGGGGACGGCCAGGGTCAGGAGGGGTTGATCACTGTATCATTTCCTGATGTCGGCCCCATGTTCTGTCCAGTATCGTGAGTGTTCGGAGGGTGGGGTCGGTGCACTTTCATGGGTCTGGGGTCAAAACACAGCTGAAGTCAAGATGTGATCTTTTCTGTGGTCAACAGAGTATTGATACTAACGAGAGTCTAATGACTAAGGAAGGGAATGGGTGACCAGTAAGTGCACAGTGGGGAGGATACCAGAGAAAGGAGGCCAGGTGGTTGAGGTGCCCTTAGCCAGGACAAGGCCAGTGTGAATGAAGAAAACAGGATGGAGAAAGGGTTATGTGGAAGACATGGAGTTTCTGTGCAGTTACTTTTATTACATTTTTGTCAGGAGAGGCCAATTTATTCTTTAATAAATGCAATAGATGCTTTATGAACACAGGGTGAAGCATGGATGACACTTTGTCTATTTTTTTTAACATTCTAATGCAATTAGTGGATGGCCCCAATGGAACCATAGGCCTTAATGATATCTCAGAAAACATTTTCCAATCATCCTGGGATTGTTCTTGGGCTACTCTCATTCAGAATTCTGTGTCCCTAATAAGAATCTCCAGATTTTGGAAACATTTACCCACCAAAACACTGATTTCTTATCATCTTTCAGTGAAACCCTGGGTGGCCTTCAGAAGGGAACACAGTAAACACCAGAAGGTAAGTATTTCCAAATCCTGTTGACAAGAAAATTTTTCTCATGGATAGAAATGCAAGTAAGGGTAGGAAAATGCAGAAAGTATCCTAGGAATTGCCACCTTCCTTTCCTGGTCTCTTCCATACATTGTCAGATGCTATCCTCCTTTTTTAAAGATTATAATTCAATTTTTTAGAGAGAGGGGAAAGGAGAGAGAGAGGGAGAGAAACATGAATAGCTTGTCTCTCGCACACCCCAACTATAGCACCTGGTCCACAACCTAGGCATGAGCCCTGACCAGGAATGGAACTGGTGACCTTTCAGTCTGCAGGCTCAGTCCACTGAGACACACTAGCCAGGGCTCATCATCATCTTAATCGTTAGCAACTACAGCAACAGTAGTCACTACCAGTTGTTTTATTTTCACAATGTTTCAGACTTTAAGGATTCTATGTGAATAAACTCACACATTACAACCACCTGATGAGATGGGAAATGTAACTGTCACCATTTATGATGAGGAAATTGAGCCTTCAGAGATATAGAAATGTTTGACCATATGTCAAAGATCTCAGTGGCAATGCAATCTAACCCACAGTTTCTTCTCTGAACCACTTACAGACTCATCAAAACACTCATAGTTTTACTCTAACTACCGTGACTCTGTTGCATGTCATCCTGCAAAGCGAAAGATTGCCAGTTGGATTCCTGCTCAGGGCAAATGCCTGGGTTGTGAGCCAGGTTCCCAGTTAGGGTATGTGTGAGAGGCAAGTGATCAATGTTTCTCTCTCACATTGATGTTTCTGTTCCTCTCTTTCTCCTTCCCTTCCCCTCAAAAAAAATCAAAATCTTTTTTTAAAATTAAATAATAAAACTTTCATAGCTTCCTAAACTTTACATTGCCTTATCCATATGTCATTGTATCATTCATCTGACTGATGATTTCAACCGAAGTTCTTTTCTGCTGTGCTAAAGTGAGAGATACACTAAGACCCTCTGAATAAGGAAAGTGTCCAATGTATAGGCAGTTCATATCGTAGATGGTCCCAGGTGAAGAAGAATGTAAAATGTCCAGGATCACAGCCTCCCACTCTAATCAAAGAGCATCTCCCATCCCTGAGGAGCTTCAGGTTTGATGACTGAGAAACAACAAACAATAAAATGACTTAAGGACTTCATATAGGTTGAACTATTCAACAGAAACTCATCTGTCTGGAACTGCTTTCAAATGCCATTTCTTATAGGGTGAAATAACAGCTTCTTTCTCTGAGTTCTAATGAAGCCACTCTCATCCGGTTTAGAATCATTTGTTCAGCCTGCCTACCTCTGTGTTCTGAGCTCTTTGAGAGGCTGGTCCATACCTGAGTGTTCTCAGAGGTCACAGGCACAAATCAGGGCTCCTGAGGGCCCCCAAATGTGTGCTGAATGAATGATTTCACAATTACAAATTAAACTAGAAGATGATCAATAAAGTCTAAAGGTAATTTCTGTGAAATTGAAATATGGAGAGAGCTGAGTGGTAAATTGATCACAGGACTGTAATCTCACATTCATGCTGTATTACACAATTCACAGAACACTTGGCTGAATGTTATTTAATTTCACATTCACTTTAACATTACAAATTAGCATGTTACAGATCAGGAAAGTGAAGACAACTAGCTACTGGTACAGCCTTATTCAAACAATTGGTGGGAACCAGCTACTCTGAGTACAAATATTCTCTCCAAGGTATTGCAAATTTTATCTTCATTGTATTTATTGTCTACATATGTTTCTGCCAACTATCTTTATTATCTTCCCAATATCCTTCACTTTCAATATTATACAGACAGTTGAAAGAGCCATAAGGCATGGGTTGTAATCTTGGATTCCTTACCCATATTGGCCCTATCGCCTCTAATATTCATACTCCCTAGGTATTTCCAAGGGTGGAAGTTTTAAAGACATGCATGTAAATTGTATACAAGCCTAAAATAGTTAAATACATGTTATGTTTTAATATGTGACTCTTATATTGAAGGTAACACCCAGGGTGCCATTAAGCAATGAATATAGTTTTAAGGAATTGTCAGGAACAGCACATTTGATGACTGCAAGTGACTCAGAGCATGCCCAGAAACCAGTGCCCCCTCCTGGAGAAGCATGTGCCTTTGGAAAGCCCACTAGACAAAAATCGGGTAAGAGAAAATACTTTGGAAACCTTAGTTTCTCTAAGTCCTATAGAAGGGCTGATAAGTATGGCCTAGGTCTGTGGGATGGACTTTGGACAGCCCTGGGTTTAAGCTGGGCTAAGCTGAGGCTGACGTTAGCACTGGACCTTTCAGCAAATCCCATAAATTCTCTGAACTCCTGAATGCTAATGTGTAAAGTGAAGATAAGGAAACATCACTCATATATTGTTTGAAAACATTAAATTACATTTTAAAAGAAGTGACACATGCAAGTTGTCCAATAAATCCATCTGTGATTATAGCAACCACACTTTATTGGTGTTGTGTGCCCAGGCCTTTACTCAATGCCTAACACATAATGGGCATCCATAAATATTTTATGAATGATTAAAGGGTGGCAAGTTAAACCTGGTAATGGGAAGATCTAGAAACTAACATTGAATCAGTCATCTGTAGTTAGTGTGGAGTCCTAGTCTTCTGGACAATAGTTAATGGAGTAAAATACCAGAGTATGCAAAAGAACAGGTAATAATTTGATGGGAGATCGTGTTATCTGACAAAATGGGAACTAACACTGCACACACCACCAACCTTGCTCACCTGTCCTTCTCCGACTCAGAACTCAGGAGAAAGGAGATGGACGTGAAGATGTGCAGCCTACGAGAAAGAAAGGGCCATGTGCACCAAGAGGTCAGCGAGCCCCAGGATGATGACTACCTTTGTAAGTGACTCTCACTAAGAAGCATGTTATGATACAATTTCATCTAGTCCTTTGGTCCCCAAATCATCCCCTTCCTCTAGTGACCTGGAGTACAGGATTGAGTCTCAATGATGTCAGTGCTGGACTCCCTCTGAAGCTCTCTGTGTCCAGGAACATGCATTATACCTTCCCTAACCCCTGTTGCTCTCACCTCCAGATTGTGAGAAGTGTCAGAACTTCTTCATCGACAGCTGTGCTGTGCATGGACCCCCTACATTTGTACAGGACAGTGCAGTGGACAAGGGGCATCCCCACCGCTCAGCCCTCACCCTGCCCCCTGGGTTGAGAATTGGGCCATCAGGCATCCCTGAGGCTGGGCTTGGAGTGTGGAATGAGGCAGCAGACTTGCCTGTGGGTCTGCACTTTGGCCCCTATGAAGGACACATCACAGAAGATGAAGAGGCAGCCAAGAGCAGATACTCCTGGCTGGTGAGAAGTCTTTACCTCTTCCCCTGTCCTCTGGCTTCCCACACCCTCCCTGTGGCCTGGAGGGACCTCACCTCCTACATGCTAGACATGGAGGGGACAATATGATTAGCTCTGTGTACTGACTGGACTTCACATGAACACAGAGCTCCTGTTTAAGGATCAGAAGGTGAGTGGGAGCAAAGTGGTACAGACACAAAGGAGTGGCTTCTCCATTGTGGGGCTCCTGCTCTGATTGGACAGGTAGACTCGGATGTGTAGATGATAAGAAAAATATCATGTGGTCACAGCTGACAGTTGAATCCCCATGCAAGCTGGAAGAGCTTTGATGACAGTGGAGTAAAATAATTCTTCTCACTATTACCTCCCCACCAAAAAAAAATAAAAGGTCTTTAACTTCTTTTCTGAAACACAGATCGCCAAAGGGAGAAACTGCTATGAGTATGTGGATGGAAAGGACAGATCCTGGGCCAACTGGATGAGGTGAGGTCAACAGCTTTCTGGATGCCAGAGGGTCACTCATATATCTTTCCTTCTCATCATGCCTCCCTCAGTGCTATCCCTTAATCCTTTTTTCCTCTTTTTCTCCCTACCGTGCACTTTCATTTCAGGGGACATTTAGGAAAAAAAATAGCATATGTCCTTAAAAGATAAACCTCTCTGCTAGACACAAGTTGGGCATCAGAAAGGACCTTGAGGTGCCTAGATTCACCCAGGGTCACTGGATTATACTTTTTATTTATCAAATGAACATTAATTAAGTATTTATTTTATTCCAGTTTAGATTAAGGAATGCTTTACTTAAACAGATCACACAACCTGTGTCCTTATGGTGGACTTCTTGTAGCCAGACATAAAAAAATTGCTTTTAGAAGCATTTAATTGTAATTTCCAAGAAGTGCACAGTGTCAAGACACCACAACCAAGGATGGCCTAAACTTGTGAGGGCAGAACACCATTCCAGCTTCACTTCTAACTCGAGCTAGGCTCTGAGTCCTGCAGAGGAACAGTCATGGGCCCCTTTCCTGAGAGGGGCTCTCTTTTATCAGGGATAACAGAATATGAATCAACTACAATTGTTCTGTTTTATTTAACTAGGACAAAAAGACCTCCAATTTTCTATGGTCACCTTGGGCAAGCAAGTGAATGGTACCCTAAATAAAGTGTAGGGGGGGTTGGAGAAAGGCCTCCCAACAGAAAGTAGATGTGGGCTGAGTACTGAATAATTAGTGAACTAATTTAGAAGCAGAGCCCTAGATCAAGCACCAGGTTCTGTGGTGTGAGACAACTTCATTTAGAGTTTGGAGCAGCCAGATTTCACGGGATATGGCCCATCAAGGTGGAGGTTAAGTCTAGAACTGGGTTTTACAAAATGGTCTTAGGAGCATTGGCACTGCAGACAGGACTTGGAGATAGGAGTTCACATGACATGCTGATGGATGCTCAGACAGTGAACAAAGGTTCCCCAGGAGCATTAGGGGCAGTGGGCAACATCAGAGCCTGAGGGCCTTAAGAATCAGTGAGGAGAAGGACATGGATGTAATAGGTAGTAGAATCTCATCACTGTGGTTTTCTTTCTTTCCTTTCCTCTGCCTTAATCCCAGGTATGTGAACTGTGCCCGGGATGATGAAGAACAGAACCTGGTGGCCTTTCAATATCATGGGCAGATTTTCTACCGAACCTGCCGGGTCATCAGGCCAGGCTGTGAGCTGCTGGTCTGGTGTGGGGATGAGTATGGCCAGGAGCTGGGCAGCAAGTGGGGCAGCAAGTGGAAGAGACAGCTCGCAGCTCGGAAAGGTGGGCACCACTGTTCTTCAAAACAGAAAGAAAAGAGAGAATTCCCTATAGAAATATGCATTATCCAACTCTTAAGTAGAGTAAACTCCACTCTAAAGTCATTATAGTTTCAAATCAGATGCTTCAGAAATTCACAGTGCATGCATATGCCTTTAACTCTTAGGCAAAATTTCTATATTTTTTATTTTTAAAATATTTTGTGCGCAAAATACACAACTGCATATAGTACTGAAAGACAGAGTAAAAAAGAAGTTTTCAAGCAATAACCAATTCTCTCAAAAAAAAGGCAGTTTTTCTGACACTTTTACAGCTGTTTCTTTTCCCCCATACTTCTAAATAAAACATTTTTGTTTATAGGCATTCATTATTTTTTAAAGATTTTGCCCTGGCTGGTGTGGCTCAGAGGACTGAGTGCCAGCCTGTGAATCAAAGGGTTGCCAGTTTGATTCCCAATCAGGGCACATGCCTAGATTTTGGGCCAGGTCCACAGTAGGGGGCATGTGAGAGGCGACCACACAGTGATGTTTCTCTCCCTCTCCCTCCCTTCCCCCTTTTCTGAAAATAAATACATACATCAAATATTTTTAAACAAGATTTTATTTATTTTTGCAGAGAGTGGAAAGGAGGGACAAAGAAAAATCAATGCAAGGGAAACATTAATTGGTTGTCTCTGGCATACTCCCAACTGGCCCACAACCCTGGCATGTGCCCTGTCTGTGAATTGAACTTGTAACCTTTTAGTTTGCAGACAACACGCAACCCACCAAGCCACACCATTCAGGCAGGGCACATTCATTCATTATTTCAGTGAACTGTCAGGTGAGATCCTACTCTGTGGCACACAGGGTGCTGGGACCTGGAAATACAGATTACCATGGGGATGAGAATCACTGCTCTTGAGGAGCTGACGGGTGATGGACGGAAAACCAGGCGCACGTGCTTGCATGTGCATAACACCACACAGCAGTTAGTGCTTTGGAGAAAACTAATCCAGGACAAGTGCCTAGGGATCAGTGTGAGGGGAGGTGCACTCTGGCAGGTTGTCTTGGAAGGGCTCTCTCCAGAGATAACACTTACAAAAATACCTGCAGACAGAGGATCCCAGGCAGAGGGAGTAGCTAGTGTAGGGAAGAAAAGAGGTTGGGCATTGGATTGGCTGAGGGTCACTCAGGTCTCCTCTCAGCATGGAGAGTAAGAACTGAGTTCAGATAGGTGCTTAGCAGCCCAGAAGTACAGTGTTGATGATCTGAGTTGAGACACTGGGGACTTTCCTAAAAGTGAAAGTGTGCATTTGTCATCTGTAGAGTGGTGTGTTCTCTGTTCTGATCATGCTTTGTTAATTTTTAGAAACTAAACTCCAGTAGGGAAACCTTTCAGAGATTACTTCATCTCCAAGTGAGAGAGCATGGCACATTGGCCAGAGAGGAGCAGGAGTCAGGCGTGTGAGATGTGTGGTTGGAGAAATATTTTGAAACAGGACTTAGTGTATTTGAAATGGATTAACACAATGAAATGAAGCATAAATGTTTGGTGTGAGGCTTGAGGAGTGACTTTTTTTAAGATTTTATCTATTTATTTTTAGAGGAGAAGAGGAAGAAAGAGAGGGAAACATCAATGCGTGGTTACCTCTCATGCACCCTCTACTAGAGACCTGGCCCACAACCCAGGCAGGCATGCTGACTGGGAATCGAACTTGTGAGTCCTTGCTTCACAGGCAGGCACTCAATCCACTGAGCCACATGAACAAGGGCAGGAAAGACACTTTATTTTATTGTTTTGAAAAACTAAAAGAGAAGCAATTCCTAGTTTACTTTTTAACATGACTTAGAGGATACCTGTAGAGGGGAAAAGTCACTGCAGTTCAGGGAGTGAAATGGCCTTTCATGCTACTTGAAAGTCCCTAGTCTGGGCATTATTAGAAAAGACCCTTGATATGGGCTTTCCGGATTTCTGAAGAAAATGCACTGCAAAAAGTAAAAAGGAAGATAGACTGGGAGTGGACACTTTATGGGAGACAGAGCTTGTGTCATCACCACAGTAAGAAGGATTCATGGGGCAGGTCTTACCAGGAGACTAATCATGGGGCCCAGGCATTCTCATGAACATCTGCCCTGACCAAACGTTTCTCTTTCAGCAGAACCAAAGCCAGAGGTGCACCCATGTCCCTCCTGCTCTCTGGCCTTCTCCAGTCAGAAATTCCTCAGCCAGCATGTGAAATTCAATCATCCCTCTCAGATTCTCCCGGGAACATCTGCAAGAAAACACCTCCAAGCAGAGGAGCCCTGTCCAGAGGATCAGAATCAGCAGCAGCAACATACTAGTACATGCAGCTGGAATGATAAAGCTGAAGGTCAGGAAGTCAAAGAAAGGTCCAAACCTTTGCTTAAAAAGATCAGTCAGAGGAGAATCTCAAGACCCTCTTTCCAAACTTCCAAAGAACAAATGAGGACCTCTAGTGAGCATGAGAGAATGATGGAGGAGGAGCCCCGCAGAGGCCAGAAAGAGAGTCCAGAGGACACCGACAAGGTATTTTTGAAAGCTGGAATGTCAAAAATTGTAACAATCCAGCACGGAGGGTGTTGGCAAGGCTTCAATGATGTGTCACATCTCTTCAGACACCAGACACACTCAGGGGAGAAGCCCTATGTTTGTAGGGAGTGTGGGCGAGGCTTTACCTGGAAGTCAGTTCTCATCACACACCAGAGGACACACTCAGGGGAGAAGCCCTATATTTGTAGGGAGTGTGGGCGAGGCTTTGCACAGAAGTCAACTCTCATCACACACCAGAGGACACACTCAGGGGAGAAGCCCTATGCTTGCAGGGAGTGTGGGAGACGCTTTGCACGAAAGTCATATCTCATCACACACCAGAGGACACACTCAGGGGAGAAACCCTATGTTTGCAGGAAGTGCGGGAGAGGCTTTACACAGCGGTCACACCTTACCACACACCAGAGGACACACTCCAGGAAGAAACCCTATGTTTGCAGGGAGTGTGGGCGAGGATTTACACACAAGTCAACTCTCATCACACATCAGAGGACACACTCAGGTGAGAAGCCCTATGTTTGCAGGGAGTGTGGGCGAGGCTTTACATGGAAGTCACAACTCATCATACACCACAGGACACACTCTGGAGAGAGGCCCTATGTTTGCAGGGAGTGTGGACAAGGATTTACACACAAGTCAACTCTCATCACACATCAGAGGACACACTCAGGTGAGAAGCCCTATGTTTGCAGGGAGTGTGGGCGAGGCTTTACAAGCAAGTCATGTCTCATCAAACACCAGAGGACACACTCAGGGGAGAAGCCCTATGTTTGCAGGGAGTGTGCACGAGGCTTTACAAGCAAGTCAACTCTCATCACACACCACAGGACACACTCAGGAGAGAAGCCCTATGCTTGCAGGGAGTGCGGGAGAGGCTTTGCACGGAAGTCATATCTCATCAGACACCAGAGGACACACTCAGGGGAGAAGCCCTATGTTTGCAGAGAGTGTGGGCGAGGCTTTACAACCAAGTCAGATCTCATCACACACCAGAGGATACACTCTGGGGAGAAGCCCTATGTTTGCAGGGAGTGCGGGCGAGGGTTTACAAGCAAGTCATGTCTCATCAGACACAAGAGGACACACTCAGGGGAGAAGCCCTATGTTTGCAGGGGATGTGGGAGAGGCTTTGCACAGAAATCATGTCTCATCACACACCAGAGGACACACTCAGGAGAGAAGCCTTATGTTTGCAGGGAATGTGGGAGGGGCTTTACACAGAAGTCATGTCTCATCATACACCAGAGGACACACACTGGGGAGAAGCCCTATGCTTGCAGGGAATGCGGAAGGGGGTTTGCACAGTGGTCAAACCTCATCACACACCAGAGGACACACTCAGGAGAGAAGCCCTATGTTTGCAGGGAGTGTGGGAGGGGCTTTACACAGAAGTCATGTCTCATCACACACCAGAGGACACACTCAGGGGAGAAGCCCTATGTTTGCAGGGAATGTGGAAGGGGGTTTGCACAGCAGTCAAATCTCATCACACATCAGAGGACACACTCTGGGGAGAAGTCCTATGTTTGCAGGTGGATTGAGTGAGTCATTAGCATTAAGTCACATATCAATAGCCATAGGAAGTCTGCAGCTCTTTACTCTCCCCAAGACTGCAATTAGTACAGAAATAACTGGTTAAACAAACCCTCCAGTTTCATGACAAGAGATGAGATGGACAAAGAGTTCCATAGTGATATGAAGATGTCAGCACCAATCTCCTTCATGGTTTTTTGACAAGTTTTGTCTCCATACAAATATGAAGCCCACATTCCTCATTCCCCCATCACTGAAAGCAGAGAGTTCCAGAAGACCCACAAAGAACTCATAGTCTCAGTGGCTGGGGTGGCCCAGTGGATTGATTGCTGGCCTGCAAACCAAAAGGTTGCCAGTTCGATTCCCAGAACTCATAGTCTCAACCACAGAAATTCAACTCCTGCAAATGCATAAGTCTTTAGTCAGTCCACTTTGGTTACTGCCCAGAGAGAGGGTATTTGAGACAGACTCACCAGGGAAGGGAATTCCCCGGACTCCTGGGAACTGGGGCCTTTTCTACTAATAGGCCCCCTACCCACCTCTCTTGGATTCTCTTGGCTCTTCTAGTTTCCTACAACCTCTGGAGCCTCAGGTGAATGGTAGGGAGGAATGTGTGCTGGTGCATGGATGTGAGCTTGACTTAGTCTGAGCACCTGGTCTTCCTCACTTGTTGCCCCTTCAGGGTCAGCATTTCCTGGTGCACAGCATACAGATCCCACATCAGTCCATAGTGGGTGTGACTCTCAGCTCTGTCTCCTCCAGCTGTGTGACCTAGGACAAGATTCTCAACTTCTCTCTGCCTGCTTCCTTGTCTGTACAATGGAAATGGGAACTCCAGCCTTTCCATTTGACATTCAATGTTGAGTGTGCACAGACAGAATCTGGCAAGAGGATCACTGAGATCACAAGTCCTGCTGAACAGCCTTCAGTGCCCTTGTCTTCCAGGTCTTTAGTGCTGGACAAAGGAAGATAAGGACAGAGTAGGGGTCTGTAGCCAAATTCAGAATTTCAGCAGACCCCACTGTTTTTCCCACATAGACTCAGCTGCCCTGAGAAGGAGGCCTGAGGTGGGAGATTAACGACCCTCCAGGTCACCACCCTCTCACTGAGCCTGGGCATCCTCAGAGCCCACCCCTTGCTGAGAACTGACACTGAGAACAGCACCTTCCTGCACTGGTGTGTTAGGTAGGATAGATGGTATGCCAAGGCAGGGAGGACAAGGAAGACATGTCTCATCCACTAATTCAGCAGTCCTGAGCCTGGTCCACTTCTATTGCCAGATGGTCCAGCATCACAAGACACATCAATGCTAACACATTGAAATTCTAGGTATCATTTCCACTATCTGGGAAAGAAAGGCTTTCAAACTTCATCCCAATGCCTAGAAAATGTGAGGGGATCCACAGCACTCAAGGATAAGGACCCATAAAAGAAATTTAGCTAATTGTTTGCCTCTGGCCACTATCTGTTTTATGAGAGAGTCCCTAGTGCTTACAGAAAGAGCTCATAGATATCTTTGTATGACTGCCTTAACTTTGTCTCCTGCCCTGTATCTGTTTTACAAGATAACCAAATGGTGTCTGAAGTCAGATAAGGATTTGGTCTAATGACCCAGCACACATACCTACATTTGAATACTCTCATCCCCCACGGAAGCTGGCACCACTTTTACCTGTCAATCAATATGTAAATTCTTTGCCCCCATCCCAAAAACTATATAAGTCCTCAGGACAAAGGGACCTGGTGCTCTTGCCACCCAAGCTCTTCCCTTTCACTCCCATCCCAGCAAGACCTGTCCTCTTTCATGAGGACGTATCACTAACAAACGCTGCTTGCACACTAATACACTTGCTGATCTGTAACCCTTTACTGCATTGGCAAGAAGAACAGTTTCTCCTGTGACAGGTGCACCCAGTCTGCATATGGCATTCATGAAGCCCCCAACACAGGAGCTTCTGTGATGCACTCTCCTTGTACCTGGGCCCCACAGGGCTTAATACACCACTGACACCATCTTGAAACTAGTATTTACTGTATCTTTAAACTTTTTTTGTGAGGTCAAGCCTGATGGGATAATGGACAAGCACAATGTTGGTCATTCCTGGCCACCCCCTCCCAGATCATGTCCACAATGGCCCAGGAGCACAAAATTCCCATGGACCCACTGGGTGGGAGTCCATCGAGACTCAGGGTGAGAACAGGGTAAACATGTGCATCTGCATAAGCACAGGGAAGGTTGCTAACAGCTCCCAGAGGTCACACTTTTCTTAGAACCCCAGCTGAATTCAATACACAGAGATGGTGAACAGTTAGTGAGAACCCCATCCTACCTGCTCCTGCATGGGGGAGACCTAAGCATGACCCACCCTGTTCCTGCTGGAGTGGGTCACCAAACAGGGACTCCCACCCCCATGACCTGGAATGATGACCTTTCTTTCCTCCCAGTGCCAGGCTTATGAAGAAGAGTGTCTACATAAACTATGTGGATTTCAATAATAAATATCCACTATTATTTCTTTCATGCTTTTTTAAAGGAAGGTGTATTTTTTGTTTTTTTTTTTTTCCCTTCCCTGTTTCTCCCCCCCCCCCCCCCCCCACCACAGCCCAGAGAGAACACCATAAACTCAATATTCCGTGGCTTTCAGCATGGGCCATGGGAGAGGGGCAGAGTCCTGGTGTAATGGTGGCAGAGGGGCAGGGCATTGAATACAGTGGGAAGGGAACCCACAGACTGCCACGTGATGCTCACCATCCTCAACACCAGGAAAGACCCTGGAGTTCTCCCAGAAGCCTTAGTGATTCAAGATGAGTAGAGAGGTCTTCCCTCTCCCTCCCCTTCAGCAGCAAACCACATTCCTAGTGTAGCTGCCAGCCTCCAATTACCCCCCAAATGCACATGCCCTTGTACAGTCCCTCCACATAACCGAGCTGATCTGTGTTATGAAAATGGTGTGCAGCTCTCAAAGCTAAGTCAGAAAGAGACTTTTGTTTCAGCCTTGCTTGCATAGTTCACAGAATCTTAGACCACCTTGTTGAGGGAGCTGGGTGTTTCCACACATACACCCCCCTTGTCCACCTGGCAGTGGCTGGCAACCACCATCCTTGTTTTGAAGTGGAGGCTCCAAGAAGTGACTGCAGCCTGACATCTGATGGATTCCAAGCCTCTTTCCTTACCCAGAAGCTGGTTGTTTAATGCAGAGGCTGATTCTTCTAGGTGGGTGCCTCAGGGACTCCTCATCTGCTCTCTGGGTGGCCCTGGATGGATGGGCCCAACCTGCCTCTGATCCCCAGGGCGGAGCACTGTGTGTGTGTGTCTGCAGAACATGCCCATGTGCAGACTGATGGTCCAAGGTAATGACCTCCAAGGTGACGAGTTAAGTTCTGCAGTGACAGCTGGACTCACACTCACTGACAGCAACAGCCACCCTCCCATCTCCAGCCTGACCATATCCAGCAGGGCCAGCACACATCCCGTGAACTGTGTTCACTGGTGGCTTGTGTGTCACTATGCTGAGCCAGTGTTGCCTGGGCCTGTGGTCCTCAGCCAGGTGGCTCATGAGAACCCCCTGGGCCTCACTGGGACACACCCACCGACTCTCTGTCCCAGGGTAGGGGCAGCCATCTCTGGCCTGGGCAGTGACTCAAATGGGGAGACAAGGGCAGCAGGCAGAGTCCATGACACAATCCAGATGTGGCTGGGGTCAGGAGAGGGGCTCTGGCTCCAACCACAAATTCCCATCACAGTGGCATCAGGGATAGGCACATGCATCCTTCCCTGTGGACAGTCCAGCCACCGTGACGCGTGAGAGCCTCCCTGTGGTTGGTGCTTGTGCAGACATCAGCCACACCTGCCAAGTTCTCAGATCTCTGCTCAGGGTCTTGGCTGACCAAGAAGAAACATTGGTTGTAGGTTACTGAGCAGTGTGTGCAGCATGTTTTACCTGTGTGGTCTGAAGTCTATGAGGCAGAAACACCTTCAGCCACGTGCCCAGAAATGTTAGTGAGATGCTTCAAGAGCACACTGCACTATGGCTCTGGCACATAGTCCAGGCCCAGAGGCCCAGCTGCCAGGCAGCCCAGCAGCAGCACCAGGCACACAGCTTCAGCTGTCTTTCTGCTCTGTCTTCCTGGGCCTGCGTTTTGTCCTCCTGGTAGCGAGGGGCCCCTGCACTTCCAGCGTCACTCTCGTCCAGTCCCAGAGACAGGGAGGGAAGGGGGTAGGAGTCAATTTCTTTTGAATAGGAGGCCACTACTGCTGGGCTTGTTACAGTTGGGAAGCCCTCCCCTCTCTGGAGGAAGCTGGGAGGGGTCATTTCAAACAAAAGTGCACTAGAGGAAAGCATCAGTTCAGGGTGACAATGGTTTCTCTCTGGCTGAGTTGCTAGGGAGTCGGTTTCTCCTGGAGCACAGGGTGCATCTTCATGTTGGGGCCTGTGACAGACAATCTTTCCTGCTAATTGACCCCAGGTGATGCTATGTGACAGCACCCGTACTGACCCCCAGCTCCACTTCAGTGAGGTTTCCCTTTATGCAGTTTCACAGTAATACAGTTATTTGGCTCATTTCAGGTCCATTGAAATCAAGGTTATATTTACATGCTGAAAACGAGGTAAGGACCAGAAACACTCCCCCACTTTTATCCCGTGAAAGCAGTAGCAGCTAAACTGACTCTGCTCTGTGAATCCCTGTCCTCAAACTTCATATCTTATTTTTATGCAAAATATTTGTAGGTTTTTCCAGCATTTCTAAATCTATTAGTTTTGTTTGGTTTTATCTCATCTTCCTATTACTGAAATGTGTTTACACCTGAGTTACTTAAACACACCTATTAATCAGTAACACCACTTCCTTGAGACATGACATTCTCCCAGTGTGTTTTCCATATACTTATTATTCTATTTGTTGTGTTTAAATACTTGAGCCGCCTGGGACTTATTTTGTGTGTGTGTGAATTGCGTGCTCAAAATTCACTGACTTAAGTTTCCACGGAATGCAATGCAGTCTTGACCGCGTCCTCACTGCTTGGGCAGCTCTGGCTGAAAGTGGTTTGAAAGGGGGGGTTGAGGGGGGGGCCCGGACGGGCCTTGATGTGAGTTGGGGATCCCGACCACAGTCCTGGAGGAACAAAGACACTTTGTCAGGCGGCAGGAGGGACCACGTCCACCCTGAAGGTCCGGCCCCGGCTCGGGACTCCCAGTTCCTGCGGGGTGGACCCTCACCAGCTGCGGGAAAACGAGCCACCAAGCTGCAGGCTGCGTGACTGGGGCTCAGGAGACCCAGGGAAGCCAATCCCCGCGGGGGTGGGGGAGGTCTTCTGCTGCCGGGTCCTGAACCCAGGGGGCTCTGCCCCTCTGACCCGCCCTTTCGGCTTCTTCTGACCGCCCATTGGCGGGCAGGTCCTGGGATCGCAGCTCTGATTGGCGGATTGTACCCACGTGACTATCCAGGGTGGAGCCTCCTCCCCAAGGCGGGAAGCCCGGGAACTCCGAGAGGACGCTCCGCTGAGGTGGGCGGCGCGGCAGGGGCCCCGGGAGGCGGACCGGTAAGCGGGGAGCCCTGCCCTGGGGAACCCTCAGCCCGAGACCTTCCGAGTCCAGCCCGAGGAGACCCCAGATGCCCTCCATCCCGAGGGGCCCGAACCCCTTCAGCACCGAGGGGCGCGTCCGCTAACCCGGAGGACCCCCCAGTCTCCTGACCCCCAACGCTCAGACCCCCAAACAGCCTGGAACCCCAGTTCCCCTCGGCTCGGGGCGCCCTTCCTGCAGCCCGCCCGCCCGGAAAGACCAAACCTCCCCAAACGCAGAGACCCCGAATGCCGTCGTCCTGGAAACCGACTCAGCTGGAGGGGACCCGGAAGCCCCTCGTGAGACGCCCCAACCCCCCTCAGCCGCGGCGGCCTGACCCCCCCCCCGGGACGCGGAGTGTCCTCCGCCCGGAAGACGCAGATCGAGTCCTGAGGGACCCCGGGCCTCTCAGCCCGAGGAGACGGCGGTCTGCCTGCCGGACACTGCGCCTGCGCCTCGCGCGGGCTTCTCCGGACCCCGGGGAGCCTGCGGGCCCTTCCCCGGGAGAAGCGCGTTTCCTGTCGCCGCCACAGCCAACCGCTCCCCACCCCCCACGGGCTCCTCAGACGCCCAAGCCCCGGGTCGCAGCCTGCGGAGGCCGCGCTGGGTCTGGCGGGGGGTGGGGGGGAGGACGCCCCCTCCGGCGGGTCTGCCCGGCCCCATCCAGCCCCTCCTCCCGCAAGACCCCGTATCCCGCTCTCTGGGCGCCAGGCGAACCCGGAGAAAGGCGCGGTACCGGGACGTGAAGAGGAACTCGGACGCGCTCACCAGCCCGGGTAGCGCAGGCGGCCGGGCCGGGCCCGAGGAACCTGGAGACCCGGCAGGCGCTGGGCTGGCTCCGACCCTGGCGGCCCCATGCGCCTGCAGCTCCCTCCCGCGTGGACACGGTGGGGGGAGTTTGTTCCTTCGTGTCAGAGCGGGGCTGGCGCTGACGGTGCGGGGCTCACGGCTGCGGG
The DNA here is from genome assembly GCF_004126475.2 of Phyllostomus discolor. Taxonomy (NCBI): domain Eukaryota; kingdom Metazoa; phylum Chordata; class Mammalia; order Chiroptera; family Phyllostomidae; genus Phyllostomus; species Phyllostomus discolor. Next base: position 43,187 of record NC_040909.2, read on the forward strand.
TCTCCCGTCCCATCGGAGCCAGCCCCACGGGCTTCCTGGGCTCGTCCCTCCTCCGCGCTCTCTGCTCTCTTGGGACACAGGTTTTGTCTCTTTCCAGGTCTCAGGGCCCCGCCACCGACTTTCCTGTGTCACCGCCGCAGGCGGGCCACCGAGCTCCGGGAGCAGGACCGTGAGGACTCGGATGAAGAACGGGCTCCGAGGCAGCAAGGTGAGCGGCGGGAGGAGCCAGCGCTGCCCTCCCGACTCGGACCTGGTTTGGGTCGGGCGGCATCTCAGGACGTAACCAGGGAACAGGTTTGCTGGTGCAGAAAACAAGCAAGATGCACAACAGTGTGTCGCACAGTGAGGGGCTGTTCCCGTCAACTTGCACGTGTGCAACATAATCATGTATGTTATAGACAACGTTAGTAAGCAGTAAATGTGTAAGAACATAAAGTGAGCGAGAAGTAACTAATTCAGAAGAGTCGTCATCGCAAGAGAGGGAGGCGGGTGTGGCCCGCATGGAGACGGGCAGGGAGCAGTGTTAACCCTGGTGATGAGGGGAGCTGGGGAGGGCCAGGGTGGAGGGGTTGGTCACCGTGGGGTTTCCTGATGTCGGTCGTGGTGCCATTTTGTCCAGTATCGTGAGTGTTCGGAGCGTGGGGTCGGTGCACTTTCACATGGGTCTGGGGTTGACACACAGCTGAAGTCAAGATGTGATCTTCAACTTGACTGGGATTACCTTTCTGAGGTCGACAGACTGTGGGTGCTGACCAGAGTATAATGATTAAGGAAGGGCGTGGGTGGCCAGTATGTGCTGGGGGGGGGGGGTTGGGGGGGGGGGGGGGGGGGGGGGGGGGGGGGGGGGGGGGGGGAGTGTGGGGGAGTGGGAGTACCAGAGAAAGGAGGTGAGGTGGTCCTGGTGTCCTCAGCCTGGACAAGAGACCGTTGAATGAAGAAAATGGCACATAGAAAGGGTTATGTTGAAGACATGGAGTTTCTGTGCAGTTACTTTTATTACATTAGATTGTCAGGAGAAGACAATTTATTTATTTATTTTTTAAGATTTATTTATTTATTTTTAGGGAGGGAAGGGGGGGAGAGAGATAGAGAGAGAAACATCAATGTGCAGTTGCTGGGGATTATGGCCTGCAACCCAGAATGTACCCTGCTGGGAATCGAACCAGGGACACTTTGGTTCCCAGCCCGCGGCTCAATCCACTTAGCTATGCTAGCCAGGGGACAATGTATTTTTAATAAATGTAATAGATGCCTTATGAACATAGGGTAAAATGTAGATGACACTTTGTCGTGTTTTTTAATCATTCTAATGAAATTAGTGGGTGGCCCCAATAGAAGCCTAGGCCTTAATGAACCTCGGAAACATTTTTCCAGCCATCCTGGGATTGTTCTTGGACTACTCTCATTCAGAATTCTGTGTCCCCAATAAGAATCTCCAGCTTTTGGAAACATTAACCAATCAAAACACTGATTTCTCATCACCTTTCAGTGAAACCTTCTTGGGTGGCCTTCAGAAGGAACAGAGTAAACACCACAAGGTGAGTATTTCCCAAATCCTGTTGACAACAAAATTTTCCTCGTGGATAGAATGCAGGTAAGAGTAGGAAAATGCAGAAAGTATCCTAGGAACTACCGTCTTCCTTTCCTGGTCTCTTCAACACACTGTCCGACATTATCATCCTTTTCTAAAGATTTTATTTATCGATTTGTTTAGAGAGAGGGGAAAAGGGTGAGAAAGTGAAGGAGAGAAATATGTGCGAGAGAAACATGAATACCTTGCCTCTCACACTCCCCCAAGTGGGGGACCTGGTCCACACCCCAGGCATGTGCCCTGACTGGGTATGGAACTGGTGACCTTTCAGTCTTCGGGCCAGCATGCAGTCCACTGAGCCACACCAGCCAGGGCTCATCATCTTCTTAATAGTTACCAACTACAGCAACAGTAGTAACTACCAGTTGTTTCATTCTCACAATGTTTCAGACTCTAAGAATTCTATGTGAATAAACTGACTTAAACATTGCAACAATCTGATGAGGTATGTACTATAACTGTCACCATTTATGATGAGGGAAGTGAGCTTTCAGAGATGTAGAAATGTTTGACTATATGTCTTACATCACAGTATCAGTGGTAGTGCAATCCATTCCCATAGTTGCTTCTCTAAACCACTTACAAACTCATTAAAACTTTCATAGTTTACTCTCGCTACCATGACTCAGCTGGGTGTCATCCTGCAAAGCAAAAGATCTCGGGTTTGATTCCTGGTCAGGGCGCATGCCTGGGTGTGGGCCAGGTTCCCGTTTGGGGTGCGTGTGAGAGGCAAGTGACTAATGTTTCTCACATCAATGTTTCTCTCCCTTTTTCCCTCTCTTCCCATCTCTCAAGAAAATAAACAAAATCTTTTTTTAAACATTTTTTATCTTAAAAAACTTTTTTTAAGATTTTATTTATTTTTAGAGAGGGAAGGGAGGGAGAGAGAGAGAGAGAGAGAAACATCAATGTGCGGTTGCTGGGGTCCATGGCCTGCAACCCAGGAATGTGCCCTGGCTGGGAATCGAACCTGTGATGCTTTGGTTCGCAGCCCGTGCTCAATCCACTGAGCTGCACCAGCCAGGGAACAAAATCTTTTTTAAAAATTAGAAAAATAAACTTTCATAGTTTTCTAAAGTTTACATTGTCTTATCCATATGTCATTACATCATTCATCTGACTGATGTTTCAACCAAAGTTCTTCTCTGCTATTGGACATGAGAGATGCATTAAGACCCTCTGACTAAGGAAGGCATACAATGTGCAGGCAGTTCGTACAGTGGATGGTCCCAGATGAAGAAGAATGTAAAATGTCCAGGATCACAGCCTCCCACTCTAATCAAAGAGCATCTCCCACCCCTGAAGAGCTTCAGGTTTGATGATTGAGAAACAATAAATAATAAAATGACTTAAGGGCTTCCTATAGGTTATACACTCTTCTAAAGAAACTCATCCATCTGGAACTGATTTCAAATGCCATTTCCTATAAGGTGAAGTAACACCTTTCTCTTGAGTCCCAATGAGGCCACTCTCATCCTGTTTAGAATCATTTGTTCACCCCCCCCACCTCTGCATTATGAGCTCTTGAGAGACTGGTCCATGCCTGAGTGTTCTCAGAGGTCACAGGCCCAGATCAGGGCCCCTGAGGGGCCACAAATATTTGCTGAATGAATGATTTCACAATTACGAATTAAGCTAGAAGATGATCAATGAACGCTGAGGGTAATTTCTGTGAGATTTGAAATATGGAGAGAGTTGAGGGGTAAATTGATATCAGGACTGTAATCTCACATTCATACTGTTACACAATTCACAGAACACTGGTCAGCATTATTAATGGTATGTTCACTCTAACATTGAAAATTAGCATGTAATAGATTGTGAAACTGAAGACAGCCAGCTACTGATACAGCCTTATTGAAACAGAATTTTTGGGAACCAACTAAATAAAAATATTCTTTCTAAGGTATTGCAAATTTTATCACCATTTTATTTATTGTTCAGGTATGTTTCTGCCATCTATGTCTTTAGTCTCTTCCCAATATCTTCACTCTCAATATTATAGACACAGTTGAAAAAGCCATAAGGCATGAGTTCTAATCTTGGATTCATTATGCACAATGGCCCTATCCCCTCTACTATTCATACTCCCTAGGTATTTCCAAGGTTGAAGTTTTAAAGACATGCATGTAAAAATGTATCATAAGCCTTAAAAAATTAAATACACATTATCTTTTAATGTGTGACTCTTATATTGAAGGCAACATCCAGGATGCCATTAAGCAATGAATGTAGTTTGAAAGAATTGTCAGAAACAGCAAATTTGATGACTTCAGGTGACTCAGAGCATGCCCAGAAACCAGTGTCCTCTCCTGGAAAAGCATGTGCCTTTGGAAAGCACACTAGTCAAAAATCGGGTAAGAAAAATAATTTGGAGACGTAAGTTCCTCTGAGTCCTATAGAAGGGCTGATAAGTATGACCTAGGTATGTGGGGCAGACTTTGAATAGGCCTGGATTTAAGCTGGGCTAAACTGAGACTGAAGTTAGCACTGGAGCTTTGGGCAAATCCTATAAATTCTCTGACCTCCTGAATGCTGATGTGTAAGGAGAAGATAAGGAAACATCACTCACATATTGTTTGAAACCATTAAATGAAATTTAAAACAATCGACACATGCAAGTTTTCCAATAAATTGATCTGTGATAAAAGCAACCACATTTTATTGGTGTTGAGTGCCCAGGCCTTTACTCAATGCCTAACACATAAAGTGCACTCAATAAATATGTTATGAATGATTAAATATTGGCAAGTTAAACCTGGTAATGGGAAGATCTAGAAACTAACATTGAATCAGTCATCTCTGCTTAGTGTGGAGTCTTAGTCTTCTGGACAATAGTTAATGGAGTAAAATACCAGAGTATGCAAAAGAACAGGTAATAATTTGATGGGAGATCGTGTTATCTGACAAAATGGAACTAACACTGCCACACACCACCAACCTTGCTCACCTGTCCTTCTCCAACTCAGAACTCAGGAGAAAGGAGATGGACGTGAAGATGTGCAGCCTACGAGAAAGAAAGGGCCATGTGCACCAAGAGGTCAGCGAGCCCCAGGATGATGACTACCTTTGTAAGTGACCCTCACTAAGAAGTATGTTATGAAACAATAAGTTCATCTAGTCCTTGGGTCCCCAAATCATGCCCTTCCTCTAGTGACCTGGAGTACAGGATTGAGTCTCAATGATGTTAGTGCCAGACCCCCTCTGAAGCTCTTTGTGTCCAGGTACAAGCACTATACCTTCCCTAATCTCTGTTGCTCTTACCTCCAGATTGTGAGAAGTGTCAGAACTTCTTCATCAACAGCTGTGCTGTGCATGGACCCCCTACATTTGTAAAGGACACTGCAGTGGACAAGGGGCATCCCCACCGCTCAGCCCTCACTCTGCCCCCTGGGTTGAGAATTGGGCCATCGGGCATCCCTGAGGCTGGGCTTGGAGTGTGGAATGAGGCAGCTGACTTGCCTGCGGGTCTGCACTTTGGCCCTTATGAAGGACACATCACAGAAGATGAAGCAGCAGCCAAGAGCAGATACTCCTGGCTGGTGAGAACTATTTACCTCTTCCACTGTCCTCTGGCTTCCCACATTCCTTCTGAGGCTTGGAGGGACCTCACCTCCTACATGCTAGACATGGAGGGGACAATATGTTTAGCTCTGTGTACTGACTGGACTCTGCATGAACACAGAGCTCCTGTTTAAGGATCAGATGGTAAGCGGGAGCAAAGTGGTGCAGACACAAAGGACTGGCTCCTCCCTTGTGGGGCTCCTGCTCTGATTGGACAGGTAGACTTGGGTGTGTAGATGATAAGTAGAAAAATATCATGTGGTCACAGGTGGCAGTTGAATCCCCATGCAGGCTGGAAGAGCTTTGATGACAGTAGAGTAAAAGAATTCTGACTATTACCTCCCCACACAAACAATAACTCACCACGAAACTATTACCTCCCCACCAAAAAAAAAATAGAAGTTAATTCTTTAACTTCTTTTCTGAAACTCAGATCACCAAAGGGAGAAACTGCTATGAGTATGTGGATGGAAAGGACAGATCCTGGGCCAACTGGATGAGGTGAGGTCAGTAGGTCTCTGGGTTGGTGCCAGAGGGGACTCTCATCCCCACAAGCCCATATATCTTTCCCTCTCATCATGCCTCCCTCAGTGGTCTCCCTTAATCCTTTTTCCCTCTTTTTTCCATAAAGTGTTCTTTCATTTCAGGGAACATTTAGGGAAAAAGTATTGCATATGTCCTCAAAATATAAAGCCCTCTACTAGACACAACTTGGGCACCAGAAAAGACCTTGAGGAGCCTAGATTTACCAGGGACAGTGGATTACACTTTAATTTATCAAATCAGCATTAATTAAGCACTTACTATATTCCAGTTTAGATGAAGGAATACATTACTTAAATAGATCACATAACCCATGTCCTTATGGAGGACTTCTCACAGACAGACATAAAACAATTGCTTTTACAAGCATTTGACTATCATTTCCAAGAAGTGCACAGTGTCAAGGTAGCACAAACCAAGGATGGCTTAAACCTGTACAGGCAGCAAATCATCCCAGCCTCACTTCAAACTATACCTGGGCTCTGAGTCCTGCAGAGGAATGGTCATGGGCCCCTTTCCTGAGAGGGGCTCTTTTTATCAGGGATAACAGAATAAGAATCAACTACTATTGTTCTGTTTTATTTTAACTAGGACAAAAAGACCTCCAATTTTCTATGGTCACCTTGGGCAGCCAAGTGAATGGTACCCTCAATAAAGGGGGTTGTCCAACCCCCCTACATTGTGCTATCTTGACACTGTGCACTTCTGTGCCCTACATTTATTGAGGGGGGTTGGACAAAGGCCTCTCAGAGAACACATGTGGGATGAGTGCTGAATAATTAGTGAGCTAAGTTAGAATAAGAGCTCTAGATCAGGCACCACCTTCTGTGGTGTGAGACAACTTGATTTAGAGTTTGGAGAAGCCAGGGATCAATGGATATTATGACCAATCAGGGTGAAGGTTAAGTCTAGAACTGGGTCTTAGAAAGTGCTATTAGGCAGCATTCACACTGTAAGCAGAACTTGGAGGTAGGAATTCACATGACATGCTGACAGACACTCAGACACTGAATAAAAGGCTCCCTTGGAGCATTACAGGCAGTGGGCAACATCAGAGCCTGAGGACCTTAAAATCAGTGAGGAGGTAGACATGGATGTAACAGGTAGTGGGAACTCATCACTGTGGTTTTCTTTCCCTTCCTCTGCCTTAATCCCAGGTTTGTGAACTGTGCCCGGGATGATGAAGAGCAGAACCTGGTGGCCTTTCAATACCATGGGCAGATTTTCTACCGAACCCGCCGGGTCATCACACCGGGCTGTGAGCTGCTGGTCTGGTTTGGGGATGAGTATGGCCAGGAGCTGGGCAGCAAGTGGGGCAGCAAATGGAAGAGACAGCTCACGTCTGGAAGAGGTGGGTACCACTGTTCTTCAAAACAGAAAGAAAAGAGAATTCTCCATACGGATATTCATGATCCAACTCTTAACTAGAGTAAAATCCACTCTAAAGTCAGTAAAGTTTCGAGTCAGATGCTTCAGAAATTCACAATTCATTCATATGCCTTTGGCTCTTAGGCAAAATTTTTATATTTTTTTATTTTAAAAATATTTCATACATAAAATATACAACTACATATAGTGTTGAAAGGCTAAGAGGCAAAAAAAAGCAAAAACCAGTTTTCTAGCACTAATCAGCTCTCACCAAGGCAGTTTCTCTGACACTTTAATAGCTGTTTCTTAACTTTCCTCCATACTTCTAAATAAAACATTCCTTATAGGCATTCATTATTTTTTAAAGATTTTGCCCTGCCTGGTGTGGCTCAGTGGATTGAGTGCCGGCCTATGAACCAAAGGGTAGCCAGTTTGATTCCCACTTGCGGCACATGTCTGGGTTTCGGACCAGGTCTCCAGTAAGGGGAAGGTGACAGGCAACCACAGATGGATGTTTCTCTCCCTCATCCTCCCTCCCTTCCCCCTTTTCTCAAAATAAATCTTTTTTTAAAAGATTTTATTTATTTTATAGAGAGTAGAAAGCAGGGAGAAAAAAGAATCAATGTACAAAGGACACATTAATCAGTTGTCTCTGGCACACCCCCAACTGGCCCACAACTCTGTCATGTGCCCTGACAGGGAATTGAATTTGTAACCTTTCAGTTTTTAGACAATACCCAACCTACGGAGCCACACCATTCAGGCAGGGCACATTCGTTCACCATTTCAGTGAATTGTCAGGTGAGATCCTACTCTGTGGCACACAGGGTGCTGGGACATGGCAGTACAGATTAACATGAGGATGAGAATCACTGCTCTTGAGGAGCTGACGGGTAAAGGAGGGAAACGCAGGCGCACGTGCTTGCATGTGCCTAACACCACACAGAGGTTAGTGCTTTGGAGAAAACTAATTCAGGACAAGTGCCTAGGGATCAGTGTGAGGGGAGGTACAGTGTGGCAGGTGGTCCAGGAAGGGCTCCTCAGGAGATAACATTTACGGAAATACCTGGGGGCAGAGGATCCCAGGCAGAGGGAGCAGCTAGTGCAGAGAAGAGAAGAAGTGGGGCATTGAACTGGCTGAGGGTCACTCAGGTCTCATCTCAGCATTGAACATAAGAATGGAAATCAGATAGATGCTCAGCAGCCTGGAAATGCAGTGCTGATGACCTGAGTTGAGACACTGGGGACTTTCATGAGTGAAAGTGTGTTCTCTGTTCTGATTATGCTTTGTTAATTTTTACAAAATAAACTCCAGTGGGGAATCCCCTCAGAAATTACTTCATCTGTAAATGAGAAAGCATGGTGGATTGGCCAGAGAGGAGCAAGAGTCACGTGTATAAGAAGTGTGGTTGGAGAAATATTTTGAAAAAGGACTTCTCATTGTTTTTGAAATGGGCTAACACTGAATGAAATGAAACATAAATATTTGGTATTAGGTTTGAGGAAGGATATTTCTAAGGTTTTATTTATTTTTAGAGGGGAAGAGGGAGAAAGAGAAGGAAACATCCATGTGTGGTTGCCTCTCACATGCCCCCTATTAGTGACCTGGCCCACACCCAGGGACATGCCCTGACTGGGAACTGAACTTGAGACTTCTTGCTTAGCAGGCTGGTACTCAATCCACTGAGCCACACAAGCAAGAGCAGAAAGAACATTTTATTTTACTGTTTTGGAAAGTAGAGAAGCAGTTCCTAGTTGGAGCCTGTGGCTTTCCTCTTTTACATGACTTAGACAATACCTATGAAAGGGAAAGGTCAACACAGTTTCCATCTATACAGGGAGTAAAATGGCCTTTGATGCTTCTTGAGAATCCCTAGTCTGGGCAATATTAGAAGAGACCCTTGATGTGGGCTTTCTGGATTTCTGAAGAAGATACACTGCATAAAAAGGAAAATAGACAGCAAGTGGCAGTTTGTGGGAGACAGAGCTTGCATTGTCACCACAGTAAGAATGAATCATGAGGCAGGTCTTACCAGGAGACTAATCATAGAGCCCAGGCATTCTCATCAACATCTGCCCTGACCAAACGTTTCTCTTTCAGCAGAACCAAACACAGAGATCCACCCATGTCCCTCCTGCTCTCTGGCCTTCTCCAGTCAGAAATTCCTCAGCCAACATGTGAAACTCAGTCATCCCCCTCAGATTCTCCCAGGAACATCTGCAAGAAAACACCCCCAAGCAGAGGAGCCCTGTCCAGAGGATCAGAATCAGCAGCAGCAACATAGTAGTACACACAGCTGGAATGATAAAGCTGAAGGTCAGGAAGTCAAAGAAAGGTCCAAACCTTTGCTTAAAAGGATCAGTCTGAGCAGATTCTCAACACCCTTTTTCCAAACTTCCAAAGAACAAATGAACTCCAGCGAGCATAAGAGAATGATGGAGGAAGAGCCATGCAGAGGCCAGAAAGAGAGTCCTGAGGACACAGGCAAGTTATTTGTGAAAGCTGGAATGTCAAAAATTGTAACAATCCAGCACGGAGGGTGTTGGCAAGGCTTCAGTGATGGGTCACATCTCATCACACACCAGAAGACACACTCAGGGGAGAAGCCCTTTGTTTGCAGGGAGTGTGGGCGAGGCTTTACACGGAAGTCACATCTCATCAGACACCAGAGGACACACTCTGGGGAGAAGCCCTATGTTTGCAGGGAGTGTGGGCGAGGCTTTACACAGAAGTCACATCTCATCACACACCAGAGGACACACTCTGGGGAGAAGCCCTATGTTTGCAGGGAGTGCGGGAGAGGCTTTACACAGCTGTCACTTCTCATCACACACCAGAGGACACACTCTGGGGAGAAGCCCTTTGTTTGCAGGGAGTGTGGGCGAGGTTTTACCTGGAAGTCAGTTCTCATCACACACCAGAGGACACACTCAGGGGAGAAACCCTATGTTTGCAGGGAGTGTGGGCAAGGCTTTATCTGTAAGTCAGTTCTCACCACACACCAGAGGACACACTCAGGGGAGAAGCCGTATGTTTGCAGGGAGTGTGGGCGAGGCTTTATCTGGAAGTCAGTTCTCATCACACACCAGAGGACACACTCTGGGGAGAAGCCCTATGTTTGCAGGGAGTGTGGGCGAGGCTTTACCTGGAAGTCAGTTCTCATCACACACCAGAGGACACACTCAGGGGAGAAGCCCTATGTTTGTAGGGAGTGCGGGCGAGGTTTTACCTTTAAGACGGTTCTCATCACACACCAGAGGACACACTCTGGGGAGAAGCCCTATGTTTGCAGGGAGTGCGGGCGAGGCTTTACATACAAGTCAGATCTCAACAGACACCAGAGGACACACACTGGGGAGAAGCCCTTTGTTTGCAGCGAGTGCGGGCGAGGCTTTCCATGGAAGACATATCTCATCAAACACCAGAGGACACACTCCGGGGAGAAGCCCTATGTTTGCAGGGAGTGCAGGCGAGGCTTTACACGGAAGTCAGATCTCATCGCACACCAGAGGACACACTCAGGGGAGAAACCCTATGTTTGCACGGAGTGCAGGCGAGGCTTTACACGGAAGTCAGATCTCATCACACACCAGAGGACACACTCAGGGGAGAAGCCCTATGTTTGCAGGGAGTGTGGGCGAGGCTTTCCATGGAAGACATACCTCATCAAACACCAGAGGACACACACTGGGGAGAAGCCCTATGTTTGCAGGGACTGTGGGCGAGGCTTTACAATCAAGTCATGTCTCATCACACACCAGAGGACACACTCTGGGGAGAAACCCTATGTTTGCAGGAGTGTGGGCGAAGCTTTACACAGAAGTCACATCTCATCAGACACCAGAGACACACTCTGGGGAGAAGCCATATGTTTGCATGGAGTGCCGGCGTGGCTTTACAGACCAGACAGGTCTCATCAGACACCAGAGGACACACTCTGGAGAGAAGCCCTATGTTTGCAAGGAGTGCGGGCGAGGTTTTACACAGAAGTCAATTCTCATCACACACCAGAGGACACACTCCGGGGAGAAGCCCTTGTTTGCAGGGAGTGCGGGCGAGGCTTTACACAGAAGTCACATCTCATCATACACCATAGGACACACTCAGGGGAGAAGCACTATTTGCAGGGAGTGCAGGCGAGGCTTTACACAGAAGTCACATCTCATCACACAGAGGACACACTCGGGAGAAGCCCTATGTTTGCATGAGTGTGGGCAAGGCTTTATCTGTAAGTCAGTTCTCACACACCAGAGGACACACTCTGGGGAGAAGCCCTATGTTTGCAGGGAGTGTCAGCGAGGCTTTACATGGAAGTCACATTTCATCAAACACCAGAGGACACACTCAGGGGAGAAGCCGTATGTCTGCAGAGAGTGTAGGCGAGGCTTTACAGACAAGTCAGATCTCGTCAAACACCAGAGGACACACTCAGGGGAGAAGCCCTATGTTTGCAGGGAGTGTGGGCGAGCCTTTACATGGAAGTCAAGTCTCATCAGACACCAGAGGGCACACTCAGGGGAGAAGCCCTATGTTTGCAGGGAGTGTGGGCAAGGCTTTACAGACAAGTCAGTTCTCATCAGACATCAGAGTACACACTAGGGGAGAAGCCCTATGTTTGCAGGGAGTGTGGGTGAGGCTTTACACAGAAGTCATACCTCATCACACACCAGCGGGGACACTCTGGGGAGAAGCCCTGTTTGCAGGTGAAGTGAATGAATCATTACCATTAAATCACATGTCAATAGCCCTCAGATGTCTATGGAACCTTACTTTCCCCAAGATTGTAAGTACAGAAGTAACTGGTTAAACAAACCCTCCAGTTTCATGACAAGAGATGAGATGGACAAATAGTTCCATGATTAATATGGGGATATCAGCACCAATGTCTTTCATGGTTTTTTGATGGCCTTTTCTGGAGTTTTGTCTCCATACAAAAATGAAGCCCACATCCCTCTCTCAGCCACAGAAATTCAACCCCTACAAATGGGTGAGTCTGAAGCCAGTCTACTTTGGTAACTGCCCAGAGACAGGGATTTGAGACAGACTCACCAGAGAAGGGAATTCCCCTGGACTCCTGGGAAGTGGGGCCTTTTACTCTTAATAGGCTCCCTACCCTCCTCCCTTGGCTTCTTTTGGATCTTCTAGTTTCCTACAACCTCCGAAGCCTCAGAGGTGAACAGCAGGGGGGGACGTATGCTAGTACACGGGAGTGAGCCTGTCTCAATCTGAGCACCTGGTCTTTCTCACTCTCCTTGCTGCCCCTTCAGAGTCAGCATTTCCTGGTGCACAGCATGCACTGGTGTGTGAGGATAGATGGTAAGCCAAGGCAGGGAGGACAAGGAAGACAGGTCTCACCCACTAACTCAGCAGTCCTGAGCCTGGTCCAATTCTATTGCCTAGATGGTGCAGCATCACAAGAAACTCCATGCTAACACATGGAAGTTCTAGGTATCATTTCCACCATCTGGGAAAGAAAGGCTTTCAAACTATTCATCTCAAGGCCTAGAAGATGGGAGGGGGTCCACAGCACTCAAGGAAGGACCCATAAAACAAAATTGGCTAACTGCCCCTGTCCACTATCTGTTTTATGAAGGGTCCCTAGTGTTTAGGGCCCAGAAAGAGCCCATAGATAACTTTGGGTAACTGTTTTAACTTTAACTGTCTCCTGTCTCATATGTATTTGACAAGATGACCAAATGGGGTCTGAAGCCAGATAAGGATTTGGGCTACTGACGCCCACACATACCTACGTTTGAGTAGTCTCATCCCCCATAGAAGCTGGCACCACTTTTACCTGTCAATCAATATGTAAGTTCTTTGCCCCCATCGCACCAACTATATAAGTTCTCAGGACAAAGGATCTGGTGCTCTTGTCACCCAACTTCTTGCCTTTCACTCCCATCTCAGCAAGACCTGTCCTCTTCCATGAGAACGTATCACTAACAAACCCTGTTTGCACACTAATACACTTGCTGATCTGTAATCCTTTACTGCATTGGCAAGAAGAACCAAGTTTCTCCTGTGACAGGTGCACCCAGTCTGCATATGGCATTCATGAAGCCTGCAACACAGGAGCTTCCGTAATGCACTCTCCTTGTTCCTGGGTCCCACAGGGCTTAATACACCACTGATACCATCTTGAAATTAGTACCTACTGTGTCTTTAAACTTTTGTTTGTGAGGTCAAGACTGATGGGATCATGGACATGCACAATGTTGGTCATTCCTGGCCACCCCTTCCCAGATAATGTCCACAATGGCCCAGGAGGACAAAATTCCAGTGGGCCCAATGGTGGGAGTCCAGCAAGACTGAAGGTGAGAACGGGGTAAACATCTGCATCTGCATAAGCATAAGGAAGGGTGCTAGCAGCTCCCAGAGGTCACACTTTTCTTAGAACCAGAGCTGAAGTTCAATACACAGAGATGGCAATTAGTGAGGACCCCATCATACCCTCTCCTGCATGAGGGACAGACCTAAGCATGACCCACCCTGTTCCTGCTGGGGTGGGTTCACCAAAGGGGGACGCCCACCCCCATGACCAGGAACAATGACCTTTCTGTCCTCCCAGTGCCAGGCTTGTGAAGAAGAGTGTCTACATAAACTATGTGGATTTCAATAATAAATACCCACTATTATGTTCTTTTATGCTTTTTTAAAGGAAGGTGTATTTCTTGGGTTTTGTTTCCCTTCCCTGTTTCTCCCCCACCACCACAGCCCAGAGAGAACACCATAAACTCAATATTCTGTGGCTTTCAGCATGGGCCATGGGAGAGGGTCAGAGTCCTGGTGTAATGGTGGCAGAGGGGCTGGCATTGAATACAGTGGGAAGGGGAACCCACAGACTGCCACGTGATGCTCACCATGACACCCCACCAGGACAGACCCTGGAGTTCTCCCAGAAGGCTTAGTGATTCAAGATGAGTAGAGAGGTCTGTTCTCTCTCCCTCCCCTTCAGCAGCAAAGCCACATTCCTAGTATAGCTGTCAGCCTCCAAGGTACCCACCAAATGCACATGCCCTTATATACTACCTCCTTCACACAATCAAGCTGATCTGTGTTATGAAAACGCTGTGTGGCTCTCAAAGCTAAGTGAGAAAGAGAGACTTTTATTTGAGCCTTGCTTGCATAGTTCACAGAATCTTAGACCACCTTGTGCAGGGAGCTGGGTGTTTACATACACATACCCCTTGCCCACCTGGCAGTGGCTGGCAATCACCATCCTTGTTTTGAAGTGGAGGCTCCAAGAAGTGACTGCAGCCTGACATCTGCTGGATGCCTGAGTCTCTTGCCCTTGCCCAGAAGCTGGTTGTTTAATGGAGAGGATGGTCCTTCTAGGTGGGTGCCTCAGAGGCTCCTCATCTGCTCTCTGGGTGGCACTGGGTGGATGAGCCAAACCTGCCTCTGATCCCCAGAGCAGAGTACTGCATGTCTGTCTGTAGAGCATGCCCATGTACAGCCCGATGGTTCAAGGTGACGAGTTAAGTTCTGCAGTGACAGTTGGACTCACACTCACTGACAGCAACAGCCACCCTCCTGCCTCCAGCCTGACCATATCCAGCAGAGGCCAGTACACATGCCGTGAACTGTGTTCACTGGCAGCTTGTGTGTCACTATGTTGGGCTACAGTGTTGCCTGGGCCTGTGGTCCTCAGCCAGGTGGCTCATGAGAACCCTCTGGACCTCACTGGGACACACCCACCGACTCTCTGTCCCAGGGTAGGGGCAGCCATCTCTGGCCTGGGCAGTGACTCAAATGGGGAGACAAGTGAAGCAGGCAGAGTCCATGACACAATCCGGATGTGGCTGCTCTGGGGTCAGGAGAGAGACTCTGACTCAAACCACAAATTCCCATCACAGTGGTGTCAAGGATAGGCACAGGCATCCTTCCTGTGACAGTCCAGCCACTGTGACGCAGTGAGCCTCCCTGTGGTCGGTGCTTCTCCAGACAGCAGCCAGACCAGATCTCAGATCTCTGCTCAGGGTCTTGGCTGACCAAGAAGAAACATCAGTTAGTAGGTTACTGAGCAGCTGTGTGCAGCATGTTTTACCTGAATGGTCTCAAGTCTATGAGGCAGAAGCACCTTCAGCCACTTGCCCGGAAATGTTAGCGAGATGGTTCAAGAGCACAACTGCACTATGGCTCTGGCACACAGTCCAGGCCCAGAGGCCCAGCTGCCAGGCAGCCCAGCAGCAGCACCAGGCACACAGCTTCAGCTGTCTTTCTGCTCTGTCTTCCTGGGCCTGAGTTTTGTCCTCCTGGTAGCAAGGGGCTCCTGCACTTCCAGCATCACACTCATCTCATCCCAGAGACTGGAAGGTGGGAGAGCGGAAGTCAGTTTCTTTTGAACTGGGAGGCCGCTACTGCTGGGCTTGTTACAGTTGGGAAGCCCTCCCCACTCTGGATGAAGCTGTAGTTTATATCCTTTGATCCCAAGACAGAGATGCCAGGACACAGACAGAGAATGGCATGAGGTTGTGCCCTTGTTCCAGTGACAGAGATGTGAAAGCACATCTGGACACAACTCTCTCGTCTAAATGGTCCCGAGCAGTAAACCCAGCTCTGCCCCCAAGGTGACATGACAGATGTTGGGGTCTCACCTGGGGCTGTTGGGCATTCCAGCTGGACTCTCCTTAAGACTGCACAGGCCTGGCTCAGGATGGAGAAATTTGCTCCCCTCAGAAACACAGTACAGAGGGACTGTGACAAGGAGGTGGTGGTGGTAGGGGGACTGGCAGCAGAGGACACTCCAGGCCTGACTTCTGGCTCCACTCCCAGCCCTGCAGGGCTGACAGCCAGACTCATGGCCTGAGGGTATGCAGTCTTGGCACAGCCTCTTATAGACACTGCGGCCTCCTCCTCCTGCCAGTGGAGCACCTGGGATCAGGGCTGTGAGGTGTTTGGCCCCTGCTGGCAGGATCAGTGCTCCTTGTCTGACTGGACTCTGGGTCTTGGGATGGGATGAAGCTGACTGTCAGCCAGGAGCCTGTGAGGAGCCACCCAGCCCCTGAGCCCTGGCTCCCAGCCCTACCCCTGCCAATGCCCTGACTGTGGGTTCTCTCTGCCAAGCATCTCACTTGGGTGTATTGGTATTTTTTTTCTTTGTATCATTTGTATAACTCTGAGGCAGGAGATAGTCAGGAAGGAGGAAACTCTGGAGGTGCCCCAGGGCTGAGATAAAGGACATCCATACAGGACAGAGACCCTGTTCTAAGACGGGTTGTTCATGCTTTCTGGAAAAGCACTGAATCATGGTGACTCATGAATGCTCCTGCACAGAAGATGCTACACGACCCCTGCTTCGTCATAATAGCATTATAATATGTTAATATTGTGTAACCCCCTTCTCCAGTGTCCAATCAAGGAAAATCATGGGAGACCACATGCGCAATAAAATCCCACCAAAACTAGCCAGGAAATCTCTGCCCTATAAGAACAGAATCACTCCAGCCTCTGAGGTCAATCTCTGCTCAGAGTTAGCCCGCTCCCATGTTCTGTGGAGTGTATTATCACTTACTAAATCTGCTCTCTCTGTCTGCTATAAACTCTGTGTGTTCAGTTCAATTCCTTGTGCACGATCACCAACAACCTGCTTACCTGTGCCTACCTGTAACAACTCTGAATGTCCATGGTTATAATTCTGGACTACAAAGAGCAAAAATGAATTATACAAATTGAAAAAATTAACCATATTGTGCTCTTTGTTGGAACCTACAAGCAAGTTCCAACAAATTTCAATTCAGTGAAATTATATAGGGTATGTTACTTGCTCTCATTGCTAATAATGTAGAAATCAGAAACAGAGGGTACTAGAAAATCCTTTTATTTGTATGTTATAAAATACACTTCTAAATAACCCCCAAAACAAATCACAATTGGAGTTAGAACTAACTTAAACTGGGTGATAATAAAAATACTGCATACCAAAGCCAGATCACTAAGGTTCCACAAACGGTCGTCAGTGGTTCTCAAGCACAAGTGATTTTGCCCCCAGGGGAACATTACATAAAGCAGGGACACATTTTAGATTGTCATGAGGGTGGAGGTGAGGGAGAGTGTTATTGACCAGGAGTAAATGGAGGTAATGCATGCTAACAAGCACCTACAATGCAGCAGAGAAAAAAAAAAAAAAACAGGAGAAAGAATTATTGGCCCAAAAGGTCATCAGTACTGTTACTAGGGAGTAACAAGTGAGGGGAGTTAGGGGGATTCCTCTCCTCGGTTCTTGTCCTGCTGGAAAGAATGGATTCAGGCAAGGGACAACAAGCACAGTGAAAGTGAGGTAGCAGGTTTATTTGTGACATGCACTTGACAGGAACCTGCAAGCTTGCCCCCAGCTAGCCTGAGTGCCCCACCTGCTGGGGTTTCAGGGCTTTCATGTTTGCAGCGAGCCTCCAGGCTTCCCCTCCGCAGCACTTCTCCCAGCCCTTGTCCTGACCTTGGTATTAACATACAGCTTCAAAGGCTTCCTTTCCCAGATAGAGAAAAGAATACATAGAATTTCAAAGGCTCCCCTCCACCTGCTGGTGTGCTGGTCCTAGTCTCTCTTGTGACCTTGGAACCTCTGAAAATCTTACCTGACCCCACTCAGCACTGCTGAATTACTGGGTGGGATGTGTCCCCCTCCCCCACCCCACCTTGGTTTGGTCCCTATCCTGTTTAACAGTGCTGAGAATGAAAAGCCCTGCTCTAGGGAATCAATCCATGTGGCAGTGGTGAATGTAGCTCAGCCCTGGTTTGGAAAACTGACAGGCGTGAGGCAGCACACAGGAGCCATGCCCACAGATCAGCTTTCCCATGGAGAACCAGGCCTGCATTGTACCTAAGCTGCTTTAAGGCTTGCTTTTGCTAAAACTCCCTCACCCTAAATTGAAGCAGCAAATGTTTACTGCATATCTTTAAAGTAACTTCCTAAAGTCTGTGCTAACCCTCCCAAGGACTGAGTGTAACCAGTCCCACCCTTCTCCCCCTTGCATTTACAACATCCTTTCTTTGAAGTAATCAACAAAATCCTTTCCTTTGTTATCTGTAAAAGATAATCAGCTAAGGTGAATCTGTGCATACGAAATGAGGACCATCCTCCATGTAATGTGCCCAGAATAGCAATAATAGCCTGTTCAGGCAAGGGTCAAGGAGCTCTGTCACTCAGAGAGTGGCCATCCCGACCCTTTTTTCCACAGGACTTCTGCAGTCCGTGTGCATTTGTTTGTCACAGAGACAACACACGGACCCCACTGGTCAGAGTCCACATCACCCTGCTCTGCATGGGACTCAATGAAGCACCCAGGGGAATGGAAACCACCCGTCACTTAGCTCCCTAGATCTGAAACAATGGCTCTCTCTTTTCACAGGCAGCACACAAACTGAGACCTACAGAACAACAACAACAACCAAAGCTCGCCATCTTGCAAAGATTGGCGAGTGTCCTAGACTGAGAAGACACCCTCAAAAAGTCAGGAGGCAAAAAAGGTCTGACACCTTAGGAGACAGAACCACACTGTGATACGCCATGGCAGACATCTGAGGGTCACTGCTTCTTTTCATTGCCCATAAATCGCTTGTTAATTGGTATTCTATAATGTAACTAGAATCAATAATCTTAGTCTTTTAGTTCCCATAGTTCACCATCTAAAATGTCCCTTTTGAAAATGTGGACATCTGCCATATTATAAGTTCCTTAGATTACCTACAAGGGGCACAGTTTCACTTACAAGATACTTCTGATTTCTGAGTACTAGAACACCATGCATCTAGGCCCTAACTCATTTAAAATGCTAAGAATGCTGTTACTACTTTATTTACTCACTAATAAACTTACAACAAAATAATTTTTCTAACCCTTCACATTATCTTATTTCTTCATATTCTCTATCAAGCTTCAGTGATTTTTATGTTATATATAACTAAAATAATGTGATAATCATTATCACATGATAGCTTACTTACCTTGAAAATCATTAGAATCAACTTTTACATTATTACAAATAATATAATTAAGTAATGTGTAGGACAAATTGCATGCATAATTAAATATCCTTTATATACAAAAGAGTAAGTTACAGATATAATTTTTAAAAACACCAAATAGCAACAAAACTGGTAAAATGCCTTGGAATGAACTTAACAAGAATGTGTAAGATCAGTATAAACCGATTCATAACTAGCTACCCAATAAAAGACACCTGAACAACACCTACTGGGGTAGCTCGGTGGTTTGGGTGCCATGCCGCAGATCTAAAGGTCACCAGTTCAATTTCCGGTCAGGACACATGCCTGGGTTGATAATTCAGGCCCTAGTTGAAGGCTTGTGAGACACAACTAATCGATCTCTCTTTCTCTCTCTCTCCCTTTCATGATACTGACCCTGGCTCGTGGGGTCCGCCACATTGTGGATGAGACACAAGAAATTCACACAGACTACTGAGTCCTGTGGAGGAAAGGGGACAGCATGGCTTTTCTCTCAAGAGGAGAAAAAGCCTCGGCCCCTTGCTGTGACAGGCCTTTATTTCTTTTCTGGGCACATTGCATGATGGTCCTCATCTACTATGCACAGGTTCACTTTAGGTGGTTACAGAAGACAGAAGGAGATGATGCCACTAATCATATCACAGAAGAAGGATATTTGCAAATGCAAAGAGAAAAGTGGATGAACCAGTTACACTCCATATTGGGAGTTTCAGCATGGATTTTAGGAAGTTGCAGTAAGCACTTGCTGTCTCAATTCAGGGTGAGGGAGTTTTAGCAAAACCAAGTCTCATAGCAGTCTAGGTACAATGCAGGCCTGATTCCCCACGGGAGAACCTATCTGTGAACGTGGGTCCTGTGCATCTCTGAGTGGGAGCTGGGTCCACGCCACACAGAATAGTCTCTTATACTGTCATCCTCTTTCTCTAAAAATAAATAAAATCTTTTGTTCGAAAGACACTTGAACAACAGGAAAGTAACAGCATGTTCTTAGATAGAAAAATATGTAATAATCTCCATTTCCCACAGTTACCTATAAATGTAATATGATCTACATTACAGTATCAGCAAAAGAAATTTTAATCCTCACCTGAGGATATGCTTATTGATTTCAGAGAAAAGGGAAGGGAGGAAGAGAGATGGGGAGAGAAACATCAATGTGAGAGAGAAACATTGAAGGGTTGCCTCTCATATGCATTCCCACTGGGGACCAAATCCACAACCTAGGCATAGGCCTTGACTAGAGTTTGGTGACAACCTTTCCGTTTATGGGAGAAACTCAGTTCTTCTTGACAATGCAATAAAGAACTACAGGTCAGCCAGTCTACTAGTGAGCAAGCAGGGTTTACTAGTGATACGCGTTCTCATGGAAAAGAACAGGCCTTGCCAAGGTGGCGTGAAAGGTGTAGATTCCGGGCAGGGCAAGGTAAGGGCAGCAACAGGCAAGGGCAAGGGTGGCAAGAGCCTCAGGTCCTTGGTCCTGAGGATGTATATAGTTGGCAGGATGGGGATGAAGAAGTTACATATTGATTGGTGGGTATAGGTGGTACCAGCTTCCACAGGGGATGTGACTACCCAAACTTAGGTATGTGTGGGGGTCTGTTAGCCTGAATCCTTATCTCACTCCAGACCCCGTATATTCCTCTTGTTGTAAAACAGAAATGTGACAGGAAGCAGTTAAAGTTGGGACAGTCACCCAAAGTTATTTATTTACAGGCTCTTTCTGTAAACATTACGGACTCAGCATAAAACAGATGGTGACCAGAGGTAGGCAAGTAACCAAAGTTGTTTTGTGGGCCTCTGCTTTGGGCTCTGTGGACCCCCTCCCACCCACCAACCAGACCTTGGAATTAACACACAGTTTCAAAGGCTTTCTTTCCCAGGCAAATACATAGAATTTCAAGGTCACCCTCTTCCCATTCTACCATGGTGTTTCTTGTGATGTTCCAAATACCTGGCACTATTATCAGATCCGTCTCAGGACGGCTGAGTCACTGGGTGAGACATGTCTCCCTCCTCCTCCTTGGCTTGGTTTGCTATCTATCCTACCTAACAGGACAAAGCTCCAACCAACTGACCCACATTGGCCAGGGCTCAGTAAATTTTTTTAAAGTAAAAGAAGCTCAATTTAAGTTTACCTGTTAAAGTAAGGAAGAATTAAAAGGTGTGTTGTATTAGGAAGCTACCGTAAGCATAACAGTGGATTAATGCCCTATGAATAGACAGATTGATGGAAAAGAATACAGGGTCCCTTAAAACATATAAATACACATAGAAATTGTGTTTTGTTTAATTTAGTTTTTTAAAATTTATTAATTTATTTTTTTGTTTGGAACATTTATCGTTTGCCTCTCACATGCTCCCAGCTGGCGACCTGGCCCACAACTCGTCACAGGTGGGCACCAGCAAACAAAGAATTGAACAGAACACAGAGAGTTTATAGCAGACAGACAGAGAGCAGATTTATCAAGCGATAGTACACTCCACAGAACGTGAGAGCTGACTCCAAGCAGAGATTGATCTCAGGGGCTAGAGGGAGTCCATACTTACAGAGCAATATTTCTTGGCTTTTATTGCCCATGTACAAGTAGTTATACTAGTTTAAAGCTACTGCACATGTGGTCTCCCATGACCTTCCTTGACTGACCACCAGGAAAGGGGGTCCCACAATGCTGGTTTATTGTAATGCTATTATAATGAGGCAGGGGTCATGTAGCGTCTTCTGCACAGATGCAGTTATGAGTCACCATGATTCAGCACTTTCCCAGAAGCAGGAACAACTGGTCTCAGAACACAGTCTCTGTCCTGTACTAATGCCCTTTATCTTGTCCCTGGAGCACCTCTGGAGTTTCCTCCTATCTCCTGCCTCAAATCCAGGCATGTGCTCTGACTGGGAATGAAGCTGGTGACCTTTTGGTTTGCAGGCAGATGCCCAGCCCACTGAGCCACACCAGGCAGAGCCATTGCTTGTCTTGCACGTGGCTTGACCAGGGATCAAACCTGTAGCTTTGTTTACCCCCGAAAAAAACCCTGTACAGATATAAAAACTTCTTTTTTTTTTTTTTTAAAGATTTTATTTATTTATTTTTAGGGAGGGAAGGGAGGGAGGGAGGGAGGGAGGGAAAGGGAGAGGGGGAGAGAGAGAGAGAGAGAGAGAGAGAGAGAGGGAGAGAGAGAGAGAGAAACATCAATGTGCGGTTGCTGGGGGTTATGGCCTGCAACCCAGGAATGTACCCTGGCTGGGAATCGAACCTGGGACACTTTGGTTCCCAGCCCGCGCTCAATCCACTGAGCTACGCCAGCCAGGGCTCCAGATATAAAAACTTCACATGAGCCCTGGCTGGTGTGGATCAGCAGACTGAGCCCCAGCTTGAGAACTGAACAGTCATGGTTGGATTCCCAGTCAGGGCTCATGGCTGGGTTGGGGGCCAGATTCTCAGTTTGGAGTGTGTGAGAGACAACCGATTGATGTATCTCTTACATACATCAACACATCGATGTTTCTCTCCCTTTCTTTCTCCCTCCCCTACCCCTTCTCTAACAATAATAAATAAAATCTTAAAAATAATAAACTACTATGAGCAGAAAAATTGGATTCAACATTTAGGGATGATCCATCACACCGTTCTGGTTTCCTTCTGGTCTGCACCAAAGTGTTTTCCCAACGTGAACACCAGATGGCAGAAGAGAGGCGCACTGGGAACATTTTTTCAGTGATCATAGTGTATTGTAAAGCAAGTTTCAACAAAGTTCAAAAAATTGAAATTATGTAAAGCATATTGCTGACACTAACTGCAGTCAATCTAGAAATCAGTAACAAAAGTTACTAAAAAGTCCTTATTTTATAAAGTGATGAAATGCACGTCAAAATAATGTTGGATTCCACATTCCTAGATGATGCACACTATACCCACTTTTCCTGTGGACCTGCAATAAGGTGACATTCCCCAAAATGGCCACGAGATGGCAGAAGACACCAACAGATGCAACACATATCCTACTAATGGCCTGGCTGAAAGGTTCCTTCGCTTTTTACCCTGAGATGCAATCACGGGCACACTTTTCACTGTCCCCCCACAACATAACTGCACAATGTCATCACCGTTTTCTTCCTCTGCCCTCTGCCCCCTTCATGCCATTTCACCATTCCATCGTCCCACAACAGTGTTCTCTTCTGGAGCAGACAGCTCTTCCAGGTGTCTTCTGCACTCTTCCAGGGAATGGAAATTTCTCTTCACAAAGAGACATTCAGAGAAATGAACTAAATGGCTGTGGGGAGGAGCAAGGTCTCCTGAGCACTGTGGAGCAATCAGGACTGCGCAGCCAGGCTGGAAGCGTTTTTCCTGGTCACCAAAGAGAAATGTGCTCTGTCACCTCATCCTAACCTTCCGTATCTTCTGCTGACAAATTCCCCGGACTCTTCCCCTCAGACAGAGCTTTCAGTTGGTCTGACGGGGAGCAGTACCTGTCACCAGTAACCTGCTGGCTTTCTGAAAGGAGCTCCTACTGCAGGATTCCCTCCAGAATTCACAAGGACATCATTTCCTTTGGATGACGACTGCCCTTGGGAGGGGCGAGTGGTGGTTCCTTGGTTTGCCCACAATCTCTCCCATTCCAGGTTGTTCTCAAACAGCAAAGACTCATCCCCCCCGACCCCCGCCACACACAATCTTCATGGAAATGGAATGTTTCCTCACGTTTCAGGGGAGAACCACTTGTGGAAATCCACTCATGAAGGGTCCCCACCATCCCACTTAATGCCTGTGGAGCCCAAATGGCAAAGCAATTAACATAACCAAGCTGGTGCAAATGGTTTTCAAAGCCTGATTAGGACACTTTGAACGTGTTGCCTGTCTCCCGCCTGCCATGACGTGCTCTGTCCTCAGTGATCGTCTGCTGTTGAGGGCTCTCCACTGCACCTGGTCTGCCTGCCTGTGGGAGGAGGAACCTCCAGCATGAAACTTCGCAGTCCACTTCTGACACACTTCATCAGTCACAGCATCGTCTCCATACACACCACAGGCCTTTTCTTGCCTCACAGTTGCCCTTGCACCTTCTTTGAAGTGACTAAGCCAAAGGGACCAAAAACGTTGCTTATGTTCATGCATACTCACTGTGGAAATGGCCAACCATACACTCACCACCTGTGGTGAGATTTTTTTATCACACACCCATAGGACACCTGTCACAATATAGTCTAACATGATGGTTTCAAATGAGGTTCAAGACAAGTCATGGCATCCACCACAACCCAACCCCTAATCCTAACCCCAAACCATGCCACATACCAGACACTGGACTGTGTATCCGAAGCCTGTCCCTGACTCCAGGTGCCTGGCTCTGGACATCATGCCACAGACAATAGTGTGTCCTCTAATTTAAACCTGTAAACCCTTGAAATGTTATCATCTCATGTCTAAAACAATAAAGCAGGTTTCTGTGAAACAAGTTATATTAAATCAAGCAAATTAAATAATGCAGTGATGACATTCACTGCATTATTTAATGTGATGACACATAAGACTGAAATGCATGAGGCTGCTGCTGG
Source organism: Phyllostomus discolor (assembly GCF_004126475.2). Lineage (NCBI taxonomy): Eukaryota > Metazoa > Chordata > Mammalia > Chiroptera > Phyllostomidae > Phyllostomus > Phyllostomus discolor. Next base: position 67,763 of record NC_040909.2, read on the forward strand.
CATATCAAGGCACACCCTTTCAAAGCAAAACTGATGAAAGTAAACCAGTAAACATGATATCCTCTTGATTAAAATATTCTGGGTAGCAGGAGAAGCTATTCTCAGAGTAAGAAGACCACGCACAGAATTGAAGAAAGTGCTTGCACATTATACTTTCAGTAAGACTCTTTCTTTCACAACAAAGAACTTTATGACTCATCAATGAAGAGACACCTATATTATTTTAAACATTTTATTTCTTTATTTTTAGAGAGGGGGAGGAAGGGAGAAAGAGAGGGAGAGAAACATCAGTGTGTGGTTGCCTCTCATGCACCCCCCCACTGGGGACCTGAACTGCAACCCAGACATGTGCCCTGACTGGGAATCGAACTGGAGACCCCTTTGGTTTATAGGCTGGTGCTCAATCCACTGAATCATAACACCCAGGCAGACATCTATATTTTTAAAAAACATGAATAGTTCCTTCTAATGAGAACACATTCATAGAAGTGGTAAAAAAAATACCAAAGAAGTTGTTCAATGACTACATCACAGTATAATACCCCTTCCCAGGCACTACAAAGGCTATACTGAGAAAGCAAAACTGAGAAATGTTTATGATCACAAACAAAAATTAGAATGGCTGACCATTTGTTTTGTACATGTAAACTGTTTCGAACCTTTTATAAAGTGATTTGACATTTCTTCAAAAAATTACCCTACTGTGTTCAATAACTCCACTTTGAAACACATACCTGAGAAATTGAAGACAGATGTTATAACAAACTTATACATGATTATTAATAACAGCACTGTTAACAACAACCAAAAGGTAGAAAGTATTCAAAGGTCCATCTATAAGTAAATGAATACACAAAATTTGGTTATTCTGTCACTGAAAAGGTACTGGACCCAAGGCAGGTTTGCCCTGGCAAGGTCTCATACATGTGGATTCTTGACTTCGTGCAGTAAAAACTTCGCAACACAAAGCTAGGGAATTTTGAGAGTTTGTATATTAAATGTAAAGACAGTGAAACAAAGAAAGGGCTTCAGAGAGAAGAGGCACAATCACAGCAACAAGAGTGAGCATAGGAGGAACTGCCTCTGGGGAAAGAGAAAAGTTAGACACAAAGAAGATTCTTAGAGACATGATCAGGGGTGACCCGGGACAAGCTGCCACTGCCCACTGCTCCCTGGCGCAAGTTTCACAGGGACCTTTGCAGATAAGGAGAAACAAAACAAAGATACACAGCAAAGAAGAGAAGGGAAGGCACATGTGTGCTCAACAAACAGTGCATGCTGGGTCCTTTGTTTTAGGGTTTTACCTGTTTTCTAACGTTGAGGACTTTAGAGGAGGTCTCAGAAGAGTCAGCTCCACAGAATACTCAGCTTTCCAGGGGTGCCCTTCGATGTGCTGATGCAACAAAGCAAGCACACAGAGTGGTCAGGGTCCTTCTCTGGTGAACTTCTCCTTCAGAAGAGTCACCAGAGAAGGGCTGGGACTGAGGTGGGTCTTCCCCTGTGTGGCCTGAAACTTGTAAACCATTTGCTCTCCAATGCCCTTGCTTAGAGAAGTTAGATCCTCAGACTTATTACCAGGCTGTACATCGCTGGCCTTATTTAGCTCTCAAACTCACCTTTCCCATTCCATTTGCCAAGAAATTTTCCTCGCTTTTTTACTAATCTGCCTAAACTCCATACACTTGGGGACTCATATTGGCATCGAATTTGACAACAATGATCATCTGTGGGCAGACACCAGACACCAGAGCCAAACTCAGGACCTTGGACACAGACCTTTGACTCCAAAACCTGGACCCTGCAGTGGACCCAAACCAAAACCAGGACTCCAGGAGCAAAGCCCTGTGCCCACACCTGACCCAGACCATGTGGTCCAAGGGCCAAACACCAGATGCTGGGGATTGACATTGGACCCTTATAATGCCAGATTCCATACACCACAACCTGAATCTTCATCTGCACATGGACCTTGCAGGCAAACCCAGGACACAATGCCACATCCTAAGAGGTGCAAGACTGCAGACACACAACCGAATACATTTTGACTCTGAGGCACAGGCTCTGGACACAGGACGCAGATCTGTAACCAGGATGCCACGGCCAGAATTTGGAGTTGGGGCCAGATGCCAGGCCTGCGTTGCCAGAGGCCAGAGGTAGCAGCTGAACCAGATCTTCACACTGTAAACAACCTGTGATTCAGTATGATAAAACCTTTGTCTCTCCAAATGCAAACTTCAAAATTCTACCAAACCCAGCAACAATAGGCCAAAACACTGAGTGAACAAAAAGGATGCTGACCTTGCATGGCAGATGTCCATGATCTCTCAGCTGCAACAGCTTCAGGAGTTAGCGCTGTCTCACCATTCATTCCACACTGCTGGCTTTTCAAAATTGTGGGGAATTATTCTGGCCTAGATGGAGGCATAGGTGGACATACTGTGCCTCCTCCCACAACCAAAATTAAGGACAACAAAAATTTAGAAACAAAAAACAATCTGATCTCACAGAAAATTGAACTGTACGAAAGTCCAACAACCATTCGTCAAGACTGGTAAGAGGGGTGGAGCCAGCAGCCTGCAGAGAGGGGCTGTGTCAGGTAAAAGCAGTGGTTGGTGGTCTCAGGCGCGCAGGCAGAGGCTGGCAGACCCCGGCACAGGGTGGCACTGGGCTGACACAGTGAGCCTCGCAAGGCCACTGGTTGACCTTGGACACACATTCCCGTGCAGATAAACCAGGTAAAATGGGGAGCGAGACAGACTGCGCAACCCAGGGCCCAGTGCTGTGATATAAAGCCTGAAAGCACCGATTGGAAACACCTGTGGGGGTAAGGTGCCAGGAGAGACTCCCAGCCTCACAGGAGAGTTTTTTGGAGAGACCCACAGGGTCCTAAAAGGTACACAAGCCCACCCCCCCAGGAACCAGCACCAGAAATGCCAAGGGACTGGCACAAGGGACTGAAACCCGGCAGAGAGCAGAGTGAGCACCATTGTTACCTCTTGGATCCTGCCCACACAGACAGCATCACCACCCAGCAACTAGGCTGCCACGCCCTGGTGAACACCTAAGGCTCCGCCCCTCACTACCTAACAGGTGTGACCAGACCAAAAAAGAAATGACTCAAATGGAAGAACAGATCAAAGCCTTAGAGCCAATACATATAAGCAACCAAGAGATAGCCAACCTATCAGATGCACAGTTCAAAGCACTGGTGATCAGGATGCTCACAGAATTGGTTGATTTTGATCACAAATTAGATGGAAAAATGAAGGCTACACTAAGTGAAATGAAGGGAAATGCGCAGGGAACCAATAGTGATGGGAAGAAAGCTGGGACTCACATCAATGGAGTGGACCAGAAGGAAGAAAGAAACAACCAAACAGAAAAGAATGAAGAGACAAGAATTCAAAAAATGAGGAGAGGTTTAGGAACCTCCAGGACATCTTGAAACATTCCAACATCTGAACTACAGGGGTACCAAAAGGAGAAGAGGAAGAGCAACAAGTGGAAAAGTTATCTGAACAAATAATAAAGGAGAACTTCCCCAATCTGGCAAAGGAAACAGACTTCCAGGAAGTCCAGGAAGCTCAGAGAGTCCCAAAGAAGTTGAACCCAGGGAGGAACACACCAAGGCACATCATAATTACATTAGCCAAGATTAAAATGAGGGAGAGAATTCTAGAAGCAGCAAGAGATAAGGGGACAGTCACCTACAAAGGAGTTCCCATCAGAATGTCAGCTGATTTCTCAAAAGAGACCTTACAGGCAAGAAGGGGCTGGAAAGAAGTATTCCAAGTCATGAAAGGCAAGGACCTATATCCAAGATTGCTCTATCTAGCAAAGCTCTCATTTAGAATGGAAGGGCAGATAAAGTGCTTCTCAGAGAAGGTCAAGTTAAAGGAGTTCATCATCACCAAGCCCCTATTATATGAAATGTTAAAGGGACTTATCTAAGGAAAAAAAGATAAAAAATATGAACAGTAAAAAGACAGCAAACTCACAGTTATTATCAACCATACCTATAACCAAAAGTAAACTAACTAAGCAAACAAATAGAACAGGGACAGAACCACAGAAATGGAGTTCACATGCAGGGTTAGCAACAGGGGAGTGGGAGGAGGAGAGAGGGGGAAAAGGTACAGAGAATAAGTAGCATAGACGGTAGGTAGAAAACAGATGAGGGGAGGGCAAGAATAGTATGGGAAATGTAGAAGCTAAAGAACTTATGACCCACGGACATGAACTAAAGGGGGGATGTGGGTGGGAAAGGGGGTGCAGGGTGCAGGGGAATGAAGGGGGGAAATGGGACAACTGTAATAGCATAATCAACAGAATATATTTAAAAAACTATGGGGAATTAAAAAGTAATTATTTTCCACATAACTTGTTGGCTCTAAATAGCCATATCCTACATTATCTGTAGGATAATAATTAAAATAACATAATCAGATCAATACAAGATATTCAGCATTTAATCCATGCACGAGTACAAATGAATACCAGACAATGTGGTGATATCAGGTGTATAGGACCTTGGGGAGTATGGGGAAACAGGGTCTTGTAGCAGTAAAATGGGTGATAGGTAATTTATGAAAAGTGTAGCATTCGTGGAATATTACTTTTTGTTAGGCAATCCCACAAACTATAGGACACAAGCTAAATTAATAGACTCTTCCGAATTTCATCAATGCAATCATTCAGTTGAGAATAGGTTACTTTGCTTAAATTGTTAAATCTTGTGGCAACAGCAGCAGACACGGCCTGAGAGAGGGACCAGCTGCCAGGAGGGCCTTGCATCGCCCACAGGGAGTCAAAGGACTGAGTGTCCCTGTCCAGCTCACTGTGGACCATCCTCCTCTGCCTGCAGCTGGCGGAGTGCAGCAGAAACCTCGAGTGCAAGTCGGGTGACCATGAAGCCACAACCAGGAGGTGAGCCACAGCCACACAGGCGGGACAATGGTGCAGTCAGGACCTCAGCGCTGCCGGTACATCAGGCAGCTGGGATACGGCCAAGTTTGAAACATCGATGCAGTTAGGACATCAACAAGCTGGTGAAGGACAAAGTAACAGCCAGGACACCGACACAGACAGGACATCGGCAAGGCCTAGACACCTACACAGAAAGGACAGCGGCGCAGCTCACACATCCACTCGGTCAATTATCGACGCAGATGGTACAGAAGTGGGGCTGGAGCACCGAGGGAACTGAGACATCGACAAAGACAGGGAAGTGGTGCAGCCAGGAAATCTATGCAGGTGGGGCAGCACGACCTCTACATCGACACAGACGGGACAGTGATGTGGAAGGGACACCGACACAGGCAGGACAGCAGCACGGCCAGGACCTCAAGGCTGAGGGCACCTAGACACAATAACAATTTCGGCGAGGCTGGGACATTAGCGTGGTGGGGATATGGACACGGGAGGGACATCGATGCTGCCAGGACGCCAACACACACGGGGCATTGTGCCACAAAAACGTGGACACGGCTGAAACATGAGCACAGGTCTAGCCCACAAGAGGTGCCTAGTTACCTGACATAGAGTCACCGCTGTTGTACGTGGGGGAGAGAAGGGAAAATGAACTGCAAACTCTGTTTATATGAAAGTAGTAACATCCATGGCTAAGCGCCATTCCAGTCAGCATTCATAGATCATCCCACAGCTCACAACCGTTCCTGCTGGCCTGTACGAAGCTGTTATTCCCAGAATGCCCACGAGATGGCAGCCGAGATGCACACTTGGAACACTGTACTATTTGCTTGGCCAAAACGTTCATTTGATTTTAAGGTAAAGACACAATGAAAGAGACATTTTTCATCTTCACCAATAATTTCATTAAGCAACGTATTCACCATTTTGTCCCACTGCTTTCTGCAACCTTTCACGCATCTTCATAATTCCATCTTCCCCAAAGTTTTTATCTTTTGGCCAAGCCAATATAAAACCAGTTTCAACAAGCATCACAGCATTGAAATCATATACACTGTGTTTCCTAAGTGCTCCTACTGCATTCCAGCCAGAATTCACTACAAATGGGTGATTGGAAATTCCTTATATTTGGTAGTTTGTAATACACTTCTACATAACCTCAAAAATAAAACAATTTGAATTACAAAAGAGACTGAATGGGGATCAACATACTACATACCAAAACTTATGAAAAACATCTTTACCCTTAAATGCACAGTTTCAGAAATAAAAGCTGAAAATATACAAGTTTTGTGCCTACACTTGTAACCTAAAATAGTAAATGAAATCCAGAGAAAGTAGACAGAAACGTGCATGTCGACAAATCTGCAAGTGTATCTGCATGAAATGATAGCAGTTCTTTTTAACTCTTGGAGTAGAATTTTGAATAAATGTTTTCTCATTGTTTAAGTAAGCAGTAACAAGGTAAATTAAAAATGCTGTTCAAGCACACTTGAAATAGTGTGCTTGAAACACTATTTAAGCAACTTTTTAAAATAATGACTATATTTAGCTACAAAGCAAGTTTCAACAAATGTCTCACAAACTATGCTTATTACTCTCTTTGCCATTAACCTGGAAACCAGTCATAAGGTAACTAGAAAGTCCTTATATTTAGATGTTTTAATACACTTCTAAATATCTTCCCAAAATAAATCATAGTCAGGGTGGAAAATAATTTGCACACAAAATAATAAAAATACTGCATACCAGACCAAGATCTTTCTGGTTTCAAAAATGATCAAAGCTTCAAATTATTTCTCAACCTAAGGTGATTTTTGACTCCAAGGGGACTTTAGGCAAAGTACTGAGCCTGTTAGATTGTCCTCAGGTGGACGGAAGTGAGGCTGCTGGCAGTGAACAGAGGTATTGGATGCTAAAGAGCACCTACAATGCAGAGGACAATCCCCCAAGAGAATGAATTCTCTGGCCCAAAAGGTCCATACTGCTGGGAATGAGAAACCCTACTCTGTATCATGAAGACTCCATTAGAACACAAACAGCATGTCCCTTTGCATCCTAGATCTCAAAGGCTGCCTTTCTTGGAACAGGAAGCATGGAAGCTAAAACTTAAAGAATAAAAAATGCCAGCCACCTTGCATATGTCAGGGAGAAGTGTCCTAGGCAATAGGTCAGGAGGCAAAGGAAGATCTGTCCACTTAGGACACCAGATCACACTGTGATTAAACACAGTAGTCCTCTGAGGATCCCTGCTTCTTTCCATTGCTCACACATCATTTTAATAACTTACTCATAGTGTCACTTAGAACAAAGAGTCTTGCTCTGTTAGATTCCAGATTTCACCATCCCAAGTTTTTGTCTTTGAAAATGTGGACATTTTTGCTATGTCCAAAATGTGGACCTTTTATGTTCCTCAGATTACCTACCTGGGGGCACATTTCCCACAACAACATACTTCTGATTTCTAGGACACCATGCTCCCAGGCCCTAAACTCACTTAAAATGCTAGGAAGGGTGTTACTATTTCATTTAGTCATTAACATATTTATGACTCACAAAGACAACTTTTCTAGCTCCTCACATTACCTCACTTCTTGTTTCCTTCAAGCTTTAACAGTTTCTAGGTCACCTACAGCTACAACCATGTGACAATCATTATTGCATGAGAGCATGTTTACCCTTGTAACACATGAGAATCAATGGAAAAGTATCACAAACAGATTTTAGTGAGTGATAGGAAAATAACATGCAGAAACAAATACGTAGAAATAGTAAATTAAATATATAATTTTAAAAAGTCTCAATAACAACAAAACAGGTTAAAAAAATACAACCTGGGAGTAAACTTAACAACAATGTACAGGATCTGTATGAACGAAGTTGGAAATTGTTATGCAATAACAGAAACTTAAACAAATGAAAAATATCATCTTGTTTTAGGGTTAAAAAATGGGTACCATCGTACATCTGTTTACCAAAGTTACCTATAACTGAAATATAATCTAGATGAATATAGAAATGTGGTCTCACAGGAATGGTCAGCTAAACTGGACCTGAGATGTGTACCCCAGAAACAGTCTTGACCCCTTTTCTGCTCCCCACAGGGTGGCTGTATCTGCCCCCAACCCCCCCTCACCTCATAGCCCCCACGCAGCTCACCTCCTGTGTTGGGAACCGTCCTGTCTTGTTTCAGAAGCTGTAACCCCCCCATGACTAAAGCTGGGTGAGCGACCTTGGGACCATAAGCCACTAAGGAGACAAAACCTTATCTCCCTGGCAGGAGCTCCGCTTCTGCTCCTTTTACTTCTTCCATAACTGGCCCCCAGTGCTTGGTCGGTTAGTCACTGACAGGTAAGATTCCCCAAAGGGGGGAACAATCTAAGACAGGCACGATCACATGGGAGGCCCCCAAGGAAGGACTTGGGGGGCTACAGCAAAGGAGATGATGAACCCTCGCCCCTGGGCTTTGACAAAGCCTGAGTCCTCATTCTGTCTGCAAGAAGTCTCGTAATCTCTTGGCTGCCTTACTTCAGCTGCCTGACTTAAGCCTGAAACAACGAGAGGGTGGTGCAGCCCTGTGCTGGACAGGGCTGGTTCCTGGGGCAATCAGGCCTAAGAAAGAATATGTAAAATCCTGTGAAACCTGCTTTGTTTAGAATGCTCTCAATTAGATAAAGGTCCAAGGAAGAAGTGAGTTTGTTCCTCAAAAGTTTTATTGCTCTTTAGCTATCTGACCCTGACTCAAAATAGGCCCTCAGAGTTCTTTGTTATCTATTGTTTACTCCTCATTGCCTGACAATGATTAATGAGCTTTACCTGTATTCTTGTGCAAACAAACCCAATAAAAGCCCCTTGAGGAAAAGGCTCTTGGATCTTCCCCTTGAGAGACTGGCCACCTTTCCTCCCCAAGCAAATCATGTTTTGGTAGACTTATTCTCACCAGTGGCAGCTGGGGGGGCCCTGTGGGAGAAGTCCCCCACACTCCTATCCCTGGACTGCGTTGCTTGCATCGAGTTAGCCTGTGAGCGTCACCTCATGACCATGGAGACTGGCGCCGGCGGTGTCTAACCTCCAGTCTGCGTGGTTGCTCGTCTCTCCACCAGAACTGCCCGCCCCCCCACACCCACCAGCCTAAATACGCCTCCCACCCAGCCCCGCCCCATCTGTGGCCCCCCCCCACCTCCTGCCTCGGAGCATAGACATACCTCGCCCCTCATCTGTAGGTTCGATGTTTAGTGGTCCATTTTAACAAACAAGCCAGGAATTGAGTATACTTGCTAGCATGCAGTTTAATGAAGAAATACATTAATAACATATACTTTATACAATTAAAGAATACTCTGAAAAATAACTTGTTAAGTGAATAAAAGGACAAGACACACACTGGGAGAAAATATGAATTACCTAAAACACAGAGTACAAAGAATTAAAAGTGAAAGACTGGGAAGACACACAGGATGGTGCAAACGCAGCTTTACAGTTGTTCACATGGAAAATCATGTCATAATTACTAAACAATAAGACAACAATAAACTTTGTTTCTTGTCCTCACAACTCTATACCTCCTTTTGCCCCACCCTGTCTTATGCACACATAAACCACATGAAAATTACATAATAACATGCAGTGGACTTCAAGGTAGAAAGCATGACTAGAAATGAAGAGCACTTCATATCAATGAGTTTAACTTACCAGGAAGATCCAAGTTCACCATGTACTTAGTATCATAAACTTAGGTTACATAGAACAGACACAAACAAAAATGTATAATCATAATAGATTATCAAACCTCTCTCATCAGGAATACAGCACACCTCTTTCAGAAACAAGAGACCAGCTCACAAAATTCAGTAAGGGTGCAAGAAACACCATGAGCAGCAAATTGGATTCAACATTCACAGATAACCAACAGACTATACACAACTTTTCCTGCTGACCTGCTCTAAGGTGTTATTTCCAGAATAAACACGAGATCACAGCAGAGATGCACACTTGGAACATTTTTTACATTGACCATATTGTAATGAAACAAGTTTCAAAAAAATTCTAAGGATTGCAACTACATGATGTTTCTTACTCTCATTGTAGATAATCTAGAAATTAGTTGTAAAATGTAACTAGAAAGTTCTTACATTTAAAAGTTATAAATATACTTCTAAATAACCCTCAAAATGAATCACCATTGGAGTTAAAAATAATTTCAACTGAATAATATTAAAATATATTAACAACCTATGGAAAAATGTAGTAATAAATCTTCACATTAAGGGGAAGCAGTTGAAAATTCACATGTTTTGCATCCATATTACAAACCCAGAATAATAAATTAAATCCTGGAAAGTAGAAGAATGGAATAGACAAGGAGAGATGTCTGGAAGAGTATATACTTAAAACAGTAGCAGCTGTTACCTGTTTGGGTTGGATTTTGAATTAATTTTTATTTTTCTCTATAATTCAAGTAAGCTGCCAAAAAAAAAAAAAAAAGCATTCTCAGTTTGGGTAATAGAACAGTGTGAGAGGAAAACACAGCATAATTTAAGAATAATAAAAACCTGGGCTGTTGTGGAAACAACACCAGAGGCCTTTTCTCTGCTCACCCAGCCGGATCTCCTTGCCCAGAGGGGCCCCTTTTCCAAAATGCACTTCTTTGTGCACAAATTCAGTCAAGCAGAGAGGAAATGACGGGACCAAAACAGAATGAGCACAGCAGCACTGAGCAGCACAGCCTGAGGGGGGACTTGGCCCGGGGCTGCCTCATTCCAGGGCCCCCTCACAGACAAGAACCTTCACAACTAAGCAGCAGCAGCATTGGGCTGACCCACCGAGGTGCTGCTTCATGACTCACCTGTAACAACACTGAGCTTCCTAACAGCCATGCTGCACTCACAGCCATGCTGCACTCACAACCATTAGTACCAAAACAGAGGTATTCGCACTAAAAAGAGTTTCCTTCTTCCCCACCCCCCAGTTCTGGAACTCCTGCTGGCATTGAATTGGAGCCAGTGACCACAACTTCACAGACACCAGATGCCACGGACAGACTCAGAACCTGACACAGGCCCTGGACTCCAGAACCTGGGCCCCAGAGCAGACCCAGAACCAAAAAGTAAACTCCAGACCCCAGACCCACCCCAAAACTGTCCCCACAACCCAGGCCAGACCATGGACCCTGAATGCCAGACCCCAGACACCACAGACTGGCAGAGAACCCTGAACACCAGGTTCTGTACATCAGACTCTAGAGCCAGAGCTGCACACGGACCCCACACACCCACCCAGGATACATAGCCACACCCAAAGAGACTCCAGATCCCAGACACACAGCCAAAGACAGATTTAGCTTCAGGCCACAGACCCAGCCAGAACCCCACAGCCAGACTCCAGAGCTGGAGCTGGGCAATGCAGCCCACTTCCCAGATGCAGGAGCAGAAGTGAGTCCTCACAGTGTGAAAAGAGCCAGGGCCTGATAAAGGACATTCCTGACTCTCTAAGTCCAAGTGTTACAGAACAAACAAGGGGGCCTGGGATGACATACTATTATTGAAAGAAGGCCCCGGGTCCGTTATGTCCGCCGCCAGAGGAAAGACGTCTCTCAATGCCAGAGATTCGTGAAAAGGAAAGGAAACGTTTATTTAATGCTATACAAACTTAAAGTAGTGACCTAATGTCTTTACCAAAATCCCAAAGTCCCTTAAAACACCCACAAACAGACACAGTCCTTCCTTCCTTCCCCCTTTGCCCAGTCCAGAGTACCGTATCTCAGGAAAGGAAAAAGAAGTCCATGGCTCAGGCAGTCCTCTGGTTCTTCCCAGTTAGTACTCCCTCTCGACTGGGAGACCTCCCTGGGTTCCCGGCACCCTCGGCTGAGTCACCGGGATCTCTGCTAAAACCAGGTGGTGGTTCCCCCTTCTAAAGCTGTGGGGGTCCCCACTCTGCCAGGTCGTGTGGTTCCCTCTCTCTGGGATGCGGGAGTCTCCACCCTGCTAAAGACGCGTGGTTCTCTCCCTCAGGGCTGCCGTGTGGTTCTCCCTCTCTCAGGGCTGCACATGGTTCTCCTCCTAAAGCAGCATGGTTCTCCCCTCAATGGCCGCCAAATCTGGGTTTTTAAATCCCCGCGGCCAATCTTCCTCTGCAGCCTCATTTCCGACTCCTCCCACACTCGGCTTCACATGCCAGAACTCGTATCCTTCCAGCTTTACTGGGCTGCCATCATGAGTCTGGGCAGGCGTGGCCCCATGTCCTGGAGCCAATCCTCTCTGAGCTCCCACGCAGGCGCTGTAACGCAGGGGACCCGCCCCCCCAGTTACATCTAGGTGGGGAAGTTACTTCCATCCCCCTGGCTTAGAGCTGATCACAGCTACTTAACATATCTATGCAACCAGTCAAAGGCTATAGATACGTTAAATGGTTAAATGACCAACCCAGAGGTTAGCTGCAAGGCTGTTGCTATGCAAAACAGCTCTCAATGGCCCTGCTTCATTTGTCCCTTCCCCCAACCCACACCCTGGGGTGGGGGATGGAGACATCTTAAAATCTCCTGGACACCTTAAGTTCTGGACCCCATTTCAAATGCCTATTTGGGCCCCCCTCTTGGCTGCACCCTGTAACACAAGCAGCTGGCCTCTAAATAGCTTTTCACGCCAATGTAAGTGTACAGGGGAAGAAAATAACTCTGCTGTTATTTTCTCGGCACTGCTAAATTACATCAAGCCCTGCAGAACAGCACAAAGAGGCAGACAGAGCAAATATAACAGTAACACTTACTCTTGCCAGGAGGTGTCCGTGATCTCTCAGCCGCTGCACTTTCCCGAAGTTGGTGTCCCGCCCATGAATGTCACATGGCCGTCTCACCAACACTGTGGGGGGTTAAAAAGTTATTTTTGCCATACCTTCTAAGTTCTAACAGCTGGGATAACAATCACATTGACATAATCTGATTAACGGGAGGTAGTCAACATCTAATACAAGGGCAAGGAGAATTCATATTACAGTGAATACCAAACATAATGAGGTAATACGGAGTACAGGGTATTTTGGAAAGTGGAAGAACAGAGTCTCAGAATTCAAAGGTGAAACGTGGACATGCAGGTAATTTAGAAAAAGGGCAGCATACCTGGCAGGCAGATTTTTGTCGGGCAGCCCCAAAACTCTAAGACACAGGAGCATGTATCAGAGGCTCAACGAGCTGTTGCTCGGAGCCTTACTGTCTGAAGCTGAGGTGACTGTGCTGAAGCTCTTCCTACACCAAACTGTGGCAACGAAACCTCTTGGGAAGAAACGAGATGACGACCCTGAGCAATTTCTCCGTCTTCCCTTCCCTAACCGCCAGCGTGGCATCATCGACCTGCCGGGCGCACAGCGCCGCCCTCAGCGCAGCGCGACGCCCCGCTCTCACCCCGCGGAAAAGGGGACGTCCGTCGCCCCGTCACCGCGCTCCCAGGACGCGGCTTTCCCACGGTTTCTTCCTTTCATAACCAGGGAAGGGAGGGAGAGGAAGCCGGGGGGCCTTCTCGGGCACATCCACGTGAACCCCCAGCCGGCCCGGCTCTGCGAACCCCCAGATCCCCCCCCCCCCCCCGCACCCCGCCCGCCCACAAGAGGCCGGTGGCCCAGTGTGCCTGTCATTCGAGGTGAGGCCGCTCCGCTCCCCTTTCCTTCCCACGGGTGAGAGGGACGCCCCCAAACCTGTGTGAGTGTTGACGGGAGAGACCTGGTTCTTCTTGCTGACGCATGTGAAGAATTACATATCAGCAAATCTAGTAGCATGTAATCAGTTTATTAGTGGTCTGCTTCCATGGAAGAGACCAGGACTGGCTAGAGTAGGGGTGAAAGGCAAAGTTTCAGGGCGAAGCAAAGGAACAAAAGCAAGAGAGGCTGAAGACCGGGGTGGCAAGCCCCTGGGCAGCCTGAGGCCGGGTGGCCAGAAGCCCTGTGGCCTGAGAGCCAAGAGCAACCGGAGCCCCAGAGAGCGGGGAGCAGGGCGGGGGGAGGGGGGCGGTGGAGATCGCTTTGTTCAGAGGACTTATATAGTTGGTGGGATGGGAGGAAAAAAAGTTACAAATTGATTAACGAGTAAATGCGGCGCCAGCTTTCCTGGGGAATGTGACTACCCGCATTTAGGGATGCATGGGGGTCTGTCTTCCCGAATCCTTATCTTGCTGCAGACTCCATTTGGTCATCCTGTTGTAAAACAAATAGGTGACAGCAGGCAGTTACTTAAAATTGGGGCACTTTCCACGGTTATTTATGGGCTCTTTCTGTAAGCATCAGGGACTCCCTTGTAAGACAGATAGTGACCAGAGGTAGGCAATTAACCAAAGTTGTTTTATGGGCTCTTTCTGTGGGCACCGGGGACCCTCTCCCACATTCAGGCCTTGGGATGAAAGCACAGTGTCAAGGCTTTCTTTCCCAGGTTGTGGAAATGTTACATAGAACTTCAAGGACTTCCCTTCTGTCTTGCTAACATAGTGTTTCTTGTGATGTTGGAACACCTGGCAATATCATCAGACCAGGCTCAGGACTGCTGAGTCAGCATGCGAGACTTCTCTCCTCCCTGCCTCGGTTTACTATTTATTCCACCTAATTGGTAAAAGGTGTTTCCTGGCAACCAGGGTGCTCAATGCAGGCCAGTGGCAGTACTGCAGTCTCAGAGTTCTTCCTATGCTGTCTCCTGCCCCAGGAGCGGGCCGCCTCTGGTCCCATCTCCACCCCATCGCCCTCCCAAACCCACCTTCCAGTCTCCCAAGGTCTGCGGCACCTCCGCCCACCTGCAGGTCCTGGGCCCCAAACCTCAGTTCTCTCGGTTCCACCCAGATTCCACGAGGGCCCTTCCCCCTCCCACCCCCAAAGTAACTGTTCAAACCTCCCCCAGGTGTCGCGGCCCACCCCCTCTGGAAACCACCACTTCTCAACACAGCGCACCAGGGTCCCACCCTCCTTCCAGACCCGCACCGCCCTTCGCTTCTCACCCAGGCTTCACCCCCCAGCCCGGATCCCGACCTATGGGGATCACTGCCCCGCCGGCACCTCCATGGCCCCTCCGTCTCTCACGGGGCAGCGGCCTGGTCACTCCTCCCCCAAAGTTCCCGGAGGCACATCCCCCCCCACCCCACTCTCCACACCCTCCCTCCTTTCCGAGACCTTCCTCCCCACAGCCCCACTGACGCCCCTCCGCCCACGCGGGCTCACCCGCCGTCCTGTCTGGGTCCTGTGGCCGCTGGGGGAGGGGGTGGGGCGGACGACGAGTGGGCGGAGTGGGGACAGGCTGGACCTGAGAAGGGCGCTGGCGTGGGCCCACAATGAGGAAATACAAGGATAAAAAACAGATTGAAAGTGAACAATTGGAAAAAGATACATTATGCAAACATAAACCAAAGTAAAGCTATAGAATAACGTACAGTCAATTCGAAGTCAAAAAACATTGCTAGATATAAAAAGCACTTGATATCAAGAAGTTCCAAGTTTGTGTGCACTTACTAACGTAAACTCCGATTATAAAGGACAGAGATTAGAGGAAAAACAGTCAAATGTATAATCATAGATTTAACGCACTTCTCATTCGAGGGTAGAACATTCTTCTTTCTGAACAAATATACCTCCACAAAAGTCAGTAAGGATATAAAAAACAACATAAACAGCAAATTGGACTCAACATTCATAGATGCTCTGCTACAACATTCCTGCTGACCTGAACCAAGGTGTGATTCCGAAGACGTACACGAGAGGGCAGCAAAGATGCACACCTGGAACATTTTTAAACCTTACCAGACTTAATTATAAAGTATGTTTCAATAAACTTTAACAGCTTGAAACTGTATAAAGCATGTTTCTTGCTTTCATTGCAGTTAATCTAGAAACCAGTAACAAAAGGTAACTAGGAAGTCTTTATGTCTAGAAGTCATGAAATATGCTTCTAAATAACCCCCCAAAATAATCGAAACAAGCCAGGCAGTGAAAGACAAATACCACATGATCTCACCTTTAACAGGAACCTAAATAACAAAACAAAGAAACAAACAAAATGTAACCAAAGACACTGAAGTAGAGGACAGGCTGACAGTGACCACAGGGGGGAGTAGAAGGAATTTAAGGGGACAATGGGAAGGGTTCATAGGAACAAACTTAAAGGACACATGGTCATAAACTAAGGGGAGGGTGGTAATGGGAGGGAAGTGGGGAGGGGTGGGGGGGTGCAAATGTGGGGGGGGCTGGATTGGGAGTAAAAAGGAGAAAACTGTATTTGAACAATGATAAGAAAATAAATTAATTAAAAAAAACAAATCACAGTTGGAGTTAGAAAATAATTTGAACTGAATGATAATAGAAATACTTCATACTAACAGGAAAATGTACAGCCTTAAGTGAATATGTTAGCAAAAAACAAAAGCCCCAAAATTCACAAGTTTTGCCCCCATCTTAAGATGATGCTGTGATGAGAACAGGAGTCTTTTCTTTGCCCACCCAGCCCAGTCTCTCGTCAGTCAGAGAGGAATATTCTTTCTAACTGCTTCGCCCACAGTGTCTGCTTTTCTCATTTGCACCTTATTCATGTGCAATTGCAGCAGTTCTGACAGAGGGAACTCCTAAACTTTTCATCTCTAAACTTGACCTGAACCTGGGTCTGCCATTTACAAGCTATGTTCTTTCGGCAAAGGAACAAACCTCGTAGGGTCTTTTTTACTGTCACTTGTAAATCTTCTCATTTTCATGGCTTATGACATTCAGAGCAGAAAGACCTGGACTCAAGACTGGGCTTTGCCTCCTGAGGCCACACGAGGCCACGTTAAACCTCACAGTGCTGAGTGGCCTGGAGTCAGAAGCATTCCAGAATCCCATGTCGGTCCAGACAAAGCACTCACAAAAAGTGACCTGAGACGTGCACCCCAGAAACAGCCTGGGCACCCTTTCCTGCTCCTCACAGGCTTGCTGGAGCTGCTCCTCCCACACTCTCCCCCCTCCCCGCCATGTGCCTCACCTCATGCCTCCTCCCACTGCTCACCTGATGCCCCTTGGCCCCCATCACTCACCTCATCTCTGGCCTGGCCCCACACCTCATGGCCATGCCCTACCACTTACTGGGGGCACCTCACTTCATGTCTACCTGTTTACTTGTCTGACCTGAGTGTGGTCCAAGGGGCCGGTCCTGGCCCAGCTTCTCACCTCAGCCTGCTCCCTAACATGACCCTGGCCGTTTGCCTCAGGGTGGCCCTGCTCCTCATTTATTACTTTAGATGTCAGTGGTCTATTTATGTGAAAATAGCCAGGAACCAGATATAGTCATAAACAGTAAATTTAATAAAGACTAAAATTAATAACATAGACTTTACAAACTTAAAAAACAACCTATAAAAGAAGTTGTTCCAAGAATAAAAAGTCAAGCCACCAACTGGGAGAAAATGTTAGTGAGACTCATATCTGATTAAAAAAAAAACAACTTCAAAATACACAAAGGATTCTAAAACAAAACAAAACAAAACAAAAAACCACTAAAAATGTGTGAGGATCTAAACAGACACCTAGCCAAGGGAAATAGACAGTGTGGGCATAAAAAAGGGGGTGCTATGGAAAGTAACCTCTTAGTGATCTGATCATGAATTCCTAATTGAGCAGGCCGTGGTTGGTAGACACACCCCAGACATACAACTTATCTTTATCTTAAGCAAGCTTTGTGAACGGTTTCTGTGTGTCTATACTAATATACCTTTGAAATGCCCCTTGGCCAATACTAGCTTTGCCCCTCCCACCCTCATGTAATCTTCTTCATGTTTCCTCGATTCCAAATGCATAAAAGAAGTGCAACACTGAGTGCCTTTTAAGTGCTGCTCAGAGGTAACGAGTAGACACTAGACACTGAGACGTGAACAGTGCTGCACAGATTAGTTTTCTCTGCTGCCCCCATGGCCAGTCTGTGGCTTGAAAATGGAATATTCTCAGGTGAGTGTGTGGACTTACATGGAAATAGACTATTAATCTTCCATTCTAGAGGACAGAATAGTAGATAAAAATGATAAAAACGTGCCTTTCCATAATCAAAAGACCATCAATGCCAGAAGCTGACAAAATTAGGAAAGCTTGACATGGTGCTTCTTTGAACATTTCACAAGATCTATAACGAAAAGATGACATTTACTTGGGAGAGGTAGTTTAAAGTGCACACAGTACAAGACAGATGAAGAGTTATTTGTGTATCTTTTTATTACTCTAAAATTGTGTTTCTCTCAATGTGAATGTGACAAACAATTACTGCACACGGTACCTAGTGTGCATAACAGGGGAAAGCGAAACACAGGACATACTGGTCCTAAAACACTGCCCGCACTGTGGTGTCATTCTGAAGAAAAACACTAGGTGGCAGCAGGGATGTGCTTTTCCTATGACTTCAACTTTGGCGTTACACTCAAGGGCAGCAGAAAAGAGCTCCTCCCGGTCATGTCCACTCAAGGGTGCATGCCCTTCCCAGGATGCACACTAGACGACTGCAGAGAAGTATATTTCCTGGTGAACTGCACTCAGCTTTTGTTCACTAGTTGCACACCAGATAGCAGAAGCCAAGAGCACTTTCTGGTAACCTCCACTCTGTGTTGTGCACAAGATGAAACACTAGCCGGCAGCAGAGAACACATTTTCTTGGTGATCTTAACTAAGATGTTATTTCTGGTTTCCTCACAGCAACAGAGAAATGCTTTTCTTCGTGACTTGCACTAGGGTGTTATTCCCAATTTGCACACTTGGTGGCAGCAGAGAAGTACTTTTCCTGGTAAATACTAAAGTCTTCTTCCGAAGAAACTTAGAGATAACAGCAGAAAAGAACTAGTCCTGGTGATGTCCACCCAGGTGTTGGTCCTAAGATGCATACTCCATGCCAGTTAAGAATTGACTGGTGACCCAACTTAGGTGTTAGTCTCAGGTGCACAAGGGAAGGCAGCAGAGTAAAGCTCTTTCCAGCGTGCTCCACTCTTGTGTTACTTTAAAGATGTAACTAGATGCCAGCAAAAATAACTTTTTACCACGTTATACCTTCAGCTGTTAGTCACCAGTTGCACAGTACATAGCATAACAGAAAAGCATTTCCTGATAACCTGGATTCCAGTGTTATACTCCAGATGAGCACTAGGTGGCAGCAGAGGGGAGCATTTCCGGGCGACCTTTACTTAGGTGTTACTCCCAAGAAATACCCGAGATGGCAACACAAAATTACTTTTTGTGACGGCATACACTCAGGCATTCTTCACTAGTTGCACACTAGATGGCAGCAGAGAACTGTTTCCTGACAACCCTCACTCCTGTGTTAGTCCCAAAATGCAAACTAGACGCAAGCAGAGAAGAGTGTTTCCTGCAAGTTCCACTGAGCTGCTATTCCAAACATGAACACTAGATGGCAGAAAAACAGAGCTTTTCCTGGTGATGTCCACGCTGGTGGTGTTCCCAAGACACGAATTGACGACAGTAGAGAATAACTCTTACGATGACCTGCAATTAGTTTCACTAGATGCACTATCTAGTTGCACACCAGACAGCAGCAGAGGAAACTCTTTTTTCACGACGTTCACTCAGCTGTTACATGAGAGAGCAGCAGAAAAGAGCATTTCCACCAAAAATTAAAGTTACCATGTGACCCAGCAATATCACTTTTGGGTATAAACCCAAAAGAATTGGAAGCAGGGACTCAAAGAGATATTTGAAAACTAATGTTCGTAGCAGCTTTGTGCACAGCAGTCAAGAGAGGGGGGAGGTGCCGTGTGGAGGTGGAGGCAGAGGGCACACCGAGGGCGGCTGCGGCCCAGGGCACCAGCGGCTGCACAGACCAGCAGGAGACGGGAGAAGGGACGGAACGGACGCCCCCTCACAGTCCCTGACGTCCTGATGGCGGGACTTCTAGCTGGGAGCTGGGAGAGGATAGGTTTCTGTTGTTGAATCTGCCATCACAGCCTGTTTTTGTGTGTTGGTTTTTTGGTTTTGCGTGCCTACTTAAAAAGTAAAACAAAATCAGAGCTCGTGTCAAAAGAGGCAGGTGTGGGCACCACCCCTGGTTCAGTCAGTGGGAGGAGAATGAGGGGGGATGTCTAATCTTCAGGCAGGAAGCAGGCCACCCAGATCCCCAGTGTTAGCAGAGCGAGAAGGTAGCGGGGAATCTGCCCCTCTTGCCAGGACTTCGGGGGCCCCAGCAGCAATGTGACCCCAGAGCTGCTAGACAGGAAGGAGCCAGGGCAGGAGGAGGCAACGTCCCCCACCACTGGGAGCCTGGTCCAGTGACACTGAGGCCTCAGGAGCAGGGAGAGAAGGCCTGCCAGAGAGCCCCAGTGGCACACAACAGCCAGTGGACCTCACCTGCGAAAACTCAGGCGGCTGCCCTTCGCCAGGTACTTAACAAAAGAACTACCATACGCTCTAGCAATCTCACTTCTGGGTGTGTGCCCGAAGGAAATGAAATCGCTGCATCGAAGAGGTGTCTACCCTCCGTGTTCACGGCAGTGCTACTGACAGCACACCGAGGCAGCCCGTGTCCCTCAATGGATGGGTGGATAAAGGAAATGTGGCCTACATCCATGGGGTGATATGTTTTAGCCACGACGAGGTAAAAAGCCAGCCATCTGTGACAGGGTGGATGCAGCTTGAGGGCATGATGCTTAGTAATATGAGTTACGCACAGAGAGACAAACGATGCGTGATCTCACTTATTCGTGGAAACTAAAAACAAAGCAAAAAAGCTCATAGGACGGAGGCAGGCCGGTAGCTGCGGGGTGGGAGGTGGGGAGTCGTGCGGCGGCAGCCAGAGCGCCGGCTTCAGTCGGGAGCGGGGTGGGCTCTGGGAACACCGCGTGTGCGGGCTGTGGGCCGCAGCTGACCACGTCCCTCCGTTTTACCCTTGGAAGTGGCCTGGGGGGCAAATCTCAGGAGGGGCCCGGCGGGAGCTACGTGAGGGGGCGGAGGCGCCGGCGGCTCCTTGGGTGGGCATCATTTCCCCACGTACATCACCCTGACGTTGTGTGCCTTCAACTCACACGTCTGGAACCCCCCCCCCCAAACCCTTAGGACCATAAAGAGCAAAACCACGCAGTGTTTAAGGAAGGCGCTTGGAATGGGTGGGGAGGGCTGATGGGGCCAGACACCAGGAGCACTGGGGTTGGTGCAGGTATGAAGGCCAGAGCCGGGGCGGGGGGTGGGGCACGAGTGGGGAGTGGGCTTGGCTTCTGCCAGCGCACTGGGGTGTCCGCCCCAAGGCGCATCACCGGGCGGCCCACCGGCCTGCCGTGCCCAGGCACCAGGGTTTCTCAGGGAGGCTGCCCTAGCACCGCTGGGACGCGGCACTGGGCACCCCCCTGCCCCCCCCACTTCTGGCCTGAGCGTTCTCCCCAGGGCTGCAGCTCTGCCTTCCAGATGCGGGGCGGGGCTCCCTCTCCAAAATGAACCGGGTCATCGTGGGGAACAGGCCTGCTGACGCCCCCAGTTTGCGTACCACAGGTGAGGCCGCGAAGCCACGTCTCCCTCCAGAGCAGCCCGTGCGGCCCTTTTACTGTTCTAGGGGATCGTCTCTAGAAGGCTGACCAGCTGGGGTGATTTGTGACAGCCTCAAGCTTGGCCACTCCCCCTAACGACTGGACCGATCAGCGCCGGCCGCCTCGGCTTTTGGTGGCTCTGAGGAGCTCTCACGGGGCTGCCGCCCAGCTGCCCCCCCCCCCCTCCCCAAGGCCCAACCGCTCCCTTCTCCATTCTCGCTCCCTTCTCGGGTTTGCGCAAATGCTCCTCTGTTCGCAGAAGCCCTCACCCTCCTTGTAGCAGAGCCGGTGCCTCGAGCCCCAGGCCTCCGTGGGGCTCGCCCTCACTCTCGGCTCACCGGCACCTTCGCCGCCTGCACACACACAGGTCTCGGCGCCCTGCGCTCAGAGCTGCTGACGCCCGTCAGCCACTGGCTTCTGGTCCCCTGCTGTCTGGTCCCATCGGCTACACTTCCTCGTGCTGTGTTACGGCGGGATTTGGAAATAAGCAGCAAATAACTGCATGTGTCCACTCTGCGATCTCCGGAAGCCTCCGTCACTCTTTGCCAACTTACCCTGAGGTCCCTACCTCCCCAGAGAGCCTGACAGACGGTGGGAGTACCGACTGACATGCATGCTTGTGCTCAGCTCGCTGCCTTAAGGAAGAGCCGTACACCTTCGTTTCTCTCTGCGTCTACTTACCGAGGCCCTGCCATAGGCCCGAGGGTGGAACGGCATCTCCGCTCTGGGGGAGCTGGCATTCTCTGTGGCGGTGACTGCCACAGACGACAAGCCAATCAGCACTGTCGAGGGCCCCCAAGTCCCGTCGGAGAGCAGAGTGCCGGGGAGTACCAGGGGCCCGCCGAGTGGTGGTCGACGTGGGCTTCCCTGAGCGGGGACGGTGCAGCTGGCCTGTTGGTGACCAGAGGAGCCAGCTAGACCAAGGCCAGGGAGGAGGTGGAGCCCCGGCTCCAAGGGCACACGGTGGGCCTGTAGGAGCAGGGAGGGTCCGCGGGCAGGCGGGCGGGCGGGCGAGAGGCTGCAGGCTCAGCAGGCGGGGCCGTGGGCCGGCAGAGGGTCTGAATTCCCAGAACGGTGGGAAGCGTTTGTTTGGGGGCCGTGGGGGGGTGATCCGACGGCAGGCCCTGAGCTCCGGCCGCACGGCCTCCTGCAGCCGACGGAGGGGGGGAGGCCCCAGGGGAACCTCGGGCCCACAGGGCCGAGAGGGGGCCGGTGTGGCTGCAGACAAAGCGGGGCCAGGGCAGGCCTCCTGGTTCTCGGGGGCGGCGGGGCGGGGGGGGGCGGGTCTGAGCAGCCAGTTCTCAGAACAGAGTAACTGAGAACATGGTTCTGGAATGTTCATTTAAAAAGAGACTTTTTACAGTAGGTGTGTGTGCGTGAGCGTGCATGTGAGTCCATGCGTGAAGGTGTGTGTGTGTGTGTGTGTGTGCACACGTACTACTGGCCCTGCAGCCCCCCTTCAACCACTGGGAGACGGCAGCTGCTCTGTCCCACCCCCCACCTTGGACACACCTGGGGGACCCTCCCGACGGCTCAGAGGTCTGGCGGGGGAGCCCCACGCTCACAGGGGACCTCGCGGCCTCACGTTGCTTCCTCCAACCTCCCGTCTGGCTGTGCCTGCCCCCTGCCCCCCACCCTGCCCCCTCTCCTGCCTCCTGGGGCTGCCCCCGGAACAACCCGCTGCCCCCAGGCGTCGGCCTGGGTCTTTGAAGGAAACTGGACACAGTCACGGTCGCGGGCGGTGACTGGTCCGGCAGGGCCCCGCGGAGCTGCAGGTGTGGCTGGGTGGGGCGCCGCCTCGCGCCAGGCCCCCTGAGCGGCAGCACGGGTGCAGGTGCCAGGAGGGCCTCGCAGGCCTGGAGCGGGGGCTCTGCCCACGTCCGACGCGGCACTGGACAGGCCACTTAGCCCCTCTGAGCCGCCGGGCCCACGTCGATCAAGTGGGCGTGGTGAGGGCTCCCCCACCGAGACGAGCACGGAAGCCCCGGGGTGCTTGGTGCAGACGCTCCCGGGTTCCCGCCCCGGGTCTCCCCGCCCCGGGCCTGAGGGGCGCCCCGCCTCTGCACCTGCACCACCAGGGCCGCATGTGCGCCGTCTGGCCCCTGGGCTGCCCCGTCCTGGGGGCTGGCTCGACGGCACCCCCTCGCAGAACACGCGCACAGGGAGCACCTGCTTCGCCACCAGGGCGGCGGTAAGTGGCGGTGTGGGCGGCCGTGGCGGTTGAGGGCCGGTGAGCTCAAGGCACCACTCGCAAGGACCGTGCGGGTCGATCGCCTGGGGGGGGGCGGGTCAGAAGAGCCGCCGGTGTCGGGGGCGACCGGTCCAGGAGACGGCAGACGCCTGGGGACCCCGGGCCGCCAGCTCCCAGGCCCGGCACCTGCAGGGAAACAACAGTGACAGCTTCTCGCACACAGAACCGCCGCCCTGTGCCTTTGGGCCAGCGTGCCAGGAAGGGCTGCCCTGCGTCCCCCACCAGCCCAGGGCGCCCGGCCCTCTCCCCGGCTGTGCGGGGGTTGCTCTCGGCACAATGTTGGTCTTGCCACGGGAACGAGGCCCACTGGCTAGAAACACAAATTCTACTGCATCCTGGGTCGGGGCACTCTCTGGCCCAGCTCCGAATGGGGCCAGCTGCACCTGACGGTGGACACACAGACACACACAGGTTCTGTGTGCTCAGGGAGTGGACAGAGGTGTTCACAATGGGGAACAGGACAGGAAAAGTCGGGCGGGACGACGGGTGGTGGCCACGCCTGCAGAGCCGGCTGCCGGGCTTCAGACCCAGCCGCGACCCTTCCCCTGCCGTGCGACCCGGGCCGGCTTCCTTGGCTCCCCCGTGCCTCGTGCACACGCCCAGCGGGAGATTCTAGGGCGATTACGTTTGCTGACAGAGTCCGTGGAACAGGGTCTGTCGCCGCTCGAAGCTCCGTGACATCAGGCTCCATGTCGGGGGGCGACGGGGGAGCTGGTTCTGCGGGGCCGGGACTGGCGTGATGCCCGCGTGGGGCCTGGCAGTTAAGAGGCGCCCAAAAGCCCAAGACAAAGCGTGCACCAATGCAGTAACGGGAACGTCAAACTCGTCACCCACGATGAACGAAACACCAGGGATGCACCTGAGGACGGGGTGCCGCCCGGCCCCCCTCGCCCGGCCCTCGCCCTGGCCCCAGACCGTATTCGCCGAGACAGGCGGCCGCGGGGTGCTGCTGCTCTGAACTTCAGAACGGGGGGCATTAAAGCTCGGTGTGTTCTCATCACTGGGTTTTCCGGCCCCTCTCCAGTCCTGTACCCAGGTGCGCACCTCGCTGGCCTCACCCTGGTCCCAGCCCCGGGTGTGTTCTGTCTCTAAGCATCTCAGAGAAACCCCAGGTTGTCCGCTGGCCTCAGCACTCCCAGGGCCCGGAGGCACGGAACCGTCATCGATCCCGTGTGGGTGGCGCTTGGGGAGGCGAGGCCGCAGGACCGCCCCAAGGTCACTGTCAGGTGGAGTTCCCGGTCCAGAAGGGAAAAGATCTGTTCTGATGTATTCTCCTCTCCTCCCCAGAAAGTGTATTTTTAAAATTAAAGTGAATGCCGGGCCCAGGAAGGGGCATGGCAAGAGAAGGCTGGATGGAAAATTCCAGAACCAGACTTGCTGCCTCTAACCTGGCTGGTGCTCCCAGAGGAGGCACTTGTCAGGGTGCCTTCGGCTTCCGCGCCCTGCGTGCCTGTAGCTTTGGGTTTAACAGGAAGGACATGAACACGCATCCCCATCCATTCCTGCGGCCGTGCGTCCAGCCCGGGCGGCAGCCGCGGCCCCGAGAGCCTGTGGGGGGCCGTGATGGGCTCTCCCGGCCCGGTGGAGGCGTAAAGGCCGCACGACCCCTCCCGTGGACAGACGACCCATTAACTCGTCCCAGCCCCCGTCACGCCCCCACCCCACTTGTTTGCACCGATCCCTCGTTTCAGGTGTTCAGGCCTCCCAGCCTTTACCTGTCCCCTGAGAGTCACTCAGGGGTCGGATGCGGCGGAACGTGGGAAACGCAGGTGGGGGGGCCGAGGGCTCACGGGGGGCCTGCAGTGGCTCCCGCCCTCCTGGGAGCAGAGGCCCTGGCCCCTGGGTCTCCCAGCCCAGGGCACAGCGTCCCGTGTCCCCGGACCAGGGGGAGGGCGCTGGCTGCCCCCAGCAGCCGGCGTGGCGGGGAGCCGGTCAGCACCACAGACCGGTGGGAAGGGAGGGAAAGGACACGAACCAACTCACACATACACACTCAACTCACACACAGACACACTCAACTCACACACAGACACACTCACACACACATCCCCCCACACACTCACACACTGACACGCACACCAGCAGCCACCCCGAGGGGTCGGGTCAGTGCTGGCCCAGCAGCGGGTGCTCCGGGGGGGCCCCCAGCCTGGAGTCTGTTCCTTCGCGCCATGTGAGTCCTGTCACACCCCCCGGGGTTCACGCGCGACTCGGCCGTTTTCCGAGTCGTGCGCAGTTGACTGCGGTCACACTCCAGTTTTTCCTCCAACTTTTGATTCAGCTTCGAGATCTTATTATTTTATTTACAAATCACACATTTAGGCAATCTCGTTAAAGGAGACTTTGCTGACTATTTGAGCTCATTTGTTGAACTTAGTTAACTAAGCCTTTTAAACACATTAAACTTAATTTACGAGCTGACTCTATTTAATTTCCTTTTTAAGAACTGCAGTTTACTTCATGGTATGAGCTTTCAAAACTTTCCACGCAGTCAACGAATTCTGAAAGACTGAGGTCACGTCGACGTGAGGGGCCTGCGCTCCCGGCAGTGCCCGCTGCGGTCCCCGGCCGTCCGGCTGCGCCCGCAGGGCAGCGCGCCCACGGGCCTGAGGACACGCCGCAGACCAGGGCTTGCAAGGCAGCCAACCAGCCCCGCAGGCTGGCCGCTCCTGAAAAGTGCAGGCTTGCAAGAAGTCGAATGAGCACGGACTCGCTAGTGGGAGGTGTTGTCTGGGTTTGTTTCTCGCAAACACCCCCTGACTCGGATCTGCACCTTTGTTTAGAAGACGCTTCCCCAGGAAATAGACACCCCTTCCGAAGTCCGGGGCCGCCTTTTCCCAAGTTCATTTGAGCGCGGTGTCTCAGGTTTGTGACGGTTCCCAGTGACCAGAAAGACCAGCCGGAGTGCAGGCCAGCTTCCGGCCGCGACCCAAGGGGCCGTCCTGTACTCAGCCCCCCATCCAGCGTGGGCAGGCCCAGCCAGGCCGCAGGGAGACGGCCACCGTGGGGAGACGCCTCAGCCACCGCAGCGGCCCTTCCACAGCCGAGGGGTGGGCCGTGCCTGCGCCCCCCGTCGACAGCGAGGGTGCAGATGCTCAGTCACTGACCCGGGACCTGGCGGCAGCATCTCCCTCAGGGAAAAGAGGTTACGGAAATTAGGGTCCTGCTTTTATAACCAAACAGACGAGGGTGCTCCAGCCTCTGGCAGACGGACAAATGCTTCTTCAGATGTTTCCTCGTGCAGGAGACCCTGTGGCCTTGCTCCTGTGCAGGCAGGAGGGAAGGACGGTTTGGGGAGGATGTGGTGGCCACTTCCTGAGACTGCGGGGCTGGGGCACAGGGGCCTCCTGGGGCCATGCCGTCACGCCCTTGAGTTGAGGGCTGTCCTCAAATCCCGGAGGAAATCCTGCCAATGTTTCTTTAAACGGGTGCCCCCAGTCTCACAAGTCCCCGGCAGGTGGCTGCCGGGAGAGCTGACTCTGGCTCTGAGGGCGCACCCCCGCTCTGCCGGTCACCGTGTGTGTGAGTCTGCAGGTCACAGCCCTGCAGAAGCTGGGCAGCCGCACCTGTGCAGGTGCATCTGCTCAGAGGCTGGTCTCGCGGCCAGGTGAGACTCAGGAGCTCAGTCCACCGCCTGGCAGGTGCTGGTTGCTCCATAGATGCAGCCGGGCTGTGAGCGCTCCCCGCACAGTGGTTCTCCCCGGCTCGGTGGGGCGGGCCCGGGCCCAGGTGCAGAGGCGAAGGTGCCGGGCGTGTGCACGAGGCCTGGGTGTTTCCCCTCCTGGTTTCCCACCGGCCGTCTGGGTGACGTGGGCTCCAGCAGCCCCACGGAGCTGCGCTGCTGCACCTTTGAGGAGATTCGGCCGAGACGCTTCCATCCCTGTGAGTCCAGGACAGCTCGGCCCCCAGGCCCCTGGGCCTGTCACAGGCCTAGTGACGGGCGGTCAGGGCCCTTATCTGCGTGCCCTGGGCCCCGGGGACCCAGACCTCCGCCCTCTGAGCCCCTCGGTGCCGCTTCACCAGCAGATCAGCCCACGTGGGGCCATCACGGAAATTTACAGTCACCTCGGTGCCGCTCTTATCGGCAACGCTAATCACGTTTGGAGCTTTTTGAGTTTCCCTGCCTTGAGTAATTGCTTGCTCTTACTGCCTAACCTTTGCTAGCTGGACGCTGGTGTGGGGGAGGGGACGGTCTTTCAGGCTGTGGCTGCCCCGCCCAGGCAGGGCCGGGCCGGACAGGAGGACGGTGACACAGGGCCGTTCGTTTTCTTCGTGATCTACACCACTCAGTGGATCTCACAGCAGCCCCTGAGGAGGGTGCCTGGCGCTTCCCCACGTGGCTGGCGGGGTCCCCTGCACCCTTCACGGCCCCGGCTGTGAGCAAAGGCCAGAGCCCGTCTCCACGGGGGCCCCAGCCTCCGGCGCCAGCCTGGTGCACAGCAGCTGCTCCAAGGACGGTCCCCGACTCAGGCCGCCCGCCCCTCCACCCACGAGCTGCCCCCCCAAAGAGGCTCGGGAGCGCGGCCGCGTGTCACACGTGGAGGGAACTGGGCTCTTCCTATGTCTGCGCTCAGGAGAACCAGCCAGGGCGCCGCCCCTCTCCCCCCGGCCCCCCCCCCCCGTGCCTCCCTCCAACGAGAAGACCCGACAGGTGCCGGCGCTTCCGAGGCTCAGTGCTCTCCCTCCCGCAGCCGACTCCAAGGTCTCCCCAGGGCGTGCTTTGGGGCGCCCTGCTCAGCGCCCTCCGAAGGCGTGTGGCCCGCCACCACCCACCCGCTGTCCCACACGGGAGGGCCTTCACGTGACGCCTGGCTGCCTCCAGTGACTAGCTCCCAGCCCCGCCTCGGAGGATGAAAACGATAAATGCCTTGGCCACATGGGTGTGGGCAGAGCTCGGGGGAGCCTCCCTCACGGCTGTCTGAAGCAGAGACACGGCGATGGCCTCGCCCTGTCCTCTGTAACCTTCCCTGCTCGTTTTGGGGTGACTCTGAAAGCACGGGACCAATCAGTTCGAACCGTGACCACAGCCGTGCTTGCCTCTCGGCCCTGCTGCCAGCACCAAAAATACAGGCTTTTCCCGCAAACACTTTTTGTAACACCAGCACAGCCACTCCGAGGGGCACCGTTGTCACAGAACACCCACAGGGCCACCGGGACTTGGGCAGCCTGTCCCACAGACTCCCCCATTCCCTTCCCGAGCGCCGTGGCTGGTGGGGGGGTGTGGCATCAGCGAGGGCGAGTTCAAGGTCAGGGGAGCTTGTAGCTTAGACCATGGGCTTCGCTCTCCCCTCAGGGCCACACTGCCCCGAGATTGGTCCTGGGTCATGTGACTGCTGTTCCGTTTTGGGTGTGTGACGGGCCAGGTGTCTTCTCAGAAAGGCCAATTAACTTCCTGAACTCTCCTGCCCTTTGGGTGGGCCCACCGCCCAACCAGTCCCTTCCTCCCCCAGGTGGGACTGGCAGGCCTCATGGGTCCAGCCCCTCCCCCGAGGCCGCTCTGACTTCTACGGCACCTGTGCCCGCGTCCCCGGTCCCACCCTCAGCCTGGTACCGGAAGGGTGGGGGCCCAGGGCTTTCCCACCGACCCAGTCAGCTTTCCAGTGTTTGGTGGCTCGGGGCCTGTCCATTCCTTCCAGCTTCCGAGTGCTCAGCGTCAGGACCTCCCTTGCTGTCCCGAGGCTGCCTGGCCTCCCTGCCCTTGGGCCCCATCCGTCTCTGGGTGAGCACTGCGGCTGGGCCAACCACCTCCACGGGGGACAACGCGTCTGCCACTCACCGTGTCAGCCAGGGCTCCCGACACCTCTGTGCGAGCAGTCACACGGCTGAGGTGCCACCGCCAGCCAAATCTCTGGCTCCACATTGCCACCCCCACCCCGGCAGAGGGGCAACCATCCTCCCTGTGGCTTGGCACCATCTGCGAGTATTAGATGCCTCACTTGCTGAGAAGGGGCAGCCGGTGGGCTCATCCACCAACAAGAGTGTTACGTGTGGCTGCTAGAAATTCATTTTAACAGGCAACAGGCAGACCCAACTTGACCTTCTTTTCTGCGGTCTGGTCTGTGGACATGATGGCAGGAGTTCATGCAGCCCTTTTGGGCCAAGAGGTAGAGAACCACCCAGCAGCAGATTGAAAGGAAGCTGAGTCCCTGGGGCTCTGGGAGGCCACATGAGCAGCCCGAGA
Organism: Phyllostomus discolor; assembly: GCF_004126475.2. NCBI lineage: Eukaryota > Metazoa > Chordata > Mammalia > Chiroptera > Phyllostomidae > Phyllostomus > Phyllostomus discolor. The sequence goes on from NC_040909.2 coordinate 97,617, forward strand.
TGCCCACCTCCGGTGTTTGCTTACACAGGAGAGAAATCACTGTCAATCTTATTTCAGTCACTGTTGTTTGGGGTCATCCTTCATTGGCAGCTGAACCTGAAGTTAAGCTACAAGGCGGGTAAGGAGGCCCAACACCCCAGGGAGCCTGCTGGAGAACAGGGCACCCCAGGCAATGGGACGAGCTAACAGGGCCCACGGGAGACGGCAGCTCCGGGAACACCACATGTGCATTTCAGAGCCTGGCAGCCCAGGCGGCGGCTGCAGGCGGTGGTGGGAGCACAGCCGCCACGGTCAACTCGGGTCTCTCCTCCGAGTCCCACGAAGGCCAGGCCGGTCTCGACTCTCCTAACTCTGGCCTTGAGGGTGGAGATGAGGAGAAACCGCTTTGGGAAGGCAGCCGGAGAGCCATGAGAGCCTGAGGCTTGGTGCTTGGGCCATGGAGCCTGAAGCTCACAGCTCCGTGATTTGCTGCGAACCGCCGTGGCCCACGACCCCAAGGCCCTGCAGCCACTGGGGTTGTGACATTAATGACGCCTCAGATCTTTGCAGACACCTACACATGCATGTGCAAAGAATACTCAGAGGAGTCCGAAAATTTGTAAAGGAAATATGTACACACTAATTTGGATATCTAACTACACAGAGGGAAGTTTTTAGATAGCAATGTTTTAAACTGGTAAAACGCACATTTTTCAAACGACTCGGGCTGTCTCATGCATCAACCATCAGGAAACATAAACTAACCTGGCATCTTCGAACAGATTTATAAAGGAAATTAATTTGAGGTCCGCAGGGAATTTGCTTTTCATGGACCCCAAACGTGTATGTCAAAGGGATCAATAAAGATGAATGATTTCAAGATGAACATCCCAACGTAATCCATTAGAGAGCGGGGGCCTTCGCATCTTCTGAGGAGGCGGGTAATGAAATCAGGGGACGGTAACGCGAGGCCGGGCCGGGCCCCGGGAGGCCCGCAGTCCGAGGGAGGACAGGCCACACTGGGCGTCAGGGCCACGTGGGGCCCAGCCCGTTCACCTCCGCTGGGACGCCGGGGCACTCGGCAGCTAGCTGCCCGCCAGCCCTGGTCGGAAGATGGGAGCCGCCGTACCCCAGGAGGACGCCCCCGAAAACACCCCACCGAGAGGAGCAGGAAGGCCCCGTTGTGCCCAGACACTCACTCAGCCCTCCCAGGTCCCCGTGGGCAGAGCCGTCCCCGCCTTGCAGATGTGAGTGACGCGGCTGACCAGCCGTGCCGGCACCGCACGGGGGACACTGGCCGGGCCGAGGCAGAAACCGGGTCCGTCCGGCTCCACGGCCCACAGCAGGGCTGGCCGCTGAGGCTGACGTGACCCACGTGCGTCCTTTTAAAACCTGTGGTGGCCACTTGAAAAAAAAACAACAGACAAAAGCAACACCACTAGTGTAGCTGATGATAACCCAGGACATTCAGAACATTAGCGTCTGACCAACAGAAAAGGCATCGATACACTCCTTGCACTGGATCTTGGAGGCTGGGGGCATCTCACGGCTCGTCCTGACTTGCCGCCATCCGGCTGCTGAGCAGCCGCCACAGGGCTCTCGTGGCTGCTGGACCAGGCCCTGTGGACCGCGAGTCACAATAAAAGCTGCCACCTCCCCGCTTACCTTCACAGGAGGCCGCGAGTCCCAGATGCTTGGAAGTCGCCGACGTGTGACGGGCTGAGCACTCGCTGAGGCCCGAGAGCAGGCCCGAGGGCACGTCGCTTTGCCAGCGGAGGGTTTGCTCAGACGGACTCGGTTCCGGTGACCAGCAGCTGCGGGTCTCCGCGGCTTCCAGCCAAGACGCACTGCTCCCTCCTCATGCCGCCTGCCGGGGGCGGGGGGTGGGGGGCACTCATCTGCCTCTTCGCTCTGAGGCAGGGGGTGGGGGGGTGGGGGGAGGGGAGGAACGGTGGGAGGTCACACGCCGTCTCTGAAAGGTCCTGGCGGGGAGTGACCCACTTGGTCAATGACGAGCAAAAGCAGCCTGCGAGCCCAGGCCTGGGGCCCCCCAGCGGCGGGGGGGCGCACTGCTCCCCCACAGAGGGGCTGCGCATATTCTGGAGCGCAGCCCAGTCCACAGCTCCAAGAAAGGACCCGAGGAGATACCAGGAATGGGCACCCACTATCGTCGTAACGATGCTATTTCAACGCCACAGCTGTAGGAAGGACGGAGGCCCCTCACTCTTATTCTGGCATCTCACCAGAATTTGGTTGACTCTCCCCCGGACGGGCAGCGGCTGTGGCCGGGAACCTCTGGTCTCCAAACAACCGGAAGCCCCTGGCCTGGCGTCATTTCCCGAGCCCTGTGGTTCCCGGTAAGTCCAGGTCTTCCCCGTCCTTTAAAACCCACGCGGTTCCATGAGCACAGAGTCGTCGCTGCCTCTCAGGGCAGTTCCCCCATGACGTGCCCTGGACCCTTGTTTCACGTTCCCGTGTCGGTTGGCCGTGTGACGTGCGTCTGCACCACTGTGGCCATGGGGACAGTAACCAGGACACGAGTGAGCAGCTGTTTGCAGGGGCCGGGCCCGGGCGCGGCTCTCCGTCCCGCGCACCGCGTGTGCGGGGAGCCCTCGCTCACGCCTCTCTGGGTGTGGCTCTAGGGCGTGTTTTAGGACTGCGGGGCCTGGACAGGTTTGCATTCCTCCAAGGGGCCCCAGCGACCCAGAGGAGCTGTTCCCAGGGCCTCTGAGGGGGCCGGAGGCCCTGCCTTCTGCTTCCGAAGCAGATGCTCGCCGGAAACACAACACCCGGCAGGTGCTGCGCCAGCGACACGGGGAAGGGTGCTTCTCTCCGGGAAACCACAAAGCCTGCGACGGCCCGGCCCGGCTCAATGAAGCCCTGAAATCATAAGGCCTTTCCTCTCTCAAAGTGAAAAATAAATAAATAAATGAAAGATACATACAACGAAAAGCCACAGCACTTAGTATAGCCCCAGGAAAGGGGCAGAGCTTTATTTACCTTTAGATTAATATTTGCTCACCTGATAAAAAAGTGGCTGCCCCCCGCCTGTCCAGCAGACTTATTAAATCTTTAAAGGAAGAAATCCTTTAAGCAATAAATAAATATCTAGACGCATACATGCCACAGGCCCCAAGTCCCACATCTCCCCGGAATAATCTCATCGTCCTTTCCACCGCTCTGGGCAGTGCGGAGTCTGCAGTCGAAACCGCGGGCGGGAGAGAGGGAAGCGGGGGAAGCGGTTGCTGGGGAAACAGCGGCGCTGCCAGCTCGTGGCGCTGGGACGCTCTGCCTCCCGCAGTGCCGCCCGCCCGTCCGGTGAGGGAGACCGGGCGGAGCCGTCTGTCCGCACGCACGTGGGTGCCCACCCCACGGGAGGGCGCGGAGGGAGGGGCCCACCCAGGGCTGGGGCGGGGGTGCCGGTGGCCGACAGCCCGCCCCTCCCCTCCCCTCGGGGCGCTGAGTCTGCGTGGAGACCACCAAACCGCCAGCGAGGAGCGAGCGCCTGAACCTGAGGTGAGGGGCGGGTCTTGGGAATCGGGAGTCCTTCACCCTCACGCCACCTTCCTTTAGGACGTAGCTACAGCCTCCCGCTCGCTCATTCACTCAACAAACACGTCCCGGAGAGAGGACGCTGTGCGTAAAAAGGCCCCTTTGCCCCAATAGCTCGGCGTTCGCTGAAGGAGAGCACGTTCCGGCCCCGCCGCACAGTCGCAGCGCTGCGCGCGCACGGGTTTCAGCTCCCGGGGCGAGCTCCGGGGGCGTGGCATCCGACGACGGGCCAGTGCCCACGGCCACGGACTCCCGCGGGGAAGGGAGCGTGCCTGCGCGCCTGCGCACCGCCGCCGCCCGCCTCACCCAGGACACGGGCGCCTTTGGGTGGGTCGGGAGAGGCCGGGAGGAGAGGCTCTGCAGTGACACGGGGGACAGCTTCCCTGAAGGCCGCTGTATTGAGCAGGGGCGGCCGAGCTACGTCACTCGGCAAGTCCCGGTCTCTCCCCCCTGGAAGGACGAGGGTACGGGGAGCTGTCCGACCTGCAGTGCCGGAATCCTGGTTCCCGGCTGTGCACGTGGCCAGCCGGCCGGAAGACCACAGCCTCCCCCACCCGCAGGTGGGTGTGACTCTGTGATTAAGTTTTAGCTGACGAGTTGTACATAGAAATGTTGTATAAGACACACACAAAATGTCCTTAAGAGGGTGTGAACAGAGGCATATAAGAGTGAAATCACTGTTGTACACCTGCAAGTAATATACCATTGTATACCAACTACACTTTAATTTTTTTAACAGTGTGAAGACAAAGGTCTCTCCTTCCTCTCCCCTGTGGCCTGGAACCTGGCGGTGATGCCTGGCACCCCAGCAACTATGTTGGACCATGAGTCAGTGGCCCACTCTCAGGAACCAGGAGAAATGGCTGGAAGCAGTCAGGGCCCTGATGACGGTCTGGGGGCAGGCACCACGTCAGCGGTGGACTTCTCGCCTCCAGACCTTTTTTGCGTGAAAGAAAAGTTAACTCAATCTTGCCTAAGTCTCTGTCCTCTCCCTTTTACCAGTTGTAGCGGCTCACAGCTGAGCAGCCCGGACAGTGTGGCTTGTAAGCAACAGGCAGGAGAGAACGGCAAGCGGGAAGCGGTGGTGTTTGCGTGACCGAGACAAAGTGAACCTCCCGATGCAGACATCTCTTCCTCATTACGTTTTATGACACATCAAGGACAGTTATTTAGCTGGACGGAGAGAGGGGCTGAAATCCACTTTAAACCTAACTGTTAAAAACTACAAAACCGCCCTGGCTGGCGTAGCTCAGTGGATTGAGTGCGGTCTGCGAACCAAAGTGTCACAGGTTCGATTCCCAGTCAGGGCACATGCCTGGGTTGCAGGCCATGACCCCCAACAACCGCACATTGATGTTTCTCTCTCTCTCTCGCTCTCTCTCTCCTTCCCTTCCCTCTCTAAAAATAAATAAATTAATTAAATCTTAAAAAAAAAATAAATAAATTTAAGGAAAAAACCCCACAAAACTACAAAACCAGGTTCCTGTTGGGGAAACTGATCTGATCTTATTATCTTAATAGGATAACAAAGTTTTTCAACGATTTCACAAATGTAACAAGAACAACTGAACGTTCAACAACTCTGTGCATCTGTGCTCTGCGATGGTCTCAAGTGGAACCTGAGAACCGCAGCCCCCGAGCCCGAGTCTCCGCCCCTCCCCCAGAGGAGCGGGAGGTAAAGGCTTACAGCCTCACGAGGCACTTGAATAACGCCATGATGATTTCCAAAGTGCATTTCAACATTTCCCTGCACATTAATCGGATTCATAGCACACACTTTAGAATCTGCCCAGGCTTTCAAAAGGATTAACAGTTATCAAAACAGGAGCTATTTTTCCCAGAGCCACCGAATCAAATTGTGGCCAAGATATTGCCGGTTATTTGAGTATTTATGTTCCTGTGCAAATAGCGCGTCTAAGGTGAGGGCGGTTTTCATCCCGATGACAGATGCCGGCCGGCTGCAGCTCGGCCTGTGAGCTGGACAGACAATTGCATTAGTGAGACACTGCGCACGTCTCAAAGGCCCACGAACAAGATGTGGGAAATTGCCCGTGTTTATGGTGCCATTTGTCAGGGCTTCCAGGGTGCCAGAGACTTGTGTGTGTGCTCGCCGGGTAAGGATTTCCTTACCTGTGAGAGGACACCAATTCTCCTGTTTGGAAAAAATAGAGGCACAGCACCAGCTGCAGGCCAGGAGGAGGGAGTTTACGGGGCTGGATCTGGGGCTGGATTCGGGCTTTATCACCCCTGACTCGCGAGAACGTGAACACCTACCCTCATCATCCCTCATCATCCTACCCTCATCAGCCACCCAGGAAGGGGGAGAGCGAGGAAAAATTCAACTGGTGGGACTTGAAGAAACACTGAGCAGCTAGTTCGAAACACGGCATCAAAAACACACCTGCCCTCTGACCCCGAGCCTTGTTTCCATCTCCACCCGCTTGCTGTGCTCGGGAGGGAGCTCAAGGTCAAGGTCCGGCCGCAGCACAGCTCTTCTCTGTTGGCAGGAGAACAGCAACCACCACGACGTCAGCCGCGACGCCGCTGCCTGCGTGAGGATGTGGCCGAGTGGCCCCTCGTGTGCCCCGAGGGCTTGGGGGTGGGCGGTTCATCTGCTCTCACTCAGGCAGTCCCCCACCCCCATCCAGACAGTGCCTGGCACCTCACAGGGGCCCCAATATACGTGCAAAACAAATGAAGAAAAAATTGCAGCCCTCTTCTTAAAAAAACAAAACAAAACAACTCTCAGCTGAGGTGGGCGACGTGGGCTCCTGGTGAGGCCCCGTTGTGCTCAGGGTGACGGGGACACGGTCCCGCCCCACCGCTGCAGGGCTCAGACACCAGGCATGGCATTGACCTTGTGGCCACGGAGCCCCCTGCCCCGTGGCGGGTCACAGCCGGGGCGTGCGGGGGATTAAATGACTAAGGAACGTGCATCACTTGGCAGCACAGAGTTCAGCTGGGGTGACTCTGCCTCCAAGGACACGTCCAGGGGGCATTCCCAGTTGTCAGGAGTGGGAGGGGTGTGGGCATCTGGGGAGCGGAGGCCGAGGGTGCCGCTGGCCTTGTCAGGATGCCCAGACCCCCACGCCGCCTCTTCCAGCTACAGGCGCCGTCAGCATGTCGGGGTCCCGAGATCCCGAGGAGACGGGACACTCAACCAGAGAAAAGACGCAGTGTGTCCGTCCTTAACGAAACTAAGTGAGAAACGACTGCAGCGCGAAGGGAAGAAGAACTGGAGCCTGTTGGCTGACCGCTGCCCCTGCCCTGAAGTCCGGGGGAGGGCCTCCCCGGCCTGCCCTGCCCGCATCTGACCCCCCCCCCCAGGAGCCAGGTGGCTGCTCAGCCCTCAGCGAGGCCAGGACTGGCCCCCACTGGGGCCCACGGGGCAGTAACCCAGAGCCGTTGGGTTAGAAGTGCCGACTGAGGTCCCCCGCTGGTCCAGGAGAGAGGTGTGTCTGGGGAGACCAGGGCTGGTTTCTGGAGGAAGAACAAGTTCAGGGCAAGGAGCACAGGGGACGCCAGGCCCTTCTCACAAAATGCCTGTGCAGTTTTCAAGTAGGAACCTGGCCGTTTCCCAGTCTGGACACGAAAGTGCCTGAAGCAGAGCTCACCCAGCTCCGAGGCAGGAGAGTGACGCCAGCCATGGCCGCCCACAGGCCCAACAGACACGACCCAGCACGCAGAGAAGGTCCCTCGGACGCCACTTCCGCCGAGATCCGGGCGGCGACGCCGACACCGGGTGACCCGCTGCGCTGGGAGCAGGGTGTGGTGGGGGCCGCGTGGACAGAGGTGGCCGTCGTGCAGGGCGCCCGGCACGTCCCCCCGGTTTGCCGGCACACAGCCCAGCCGAGTACCCACTCTTCCAGGAGCTCATGTCCGCCCCGGAAAGTGGCTCCTGTGCGCGGCTCTCCCTGCGGCGCTTGGGTGCTGGCAAATGAGCGGAAACACACTTCAGCGGCTTCTAATGAAGAACGAACTCACGGTGTTCATCCCGGCCACACGTGGGCCCAACCGGCCTTCCTGAAAGTCGACAGAGGTGAACGGGCTCTTCCGTGTCCCGGCCACCGTGGCGAGAAGCCCCCTAAAGGTGCCGTTGAGGGAAGGAGCGCGCAGCAGGGCCGCGAGGGTCTCCACGTCTGTTTAAAGAGGGGCAGCGAGGCAAGAGGCACGAGTAAGTAACAAGCACAGACACTTGCTCATTCACACACACAGCCTCTCTGCAGGGACACAGACGTCGCTACGGGTGTCGTCCAGGGCACAGCCCGGGACGGGATGTCTGTTCAGGTGTCTCCGAGCTGAGACGCGGAGTCCCCGCGCGAGTGCGGCTGTGAACACAGAGAGACGAGAGGCGGTGACGATGACGGGCGCCTCCCGGCCCAGGCCGCGCACCCAGCGCCAGTCACGGCTGCTGGCTTCTGAGCTGAGGACTCCTCAGCGCGGCTGCGGTGTCAGCGCACGGCTCTGGCCTCGGGGACCCGGCTGGACGCTCCGCAGGCCTCCCGCGCTGTCCTTGCGCCGCCCTGGCACCCCGAGGTCTCTGGCCTTCTTCTGCACCCGGACACCTCGGGGAGACTCACCTCACTCTCCCCCTCGCCACCTGAAGGAGCCTTCCAGCCCGAGCGGCCAGTGGAGGGTGTGGGCAAGCACTGGCCATGGGATGCGACAACCCCTGGGTTCTCTGAGGCGTGTTAACTGTGCGTGTCTGTGGTGTACGTGTGTGCACACACGTGCGTGAACACACACCCTCCACGCTTGCTCGCACCGTCCCGTGGCAGTTCCTCTGCTACTCCTCCCACCTGCTGACGCCTCTCCTCCAGGAAGCCTTGTCAGGCCCCCGGGCTAGGGCAGCCGTAGGTGCGCCGTCCCGGCCCTGCTCCAGTGGGGACGCTGGGGGCCGGCTCTCCTCATCCGCATGCCCGCCCCCCAACCCCGCTCACCGGGCGAGTGTGTGCGGCTGCCTCTAAAGCAGACTCCGCGTGTGAGCCACGGCCTTTGCGAGGCGTCGCTGGCCCCTGGAGCAGCTCCACATCGTCCAGGTCTCAGACCGCAGACCCCCCACCCTCGGGGGGTCCAGAGGCCAGGAAGGGGCTGTGCTGGTGGCACTGGGTCCTGGGTTCCTCCTCCTCCTCCCTTCACCTGGGCAGTGCCTCGGGGGCCAGGCCCCGGGTTGCCCTCTGAGCATCCTGGGATTTTCCGGCGTTACGTCTGCACCAGCTCAAACTCCCGGCCTGCTTTCCGCTCCGCACGCTGACTGTGTCTCAGTGGGATCGTCTTGTCCACACTGGCCACGGGGCCCTGGCAGCAGCAGGCACTCAATAAACACCCTGGAAGGCTGATGAAATTAAAACGCATGTGCGATTTCTTGTCAGCCAGAGATTTATCAGGGTGACAGCCCACCCAAGCGTGTCTGCTCTCCTGGGTTTGGCTTTCAAACCCGGACCTTGCTACCACACCCCCTGCCGTTCGGAACAGCAACGTGAGCACGTGTCACACACACACAAACCCCCAAGTCTCTGCGGGACCAGGGGCGCCTTCCCTGCACACACCGTGACCCGCGGCTTCTGTTTGCGTGGCTCCGACCACAAACCGAGGCCTCATTCGAGAGAGAACATTCACTCTACGACCTGGCACGGTCTGGTGGCTCAGGGCCTGCAGGCAGCTTGGGCTCTGACCTCACTTCCCTGCCCACTGGTGGCCCTGGCGTACAATCCGGACAAATGCCACGTCTTATGTGCCGGCGGGTTTACGGTTTGGGCAGCCCCGACACGTGCCGTGCGCGAGCCACTACCAGTCACACGCGCCATGGCCCAGCACGCCGGCTGCTCGCCGAGGCCCAGGCTGCAACGCAGGCCAGTTCAAGGCACCTCGCCCCACACCCAGCGGGGACCGCCTTCCTCCAACATGGCCGGCGGCGACGTGACCAGACCTCACCTCCGCGTGTCCCCGTCCTGGACGCGTCAGCCGCTCTGAGCACGACGGGAAGTCAGGATGTTCAGATCGCTGCAGAAATAACAGCAACGCCCCTCCGCAGGGTCAGGCGACACCACAGAGGGGCCGCGCAGAGCGTGCGGGGCGCAGATGTCCAGGCCGGCCGTCCAGGACCCGGCCCCGGGGCCGCAGTCGCCTCCTGGGCGCCGTGATCTCGCCCTCGGCCGTGACAAACGTGTGGGCACGCGGGGCAGGACTCTCGGTGCTGGTGGCATCTCCGTCCCACCGCGTGGTCGCTCCTGGAGCCTTTTCGCCAGCGGAAGAGAAGCCCCGCGCGTCCCCCCGGAGCCCGGATGGCAGCTGTCCCGGCCGCAGGTGGAGGAGGGGCTCGGGGAGGCCCCGGGGTTCCGGGGCACACGGCTCGGGCTGCGTCTGTGCCTCTTGGGTAGGAAACGTGTGATGAAACCGGACTCCGGGAGCTCGGGTGAAGGAAAGCCGAGCACACGATCCGGGTGCCGGCACACTCTGTGTGCACATGTGAGTGTGTGTGTGTGTGTGCACACGCGCGAGACACTCTGATAAAGGCTGTTCAGAAAGGCTCTCCGGGAGCAGGCACCGGCTCCGCTCCAGGCTAGAGCCTCCAGCCAGCCCTGGCACGCTGGTCCCCCGAGCCCCGGCGTGGCCGCCCCTCACGGGTGAACCCTGTCACGACCCAAGGATGACACACGGAGGCAGCAGGGCCCCAGGGGACGGGCAGGCCTCCCCCGAGACCCAGGACACGGGGGAGCCGGAGTCTGTCACAGCAGACGTGGACCCGGCCGGGGGCCAGTTTGCCAACACGCGTCCGGAAGCCCCAGGTCAGGCAACCGGGGCCGATTCTGGCTGCACTCGACACGGAGGATTTCGTTAAACCCAAAACGCATCCTCCACGACCACGAGGCAACAGGCTGGTTCCGTTTTTCTGGGACTGACCTCTGACCTCAGAGTGTCCGACGACAGTTTCCTGTCCCCCTCGGCCGTCCCCTCCTCGGGGACGGGAGGGCTAAAGGCCCCGGGCACGGCCGACTCCGAGGCTGGGATTTGATTAGAAATGGCCACCGCAAAGACCCCTGCGTGCAAACACCACGGAACAACCTCCGGGAGCAACATGAAGACCAACAGCACAGACGCTCGGGCCTGAGTGCGACTTTATGACGTTCCTGGGGAGAAACTCAGAACGCTGCCGTGAGGACGCGTGGGCACGGGGGCGGGGGGCGGGGGCTCTCGGGGAGGGCCGTCTCTGCTCACGTGGACGGGCACCCGGCCGCGACGCCTGGAAAGCGAAGGGAAAGGGCCCACCCGAGCTGCCCCCGTGTCCCGCCTGACAGTGTGGCCCTGCTGTCTGCACGGGTTCGAGTCCTCTGGCTGCGGCCAGCAGGCCTCACTCACACCTGCGTGGGCACAGCCGGCGCACACCCCGGCCCACTTGGTTCTGAACGGAACCTGTCCTCCCTCCGGGAGTAAACGGGGTCACTGCTGAGTCTGCACCAGTCGGGACGAGCACCGCAGAGGTGCGGGGAGGATGCTGTCAGAGGACGGTGTGAGGGCCACAGCTCCACCTGCTAGGCATGTGACGGCGGCACCTCTGTGAGAACGCTGCCATCCACGTGTGCCATGGTCCAGGTGTACTGTTGCCCAGATGTGCTGTGGTCCAGGTGTGCTGTCACTCAGGTGTTCTGGGGCCCAGATGTACTGTCGTCCAGGCATGCTATGGTCCAAGTATGCTGTCACCCAGGTGTGCTGTGGCCCAGGTGTGCTGTCACCCAGGTGTGCTGTCACTCAGGTGTGCTGTGTTCCTGGTTCTCAAGCTCCGCTGCCAGGTCGAGGGTCACCACACTTTACCAGCAACAATGAAATTCGGAAACCACACCTTTTCCCATATGGCTCCGGATCGTGTTTCATTATTTAGCAGGAAAGAGAGAAAATACTGTAAAGACTCAGTTTCCCTGAAAAAGAAAAAGCTTGGAAGTAATTCCAGGTCTGCTTTTATGGAAAATGGTTCAAAGAACTGTGTACCATGAGCCGCCAGGCCAAGGTTAAGAGGATGAGGAAAAGTGACATAAATGCTAAAAAACCCTCTAAGACATGCTGTGAAGTAAAACAAAATAAAGTTAGAAGAAAACCACGATGAACAAGTTTAAGAATGAGGTGTTTTCACACAGCAGTGAAACGGACTTAAATCCACTAACTGTGCACTGAAAAATGGCTACACCACCCACTTTACGTGCGTCTCACCACAACTGACAAAGGAAGCCAGACGTCCCCGACGTCTGTGAAGACGAAACCGTGTTTCCCGTGTGACTGACGTGCAGGAAAGGCCCACGGAGCCGGCCCGGTCGGGGGAAGGGCTGCCCGTGGTCTCCCGGGAGCACGGCATGTGCAGGACCAGGGCCAGCGGGGGCCCTCGGCTGGGTGTCGGCGGACTTTCGGGGCCACCCCAGGACACGGTCGCAGTCAGGTGAGAGTGGGTCGCTGTCATGGCAACAGCCGGGAAACCACTGAGTTCCCTTCACAAGTGATTTGTGCTTGGACAGCTTCAGGGCTTCAATATTCAGGATCAAGCCCCTTTGACACACAGGACAGGTGGAGACAGCGGTTGACGGGACAAAAGGGGTCGTTTGCAGGTGAGAAGGAAGCGCTGCCGAGGGTGCACATGCCCATGTCCTCTGGGGCAAAGAGCCCCAGACCCGCGGGACGAACGCCACCCTCGGGGCCGGAGGACCCAGGCAAGCTGCGGTCCGCCGGCCCCTCCCCTCCTCGTGCCCCAGAGGACCTCATCCGTCCCCCGTCACCAGGCACGTCTGGACTCTTTGCGTACAAGACCATAAGGGGAGCTACCCCAGAGCATGTTCCAGGTGTTAGGAAGCCAAACAAGTGATTGCTGAGAGAAAAGTAAACGATATCGGGTCAGGTCCCCCGGGGCCGCCGTCTCCGACACGTGAGCAACTTTAGGAAGATCGGATTGATTTCCGACCTCATGCCGTGGTGTGTTCGTGAGCCTTTATGTTTGACGAAAAACAGTCAAAATGAAGGACGGCTTGATCTTCAAAAGCCGAGAAGTGCGCACAGGACAACGGGGTCCCCGGCGTGTCACTCAGCAAACGGGCACATGGAACCCTCCAGCTGAGGCAGGCAGAGACAGGACACAAAACTGGACAAACGCTCTCGTTTCTTTGCTGCCCCCTTTGCTCGAACCTCGGCCGGACGCACCTGAGACTGGCCGCTGCACGTTTCCTCCTCCCCTCACCCCCGAGCCCTCAGCAGGCCCTGAGCACCGCCCCGACGCAGGAGGCGTCCCCAGATCGGACTGAGAGGGAGGGTCTCAGGGCCCCGGGGCCTGTGGTTCGAGGGCTCCTGCACCCCGATGAGGGAGAAGCCCGCACTGAGGCCCACACCCGGCTCCCACGTGGGCGGCTGCACCCACGGAGCAAGCCTGGCTTCCCCAGGGCCGACCTGGGAAGACGGGGGTCGGGGGGGTGGGTGGCGGGTTCAGACCTGCGGGCGCGTCTGCTGGAGCAACGCACACGCAGCACTCGCGACACGGGTCCTCTCTCCCATCGCACACACACCTCCCTGTGCCGTCCGGGTGGACTCTCACCACACCGGTCTCACGGCCTCACAGAAGCGTGGGACCCCACGTCCCCGGCACAGGAGGGACCGAGAGAGGCCACAGGCGGCTCCGAGGAGGGGAGACCTGGGTGCTCAGTCTTTCCCCGGAGCTGGCTTCCTTTCAAAGGTCCGGCGGGTGCCTCACAGCCAGGAGCGATCGGCCCGATAAACAGCCAGACATCAACAGAACTCGGGAACTTCAGGCTGCACCTGCCCCACCGTGAACACAGACAGACCCCCAGGAGGGCTCCCTGGGCTGTGGGAGGAGCCAGCCACCCCCCCCCCCTCGCCAGTCCAGGGGGGGTCTGTGGCAGAGCGGCTCCCCCTCGAGCGGCGGCTCCATCATCAAAGGCTAAACCACGCAAAGCGCGTGCAGCAGACCAGGAGCGACTTCGCCCCTGCGCCCGAGATCTGGGGGAGCGCTGAGGCCCTGTGCTTTGCCAAGACAGGGCAGTCTCGCTGCTGCCAGCTCTGTGCTTCGAACGGAGAGTTTCTTGACCCACCCTTCCCCCCAAACAGCCTGCCACCCCTGCGCTCACTGTCCCAGCACCCCCTCCCTCCGTGGCCTCGGACCCTGCAACCTCAGCACCCCACGGGGACCGGCGCTGGGTGGTGCACCTAAGCAGGGACAACCTCCGTCTCCCCAGGAGAGGGATCCCTTCCTTCCAGAGTCCGTGGAGGAGCCCACAGGCCACCCCGGTCAGCTCAGCTTCCGCAGGGGCAGGGGCAGGGGCAGGGGCAAGGGCGCTGGCTCCTGCCACCTTGACGCAAGGCCCGTGGGCTGGGAGGCGGCTCTCCAGGGCACCTGCTCTGTGTGCCCATATACAGAAGGCGCCGAGGCTCAGCCGGCACCCCGCCATGACCAGGGAGTGGCAGAGCTGGGCCTCTCGGGGGACCTGTCTGCCTTCAACCTGCTAGGCCAGGTGCTCGGTGACTCCTTACAGTGAAACATGGGCGTCCTCCCCTCCAGCCACACACGTCCCCAGCTCCGCTTTCTGCCACAGCGCTCTGCTTCGAACTCGCAGCAAAGCGTCCCCATCGGCACGGCCCCGCCATCCGGCTCGGGTGCACAGCACACGGTAGACGGTGTGCCACAGGTGCACAGGTGTACAGCACATGGTACACGGAATGACACAGATGCAATGGTACACAGCACATGGTACATGGTATGATACAGGTGCACAGGTACACAGCACACGGTACATGCTATGACAGGTGCACAGGTACACAGCACACGGTAGACGGTATGACACGGGTGCACAGGTACACAGCACATGGTTCACGGAAGAGCGAGGACCTGAAACCCAGCTTCCTGATCTCAACACGTGTCCTGCCCCCTCACCGCTCACGCCCCACGGAGTCGCCGCTGGACCTCTCGCCGGTGCCCGGAGTCGTGTGGTCAGCGCTCCGCCCCTTCAGGCACGCCTGTCCCCTCGGAGGGAGAACCTCTCCTGTCCCACGAGGAGCGGTGGCAGGACGAGGCCGACACCGCTCCTTCCCACCGGCCTCCCAGATCTGAACACAGTGTCACGCTCACCGGTTGTCGGGGGGTGCTATGGGGCCGAGGCGGGGCCGGAGCTCTGTTCCAGTGTGAGCCAGTTTGGGTTCACAGCCGCGAGCACGGGGGGGGGGGGGGGGGCAGCGGTGGGGGCCCCTCGGGACTGACCGGTCTTAGCGCATGGGGAGCCCAACCCCCAAGGGGCCGGAGACTCTTCCTTGTCTTTACCCAGCGTGTCTGTCCCCGGAGCGGAGCCGCCCAGCAGCAGCTCAGCCCTCCCCGTCCCGCACTCGCGCTGCCTGGGGTCCGGGCCTCCTGCCTCCTGTGAGAGCCTCCGCGCAGGGAGAGGCCCTGAGAGACTCCCTGCGAAGGACTGAAGACGACTCATGGCTAAACGCATCACCACCCCACCCCAGGCTGAGGTTTCCGTTTCTCCAGCCGAGGAGGAAGGAGAGGCTGCCAGGGCGGAATCCCAGGGGACAGGGGCAAGTCGGGGCCTCTCCGAAGGCCGAGGAGCCTCTGCTGCCCCTGAGCCCAGCCACACAGGCCACGCCTCCCGGCGACGAACCCGCTTAACGAGAGTCGGAGGAAACACCGGAGGTTCGATCCTCACGGGCGCCAGGATGGGGGCCGTGTGGTTGCTGTGCACCGAACGGCTGGTCCTCTGATGTCGGTGAAACCGAGTGCAGGTCAAAATAAATGTCAGGCCACTTAAAAAACAGCGCTATAAGGACACATTCAGGGGCACGTAGCAAGTGAAAATAAGCTCTTTTTAAAATGATTTTATTTACTTCTAGACGCAGGAGAAAGGAGAGAGAAAAAGAGGCAGAGAAACATCAGTGTGTGGCTGCCTCTCGCACGCCCCCTACTGGGGACCTGGCCTGCAACCCAGGCATGTGCCCTGACTGGGAATCGAACTGGCCACCCTTTGGTTTGCAGGATGGCATTCGATTCACTGAGCCACGCCAGCCAGGGCTGAAAAAATAAGCACTTGAAGAGCAGTTTCTGTCGTCCTCTTCCTGTTGTGAAATCAGATGCTTCCACGGGCCTTGCTCCCCCGCCTTGTCCGGCATCAGGCCCCTCCCTTTCAGGTCCGGCGGCCCGTCCTGTCCTGCATTCTGAACCATGACCACCCGGCGCCTGGTCCCAGACCCGGAGACGGACGGGCCCCTCGGTCCTGCCGTGTCCCCGCTGCACAGACGTGGGCCGGCAGACGCCCCCGTCCCTCCTGAGACTGGCCTGCTGCTGCCGCCCCGGAAGAGAACCTCTGCCCACGGGGTCGCTGAGCTGCAGCCCGAGGGTGCGCAGCTGCGCCTGTCCTGTGGGGGGGGGGGGATGGGTGATGGAGAAGGAGATGGGGGGGTGGCATTTCAACTCCCTCCAGGGCGCTGATGCCACCCGCCCGCAGGGAGACCGGGTGCAGCTCTGTCAGGTGCCGGCGCCGGGCTCTCCCCAGCTCCAGGAGTCACACACACACCTGCGTCCCCACCTCCTCCCCCAGGCCCACCCCGTGTCCAGGCCGCCTGACGGTGCTCCCCTCCGAAACCTGGGGCTGAGGTCAGGGCCGGAAAAACACGGTCGAATTTGTTCGCTGAGTTTGACGTTGTCAGTAAGTCTCTCTTATTTGTTATGATTTTCTTCAGCGGCTGCAGGTGTTTTCAGACACTTGGGTCTGCAGGGACGCGTGGGACGGAACTGTGTCTCTCCCGGGAGCCGTGTCTGACACACGGCGTCACACCAGGGCGTGTGTGGGCTCCGTGCACCGTGCCACCAACCCCGCACACAGGCTCTTCTGGACCCATGAAGCTGCTCCCCTCCCCCGTGTGGCCGTCTCTGCCGAAACGCCCTTCCCCTGTGTGGCCGTTACTCTGGCGTCCAGAGACCCGGGGGTCTGCTCGTCCCAGCTGCCTCCTCCCTGCCGGGCACCCAGCACAGCCACCCGTCTGCTGCCGTGGTGTCACCGACAGCCACCAAGCCGCCCCCAGGACTGCGTGACGGCCTGGCCACCCTCTGTCAGGTTAAAACATGGGACCAGCCGGCCCTCGTTAGGAGGACGCACCTGCAGCGCTGGCTGCCAGCCGCGGGGGAGCAGCTGGCCGGGTGGGCACCTCGTTAGCCTCCCACCGGGCCCCTGGGGGACGGGCGGGGGCCGAGGCGGGCTGTTCCTCTGATGTAAGTACATTTGGGCAGGAAACTGCTCTTCATTTTATCTGGGAGAGAACGGTAACGTGTCCAAGGGTTGCGGTCACGGCGTGAGAGGCGCGGGTCAGCCCAGGGCCAGAGTTAGAGGGAGGCGGACTTCCTGCCTTCAGTCGGGGGTCTTTCCCTGTGCGGGGGTTCTCGGTAAAGGTGAAACGTCCCCGATGGAACCCTCCTGTGGCAGCCTGCCCTGAGCGCTCCCCCCCCCCCCCCCCCCCCCCGGCCCCGGGCTCCTATGTTCCCCGGCTTCAGCCAGGCGCCAGGTGGGGGCTGTCCGCCCGGGGCCAGCGGCCCCCACACTCCACCCCTGCCGTCACGCTCGCCCGCCTGGGCCCACGAGAACGCAGCCCGACCTCTCAGCCCAAGCGCCCACTGCCAGACGGAACCCCGGTGGGGCGGGCACTGCGCCCCCTCGAGGCCTCGGGCCGGGAGGGCCGCCTCCCCCGGTATCTCAGCCCCGCCGCACTGTGGCCCCGCCCTCAGAGAGGGCCCCTGCCTGGGAGGTCAGAGGTGAGGTGGCCCCGAGGGAGAGACGCAGGTGACCGCAGGCATGAGTGGTCGGTCCCCGTGGCTGTGGAAGTTTCCACTGGAAGTGAGTAAATGGGGCGTCTGCCTCTGGGCCCCGGTTGCACCAGCCTGACACCCAGTCCCGAGAGCGTGGGCCGTCACCGCTGAGGCCACGTGGCCCAGTTCCCTCCAGCGAGCCCCCCCACCCGTCCCGGTCAAGCCTCTTGGCGGCCGCCCCCTCCCATGAGGCTGACGCCGTCGGCCTCACTGCCGTGCGCGGGGTGGCTCTGGGACGGCGCCTGAGCCCAACGCCAACACGGAGACACCTGGACCAGCCCCTCTCCCCGTGGCCGCCACCGCCAACCAACTGCGGCGGTGCCGTCCTCACCGAGGCCACGCGTGAGTCCGAGCCTTGCTCACTGCAGCACTGTGGTCACCTCCAGCCAGGCAGGGCCGCCTGGCACGAGCCACCTGCCCGCCTGGCGTGTGCCCTGGGAGCAGGACGGGGTCCCGGGCCGGCGCCCACTCCTTCCCCGAGCCCCAGGACGCAGGCCCAGGTCGGCACCTCAGGACCAGGGCCGGCTGTGATCGCTGACCTTTCCTGTGGGTGTCTAGGGTTTCAGCCCTGAACTCATCATTTTATTCAAAACCCCTTTATGTCTTCCTGCAGGTCCCAAACACGGGAGCCGCCCCACGGCGAGTCCTGGGCTCGGGCGTCACCTCTGCTCCGTAACGGCTTCCGGCCCCTCGGAGTCAGGACAGAATCGGAGGACCCAGACGTGTCCGGGTGGTTTTCCAGGTCCCGGTTTTCCGACTCCCCTTCCCCTCCGCTCCCCGGTGGCCCCCCCCCCCCCGCCCCCTCCGCACAAGCCTAATATGCCGGCGCGGAGCCTTAACCACGCGCTTTATTGCCTCAAGGTCAAGGCTGTTATGAACGTGCCTTGCACTGGTTTTTCTTAGATAACCGGAGGGCACTTCTTCTTTGCAAGCAATAAAGATAGCCCGTCCTGGGATGTTATCGAGATGAAAGTAATTGCGAAGTCCGGAGCCGAGCAGCCCGGGAGAACCGGCGTCCCTTATTACTGTTTAATTCTTCGCTCAGGGAGGGCCTGGCTCTGAGAAACACCAGCCTCATGCCCCGTTTCCAAGACCAGAGAAACTGTCTTCCTTTGTGCCAGCAGGCCTCACCGCGTGGCAGCGTTCTTCCGTAGGCGTCTTGGGGAGTTTCCTACAGGCAAGTCTCTCCGTTGCAAGGTACCCTGAAAATTTGATTCGCCAGTGTCCTTTTTTGTCCCCCCCAGAGTGGACACCGGGGGGCTGGCACGTCCCCCGTTCTGGGGCTGGGGCACCCAGGGAGGGAGCCCACACTTGGCCAGGGGTGCTGCTCTGTGGTGCAGACGTGGGGTGCTCTGGTGTCCACGGCGGGGCTGGGCTTGCTCTGGTGCCCAAGGCGGGGCTGGGCTTGCTCTGTCCCCCAGAGTCCCCTACACCCCATCCCCACCCTCAGGGCGAGCTGCTGACTGTGAGCTGATGGCCCCCAGGGCCCGGCAGGCCTGTGGGGGTGGCTGGGAGCCAGGGGTCCCCGCGGGCCGGGACAGAACAGCTCAAGCAGAGGTGGTGGCAGGAGCCCTGCCACGGTCACCGCCCCCCACGGGCTCCCCGCCAGGAGGGGGTTCGGGCTCAGTGCCCTGACCCAGGCTCTCCTCTCTGCCTGGTTGACCATTGACACATTTAGGTTTCTCTTTATGTTTTGGTCTTCTGAATTTTTTTATTAAACGAAGGAATTATCGCATAACTCTGGATACACAGTGTGATTGAATGCCACTCTGACTCGCACAGGGAGCAACGGCCGGAGCCAGGCTCCCTGACCTGGGAGCCGTCCCCGAGGACGCCCTCTGCCGAGAAGTCTGACAGTGCCACACCCAGACCGTGGTCCCATGGTCCCGTGGTCCGTGCAGCACCCGGGGGAGAGGAGGAGGCTGCACCTCGGTGGTTCAGGGCGTCGGCAATGCGAGGTTTACCATAAACCCTCACTCCACGGCTGCTAGTGAGGTCAACGAGCTAATTTTCGTGCAGTGTTTACAGCGGTGTCGGGCACTGTGTGAGGTAAACAGTGCTCGTGACACAAGCACCAACCAGAGCATCATTAGCCTGAGGCAGGAAGCTGAAAAGTGCTCGCTGCCACGCCGGGCCAGGGAAGGGACCAGGAGGAGCCGCCGCCGCCCGGAGACCACACGGTGCAGAGGGGCCAGGCCCAGGCTCCCGGCTCAGGTCCCGCCGGCCGCCCCAGCCCATGAGTCTGTGCCGTGTGGAGAACCCTAGTTCCCAGTGCTGGCTGCCAGGGTCAAACAGCGTGACCTCTGTGACCTCCCAGAACAGCGCCTGGAACGCACGCAGTAGGTGCTGTGTCTGGTGTTGGGCGGCCGGCCGTGGTGCTGCCTGTGTGTCCTCCACACGCCCCCGCCGTGTCTGTGTGTCTGTCCTCACTGAACCCCGGTGCAGGGGGGCTGTGTCCACCGGGACGGGGTCCTTGTATCACCTGACGAGAGCGCCGTCGGGGGAAGCCGGCAGCCAGGGTGGGAAGGAGAGCCGTGTTCACGTGGACTGGAGCACGTGGGCCGGAGCACGTGGGCCCGCTCCCGGTCACACACATCCTCCCGGTGACGTGAGACGTTCCTTCCTGAACTTCCCCGTGTGTCCCTTCTGGTCAGCCCAGGGTGCTGCCCCCGACCCCCCCACTCGGAGGGGCCCTCCCCCGACAGATCCGAGTGCCTTGTTGTGTGGGCACCTCAGCGGTTCCAGGCCACCAGCCTTGAGCACATGAGCACAACCTGCCGAGTCCCCAGCGGCGAATGTAACCCGCCGTGCATCCTGTGTGGTCGGCAGCCAATGGGAGGTTAAAGGGGAGCAGCGAGGTGGAACGTTCAGGGGCAGCCTGGTTGTCCTGGAGCGACGGTTCTGGGCTCTGCTGGGCCTTGCTCTGGGGAGGACTCGGGAGAGGCGAAGGCCTTCCGCCCAGCACAACGGCGTGGATGTAACAGATCCTGCTCGTCCGAGGGGCCCACGCGTGCTGTGACTCAACCTCAGAGCCCTCCTCCGGAGCGTGGTCCTGACCAGGGGCCCGCGGCCCCACAGCGACATTCGGCCCCTTTGGAGACACGTGAGTTCCCACAACTGTGGGGGGCAGCGCGGGGTGCTCCTGCATCTAGTGGGCAGAGGCAAGAAGGGTGCTGATCACCCTACAAGCCCAGGGCAGTCCCCACCCAGAGAGAGGATCTGGCCCCAAATGTCAGCTGTGTCAAGGCCGAGAAATCCTGCTCCGGAGGGAATGCCAGAAATTCCCATGGGACACAGAGGGCCCACTTCCTGCAGGAGGATACTCTTCCTGGCCCAGGGAGAGTAAGCACCCACCCTGGGAAAACCCACTCTCTCCTTGACTCCTTCACCTGACCAGCTGCCTGGGACCCTGCTCTGCCCAGCACCCTGGGACGTGGGGGCCCACGCGACGCCGGGAAGCCACCCCCTGGACCAAAGCCGGTGCAGTGCTCACAGCCAATGAAAAGTGTCACTGTCGGTCAGGAATGTGCTCACTGCTCGCGACACTGCAGTCACGCGTGGATGTGACTGGACCAGCTGTTTTCCCATTGAAGAAGTCCGGGGGCGGGCAGGCCTGGGCAGGCCCCTGCAGGGACAGAGGTCACACACCCCTCCAGCTCCCCCTCTGCCACCCCCAGATGCCGCCTCGGGCCGTTCTCACAAGGGGGCTGCCGGCTGCTGCCCGAGGCTGGGGTCTTCGTTCCAAACGGGTGGAGGCCAGTGGTGTGAGGCTGTTTGGTGAGACCCTGTTTAAGTGGAAATGGTCTGGAAATCCCCCCCCTCGCTCCCTCCCCCCCAGCACACACATCTCCTTAGATCTCACAGCTGCAAGGGGGAGTGATCAGCTTCCCTAACATGCGGGAGGATCTCAGCCACCAGAATTCCGCCAGCTCTGGGAGAGCTGCCTGGGCACAGTGTGGCCAGACCCTCCACCTCCTCAGGGTCTGGCCGAGGCCTGAGGTGCGGGCACCAGGCGGTTCAGAGGACCGGGGACTCACAGCACCCTGCACCCCCTGCCCCTCCCCCACTGCAGCGTCCTGGGGAAAAGAGAAACACAGCAAACCAAGCAGGAGGACAACTGTCTGTGGCTCATTAGCAGCAGGCGGACGGACAGACAGACAGAGGGCCAGACGAAGGCGGTGGGGCCGGCAGCTCTGGGTTCCCCGCCACCCCAGGTCGATGCATCTGCCCCTGAGGGGCCATCTGGGAAGTGCCTGGTCTGCATTCCAGCACCGGGAACGGTATTGATCAGTTCTTATTAAGTGGCCCACGTGCTTCTGGTGATGGACAAAAGATCCAGTTCCACTCACTCAAAGAGAGTTTCCACGTGGGTATAAATACCGAGTGACAGTCCCCGGGGGCCTTCGTGGCCACGTCGGAGAAGAGCCCTGACACTCCCGCCAGCCGGCAGCTGTTGGCACGTCCCCTCCCGACGCGCCCGTCAGGTGGCCGTGCGTGCCGGCTCCCAGCGGACACCGGACACCGGACATGGGAACGGCGAGGTACCCACGGAGTGTGTCTTTAATTCTGTAACTCCAACAGCGAGCAATAGTTTGGCTTCTGTCCCACCAGGTGGGGGCCCTGGTGGTCCACCTGTCCTCCTCCTCCACAGCTGACTGGGCACAGCATGCAACTGTGCGTCCCGGACAACCCACCCTGGTGGCACCCTTGGGCCCCCCCCCCCCGCCGGCAGGACCCTGCGCCCGGACACAGCAGCTTGATCTGCCGTCTCCCCAGGGGCCGCGTCCCAGCACGGCACCTCCCTCCGCTCCGCTCCTCATTCTTTACGGGCCGGCTGCCGTCGCTGGGCACATTGTCGTGATGTCCTCCTGCACCCCAGGAACCAGCGGCCAGCGACGACGACAGGCCAGCACCACGGAGAGACGCAGGGACGTGCACGGTGGCAAGAAGCCACAGCTCCGTGCCCGCCGCTCTGAGGGGCCTGCGGCCCACCACGGTCCGACTTTGGCGCCGTGAGCACTTGCACTGGGACGGCCGCTGAGGGCCGTGGTGGCCCTGGGTCGTGACTAGTTTCCGGCCTGGGGGACGGTCACAGCGGGCGCCATTGAGGTCACTGGCTGGTGTGAGCCCCCCGCCGCAGCCTCGGAGGCCGAGGGCCAGCGTCGCCATGACAACCGTTTATGTGGCTAAAATGGAACGGCGAGGCTGGATGGGAGGACACGTGCGTGCACCTATAACTAAAATATACGGCGGGTTTTATGTGCGTGTTTCCCGCACTCGCCCCGCACCCGCCCCGCACCCGCCCCACCCCGGCTGTGCGTGCGTGCGAATAACGAGGGCCGTGATGGAGCCATGAATAGTAAGTGAAACGCCTCCGGATGACCCCGCCGAGTCTCCAACGTTCCCGCTTACATCCCCCGAGTGGCACACACGTGCCCCCGCGGCCATCCTTCACGGCAGATGCGTCCCCGTCCCCGTGGCCCCGATCTTCGCCCGCTCCCCCCCCAGCCCCACCCCCCCGCCCCCACCCCCGGGAAGGGCTCTGCCCAGACCTCCCCGGCCAGCCGCCCTGAGCCTCTCAGTCCTGCTTCTCAAAGACGACGGGCAGAATGGGCGGGGTGCTGTTTCAGCGTGTGCTGGGGGCCGTGTCCGCTGAGGACAGACCCCAGACTGCCCCTGGGAGTGGACCCACCCGGAGCCCCGACCTGGCAGCCGTGTTCTCTGGAAACCCCTCGAGGGGGTCCCCACGAAGGCCAGAGAGTTCCCAGCTTTCTTCGCCACGGCCTTGGCCGGAGTGTCGGGCGCCTGGGTCTCGGGCCAGGAGAGCCTGCCCGGGCTGGCGGTCGCCATAGCAGCGGTGTCTGCAAATGCCAGCTCACCCACCCCCACTGCCCCCTGAGCGACCCACACCTTGCCCGCACGAAGCGCCCGAGAGGCCGCCCCCGCGAGGCCGCCCCCGCGTACGAGTGCTCGCAGTTTGCAGAGCCCCCGAGGCAGCTTTCCGCTCGGTGTTCTGGCCGCTGCCATGCCGGCCCCGGTGCCGCGGACGGACCCCCAGCCTGGCGCCTCCCCGGCACCACCCAGTGCCATGCCCTCACGGGCGCAATGGGCGGCCTGGGGCGGGGTCAGGTCACGAGGGGGGAACCGTGCCAGGTTCAGGGCTTTGCTGTGTTTTCTCAGAACCGAAGGGATTCAATAAAAACGTGTTACGGAGGGGTGAGACCAGGGACTTTGTAGGAGCAGAGACACGGGGTGGCACAGGGGGACCGGCCGCCAGGGCTCTGCTGGGCTGCAGGACCCACCGGGGAAGATGGGGTGGGGGGGGTCAGACCTGGGAGCTGGAGAGCAGCCTGGCCTGGGGGAGGAGGTGGGGGGCCAGCGGGGCTGCCCAGAGGCTCGGAGGATACCCCCACCCCGTGGTGCTGAGGTCCCACTGGGAACCAGCTGGTGACACCCAGGCTACGGGAGGGGGTGGGGGGGGGAGCCACCGTGGAGCTCGCAGCCACGAACCGCCCCGGGCGCCCTCGAGGCCCCGCACCCACCGTCTGCGGCTGTCCACGTGGAAAATGACACAACAACTGTTCCCACGGGGTAGACCGTGTCCCGTGTAGTCACAGCCTCGAACCCGCTCCTGCCCCACGCCGTGTTTCCGTGGGGTTCACGCCACGCACGCCCGCCCAGCCCCATCACGAGGAAGCCCGGAACAAGCCCAAATGCAGTCTGTCTGCAAAACAGCTGAGCACTTCTCTTCCGAAGCGCCGAGGTCACGGAGACGGGAAGAGACCGAGGATCTGGCCCTGGGCAGAGGAGCCCAGGGAGGAGTGACGACTGAACACAGCCACAGCCGCAGCTGGGCGGGGGGTGGGGGGGGGACCTGGGACACAACGCAGCCGGGCGGGGGGTCGGGAGGGGGGGACCCGGGACCCGTATGGCCAGGGAACCTCCACCACCACCGGCCGCCCCCCCGCTTTCTAGCCGGACTGTGGTTACACGCGGCCTCACGGTCAGCACCAGTGGGGCGAGGGGTACAAGAAAGTCTGTTGTTTTGGCACCTTTTCAGTAAATCTAAAATAAGGTCAAACAAGCAGCGTTTTCGAACCCCAGGCTGATGTGGGTTTCCCGCCCTGCACGGCAAGGCTGGTGAGTAAACAGATGACTCCCCAGGGCCTTCTCTGGGATCGGAGGGCGGCGGCCGGCCCCGGGGACGCGCAGACGGGGAGGCTGCTGTGCGGACGGACGGTGCCCGGGAGGAGCGTGTCGCCCCCGGGCGGGCGCAGCGAGAGACGGGCAGGCGGGGGCCCTCAAAGACCAGCATTGTCTGCTCCCGGGGCAGCCAGGGGCCGCCGCCGCGTGCACACCAGGGAACAACAAGCCTCCTCCCACCACCCCCGCCTGAAACCGGCTCCCAGGACCCGCCCGGAGTCACCCGCCCCCGCCCGACCGCCCGTAAATCCATCACCAGGGCCTGAGACTCTGCTGGGGACGTCCCCACCCACCCCCCACACTCCCCGCCAGGCCTTCCCCCAGCCGCTGCGGGTCCACGGCTCCCTCCCCGGTCGTGGGACAGCCGGAGTCCACTGGCCACTGGTGGTCGCCCGCCTCTTCTAGCGAGCGAGGGGCTGTCCAGGCTTCCAGGCGGCTGACGGCCGTGTTCCTGCCTGGGGGCCTGTCGGTCACGGCCGGTCTCAGGGCGAATTCCGCACCTGGGAGCCCCTGTGGCAGCAGCAGGTCCCGGAATTTCAGACCAGCGGGGCCAACGCCGGCCAAGGCCCCCTTCTCGCCATGCTTCGTGTGGAAGATTCTCCCTGGGGTCACGTACCAGTGTGGTGGGTGTGTGTCACACACAGACGGACAGCCCCCCCCAAACCCCCACCCCGGATGTTGTTGCTGAGACCGAAATGAGAGGCGCGAGGAAGGGGCAGGCCCCCATCATCACAGACATGGCCACTGAGGGCCCGGGACCTACAGTGTCTTCACCACGTGTCACACACACGGGGCACCACCGGCCAGCTCTTCCCAAGTGTAAACTCTGATGCGTGTCACCGTTTGGCTGGGGGCGGGGGTGGCAGTGAGGAGGAGAGCAGAGAAGGGGAGACGGGCGAGGAAGGAAGGAGGAAACTGAGGCAGGAGGCCGCCCTGCGTTTCTCCCCTCGGCCGGCAGAGAGGCGGCCGTGCAGGGCTGGCCCCACGCCTGCTCCCAAGGCTGCAAACCCGCGGGCCTCCCGTGGGCAACTCGGCGGCCCCGGCTTTCTGCACGCCCAGCCCCACCTCAGCTGAGGGCCCCTGCTCAGCACGGCGCTCCGAGGGCCCCTGTGAGGGTCAGGGTGGGCGTTCCCCTTGGGGCTGCTGGGCCCAGCCCACCACGCTGCCCACCGTCCTCCTTGGGCCTCAGCTTCTCTTTGGAAGAGGGCAATACGATGGCCATCCTCAGAGGCTGCTGGGAGGAGGAACATGGAGTAATATGTTAGATCCCAGGGCCCACACAGAGTAACCCTCCACAAAATTTAGGTGACTGTTAATGGGCTTGTTATTTTTTTTTTATTCGGTTTGGGAGGAAGCGCAACCAAACCCGGGCACACAATGAGCCGTTCTTCCTCCCACAGGCGTCTAGAACAACACCACCCAGCCAGGCTGAGGCCGCCGACGTCGGTTTACGAGCTGGGAAGGCTCCTGTGCTTCCAACGCCCCCGTGGAGGGTCCCGGGGCTGTGGGGGGGGCAGTGGGTGGGGTGCACTGGGAGCCTGGGAGCTTCTGCTCTCTGGGCCTCGACGGAAGAGGCCTGTTTTCCCAGCTGGAGAGGTGGGCTCCGGCCGCCTTCAACACCCGCCCCCCAAGCTCCGTCTCACCTGGTCACCGTCCGGGAGTCTGGGGGCCACGCCCGCATTTGCTGAGTGGGAGTCCCTTCGACTTCCCCGCCTGCCCCACGGCTGCACACTGGCTCTCCGGCACTTGGGTCTCAGTTAACGAGTGACGGCAACCTCAGCACAGACTTTCCACTTCGAACTCCCCAGCAAATCCCACCAGCGAAGGAACGGACGCCTCAGGAGCCCCTTTCCAACGTCTAACATCACGGCCGAGGCCTCACCCGGGGGCCTCGGGAGCAGCCCCCGCGCCCATGGCGGGAGGGCAAGAACGTGCCGCTGCCTGCGACCCTTGGGTGCACAGGGAGGCAGGCGAAATAGCCCTCGGCTGCTCGAAACCATCAGCAAGGTCGTCTTTCCGGACACAGGCCTGCTGTGCAGTCTGGGCCCCACGGCCTCCCCGGCAAAGGCACCGCCCGCGCCGTTTCGGTGTGGATGGTCCTGAGGCCGCCTCGCCTGGGCCACGTCCCCTGAGGTCCAAACCAGGCCCCGCCCAGCGAGAAAGAGAATAAGGCTCCACCAAGCACGTGGACACAAAATTGCCCGAGTGCCCGAGTTTGGAAGCTTCGTGCATCTAGAAGGAGAGACAAGTGACAAATGGGCACAATGACGACCCTCTGTGTGCCCCGTATCACACACCGTGTGGCTTGGGACGCGATGGATTTCCGGCCGAGCCAATCACAGGCTTAATCAGAACACCGAGCACTCGGCCTGGATGGCGCTTTGGAGAATTCAAGTATTGATTAAGACACGCTTACGCGTGCTTTCACAGCAATCCATTTCAAGAGACTTTGATTTTCTTCAGAGAAGAAGGAAAAAAAGGATGTTTAATTGTGGCCTCGATGTCCTAACAAGAAAACATAAGCTTTAAATTGCATCGCCGTCCGGTCCGCTGAGGCGGGCGTGCGGTTTGGAAGAATTGCTCACAGCTGCAAGAATGTGGCCCCTCGAGACTTTTATTTAACCAAATATTAATGCAATTTACTCAGCGAATTCTACTTGTTTGGGAGGAAAATGCCCATGTAGACTTGCAGTTGAAGGTAAACCCTAGAGTTTGTTCAACATAAAAACAACCAGAACAGAGACCGTTCACCGGGCACCGACCAGCTGCCGGGCACCGTGCAGAATGGCGGTGGGTCGGGGTACCACCATCCTCCCCCTCCCACGTGACTTTCGATGCCCCCACCCCCGCAGTGCACAGAGCACACACACACATCTCCACCAATGGGCGCAGCAGTGGCCAGCTGACTGGCGTGGCCAGTGGGACACTGCCCGGCCCAACACCATGTGAAGCTGTCAGCGCCGAGTAGTAACAGGGACACACAGCGGGGTTGGGGGGTGGTGATCTGAGCCCAGCCGGCGGAGGTTCTGGGCAAACTCCCCCAACCACAGGTCCACGAGCAAGAAAGACAAGTGTTTCCTGTAAGTTGCTAGGTGTTTGGTTGGTTTGGACACGATGTCACTCATCCAGTGTACTCGTTGGCTAGGGCCGTGAAAACAAAGCACCACAGGCAGGCCTCAAACAACAGAAATCGACCACCTCCCGGTTCTGGAGGCTGGAGCCCCGATGCCCAGCATGGGCAGGGCTGGCTCCCCGGGTGGGGGGGGGTGGACCCTCTCTGCAGTCCCTTCTCTCTGGCTGGTGTCTCCTCGGCTGTCTCCCTGCAGGTGTGTTTCCAAGTCCAAATTTCCCCTTTCCATGAGGACACTCGCCCCCTTGGATTACAGCCCGCCCCAGTCACCCCACTCAAACACATTATGTCTGTGTCCGAACACAGGTTCTGGGGGCAGGGCTTCAGCTCATGTTGGTTTCACGGTGACATAATCCAACCCACAGCACTCGGGCACTGTTCTTAACATTCTCGTTACAGATATAGAAGCTGAGTGTCAGAAAAAGTAACTTTTCCAAGATCACAGAGGAGACAAGCAACGAGCTGAGCTTGAACTTACACTGCTGGGAATTTACTGCCCACCCGCCACTCGGCACAGAACACCCAGAGTGGAGTTCTGAAGGCTGGCGAGTTTCCCAGTTGCTGTCATGCAAACACATCACACATACCCACACTGCTACACATGCGGTTTCTCATTTCGTTCTCCTATCAGAGATACAGGGACTCCCACTGAAGCCTTACAACATCAGAGCTGCTACAGTGTCAGCCCCTCCGTCCGCGCAGTACCTCCGAGCACTGACCCTCGGCCAGGCCCCGGGTGCAGGGTGGGCACAGCATCCCGTGTCCCACCCACGTGGAGCCCGAGGCCACGCGACAGGCGGGTCAGACTCTCACACGCCTTGCTCTGGACACACGGCTGGGTCAGTGTCACAACGGCACCTCCCGGTTTCGTGAACGTCTAAGAGTCAACCACTATGACTCAGTCAGAGACACCAAGGGCAGCCAAGAAAACAAGACGCGGCCCGAGGAGGAACCATGCCGGCGAAGGCGTGGGAGGAGAACATTCCGGAGGAAACCGCACACGCAGAGACTCGGTGGCAGAAGGTGCCCAGAACGCCCACCGTGAGAAGAGTCCAGAGGGGACTCCAGTGACGCGGTGGGAGGTGCATCCGGCAAGGACGGCGCCTCGAACGGGTCGGCTCAGCAGCCCTAGGCACGGCGCTCTGTTACCAGCAGCCTCCCTTTCAGAGGGAGAAGCTGGGGCCCAGGACTCCCCGACACCAGCCGGCCCGGGGTCGAGCGCAGGCCCCACCCCGAGCCCGTGCGCCGTCCCTGCGCAGAGGAAACCGAGGACCAGGGTTCAGTGCTCCGCCCCCACCCTCCCCGCCCACTCCCGGGTCCTAGAGACGCCTCGTTGGGGCCCACGTACGAGTCATGACTGCTTGTCTACGGGACGGTGCTCGCCTGCCCTTATTCTGTGATTTCCTTGTGTGAAATGCATTATATGGAGCCTTACGAAGTGGCCGTTTTTATAAGTTGAAAATGTTCAGCTGTCAGCAGCCTCATGTTTGCGCTCACACACGAAAGCAGGTGGAACATGTTCACAGAGTGGCCAGAGGGGGCGCCAGCGGGCCGGTGAACCACTAGAACGTCCCGGTGCGCCTGCGCCGCGAGTCTCCTCCCGGGGACGGTGCGAGGGCGTGGGCCGGGGCGTCCACCCAGGGGCAGGTGAGAAGGGAGGGGGGCCTTTCCTCCGAACAACGACCCGCTTCAGACACGCTCGGCGCCCCGCGGCCGCATCGGCTGGGACGTAGTGGTTCTCCGCCCAGGGTCAGGGGCAGCCAGACGGAGCCCCCCTTCAGCCACAGCAGCACGCAGCTGCCGGCGGTCAGACCGTTCGTGGCAGCGCCCCCCCCCCCCCCCCCCAAGAGACCAGCCGAGACCCGCTGCCTCGCAGAAACGTCCCACAATGGGTCCCCTCGACGCCCACCTTCCCGGAACCCACGGCAGCTGGAACGGGAGGCCCCGGCTCGGCCTCTGAGCGCGACCAGTCTGCACGCTGCTGCTGCTGCTGGACCCCGCACGGCAGTCACGCCCCGGTGAGCGGAGCCCACCCACGCCAAGGCGCCCCTGGAGGCTGGTTCCCACTCCAGCGTTCCCACCGCTGACTTCCTGCACTGCAGGCGGCCTCTCTCCGTCCCCGTGCTCCCCCGGACCCGGGATCCCGTGCGCCCAGCCTGTGACGGAGGAGGCGGGGCAGAGAAACTGACCGAGCGCTGCTGAGCACTGGATCGCCGCCCCGCGGGACAGCAGTGTAATTAAAGCCCACAGCGATTCTTCCGGGAAATGCTTCCTTCATCCACCCTGCCCGCCGCACAAAGCAGCCTGAAACAAGCCCTGACCGCTTGGAAATCGTGTGCGCCTGAGATTTCTCTTTTCCTCCCTGTCCTGCTTTTTGGTTATTTGGCCATTAGGAAAATCAGAAGTGTCTGGGAATCAAGAAATCCAATTTAAGTAAGCTCATTGCTCATCTATAAATACGAGCAAATGGCATTTAAACCAGACAAACCAGCGGGGACGGGTCTGAGTGTGAAATCGTTGTCCCACGCAGAGGATTAGCATAGAAATGGAGGAGCTATTTGTGGGCCACCTAACGAGCTCAGGGCATCCGGGCAAGTCTGCGCGGAGGCTGCGTGTGGACCCGACAGTTACAAATGAGAGGAAATGCAATCCTCTCTCGCCCCAGCGCCATAAAACCACCAGTTAGTGTCCTGACGCGACGGCGCCGATTGCCGAGGAGCGACAACGGCAGAAATCAAGACGGAAGAGCCGCATCTAATGGGGCCATAAAGCTGGGTTTTAAAGTGTCGTTGCAGGAGAGGAAATACCGCCGGGCGCCAAGGCAGCGCTGCATGAATTTTTAAGCTGCGTGAGTCAAAGGACAGACAAACTTAGAACTGACCCGCTGCACACGTGAACACGTATGTGGAATCTCTCTTCACGAACGCATGTAGGACAGAGAACAGGGGTGAACATGTGCGCTCTTCTCAAACATGCCAAGAACCCAGGTGAGGAAACAGAGTCACATGCTGCAGACGTGGAGATTAGGCTCGAACGTCCACCACCGCCACGAACCTCGTAACCCGCCACTGTCCCTGGTCCCAAACCGCACACGAGGGAGGACCCTCTCTGGGCATCGCTCCCCGGGGGACCTCGGCCCGGTCCTGCCCGGGCATGAGCTTCGGCCGCACCGTCCTGTGGTCTCTGTCTGCACCGAGACCAGGCCACACCCTGTCCGATGGGGGAGCTCACGTCTTTGTCCCTCGAACCTGGGCAGGCCCAGGGACACCGTGACCAGGGCCATACCGCAGAAGCGACACTGTGGCCGTTACACATGTAGCCCTCGACCAGCCCGGTGACTTCCAGGTCGTGCCCTGGAGGTCAGCCACCAAGAGAAAGGGCAGCCACAGGCCCAAGACAAGCACACCAGTGCCCGTCAGGCCCAAGGAGTGGGGCTTCGGCTCTGGCTGTGAGGTTTGCAGGCCTAGAGGAGGTGGGACGGGAGAGGCTTGGAGTCCGGGGCAGCTGCAGGCAGATCACAGCAACGCACTCGGCTGGACTTCGCCGGCCGGAGCCAGTGGCTCACTCAACGCTTCCACTCTTCCCCGCCCATCCTCAGTGGTGCGTGGTGCTGAGCGAGCAGGCGTTTGGGTTTTTAAAATTCGAGATCAAGGGAGGTCGAGTGACTTGTCCCAAAGCACACAGCAATGGTAGCTTGAAAGCTGGACCCCGGGGGTGGACAGTCCCCTGCTCTGCCCTGAGGACACAGGAGTGACGGCTGCACTGGGAGCAAACACCAGGAGGCCCTCGGGTGGTTGGGGGTTTGGGTTGGGTCTGGGCGACAGACAGACAGACACGCAGACACTCGGGACCCCCGCTGCTGCCGGGACGCAGGCCTGGACCGCCTCCCACAGTGCGATTCTGTCCAGGTCCCTTCTCTGCAGCCCGGGCTTCTCGCCTGGACGTTCAGCCCGTCACAGCAGCGTCAGCGATGCACACGGTGTGCGTCCGAGGAGCTGGGGTGTGTTTTCTCCTCCTGGGAGACAGATGGTCTCTTCTGAACTGCTTCGGGGGTTTTATAGGGGAGAGCCGGGCACACTGCCCTCACCACGCCCCTTGTCGGACAGAAGCCCAAGTCCACAACGGCCACAGGGAGCTGGGGAACCGGCCACTAGAAGAGAATGGAGCAATGGGGGAGGACCCCCCAGACTGAAGTGGGGGACAGGGTCTTCGGGTACTAGGAACGGTCACATTCTACATCTCAGGGAGCTGACCTTGCTCCCTGACCCTCCTCGTGTCACCACTGGTATTTAGGAAACTGTTAATAAAGGAAAGAGGAGCAAAGGGGATTGGACACTGAGCTCAGTGAACGGGGAGCAGGAGGCTGTTGCTTCACCAGCCACAGCG
Source organism: Phyllostomus discolor (assembly GCF_004126475.2). Lineage (NCBI taxonomy): Eukaryota > Metazoa > Chordata > Mammalia > Chiroptera > Phyllostomidae > Phyllostomus > Phyllostomus discolor. The sequence continues at coordinate 129,707 of NC_040909.2, forward strand.
TCACTCCCCAGGGGGCACAGCTTTGCTCCTCCACGGGGATGAACACTCCTCCCCTCCCCCCTCCTGCACCTAACTGTTGGGGGCGCAGGGGGAGGTGCTGGACCATGGAGGCCTGTCAGTCTAACTGGGGGCGGGGCCCATCAGAAGCCCACGACAGCGTGGGAAGTTGATTGGTCGTTTTGAGAAAGCACCTGGTCGGTCCCAAACCCAGGCTAATGCAATCCCAGGGGAAGAAACAGCCTTGTCCTCTTCCTCTTCCTCCTCCTCCTCCTCCTCCTGTCTCTCCCCTTCGGGGACCGGAACTTGCCCCAGGCACTCCCACGTCCTCTCTCTGTGGCACGTGCCTCAGCAGCCGTGTGGCCGAAGGCTGTGTGGGCTGCGGCACAGGCTCCAGGCGGGAGCGTAAATGCCTCAGCGTCGCGGCCGGGAGCACCAGCTAAACTAGCCAAGGGCTGGGCTGGACTGACACGGGGTCTCTGGACTCTGACTCTATTTCTGGCCCTGACTTTCCATGGAGGACGGACACAGATGGGACACTGGAGACCCAGGGGACAGCTCCTACTTCCGTCCAAACCAGCCCTGCCACACCCCACTCTCCACACGTGTGCCCCCGGAGAGCTTTCCTCCCGATCCCGTGGAAGAGCCTCACTTCTGCCTACAGCACCGGGAGGGGGGGGGCCTGACCTCAGAAGGGACGGCTGTGCAGAGAGTGGTCTCCTGGCTTGGCCACAGAGACTGCCCCTCGAATGGCAGGGAAGCGGGGAGCCCCCACAGCCCAGGGTCCTGGCACCGATATTGGAAAAGAACAAGTCGTCAGTGTGAACCCACAAGGTGCCCCGTCACCAGCAGGTCAGAGCAGTCGGGTGAAAGGGACACAAACCTATGAGTGACCGAGACCCCAATCACAGCTGCCGTGTCCGGCTGATTCCCGCACCGTGAGTGTCCTTCTGCGTGGAACGGGTCACTTTCTGCTGAGCCCCAGGAAGAACAGCTATTTCTCTCATCGAACGTAGGGACACGTTTGTGGGGGAGAGAAAGCAACACTTCAGCCTCACTGAGGGAAAGGTGGGCCCTGCCCCCTCTTCTCCTGCTCCCTCTGGGGCATGCACTCCTCAGCCTCTTGGGGACGAAGGTGCCACAAGAACACGTCAGCACTGAGTCGGCTCCAGTTCCAACGCCCCCGAGCCGAGTGGCGTCGGTCTGGTTGCCCGTCGTGTCCTTAGACTCCGATCAGCACGGGCCACCGCACCCGCTGCCCCCGGCTCACCCTCACGGAGACAGAGCAGGCTGGAACCTGTCCGTCAGGGCACCAAAGAGCCTTTGTGAGCCGCTCCCCCGCGCCTCACCAGCTCCTACAGCGGCAGGAAGAAAATCTATGTCGGAGATGTGTCGGCCTGATGGATGCGTCCCCCCTCGGAGCGCTCTTGTGGCCTCCTCCTGGGGCCCGGCCGAGGGGGAGGCGGCCTTATTAGCCCCACGCTCCACCTGGTGCCCGGCCCTGGGGCCAGGGCCCCACACCCGCCCTCACAGTTGCCACCCCGCTGAGTATGGCGCCGGGACTGCGTCGGGGAGAGGACCCTGGCTCTCCCCTGCTGCAGGTCTGCACTACAGAGAGGAGTTGAGAAGGAATCACTTTGTGGTTTGGTCAGCCAGTTACCACTCGGTCCTGAAGGAGTCTGATCCCGTTTTAATTAGTGACCAGAGTGGCTCACTGCTTAGGGCAGAGAAACACATGACACGTCGGCCCAGTCTCGGGCTCTAAGGTCTCATAAAAGGCCTTTTGATCGAGGTTGCTGTGTTGAAATTTTTCTGGATATTAAAGCAGTACGTTGTCATGGAGAAAATCAGGAGGTGCACGTGTTTGAAAGGCTGTAAATGTGACCCACAGCCTCGGTGTCAGCCTGTGTTTCCAAAGGTGGCTGTGCACGCACACACCACACACCACACAGACACACAGGACACACTCATATGCACAACACAGACAATGCAAAGACAGGCACACTCACACACCACACACAGCACACACAAACACACACAACACTCATACACACAACTCACACAACACAGAGACACACAGCCATACGACATACGATGCACACCGTGACCTTGACCTTTGACACAGAGAGTGAAACCCTGTGGGTGTGTGAAACTGCGTCGGTAGATGAGAACTCAGGGGAAGGGACGCTCTGCGGTTTCCAAGGGCAGGTCATCAAAGGTGACGTGGCTTCGGTTTGCTCTCCCTCTGCCACCCAACCCCGACTTTCCTCGCCCCTCCCCTTCCTCTCAGCCTCCGCTGTGGGGGCCCTGAACGGACGGGAAGGAGGCCCCCCCCCCCCCCGGGAGAGACCACAGGGAGAGGCTAATACAGACAGAGAGAGAGATGCCGGAGCGTGCAGCTGTCCTCGCCCCTCCCCCCACTCAGGAACCAGCCCTGAGTGACCCTTCGGACGACCACAGCCCGGTGCCCACCCCACCAACACCACGCAGGACAGGGACGAGTGTCCCCATCCAGCCCTGCCACACGCACACTCAGGGGTCAGGCAAAGCCGAGTTTGGGGACGGCTGTTACGCAGCACAGGTGCCGGGCTCACAGCAGAGAAGCCGGTGCCACATCAGCTCACACCACCGCCGGGTGGCAGACGCCCTGCTCGCCTGTCCCCAAGCAGAGGGGCGACTTCTTCAACCGGGACTGGCTTCGGAGAGTGTCGGTCTGTGACGCAGAGCCAGTTCCCCCAGCCAGGTGGGGTATGGGGACCGGCTGGGCCCCCACCACGGGCAACCGTGTCCTCTCTTCCTCTCAGGGCTTCCTCAGGGTGGGTTTTGCCTCGGGGACTTTCTCACCGTAAACCACTGGGCTGATTTTCTGCGTGAAGGTGACTGTGTTCCTGAGCAACGGGACAGGTCACTGTGGACAGTGGCTGTCAAGGGGCATCTCCCTAAAGCTTAGGACACGTGCTCATTGAGCAGAGGCTGACACCGGAGAGCACTGTGGCCGCCTGGCTTTCCTTCCCTGACCATGCCGTCGCCCCTGGGGCGGCCCTGCACGGGCTCCCTCCTGGCCCACCTGGAGCCCGTGGGGTCACAGTCCAGGTTGCGCTCCAGCTGAGAAGCACTGTCCTAGACACAGGTGTCCTGCGCTCGCAGTCTGTGTGGCGCCGGGGGCTGACCCCAGGGACGGCCGATGAGCAGCAGACGGGCCCCAGCCCGGCGTGTGGCCCAGGCCTGCGCCGGGGGAGCGAGGCAGACTCTTCTGGAACACCCTGTGCTGTGCCAGCCATCTCTCCCATCAGGGCACAAGCCGTAAGGGCAGGGAGACGGTGCGGGGAGAAGAGGCATTTCACCTGCGTGGGAGGCAGCCAGGGATGCTCTCGGGCACCTGGCTGGCGTTTCTCCCCGGGAGGTGACCGAGGGGCTGGATCCGGGCGTGGAGACGAGTTAGCAGGGCTGCCATGTGCGACGAGCATTTCCGCCGTCCCCTCAGAGCGTGGGCGGCAGAGTCAGGGCTCCACTGGGGTTCGGCCTCGCCCACCCGTCGATGCTGACGCTGAAACCGCCCACCGAGGGAAGAAGGAGCCCGTCCCTGGTTCCCAAAGGGTGGGTGGCTCCTTCGGGAGCAAAATCGATCGGCTTCTCTTACCGGGAACTGGTTACACGGAAATACCATTTACAAGTTCCTTTTCGTCGAATGTCTACACCGTCAAGTCAGGCTGCATTTTAAATTCGTTACCATTGTGTGTAAAACACACGTGTTCGAGTCCCCACAGCTCCCACGAGCATTCAGATGCCTGCGTTTGAAAGAAGAGTAGGAAATGCTGTGTCTGGTGAAGAAAAATGCTGAAAAACCCACTTAAAAATCTATTATTTCGATTGCATATGATCACATGGACATCCATCTGCATCTCAGGCTTTTATTTATTGCAACGAAGTCTTTAATTAATGTTATCATAATGCAATAGATTAAGCACACAAATTAAAAAGAGTGCGTGGACATGGAAAAGCAAAGCAAAAGCTTGAAAATCAAATTGTATCTGAAATTAAACAAACGTACCTACTGTTATGCCCGATACTGAAGAACAGAAAGTTCTATATGTTGATGAATAATTAAGCTTCTCAAAATCAAACCAGTGGGGGGAAAGGCTGCTTTAAAGAAAACCCCAGAGATGTAAAGGCATAAATCATGATTTACAGCCCATCCCAGCTCTGGCCCCACAGAAAGCAAGAAAGATCAAAGGTGCGGCTTCATTATGTATTTATTGCTCGGCCAGACCATTACTCATCGCTCTTCGTTTTGAAAGATATATATGGAGGATGTTCAAATGCTCGTAGACGGGGCCATTGCAGGGAATTTTTTATGTATGGAATTTATCACGAAATCTGCAGCTAATAGCACAATATGCCTAATTTGTAATTTGCCTGTCTCCTTCCAGATTTATAGCATCGCCGTTTTATAGCTGAAGATGCAAGCTGCCCGGATCCCGGGAAGACGGCTGGTGCTTTCAGTGTAATCACCGCAACCCTGCAGAGCCGATCCCTTCCTCCTCTGAGGAGGACGCCGGGGAGTGACCGCCCACCCGGCCGTGCCCATGCGTGCAGCCCGGAAAACTCTACTCGGACGGCTGTGTTCCTTTCTAAAAGGAGGCCACGCCACAGAACTGCCTTTTCTGCGTGCCTTTGTCGGGAGAGACGAGATGGCATCGGGGGGTTGCTGGACGTAATCTGCTAACTAGGGGGAAACCGGCGCTGCCCCCCAGGGTAGGGTGGCAAGACCCAGGGGCCCCCTAGTGAGTGTGAGCAGCGTCCGGACAGCCCCAAATCCACCTACACCCACTTCACCACTTCGAGCGGCGACTTGGCGAGGGGGTATGCCTGTGCGTCTGGGGAGCAGGAAGGGAAAGACCTCACAAAAACGAGCCTTGGGTTTCCATGGCGCCCCAGGCCTGCAGGAGGCCCGGGATGCTGCCGGGTGCAGACCCCACGGGGTACAGGCCACCCGGGTTTCCGGGGTGTTCTCCCCTGGCCCTTGGGCTGCGTGAGCACCTTCCTCGGGAAGACGGGGGGCAGCAGGCCTTCCCTGAACGACGTTCGTCAGGAGACACAGATGCTCCAGAGGCGGTGGTCCGTCTCATGTGTGGACACACGATGCCCGGGAGCCGGGGAGTGGACGTTCCTTCTGGGGCGTCAGTAGGGGGTTTCCCCAGGAGACGTGCACGGGGCAAGGCGGACTCAGTAACGCCCGGTGTGCGTGGGACCCTCTCTGCTGGGGGCTTGAACAGAACCAGTGGGAGGAGGGAGGACCCGCCCCTCCCTTCCTGCCAGCCGGTGGGGGCCTCGGGTCCCTTCCGCCCCTGCCCTGCGCCTGGACTTGGGCCCCTGCGCCCCTGCTGTGTAGCCTTAGGACTCAGCCTGGAATTCCAAGCCGGCATTGTTGGGCACGCGCCCTGTTGGCTGTATTTCCCAGCCCCACACAGACGTTCGAGGCTGTCATGCACTACAGAGTTCATCGTTTGGGGGCTGTTCAGAGCCCCAGACACACTCACACCCAAGTCCCCGAAGGGGACGGTCCCACGCAGCGTTCCCGGGCAGACGCAAACTGCCTCACAGGGTCAGATTTTCCAGGGAAACAGCTCAGAGAAGGAGAGGAAAGAGTTTTCCCTCCTCAGTGAGTCCGGCCACGCGTGCCCTGGAGCAAGTGATCTGGAGCCTGAGCCTGCGGGTGTGAAGGGGCCCTTGGGGGCTGGGGTTGGGGGAGGGGTCGAGGGGTCCATCCCGGGAAGGAGGCTTCCTGCCAGAGCAGCTGCCTGGCTGGGCCTCGGGGTCAGACACGCCCGGACCCCACCGGGCCGTTGCGCCTCCAGCTGCAGCCCTCCGGTGCTGACGTCCATAATTCAGGCCACAGCTGCCTCATCTGTAAGTGCCCCAAATGAGATCACGCTCCTAACTGAGTGTCAGAACCCAGTCATCAGCCCCAGCCCCTCTCCAGAGCAGCCGGGACGGGAAGGACAGCCGACCACCACGGAGCACGTGCACAGCGGCCGACCCGCGGGGACACCCGGCTCCCACACCCCTTTCCCGCAGCGGCCCCCCTGGTGGCCTGTGGGCCCAGCAGGACGGTTGCTGCAGAAGGTCCCCCACTGTGGAAGTCACAGCCGAGGTCTGCTCCCTCCCCTGCCACATCTGGGTGCAGAGGACTTCCGTTCAGGCAGCAGCCGCCTCTCCACCGGGGTGCCCTGTCTGCGGTTGCCTACAGGGACAGGCCGGTTGGAGATTGGCTGAGAGGGACAGCAGGAACATTCCCACAACTGGGGGGTACTGGGCTTCCTGCCCGATCCCCACCCTGGGCACCAGCACCCCGTCAACCCACGGAGCCCCCAGACCCACCCCGTCGGTGAGCATGGTGAGTGTGACACCGGGCTCCTTCCCACTGTGCTCGGGGAGCAGGGACACAGCTCCAGAACACACCAGGCCTGGTCCTCCGTGGGACCCAGGGAGGTGGACGAGAGGGGCAGGGACGCAGCGAATGAGCAAGCGTCACCTCCCAAATGGTTCTCATGGGGCCGCGTGGAAACCCAGAAGGGCCGTAAGTGGTCGGGCTGGGCCCCGCCTCAGGACCTGGGGGCGCCGCACGCCTGAGGTCGCAGAGGAGCCGCCGCTGCTGCCAGAGGCTCCGGCCAGGACTGCAAGGCTGGGTGGGAGGGAGCACGGCCTGGCCTGGCCTTCTGTGCCCTCCAGCCTCCCCCTGCGTCCCCTCGGCCCAGCTGCTGCCAAGGAACCTGAGGAGAGCGGCTGCAGGTGGGGGCCCTCCCCTCCCCAGACGGAGCCCAGGCACGCAGCCGCACACCTTCCGTGTGTGTGTGTGTGTGTGTGTGTGCGTGTGTGCACACACAACAGGTTTCCCGGCTCCTCGGGAACCTCCGGGTCTGACCACCGTCCGTCCTTCACACAAGACAAAACACTTTCAGTCCCACCCCCTCCAACCCCACAAAACACCGCAAAACCTTCTCCTGGCCTCCCCTGCAGATGGCCTGGGGCCTCTCCAGCCCCCGAGCTGCCCAAGGCCCGCAGTTCGTTGGCCTTCCGTCCCCCTCTGGAAGCCAGAGGGACGCGCTCACTGCATTTGTCCTCTCCGCAGGAGAAACAGAGCCTCCAAGAAGCAAGATAAGGATGGAAGGCATCTCTGTGTCATGTGGGATTAGGATTTCCTCAACCCCATTTAACACTAATTTTTTCTCCAGGGAGTTTCTGATAAGATAGCCCTGACAGGGACTGTTCCCTAATGCGATTAGCCGGTCACTTGTGCCACTCACTGTCCATCCAGGAAGAGCACGCCTCTGGGCAGGAATGGACGCAGCAGTGGGAGTCACCCTTTGCCGGCACCCTTTGCCGGCACGGCCCGGGGGTGCCTGGGCGGCTGGGCCCCCCACCCTGAAGAACCCGAATCAGAGAGACACGAAGCCCCGACACAGACCGTGTACCTCCTTTCTGGGGCCTGGGTTCCAGCGGTGGGGCCCTCCCGGTCGATGGTGGCCCTGGTGCCAGGGCAGAGGCCCCCTCGGGGAGCAGCAGCCAGCTCCCGCTTCTCGGGTGCGGTGGGGGGCCTGCCTCACACGGAGACCTGGGGTGTCCTCCACCGAGAATCTGCACTGCGGCCCAGACCGTGTCCCAGGAGACAACTGGTGAGAACAGAGAACCATGACAAGGGTTGGAGATAACCCGATGCAGCTGCAGCCTCAGCAGCCCTTTCAGCGGGGCCCGGGGGGCGGGGTGGTGGTCTCCCCGAGTCCAGGAGCAAAGGCGGGCGCTGCTGCAGAGGTTCTACAGCAGCAGTGACCCTGCCCGGCCAGCTGTCCCTGCTCCGGCATCGCCCTGAGCTGACCCTTCTGAAACATGCGCGTGAGGAAGTTCCTCCTCAGAACAAGGAAGGACCGCCGTCACGCGTCTAAGTCCTCAACAACTGCTGTGGTCACTCAGTGTTCGTCCTCCAGTCAGAAACGCCGCACTGTGCACGGGAGTAAGCTCTGAGGGGTGACCGCCCGGCCCGGCCGTCCCCCGAACCTGGGGACTCGGCGGCCGGTGCTGTGTTCGAGAGAAGTCCCTGGTGCTGTGAGCGCGTTGGGGGCGCCGGTCCCTTCCACACCTGTGACACGACACACTCCTGTGTTTGAGCGGGGGGTGCGGAGACCGGGAGACGGAGTCTGAGTCACTGCACTGGTGCCACTGGGTGTGACCGCCGGGGTGTTTGTGGCTGAGGCCGCTGGGGTCCACCTGGAACCATCGAAGAGGCAGGCCGTGCCTGTCCTGGATAATCAGATGTTAAGGGTCCCGGTCAGCTCGGCCTCGTGGGGAAGGCTCGCCCCAAACCTGTGTGTATCGGCCACCTTGCGTGGAAGAAACACGTAAAAGTCATATCGAAAACGTTCTTGACCAACCACGAGCCAGGACAGGCTCCCAGGACCGATGTAACCGTCCGCCGGACCCGAAAACGCTGAGCTCTGTGGAGACTGCGGCAGAGTGGCGGCAGCCCTGAAAGCCAAACTATCTGTTGCTGCAGAATAAAAAGGGGATTCTCTCTCTTTTTTGTGAGAAAAAAACATGAATAGAAAGTTCCAACTCATTGCTTTCTTCCTCTTGACACAATAATATCTCTTTTCCCGTTTTTGTGTCCAAAGTGTGTTTGCTGGGAGGTTCCCACTCACCTCGATCCGGGTGCGGTTGGTGCTGCTTCCTTCCGAAGGGGCAGCCCCGGTGGCCTCACTTGTCCTCTCACGGGCTGACCGAGGGTCGTGGGGCCACCAGCACATACAGCTGCTGCCCGCGCAGGGCCGGCGGCCATGGTGACTTCACGGCACCCCAAACATTTCACATAGAGGGGTAGGAAGAGGAGTCAGAGCAGGCGCCTCCCCCAGGGGGTCCCCGTCTGCTCTCCTGGATGGGGGAGGGGCCTGTAGCGAGGAGCGTGTGGTCGTGGGGAGTGTGCCAGGAGAGTCTGCACTGTCTGTGCTTCCCTCTGTCCTCTGCCTCTCTCACGGTTGTTGCTGAAGCTGTCTGCAGAGAAGGGGCTGCCGACCTCATGCGGCCCCCACAGGGGCGTCCGGGAAAAGAGGGGGGCTGTTCCGTCAACTCTACTGTCAGCCTCCAAACAGCCTGAGTGAGACCTTGGTTCTGGGGGTTGTTTTCATTTCTCTTGAAACTACATTGAGTTAAAAGCAAACCCGGATCTGACAGTTCTAAGGGCCGCCTGATGGGGGTCCTCTGGTACCACCCCCACCCTCCTAGGGTGGGCTTCCCACACTGCAGCCCGTCTCCTCCTTCCTGCCTGCTGAAGGCCTGCCCTGTTGCCAGCTGCACAAGGGACCAGGTGGCGGCTGGGCAGCTTGTGCCCCGACTGCTCCATCCTCGGGCAGGCACGTGTTGTAACCTGCCCTGTCTCGTCTGCTTTTATTCTTGTTAAAGATTCTATTTATTTATTTTTAGGGGGGGGGAAGGGAGGGAGAAAGAAAGAGGGAGAGAAACATCAATGTGTGGTTGCCTCTCACACGCCCCCTACTGGGGACCTGGCCTGCAACCCAGGCATGTGCCCTGACTGGGAATCGAACCAGCAACCCTTCGGTTCTCAGGCCGGCACTCGATCCACTGAGCCACACCAGCCAGGGCACGCTTCTTGACCAGCCAGTCAGGTGTCCTTGACTCAACAAGCAGCCCTTCACTGAGTCTCAAGGGCTTTGTTCAAGATGCGAAAGGAGAGTCCCAGGCAGCTCGATGGCAGATGTGGTAAGGATAACCTTCCGAGCAGCTCCGGGGGAGCCAGGCCTGGTGACAGTCCCCTCCTGCTGCCTAGCCTCCTGGCAGGACCTGTGCCTGCGCTGCGAGGTGGCTCCTCTGGCAGACACCTTGAAGCCATTCCAGGACCTTCCCTCAATCGTTGGGGGGCCATTTTACTCATTCGCTGATGTCAGCATCTGGGAAACCAGGGCCGGAAGCCCCGCTCTGCACCTGGATCCTCTGAGCCTCGCCTGTCAAATCGTGAGGCCAGGCTTGGCCTGGAGGCGGGAGCGAGGGTCAGGGAGTGAACAGATCGGAAGAGCCGCCCTGCACCAGTGCACCGGATGCCCCCTAATGGATGGACCGAGCTGCTGTTAGGACCTGAGCAAAGGTGTGGCCGGGAGACAGGGAGAGGATAAATGGGCTGCAAGGATAAGGCCAGTCATGTGACAAAGGGTGTCAAGTAAATGTCATCTGACTCAAGGAAACACGTGCTGGCTGTTGGGGTGACAAATAGCAAATCACAGCAGTGACAACGGAGGAGAAACCACATCTCTGTGTGTCGTGTGGGTACTGATGACACAGGTCCCCACCTGGACAAGAGACAGCTGAGGAGAGAGGTGGGGGCCAGGGTGGGGGGAGATGAGGAGGAAGAGGAAGTGGAGAGGGAGAGAACCTTCCTCCAAAGTCCCCCGACTGGGTCTCCTACAGGCCCGAGAGGACCAGGAGGGAGGGCCAGCTTGCAAAGCTGCTGTGGATGGTGGGAGGTGCCTCCAAGCGCCAGCAGCAGGCTCCTCAGGGAGGAGCTCCAGGAGAAAAGACGACTTGGCTACCCGGACCAGAGGCTCCTAATGAACTCACAGGAGCAAGTGCTGCAACATCTAAACTCTTAGCAAACTCCAGATTTGAAAGACCCAAAGCCAGCTCTGCGAAAATATTAGCCAAGTTACGGCAGGAGAGTGAAGTTGAACTATTTCCATTGTCTTCTTTGTACTTTTTACATTTTTAAGAATGGAAAAGGTGTTACTATCTGAGTCAAGCTTGAGCTTCAAACTGTGAGCTGACGAGCAACACATAAGAATTATGTGGGACCGAGTGATCCTTTTGGGTTACACATTTCTTTCTTTTTTATTTTATTTTCATCATTGTTCATGTACAGTTTTCTGCCTTTTACTCCCGTTGCAGCCCACCCTCCCAACCCTCCCCGCCTCCCTCCCATTACCACCCTCCCCCTAGTTTTGTCCATGTGTCCTTTACATTTGTTCCTGTGAACCCTTCCCCTTTTCCCCTGAAATTCCCTCCCCTCTCCCCTCTGGTCACTGTCAGCCTGTCCTCTATTTCAGTGTCTTTGGTTATATTTTGCTTGTTTCTTTGTTTTGTTGATTAGGTTCCTGTTAAAGGTGAGATCATGTGGTATTTGTCTCTCACCACCTGACTTGTTTCACTCAGCGTAATGCTCTCCAGCTCCATCCACGCTGTTGCAGAGGGTACGAGCTCCTTCTTTCTCTCTGCTGCATAGAATTCCGTTGTGTAAATGGACCACAGTTTTTTGATCCATTGGGTTACACATTTCAATGGGAAAAAAAGGGACACCTTTATGGGGTCTGAAACTGGAGAAGAAAATGCTTTGGTTCTGTGACAACTTCATTTGAAAATAAATACGCTGTGGAACAGTGAGAACCTAGGAAAGGCGGGCGAAGACCAAGGAAGTGTATGTAGCGCAAAGGATTTCAATGCGAAATCCCAATGGAAACGATGAATCTTTCATCAAATATCATTGTAGACACAGATCCAACCCTCAGTCTTACTCTAAGAAGCCTATCAATCGGCTTTTTGGAGCTGGGGGCCCGCCTTCCTTCAGACCCGGCCTTTGGGCTCTCCAGCCCCGCCTGCATTTGAACCAGAGCTTCGAAAAAAGGTGGAGAGACAGTTAGGTACCCAATTCACAAGCCGGTTTTTGCAAATAATTCAGAGATCATTTTCTGGAATGATCTCTGGGCTGCTACAATGTAAAGGTCATAGCACCCTGGATGGCTAAGAAGGAGGAAAATGTAGACCTTCTTACATGAGCACTCTTTAAGATTTTTAACTTGAAACTTGGGCCCCTCTGATTAGGGACTGAGTAAAATGAAATACTTTCACGTAACAAGAACAAAAAAGGAGGAAATGGGACCACATCAAGAGGATGTTGGAACCACCCAGAGAAAGCCGAGTTTTCCGTCCGTGGTGGGGCCTGCGGTCCTTGTCTGTGGAAGAGCCCGGACTGGCCCGAACCCGCTCCACAGGCCGCTGACCCACTTGCTCTGGCGCGACCCACTCTGATGAGGACGGTGTCCAGAGAGACATCATTCCGCTTTGGTTTCAGATTTGAACAGCACTTCGGGTCCTTACTCGTCGAACCAGGACACTCACTTCTGGGGCGGGTTCCAATCCGCCTTTCGAGAAGCGGGTGGAGGCCGCTCTGAGTGGGTGCTGAGTGAGTTTGTCAGACCGAGAGCCTCTCCTAATGCCACGCACTTGGACTCACACTCAGACACACACGTTCACACTCACAGGTGCACATAAACACACTCACACACAGAACAGACATGCATGAGGAGAGCCCCCAGCACGCCCTCCCCCCAGGGCACTGGGCCGTCCCCCTCTGGGGGTCTCCCCAGCATCAGGACCTTTTATCCGAGGACTCGATGTCTCCGCACACGGGGACATGAACGAGCACCCCCACATGAACCGCCACTCCGTTCCCAGCCTGCATTTGCACTTCGCATTGGTCACAGCCCGGAGACCATGGAGGAATCTCTGAAAATTAGTTTTGCTGTGCGGCTTCCGCAGGCGCAACCCCTGGGGCTGTTATTTGCAGTATTTACTCTTTTTTTTTTTTAAACTGAATTATCAAGTGAACACCCAGTTGTTCCTAAATGCACTCTGTGCGTTCCCCATCCTCGTATACGAGAAAGGCTTTATTATCCATTTGTAGTAATTAAGACACTGATGGTATATGGGCCCATAAAAATCCTTCATTAAGCCACTAAAGAGCTTTTCATCAACATCACTGTGGCTAAGTATTTATTTAAAAATAAAAATTAAATTAAAACGAAGAGCTCGCCAGTACAAGGAAAACGGAGAGCTTTGAGAGATTTGAGAGCGGAGTTGGGGGCCCCGAACCGTTGCTAACCACAGAACTGTATTTTCTTACCGGGGAGAAACGTGCCCAACTGGCAGCCAATCAGGGCTAGCCATAAAGAAATGAAGTCATTAACCACAAGGAAATAATTCAGCAAAATGCAAAGTGTTTTATCATATCTAAGTGTTCACATGTAAGCACTGGTGTTTGCGAATGGCGTTGCCATTGTCTGAGACGCGCAGAAGAGGCCACCGCGGGAACACGAGGGCAGCGCCGGGTTCCGTGGGACTGAGCAGGCAGCCCTTCGCCAGGCAGGCCTGCCTGGTGCCAACGCGACAGCCCTCGGGCTGGCCCACGTCCCCAGCCGGGAGGAAGGGGGCACCCAGCGAGTCCCCACGAGGAGAAAACCCTCCGGTGCTGCATCCTGTCACCAGGGAGCCCGCTGATCCGGGAGCAAAGAGCAGAGCGGCCTGTGTGCAGGCAGGTGTTTCTTAGCTGGCCTTCTCTTGTCTTCCAGGGTTAGGGAAGGAGCCGCCAGGAGATCCGAGGTCGTCCGTGAGCGAGTCCTCAGGCCACGGGACAGCGGTCTGCACCTGGGTCACCCCGCCCCCTGAAGGAACCGGGGCGTGTCTCCACTTTCCATCAGAGACCAGAGTGGGTTGTCACCCAGGACGGAGGCCCATGGGTCCGAGTGTTCTCTGGAAACACTTCTTGGTCTCTCGCCTTAAACTGTATGAAATCTTTAATAATGTGGAAGGGCTGAGTACTGCTTTCCTCCGCTATGATGTTCCGGAGCACATGGCACCCGTGTGGCCTCGCTGACCACATGCTAATGAGAGAAGCGACCATCTAGACTTTAGATGAAAATGACGTTGGTGCTGAATAAAGGCCCATGCAGGCCGCTGGGTGCCCTGGGAGCGGAGGTTCCCGTCCCCAGCGGAGCTGGGCTCAGGGCCAAGAGTCACCAAACTCACACTTGCCCCGTGAGCCCTGGTTTAGTGTCAGCCAAACTATGGCGTCTTTGACTTTCCATTGACTGCCAGTCTTAATTCCATTGGTTGCCAATTTAGTTTCACTGGCATGCGGTTTGTGAGTCTGTGTTGGCTCTCCAGTTGGCTGTGAGCAGACGTGAGAGTTCACACTTGGAGCGGGGATTCTCCACCCCAGCACTCTGTCATCTTGGGCCCCTAAAGTGAGACTGTCCCTAGGGTTGTGGGGGCTTGGCAGTATCTCTGGGTTCTGCCCACTAGATCCCAAGAGTACCCCCGATTTGTGGCAGCCAAAAATGTCTCCGGGCAGTCCAGAATGTCCCCTGAGGGACACGGTCATCCCCAGTTGAGAACTGCTGGCTGGGGGGACCGGCCAGGGTGTGGGCAGGAGAGGACACAGTGAGAAGGGGGCACTTCCGGGAGGGCTGCGTGTGGAGACTGCTGGTGAAGGTGGGAGGGGCAGGGCACAGGCGTTTGGCAGGCCCCACAGTTAGCACCCCGCTGTCCCTGCTCTGCTCTCAGTCCACTTCACTTCTTTGTATTTCAAAGCAAACTGCAGACACGAGTGTCCCTCCCCTCAACATTTCCATACGCACAGCACGCAAACTGCTGTTGAATGCATGGATCATGAGACGCTTTCACACACACACCAGGAGGGACCACACACGTCATGCTGGACCGTGAAAGGGGGGGTTTAGGAAGAAGAGGGGTTGGGGGACTTCAAAGGCCCTAATTAGATTGTGTTCCCCACCTTGGGCCAGACCTCACCGAGCAAGGGCAGGGAAGCACCCACGCTCGCAACCAAACACCAGTGTGTTTGTCGTCAATCCAAATGGCAGCTTAAAAAATCAAAGTGAAGATGAGGCCCGGACACACTGGTTGCTGTGAGCGCCTTCCAAGAGGGGCCGGCGCGTCCCAGAGGCAGGGCCTGGCTGTTGGCTCTAAGCCTCTCGCTCCTGGGAGGGTAACTCCAGCCGAGCGCCCTTTCAAGTCTAAGAGCCTGTTGCTGTTTTCCTACAAACATCTGCATGTTGATATCATTGAACGTTCTCACTGTTTTCAGGTGTTGTTTTAGCTACAGAAGCATCTCACCCCCAGCAGCCCGTGAGGGCTTTCATGTGACTCACAGTATGCTGGCTTTGCCACCTGACCTGAGAGGTTTGCTCATTCATTCCCAAGGCAGTCCCAGGCTTTAAAAGGTCCAATTAGCGAGTAACCTAACAGGACTAGTGAGCCATGCCAGCCGCCTTCCCTTTGACAGATGGGCCCCCCGCCCGCCTGGCTCGGGGGAAACAGAGCATTTTTCTTCCTAAACCAGACATCACAGGTGCTCCTGCTTTGATGATGGTGCCCGGCGGGCACTGCCCCGTGGCACGCAGGAACTGGAGTGGAGTGACTCGCCCTGGGACTTGCCCCGTTCCGCAGTCCCCGCCGGACCTGCAGCTGCCGGGGCTCTGCCCTCACTCGGGAGCGTGACACTCACAAGAGCCTCCACAGAGCTCTTGTTCCAGAACCATAGGGACATCTAAAGTTCCAAAGTTTCAGACTGCCCCCCAATTCTGGAATAAATTACTATGTAGTACAGTGAAAAAAATCATTAGAACATCTGCCACAAAGATTAGAAAATCATTAGTTTTAATTATTTTTCTACCTGCCAAGGATGTCCCCTCCCCAACTGCAAACTACAGATGGTGCATTTGAGTGAGGCGCACATGATTCTTGGGTGTCTGCGTGTCATGCTTGGTTAAGAAAAATGAGAACCAAAGTGGAAATGCAGTTTATATGTCTTTTTAGGCATGTCTGTTCAAGCTTGCATGCTCATGTTTTCCTATTTACAATTTTTTTTAAAATTGTACTTTAGGGTTACGAAGATTTGTTTTTAAAGATTTTATTTATTTTTAGAGAGGGAAGGGAAGGAGATAGAGAGAGAGAGAAACATCAATGTGCAGTTGCTGGGAGCTGTGGCCTGCAACCCAGGCATGTGCCCTGACTGGGAATCGAACCTGCGACACTTTGGTTCGCAGCCTGAGCTCAATCCACTGAGCTATGCCAGCCAGGGCTCCTATTTACAATTTAAGGATAAACCCTGGCTGCTGTGGCTCAATGGATTGAGTGCCACTCTGTAGCACATGGGAACCAAAGGTTGCCGGTTCGATGCCCAGTTGGGGCACATTCCTGGTTGTGGGCCAAGTCACCAGTAGGGGGCACAAAGGAGGCAATGACACATCGATGTTTTTCTCCCTTTCTTTCTCCCTTCCTTCCCCTCTCTCTAAAAATAAATAAATAAAACCCTAAAAAAATAAAATAACATTCAAGAACAAGATGGCGGCACAGGGAGACATGGCTCCGCTCCTCTCACAGCCACATCAGAATTACAACAAAACTACAGAGCAACCATCACTCACAACTGTCAGAAACTGAATGGAAGTCTGATGACTGTGGAGTTAAAGAAACCACATGCACCCAGACTGGTAGGAGGGGCACAGATGCAGAACAAGCTGGTCCCTCACCCACATGTGGTGGATAAAAGTACAGGAGGGATATCTCAGGAGCAAGGAGTCCCAGACCCACACCAGGCCCCCCAGCCCAGGGTTCCAGTGCTAGGAAGGAAAGGCCCCACAACTTCTGGCTGCAAAAACCAGCGGGTATTGAGTCGGTGGAAGAAACTGCAGAAGCCCTGAGTAGTTCCTCTTAAAGACCCGACACACAGACTCACCTATTCAGGCTCACTCCCTCTGAGCTCCAGCACCAGGGTAAGATCTTGAAGGACACCAGTGGTATATGGGGAGGCACGGAAGTGTCTGGCATCAAGGAGGGCAGAGGCCATTGTTCCTTTTCTAAATTCTCCACCACAGAGCTGGCAAGCTAGTCCCATATCTGAGACTCCACCAACCTGGCTAACACTGTTGGACCCGCCTCAGAGATGCCCAGAGACTCTGCCCCAGACAACCTGCTGGCCCACCCAAGCTGCTTCTCCATAAGAATGGTTGGTCATGGCTCCTAAATCTAATCAGACAAGCAACAGCTAGCCTCAGTGAGCCCCAGGCCCAGCACTAGCAGCAGCCAGCCTAGATTCACAGCTTGGCTTCGCCTGAACCTCCAAGCCCAGCACAAGCAGCAACCACCTCAGATTGATTTATAGCTCAGGCAGGTGGCCCTAGGAAAAACAGGTGGGTGCTGACCTTGGTCTGCACCTAGGAAACCACAGGGCCAGCACACCCAGTAGACAGCTATAGACCACGTCAGAGCACCACCACCTGCCCCTGCACAGCTGATCCTCTATGGAGAGTGGAGATTTGTGGTCATTGGTTACAGTCAATCCTTACAGCTGATTGGCCTGAGTAAATCCTTCCCATTGATCTGCTAATAGCAACCAAGGCTCAACTATAAGAGGATGGTGTATTCAGCCCACAGGAAGGGTGTACCTTGAGTACCCAGCGTGGGTGATGAGGAGGCTGTGCCACTGGACCCTACAGGACACCTACTACATTAGGCCACACTATCAAGACACGGAGTCAAAGGAGCTCTAATACATAGAAACAAACACAGGGAGGCTGCCAAAATGAGGAGACAAAGAATATCTTTGTCTATCAGCAATCTATCAGATACAGAGCTCAAATCACTGGTTATCAGGATACTCAAGGAGCTTAGTGAGGACCTCAGCAGCATAAAAAAGGTCCAGTCAGAAATGAAAGATACACTAATTGAAACAAAGAACAATTTACAGGGAAACAACAGTAGAGTGGATGAAGCTGAGAATCAAATCAATGATTTGGAACATAGGAAGTAAAAACAAAACAAAAACAAAAACAAAAAAACAACCAATCAGAACAATAAGAAGAAAAAGGAATCCAAAATATATAAGGGTAGTATAAACAGCTTCTGGGACAACTTTAGGAGGTCCAATATTTGCATCATACGGGTATCAGAAACAGAAGAGAAAGAGCAAGTACAATAGATTGGAAATCTATTGGAAAAATAATGAAAGGAAACTTCCTTAATTTGGTGAAGGAAATAGATATGCAAGTCCAGGAAGCACAGAGTTCCAAACAAGATGGATGCAAAGAGGCCCACTCCAAGACACATTATGATTAAAATGCCAAAAGTTAAAGATAAAGAGAGAATCTTAAAAGCAGCCAGAGAAAAGCAGGTGGTTACCTACAGGGGAGTGCCCATAAGATTGTCAGCATTGGCAAGAAATATTCAAAGTCATGGAAAACAGGGACCTACAGCTAAGATTGTTCTACTCAGCAAAGCTATCATTTATAATCGAAGGGCAAGATAAACAGCCTCCCAGACAAGAAAACTAAAGGAGTTATCATCACCAAACCATTATTATATGAAATGTTTAAGGGGCTTATTTAAGATAAAGAAGATCAAAACTCTCAACAATAAAATGGCAATAAATACATATCTATCAACAATTGAATCTAAAAAACAAAACTAAGCAAACAAGAACAGAGACAGAGTCATGGATACAGAGAGCATTTTGATGATTGCCAGATGGGAGGGGCGTGTGGAGGAGAAAGGGTGAGGAGGTGAGGGGGTTAAGAACAAACGGGGAGTCACAGAACAGCTTGGGGCTGTAAAGTACGGCACAGGAAATGGAGAAGCCAAAGAACTTACACACGTGACCCACGGACACGAACAATGGTGTGGGGATAGCCTGAGGGAGTGGGGGGTGCTGGGTGGAGGGGGCAAAGAGGGAAAAACCAGGACAACTGTAATAGCATAATCAATGAAATGTAATTAAAAATAAAATTCAAGAATAAGTGAAGAGCTAAATCCACTAAGACTTTAAACGACTTTCATGGCGAGGAACAAATGACATTACATTTATCTGTTGAGAACATCGATGGAAAACTAATTTGGGGAAGAAAAGACTAATTAATAAGAGGAAAAACGACTGCTTAACTTCCTTTCATCTTAGAAATTATTAAACAGTAAAATAACCTCTCGGTTTTATTGGGCGCGATAAACACAGACAGCGAGCAGAGGCAGAGGAAGCTCGGCAGCGCTGAGCTGAAGAGACGTGGGAGTTCCCTCCTGCAGGAGCTCCAGCCCCGCCCCCAAGGTTTCCCGGCAGAACTCCAGCCCTCCTCCGGCTTTGCCCAGTGCCAGGCAGCTACCCAGGGCCCACCTCCTCTGCTCCAGGGGCCTCGCTGCCCCAGGCCTGCCCAGCGCTGCACGCCGAGCACTGGTCTCGGAGGCGGAGCAAGTCCCGAGTAGGTGACCTTGCTGCTCCCTCCGTCTGGTGGAAAGGCCACATGAACCCCTGTGGGGACCGACGCAGTGGGGACCGAAGCAGCCTGCCTGGAACATGGATGCAGGGCAAGGGACAGAGCGATGCAATGGGACTGGGGGGTGGAGGGGTGGGGAGCAGGTCCAGGGACTCTCAAGGGACTGAGCAGGTGAGCACACAGGTCCTGGGCAGTCAGAGCTGCGGGGCGGGAGCAGCCACCATCTGTCCGGATGTCTGGAAAGCAGGCCCGATGGCCCCGCTGCCTTGGAATCCGCCCGCCTGAGACCAAAGACAACCACAGCACCCGAACCTCCAACCTGCTGTCCCCAGAGAGCACGCTACTGCATGTCCCCGAACTGCTTTGTCAACAGAACGGCGTGGACACAGGTGTGAGAAATTCTCTTGTGTCGCCACTGTTTTCCCCAGGACTTGGAGAAACGCCGGGTGCTGGTAGGTGCCAAGTTCAGATGGTGAAAGCAGACTCTACACATGAACTTAAGAACCACGTAAAGGAACTAACCATCTTCTACGTGCTAACTAGGTGTGTTTCTAGGGTGGCTGGATTTTGTGGATTTCTAAAGGAAAAGAAAGAACACACGCGAGATAGTTTGCTGAACTGAAGCAGTTGGTCACAGGAGCCCCCGACTCAGAGGAGGCCTCAGTGTGCTGTCAGGCCCCTGGGAAGCAGCTGTGGGGAGGGAGGTTCGATGACTCAAAGTCCGGAGAGGAGGAAGCAGGAGCCAGGCCCTGTAGCATCCTCCGCAGGGCCACAGCACGCCGAGGAGTCACGTGACTGAGGGCCCGCCCACGCCCACGCTCTCCACTCTCTCACCGAGATTCCTTTACCCAACACCCGTCCAGACGCGCCTTTGCCTACAACTTGAACCACAGCCTGAAAGAGGTCCTTTCTAAGAACCATCGGGTTGGCCAAAAGTCAGTTACGTTTTTGCCATAAACTAAAAGGCATTTTTCACTTCACCAATAACTTCATTAATTTGGATATTTTGAGCATGTCGGCCGTCTCCTGCTATTGGCTTCTAGTGGAGAGAGGCCAGGGGTGCTGCTAAACACCTTCCCATGGAGAAGACAGCCCCACCGCAAGGATTATGTGGCCAAAATGTCAATAGTGCCAAGAAACTTCACAAACCACTTGTGACACATTCCATCCATCAGAGCACCTTCTCCATACACTGCACAAATGTTTTTTTTTTTGCATTCCAGTTGTGTTTTTACCCTTCTGGAAATAATAAAGCATAATAGGACAAAAATGTTGTGTATCTTCTTCCATCTTCCATGTTAAAATGACTACACAAAAGTTCACCAATTTTGATAAGTTTTTAAAAAATGGGCACAGATGTGACAGCCGTCACAATACAATCCAACAAACTGGAATGAGGGTCAAGACAGCTAAGCACCACTGGAGCCGTCGTATGGAAAACTGTAATGGACTTTTTGGCCGACTCACCCAACTCTCCTGATCTCATACTAGGCAGGGTTCAGCCAACGTGTCAAATCCCAGATAACAGTAGGACGGAGGAGTAACAAGAGTTACACGGGAGTCGTCCCTGTCCCTTTCCAAATTCTGCCCAGAAAAGAAGGCAAGTGTAGACTTAAAGCTTAGGAAAAACATTACGGATGCAGAAACCTCTGCTTTCATGGGCATACGGCTTCTCCTGCGTCACCCAGCCACCGGAGGCTGCACAGGGGGAGGCCTGCACAGGGGAGGCCTTTCCCCAAACAGCCTGCTTCACTTCCAAAGCTGCGAACCACGGAACTGTGTGGCCGGACTCATCTGGCTCACAAGGGTAAATGGAGCAGAGTGTGCAGTGGGACCTGTGGCCCAGAGGCCGGCCAGGTGCTGTGGGGGCACCCGTCTGCCGCCCCCAGAGCTGCCTGGGTCAGGGCCCGTGGTCTCCCACGGGGCACAGGACTGACCTCTGGCCTCCCCAGCATCCAGCCCATCCTCACCGTCCACCAGCTCGCAGGAACCGGCTTTCCTGAGCTCAAAGGACTGGGCCACGGTTGCAGGAGTCCCTCCGGAGAGGCCGAGCGAGCACATGGCGCCCCGACCGTCACAAAGCCGCGGGCACCCCAGCTGCGGCAGCCCTGGAGGACGGGGAAAGGCCTCTCGGGAGAAGCTGGTGTTGCCCCGCTGAACTCTTCTTCCAGGTGAAACTGCCCTCCGGGCCCCGCTGTAAAGAACTGTAGCAGGAATTCTGCTACAGCAGGAACTGATAGTCTCTTCAGGGAGCGATGTGGTGGGGCGGGGGCTGCGGATGAAACAGAAACTCCCCCGGACGGGCGGGGCGACACGCTGAGCTGCTTGTCTGAAGCTCTTCTCCTCCCGGAAACCAGAGTCTGGGAGTCAGGCTCAGGTAACACCACAACGGTGATAGGTCCTCAGTGCCGTATGCGAGGGGCAGCACATTGACCAACTTCATACACCCTTCTTTGGAAACCACGCCTGATTTTCAAAGACGAAAAGAAAGCCTGAGTTGTTTATTGCTCATTCACTTAATTGCCACATGTAACATTCCCAATGTATGACCTATTAAGAATGTAAACCTAACAGTAACTCACACCCATCCTGATACCATGGTAGATACACGTTGCAGTGTTTCTGCCGCGGTCTTAATTCCGACATCATGTCTCTTGATTGAAACCTCCTCGTCTGATCCGGAAGGTTCTCACCCAAGTTTTCGTCTCATGAGTAAAGATCTATCCATGTGAAACTCCTTTGATGTCGGTATTTTAATTGAACATTAAAAATATAATACTTCATGGAATACAAGATTTACTGTGGCACATAAAAAATAAAATGACAATAATAAAAAAAATCCATCTCACATATATTACAGCAAGGCCCTAAAAGTTCAACCTCTGGATATCATATATTCTGCCGTTGATTTTCCATTTTCAGCCCTCAAATGCAATAAATTGTGAAGTATTAGCATGCAGCACGGTGCCGATCAGACACATTAATTCTCCCCTAAAACATCTCGGCCATTTCTCGTATCATATTTGTCTTTCCAAATCTTTATTAACTCCACCACGAGAGCTTATTGAAGGCCTGCCTTCCTTCTGACCTCGGGGGCTTGCAGCCAGTAAAAACAGAATGGATTAGAACCCTGACGTCCACACACAGAATGGGGAAATCAATAGTTTTAATTTTCACATGGAGGCCCACAGTTTTCAGTGACGGCCTCAGCAGGTTTTAATGGACACAAACAATTTACTTTTACTGTTTTAATTGTTTTTAGTCAATCGCTTTTTATCGCCCTCCACATCTGACTAAACAAATGAATCGAGCTGTATTCATAAATGATGACTTTGTAAAACGGCTGGTTACATGTATTTCACCATTTGAGTCTCGACTAGGAGGCGGCGGCCCCCAGGTACCTCTGGTCATCGCAGCGGAAACCGAGCTGTCGGGGGTGGGGGGTGGGGAGGTGAGAGATCAGTGGCCCCGGGGCCGGGCCTCTGAGGACAGCTGCCTGCGGGCCCCTTTCTCCCACCTGAATGCAAAGTGCTGGCCCCTGTCCCCGGGAGGAAACCTGAGAGTCTCAGGTTGCTGCACAGCCGAGGCCTCAGGAGCCTGGGGGCCGGTGAGGGCTGAGTGGGTGAACTGGGGGACGCGGGGCAGCTCAGAGGAGCCTCAGGGGTCGGGTGTGTGGGCTGCTGGGACCGGCACACCGTCAGGTGGACCCACCCTTGCAAAGCCTGTGGCACCCGGAGCTAAGAGTGCACTCGGGTGCCTTTATGCCGAGTGGACAGGCGTGAGGGAACCCCCTCCCCACGGAGCTGCCAGCAAAGTGCATTCTAACGGTGACGGCTGCAGCTTCTCGGTGTCTCACTGGAGCCACCGGAGCACAGCTCTCTCCTAACGGGTCTGATTTCTGCAAGTTCGATTCCATGCACTTGCAGAAAAAAAAAAAGAGGGAAGAGGGAGGGGAGGAAGGGGAAATGGAAGAAGCAGCGCAGGCGAGAGTGCCTCACCCACAGGATGAGCAGGTGTCTTCCAGGGGACGTGGAAGCCGTCCCCTCAGAGGCCCCGAGCCTGGCCTGACTCTGAGCCACAGCTGGCGCTCAGCACAAGCCGCCACTGTGAGCACCAGGCAGCGGGGGAAGTTATCGCATTGGGTTGACTGAGAGGTGGAACCACAGTTTCCAAACCAGGGCCTCACACGGGCTTCAAGGACCGCGGCGCCCTCCTCCCTACCTTCCTCCTGTGCACCTGCCTGTCTGCAGGGCTGTGAGGGCCGGTCTGCGGCTCTGGGAAGTCAGGTGAGACTAAAGCGTCCCGGGGGGGCGGCCTCTCCGCACCTGGTGTGGGGGCGGATCGCGGCACAGGTAGGAGTGAGCCGCGGCTAAGCCTGCTGCACCACGCAGAGTCAACTGACAATGGCCCGCGGGCACACGCGTAAAACCGAAGAGATAAAATACTTAGAACAAACACAGGAGAACGTGTCTGGGGCTCAGGGCTCGGCAGAGAGTTCTTAGACCTGACACCAGAAGCGTGACCCCTGAGAGCGGAGTGGGTCACCGGACCGGACGTCACCCACACTGAGCCCGCTGCCCTCAGACCGGCCCGGGAACAGCACGCACAGGCGAGTGTGGCCTAGGGGGCAACCTCATCAGCTGGACATGCTGAGAGTGCGTAGAGAGCCCTGGACACTCGGCAGTCAGGAGGCCTGGCGGGGGTACCTGGGGGACGGAGAGCAAACGACCCCCTTCAAGCAGGGGCCAAAGACGCGAACGGACGTTTCACCCGACAGGATGCACCGGTGGCGACCAGGGACACGGGAGTACTTCCAGCTGTGCGAGCCATGAGCCAGTGCAAACTAACGAACCCACAGCGAGGTGTCGGTCCCACCCACGGAAACTGCGGGAACGGAAGAGAGCGAGAACCCAGCTCCCTGCCCTGAGGACGCAGAGAAGAAGCCCGGTGGTCTGCATGCTGCCGGGGGCACAGGCACGGCCCAGCCGCTTTGAGCCTGGCGGTTTCTCACACAAGTAGACAGACAGACAACCAGCCAACCAACCAGCAAACCCAACTAAACAGGCAGCCCTCCCATGCCCCGGCAATTGTACTCTTACGCATTTCCCCCTAAAAACAGCAACTTTGTCTTCACACAAAAGCCTGTGCACAGTGAAAAGCAACTGTTCAAAGCATCTTTATTCGTAACAGCCAACAGCTAAAAACAACCTGGACATTTGTTGGTGAATAAAATAAACAGAAATAAAAGGAAACAAAGTGTTGAAATGTCTGGCGATTTTGTTCCATTTATTTATTTTACTTAGTGCAGTTTTATTTCTTTACTTCTTTGTTTGTTACTTATATTTAATAAGATACGTTTGACCGTTTGGATGAAGAGCCAGAGGATCGGACTGTGGAGAAGCCACTCTCAGAAGGTCATATATGCTGTGCGATCACCTTACGTGACATTCCTCAAACGGGCTAGAAGTCAGCGCTTGGGGAGCGAGCGAGGTGATGAGCAGGTGTTCGCGTTGACGCGACTGCCCGGCACCTGGGCTGTGACGGGGCCGCGGAAACTCACAAGTGACGGACTGACCGCCCTGAACGCGCATGCGCGGAGGGCAGGCGGACCGGGCAAACCCGGACCAGGCGGGCGGCTGCGGCGAGGTCGGCGCCCTGGTTGTGCAACTGTGAAGGTTGGGAGGTGCCCAGGGTCTCGCTGTACTTCTCAGAAGTTCATGGGAGTCAGTAATCATCTGAAAACAGTTTTTAACGGGAAAGAGGTGGATTTCACTTCTTTAAAATGAGCCGCACACTGGGGCTTCCTCCCTGTGCCTCTGCTGTCAACGGCCCCGGGCGGCCGGCCGGAGGTGACCCCGAGCGGAGCCAGGAACCCAGGGGAGCCAGCAGGCCCACGGCTGGCGGCCCCAACCCCACACGCAGCTGACGCTGCTGCTGACGTCCCTTAAGGCCCCGGTGCTTGTAGGCCACAGTGTCAGTATGCTTGTCGACTGATCTGACCCCACCGCTCAGAAAAGACACCAAGATGCAGGCCACTTGCTTTATCACGGCTCCCGCCGGGGTCAGCGCTGGGTACTTTGGCTCAAGGAGAAAAGACGCAAACCCCTAAGGCTGTGGCTTGGCCCCTCGATGGACCCCCTCACAGGCAGGACCCCTCCTAACTGCACGTGATGAGAGCGGGGGGCGTGGCCAAGGGCCACGTGGGGTCTGGTGACAAGAAGGGGAACCTGACAGCTGTGCTCTGCCCAGACAAGCCGATCACATCCAGTTGCTCCAGGCTGTGATCAGTTTCTAAAATCGATTTAGAACCCAAACTCCCACTTTTCATCATTCTAGAGAAAAACAGCTTTCAGAGAGTAGGCCACATGGAATGGCGGGGTGACAATGGTCAGGAAGCATTTGGACCCTGGATCCAGGCTGTGGGGGTTTCCATTCAGCTCTTCCGAAAACTTACAAACTCCTGGCTCTGGGCAATTAACTTCAAAAATGCCCAAACCTATACCCAGCTATTGCAGACTGACAGCCTTGTGGCACTGACGCCTGCTTACGTGGGGTTCATGCTGCACGCACAGCGGCGTGAAGTGTGGTTTGTCTCCCGGCTCACCCCCCAGTTCCTGTGTGACCTCGGGTAAGTCACCGAACCTCTCTGTGCCTCAGTCGCCTCGTCTGCAAAGCGAGGATGATGCTGGCTCGTGGGGTTGTGGTGTGGACTTAGCACATGCATCTGTGAAGCATTCAGAGCAGCGCCCGTCCTAAGTAACATAACAGCCCAGGCAGGCACGGCTCTGTGGGTCGGTTGGGTGGCATCCCGCAAAGCGGAAGGTCATCGGTTCCATTCCCAGTGAGGGCACGGGCCTGGGTTGCAAGTGCAGCCCCAGTTGGGGTGCGTCAGAGAGGCAACCGATCGCTGCTTCTCTCCCTCTCTTGCCCTCTCTCTAAAAATAAATAAATAACGTCTCTAAAAAATAAATAACAGAACAACTTCCTAGTAAGTACTGCCTAGGACAAATGCTTTGCTTGAATGAGGAAGCCTGTTCCTTGATCCTTCCTCTTGGTGGGAGAAAATGGAGTTTGTGGTGCTTGACCTGTGAGTTTTAACCACAGGAAAGGCCTGTGTCCAATTCATCCCTCGGCAACAGGGGGAAGTGACCGCGGAGCCATCGCAAGCCCCTAAGTGCTATTTTAACGGCTACCGTGGCTGATCCTTGACGCCCAGCACCCCTTCTCACTGTAGTTGGTGTCCCCTCCCTTCCAAGGTTCCACAAAGATGCTTTGTGGCCGCCCCTTTGCGGACCAGGTGGCTCACTGACAGGCCACAGCAGAGCCCACGGGGTCTTGTCAGCAGCTCTCCCTCCGCCCGCAGGCATCTGGTCAACAGTCGGAGGCCGAGAGGCCCGTGTGGCCAGCCCGCATCAGGCCACCCTGGAATTAGATTAAGGCCAGGGTCCTGATGTCGTAGGTTAAAGAAGTAATTTTTCATCTCTGGAGACCCAGCTTCGAACGTCACTGAGGCTACAAAACAGGTTTCGTGGCTTCAGCCGGTCCCACGATGTGTCAGCATGCAGCAGGGGGCAAGTCTTCCCTGAGGCCAGCGATGGAAGCGAGTGGAGTCCTCACAGCCGGGGGGCTGGGCTGCGGGACTCGGAGCGGCTGGGTGGACCCGGAGCCTCGCTGGCTGCAGTCCCCTCTCGGACTCCGTGCGCTCGTCAGTGAGCCACATCTGTCTGCTGAGTCACCTGCTCTTGGGCGAACGATGATTTCTACGGTCTCTCCGACTTCTTTTAGAGTCGATTTGCTAAATGAGACCAGGGAAACCTCACGCTCTACGGCAAATTAGGGCCAAGTGTATTTACATGATGGAGTGATTGAAAGATGAGTCGTCACGGGAGGACCTGGCACTGGATACACATGTAGGCTCATTTTCATCTCCCCCACTTGGCCATGAGAGGTGCAGGTGACCCCCAAATCCAGAGGCACACGGGGGGCCCTGATCAGAAGGCCCCCTGCCTGACCCTGAGGCTGCCTGGTTGTCAGGTGGCAGCTCCTTGTACTCACGGCTGTGCGCTGCCCCCCCCTCTGTAATGAGAACACACAGGGGAGCAAGGCTGTTTCCCCAAAGGAACCGGCACGGAGATGTGCCTTGCACACTTGGTAACTCATCGGACCGGGGTGTGTTCTCCGGAAGATGGGCTGGAAGGGCAGAGGCCGGGGAGGGGGGCTCTTCCTGGGAGCCCAGGCCAGGCTGTGGGGAGCCCCACCAGGAGACCTCGGGGGAGCCGACAGCCCACCCCATGCTGACTGCTCCCTGGGGGGGGGGGGGTCGCAGTGTCAGCGTGGACGTCATGACCTTTGCGGTGCCGAGTTCTAAGAGGGAGTGGACGGGTGTCGCACCGCAAGTGTCTAATTTCCACTAAGTGGTTGTGTTGCAGGTGTGATGACTAATTTGTCCCAAGAGTTTGGCCCCAAAGGAGGAATCTCCATTGGGACAGGCTGTGGGGGGGGGGGGTGCTCGGCCTCGTGGCAAACGACACCCTCTGGCACGCAGTCCTCGCAGGAGGTGCTGTGGGTGGAAGTGCCGTGAGCGCTGCAACCAGGGGCAGCTCAGAGCAACTTCATTATTCAGGGTCTGGGGGCGTCTGGTCTGAAAGCTGCGAAGCTTGTGCTTCTGTGAAAGAATTGCCTGGTTTTCAGATGCACCTTGGAGAGGGGACGCCGGGCCTCACGGCCGGGGGTGGGAATGTGATGGCCAGGCCTAGATGGCTGTGGGGGCCCCGAGAGGCTCAAGGTGGACATGACCCTGACACACTTGCTCAGGGTCATTCTTGGGTCTAGGAAAGTGGGCCAGACAGAGGCTTTCTGCAAGACGGACTGTCGGAACGTGGGGTCCCCGGACGCGCCCGCCCTCGTTCCACGTCCCTCGTAGGTCCAGGCAGAGCACAGGGTCGCCCTGCGTTCGGCTGATGACCCCACAGGCAGCAGACAGCGAGATGAAGGAAAACACCAACACCGAAAAAGGCTCTACTTTAGAGGCGCCACTTCAAAAATGAGAGGTCGCTTCAGAACACATCAGATAGAAAATAATTTATTTTAACTTCATTTTACTTAGTGTTTGCGAGTGATCGCGATTTCGTGGACTTGCCAGCAAAGCGCCTGTCCCTTCACATCCACCCCGCAAGGCTCTGCCGCCACCAGCACTCACAACCCCTCGGCGACTCCTCCGCGCGCCTCTTCCCCGCCCCCTGTGCTGCTTGCGAGGGAGCTTTAAAGTCCCGCGAAGCAGCGCGATCCTTCGCTTCCTATTTAAACTTTTACCCTCGCTTGGGAGCTTTAATCGGAAAAAGGGTTACAGCTGGAAGACACACTTAAACGCGGCTGGTTTGGTTACGTGCACTAGTTGCTAACCTGTGGGCGGTTCTGCGCCGAAGCCCTGACCTACGTGTCCACGGTCACGCATGCGGAACACTTCCGGCAGCAGAGCAGCTCTGAAGCCGGGCTCCGTTAAACACACGTGCTGGTGGTTGTGTTTGTGCTTCTGGCAGGAAAAAAGCGTGTTTAACTTCTCTTTATCTGAATACAGTTTAAACAAATTATTCTGCGAAAGTATGCTTAATAAAAAGATCTTTTTGAAATTTAAACACTTTATGTAAAAGGTAACGAGTAAAAAAGTACCACTGCTATTTGCAAAGGGCCCTGTTTGCTAACATCGCCTTCCGAGGCAGGTCAGGGCGGTCTGTCTCTACTTCATTAAAATAGATCCGACCCGGCGCTGCACAGAGGGGCCTCGAACACCACCTCGTGACCCAGGGACAAAGACCTGCCGCCCAGCACAGCGCTCACACAGTCGTCACCGAGAGGAAGGAATTGTACACCCTAGTGCCGTCCGGGGACTTGGTGCCGTGGGTCAGGAGCTCCTGGATCGTCATCCAGTTATCCAGTATTTTCTTGTTTCTCCTCTTCATCATCTTCTTGTGGCTCAGCTCCAGGATGCTCACCTCCCTCCTGTCCTCCTCCGCAGGCTGCTCCCGGGGACCCTCCAGCCGGCTCTGCAGGAGGAGCGCGCGCCGCCTCCGCTGCTCCCGGGCGCGCGCCACGTGCTGCTTGCGCTCCTCGCGGCTCCAGTAGCGGCCCAGCTTCATGTCGCTGGCCGCGTCGTCGTCCGTGGTCACGCCGCTGCGCTCCTCACGGATCCGCAGTGCCCGCTCCCGCAGCAGGCGGTCACGCACGGGCCGCTTGGTGATGTAGCGGGAGCCGTCGCTGCGCACCTTCACCTTCCACTCGGTGCGGGGCTCCGAGGGGCAGACGGGGCCAAGGTCCTTGCACACGCCGAGCAGGCTCACCTGGCTGTGCGCGTACTCCACCGCAGACTTCTGCTGCACCAGCTGCATGTAGCTGCGGTAGCGCCGTGCGTGCGCTGGAATGTGGGCCAGCTTGTGGGGTGGATGCGCCGAGGGCGCGGGGCTGGGGCCGTCTCCAGGGCTGTGCTCAGGGCTCTGTGGAGCGGGGCGCAAGTCTGCGTCCTCCGTGATGCACAGCGGACTCTCGAGGGACGGCCCGCAGGCCCCCGCGGTCCCCTCTGCTCCTCTCCTCAGGGAGCTGTCCGGGGACATGTCCAGGGCGAGTGGGGTGCTGCGGCAGCTCTCCCCGGTGTTGTAGGCGCTCGAGCTGTCCTTGTCTGACTTCTCGGGGAGCTCGGTGATGTCCGACAGCTCCCGCCTGCGGCCCTCAGGCTCTGCGTCGCAGCCACGGAAGCCGCCAGGGTGCAGCATCCAGGCCTCGCGCAGCTGCCGCGCCCGGTGCGCGCGCACGACGCTCAGGCACTCGAGCTCGATGCTGCGCAGCTCAGCGTTCAGCAGCTCCAGCTCCTGGTCCACGCTCTCAGGGGCACCCCTGCCTGCGCCCGCGTCCTGTCCCGGGCACTTGAGCTCCAGCAGCTCGGCGTCCAGCAGTCCCAGCTCCCCGTCCGCGCTCTCGGGGGCGCCATGACCCGGGCACTTGAGTTCCAGCAGCCGGCGGAAGCGCTCGCACTCGGCAGCTTCAGCGCAGTCGGCCCAGAGGAAGGACTCGCCTCCAAAAGGCAGGTCTCCACTGCCCAGCGTGTCTTGGCTGCACGTGCGCGTCCTCGGCCCGGCCAGCGGGACGGAGGACGCGGGTGCCTCCTCGCCGTTGTTCTCGGGCTCCGAGCTCTCATCGTTGCGCGTGCTCTCGTCCGTGCGGCCCACACCGCTGTCCTTCTCGTGCTGGTTGGACAGGATGGTGGCTGTGTCTGTGGTTCCCCCATCTTCTTCGTGCTTCTTCTGCACAATGGAAAACAAGAAAAAATGGTCACGGGGAGGGCGGCCTGGGTGCGCTTACCAGACAAGACCTCCGAGGACAGGGGTTGGGGGCAGGGCTGGCTCCCAGCATCAGCCCCGGTCAGGGGTAGAGAGCAGGGTCGGGGGGATTAGCCACACCCACCCGGGCGACTACGGATACCGATGTTGACGAAGGACAAGTGAGGGGCTAGTCGCCTGCCCTGGAGGAAGGACCAGAGCGAGCAGGGACAGCGGTGGGTGGCACCGCTGAACAGGAAGGAGGAGCTCAGGTTACCAGGGGGAAGGGCTTTACCACTGGAAAGGCAACCACTGCCTGCTGGACCTTAATGCCGCCAGCTCCGCGTTTTCCCAGAGAACAGGGAGGGTCCGCGGTCCCTCCGCATCTTTCCCGGTGGAGTGCTGCATGGCTCACTCGGGCGCACGGGGGCACACGGAGCGGCTCCTGTTCCTGCTCCTGCCGCCCGGGCGGGGCTCCCCACAGCCTACCTGCCGCAGCGCGCCCGCGGTGAACCGCATGGCCTGGTGGTGCTGCTCCTCCAGCATGTCCACGTGCAGGTCGTCCAGGAAGTCGTTCCGGTCGTCGTCCATCCAGCCCTCGTCCAGCTGGGGAAGCAGCAGCCAACACGCCTCAGCCCCTTTGCTTTCATTTAACTAATTCACGTTTTTTAAGAACGGTCACTTCCTTGGGGAGACACACTGCAAGGGCAGTCTGCCTGCGGCCCTGCCCTGTGTGGGAACACTGCCCCATGTCTGGGGGAGTCGCCAGGGCTTGGGGTTTTGTTTCTCACAAAGCTCCTGCGCCCACGCCGGCTACTTTCCGAGACACGGGTGGCGTGGCGGGGCCCTGCCTGCCGGCCTCACTCACGCGCCACGGGCCGCCCCCTGCGTGTCCGTAATAAAGAGCAGACCAGCCAGGGTGCTTGACCCACAGGCCCTAGGCCACATCTGGCTCTTATTTCTGTTTCAATAAAAAGTTTACTGACTAGCATTTCTTTCTTTCTTTTTTTTTTACATGTAGGCTGCCAAAGGAAAGCACAGGAAATTACATATCACCTTCTCCCCTGAAAACCTTATTTTCTTCTAATTTCTACTTTCCTGAAGGGGAGGCACCATTAGGCCCCTTAGAGAGGGAATCACCTTGGCGTCTTTTATTTAAAAAAATAAAAACCGTACTGTGTTTAAGGTATTCGTCATGACTTGATAAACACAGTGAAACCATCACTATAGTTCAGCTAATCAACGTCACCTCACGGCTGCTTTTTGGTGCTAAGAGCACCTGAAACTGGCTCGGCAAATCCCCGGGGGTGAGGACAGCGCTGCTAGGTCCGGTCGCCCTGCTGTGCACCCTGCGCTCCGCGACCGGACACGGGACCAGGGGCAGGGCTCCGGCGTCAGCCAGCTCTCACCCCGAACATCGCGAGGGGTATGGCCCTGGATTTCCCTTTCTGCATGTTTCTCTGCCCCTCACTCGGTCCCTGCGTCTGCACACCCGCTGGGCCTGTGCCGTGAACTGCCAGGGTGCGGAGTGTCTCCACGTTCAGACCTGACGCCTGGGCCGTGCTCTGCAAGGGCAGGAGCTTAGGTCTTTGGTTTGGAAACACAGACCCAGCTTCCTGGGTCGGAAGCCCCCTCACCTGGAGCTCGGGTCTCGCAATCAGCAAGGAGAAGTTCTTGTTTTCTTCGCTAGTGAGAAGAGCCAGGGCCTCCTCCCGGTCCCGCACCTCTATCCCGTTAATCTTAAAAAGAAAAAAAAGAAGGGGGGTGGGAAAGGTTAGGGTTAGATCACACAAAGTCAGTCTACGCTATTGCATGCTTGCACCTGTCGTGCACTTATGGCTGGAACACGGGACTTTCACAGAGCCTGAAGAGGACACTGATTTCCGGGGGGCCTTGCTCGGATGGGTGCAGCGTCTGGCCCAGGACAGAGCCCCGGGTGTCCACGGCCCGTGTCAGGTGGGCGCCATGTGACCAGAAGAGTGAAGAAGGGGCATGTCAGCCACTTAACCAGACCCGACACTCGGGCAGTAGCAACAGTGTGCAGTGCTGAGGCTTTGCTACCTACAGACCTTCTCGGAGAAGAGGGCGGCAGCGGGTCCGAGGGGAACATCAGGGAAGCTGAGGCCAGAGGAGGATGTGGAGTGACACACGGTGTCTGTGTGCCCAGCCTGGCACTTGAACTTGTTCAGGCCGGACGGACGGGCGGTGGGAGGGACTTTCTCACCATCACACCCGACAACCCTCCTGCAGGCCTGTTGCTTCTTGCCCTGGGGATTTGGGGTCTGTTGCTCCGGAGGTTCAGCCCCAGGCAGGCAAACCCTCCGGGGGACACAGGGATGATCCCCCTGAGCTGGGGGCTGAGCCTTCCACCAACTCCTGTGCCGGCGACCCAGGAGGCGAGCAAAGGGGCGCCTCTACTGGTTGGGGTGAGGGGGTCTCAGGTACTGAGGAGAAATGGGGTGTGCCCCACAGCAGATGCTGGTGGAAACCCACAGCAGCCAGAACAGGACCGCCAGCGCTGACGTGATGAAGGGCCGGGGCGGTCCTGCAGCCGGGGGACCCCAGGCAGCGGAGGTCTGGCAGAAGTTTGAGGAATGCGGTATGGGCCGCGGGAAAACACAGAACCACTCACACGAGGAGCGCGACGGCAGGTGCAAGCGCAGTGATTACAAGAGGCAGAGGTAAAGCTTGTGGGGCTGAGACCCGAGGAACCCGGCTGCTGTGAGCTCGGAAAAGACCAGCAAAGTGTCCCATGATTCAAAAGAGCAGCAGGATCGAGGCAGAGAACGGCCCTTTGGAGCCGTCCCATTAAATACTGAGATGTTCCCATTTTGAAGACAAGACCAAAGTTGACATACTTGTTCTAAAATGACGCCTTCAGGGAAATCTACAATGAGGATCATTCTGGTTCACGAGTTACAAACTGGGGGCCTGGTGGGACCCCCTCATGCGCTGTCTTTGGCTCAAAGAAAACCGAAGAAAACGAGGTGCACCGGCTGCTGCCAGGGTGCAGAGTGCCCGTGCCACCCTCCGCATGGGGCGCCCATTCCCTACAGTCCCGCCCGCGCCTCCCCGAGGCACCCTGTGCTGCGCCCACTCCTGTATCGCGTCTGGTCTCCTCGTATGTCTGACTCTGTGACCCGCGCTCTCCAACCCCTGAGCTGTCATGAGAACAGTCTGCTCTGTGGGGGCAGGCGGGAGCCGGCCTACCTGGATGATGCGGTCCCCTTCCCGGATGCGCCCGTCCTTGGCCGCGATGCTGTTCGGGTCGATCTGGAACACACAGCGCGCGTCTCAGCGCAGGTGAGGCGACCCGCATGCGCGCTGCTCCGCCGCAGGCTCCCCCTCCCTCCGCCGCCCCTCAGAGACAGAGCTCATTTCCAGGCAGAACCAGGCGTCGCCCACAGTGCGCCCGGTGCCCCCCGCCCCCCCCCCGGCCCCGCCTTCTGTCTGATCCACTGTCCGGACTCCGCCCAAAGAGGGGAGGGAGCTACAGGAGCCCTTTACGCGCGCGTCTGCGGCTCGGTCCTCCATCCCGGCCGAGGAGCACGGGACCGGCCACCGGAGTCTGCCCTTCCCTTGGGGACGAACCGCCCAACCACGGTATGGGGGCTCTCCGGCCTCCCAAGGGCGATTCGCCGTGTGTTTGTGTGGCCATCCTGGCTGGGCTAACTAACCCTAACCCAACCCAACCCATTAAAGACGCCACTCCCCGGGCTGGGGGGGGGGCGGGGGCGGGGCGGTGTCCCCTAGTTGCATCTTGAGGAGCAGAGGTGAGCCGGCTACCGCGCACACCAGCACACCCCCCTTGCGCACCTCGCTGATGTAGATCCCGATGTCGTCCTCGTCGTCTGTCCGGTAGCACACGGTGAGGCCCAGCTTGTCCTGGCTGTTCACTCGGTACAGGTCCACTTCCTGGCAAAGGAGGGCGTCCCGTGAGACTCCCGCGCGCAGCAGCCCTGGCGAGGCTCAGGGGCCTTAAAGTAGTTCGTTTAAACGGCGAACTACATTTTCTCGCAGCCAGAGACGGGGAGGGTTAACTCACCAAACAAAAAGTGATTATGGGCAAGGCATCCACGCCCCGGGCATTTCTCGCCTTTCTGTCAATGCGAAGTCATTTTGCAAAGAGTTATTTTATTGATCCCCTCCCCCCAGTCACCTGTATTTCACTCAGCGTGGAGACTCGGGGACAGGGCTCTTCAAAAGCATTCTTTCAATGTCGGCCACACACACCAGCACCCCCACGCCCCAAACCACCCAGCCCCCTCACTACAGATGTTCCCAGCGTGTCCTGGTTAGATGATTTCACGTTGTGTGGCCTTAATGTTTACAGTAACAGAAAGTACAGACGGATCACACGTAAACAGATCCGAGAAAGGAGAGTGACGTGCAGTGGTAATTAACGCTTCCCACAACAGCTGTGGTATTCATAGTCGAGAAATTATTCTCAGCCACTATCACTGAAAACTAAATACGATGGAAGCCAAGTGAGCCGGCCGGGGAGGCCGGCGAGCACAGGGCACACTACAGTGTCTGCCGGTCAGTCCGTGTGCCCGACGGAGTCAGAGCTCTGGGAACGGCTGGGGTCCTGGCCGGTGCTTCCGGCCACGCCCCTGAGCCCTGGGCACCGGCCCGGGCCGCTGTGGCTGCCGCCCACGCACAGGGCCGTCCGGCCGAAGTTCTCGTGCCAGCGGATCTGTGGTGAGGCAGATGCCCGACCCAGCGGGGTCTCTGAGCCACTGTCCCCGGGGACGGCTTCCTCTGTCCGGGCTCTCGGCAGAGGGTGGTGAAGATGCAGCTGTCTTTGTGGCGAGTCTCAGAGCACTTACGTAGCGGCTGCTCCCTAACCCTCCCCAGGAGAAGCACCAACACCACGGCCACTGTGCAGGCAGAGCAGCGGGTGCAAAGGCCCATGGGTGCTCTGTGTGTGTGCAGACCAGGGGCTGAGGCTGGGCCAGCCGGGGCCCCTCCACCCCATGGGAGGATTCAAATTTTACTTCGCATCGTGGGAACTATGACTGAGCTCTGTGTGGGCACTGCCACGACCCCAGGGCGGTTTCCCGACCTCTGCAGCATCAGGTGGGGCGGATCGCCTGGGGCAGAGCGCGGCTGGGAGGCCTCCCGTCCGGACTCCGCCCCCTCCCAGAAGCCCCGCCCCGTTGCCACAAGCCCCAGCCTGTGTCCTCACCGCAGCGCCGGACGGGATAAGGGGCGCGGGCACGTGCGCCTCCGACGGCAGCTGCGGTGCCGTTTAGAACCGGACGCAACAGTTCGGGGTTCAGTGGAAACTTCAGTTCCCCAACACTACTGGGTGGGTGCTCCGTAAACTCTCCGTGCTCCCCTCCCTCCGGGAGGCCAGGCCTTGCACAGCCTGGCACCGAGGCTCGGCTGCCTCCGATGGCGGAGATACGGTTTCCCAGACCGCGAATCCAGCGGGTGTGAATAACGCAGAGCGCTCTCCGGATCCCAGCCCCCACCCCCACCCCCACCCCCACCCGGTGTTGGGGGCCGGGACAAGCCTGAAACAGGCTGATGCAATCATGGAGAAGGATTGCACCTGCACAGACAGGATGTCTGCGGTCAGAAGCCATGCAAACGCCTGACCAATCAGCGCCCTGATCACGCGCCTATCACGCATAAGCCATGCGAACACCCAACCAATCAGCGCCCTGATCACGCCCCTATCACGCGTCCCTTAACCAATCCCAGCTAAGAGCACGCCCCAAGCCCGCCAATCAAAGCTACTTCCCCTTTCTGCCTTCCTCTATATAACTCCCTCCATTTTGAAATAAAATTCGCAGCTTGATCAGAACCCTTTGTCTTGCTGCCGTTCTTTCGCGCCTCCTGTCCCATCCCTCTTCATCCGTTACAGGTGCATCGGCGGACCCCGTTGACCGCCTTGCGGGCCGAGGCAAGTGGCGCCCAACGTGGGGCCCCGCTGAGAGCCTGTGTGGACCCTGTCCCCGTGGATCGCAGCGCTCCGTGGAGGGAGACGGCCGGCTCACCGCGACTGCCCGCCCGCGCGCCAGCATTCCCCGACGAGCCCCCCGTTCCCCGACAGCGGCATCTCAGAGGTGAGGCCCAACCATGGGACAGGCATGCTCACAGCGTGATTTATTCGTTGGTCAGTTGAAAGAATCTCTCAAGGTGCGTAAGATAAGGGTTCCTAAAAAAGACTTAAATTCCTTTTTCACTTTCGTTTTTAAAATCTGCCCCTGGTTTCCTCAGGAGGGTAGCATTGACTCCCGCGTCTGGCACCGTGTGGGCGACTGTCTAAATGACTATTATAAAGTCCTTGGTACCGAGACTGTCCCTGTAACTGCCTTTAACTATTACAACCTCATAACAGACATCCTTAAAATCCACCATAACTCCCCTGACACACAGCGCCTTTGTAAGGAAGGGCAGAAAATTCTCCGCAGACACTCCCCGGCCCCCTCAAAGGCCCCCTCAGTTCACGGTCTCCCCGGCGACTCGCTTTCGCGACCCCCCTCGCGAGCGCCTTCACATTGCCCTTCTGTCTCCATCCAGATAGATGCAGACCCTCAGGTCCCTTCTCTGTACCCTCCCCTCCAGGAGCTCCATTCCTCTGCTCCACCCCCCAATTCCCAGGACCCCGGGGACCAGCTAGATCCCTCTGAACAGGCAGAATTAGAGGGTGAGGCCGCTCGCTACAAGAATCCTGACCGGCCACCACTCGTGGCGGCAGTCCTTCCGCCGTTCAAACCGCCTCCTTACAGCACCCCTCACGCACCCGCCGCCGCCGTTTCGCCTTCAGCGCATGGCGCGTCCGCCATTCCACCCGCGGCGTGCGTGGCACCCACCACCTTGCCCCTGGCGGCCACCGCCGTACTCACTCCGTTTCCAAAGCCTTTCCTTCAGGAAACCCTCACTTTCATCCGAGATATTAAAACCATTGCCAATGAGCTCTCCGTTCTTACGATCAGTCCCCCTCCCCACGAGACTTTAGCATCCCCTGTTACTAGATCCCAGACTCGCCCTGTTAGGACCGAGAACATAGATAGTTCGGCTGCGGCTGCAGCTACCCCCCTTCCTGATAGCGACAACCCCGAGGACTCTGACAGCTCCCCTTCTGATATAGACAAAGCAGAGCCCAGTACAAGACATACTGTGGCCCCCCAAACTTATTCCCACACATACAAGAAACTTAGCCTTAAAGCATTAGAAAAGGTCAAATCTGCTGTAACACATTACGGGCCCACAGCTCCCTTTTCCCTCGCCCTAATTGAAAATCTTAGCGCTGGCTCACGCCCAATGATTGGTTCTTTCTAGCGAAGGCAGCGCTAAGTGGAGGTGACTTTATTCTTTGGAAAAGCGAATATGAAGACACCGCTAAACAGTTTGTTCAGCGCAATATGCGAAAATCCTCCTCTAAAAATTGGACCATTCTTAAGTTTCTTGGCTCCGCCCCCTATCATAGCAATGAAAAGCAAGCTCAATTTCCCCCCGGACTTCTAACCCAGATCCAGTCCGCGGGTCTTAAAGCATGGAGGCGCCTTCCACAAAAGGGCACCGCAACCACCTCTCTTGCAAAAATAAGACAGGGCCCAGACGAGCCATACAGTGATTTCATAAGTCGTTTACAAGAATTAGCTGAGAGGCTCTTTGGCGCGGGCGAAAGTGAAAACGCTTTCGTCAAACACCTAGCTTATGAAAATGCCAACCCCGCTTGCCAAAATGCCATCCACCCCTATCGCCAAGGAGAGCTCTGTGACTATGTTCGCCTCTGCTCCGGCATCGGCTCTGCCCATGCTTTTGGACTTGCCATTGGTGCCGCCTTACGAGATTTTATGCCCCCACAGCCGGCGCGCCCCCCTAATCGCCTTTGTTACAACTGTAACCAACCTGGACATTTTTCCCGAGCCTGCCCCCAGAAGACCCAAAATCAGACTCAAATTCAGATCCAAAACCCAACAAGGCCTAGTACTAATAGTCCAGGAGCCCCTGCCATGAAATGCCCTCGCTGTAAGAAGGGTTTTCACTGGTCTTCAGAATGCAGATCTAAGACAGACATTTACGGACAGCCCATTCCCCCGAAGCAGGGAAACTCCAACAGGGCCCAGCCCCAGGGCCCCATACCGGGTGTGAACTCCCCGATCACTCCACCCACAGATCCCTGCCCTCCCAGTAATCAATCACGCTGCTACGTCACAGACCTGTGGAGGGCCACAGCAGGCAGCGCAGGATTGGACCCCTGTGCCGCCACCGACACAGTACTAACTTCAGACAATAGTCCCCTAATAGTCCCTACCGGCGTTTTCGGGCCCCTACCGCCTAATACTTTTGGGTTTATCTTCGGCCGAGTCAGTTCTACTCTACTAGGGATACAAGTCCTCCCTGGCATTATAGATAATGATTTTGAAGGACAAATCCAAATTATCCTTTCCACCACTTCAGATTTAATTACCATCCCCAAAGAAACTAGGTTAGCCCAAATAATCATCCTTACCCTTCAACATCTTAATTCCAATTTTCAAAAACCTTTTCGAGGGTCGAGCCCCCCCGGCTCTTCAGATGCATATTGGGTGCAACAGGTTACTGAGGGCCGTCCCTTACTCGAACTCAGAATTAATGGTAAAGCCTTTTCAGGTATTATTGACACAGGAGCCGATGCCACTGTTATTTCTGAGTCTCAATGGCCTCGAAATTGGCCCCTAACCATAGCTGCCACACATTTGCGTGGTATAGGACAGTCTACCAATCCGCAACAAAGCTCTAAAACCCTTAAATGGGAAGACAATGAAGGAAACCAGGACCATGCCCATGCACCTCCTTTTATTCAACAATGTACTCTTCCTGCTATAATAATGTTCAAGAGTGTACCCTTGGCAATAAGGTATATTTTACTGCCATACTCCAGAACACAAAAAATGCTGCCAACGTAGGAGACTGGGGAGATAGCTCATCACTCATTGGCCTTAGTTCCACCAAATACTTACAAGCCGGCTGCCAAGGCACTGTAGGACAGTCAGTGTGCTGGGAACAAACTCCTCCTATTCACACTTCTGATGGAGGTGGGCCTCAAGATATCATAAGAGAACTCACCGTCCAGAATCAAATAGAACAGCTCATTGAAAATCAATTCCCTAAACTCACCCATCACCCTCTGGCTCTTCCCAAGTCACGAGGAATAGATCTAGATACCCAAACGACAGACATTTTGACAGCCACCCATCGGGCACTAAATATTTCCAACCCTACACTAGCCCAAGATTGCTGGTTATGCTTAAGCCAAGGCACCCCCATGCCTCTAGCTGTCCCAACCAACATATCAGCCCTGAATGTCACCGAACAAAATTGCACCCTCAGCATACCCTTTAGAGTTCAGCCTATGCTTTTTTACTCCTCCCCCTGCATCTATAAGAACTTACAAAATAATTCTTTTGATATTTCTGTTGGTTTCGCTAGCTTTACCAATTGCAGCCACACGCTTAATTACAGCACATCCCTCTGCCCTGGTCCAGGACAAGCATTCGTTTGTGGTAATAATCTAGCTTTCACCGCCCTGCCCGCCAATTGGACAGGGCTATGTGCCCTAGCTGCCTTACTACCTGACATAGACATTATCCCAGGGGATGAACCCGTCCCCGTTCCTGCTTTTGACCACTTCGCAGGACGACACAAAAGAGCCTTAGCTATTATTCCCCTGCTTGTTGGTCTAGGAGTTTCTGGAGTGGTAGCTACCGGAACTGCAGGATTAGGAGTTGCAGTTCACTCCTATACAAAACTTTCCAAACAACTTGTCGATGATGTCCAAGACTTGTCCAGTACTATTACTGACATTCAAGACCAACTAGACTCCCTAGCGGAGGTAGTCCTCCAGAATAGACGAGGCCTAGACTTACTCACAGCAGAGCAGGGAGGCATTTGTTTAGCTTTACAGGAACGATGCTGCTTTTTTGCCAACAAGTCAGGCATCGTCCAGGACAAGATCAAAACCCTTCAAGAAGATCTGGAAAGACGACGAAATGCTCTGACTGAGAGCCCTTTCCTTACAGCCTTCAACGGACTACTCCCCTTTCTTCTCCCTCTCCTCGGGCCTTTAATAGCTATCATTCTCTTCCTGACCTTTGCTCCCTGGGTTCTCAGGCGCACCACAAACCTCATCCGAGACCAACTTAACTCCCTTCTTGGCAAACCTATCCAGATACATTATCATCAGCTAGAAATGAATGAACCTGGCACTGACTCGCAGCATTTTCTCCGAGAATGCCCTCGCGCATAAATTCTCCTGTGCACCCCCACCTCTTATGAGAACAGTATAACCCTTGGCATTATACTTTACATGTAAATTGTAATGGACACCGCTAGGTGCAGAGCAAAGCATTGCAAGGAGAAGCTGCCCCGAAGGTGGCCCTGCCAAGTCTCCTGAGAGGCAAGTCGGCTTGCATAGAGGTCAGTGCCCCAACCCTCTCCTCCGAAAAGGGTGCCTCAGAGCTCGGGACGAGCTCAGGAGGAGCCAGACCACTGCCTCCCCTAGTCGGTTAATGTCCACTCCTCACCTTAAAAATAAAAATAAGGGAGGAGATGTTGGGGGCCGGGACAAGCCTGAAACAGGCTGATGCAATCATGGAGAAGGATTGCACCTGCACAGACAGGAAGTCTGCGGTCAGAAGCCATGCGAACGCCCGACCAATCAGCGCCCTGATCACGCGCCTATCACGCGTCCCTTAACCAATCAGCTAAGAGCACGCCCCAAGCCGCCAATCAAAGCTACTTCCCCTTTCTGCCCTCCTCTATATAACTCCCTCCATTTTGAAATAAAATTCGCAGCTTGATCAGAACCCTTTGTCTTGCTGCCGTTCTTTCGCGCCTCCTGTCCCATCCCTCTTCATCCGTTACAGGTGCATCGGCGGACCCCGTGGACTGCCTCGCGGGCCGAGGCAACCCGGCTCCGGTTGCTTATCGGCCTGGACGGACCGGGGATGGAAACGAGCCGCTGAGCCTGACATTTCAGATGCGGCTGGAACGACGGTCCAATTAAGAGAATGCAGAGGCCCCTCCCCCGAGGGAGGCGCGTCCCGTTTCAGCGGTGGCCGTTTCCGCAGGGGGTCCCAGAGCCCAGGCGGACGGACGGCTGATCCACCTGCAGGACGACGGGTCACCGACGCACGCGGAACCGTTCACCCTCCCGGCCCAGGACCGCTGTGCACAACTCCTTACATCACCTCATCACTTCGTCTGTCCGTGCCTGGTGCTCTGGGGGGCGCAGACCTGTCCCTCAAAGGCTGCGTTTCCCTTTACTTTAAATTCACCTTAAAGCTGGGAGGGGGAATCAAGGCATTTACTTCTTCATTCAACTGACACTTACGGGGGCCACTGCTCGCCGGCGCTGTCCAGGCAGGAGGGCGTGGGTGCACGCGTCACACCGGGGCCCACGCTCCGGGGGCCTGGATTCCAGCAGGGACCAGGCGGCAGGCCCTGGGGACCTGGGGCAGAGTGGGGCACCTTCTCTAACTGGGGGACACGCCATGTGGGCAGACACAGGAGCAGGTGGGAGGGCCCGGTGGCGGGTCGGGGTACAAAACAGGGACAAAGTCCCTGCAGCTCCGGGAGAGGGGTGAGGAGGTGGCCGGGGGTATGTGGTGGGGGGACGGACGGGGTTGGGTGTGCAAGGTTCTGGAGGAGCCGTGTGTGGGCAGGCAATGTTGTAGACTGGCTGGGTGTCCTGCCTTCTCCCCCGACCCCTGTGACCTGCTCCGCTACCTCAGGCCCCGGGGAGGAGTGTCCCACCCTCTGGGGTCTCGGAATCCCGGAATCCTGTCCGGGGTGCGCGCACAGGCCGGGGAGCCGCTCCGGAGGAACCGACTGGAAACGGGAACTGCGGATGAAGGCGGGGGTTTCCCCCAGACTTCCGCCTACTTTCCCGAGTGCCCCGGGAAGATCCGGAGCCGGTGTCCGACCCGTGACAGTTCGCGGGTGCACGTGGCATAACCCCTTTCACTGGAAGCGTTTTGCCGACAGCGGGGATTTGGCACTACAT
Organism: Phyllostomus discolor; assembly: GCF_004126475.2. Taxonomy (NCBI): domain Eukaryota; kingdom Metazoa; phylum Chordata; class Mammalia; order Chiroptera; family Phyllostomidae; genus Phyllostomus; species Phyllostomus discolor. The sequence continues at coordinate 172,132 of NC_040909.2, forward strand.
ACACCTACGATCACTCCGGGGGCTTTACAAGAGGAAGCGCCTGTCCCTCTTGGTGCGCATGCTCCTAGGATATCGCGAGACGCGCAAGGTCCCCGGTGGGACGCCCACGGAGTCGGCTCCTTGGAGAGCTGTGGGCGTGGCTCCGACTCGGCTGCGAAGTGCCGCTGAGCTGGGGCTGCCCCTCACCCACGGGGAGGGAACAGGCCGAGGGGCCTGATGCACAGAAATCTCGGCGGGCAGCGGCCAGCGGGCAGGGCGGGATGCGCCTGCTCTAGGGAACTCAGTTCTTAGCAGGGGTCATCTGTTAGCCTTGAAGAGCTGACCCCGAAACTGCAGTGTGGGAGGGGCAGGGGATCCTCCTGAGGAGCGGCTGCCCGGAGCTCCAGGGTGGGGCCCTCGAGCCCTCAGCTTGGGATGCAGGGCGCTGCTCCTCCAGCCCCACCAAGTTCGCCGTGAGACAGCTCGCAATTAACAGGAAGAACCTGGCGACACCGAAGCTCCTCTGGACGAGCGGTCACGTGCCTGCGTGGCTTCACGGCGCCACGTGAGGTTGACAGCAACCGGCAACGGCCCCCAGCAGTTTCCACGTCAGGATAACTCGCTCCAGTTCAGACACCGGGGAGACATTTCCGTGCCAAGCGCATCCACCTGTCGGCACCTGCCCGTGCGTGAGCAGCTCACGGCGGTACCGTTTGCGCACTGCTGTGACCGTCATCCTGGATTTTGGAGCAAAGCTCTCGGGGACTTTAAAGCAACGCTGCTCATTCTGCCACCACACAGGGACCTGTGCCCCACCCACCACCAGTCAGCCTCACAGGCGTGGGGCGGGCAGCCCAGGTCACACCGCAGCTGGCCGCGAACCTGGAGGCAGCGGAACCGGTTCCGCCTGGCTGACCTCCTCCTCCTGCCAAAGGACTCTCACCCCCTGACTCCAGTCTCCTGTCGAAGGCCCCTAGTGCCCTACTCCGTGAAGCTGGTTTCCAGAGAACGCTCGCCTGCTTTCTTCACACGCACTGACACGTGAATCGGTGTTTTCCCAGGAGCACAAGTAACCCCACCTTGAAAGCGGAGTTACCTCTATTTCCCATCACTCCTATTGAAATGAGACGCAGACCTCCATGGCCTGGTGTCCTCTGAGTATTTCACACCGTGGAGGCCAGTTTCACATCACACGGTGTCTAGAATCTGTAGTCATTTCTGGCCTCGAAGACAACTCAAGGGGAGCTTCGGGTGTGCTTGACCCGACACTGCAAGATCGGTGTTGGAGAACTTTCGGCGTGGGCGTCAGTGGGCCGACGACCCCTGCTGCTGGGGGTGGGCAGGCCCCTCGGCCCTCTGCCGCCGCCCCGGATGAGCGTGAGCATGAACACGGTGGGTGACGCAGGAGAGGGCGGGAGCCCACAGCAGGTAGGAGCCTTGCACGGCAGATTGACGGGAGCAGGGTCTGCGGCTTCAAACCCCCAGGAGAAGGCTTGCTGCCCTCTTTTGAGGACTTTAAATAAAATAAAAAGCCCTATGAACCAACGTCGCCCCAGTAAATGTAATTTTAAAAACCGGAAGAAGAGCCAGTAAACCTCCGCTTGGGGTCGGGCAGCCAGACTGGGCCGTGGAGGGAGAGAAATGCTCACGTGCGTGTGAAGCGGCTGGAGGTCGCTCTTTTGCAAGAACCCACCAGAAGTCACGCCGGTGGGCGACAGAGAACCTACGGGGCGTCACGCGGCCCTGAAACGAGACAGGACGCCTCACCTCCAGCTCCAGCTCCTCCCTGTCGGCGTCCTGATGGTAGTCGCCGGGGTCGTAGTACTCGTGAGCCTCGGCGTGCCTGCACACCACAGGGGACAGCGGTCAGGTGGACGCGGGGGCAGGGCCCGTCAGCACCGCCCCCACACCTCCCGGGGGCACCCCCATCACAGCCTGTCCACTGTGCACACACGTACTCACACGAGTGCACACCACACTCACACACACACACACACACACACACACACACACTTGGGCAGGAGAATGGAGCTCGTGTGTCTCCGGGGCAGCTCGTGTGACTCGGTCTCCGAACGCAGCACGTCTCAGGAAGGTGCCGAATGGGGACGCAGAGTGTCGGCCCTGCTCGCTCGCCGGGGACCGGGCTTCCTGTTCTCCAAGGTCAGCACCATGGCCGGCAGGCTCTGGTCTCACTGCCCCGGCACGTGGTTTTGGAAGGGCAGGCCACACACACACGAGGGGTCATTCAGATAGAGCCATTCGGTGCTGGGGTGCTGCCGGAAGGCCGGTCCGGGAAAAGTCGTGTTAACACGCCCACTCAACCCGACCTGTGCTCCCGCTGACCTCTGACCTCGCAGCCAGAACTGCAGAGGCCCCACCTCTCAACGCTCCTGACACTTCTCGGTTGCCCCTCGGGGGTGAGTCACGTCACACCGACGAGCCCTCAGAGGAAATCGGGGATTCCCCTCTGCGAAGGCCCACACGGTGACAGCTCAGCCCGTGGGTGCCAGGCGTGGCCTGACAAGTGGGGTCGGTGGTGACAGGCAGTTGGCTCCACAACATCAGAGAGTGGTCTGCACGCCCACACTCAGGGCGCCGTCCCCCAGGGCTGACTGCAGTGCTGCCCAGAGGCATGTTACGAGCTGGCAGCGGAGGACAGACAGACACGCTTGCCTTCAGTCCAGCTGTCTGTGCCCAGCTGCGCAGGAGGGACGGTGGGTGGAACACGGGACAGCTCTCCGCACACGCCCTGCTTCGCCCTCACACGCCGTCGCCACAGCCATGCAGCCTGGGCACTGGCCCGGGTTCCTGACGGCCCCCCATGACACCCGGGGGTGAGGGGAGCCTCTGGAGTCGGACAGAGCCCCGGGGCACCCGTCCTCCCTCCGGCTGCAGGGGCCGGAAGCAGACCCAGCGGTGTTCCCGGGGGTACCCCTGGAGGAGCTGAAAGTGCCGTTTGAGGTAACGGGCCAGTGAGCTGCCTGAGCCAGGAGCACCGCGGGCGGAGACGGGGGACCGACCCCAGGTGGAGATGGGACCCTGAGGTGCACGTCCCCTTGCAGATGTGCAAGGTCACGTGCGAAGAGCCACCTGAGCTACCTCAGAAGTCCTCTTTCAGGCCAGTGGCCACACCTAGAAAACCTCCTGCTTTCTGTTTTGTTCCTAAACGTCTAACACCAAGCGCTGCACAAGGACCGTCGCTCCCGCCACTCGTCAGGAGCTCGCCACCCCTTGCTTCCCCCGAGCCCAGCAACCCCGTGTGGCAGCACGGTTCTCATCCCCTCCCAACACAGGGAAGAGGGAGCCTGGGCAAGTCGCCCCAGCTGCAGGGCCGGGAGGCTGCGAGCTCCCGGGAAAGCGGGGTCTGTGTGGACGCTGACTATGGGGTGCGGGGAGGAGCTCACGCCAGGCAGCCGCGGGCTTGCTGCGCGGACCCGGGTGTGCGGTGGGACCCAGGAGAGTGAACGTGTTCCCACCGGCGGCTGGCTGTGCTGTCAGTCACGAAGAGCCGTCCCTCCCCCTCCCGCTGCACCCTTCCCACTGCCGTTCGTGGTAATTAGATTTTATTCGGGACCAACTTTTACGACATTAGCGAGTAATTGTGTCCTTAGAATATAATTTGAATAACTCCGCTCCAGGGTTGTAATAAAGTAATTAATGTGTCAGGGTGGTTCTGAGCAGGGTTCAATTTACTGCCTCCATAAACAACCCCGGGAGGAGGGGGCGGCCTGGGGAGAGGCTGAGACGCGCCGACCTCCCACCGCGTGGCCCGGGGACACCGGCCCCCAGCCGCTTTGCCCAGGGGACCCGTGGCCGCGCTACTCACTCCTCCGGCAGGAGGTAGGGCTCCAGGGCGGGCAGCGGGGGCGGGGGCATCTTGGAGAGGGCCATGATGTGCTCGAAGGTGATGTCGGTCTGGGTGCCCGCGTCCACCAGCTGCGAGTCCGACGGGGCCGGGAGGGCCCGGGCCGGCGGCGCCCTCCGCAGCACCTGCACCACGATGGGCTCTCTGGCCGTCCGGAACGCCTCCACGGCCTGGTCATGCGTCGCTCTGGACAAGTCTTTGCCGTTGACCTGCAGAAAGAGTTTGGGGTGGGGTGAGAGCCTAGTTAAGTGGAATCTGAAAGACCGTCTTGGGTGTAAGCGGCTGAAGGGGAGAGCTGCTTGGGGACGCCAGAGAACTGTGGTTCCCCAGGCGTCAGGTTCCCCGAGGCAGGTGGGGGGTGGGGGGGCGTGCAGTGCAGGTGCAGGGGGGTCGCGTGAAACCTCGCAGCGGGCGGGCGGCGGCCTCCTGCGGCCGTGTCTGCAACCCAGTTTCCTCCTGGAGCCCGGGAAGGCGGGGGCGGCCTCAGGCAGAGCCGTTACGGAGAACGGCAGCTAACAGCTCCCTGGAAACTAGTGACACTGTTGTTTTAAGGGTGAGGATTGTTCCAGTTTGTCAGGTGACATCACTGTTGCTTTTATGGGAGTGATAGGAAGCTTGCTTTTTAAACGAATTCCTTTGCTTTTCTTTAAAAAGCCAACCGCAAATAGTGAGTGACTGGGAACCCAGGCCCCAGGTGCGCACGGTGGAGGGCGCAAAGGAGCTCAGACGGCTGACGTTTGGGCCAGCATCCAGGAAACCACAGCCGGGGTGGTCACGGCGTCCTGTCCCCCTCGGCTGCCTGCCACGGCCCTCTCGTCCCAGCCCTCACCTCCTGCCTCCCACGCGTCAGGTCGGCTGAACGGCATGAGGCCACACTGGTGGCTCGCTTCGCCACAGCTCCCAGAGGAGGACACGGGAGCGGCACCTGCTTCCAGAACAGGAAGTCATTCCCGGTGTCACGGGGAGCCCAGACTCCACGTGCCCCCCCCCCCCCCGCCCCCACTGCCTAGGGGTGCGGCTCGCTGCTCCCACAGCTCGGGGACATCGCATGACGGCACCGCACGGACACCATCGGGCCCCCAAATACTCCAATGCCATCCCCCGGGGGGCGGGTTTGCTCTTTCGAGGCAAATGTGCGATCACGGCGCAGGAAACATTCTGCAGAACCAACGAGGTCTGTCCAGAGGTGTCCGGCCACACACTGGGAAGAACAGGACCGTTTACTGAAAGGGACACGGGGTGCAAGAAACTCCGTTCACAGGACAGCGATGGCCCAGTCCCTTCCTAGTAGGCCCCTTGGGACCCCACACGCTCCCTCAGCCCCCATCCGGTCTCAGTCCCCAGGGTGGCCTGGGGCCCTGGGGGCGTCCTAGGGTCCCACGGGGCACCAACCGGTGTCTGAGGCCGGGTTAACACGCGGAGGGGCATGGAGCAGAAACACGGAGGACCTGGCGTCTCCGTGATGTCTCTGAGCAAAGTGAACTGGTCTCAGACCCCTCAACCCCACAGTCTTGGCATACTCGCCACCACGTTCCTTACACTTTAGGCTCTTTCTTCTTGGAGCCTGGCTGCCTGCCGCCCACGACCCGGGACAGGCTGACCACCACACACACACGGGGCCACGCCCGGCAGGACCCCGTTCTCCCTGGGTCACCAGGAACCACCGACGACGCTTCTGTGAATGATGTGGGACTGCACCCCCATCAGCTCCTTTTACAGAAAAGTGAGGGTCGTTACTGCTTCCCTTGAGTACAAGCTGGAGCCCCTGAGTGGGAGCTGAAATGGTGCCCAGGAAACGAAGGGAAGGGCCCGCCTGGACGGGCCTCAGGGATGAGGGCCGCAGGGTGGACAGCTCCCGGTCCAGCCGCTCCCAGGCACGAGCGCAGGGAAGCCCTCTGAACTGCGCACAGGGGGTGCTACCAGAAGGTGCCCTGCCCCAGGCTGCAGGGAGCGGGCAGTGCAAACCTGGGGGGAGGGGGAGAGCCAGGGCTGACTGCCAGGTGCCCCCTCAGCCCTCACTGGACGGTCGCCCCCGCCCCCGGGCCCCCCGCAGGGCCCCATGCTCAGAGCTGCATCTCTCCCTATTGTGCCCGAGGGGACAATCCCAGCAGCGCACACCGCACATGTTTCAATCACACGCAGTTCAAACGAGCCCCTCCGCACACCAGGGGGCCTCCTCCCCTGTCACAGCCCGGGGGTAGCGTGCATGGGGACCCCCGCTCCGGGGTCCGGCCGCAGCTGGGGTCCTGACTCTGGGCTGTGGGAGGTTCAACTGTGGAGTCCCCCTTCCTCATGGACGAGGGCAGTGCCACTGACGTGTGGGGGACATTAGGGGGTTTAATGAGATAATCTGCATACAAGACCTAACATGCAAATGACATGGGCTCACTCAGAAACCAGGGCTAATGGGGACCCTGCACCAGGACAGTCCCACTTCCCAGGAGACACAACCTGTAAGTCACAGACACGGAACACAGCCCGGCTGGCGGCCTGAAGACGCATTTGGGGGGGGGGGGGCTCCCGGCCCCTCCCCCCTTCCCCTGGGCATGGCTGCCAGCACCAGCCGGAGTCCTTCCTGTCCTCGTCCCGGGTGTTTGGGGTCCTCCAGGGGCGGGGGGGGGGGGGGGGGATGGAGTCTACGAGCCCCCGGACTCGCGCGCACGAGCTCCTGACAAGACTCCCCGGGGATCGTTACGGCCCGTGACAGACGATGAGGCGAGGCGGGAGTCTGCCAGCCCAGGCGACCCATCGCCGCAGCCAGATCGGTTTTGAATTACCTTGTGCCCATAACACTAATCACACCGCCATCCCGCGCTCACATCAGCGGCGAGGCGGCAACCTGCCTCCCGGGACCCGCGCCGCCCGCACGCCCCCCTCCGCGGCGGAGTGATGGCCGCCGTCGCAGGCGGAACGCTCACCCGGGGACGTCCAGCCGGTCAGATTAAACACCATTACCTCGCCCAATTGAGCAGATTGCTTGTACAACACTGCGTGCTGCTTGAAAACCGAGCAAATGGGATGTCGTGGAACAAGAAGTGCTGATTGCAAACTTTATTACGAATTCAACGCCCAAGTCCTTCACCTGCGGCCCTGGCTGCTCCCCTGGGACTCTGGGGCCGTGAGGGAGGCAGGCCCATCAGCGTGTCCCCGGGCAAATAGCACGGCCACGGGGAGGACACGGCGCGAAGGGACCTCAAGGGGGCCCTTTACGGGGAGGTCTCCTGAGACAAGACAGTCTTGCTGAGGGCGCGGGGCGAGTGCTCCCTGGTGCCACGTCAGCCCGGGTGACGTGCCTGCAGCTGCTCGCACGGCGCACGTGGCTGCCTTTGCCATAGCCCCTGCACGGACGGCGAGCTGGGAGCTCGTCCTCTTGGGGGTACACTCATCGACAGCCCCCCGTCCTCCCTCCAGCGCTCAGTAGTTGCTGTGGCTCCTCCGACTCCCTCCCCTCCTGGCTGACGGCCACCGGGAAGAATGTCCTGGGCAAAAGCGAGGCCACTGTGGGCAGCAGCTCACCGCAGGGCCGGCGTGGCCGAGGCGGCCCGCGGCTGTCCGGCCGCACCACTGGAGCAGGCACCGAGCCCAGGGCCAAGGCGGGCTCGGCCTCCACCGACCTGGAGCCAGTCCCGGTGAAGCTGCTGTCCCAGAGCTTCTCTGCCACCTTCCAAACCAGGGGCCCAGAGCCTTGCAGAGTGCTCTGTACTCCAGTGCACGCGGTCTGGGGCGTGTTCTACGGTCGTATTTGGAAAAGGCAGTCCATACTCTCTTCTAACAGAAAAGTGAGTATCTCCACAGGGGAAGGCATTTGGTTTCTGAGGACAGGTGCCTCGTGGTCACCTCCGCGTCTATTACACGTGCAAATGACCCGGTGTAATGCGCTAATGCAATTTAAAAGTCAGCCTGTTATAAACTGCGCCCCTGGGGGAAACCCAACTTTTAAGGGCTCATTTAATTAAATATGGGGCAGTGATTCCATTCTGTAAAATATCACACCTGTTCTCAAACTGCTTAGAAGTTAAACTCCACCGGACGCCAGAAGGACAATAAACCCCACGCCGAGAAGCAGGAGGGTGTGCCCTGGCTTAGGCTGGATCAAAAACCTTCTCGGAGTGACATTGGCAAGAGGGCGACACAGGCGGCTCCTGACTGCCCCCGTGCCCCACAGGCAGAGCCGTGAACAGCTCCTCCAGGATAGGGCCCCGTGGAGGGGGCCCCGGAGCATGGGCTGAGGCGGGAGCGCTGTGCACACAGACGGCGGCTGTGCACTGAAGGAGAGAGAGGCCACTGACCTTGACCGCACTGCCCCTCTCCCCAGCAGATGCACCTCGCGGGCAGGTATCCCCTGAGCCTCTGGTCCCTCCTTTGGGGACAGAGAACCTGGGGGGACAACCAGCACCCCCTGCATGGAGGGCCACTTTGTGGGAGCCCCTGCTCTGCTTTCAACCCGTAGGGACTGCAGGGGAGTCGGTGCCTCAGCCACCAGGAACCTGACATGACGAAGAAGGTGGAGGGGCCTGCTGCAACGGGCACACGCAGCGGGCACCCCGAGTTCATGCCCGCAGCACCAGGCTGTCACCCCAGCCCGCGGCGGCTCTGCTCCCTGCAGAACTAGGCCGGCTGAGCTGGGACTGGGGTGCTCGGACCAGGGCGCGGCCACGGCTGGCTCAGACCCTCCGATAGGCAGTGCTGCTGGCCCTGGGGTCCGGCAAGCTCTTGCCCGGGCGGGGAGCTGAGGCTCAGCCCCTCTGGGGAGTGTGTCTGGCCCCGGTGCACGGGAAGGCTGGTGACAGCTCGTGGCCCTGAGCTGGGCAGGGCCAACAGTGTACAGAGCCAAGCCAGCACCCGCGTTCAGTCGGCAAGGTGGGGTGCCAGTCGGCCTGAGCCAAGCAGCAGACGGAGAGCTTTGCTGGCTTCGGAGCTGCTGCTTCCTCCTCTGTGCCTGGGCCGGACCCCGCCCCACGGCCCCACAGAGGCAGCACAGGCCCGTCCTCACCGCTGGACCACTCCCACCGCTTTGCCCATCTCCCCAGAGACCAGTGACCCATGGCGACGACCTCTTTGACCCAGTTTTGAGGCCTGGCTGCACCCCCCGCTCCTGGAGGAATGCCAGCTGGCCCCCTCCGGCCCCGAGCCCCAAGCGGTTTGTTTGATAGCACGTGCCAGGCAGCACCAGGCCACACAGGCTCCGTCCGGGCCTGGTGTCCAGCCTCTCGTCAGCACACGGGCCCCAGCCCAGGAGGCGCTCAGTGTGTGCTGGCCTCGGGTGCTCACCGCCGGGGCACAGCCCTGCCCCGCGCAGGACCTCGGACAGAAACTTAACCTCCGGGCAGAAGAGACCAGAAGGCTGTGCCGAACAACCCAAACTTCAGTTCCTGGGCAGTCTCCAGGCAGCTGGCCCTGCACCTGCCACCTCAGGTGTAGGAAGTGGAACGCTGGCCGGGCCAGGGACACAGGAGCCCCTCATTCAGGAACTGTCTTGCTGGGGCGCACCTGTGCGTGCAGGTGAGTGCAGCCCACAGCAGCGGGCACTGCACGGGGAGAGGGCGTGCAGGCCCGTCATCAGGCCAGGAACTCCTGAACCGGACGAGAGGACAGCACCCCAGACACCAAAGGCCACCTCGATTCTGGGGGGTCCCTGCTGCTGTCACTGAAGCGGTGCCGGAAGGTGGCGGCTCCTCAGACACCCCGAATAGTCAACAGCCACTGGACGAAGGGACACGGCTTCGCTTTCTTGACAAATTTTTAATTAATGAACATGCATGTCACCCCTAATGTCAAGTGCCACAACCACAGACACTCTGGGCGGGGGAGGGGACAGCGGTCACGAAGGGCAGGACTGGAGAGGGCCCTCGCTGTGGCCAAGTGCCCGCTGCACGGCCGCACTGGGGTGGGGGGCTTGTCTCCCCAGACGTCTGGCAGGTCGACTCTGTCTTCACAGGTTTACTGCCGGGAAGAGGGTCTGTCTTCATCGTTTGTTCACGAAGAGACAAAGGTTTTGCTGAAGATTTCTTTACCTACAAACACGCGAGCGTGAGAACTCTCGGAAGCTGTGCTTGCAGACACCAGTTGTGGCTGCAGCTCACACGGGTCTCCCTTCGACTCGAACAGATGCTATGGTTGGGGAAGATTCTTTCACGGGTGAAGAATGCTTTACGGTGATAAAAAATAAAACCGCATCCTATAGTTTTTAAAAGATCTTTGTAGCCAACCAGCCCCTTTCAATCCCCCCCTCACTATTTCTGTTGTACTTTCCTTAGGAATTTGGGGGAGGGGAGCTAACTAACAAAAGGTGGTTTTTCTTAGATCTCTTCCAAATATTTATATTTTATTAAAAAGGAATGAACGTAAACATTTCTGAGACATACAACTCACAAAGACTATCACAGTGAACATGTGAAGACCCACTGTGAGAGGAAGAACGCCAGGCACGTGCCGCCAGGAGGAGCTGACCACCGGGTGTGGACGGGCGAACCCAGTGAACTCGCCGGGAGGGGCGGAACGAGGTGGCCCAGGGAGGGCCCCGCCGTCTCCCGGGACCGAGAACCGTCACCTCGCTGTGGCAGACGGATGGACAGCCCAGGGTAGTCCCGGTGTTGGGGAATAAACCGGCCAAACAGCAAGGCCAGAAACGGCTCGGCCTCCCAGGGGAGCGGGCCACGCCCCTGATGGCAGACAGGAGCTTCTCCCACGTGGTGACGGGAAATCCACGTTTAAAACACAAAGGAAGACTCCAACCTTACACCATGTGCAGAAAACAAACTGCAAAAGGCAAAATGTACATAACCCTTTGGAACAAAGTATCAGACAGGAGCTCTGTGGCTTCAAGGTAGAGACCATGTCTCCTAGCAGACTAGGAACACAAACCGTAAGAAAAGACTTCTGTGTCTGACTCATGCAATTACAGGAGTCGGGTCAGAGACCTCACGAAGACGAAACAAGACAAGCCATACACTGGGAGAAAATGTTTGCAGCGCATACCTCATAAACGAGTAGTATGCAGACTAGATTTCTAAAAATCCTACAAACCAGGAGGAACATACGGAGAACTCCAATATGGAGAAATCCAGCGGAGAACTAGATAAAGCCCGGGCGGGTACTTCCTACACAAGAAAAAACTCAAATATGGTCACTAACCATTAAAAAAAATGAAACACTCAACATCACGAACGACCAGAGGAGAGCAGCTTTAAACCAACGTGTGCTCTCTGTCCACGCTCACCACATGGGCACAGGGAAGGGTCAGGCCACTCCAAGTGCTGGCAGGGGCACGAAGCGACAGGACCCTCTGCCACGATGGGGAGCGCGTCGGCACCAGCGAGGCCGAAGAGGCGTGGACTGCGCTCTGAACGCCCTCTCTCCCGTCCCTTCCCCTCGGCCAGTGTCAGCGTCTCTGCCGCTGCAAGGGCAGTGGGTCTCCGAGTGCGGTCCCCGGACCAGCAGCACCGGTAACCCTGGGGCTGGAGCACAGGACCGCGCGGTAACAAGCCCTCCCCGCGCCAGGGCCGCGGCCCCAGAGAAAGTTCTGTGCCTTCAGACTAGTGTACGTAAGATGCAGGTTATACATTAGAGTCCATCCTCCCACCCCCTTTTGCTGTGAAATAGGGAAAAAAGTGAGAACACCCTTAATACCCGGTGACTATGGGAGTGAGGGGTGTGGTGAGGCAGAAACTCACACACGGGTGGGTGCCCAGGGCACCCTGGGAGGGCTCAGCGCTCAGCTGCGGAGGCAGGGGCGCAGGGCACCCTGGGAGGGCTCAGCGCTCAGCTACGGAGGCAGGGGCGCAGGGCATGCTGGGAGGGCCCAGTGCTCAGCTACGGAGGCAGGGGCGCAGGGCACCCTGGGAGGGCTCAGCGCTCAGCTAGGAGGCAGGGGCGCAGGGCATCCTGGGAGGGCTCAGCGCTCGGCTAGGAGGCAGGGGCGCAGGGCACCCTGGGAGGGCTCAGCGCTCAGCTACGGAGGCAGGGGCGCAGGGCATGCTGGGAGGGCCCAGTGCTCAGCTACGGAGGCAGGGGCGCAGGGCACCCTGGGAGGGCTCAGCGCTCAGCTATGGAGGCAGGGGCGCAGGGCATCATGGGAGGGCCCAGTGCTCAGCTACGGAGGCAGGGGCGCAGGGCATCCTGGGAGGGCTCAGCGCTCAACTATGGAGGTATGGGCGCAGGGCATCCTGGGAGGGCTCAGCGCTCAGCGCTCAGCTACGGAGGAAGGGGCGCAGGGCATCCTGGGAGGGCTCAGCGCTCAGCTACGGAGGCAGGGGCGCATGGCATCCTGGGAGGGCTCAGCGCTCAGCAATGGAGGCAGGGGCGCAGGGCATCCTGGGAGGGCTCAGCGCTCAGCTACGGAGGCAGGGGTGCAGGGCATCCTGGGAGGGCTCAGCGCTCAGCTACGGAGGCAGGGGCGCAGGGCATCACGGGAGAGCTCAGTGCTCTGCTACGGAGGCAGGGGCGCAGGGCATCCTGGGAGGGCTCGGTACTGGGACACAGCGTCAGGGGCGCAGGGCACCCTGGGAGGGCTCAGCGCTCAGCTACGGAGGCAGGGGCGCAGGGCATCCTGGGAGGGCTGGGCACTGGGCATCCTGCGAGGGCTCAGAAAAGCACCTGAGCTGGTGTGGTGGCCGGCCGGCCTCTGTCCCGAGGGAAAAGCAGAAGGATGCCTTCATGGTCCCCAAGGCTCTCCACCTAGAGAGGAGAGGCAGGAGGAGGGCAGAAACCCTGGTCCAACCCTCAGCCATTCCTTCTCATGGCTTCATCAGCGTGGAAGTGGCTTCTCTTCCCTTGTCAGCTGAAGAGCAAGCCACAGGGAGTGACGGACAAACGCCCACGCTGATGAAAGTGTCTTTCTCAGCCACAGGCAGACGCCATACTCGGGACCACGGGCCCCGAGCGTGTTAAAGTAGGAGGAAATGAGCTTTCCCCCACACCTGCCTGGCCGCCACCAGCTCGGGATGTACAGCCGCTTCCAGAGCTGACCGGTTGTTTAAACAGACACACTGCTGCTTGCGAGAAAACTAAACTGGGTTCAACCCTGCTGCACAGGGGTCAGGGCTGTGTTCGTCCAATTACCCACCATTAGCCCTGTCTGCAGTAACGGTGCCACGCGCCGCCGAACCTCAGCGGACGCACAGCGGCGTGGCTCTAAAGCACTAAATGCCTCTGAGTATTGCACGGAGCTAATTGGACATGAAAATGGGATTGTACGCAGTCGACCTTCCAGAATGTTCCTTAAATGCAATTCGCATTAGCATTTACTATAGAGATCTGTATTTTTCCGACCAACTGGCTAAACTGATGTGGCAAGGGTCACAGACACACACAGCTACAGTTTTTCTGGCAAGTCACAGTTCCGGGGCAGAGTTCTGCCTTTTAGAACTGGCATCAAGTAGCATAACAAGCACACATTACTCTTGGACTGCTCCCTGTCACCATCGAGAGGCGTGAGAACATGAGCTGCCTCAAATTGCCCTTCTTAAAACTGCCCAGGAGGTTCGAGGGACCCCAGGCTCCGCTGGAGCTGCTCTCTGGTGCCCACCATGCTGTCCCCAGACCCGAGGGACCGAGAGGCTCACAGGAATCCTCGTCCTTGCCGGTGAACAGACCCAAGTACCCTGAGACTGACAGAGGTGCCTGGTGGCACTTGGCTCTGTTTGAAAATGTGGGGTTTTCACCTGGCTGGCGTAGCTCAGTGGATTGAGCTCGGGCTGTGAACCAAAGCATCGCAGGTTCGATTCCCAGTCAGGGCACATGCCTGGGTTGCAGGCCATGGCCCCCAGCAACCACACATTGATGTCTCTCTCTCTCTCTTTCTCCCTCCCTTCCCTCTCTAAAAATAAATAAATAAAATCTCAAAAAAAGAAAGAAAATGTGGGGTTTTCATGTTGGCCCCCCAGAGCAAGAGCAGATTTTAAAAATTAACCCGATGAAAATGACTGGTACAAGAGAAGAATTCTCAGCGTGTGGGATCACAGCACAGATCCAGCTCCCAGCCCCATTTATAACCCCTTTGTGTTTCAGTTTCTTCCTCTTTGAAGTGAGAATAATGTCACTTAAGTCTTGGTGCTACTGTGAGGGGACATGTATGGTGGGCACTTAGCACAGGGCGACACGTAGTGAGTGCTCAGTAAACAACCCTGTGGGTGCTGTGATGTCACTGGAGTGGAATCAGTAGGTTTTCCCTGCCGTCGGGACGTCTGCATGCAGCCTTCAGGGAGCCCGTTACTGTAGTTTTGAGTCTGAAGCCTAAGTCCCAACCAGAATTATTTCCCTGTTCCCTAATGAAATAGGCTAAGTCACTATTCTCCAAGAGTCTCTGGGTGACCTCGGAAGAGGTGGAGGGAATGGATGACACTGACCAGTGAGTTCTTTCCCCAGCCTAGGCCTCCCTGGGCAGACCCTCCTCCGAGCCTCCGCAGATGGGTGGGCGTCCCCTTGCGTGAGAGGACACAGGGCGGTGGAGGGCTGGAGGGCTGGAGCTGGCCTGCCTGAGTCGCCAGCACTGAGCCAGCTCAGCCACAGACACCTCATCTCCACACACACTCCCTCCGTGACCAGGTGACCGGCTTTAGCTGGAGCACAGCCACAGCCCTGGAGCCCCGTGGCTCTTGTTGCTGCCTGGACGTGCAGCCCCCTGGGCCGGTTTGTTTACCTAAGCACAAGTCTGCACCCCAGAGGACCATAAAGCCTGTTCCTTCTTCCTTCCTCCTCCTGCTCTCCCAGTGCTGAGCAGAGTCAGAGGCAGGCTGCGTCTCCAAAGCATGAAGCAAGTGCTAACTTAAAATTTAAATAGCCAGTGGGCACAGGCGCTGTCTCAACGCTCCCTGGACACCAGCGCAACCACGGAAGCACAAAGAACTGCTGGGACTCAACTGACCTTCCCACCCCAGGGCAGGCAGGAGGCGGGGCTTTCGCTCCCCCTGGAAGGGCTCCAAACACCCCCAAATGTCTCCGTGCATTGCCCAGGCTGGGTGGATCGCTGGTGTGTGCGCACCCCTTCCAGACCAGGCGACTGCATGTGCTGCTGTTTTTCTAATGTGATTAAAGGTACAATGAGGTATGTGTGCAGCAGAAGCAAAGCCATTGTTCAGCATCATTAAGCTCACAGCAGCCCCAAAAAGAAATCGCAGGCAGCTTGCCAAAGGCCCTAATGAAGAGCATCTCTTTGAATTATCTCTGGATGTGGAAAGGATAAAGTCTGAGCCCTAGAATATTTGATCCTCTCTGTGCGGCTGTTCAGAGGGCTCGCCGAAGCCAGACGCACCGGACCTTCTGGAGCTGCAGTCTGCGGAGACCTCGGCCCCTCTGCCCTAATAAGGCTCTGCGTGATGCGAGTGGGAATGCGATCATTAGGTCCTGTGAGTGTTCTGTGAATTCCTTTATGCTACGGCTCAGGACCCCCAAACAATAGGAGCAGGGGCGCTCACAGGACTCAGCGGGCGCAAGGCGAGTGGGTCCAGAAAGTAGCGCGAGTTTCCTGAAAACAAATCTGCATGGCTTCCTAAATTGCTGACAAAGTGTGTTCCAGATGGAAGTCATTCATCAGCAATTTACTGCATGAGGCTTCGGCCAGATATGTTTCCACATAAATTCACCTGGTGGAAAACAAACAAACAGAACCCAGACGTCCTCTGCCTGGGGGTGGGGGTGGGGGTGGGGGTGGGGGTGGGGGTGGGGGAGGAGCGCTCATAACAGGGATAGACCGCGGATCCACACGGACGTGCAGGGGTGTGCTCGGGTGACCGTTCGGAGGCTGACCCGTGCGACTGACGCGTCCACAGCAACAGCTGGTGAGGACCCTTTCTGGGCGCCGACAGTTAAAAGGAAAAAGCTGAGTTACTAAAACTACATTCTGTGCGCTATTTGCACCTTGCACGCGGCGGCAGCGAAGTCTGTAATACAACTTGTTGTTCTCGCTTCAGTGCCGCCGGACTGACCGGCCGAGACTGGGGCTCACGGCGCACCGCGCAGGACCCTGGCCCGTTTGGGATCGCAGTCGGGCCCGGGCCGACCCTCCGCGGGCCCCAGACCGCTCGGGAAGGGCGGGTCAGGCACAGTCTGTGTTTCCAAACGTATTTATGATGCCCGTGTTTTGTCAGATATGTGCCCGCGCACACATGGCCAAATGGTTTGTTTTGGTCATTTCTGTGCCTTGATGAAGAAGAACCCCCCCCCACCCCCAACCCTCCCGCCCATTTCATTCCCCCAGGGTCACTATCTCATTAGACAGAGGCCGCCAGCTGGGTCTCCGGGTCTTTGTGATGCTGCGCGCCCTCTGGTGGCGTGAGCAAAAATGACATGCAACGGACACTAATCAGATTCTTTTTGAAGTGTGGCCCTTAAAGAGTATGTTAATATATTAGTTACTGTGATAAATTAAGAAACAAGAACCTTTTTATCATTACCACAACCTTGCTCTCCTATTCTCATATTAAAAGACCTTACTGACGGGATTATGGTTTCTTGAATACTGAAGAAAGATTTGAAGGCGTGAGAATAATTTAAGGGGAAAACAGTTCACTACCAAGTTAGGTTACCGACATAGGTGTGCGAGCCTCCCAGCGCGGGACGGGGCTCGAAAACTTAAGAAGGAAACACCCCGGCGGGGCAAACGGTGATGGAAGGAGATGTACGGGGGAGGAGGGAGGGGGGACACACAATACAATGTACAGATGGCGTAGGCACTACAGAATTGTACACCTGAAGCCAATGTCACCC
Source organism: Phyllostomus discolor (assembly GCF_004126475.2). Lineage (NCBI taxonomy): Eukaryota > Metazoa > Chordata > Mammalia > Chiroptera > Phyllostomidae > Phyllostomus > Phyllostomus discolor. The sequence goes on from NC_040909.2 coordinate 188,681, forward strand.
CGATAAATTCAGTAAAAAACTTTTAAAAGATAAGAAAACAACGCAAGTGTCAGAGACAAGTTATCTGGGTTGTACTTTAAATATCCCGCTCAATTGCAACTGAAATTGCCTGCTGCTAATCATGACACAGACGACGGAGAAGCCACCTGCTGTGAGGACAGCCCCCGAGGTCAAGGCTCTTGCCCCGAAGTTGCTAAAACTCTCCCAGAGGCAGGTGCCATGCGCGCAGGCAGGAGGATTTTGCCCCCAGGTCCCCGTTAGGCCGCCTCGGACCACCTGGGGACAGGGACACGGAGGGAGCGCCTGTCAGCCCTCAGGTCCTCCGCGGTCTGTGCAGGGCCCGCCCGGCCACGCTCTGGCCCTTCCTCCTAAGACACCCGCCGTGACATCTGCTTAAACACGCCAATACAGACACCTCCGCGCCACTCTCACGGAAAGTGCATGATTTAAAAGAACACATGCAGCAAAGTCAGCAAGGCCGGCTGGCTCCGAACACAAACACGCCCCAAAGCCTCCAACTCCCCGACGGAAGCGGCGCCCTGCCGGATGAGCGCCTTCCACGCACAGAACACAAGGCAGCGGGTACCTGGCAAACTTCGTAGAGCAGCCGGTACTGCTCCTCCGGCTTCTGCAGGCTGCACAGGCTGCAGCCCATGTTCAGGGAGACGTCTGCGCAGGCTCCGGACGCGCCAGCACTCCCCGGGAAGGCGGCCCCTCCGAGTCCCGGGGCGCAGGGACCTCAGGCGGTGCTCCGGCGGGCTGCAGACCGCTGCGTGCCCGCCAGCCCTCCCTCCCTCCCTCCAAGCAGCAGCCAGCTCACAGGCGCTGCGCTCCCTCCTCCGCTCCCGCTGCCTGTGCTCCGGTGCACACGTGTATATACTGCTGCTCATGCATATTAATCAGCTCTCATTGACTATTCATAACAGACCACGCACAGAAGCCATAATTGCCAAGTAGGACAGTTGAAATTTCTCTAATTAACAAGCAAGTGCTCCAGTGGTGGGGAACAACAAAAGGCACCAACAGTTGCTCCGCAAGCCGCTCCCGGGCAGTGACCAGTGACCACTGACCACGGCTGCCTCCCGAGGAGGTGTCTCGGCAGAACGCCTAGTGCACCTAGCCGAGTGGGGATTCTTTTTAAAAATATCTTAAGGTTTGAGATGACGTGAAGTGCAGTCACTGCTGCAGGCGATGCAGGCATGCAGGCGGGCTTTACGCAACGAGTTTGTTTTGCATGATGTTCGTACGACGTTCGGTGCTTTCCTAAGTTGCAGGGAAAACCCTGCACACGTGAATAAATGGTAGGAATTCACACTGTGAGACACACCTGTGCGTGTGCAGAAAGACCAGGGTTGTAAGGACGGGGTTGCGCTGAGGTGAGCAAGCAGACAATAATCGTTGCCAAAGTGCACTCTCAGCTCCCAGAGCAGAAAGCCACTCGCTCGGGGCTGCCCTGTGACCGGCAGCAACGGAGACGCCAGCCTCACGCCACCCCACAGCGACGCGGGTGCTGCCGGACCTCGGGGCCCCCAGACCTGGGTGCCTGGACGCCGCAGCTGTGCCCGCGTCCTGGGCTGCGAAGGCAGGAGACACCACCACGGACAGAGGGGGCACCATCCTGTCACTCAAGCCTCTGTCCCACTGAGTGAGGCGGTTAAAAACACATTTTTTTATTTGAGCTCAGAGGGATAGCCTTTATTCTCCATGGAGAGAGTTGGGTTGGCACTAGAGGTAAAATACAGAACCAGCAACAGAAACAAAAGCCCTTTTTCTAAGCGAGAGCCCCATGGCCTGAAGGAGGCACACACAGGCGCCTCTCCCCCGGGCAGCTGGCGGAGGTTAGGTCTCACGGCCGCCCCCACAGCCTTCGCCCCTCCGTGCCAGAAAGGGTGCGCTGTCTGGGAGGACTCCCACGTCCCCCCAGGAGGCCTGGTGGGGCCTGCAGCATAAAGCCACCTTTCACTGGGAGGCAGAGGCTCTGTGACGCGACCGAACCAGTCCCAGTAAAGCCCCGCGTGGGCGGGCGGGCAGCCGGTAGACACACTGGTCCTGTTTCTCGGGCAGCTGGTGTGGGGGTGCGGCGACTGGGCTGCATCAGCCAGAGGGGAGGAAGGGCACCACAAGCTGTCACCTGGGCAGCTGCAGAGGGTGCAGGCTGCACAGGGAGGGCCCTGGGGTCCCCAGGCAAGTCCCAGGCTCTCAGCGTCCCGTCTCCGAGGGGGGTCGCTGCTGCCCACAGGCAGGGCTGTGACGGCAGGGTCCTCAGCGGCTCACACCACACACAGGCCACACCGGTCGCCCCCCAGACACCTCAGACCGTCACCATCTCCACCCTGTCACCTGAGGATGTGGCTGCTGCCCCCGCAGGGCGCCCCTCACCCAGTCCCTCCACTCTCAGGCCGGCTGGTCACCTCCCCACATCTGCCCTCCAGGCTAGTCCTGCAGCCCCGCTCTGGCCCTTGGTGGCACTGCCCCCTTCCCGTTACCTGCCCAGCACCCACCTCGGTGCAGGGAGGCCTCCAAGAAAAGCCTTTGCTGGCACCCTGTGCCAGCTTAGTTGTTAACCACGCAAATCTCGGTGCCACGTCACCCTGCCCACCTCACCACCCCCGTGGAGGGTCCCCAGCTTCCAGAGCGCAGGCCTGGGTCTGGCTGTCACCTGGGCCAGCCCTGGGACAGTGTCAGGAGACACCTGCCTGCTGGCTGAGTGAACAGGGGAGGCCAGCCCAGCATCCCACAAACTCCTGTCCCCTCCTTCTCCCACGTCACGAGTTCCGAGGCTGTGCCAGGACGGCGGGATTCAGACCGAGGTGAAAACATACCGCTCGCCGCCATCCACGGGTCTGCCTCTCTGCGGACCCCCCGCCCCAAATGGCCTGCGTCGGTGGAGAAAAAGCTTGAGCACGCCTCTGTCCGGCTTCCCAGGTCACACAGACACGGAGGCCTCTCTCTGCCTGTGGCTCTGGACTCTGTGCTCACAGACGGTCCCCCAGACCACGGCCCCCCACAGCGCTGTCTCCTCCCAGGCCGCAGTGGTCGCTTCTGGAGACCCTCACGTCCGCTCCCTGATCTGCTGCTCCCAGCACTTCCGGATGGAGCGTCCACAGGCCCCCTCCTTCTGCACCGCAGCCCCCGCGGTGTGGCACGCCTCCCTCCAAACACGCTCGGCTGGGAGGATCCCGCCCCGCCGCCAAGGGCCTCCTAACGGTCACACTGAGAGCCCCTCGAAGGCCCTCAGTGAAAACCACCCAAGCCAGAGGACCGTGAGGTCACAGCGCAAGCCTCACTGCTGCCACCTGCAGAGAGAACCGAGCTGCAGAAAGACCGGGGCCTCGTGGTCAAGGCCACGCAGCGACTTCGTGGCGGGACAGGAAGAGGCCCGGCCCCCAGCCCACAAGTGTGCCTTTTCCCAGCCGGCCCCGTCCTCCCCGTCACGTCTGACCCTGCTGCCCACCAGCCCCCCCCCACTCAACGCCTCCTGGGTCCTCCTGGGAGTATGTCCCCACCCTCCACGGCCCCTCTGGCACGTAGGGCTGGTCCCCCTTCCCCCTCCCACCTTCTCAGTAAACGCGGAGACACCCAAACGTCCCGGCCCCTGGGCTGTACGCAGCATCCGGCTGAGCACCCAGCAAACTTCAGTCTCCTGCTCCTGCCCGTCTTGTCTCTGAGCTCCTGTGGACGGGGGTCCCCCACCTTACAAACAACCTCTGGCATCGCAAGTTGTCCCTCCCTCTCGCCGCCTTCCAGTGAGCATCCACGTGTGAGGACCGCAGGACGGAGTGGCGTCAGGGTGTGGTCCCCCCTCTCCAGTCCAGGACACTGGGGCCCCGCAGGTGCCCGCCTGGGGCTCCTTCCCCCGTCTCACCCCACGGCAGTGCCACGCAGCCCGGTGAGGAAGCTTCTGGAATTCCCCAGGAGGCTGGCCGGCTCTCAGCATTCCCGGCTAAGGCTGCATAAGTTCTGTTTTTTACTTAAATTTTCGCTATGAATGTCTGTCTGCCAGACACAACTCGGAGCCCTAGCTCAGCCAAAGGCCCACAGACGTGTGAAGTGGACGGCACGGTCCGCGGGCATCACACGGGCAGCAGACACTGAACTGAGCCGTGTTTTCCCTCCGAGGAAGGAGGCTGCTCCCTGGACCACGTGTGAGCTTCACACCAGCGGGAACTGATGGCAAAAGAGCAACACCGTGGCAGGAAAACACCCCAAACACTCCGAACAGAATTACTCAGATTCTGGGGCATCAGAAGCCCCTTCCAGGGGGCTGAGGTGCTAGACGCCCCCTAAAGGGGACCACCCGTCAGCCTGAGCCTCACTTTTCCTGCCAGGACCCACGGATCCGAGTGAGCACCCCGGTGGGAACCACGGGGGTCGTGATGGCATGAGCCATGCCGGCTCTTGTATCTTCCCAGCAGTGACCTGCGGCTGGGGTGGCCAGCGTGCTCTTGGGTCCAGCAGGAAAAAGCTGCACTTTGCAGGTGTCCTGGTTTGGGCAGTAGTTTCCTGCTTGGACAGTTCTCCCCACAACGCAGTCCCTTCCTCAGCAGGGGATGCGCCCCGGTGACCAGGGGCAGCAAGAGGCACCGACGGAGTGACCTGTGGGCAGCCCCTGGGGTCCCTCCCAGCGTCTGCTGCCTCAGGTCAGGGGAGCCGTGGAAACGCCTGGTGGGCCGGCCCGCACCTGCGTCAGCCCGGGCACCTGCACATGCGAGGCCAGCCCCCAGGACCGCCAGCCCCCGCTGCTGCGAAAACCTTTGCTTTCTGGCCCAAGTGTGGGGTGCGGGGCGTTGGGTCAGAAGGCTGATTTTCTGGGGCCCTGGGGCCCCCAATCTGTGTGTTTCTGTGAGTTTCGCCGGAAGCCTGGTCTCTGAGGACCAGGGAAGACATCCCGGGCGAGCAGAGCTCAGTGCTTGCGATCCACGGTGGGGCTAACGAGCAGAACTACAAGTGGCGATGTCGTCCGCCTTGTCAAAAGGGGACGTGAGGAGCGGAGACAGAAGGCAGGCCAGAGCCCTGGGGGCTGCGGGCAGAGTCACCTCCTAATCAACTGACTGATCCTTCAAACTGTCACCTGCACCAGGAACTCCGCGGTTGGGCGGCCGTCTGATTAGCATTCTCATCTGGGTGCCGGGCATGGGACCAAGGGCCCCGTGGCTGCTGCCAACCACCAGGCTTTAGAAAAACGGAGAGGGGACGTCCAGCCCGGCAACCTCCAGCCCGCACTCCTGGGTGCGTGAGGCCCCCAGAATCCACAGCCCGCCCTGAGTGAGCCCGCCACGGGCGCACGCTGATCTCTGCATCGTGGGGAGGACTCACAGGCTGACATTGTTTGCCACGCCCCGGGCCTCACTGTACAGTAACAACGTGAGCACCGGACCTGGTGCTCGGGCCCAGGCTGCTGAGGGCGTTCCCGCCCTCCTACCCACATCGCTGGAGCGGCCCGCCTCGTCTGGGTGCCCACTACGCGCATTCTGGGGAAGAGGCAGCAGCTTAAAGCACCAAGACCCACCCCCATGTGTGAGCTCCGTTCACACGCACCGCCACCAGCACCCGGACACCCCGTGGGCTGCCCCTCGGTCCCTCGGAGGCACCGGCGGGACCACGCCTCCCCCTTCACTGCCGGCTGGCGGTTTGCGCAGTCAAGACCCTCGAGGAAGACGGCCCTCGGCCCGGTCCCACCTCGAGTCTGACGGCGCTGCCTTCCAGAGAACATCCCACAAGGATCCTGAGAGCCCCACACCCCCCACGGTGGACGCCGCCCACAAGACCCCCTGCCGGACCGAGGGGCCCGGCCTCCCACAAACCTCCCCAGGGCATTTCCCGTTTATCCCGTGGAGCTTAGGGAACATCCTCCAGCACTTACGAAACCTACGACCGAGCCATTTCAACATACATGAGACACAGGTGACAGTCCTAAGGGCGTGGGGGCACGGTCGACACGCATGCGGAAGGTAAACGGCGGGGGGACAGCGACTGGAGCAGGTCAACTCCGCAGCAGGTGTGCAGGCCCCCCCAGGGAGTCAGAGGGGTTTTTTTTTTGCGGGGGGTGGGGGTGGGGACACGGCATACATTCAGTCAGCATGCCCTTCACAAGAGGACAGGCCACTCCTAATAAGCAAACTCTGCACCACCTTCCAGGTGACCGGCCGGGTTTCCAGACGGAGCACACACTCACAGCCAAGCCGGTTCGGGAACCAGTTTGCATTCCAGACGGCATTTCTGCATTCCTGCTAGCAGAACGCTCCGAAGGCACCAGCTCAGTCTGTCTGGGCCCCGCCCACCCGGGGAGGGTCGGACCCACAGAGAGAGAGAGGCAGGGGCGGTGGGGATGCCCGTCAGGGCCTCAGTCCCTTCAGCCCGGGGTGCGGAGCCCACACGCACGGGGACGAGCATTTTCCCCCATCTCATGCTCTGCCAGAAAAGCCGACAGACTCAATCCTCACTCTGTCCCCCGCTCCGCCCCCGCCCCACCCCTAGCTGCCTTCGGGACTGAGCCTGCCTGGGAACCTGCCCTCGGGTCCAGCCTGCTGGGCCACTCCAAGTCCAAGGCCATGAGAAGTTTGACGTCTCACTCCAGACGCCACCCCCACCCCAGTGCCGTCCCCGGAGCCACTTGCACCTCTTCAGGCTCTGGGGTCACCGAAACCGGCCGCAAGCCGCCGGCAATCAAGTCATTAGTGGTGCCTTTCAGGGCAAGCGCAGTGAAAAGTTAATTGCTCCCAACTTTTTACTGGTAATGACTGATGGGCACAGTCAGTGTCTGTGTTGTCGGGAGTGAGTGTGAGTGTGTGTGTGTGTGTGTGTTAGTAAGAGAGAGAGACGGGTGAGCAAACACCAAACCCGTCGGTCAGCGGGTTAACCACGGCGCACCGGTGGCCACGGATGCGCCGGGCCTCGACCTCCTGCGCCCACGGGGAGCTCACCCCATGGATCAAAGACCACACTGATGAGCCCGCCAGAGACCCCAGCCTGCTGCTTTGCCCCCGGTGTGGAGATAGGCCGCACGGGTCACTAACAGGAGTGCATAAATGGCAAGAAAACACCCGAGAAAGTGATTTCACACGGGGCTGAGCCGCCAGCCCCCCTCCAACTGTGACTTCTTAGGTCAACACCTCCCTTCCCCACAAGCACCCGCGGGCCGACGCCAGCTAATCACTGCATGTGGCATGAGGTCATCGCCTCCCGCGGAACACCACAGCCCCGGGACCGCAAGCCGCGGCGATCAGCCGCGCGGGGGGGGGGGAGGCGGGGTGAGCCCCGCATCAGCCCCGGGACTGCTGCTGGCAGGGCGGCCCGGCCGGTGAGCGCCCCCAGGGGCCACACAGGGAGGGCAAGTGGCCGCGTGGCGACACAGGGAGCCCGCCCTGCCGGCCTTCCCAAACACGCACTCGGGTGGGGGTGGGGGTGGGGCACGACGAGACAGATGCGCCCACAGGGCAGGTGAGCAGGCGAGAGTCGTGCGTCTCAAGTGGACACGGGGGGCGAGTTTTTACTTGAGTGACACTTTCCTCTGCCGCCACGTGACCACAATGCCCTGTTCTTTTTCCCCCGAAACCCCGGACTGCCTGCCACCCACAGCCCTGCCCCCGGGGACACACTCGGGGAGACTCTGTTCCAACCTGCGGCCTCACTCCTCGCCCGCGGGGCCTGTGCTGGGAGCTCCCGCCCCGACACCACCGCCAGGCCCGGTCTTTCCGGTCTGCCCCAGCCTGCGGCGCCGCCCTCACGCCCACGAGCCACTTGCCTCCCGGAGCGGCTCCGCCCCGCGGCCGTCCACACGCGGGGGAGCACTGCGGCTGCGCACTGTACCGCGCCCCCTGCACGGCGGCTGCTGCTGCACGTCCTCCCCCACCCCCACCCCCGCGCATTGCAGGTGCGTATCGTACGTCACCCCCTGCACGGCGGCCGCTGGCTGTACGTCACCCGCCCCCCCGCCACGCAGGGCAGGTGCGCATCGTACGTCACCCCTGCACTGCGGCTGCGCGCTGCACGGCACCCCCGTGCTGAGACCAGACGGCGGGGTGGCTTTCTAAGTCCTCCCGGAGGTGACCGGGGCGCCAGCAGAGCCAGCTGTCCCGAGAGGCGCTCTCACCGGCGGCACGCGCCTCTGAAAGTGCGGCGTCCCTGTTCTCTCCTGCGTGACTGACCGTGCAGCTGGCACGCACGCATGCGCCCCCGTCTCGCGGGGGACATTCGTGCAGCGAGAAGTGGCGTTGGGCACGGACCTTGAGTAAGCAGACAGCAACGGGAGGGAGCAGCCGGGACGGGTCGCCGCCCTGGCTGCGGCTCCGCCGCGCTGGGTCCTGCAGAGCCGCGGGCTGGCTCCTCCACACCGCGCAGTGCGACCCCCTTACACTTGCTTTCAAACGAGCACGGCGACCTCAGGACACACACCTCCACTTTCTCCGTGTGTTAACTATATGTAAACCCACATGTGATTACACATGTTCTACAGTGATTTTGTAACGCCTGCCATGTTGCTGTTACAAGAAAAAGTACACTTTGAAAAACTCGCCTAAACTTCCCCAAAGACAACGCTCAATTTCTGCAAGCGGGTGGGACCTCGCTGTCTGGCAGACCCCAGGGGCGGACAGCAGGTCCAGGGTGGCCTGCGTGGACAGTCTCCCTCCCTGACCTCCTTCCCTGGTCCGCGTGGCGCTCAGCGCCTGATCCTCGTCCGTCCAGCATCAACGGGCATTCTGGGAGGGGCTGCGCTGGCCAATGCGAACACGGTTCCCAAACCTCCGGCCTATTTGTTTGAAACCAACCACCACAGTGTCCCCCGCCCCCCGGCCGTTAAAGAGTAAATTCCAAACGCTGTCCTGGCAGAGTGTGACCAAGGCCTGTGCACAGCCCAGGGACAAGCCACCACGGAACAGTCAGGTCCCAGCAAGCCACTGGGCACCAGTTTTCCTGTTGTTAAACCAGCCTGAAAACAGGCGGGACAGAGGGCGAGATGGGAGCCTGGGCTCCGGGCCACTGCAGGCAGGTGTGTTTCGGAAGAGGTTCCCACTCTCGGCTGAAGTCAGCACCAAGAACACAAACCGAGGGGCCTCAGCTGGACCCAGGCAGCTGGACAATCAGAGGGAGAAGCTCCGAGTGGGGAGACACGCCGGGCAGCCTCTCCTTGCCAGCTGTGTCTCCACCTGCCCCAAGCCCATTAGCAACGGCCCCCGACCCTCACCTGAGTGGGGAGGCACCCCACCACATCTCTGTGTCTCCAAACCAGTGTTCCCTGGCAAGAGGTCATGGGAGGGGCCGGCGAGAATGGTCCAGGACGCACGGATGCGGAGCTCCGAGAAGGTGTCTGCGATCCGGACTCCAGACGCACCTCTCCTGTTTGCTCGGCCCAGCTGTTACCGGGACTAATGTGCATTAATTAAGAGCACTGTCATTAAGCTGGGTGGAGTGGTATCTATCTATAAACGCTGAGAACCAAGCAGGCCCAGAATAGCACTGCCTGGGACTGGGATGGAGACGTGCAGGCACTGCCCGGAGGAGGCGGCCGAGAGCCAGGGGGCTCTGGAACGGGCACGGGCAGGGGGTGCTCCTCAGGTAACCACACAGGCAGGTGAGTGAACGGATGCACAGCACGCAGAGGCTGTATGCTGAACCTCGCCTCCGGGACACTGGCCACCAGCCGATTTCAGGTCCCCTCCCCACGGCCCAGTGTGGGTGGTTTTGGTGCCGATGCTCTGATCTGGGGGGCTCCCCCTCCCCAGAACGTGCGCCCTCAGTCTCCGCCCCTGGGGGCGCCCTGGCTGACTCCGCCCAGGCCGGCGCCTCCTGTCCCTGCCGTTCAGGGACTGCCCCCACTTCCCAGTGACCCGACCCTTGTGTGTGGGAGCGCCGCTCCACGTTTCCCGTTTTTTTAAAAAGATTTTATTTATTTATTTTTAGAGAGGGAAGGGAGGTAGATAGAGAGAGAGAAAGAAACATCAATGTGCGGTTCCTGGGGGCCATGGCCTGCAACCCAGGCATGTGCCCTGACTGGGAATCGAACCTGTGACACTTTGGTTCACAGACCGCCCTCAATCCACTGAGCTACGCCAGCCGGGGCTCACGTTTACCGTTTTTGTAGTCGGGACACACGCTGTTCTCGTGTTGGAGAAAGGATCAATGGGAGTTAATGACCAGAGGCCACGCCTGGACCCTCCTCCTCCGTGCGGGTGGAGCGACACTCTGACCACAGGGTATGTCCTCCGCTTCTGGCGATGGCTCAGGGAGGTTCAACTGGTCGACTAGAATCACCTTTCCAGCTGGTGGAGCAGAAGGGTGAGGTTGAGAAGGTGCGGTGACCTATTGAGACTCACACGGTAAGAACTCAACCTCAGATCCTAGTGACATGCGACGCTGCGCGGACATGAGGGGACGGCCACACTCCTAACCGCCCCGTGAAGGCCGGCAGGCCCGGGGCCCACGTGCCCATGGAAACGTCCCCCAGCAGCCAGGCCCGGCCCGCTGGGCCCGAGTCCCTCCGCCGGCCACACATGCGCAGTGCGTCTGGTTCAGGGACGGAAGGGCCTAGTTTGTTTCCAAAACCCCGCTGAGAGGCGGGGCCACAATGAGCCCGTCGGCAAAAGACGGATCCTTTTTCTCCAGCATTGAGCAAACGAGGTGCATAGAACTGTGTTAGGTTTTCCCAACGCAGATGCAGAAAAGTCAACGTACGTTTTCGTTCTTCTCCGGGCCAACTGTCCTGCTCCGACCCCCTGCTAGTTTTCCTGATGCTGCTCGTGCAGAACATGCTGATTTGGGTAATTCCGCGCCACGCTCAGAAAGAACCGATGACATCGCCCAGTCGTGGGGATCAGGCTCGTCAGGTGACGGCGGAGCCGGCGGAGGCGCAGACCCGAGTGAAGGTGGACGCGCACCGGCCGCGGTGTCAGGAGAAACGTCCAGGCCGGGGCAGTGTCCGCTCGGTCTGAGCGCCTGGCTAAGGGGCCGGCAGCTGTGAGCACGCGTGTGAGCATGCATGCACGTGCTTCCCGGGGTGCCGCCCCCCCCCCCCCACTGGTGGGGCACTGAAGCTCAGAGGGGCCACCCGCCCAGAGTCGGCAACTGTTCACCCTGACGGTGGCTTCGGCTCCGTGTCCCATGTGCCTGAAAGAGGACCGGTGACAGGGGTGGCCCAGGCGCCCACAGCCCGCGGTTTTCCACGGACAGGGCCCAGTGTGGGGCCGCCGGAGGAACAGCCGCCAGTCACTGTGGCAGGGCTGGGGCTGGACGGAGTTGTCTCTAATTGCCTGGAGGCTGGCTGTCATCTCCGAGACAGTGTCGGGTGACAGCTGGCTGGAGTAATGACGAGATGAAGCACAGCGTCCCGTCTACTCCGGGGTCCTGGAATGCTCCACGTATTTGCTCAGGGCTCGTTAACGGGGAAGAAAGTCAGAGGCCGTGTCTCAGGTCTGGCGTTGATGCCGGGAACCACTCCTGCTGGAGCTCGAACAGGGACGGTGTCTTCCAACCACGTAAACCACGAGGCGGCAGGCAGATGACGCGTCTGCAGGGGTCCCTCAGCTCCGGGTGTCGGCCCCACGTCCTCACGGATGTCACCGGAGAGCGTGTGGACCTGCTACTAGGAACCGGATACCCTTTAGGCTCACAGCGTCTTCCGGCGGTGGAAGGGAGTGGCGGCCAGTCTGGGACACCTGGCGTCGGTGCGAGGGGAAGCCGAGCCTGCGTGGCCACGGGGCGCGTCTTCAGTGAGCGAAGCAGAGACACCGCCGGTGTCGGGGCCACGCGAGCCCTGGCTCCAGGGGAGCTCCGCTCAGATTCCCACGCCCACCTCGCTCCGCGCCCCTGCAGCACCGGTCACGCAGCACGAGTGGGGAGGAGAGGCCTGGGGGACGTGGGCGGTGTCCAAAGGCGGGGTTCTCGCTCAGGTCCCCTGTGTCTGAGCTCCTCTCTGATGGCCGAGTGTGTCACCTCTGCTTGTTTTGTGGGCACTTGTGAGGGGGCACTTATGGGGGGGGCCACGGGGAAGGAAACGAAGGAGAAAGCCAGGGTGGAGTCAGGCGTGGCCCCGCAAGGGGGGGTGGAGCCAAGGGAGAGACGGCGACATCAGGGAGGGGCTGTCGCCTCCCTGGCAGCGTGACCCTCAGGCAGGGCTCAGCCTGGGAAGTTTGGGCAAAGTCAAGAGGCAGGCCGCTGAGACTCTCCGACGGGAACGGGAACGGCTGGTGCCTGTGGTCCAGGACGCAGGGGCCGCCTGGTTGCCGAGGGTCCTCCAACAGCGCCCCAGCAGCAGCAGGAGGGGCTGGCTCTCGCACGCCTGCCGCCCGCGTGGCAGACCCTCCTGTGACAGGGACGGTCGCTTCGAGGGGACCCACCGTGCAGAAGAGGCTGCGTTATCTTCTAAGTCTGGAGTCCGGATTCCCCTCTGCTAGGTGTCGGGCACCCAGGCTGGGGGTTTCTGGGTGTCAGTCACACTCGGACGGTCTGCGGCCTCCCGAGCACTGGGTCACGGTAGTGGGGCGGGGCCTGGTGCTCCCCAGGCTCCCTCTCAGCCCCGATGCCTGGCGGACACACGTCTTCGGGTTTCCCAGCGAGTCCCTCTCCGGTTTTTAAGGAACAGCCTCCAAAGGGACCCGGAGTTGGGGATCCACGGATGACACGCGGCTGGTCCGAGGCCCTGGACCGGCTGCTGGGGCCTCACACCTACGGTGCACTGTTTGTGTTCAGTGCCAGAGAGCCGGTGTTCGTTTCCCGAGTCCCCGTCCCAGTAACACGGAGAACTTGGGGCAGGATCCAGATCCCCCCGAAGAAGTCAGCGTAGAAAACGTGGCAGCCGTACGGCTATGGGGATTTTCGGCGGCGGTTCTGGGGGTTTCTGTGGACACGGGGAGGCAGGTTCCCGTCAGGTCCCTGAGTTTCACGCTGGGGAAAGAGCTGCAGAACAGTCCGGGAGGCGTCTCCACAACGAGACGACTTTGAGATGGAGCACGGGCACCGAGGACTGTGTTTCCTGATTGTCAGTCACGCTAATTGCGCTTCGCTCTGAAGCCCCGTCAGGCGAGAGGCAGGACAGGCCGCCCGCCTGCCGCCCGGGACGCGCCGGGCTCCCTCCCGGCAGGGGGCTGCTGTAATTGGCAGCCCCGCTCCCCGCACTGGAGGGCAGCTCTCCGGAACGAACACAGTGTTAACAAGGTTTTACAAATCTGACATATGGCGTCCCCGGCTGAAATGACCGGCAGAATCCCCCTCTCCCCAGACGCTTGTCACCGGGAAGGACCGCAGGGGAGTCGCATAAACGCAGGAAATGGCCCACAGTTCTGCAGGGGACAGTAAGCCCGGGACCGTAAGAAAAGGCCCGAGAATAATAACCCACGGCCAGACACTCGGTGTGGCTGCGCCTCAGAGGCTGAAGGCGTGACAGCAGACGCCTCACCCGGGACACAGGGCTTCCCAGGCGACCTGTGGAAGCGTGGACTCGGTCCCGGGAGAAGCCAGCCCGGCCTCAGTGATGCCTCGGCCTGGAGCAAGGCCGCGTGAGCTGGTGGCCTTGGGCCCGAATCAGGAGCGAGACCCATGGCGCCAGGCACCCGCCACACAGGACTCGCTGGGCCCCTGGTCATCAGCACTCGCCCCGCTTTCTCCCCCCACAGACACCCAGCAGTGGCGCTCCGGTGGACATGTCTGGGGGACACGCACTCTGAAGTGACGTTGGTCACAGAAAGAACTTTAGATTCTGTTTCACGATTTTTCTAAAACTTATTTTTAGGGAGACGAAGAGGGAGGGAGGAAGAGAGTGAGAGAAGCATCGCTGTGTGGTTGCCTCTCACACACACCCCGACCAGGGACCTGGCCCGCACCCCAGGCCTGTGCCCTGACTGGGACTCGAACCGGTGACCTTTCGCTTTGCGGGACAACCCACAGCCCACCAAGCCACACCTGCCTGTTTTGCGATTTTCACACTTAGTTTCTGTAATGGGTTGAAGTGAGTCCCCTAGAAAAGACCGTGTTTAAGTCCTGACCCCAAGTCCCTTCAGACGGGACCTTGTTGGGATAAGGTCTCCGTGGGGCAGAGGAGTTATAAAGTGAGGCCGTGAGGTGGGCCGGCGTGCCGCAGACGGGTGTGGAGACATGTCGGAGGTGGCGGCCAGGTGCCTACACGCCAGGGTCATCGGCGGCCCCCAGAGGCTGGCTGGGCGGGAACAGTGCTCAGAGGGGCCTCGGCCCAGCAGCGCCTCCGTTCCCGACTCTGGCCCCAGGGCAGCGGGGTGTCCCCTCCTTTTCCAAGTCCCTCAGGCTGTGACTCCACAGATGAGGGGCAGCATGTGCTGGCAGCCCTGGGGGGGGGGGGTCTGGGGGTTTCTGGAAGACTGCATCCCTGTGGGTGTGAAGCGGCCTCCCCCAGGCTCCGCCCCCGGGGCAGCCAGGGTGGCCTGCCGTCTGTCTCTGGTCTCTCCACGCCCCGAGTCTCCCTTCTGCCTCCTCAGGACGGGTCTTTCTGGGGCCCCAGGCAAACGGCCCCGGCTCTGCCCCCCCGGGGTCGGGGACGTCCATCCGCAGCCGCTCTCAGGGGTTTGTGAAGGGGACGCGGTGGGGGCGAGTCGCTGTCCCGCGCGCCAGCTGCACACAGAGGCTCGGAGAAGAAGGGAGCCTGGGGACTGAGACGGACACTCGGCGGCTCCGCGGTCGGACCCTGGACGGAGGGCAAAGACGAGCCTCCTCCCGGGGCCCGAGCCCGCGCTCCACAGGTCGCCAAGGAAGCCCTGTGTCCAGCGGCAGCGTCTGCTGGAGGGAAGCACATGGCGAGTCCACTCCCCAAACCGTTCCCACTGCAGCATGACGCTGGCCTGCTCTCAGGATGCTGCCGCGGAGAGAAGCCCGCGAGAAGTTACAACGCTCTGAGGCGGAAAACAGCAGGGCTCCCCGCCCCCACTCGCCCCCGTGGGCTGGTTGGCTGCCCCCGGTGACTTTGGTTCCGACTGCCTCGCTCCCAGGCGTCCTTTCCTCCATCCACCTGCCCGCGGGGCTCCCTGCCTCCTGCCGGGGGCTCCAAGCCCGAGGCCGCCGGTGGACCGACCTTCACTCTCGGGCCCTCGGGCTCTGCTAAGCAGGCCCTGGGGACCCCCGACCACCCGGGGCGGCAGGACCTCGAGCTGGTGTTTCCTCTAATTGCCTGACCCCGGCGCCGCGGTTCAGAACGGCCATCCCCCACGCGTGCCCTCGAGCCAAAGCTTCCAGTGACCTCTCTCTGGCCTCGCACATGTGGCCGCAACCGTGCAAACGGCGTTTGGAAGACGAGCAAATCCAATAACCCGGCCGCCGCGGCACCGCAGCGCCATTCATCAAACTGGGGCCAGAGCGCTCTGCCTCCCACGGTCCTGTTTTCCACGGCCAGGCACCGGGGAGAGTCGGTAATCAGCTTAGGAATGATTAAATTGGAATTTGTAACACTTCCCATTATTAAACCTTCCATCTTCATTACCGCAACTTAATGATTACATCACGGCTGAGAAAAACAGATTACGGGTCACGGGCGTCGTTGGGAAGGCTGCAGCCGCACGCTGCAGGACACCGGCCAACCGTCAGGAACACCGAGTCCCCGGCGCGTGGCTGGGGGCGGAGGCGGGGGATGACGCCTGCAGAGGGCGCCACCCTCCCCGTCGGTGCGAACAGGCAGTGAGGCTGGGCCTTGCCTGCCCTTGCCGTGCAGACTGAGGGGAGTGAGTGGGTGGTGGCTGGGACCTTCCACGGTTCTGCACAAACACGGGGTGCGCTCTGATCCAGGAAGCAGGCCTCAAGCCTCACCGGGTCCTTCAGCCGGACAGGAGGTGGGGGCGGGGCCAGGGTCACTGGGGCGGGGCCAGGCACCAGGTGGGGCGGGGCCAGGGATGGGGCCAGACTCCTGCGGAAGGATGTTGCAAGGGTCCCCAGGTCCCTAGTCCCTTTCTCACTGAGACATAATTTCTTCCGCAATGCCCTTTTCTCACGTAAGCCCTCAGCCGTCCCACCACCGCCCCGGCCGCAGAGACGACCACCGGCGGGACTCGCAGCCTCTCAGAGCCGACGTCCTGTGGGGTCTCGCCGTGGGCAGCCAAGGAAGCGCAGGAGGTCGCGGAGGCGGGAGGCATGTGGGAGGCACGGAGGGGAAGACGGGACGTGGGGCCGAAGAGCCCATTCACACGCAGGACAGAAATGCCGAGGGCGGCGATGGTGCGGTGACAGCGGCAGAGCCGGGGATGTGCACTGACGCCCACGCTCCGCTAGGCCCCGACGGAAGCCTGGTCTTCCTCCCGGTCCGGATGCAGGGACGGGGGCCCAGAGAAGTCCCTGGCTGCCCGGCGCGCAGGGAAGGCAGCCTCCATGTGCTGGCCCGTGGGTCCTGCCTGGTGTTGGCCCCGCAGCCGCCCTCCAGGGACCAGGGTGGCCCGTGGCGGGGAGAGAACATCGCAGAGGTGACCTATGCCCCGTGTGCCAGCACATGCCGCCCCTCATCCGTGGAGTCACAGCCTGAGGGACTTGGAAAAGGAGGGGACACCTCGCTGTCCTGGGGCCACAGTCGGGAACGGAGGCGCTGCTGGGCCACTGCCCCTCTGAGCACTGCTCCTGCCCAGCCTCTGGGGGCTGCCGATGACCCTGGCATGTGGGGTCTAAAGATCCTGAGGCCTCCTTCGAGGATGGCCTGCTCTCGAGGAAGCCGGCTGCGACGCAACCTGGTGGCGAGGCCCAAGGCCCCCCACCCCCGGCCTCGGGAGGAACCAGGGCTGGGCCTGCTGCCCGGGGCCCATCAGGTGCTGGAGCAGGTGGCCGTGCAGTGGCAGCAGGTGACTGATGTGCGAGTCACAGCAACCGGCCGACGTGTGACAGGCTCCTCGCTCCCGAGAATGAGACCCGACACCTCCCCTCTCACGTGTCGGGGGGGGGGGTGCATGTTGACCGCCCCACCCACAGTGAGCAAGCGCGCAGTCTCGGGTGCTTGGCGGCGTTTCACTTTTCCTGCCACTCCCTGAGGTCCTGGTCGGGTCCCAACTCACTGGGAGCAGAAACGTCCGTCTAAACCAAGAGACCACGAAAAACGGTGTGTGCTTTTCTAGTGCAGACACTCGCAGATACGAGCTAGCGTGCAGAGGATGACGCCGAAATAAAGTCCCTTTCGGGGGGAATGGGCAGGTCATCGGATGTGTGCCAGCCGATCTGTCTCCCTCGCACCGTGCAGGAGGACACTTGGAAACACTTACAGGCAGGCCAGGATGATAAAAACCTCTAATTACCCCCGAAAGGCGCCTGTAGCATCTCTGTTAAGTGATCAGCAGCATGTCTGGCAGGGCTGCCCGTGACTCACTGTTTCCAGCTTCTCTAAGTGAATTTCACTGCGGTCGGTGCCAGCATGCGGCACAGGCGGAGCCGAGCAGCTTCCGTGCGAGAACTTCATCTTCCTCACGGAGGTCAGCGGGTCGGCGGGTGGCCGTGGGGAGCGGCGCTGGCTGTGGGCCTAGAGGTGCCGGGGGCCGGAACAGGCAGCAGCTGGCATCCGACTCCGCAGGGCGGTAACTCGAGCTCAGTGGCCTGTGCAGGGGCCATGACGGCACAGGTGGGGTGACAGCCACGCATGAGGGCGCGGCAGCACCGCACGGCAGAGGAGTGTCGGGCGGAAGGAGGAACGGGGTAGTGACACCCACCCACTGCGAGTTTGCTCACAGAGCTCCAGTCTGGGTGACGAGCGGCTTTGCAAGTAGATTGTACAGCGGTGCAAACATGCGAGTGTCAAAGTGGTGAACTCTGAGTCATACATTTTGCCACAGAGAAAGAAAGAAAAAGAAAGAAAGAGAGAGAAAAAGAAAGAAGCGAGGGAGGGAATACAGGAGAGGAGATGGGAGGGAGGGAGGGAAAGGGAGAGGAGGGGAGGAGAAGGCCACCTGTGTGGCCAGGGCAGCCAGGACAGGTCTGTCTATGCCGGCAGCTGCTCTGTGGTTATTTGGGAATAGGCCGAATCTTATCGTTAGATGTGTCAAAGGTCGGGAGTTTTACTTCATTTCAGGCAAATCAAACAGTTTGAAGAGAATGGAGAGATCCGAGTAAATTAACCTGAGAAACAGCCTCGAGTTAAACCCGCGGCCCCTCAGAAGGCAGCGTGCCTGGCTTTGAGCGCCTTCTGCCCCACAGCTGGTGCCTGCTGCATTTTATACCCGCTCCCCGCCCCCCCCCCCCCCCCCCACAGCACCGAACACACACCCGTGTTCCCAGTGGCCCTGCAGGTTGGAGTCCCTGCCCTGGCTCCAAACTGGTACGGAAGTTTCCTGAGCGACAGCTTCAGGTTTTGAAATTCAAGGCATTTTCTCAAAAAAATTTTTTTACTGAATTAAAGTAGCTCTTAATTCTGTGTTTTATCATTGGAATATCACGTTCTTCAAAAAGAGAACCAATGATTTTTTTAACCCGATAAAACACCAGCAACACAGCAGCTGTGTATGTAACCAGCGGAGCAGGCACCTCGGCTGCCCCTGGTGGGCTCGTCCGAGACCCCTGAGAAGGCGGCTCCCGCATCCTCTGAGCGGGACTGGCCAGCCCGCCGTGACACACGGATGAAGACGTCTCATTTCCCTGGCCCCGGCTCACCACCGCGGGCACGGGCAGGGCCCTGTCAGAGCTCCTGCGGGGACAGGGGAAGGAAGGTTTCTGGCGGGAGGAACACCTGGGCGGGCACCCTGCCTCCCCTCCTCACTCTCACCTTCTCCGATGATTCCCGCCCCCCCACACAACGGGAAGGTCGCTCAGCCTCCCGGCCCCTCCCCCGCCCCTTTGATCTCCTGGGGACTCTGAAAGCAGATCCCCGGCCCGTGTCATTTCATCATAAATCTTTCACAGCTAGCAAGCACATCACGCCCAACGCAATTTGCCGTAATTCCCCCGCTCCATCTGAGATCCATCTGTATTGTCATTTTCCAGTTAGTAAAAAAGTTCGTTAAGAAGGTTAAATTAGGATCCAAACCCCAAATGCCACATTATTTAAAAAAAAATTCTACCCCAAACTTTATTAAACAGGCAATCTTTCCCTTAAATTGGCAGGGAGCTAGTTTTACTATATAATGAGTAGCTCAATGAGCTTTACTGGTCATTGAATCCAGGGCCAAACAGTCAGGGGGCCGGATGCCCAGGCCTGCAGATACGGTTCATGGGCAGACCGAGTCATGCCGTGGCGGCAGCGTGTCACCACGGGACTAACGTGCACCCCGGGCCGCCTTTTCCAGGCTCACTAGTAGCCGGGTGGCCGCACAGAGCACTTGGGGGCAGCCTGTTTGTGCGGCTTTCTGGAAGGGGGCCTGTGATTAATTCAGACGCGGCCGTTCAGAAACACACGCTTCCCTGGCCTGTTCGCTGTTGATCTGCAGACAAAGACAGATGTTCGGAAACTGCAGGTGAATGTCGGAAACTGCCCCTGGCGTTTGGCCCTGCTCTCCCCGGTGGATTTATCAACAGGCAGGTGGGGAACACGCGAAAATCCCCTTCAAGCCGAGTGATCAGACCCGAAGGTGATGTTCTCGCTGCCAAGGCCGCCGCAGGTGCCGCAGATCAAAGGGAAGTCAAATCCAAGGGCCCGGGAGGCGGCGCGGGCCACGGCCAGACGGGGCAGGCACGTTTTACTGCGGGAACTCTCAGGCCCACGTGGCCGTGCAGGGGAAAACAGGTGCCCGTCCCCTCACTGCTCACCGGCTTCTACGACTCGGGGTCACTCTCGGGCCTCACGTGGGGACTGCTCGGCCTCCAGCACGTCGGGGAGGCGGGACGCTCCCCCAGCCGGGCACCTGCAGGGGCTTAGAGAGATGGGCCAAGTGCACCTAGGGCCCACAGAGTCCCACGGGCTCCCAGAAGGGCAAGTGACGCGGGTGTCACCTGTCGATTTTCGAAGGGCGATGGGAAGGGTCTGGGAAGCGGTGCGGCAGGGCCAGACAGCATCGGGGTTCGCGGGGGCCCTTCCTCGCCTCCAGGGATGCCTGTGCTGGCTCCGCAGCTCCCCAGACTGCTGAGGCCAGGGGCCCCGGCTATTTGCCTCCGTCCTATGGAGGCCCCGCCCCCACTACCCAATGTGCTGGTCACAGGCCTGTCACCCCACCTGACACTACCTCCCAGACCCGCCCCCTTTTCCACCTTCCTGACACCTGGCTTCCTGCCTCGGGCACCTCGGTGGGTGACCCGTTTGTCCTGACGAGGACCCTGGCCGGGAGCACGGCCTTCGGATCAGGGCTCCGTCCGTGCGGGCGGCTGGTGGCCCAGAGCGGTGCCGGCTGGGGTCTCGGCGTCCAAGGACCGGGAGTTTAAGCACGACTTTCGTCCAAAACCGAAACGACGAGAACTGGGTGTGCGAAGGCGGCAGAGCCAGCGCCCCGGCGCCGTTTCGTACCGGCTGCCCCGAAACTGCGAACGCGGGGTCTGCGGCCACGCCGTCCTCGACCGCCGGCCAGGTCCGCCCTCGGGAGCCAGACAACGTGCGCGTCGCGTCCACCGTGACCGGCGCTCCTCCCAGCGGCCGGAGAAGGGGCGGGGTGAACCTCCGAATGCGCGGCGACTCCGCAGAGCTGGGGGGCTGCACCGGGGGGGGGGGGGGGGGGGGGGCGGCGCACGACGCCTCGGCCGCCCCGGCAGGTGCTAGCGGAGGAGGCAGAGGCTGAGGGGCGCCAAGCCGGCTGCGCGGAGACCCCGCCCTCTTCCTGCTCCAGCACCGTGAGCGGCCACCAGGCGGCTCCCGGAGACAAGTGAACGCACGATTGATTGGGGGACTCACACCGAGCCCCCGGACTCCGGTCCCCGGGTGGCGCCTGTCCGCCTCAGACCCCAGCTCACGCAGGGGGCCCCCGGCTGCGCTCCCGGCGAGTCCCGATCTCTAGGAGTTTGACTTCAAAATCCCCACAGTGTGACCGGGGTCCCCGGGACCAAGGCAGGAACCTGTGAACCTGGGCCAGGCCCAGAGGCCCTGGAGACTCACACGGCCTGGGGCTGGGGCCGTGCCCCACCCCCCAGGGAGCCCGCAAGCTGCAGCCGCTGCGGGCTGGAGTCCCCCTTCCCACCCAACTCTCACGTAACATGCTTCAAAGGCACCTGCTCCTCCCAGTGGGAGGCCCTGCGGTGGGGGCTCCACATGGAAGTGACAGGGGCAGCATTTGGGGGAACCTCCCCATTCCAGTGACACCCTGGGTGGTAAGAAGCACAGAAATTCCAACGCTGCAGCCCCCTCCATAAGCCCAGAGCCTGGAGGGGCGGGGGAGGGGCCGGCGTGGCTCTGAGAGATCACAGAAGGCAGCGCTGGCTCAGGCCCTGGAACCCCCGGGGGTGCGTTGCAGAACCTCCTAGCCCTGGCCTGTAGAACACGGACAAGGACACGGCCCCCTCTACCGTCCTGACGATGGAGGCGCTCAGTGCGGCACCTGAGCCTGCCTCGCCGAAACCCCAGGGCATCTCAGCTGCCACTCTGCGGTGGCTGCTACTGTTGCCAACGGCCAGAGATTTCTTTTACTGTTTGGGAAACCCACCCAGCCCAGGACTGGGGCTTACCAAGAATATGAGGGGATGCCTTTGCGCCTCCGTTGCCTGTTGTTGAGAGTGAACCTGGCCTTTAAACTTCTTTCTGCTACCCGCCCCTCCCCCACTCCTACACGTGGGCCGTGGCTGCATTACTAGGGCTCCAGGGGAGCCTCTGGGCTCCAGAGCAGACCAGCATCACCACCGGGCAGCCCCCCGAGACCCAGCCTCCGCATGCCGTCCCCCCACCTGACAGCGGCTCTTGCTGCAGACTCCCCCAGCCCGGCCCACCTGACAGCTCCTGCCTCCCCCCGCTGGGTCGACCCTAAAGCTACCCACGTGTGTTCCAGCAGCCACTTCTACTCCGTCCACCAGAGCTGTCCGCTCTTTCCAAATCGCTCATCTTCGGGCTCTGGTCCTTTGTGATGCCCTGCCTGCCCGGTGAGCCCTGCCATCTGCTCTTCTGCCTGGTTTGACTGTGTCCTCCTTGTCCTGCTGGCTGGCTGGGGTCTGGGCCCCTCGGGGTACTGGGGGCCCCAGAGTCTGAATTCCTCCGGAGCAGGCGTGGCTCTGTGCCCACGCTGCATCTCGCCTCTCTTCTCTTTCCCCAGGAAGGCGCAGGCGGGTGATTCCGAGGCCTGGTCACCTTTGGAGTCATTTGGAGAGGTTACCACTACAGACTCACTCTCACATGTTGCAACGACTCCATGAACCTTGTTCAAGTTGCAAAACCCAAACAGAGCAGCTCAGCGGCCTGGTTTCCTGCGGGACTCTTGGGCAGCGAAACGACTTGTCTGCTTGATCCCACCTCTGACCGAAATCCTGCCGAGTCCCCCGAGCCGAGGGTGACGGCATCTGCCCGCATCCTTTCCACCTGCCATGGGGACATGGACACCAGTGACCGCACCTCCTCTCAGAGTCACATCCACTCTGAATCACCACGTTCCGGTCGTCCGTCCCCGGGGCCCGCCCACCTGCCTCCACCACAGCCGCCACTTCTGGAGACCGGCCGCCGGCGCCGCTCACCTGTGGCTGCAGAAGACTCGCTCTCGCCCCCGCTTCTCCCAAGCGGCGGCCCGCCCCAGACACCTGGTGCTCCTCTGTGTGAGAGGCACGAGCAGCGGCGCCCCCAGGGGGCAGGGGCAGCCTCAGCGCTCGGGGGCCAAAGGGAAGCCTCGCTGAGCGTGGGCCTGCGGCTCCACACCTGGGGGCAGCAGCGCCACAGTCACCTCAACTCCGAGACCAGACACCGGAAAATGAAATTCCTTGAACTGTCTCTGCTTTTCCCTGAAGGAGCTGCCGCCCTGAGGGCGTGCTCCTGGGCAGAGAGGAGACCCAACGGGCGGCAGAGCACAGGGAACTGGGAGCGGCCGAGGAGCACACGGGGTGGGGTGGCCCGAGACGCACGGCCGGGTGTAAGCCTGCGTCTGTGGTGATGGTCCTGCGTTCGGCCGCCACAGGACTCGGGGGCTGCCCCGGGGGGACGGGTGTTTATGGGGTAGAGCCCCTGTCCACAGTGGTGATGGTCATCTTCAGCGCCTGAGAGAATGGCTTCCCATGCGGGGACCCCAGGTGGACTCCGGAAGGAAAAGCATGACACTCAGTTCTCCAACTTCCTTCAATATCTGGTCTTTCTATTTGACGTCCTGCTTTATTACAGCACCCCCTCCCCCTCCCCCGCCCCCCACGCACAGGTGGGGCAGGTGCAGAGCAGAGCTCCTGTCCGGTGGCTTGGTTGGTGTGGAGCCAGCGTCAGGAAACCCGGTGGCAGCCCCAGGACCAGGTGTGGAGAAGGCGGCTGGGCCAGGGGCTCGGTGGGCGGAGGAAGGCTGCTCCCTGCAGGGTCTGGACCTCTGAAGGGCTCACAGAGACCTGGGTCCCTGAGTGCAGCAGCCGGAATCGGGGGATGGACATGCGTGGTGCCAGGGCGCCACCTGCTGGCAGAGTCGCGTGTTACACACGACACTTCCCACTGGAGTCCTTCTGACGCCACGTCAACGACAAGGGAAATGAAATTCTTCCCCGTGCAGTGGCGGTTTGGCGTCGCCGCGGCTGGCACAGGTGCCAGCGGCCAGGGGACATTACATGCCAAGGCTCGGCGTGCGGTGGCTTCAGAAAAGGCAATTTTCTCTCAATGTTTTTGTGACCTCGGCTTTGTAACGTTTTCTGAGTGTCAAATATTTTCACGAAGCGTTTTGGTGACTCGGTCTTCCCACCAGAAACCGGCCACATCTTAGGGAGCCGTGTTGCCCGTCTAGGCTGCTGAATCCAGACCTATTTTACCGGTTCCCTCGGAAGTTTTTCCACCCGGCGCCACTTTTACAAGCCACGGCAGGAGTGGCCCCTCCCTTACCCGGGAGGTCCTCCTGAGGCCATAAACCCGGCATGCGCTCCAGGCACGAGCGGCAGGCAGCGAGACACCGGAGAGGCACTGCCGAGTCCCCGCACCGCAGACCGCAGACCGCCAGCGCTTTACCTTCGACCGTCGAGGACCCTCGAGCCCCCCCCGCTCGCACACACGGCTGCAAAGAATCAACCTCTTCACTGCCGGCAGCCCTTCGTCCACGGTGCTCTGTTCCAAACCTCGTCCCCACTGCCGTCTACTCGGCCCCAGCGAGCGAACAACGAAAACTCCTTCTTCTGGCCCGTTTGGTGGTTCTTCGTCATGGACGACATCACCCGATGCTTCTCCCCGTGGGCTGTGCAAAGTCTTAAATGACAGAGCGCAAGTGTGTTCCCCCAAACACAACACACAGCGCTCATTGTGTCTGAGCTCAGCTGGCTCAGTGAGGCCGTGGCTGTGTCTCGACACTGGGGAGAAGCTTTGAACTTCTTTGGGGCAGAAAGGCACCACAGACTGAGATGAAAAACCTACAATTAAAGCTTTCACACAGAATGTGTGCACAGATCGAGTTCTGCTCTCTGACACACAGGCCAGGGGGCGGGGGCAGGGAGACACCGTGGACGGACGAGGTTCTGTACAGGAGACCACGTCCCCCTCGGGGCACAGCCCAGGGGGATGGAAACCGGGCAGGTGGCCCTTGTCCATGAGCTCGGGGCATGAGCACGGCACCCGACATGCAGTGCACGGGCAGTGTCCTTCCGCAGCCCTCTGCCCTGAACGGAGAGAGCGAGTTACCTTCTCCGCCCAGCGTGGACATCACTGCTCTCCCCTGGTGACCACCCAGCGCACGCCGTTCTCAGCGTCAATCGAGGCGGTCTCCGGTTAGACGCCCAGGAATGCAGGCCGAGTCAGCAAGTGTTGTGCAACAAACGGTTCCCATACAACTTACACGTGGTCTAATTAGCGGATAATGGGTCATTAATTGAGGCACTGAAGAAGGGAAACCAGTCCTTTGTGCGCACAAAGGCGCCATTCAGGAGGAACGGATTTGTTTTGACTTGGCCCTTCCTGGCTGGAGCCACCTGTACAAATACTGCTCAGGTCCGATGACAGGCAGGGGTTCCCGGTACCAGGAAGAGTTTCGTCTCCATGACAACCTTCCTCGCTCCAAACAGACAGGGCTGTTTTCCTGTAGGCAGCCCCTCAGCCACACTCACAGACTCACTTGGGGCCTGGGGTGTGTCTGGACGCTTGTGCCCGGCTGCTCCTCCCAAATCACCTGCGCCTGGTGACTGCAGACCTCACGTGGGTCCTCGCGAGCCCGTCCTCCAGGTGCGTGCGGCCTTTTCTAGGAAATGCTCTGACTCGACAGCCCCGCGGGAACCACCAGCCACACCCCCACCTCCACACCCCCACCCACACAAGTCATTACATTCTCACCCTAAAGACCACTGTTGCGGCATAACTGCGGGGCAGGCACATACTTTAATTTTTCAGATGGCAATGACAGGATCGATCACTATGTGGGGAAACACACCAGAAGGTTTTCCGGGACCTGCTCTCAGAACAAAACATGAACAAACGAAGCGGCGATGTTTGAGAAAACGTCCAGTGAGTGCTGCTGGCACTCGGAAGCGATGTTCGATCAGGTTTCCGACTGGCGGCAAATCGGAGAGTGTGCCACGCCCGCCGGCCCCGGGTGGAGCCGAGGCGGCTGAGACCGCCGATCGGGAGGCCGGGATTTTGCTCCTTTCATTAAGGACGAAGCTCCGCTGCCACACACAGCGTGTAGTTCCGTGTGGCTGGTGCCCCATGCGTGACATTTGGGGCACTTCTGACAAGAAGGCCCCGCCCTGGACAAAACCCTTCTAATAAACACAAGGCTCTTGAAGTAACAGACTCCGACTGAGGGCTCTTGGTGAAGAACACGGTTCAGAATTCAAAGTCAGAGGGTGACTCACGCACCTGAGTTCGCGTCAGGTCTGCTGCCGTCGGTTCTACCACGACAGGGACAGCACGCTGGGCAGAAATACCACCTCACAGGAAACACCCAGCGACAATTACCAGACTGTCAGTTAACCAGATGAGAAGACACAGACTTTACCGAACAAACCCGCAGGCCTATCAGCCTGAAAATCAGAGTTTTTAAACCGTCTGTCTTGTAACGCCATGAACTTGACCAAATGTCTGAGGCTTGAAACCTTGAGTATTATTTACTTAACATAAGTGGTTATTATTTAATATAAGTATTACTCATTAAGTACATAATTAGCTTGTTAAAGATGGTTTACTTGTACCTACAACATCTCAGAAAAAAAGCAAACAAATGAATGTGTGCAACAAAGATGGAAACGTTCATATTTCCAACATAAGCGAAACTTTTCCCACCAAAGATAAACACGTCTCCCCAAACCCGGGAAGGTCACGGGCCTCGTCGGGGAGAGGAAACGCCGCTGGCTGAGGAGCCGGTGAAACAGGGCCCCACTCACTCAGAGGAGAAACGAGTTCGACCTCACTGACGCAGCGCCGCTGGTCGCGCACCCGCACGGCAAAGGTGACGAGCTCAGCAGCCCGGTGGGAACAGCGGCCCCGCCCCCAGCAACCGCGCAGACACCCCGATCCCAGACACCAACGGGGAAAAGCGCTTAAATGGACCGAGGGTCTCCATGGAAGGGAAGGGTCTCCCTAAGCGCTGTGCGCGCAGGTAAGACGACGGTAAGGAGAGGCCAGGGGGCGTGGCAGCCGCAGGCTGGATTCCGCTGGCCTGGGAAGCCCCCCTGCTGAAACCTCAGTCCAAGCTGCAGCCCCTGGGAGGCAGACAGTGCACTTCCGCTCCCGTGTTCTGCACACCCTCATCCACGCTCTCGTTCAGGTGCTCACGTGCACACACTCACGCGCACACACCATGCAGCAGGGATCAGGACCACACTTGCAGGTAACAGGTCTCCCTGTGTGGTGAGCCGGCAGGTGGGCGCTCCTCCTGGGCTCTCAGGACGGTTGGACCCCGGGACGCCCATCCCTTGGGTCACCAGGAGCAGGTAAGGAGCGGAGCCCAGCCGGGTAAGGTCGGGTCTGACCGGAATCGGCCCTGGTGGTAGCAGGACGCCGGGCCAAGGTTAGCGGCCGTAAGTGCCGCGCTCCCCGACCTCGGGCCGCGCTTGGGAACTGCTGGTCAGACCCCACGATGACGACGCAGCAACTGCTGCCCTGCTGTCTGTCTCTAACTCAGGACAGCCTGGCTGCCCCTGCAGACCCTAACCCTAACCCTAACCTCCCCCCTCCCACACACATGCCTGACGCCCCGGCTGACCTGCAGACACCTGTGCGAGGCCCTACCGTGCATCCTGGATGCACTGACAGCATCGGAGCCCCGTGTATCAAACCAGAGAAGCAAAGAAAAACGGTGACAGGAAACCAGAAACGCCCACCGGCCCGTCACAGACTTGCGTCCTGTACTCGGTCCCTGAGGCCCTGTGGTCCCAAGGGGCAGTGGGCGGGCCCCGGGGCCGCAGTTCCCTGCGCCGCCACCAGGTGGCGGTGCAGACGCGGAGTTGTGCTCCCTGAGCCCCGAGAACGCGGATTATTTCCAACCTTGGGCACCGGGGGCGGCTCCCAGGGAAGGCCTGGAGGACCCCGCGATAGTAAACGGAGCTTCCCGGGAGGGAGAGCAGGAAGAGCGCTCAGCGGGAGGCTGCGGAAGGGGAGGGGAGGGCCACAGAACGGATCTGCAGGAGAAGGGGTGTCTTCTCCGCCCTGCCCTCCCCCGCCCACCCCAGGGGCTTCCTCCTCCGAGACAACACAACGGACCACCCTGGACCCTCGGAGGCCCCAGGGTCTCTGAGGTCCGCTGACACGCGGGAGCCGAGGCTGGCTCCCGGGCCAGGGCTCCTCACCCAGGGACTCGCCCCTGAGGCCCTCGCCTCAACTCTTTGTGGAAGGAGGCAGGATATAAATAACAATTCCAAAACACAAAGCCTCGCCCTGCTGTTCCCATTTTTCAAGTCTGATTTCCCTTCTCATTTTCCAGGACCTGGCGAGGAAGCAAGTCCACCCCCAGAAGTCACGTTGGCAGCTGGCCACTCGGGACTGCTGAGCTCAGGGTACCGCTCTTGCTGAGCACCCTCCCTGGGGCCGGCACCCCGAGGCGCTGGGCCGGATCCACGCTTGGTCTCTGCCCTTGAACAGCAGACGGAGTGGCCACCACCTTCTGCCTGTGCCCGTTCCCTCAGCCCCCACTTCTTAGTGGATGAAAATGAGGACCTGAGCAAGATACTGGCTCCAGCCCCCCCTGAGTTCCCAGGGCCAAGACTGGGGGGTTGGGGGTGGGGCAGTCCGTCCACCTTTATTCACGGACTGCACCGGGCCCTGGACCTGTCTTGTCGGGAGAGACACACAGAGGTTTCACTTTAAATTGGGGTCTCAGCCTCTCCCCTGCCTGCCCAAGGCAGCTCTGGGCTCTGACCAAACCATCGATTCTGTCCAGAGCCGCCTGGGCAGGCTTGAAATAGGACTTCCCGCCGTGAGCCACCGCACGGGGGGGGGCCTCTCTTTGCCTCTCTGAACACCCTGCGAACGCCCCCGCCTGGGAACAGGGCCGGGCCTCCCACCGCCTTTCCTTGAAAGCAAGAGCTGCAGATGTTCTGAAAACAACAGATTATCTTTGAAGACGCAGCAACAACAAAGAGCCATTTGTCTGGTCGCCGCGGTGGGTGGGGACGGCCCTGGGACAAACGGTTCCCACCACAGGCGGGCACTGTGATGCCAGGAAGCCCCAGCTTGGTGAACGGCTCCGCTGCCGGTCCAGGGGATCCCTACTGCATTCTCCCCGGTGCCCAGTCTCCCCAGTGATGGGCCCACGGGCTCGAAGTCCAGCACAATTGTCGCACGCAGTCCCTGGTGCGTGCGGAAGGGGGCGCTCTCCCACACAGCCCAGGAACGCCCACCCCTGGGCTCCGCTGCAGAAGAAACACTAGCCCAGGCGCACGAGGAAAAATGTGCAGCGAAACAAACCTCAAACGGCCTTAAATCCAACGACGGGGAGTGGGCAGCGTGTGCTCCATGCCTGGGAGGAGGCCTGGGCCAGGCGGGCACCTAAAGGACCCGTGGAGAGAAGCTACAGACAGAAAGAAGGCATCAAACCACCAGGAGGGGCTGGCCCCTGATGGAGGAGGGAGTTTGCCCCAACCAGAGTGTTTTTCGTCACGTGGACCCCGAGAAAGGGCTCAGGTAGAAGAAAGCAGAGCCTCACAGGTGTCTGTGCACAGGAGCGTGTCACACAAACTGCCCTGAGCTGCCCAGTGCCCACCCGCACTGGGTCCTGCCAGCTGCGGACCCTTATACAGGAGTCCCGGGCATCCTACTACAGCCAATAGGACTGAGGATTCCCCTGTCCAATCAGAGCTGTGCACCCTTATCCCCGCCTCCATCAAGACCTTCACCAACCAACAATAGCAGCTCCACTCACCAATCAGGACAGTGCCTTTTGGACCAATCAAACTTAGAGGATTTGGAGTCCTCATTTACATGAGAACAGACCAATCAGAGGCCAGGGACAAGGACTCCTATCCATATATGCCGGCCCCTCCGAGACTCAGGGAGCGCGTTTTCCTTTTCCACCCAAGACTGAGGTTGTGTTTGTGGGCGGGAGCCGACCCACCGATGCCGACTCGCCAGCCCAGAGCGCAGAAGAGCGGGGCACCGCAGAGGGGAGCGATCTCCCCAGAGAGGAGCCTCACCCGGGGCCCAGCTCTCCGAATCGCAGCTGGATTCAAGTCGCTGTCTGCACCACACCCCAAGCCAACGACCCTGTATACATAACACTCCACAATTCTAATGTTACTTCTCACTTTTCAGTGTAGGGACGGGTCAGGGTGTACACAGTGGCTCCTCCGTGGCAGGAGACTGAGTGACGTAGTTTCTCTTCTGCACCATCCCTCAGGCCCCTGGAAGAAACCCAGCAAGCCCTTCCTCCCTGTGGCCCCCTGGACGCCCATCTTTGGGGACAACACCCGCCGAAGAAGCTTTAGCCAACGTGGAAAAGGAGGGGCGGAAGCAGGTGCAATGCCCGTGGTCCTCTCCAAACTACTCCCCAGCCCCCTGGGTCCCGGGACCCTTCCGCAGCCAGGCCTCCGGGGCCGGCTGGCAGTGGGGTGGAAGCAGTGGCCTTGCTTTTGGACATCGTGTGACCCAGCTTGTCCCTCCGCCCCCGCAGTGGCCCCTGGAGAAAGTGGCCTTGCTGGATGTGCAGTCCATCGGGGTGGTGCGCCAGGGCGGGTCAGGGGACGGCGGCGGAGACCAGACCCCTCCCGGCCCCGCGGTGCGTCCCCAGCCTCAGCAAACAAAGCAGGGCGTGTAGTCGGGAGAGTGCCGCTGGCAACCGGAAAACAAGCGCTGTGTTTGGGCCAGGGCGCCAGGGCCGCGTCTGAACAGACATCTCATTGTGCTCGGCCTGAAAGCCGCCCGTCCAGAGCCAGCCGTTCGGGCTGACGGTTAAATCACAGGGCTGATATTTACCCGGGCGGCTTCCAGCCGCCTGCACGACCACACAGCACCTCTGTCTCGCCGGAACCAGGACGGCAACGACGCAGACCGTGGGGGGCGGGGGCGGGGGCGGGGACGACGCACGCCTGCGCGAGCGCAGCAGCGGGCAGCGGCCCTTCCGCCGTTGCAGGAGTTAGCACGCGTGTCCTGTAAACACGTCTGCGTGTGTAAATCTACTGACAACGCGATCGATCAGAACCCACGCATCTCCTCAGGTCAGGTGCGTCCCCGCCGGCCCCGGGCCAGCGCGGTGGCAGGGACGCGCGGGTCTCCACTCCCATCAGAGCCGGCCCGGGACTGCTCCCCTCCGACGCCCTGCACGTTCAGAACAGGATTCTGAGTGGTTTGTAAATATGCGTGTCTTGTCTCAATAAAACGCCCTGACCAGCCGCATAACCCTCAGAGTCCAGAAGGCAACACATGCCCCTCGTCACCCACGTCCTTGTAACACGCGTGTATGCACGTGGACGCCTGGAAACGTTCTGGAGCGTCAGATGGAACCTCCGTTTCATTAGGGGCCGCTCTCTCCCTCCACCCACAAGGCCTGCAGCCGGCTTGTTCCCTACAAGCCTTGTTCACACACGGAAGAGAAGCATCAATGAAGCCCAAGACCCCTCGCTGGCCGAGTGCAGTAACTAAGACGCAGGCAGACCCCTGAAGAGAGGGGCTCCCTGGCTCCCAGCTCCAGCTCCAGGGTCCAGCCAGACCAGAGGCCTCGCAGCCGCCCACTCAGCCCTGGACAGACCAGGACACATCCAGGCTTTAAAATGTTCTGAAATGCTGCTAAGATACTGAAGTGAAATTAGCTCAGCTTGCCTGTTGCAAAGGAGACTTTTAAAAAGCTATTTCTTCCTGTTTTGGGGCTCTTCCAGATTTCCCACCAGAGACACTGCCGCCCTCGCTCATGGCCGCGCACCCTGCAACACTCGGGAACAGGAAGAGCCGGACTCTCAGAGAGGAGTGCCGGAGGGTGGTGGCTGGGGAGGTCCAGCCGGTCGGAGCAGTCTCGGGCGCTGAGGGCAGAGGCGGGCTCCCGTGGGCAGCAGCCAGGCCTCCAGCCAGCCCGTCTGCTGGGCGCCCCGGCCACCCAGCAGCCTGGTCCTCCGAGCCCAAAACAGACAGAGACCCCCAGGGTCGCCGAGAGTTCAGTGGGCAACGGGGTTGTGGGCACATGACCATCTGAGCCCGTCCGAAGGCTGCAGTAAGTGAGCTGCTGGTCTTTTCTCTGAGCAGCTGTTAAAAATTCTTCCGTGGACCACCAAGCGCCTGCTCTGATCCAGCTGAGAAATGACAGCTCACCTGCCCGCCAGGTGCTGCAGGTCGGCAGGGGCGGAGGTAAGAGATGTCACAGGAGCTCCGCAGAACTGAAGCGGCCGCCGTCAGCGGTCGTGGTGAGCTGATTCCGGACGCGGGCTGCGGACACTCAGCCCCTGGTTAATGATCAGCGTGCTGGACTCCGGCCAGTTCAGCAGCTGCTTAACCAGCTCCCCTGGGAAGCCAACCTGGGAACACCCACCTGCCCCAGAGCACGGCCACGGCTTCCCCAGGACGCCCACACAGACGCACTGCAAGGCGGCGGCCCCCACCCCTGCCCCAAACCAGGGCCCCAGGCGGCTGGACGCTGAACCGCGACCCAGGAGGGCAGCAGTTCCGAGGTTTACTGCCCTAGGAGGGCAGCACTGGCTGAAGCGATGGGCCAAGGGGATGGTGCTGGCCCCCAGATATTCCAGCCCGCAGTTCCGCGGTGACTGGGGTGGCCCCGTTTGCTGCTCTGGAACGGCCTAATCGTCATTACTCTTGAAAAGGGACACCCACCAAGTGCAGGCATGCTGAGGGCGTTCTCCTGGAAATAAAGGGCTGGGGAGAAACACCCCCTCTGTGTGGGTCCCCAAACCTGCCGCCGAGCTGGCACGGTCAGCTCGAAGCAGAGCCCCATCCCGGGGCCAGGCTGCCTTTGTCACACACCAGGGAGCCCTTCAGGGACAGTCAATCTAATCTGAGGAATCGCGCTTCGGAGGAGGCTGATTAGTGATGCAAATGGAAGAGCACCTGTGGTGGGGACTAGCAGGGTGAACAAAGGAGGCTCAGGAGAAGAGCCCCGGGCTCCTGGGTGGGGGGCGGTGGGGAAGCTTTGATCACCCTGGAAGGCGGCTGAGGAAGACTGAAAAGCTTCCTTCAAGTTGGACTTGGCCAGGAGAGGTCTGGGAGGACCCTGAACCCCTTCCCTGGGGCAGGCCTCAGCACGTGGCAGAGTTAAACCAACGGACTATAATCTGTGTGTGTGTGTGTGTGTGTGTGTGACAAAGAAATAGGGTTTTATCAAGACTTCCACGGAGAAAAGCCTTCACGAAAGGGGTGGGTCGGAGCCAGGTGGGTGGAGGGAGGGACTTCTGAGGTCGCT
Source organism: Phyllostomus discolor (assembly GCF_004126475.2). NCBI lineage: Eukaryota > Metazoa > Chordata > Mammalia > Chiroptera > Phyllostomidae > Phyllostomus > Phyllostomus discolor. The sequence goes on from NC_040909.2 coordinate 221,431, forward strand.
GGGTTCCCGCGCCCCCCCACACCCAGCCAGTGGCAGAGCTCCGTGCACCGGGTCTGGGCCTCCTGTTCGCACCTCTCTGGGGGAGGAGCCACCCTTCTGTGAGTTCTCATCTCACCTGCTTCGCGGTGGATCAGTGCTGGATGGAAACCCAGTTAGGTAACTGAATCCCAAGCCATGCCCCACAGGGGCTGGTCGGGTTTCAGGCAGAGGTGCCCAGGCCCGGGGGAAGGTGGCCCAACAGCAGGGGCGGGGCCGACCCGGGCTTTCCCCGTGCCGGGTGCAAGGACAGGCGTCTCAGCCGCACCGCCTCGTTGGACCCGGGACAACGCTGTACGCGGCCACGGTCCCTGAACCCGTCTCCAGGCGCGGAGACCAGCTGCGTTCCTCACGGAGGGAGAGAGCGAAGGGAGCTGCGTTCGCTTCTGGCGTCTCGGAGGGCAAAGGGCAGTCCCTCCCTATTCTTCCCTGGCACGAAGGGCCACCCTCCCGGCTCGCTCCCGGCTGGGCAGGGACGGCCCCGAAGACTCAGAAGCCCGGTTCTCCCTCCTGAGCCTGGGGGGGGCCTCCCTGTCCGCCAGGCCGGCCCCGCAGCTGGACACCGAGAAGGGAGCGCGCCCCGCCCCACACAGGTCCTGTGGGAGGGGACTGGTGCCCCCCGCAGACCCTAGCTCCCTCCGCCCGAGACTGTAAACGGTGGATTTCCACAGACCGCAGGGCCCCGGGACTGACTCCGCCAGTTCCCTCTGGAAAGCTGCTCTCGGCCCCACACAGGACCCCGAGTCCTTCCTCCCAGGGGTCTGCCCCGATCCCTGCCCTGCCGGCGAGAGCGGGTCTCTGACCTGGAGCTTGCGCTCAGTGAAGGTCAGACCCCTTCCAAATGCACGTCACCCAACCTTTATCTTACATAAGTGGAATGCATGGGGGTGTAGTTTAGAAAGTATACAGTTTAACCCCCCCCAAAGCTCCTCCACAGCCCTCAACAGTAGCCCCCCAACTTGAACCCCTGGCAGCAACTGCTGGGGACCCTCCGGATGAGCGCGCACCCCAGGGTGGAGAGGCCGCGTGTGACCTGAGGGACCTTCTCCACTGACACAACCTGGAGCCTGCAGACCGTCCCCCCCTCCCTGGGCACCTGCGGCCTGGCCTCACGCCTTCCGGCAGGCCGGCCACGCACTCCTTGCTTCTCCCGTGGCGGTGGGAGCCCCGTGGCCGAGGCTTTCCGGGCATGAGCCACACGCAGCGTCCTGGCTGCCTGTGCACACATGCTCCTCCGTGGCCCCAGTGCAGAGGCCGAGCCACGGAGTTTACATGCTGCTGGACAGCGAGAGGCTCAGCTCCCGTTCCACAGGTAGCCATCAAGAGCCGTGCTGCCAGCCAGCGGCTCCGGAGGGCGCCGCGGCAACACTCTCCTCCTCCTCCTCCTCCTCCTCCTCCTCCGGGCCGGGTCGCGTCCCTCACGACGGGGTGCGCTCACGGCCTGCAGTTGCTCTCGGGCTGAGGATTCCTCCCCGTAGAAGCAGACTCGGCAAACAAACAACAGAACCCAGTTCCCGCTGCCGAGCTGTGACCACGGCCGAGCCGAGTTCTGCCGGGTCTTCTGTCCACGCCGGCCCCCAACCCCACCACCGAGGGGAGACCACAGAGTGCCTGTTCCAGGTGGCACCCGAGGGCGTGCGCCCGGCCACCAGAGGCCTGGAGGACGTGGTCCAGACACCGCGGGCAGGGCCGTGTGCGCCCGTCACCGGGGCTCCACCGGGGACGAGGGACAGAGGGAAACCAGGGCTCAGCCCTCCCCCCTCCCAGTGCAGCTCTTGACCTTGGGTGACTTCACCCTCCGAACCTCCCTTCCGTAGCTGGTAAAAGACGACAGTTCTGTTTTTTCAGAATAAATCTTTCTTTCGGAGTTACGGAAGTAATAGCATCAGACACGTAGATCTCATTGCTCAGTGCTGGGGCTACAGGAAGTACTTCATCAATGTTCGTGGTTATTTGTTATGTTAAGTGATTCCCCGTGACTATCAGGGAAGGTGTAACGCAATTCCAAACAAATCGTAGTTTCTTTTGGGTTTACAATCCTGATTTTGCAGACAGGTCTTCTTCCTACGTGAAAAGAGCCCTCATCTCGACCGCTGTGTAACGTGCTGCTGCTTCGGGCCCCTGGAACGTGGTCACGGAAGAGCAGACGTCGTTCAATAACCCAACCCCCCAACCTGGCATCACAGGCAGGTCAGGCCCGAAAGGACGCTCGGGGCCGCTCTGAGGGCAGGCGACCGAGGTTGTGCGCAAGCTCTGGTCCCAGGACGGAAGACCGCGAGAGTATCTGGGGGCCTGTAGCCATGGTGACCAAGCCTTCCGGACGCCACCTGATCCGAGGGGACGCAGTGCAGAACCCACACACGCCCGGTCGTGGTGGGACCCACAGAGGGAGGGCACCGTCGTCGGCACCTGGACAGACGCCACTGGCACCAGAGTCGCCGAGGACAGATGAACAGACGGACGGACGGGGAGCCCCCCTGCCCTGGCCTCTCCACCCTGAGTGCACGCCTCAGGGGGCGGTGCGTGCGAGGCACCTGGACAGCGAGAAGAAGTAAAGGAACAGGGACTGGGATCCCAGGCGCCTTCCCGGCAAACCTCAGATGCAGACGAGCAGACACTGGGGTCTGGAAGGGCAGAGGAAGAGTGGGAGGAAGGGGGAGGGGGAGGGAGGGGGAGGAGCAAGCAGGCAAAGCGAGGGGCGGGGCTGCAGGTCTGGTGGGGAGACTCATCCGAGAGCCCTCGGTCCCAGGTGGCAGCAAGACGACCAGGAAGAAGCAGACCCCTTGGTGGGGGGGCTGGAGAACCCCCACATTAAGGGGAGGGCTGGGGAGGAGGGCGCACCTGCTGGGAAGCCAGGAGTTGAAGAAAAGCCAGCAGAATGCAACCAGAGAACGGCTCACTTGGAAGGTTCTAGAACTTAGTTCCAGCAAGATGTGTCAGCAGGAAAAGGTGGAAGCCAGTCCAGGAATGGGCGGCCCCGAGCTGGTCGGGGACATGCTGCCCGGGGTGGGGGAGGGGGGCGGGGGAGGGGCTCCCACACTGGACCCTGGGGCGGACACGAGGATGCGCCTGGCCGGGGACGTCTGTGGTGCCCCCCAAAGAGGAGCCACAGACGCACATCTGGAGCCTGTGCCCCCCCCCCACGCGTCCCGGCTGCTCCCAGCCCTGCCCACTGAGGACGTGCTCCAGCCCAGAGGTCTCCCTGCAGACACGTCCGTGACGCGGAGACCGCGGTGGCCGGGGGGGGGGGGGCCCTGAGCTGCTCAGCCGGCCCCGTCCTCAAACCCCCCCCCCCGTGGGGCAGGTTCCACCCAGAGAAGTGTCTTCCACCCTCACTGCATCCGAGACCCGCGGAGAAAATGGACCTGGAGGGACGGGGGACCGTGTGGGTCCCCCTCCGCTGGGGGGACTGCAGCCCGGGGTCCCGATCGGCCCAGGAAGCGTCTCAGGCTCACAGAGAACCTGTCCTGTGTCTGAGGAGCCGCTCCGACCGCCCGTCACCCCAGGGCCACCGCACAGGCCTCCCGTGGCCCGTGGGGAGCCTGCTGACAGCCTGCCCCTGGGCCCGCCCCAGACACTGGGTCACGGACACTGCCCTGCGATCGGCTGGCCTGGCCTGTGGTTTGTGCGGCTCCGTGGCGGGCAGCCCCTCTGAGCCCAGCCCACCGAGGCCCCTGCGGCCCAGGGGCAGGTTCCTGGGTCCCCCCGCCCAGCACACGCTGGCCAGACCAACGCTTTGTAACAAAGCCTCTTCCCAGAAAAATGTCAGCTTTACAAAACAGCCCTGGGCTGTCACGTGACAGCAGGCAGCTCTGTGTACCCCTCCACTGCGCTCCCCCCGCCCCGCCCCCCCACGAGCCCCCCCACTGCCCAGCTCTGTCCTCGGCATCTTTCCGGGGGCCGGTGGCCTCGCGACGTCACCACGTTCACGAAACAGAACGACAGGCAGTGAGTCCTCAGGCCAGGCCTCCTTGCCCCCATGCTCGAGTCCTGAGCCAGCTCTGCAGGCCCCAGCCGCGCGCTCAGCGGCCGAGGTGGGAGCCGGAGCGGCCGCGTCGGCCGGGTCGCTTCTAACCGAGGGACGAGGGACGAGGGACATCTGGGTGCGCTGCACAGAGGTCACTGCAGGGAACCAGGGACGGACCAGGCTGGGGTGGTGGCAAGTGGCCCCGAGTCTCTGCCGACTCCTCACCAGGAGGTGGAGTCCTGCTCCTCCCTGGAATGTGGGCCGGCCTTGGACCTGTGGGGTGGGGGGCGGGTGACAGTGTGACTCCTCAGTGAGGTGACAAGGGTGCTCAGGGACCACGGCACCCAGCCGGCTCCGCCAGCCTCCCGGACCAGGATGGACATGGGGACCTGCCAGCGGCCCCCAGGTTCCGGTCCAGCAGGTGTGGGCGGGGCCCGACTCCCACTCCCCACGGGTTCCCGGGAGCTGCGTGCCGTGTGTGCTGGGAACCCACTCTGAGAACCACAGGCCCAGAGAGCGAGAGGGACCCTCCTGCCGGAGGAAGTGCCCCCACAGCGGCCCCCAGCGTCACCCGCCGGAGGCGCAAGTGGTGTCACATTGCCCTTTCCTTCACGGCCGCTGAGACCCGGGTGGGAGAGGCGTTAGGGCACAAGTGGGGCAGACGGTGGCTCCACAGACGGCAGCGTGGCGGTTCTGTGGCATCGTCACTCAGGCCGATGGGGGCCAGGCACCAGCGGTTCCGGGGCGAGGGTGGGGGAGGCCCTGAGTCTGTCCTGAGTCTGTCCTGGCTGACACGTGCAGGACGATCAGAAACACGGTGTTGGCCCCAAAAGGGCAGCCCAGCTGCAGAGCGTTTGGCCTGTGGCCAGACGCACGTGTGTGCCGTCGGGGCGACCACCTCACGCCGGCACGGCCAGTTCTCGGCACTTGTCCCTCACGCCTTCCCATGAGGCCGTCCTGCGGGGTTTGGCATCGTGGGGCGGGGCCTCTGCCGTGTCCGGAGCGTCCGAGGGCAGCCTCTGTGCAACTCGGGCGACCGTCACGGTTGCCAGACTCGGCCGCGCCTGTGCCCGGAGCACAGCCGGGCCGCCGGGCCTCCGATGAGTGGAGAACGTGGTCCTGGAGGCGGCGTCCCCGGCTGGGCCGGCAGGCGAAGGTGAGGTCTTCCCCACGGGGTCCTGCCCCCCCCCCCCACCGTGTCTTCTCCGTGTCGCCAGCCCACGGCCGCGGCCCCGGTGTCTCCCTCTACCAGCCTCTGCCAGCTGCCCAGTCCTGGGCTGTGTCTGTTTCCCCTCCGCGAGAACCGCTGTTCTCGGCTCGGATGTGCCGGCGGCACTCTGGCCTGTGAGGCTGCAGCCGGAGTCCACCTGGAGTCCCGGCCGCGGCAGGGGCTGAGGGACAGGTCCCGTCGAGCCGCTCGCCCCAGACCGGCTTCCACTGCGGCTGCTCCGGGACTCTCGTGACTTGTTGCCCCGCCCCCGCCGGGGGGCTGTGGGTGGGCCCAGCTCCTGACCGGACGTCCAGTCGGGACCGGCTGCAGAGTGGACGCTCCGGGGCTGAGGCCACTGAGTCGCGCCTCTGAGGGAGAGCCACCACCCGCACGCCCTCAGCGGGCCCCGGGGACGTGACACCTTCTCATGCTGGGCTTCGCGGCTCCCAGGAGCCTCTAGATACCCACCCTTCCCGGCGGGTTACGGGAAACTCCCACGTCCCCAGACTTCGGGGAAACCCCCGACCCTGGGCGTCCGGCTGGGGTGAAGTGCTCCCCTCTTCAGCAGCACCCCAGGTCCGTCCGCCGCGGGCCACGCAGACCCTAGGGGCCGGGTCCTGGTCCAGGTTCAGGTCCCGCCCGCGCCCAGCCCGCGGCCTCGGCTTCGCCAGCCCCCGCCGCCACGTCCCCGGCCCCGGCCCTCCCGGAGGAAGTGAGCGCCATGTGTTTCTGATTCATTTACGTGTAGCTCATCACAATGTAGTGCTGTAAGCGCTCTCGCGTCCAAGAAGCATTCGGAGCCTTTTTACGAGACTCTCAACCCTCCCCCGGAGCCAGGAAGCGGGGACGGGCCAGGAGTAAACGAAGTCAGGTTCCGGGTCGACCGTGGCCCCGACCCTGACCCCGACCCTCAGGGGCTCACGGCACCAGCAGCGGCAGGGACGCCCCGCCCTGTCTTCAGGGTGCCGTGCACGTGGCCCTGACCCGCCTGGACCCAAGTGACCACGGCGGCCTCCACCGCTGACTCCTGCGCGGTCCCCTCGGGCCGTGAGGGTCCCACCCCCCATGCCCCCACCCCCTTCGCCCTTGGTCACTGAGGTGCGTCTCTGAGACTCTCCTGGCTGCGACTCCACCCAGGGCCTTCCTTTGCACCGGGGACGTCTGTCCGTCTGTCTTTCCCTGGGACAGTGATGGTGGCACTGACACAGGCTCGGCCTTCGGCTGGTGACACTTTGGGGGTTTAGTCTCTCTGCACCAGGAGAGGCTCCGAGCTCCGAGGAAAAACCAGCTGCAGCTGCCCGGACGGCCCGGCTCTGCTCTGCGAAACCACAGGGATGTGCTGAGTCACCCCGTCTACCCCCTGAGGGCCAGTGGGGGGTGCTCGCTCCTTGACCCCGAGACGGGGGTTCTGGAGAGGCCTCCCCCAGCCTCGTCGTCAGTGGAGGGGAGCCCGTCTCTGTCTGCGTGTCCCGGCCTGCGTCCCTCGGTCAGGGAGGGGCTGGGCCTTCCAGGGAAGTGTGAGGGCCTGGAAGTCTGTCCCCCCGCCCCGGGCTGTGGGCCCGGAGGCGGCCCAGGGCCAACTGCTCTTCCGGAGGCCGCACACACACACCCACCGCTCACCCGCACACGCCAACCCAGGGGGCCGTCCACAGGGCGTCCCGTCCCCCGGAGCCCGGCCGAGTCCCCGAGAGGCCTGGGGACAGTGTGGGTGACTCCCACGCAGACGTCCGGCACTGTGAGTGCGGCCGGTCCCGGCAGACCCGCCGCAGGACGGCAGCGGGAGGACCCTGCAGGCCAGTTGGGTCGGGCAGGCCTCCCGAGACCAGGCTGAGTGACATCTCTGCGACCTTGACCCCGAGCCTCAGCTGGAGCCGATCGGGAGGGACGTCCGCCCACACGTCCTTGCGCAGGCGGCTTCCTCCTGGCAGAGGGCGCGGGGCTGGGGGCGCGGGCTTGTTCCTCCACGAGAAGAGCTGGCTTGTCCGTGACCCCAGGTCATGGGGGTCGCAAGTGTCCTTCCGGAGGTGGCAGGGCCGCCTGGCAGGCCGTGGGAGCCTGCAGGACCCCGTGGTGGTGGGCGCACCCACATCGGTGCCGCTGCCCCAGGACTTCTGTCTTAGGGTCTGCGGACAGCCGGGCGTCACCTGCTGCCCGTGTGACTGCTGGTCAACAGGGAGGGTTTTCCTCTAACTTCCTCCCTGGACACGGTTTCTGCTGTCCTGGTGTCCTTTGTGGGAATGCGCGTGTTTTGTAGGTGGGGACGCAGGCGTGTGGATCTCGATGGCCAGGTGCACCGTGGGGATGACCAGGTGCACCGTGGGGATGACCAGGTGCACCGTGAGGATGACCAGGTGCGCCGTGGGGATGACCAGGTGCGCTGTGGGGATGACCAGGTGCACCGTGGGGATGACCAGGTGCACCGTGGGGATGACCAGGTGCACCGTGAGGATGACCAGGTGCGCTGTGGGGATGACCAGGTGCACCGTGGGGATGACCAGGTGCACCGTGAGGATGACCAGGTGCGCCGTGGGGATGACCAGGTGCACCGTGGGGATGACCAGGTGCACCGTGGGGATGACCAGGTGCACCGTGAGGATGACCAGGTGCGCTGTGGGGATGACCAGGTGCATCGTGGGGCCCAGTCTTCCCGCCGGGCCTCACGCACGTCCTGCACAGAGGTGTCTCCCAGGCTGACGCCTGGCACCCAGCGAGCACCCGGAAGGTGTCATGAGCCGTAACGCCAACAGGCAGTTCCTCTCTTCCAAAACAAAGTACCTGGTTTTGTCACCTTTCCTTACACTCTTGCTAAACGCCAAGACAGCTCCTTGACTCAGTCTTCTCGGGAGACACCCTGTGTGGGGAGTTCAGGGCTGTCCGTGGGACGAGGCCAGGCGGGTGTCTCTGTGGAAACCCCCGGTCCCCGTTCCTGTGCACGCCGCCGGCTGGGGCTCGAGTCCCAGCACACGAGCAGGCCGGAGTCCTCACGTGCAGCGCGCACCTCCTGCGTGAGACTGAGCGCCCCCAGGGGCCTCTCGGGAGACGCTGAGGCAGCTCCCGCCAGAGCACCTCCCCCCTGAAGGCTCCGGCCCCGTCCTGGTGGCACATTTGCTCACAGGCACCCGGGGTCCCAGCCCAGGCCCGATGCACCAGAGACTCGGCCAGGGCCCGGCGGCAGCCTCCTGCCCTGGTTCCCCAGGGGGGTGGCTGCAGGGTCGGCACAGGGAGCCGGGCTGGGGCAAGCAGGATGCCCGCCCGGCGTCACTCCAGCCTCACAGCAGCATGAACGGCACACAGAGGGGGCAGACAACCCCACCTTGGGGGCTGCCCTTACACATCTGGGGGGCAGAGCTGGAGTCGGGGGGACTCTGTCCCCACAGTGGTTACGCCTAGAAACTTCCAACGGCGGCAGCAGCCATGGGCAGCTTTACCCGCTCGCCTGCACCAAGCTCAGTCCCTGTTCTCGGAGCCTGTGAACCCTGGCTTCCTGAGCAGGACTCGGGGGGTGGGGGGGTGCCACCCCAGGGAGTCAGCCCGGCAGGAGGGGAAACACGACTTAAGGGTCTCCTGCACACCTGCAAGGCGCTGTCTGGATTCCGGCCCCAGCCGGACACTCGGCAGCTGTGTCACCTGGGTCACGTGACAAAGCTCCTCGGGACCCACTGCGCCCACATGTACAACGAGGGGGAGGGGAGGAGTGTCTCAGAGGGCCGCTGTGTGGGCATTCACACTCACACTCACACACACACACACACACACACACGGGCGGGGGGGTGGCTAAGAACACCTTGGGGCACGGTGTCCGAGCTCTGAGCTGGACTGTGGTCACCTCCAGCCGCAGCAGCACCGCTCACGGAGTGCAGCCGGCAGCAGGGGGTGTGACAGTGGCAACCTGGAGCACCCCACGCCCCTCCACCGAGACGCTCCAGGCAGCAGGCCCACACCCCGGGGTCGAGTCTGTGAGTCCCGCCCGGGAGACCTCCAAGACACAGAGACAAATGAGCCCAGGCCCAGGACTGCCCCCCGAGGTGAGCTCGCGGTGACCAGGCGGTGACCGGGCGGTGACCGGGTGCCCTCAGTGTGCAAGGCCCCCGCAGAGCCCTCAGCGGCTGGGGCCATACTCCGGCACACCGGCCTGGCAGCCACCTGCTCCGGCTACCACACAAAGCAGACACGTCACAGAGGGGAGAGAAAAATTAAATACGTCGGTGTTTGCATTTCAGAGGCAATTAGGGATTTACAACGGGAGCTCCCCTTTCTGGACGGGAGCCAGGAGGTCCCGACGGACGGCTGTGCCGCCATCGCTGCTGCCGCCTGCAAGGGGACACCTGCAGCCCCCCCCTCCCCCGCTGGGAGGGGCCCGGCCGCCGAGACCGAGCCCGACTCCCGGGGCAGGAAGCGGCCGGCCCGCAAGCCTGCAGCCCCCCGGGAGGGAGGGAGGGACCACAGAGCGGACAGCCTGGCTCTGCGTCCACCCGCGGGAGGAGGACCCGGACACCCTCACGGCGCCAGGTGTTCAGAGACAGCTCAGGCCTCGGAGGAGTTAACACCTCCCCACCGACAGTCTGAGGAAACGCTGCTCGCCTCGGGAGGGCGGCCCCTCCTCTAGGAGAGCCAGGGCCGTCTTCGGGCGGCTGCGGCCAAGGTGGGGACGCCCGGGGCAGGGGAGGGCGCTCTGGAAAGCCACGTCCAGGGCCCGGGGTGGGGGGTGGGGATGCCGGGGTGGGGCCGTGGGTCCTCTCTTTCTGAATCCCAGACGACTGCTGTCCCAAATGTACAGAAGCAAAAGAACAGGTTTAAGCACAGGACTGTTCACAGCAGATTCACGTCCTCCTCCCGTGTCCTCACTCGTGACACAGACGCACACTCGTGGCAGAAGCTGTAGGGGCGGACGGCGGGGAGCGCAGGGCTGTGCGGGGCTGATCGGGAGGACGCCGGCCCCCGCACACACCCCCACCCCCCCGGAGTCCGTCCCGCAGACGGAGTGGGGGGGGGATCCTCCCGCCTGCACGTTCTCCAGCACGACCGGGGCAGCTGCAAGTGCGCTCGCGTCTGGGAAACTGGGAGAGACCCCCTCAGACCCCAGGGGGTCGCCGCTGCAACGGGCGAAAACCCTCCAGGATCGGGGACGTTCTTCACTCCAGAAAAGAAGGTGAACAAAAAGCTAAGACTTCGCCAAAAATGGTTTCAGACGTGGATGCCATAAAGCTTACACAGAACAACGTATGAGAACGTACATAATGGTGGAACAACCGTGAACGGCTGATAGAAAGAACACAGTCACGTCGTCCCTGTCCTTCTGGCAGAGGCGATGCTCTCAGAAGGGACGTGACTCCTTTCAGCCGGAGCTGCCGGACCCCCAGGCACAGCCGGGGACGTGGCGGCTGTCGGGGGTGGGGGCAGCGACTCACTGAGCAAGGGGGTCCGTGGGCAGGCCCACGACGCCCACCCTGAGACCCGAGGTGAGACGCCGGCATGTGACACGGAAGGAAACAGCCAGGGAGAGGCACCGCATTCCAGACCCGTGACGACCACTGTCTGCGACCGCTGGTGGGATCACAGGGTCCTGGGCACGAGGCCCTGCGTTTGCAACAAAGCCCAAGTCGGCAGTGAAGGGCAGCCACACTCTCCTGTTTTTCCCCACCACAAGAACGAAGGAGTCAGAGCCTCGGAGGAGAAACAGTCCCCGGAATCCAGCCTCCTAACCTGAAGCTAGCGATCGGGTTCCAGGCAGAGACGAACGCTTTTCTCAGAGACGGAACAGCTGTCGCCTGCGGTGCTCCCCCACCCCCCACCCGCCCCGGAAATGGAGACGGCCCAGCAAGGAACACGAGTGCTGGTTCCCTCTGAGCGCAGCCGGCTGCCCATCCAACTCGAGCTGCCTGGGCTTCGGACACCAGGCTCCGGAGGTCCTCCCTACGCAAGAGCAGGGGGGTGGGGGGTAGAGTTGGGGGGTGGGGCTTGGCCCGTCCTGCGCAGGGCCAGCCCCCTGGGCCTGGGGGCCTGAGGCCTGGAAACCCCCTCCAAGGCCCTGCTTATGGATCAGCTCGAGGCTTGGGGGCTGGGGCTGGGGCTGGGGCTGGGGGCAGCCGAGGGCGAGGGCGGCAGAGGCTGGGGCAGGGGGGGCAGGGCCGCCTCCTCCTGGGTCTGGTGGGATTCCAGGCAGGGTCACTGGGGTATTAACACTCTCAAACTGACACAGCTATTTTTACCCAGAGCTGCCGGATCCCCAAATAGAGCCAGAGAGGTGGCGGCGGCCAGTGGGCGGCGGCAGCAGCTGCAGCCCCCAGGTCTCCGTGTCGGACGGAACCAGGGGGTCAGGAAGCCCACGGCGCTGTCAGCCAGCACTCCTCCGCCCCGAGCGCCCCGGCTCCTGTGCGCGCGGGGGGCTGGGGTGGCGCGGACGCCCCTTCCCTCGGCCTGAGTGACGTGGGTCACAGAGGCACGGAGGACGGGGACGGAGAGAGGGCACGCGGTCATGGGAGCTGCCCCCTGGGGAAACACGTGAGCGGTAAGCCAAGCCGCCCAGCAGCACAGCCGCCATCCGAAGGGGCCGCCTCTCGGGACGACTTCCTGGGGCGTCCGGCTGGAAACTCGACTTCCCAGGGACACCCCCACCCCCCCGAGCGAAACGGCTGCTCCGTGCGAGGCCGGACTGACCTGCGAGGGCACGGCTGGTGTCTGCACGCGTGGAGCGGCTTCTGCGCACCTGCTTCTATGGACACGCTTCCCACCCCCAGCACCGGGGGGGGGGCCCACCTTCCCTTCTGGCAGCTGCCGGGACCCCGAGGCCCGTGTGCCACGGAAACGGGCTGTGGTTCCCAGAACCCCTCTGAGATGCAGACCGACGGGAAGGCCCCGTATGGCATAGCTCATCCCTCACTTTGTTATGGGGTGCAGCCAAGAGGGGGACCCCAAAAAGGGATTTGGAGTGGGGTCCAGAACTCAAGGTGTCCAGGAGTTTTTAGGATGTCCTCACCCCTCCCCTGCACAGGTGTGGGTTGGGGGAAGGGATACAGGGAGCAGGGCCATTGAGAGCTGTTTTGCATAGCCACAGCCCTGCAGCTAACCTCTGGCGTGGTCATTTAACATATCTATAACCTTTAACTGGTTACATAGACAAGTTAAATAGCTGTGGCCATGCTCTGAGCCAGGGGGATGGAAGTAACTTCCCCGCCAAGATGTGACTGGGGGGCAGGTCCCCCGAGTTACAGCGCCTGCGTGGGAGCTTGGAGATGATTGGCTCCATGACATGGGGCCACGCCTGCCCAGACTCACGATGGCGACCAGTAAAGCTGGAAAGATCTGAGGGTGCTGGCAGGTGTAGCTGATTGTGGGAGGAGTTGGAAATGGGGCTGCAGAGGAAGATTGGAGAGGGGGATTTAAACTGAGACACGGCAGCCATTGGAGGGAGAACCACTTGGCTTTGCCAGAGTGGGGGCTCCCACAGCCATGGTGCAGAGGGAGGACCTCGCTGCTGTGGCAGTGCAGGAGGGAGGACCACTCGGTCTTTAGCAGACTGGGAACCCCTGTAGCCCTGTGAGAGAGAACCACCACCCGACTTCAGCAGAGATCCTGGCGAAACAACTGATGGTGCCGGGAACTGAGGAAGCCCTACCAGCCGAGCACGGATCACTGGGAAGAACCGGGGGCTGCCTGAGCCACGGACTTCTATTTCTTTCCCTGAGATATGGTACCCCAGACTGGGCCAAGGGGGGAAGGAAGGACTGTGTGTGTTTGTGGGTGTTCTGAGGGACTTTGGGATTTTGACGAAGACATTAGGTCACTACTTTAAGTGTGTACAGCATTAGATAAACGTTTCCTTTCCTTTTCACAAGTCTCTGGCATTGAGAGACGTCTTTCCTAGAAGGCGGCGGACGTAACGAACCTGGGGGGTTCCTTTCGGTAATAGTACATTGCCCTTTGGCCCCCTGTGTCCTGTAACGCAGTTGGGGAACCGCGTTACTATCATTACTATCGGGGCCTCTACCAGAGACCAGTGTTTGCCAAGGTCCACCTTCCCAGGCCCCGCCCAGAACCCACCAGGCCCCGCCCAGAACTCGCCAGGCCCCGCCTCCCACCCCGCCCCCGGGGCCCCAGGTCCCGCCCGCAGGCTCCCTGCCCCCGAAAGCGAGCACAGCAGCCTCCGACGCCCACCGTCTTGGGGCACGAGCGATGAACACAGGCTCCCCCCCACACACCGGTGGGACAGCACGAGGTTCCGCACCTCCGGTCTCTGTAACTTGGGGGGAGGGGAACGGAACTCTGCCGGAAAAGTGCCGGCACCCCTCTCCGGGGCTTCTCACCGGCAGGGCGGAGCACGTATCCCGGGGCGGCTCTGTCCCCGCGCAGCGTTTTGAGGTTACCCCATCGGACCACCAAGGGAAACCACGTTCCCAGACTTCCCTGCGGGGCCCATTTAGCCGTGGGCTGCAACTTGGCAAATTACATTTTCTATTAAAAAAAAACCAAAAAAGGTAGACGGGCTGGATAAATCGCGAGCAGCGCCAGGGAGAGAGCCGGGCTGGGAGGAGCTGCAGGAGGAGCCTTTGACAGTCACGCCTGTTTCCGTGGACGGAAACCCCGGTGCGCAAAAGCGGTGCCTGCTTTCTGCCTCTGCATGCGGTACCGGTTTGGAGCCCGACGTCTAGCAGCCGCCACTTTGCGCGACTTCTGTTAAACGCTGGGGGCCATGCACCCACTTGGGATTTTCTGCACATTGGCTATGAAAAATAATAATTTTCAAATGCCTGAATTTTCCACCTAGTTAAGGGCTGAGTGGAACAGACTGAACAGAGACCACATGGTCTCAAAAGCCAGAACCATCGACCGCCTGGCCCTTGAGAGCAAAGGCTGGCTGGCTTGGTCCTAGCGTCTGCTGAACAAGCAGGTCCTCGGAGGGGTTACCATGGCCCCCCCCCCCCGGCCCCGCCCCCCCCCCCATAAAGGGAAGGCAAGTGCGGTCGGGACGGGGAAAGCAGTCTGCTAGAAGCAAGGGAGGCAGGAGCTAGGACCCGAGGCGGCCGGGCCTGGCGTGGGTGCTGGGTCACAGGCCTGCCTAGCACTGCTGGGGGCGGCCTGCTCCCTGGCCCCCACAGTCAGCGTCTGGGCTCCGGGGGACACTCCGCAGGACAGAGAGCAGCGGACACAGGACAGTCGCTCTGTAGCCCTGGGGCCCACCTGCCTGCTTGCTGTGCAGACACGGGCCATCCCTCCCCGTCATCCATCCCCACCAGTCCTCCTGACCCTTTTCATTTACGCATCTGGGCTGTCCTCACCGGCAGCCCCACGGCTCGACTGTGGTGCAACCTCAGAGGCTGGGATCCCCGCCCAAAGTACCTACCCCATCCTCTCCTGGTGGGGCACAGAGGGGGCCTGGTCTGCCCCTGAGGAGCTCAGCACCCTGTGCCCACTGGAGTCCGGCTCCCTCCTCCCCGTCGAGAACCTTCCTGCCCAGCATCATCAGCGCCCCCCCCCCCCCCCCCCCATGCTCAGAGCTCAGCCGGTCCTTGCACCCGGGCTCCGAAATCACCAAACGTGGGCGCTCACCAGCCCGGTGCCCCTGGGTGCGTCCAACCTCTGACAGCCACAGTCCCCATCAGCAAAAGGGGGACCAGATGTTTGTCAGGCCCCGCCCTCGAGAGGACATCCAGCACAGGGCTGTCCTGCCTCCCCCAGGCGGCAGGCCAGCAGAGGGCCGAGTTCCAGGGACCCGGGGGACTGAGCGGCAGGGACAGCTCCTCTTCGGGAGCTCCTCCTGGCTCCCCGGGGCCACGGAAACCCCCACATGCTGCCCCTGGGCAGGACACCCTGCACCTGGAAAGTGGGGGGGGGTGAGGGGCGAGCCTTGAGCTTCACACCGGCGAGCTCAAGATCAAAGTGGTCGGCGACCACAGAATCCACAGACTGAAAGCTGAAGTTCAAAATCACAGCCCGGTCTCCCGAGTTTAAAACGTCCTCAGGGGGCGAAGGCAAAGCTGATGGCTAACAGATTTTATCAGATCTGCTCCGGCAGAACAAGCAGTGAAATTGCTTCTCACTCAAAGTCCACGGAATTGCTGAAGAAAAAAAAATAGTAAAATTCCCTGAGGTTTATTTACCTGCCAGACGTTTTTCAGAAAACGACCCTTATTAAAGAATAAACCGGGTTCCCTTCTGAAAAATGTGTTTTCATAAAAATTCTCACACCTCAGTCGCCGCCCTCCACTCCGTGTCCGCCTCTGAACTCCGGCGTCCCGGGGCCGGCTCAGCTCTCAGGCTCCGGCACCTGCCGGCCTCACGTCCACGGGAACGACGCAGGGCCTCAGGCGTCTGGGGGCCGCCTGTGTGGGGGCAGGGGCTGGCCCTCACGGGGGGGGGGGGGGTGTCCCGGCAGCCCACACAGACTAGTAAGTAAAATTAAACAGCAAACGCCACTGGAAAGCCCAGTAAAATAAAGTTCAAGAAGCGAAGCCTGTGACGGGTGCTGGCACGGGAATACTGCTCACATGGCGAAAGGGCACAACAGAGGGACAAGGGGGCAGGGCCTCTCTGACAGCAGACGCAGCCGAGACCGCGGGGACACAGCCGAGACAACCAGGGGAGGAGCCACCGGCAGCCGGGGGCAAAGGCCACATCCCCCTCGGGGATCCCGCCCACAGAGCGGCACGGCCTCCGCGCACCTGCGTGTCTGTCCGCCAGGAGCTGGTCGTGGGTCTAGGGAGAAAGTCGTTGTCTTTCCAAGTCAGAGGCGAAAAGCCACCAACGATGAGGCCACTGGGCTTCCCTGGGACGCGCACGAGGCTCCGGCTGCTGCCGAAACAAACTCCCCGCTGTGCCGGGTTCCCCGCTGCGCCTGTGAGGCCATGGACGGCTCGTTGATGGCTCGTGTGGACCGGAGACGTTGGGTAGCCTCGGAGGCCCCGGAGAGCCGAGCGGAGTGGAGAACCACTGTCCTGCGGAGTCCTGACGAGGCTCCTCATTCCTGCAGCCGTGACACTGCACTGAAGTCCACCTCTAACCTGTCCCTCGGGAGGGCAGGCCCCTGGACGGCCCGGAGTGCACAGGCTGGCCACCCAGCCCTGCTGGTGATGCACGATTCACAGCCCCCGCTCCCAAGACGTGACTTTTGCCACACGATTTCACGGAAATTAAATGAGCAGCCACGGCACCAAGGAGACACCTAAATGCTGTGACTCCAGTGGGTGACACCCAAGGACGGAGCGCCGGGCTGAGGCCCTCCCTGCCCGACGAGGGCAGACCCGGCCCGCGGTTTCAGAGAGGCCGGCAGGCGTCAGGTCGGGAGGTGGGACCTGCGGCAGAAGTTCCGTTCGGTGCTCCGCCCCCAGAGGCAGCTTCGCTGTTCCCCTTTCCACGTGAAAACTCGGGTCCTTCCAAGCAGAACCACCCGGCCCTCCCGGGCACCCGCTGCCACTGAAGCCGGAACCAAACTGGCACCCGCTGGCTGCACGGGTGGAGCTGGGAGGCTCCTGAGGGCTGGGCCTCGGGGTGACCCGGCCTGTACCTGGGTCCTCGTGGCCACGTCTGACACAGCGTGCCTCGGTTTCCCCGTCAGACGCGGGGCGTCGTCGGGGTCACAGAGCCCCGAGGACCGCCTCCCACCAGCTGCATGGTGGGGAACGTCTCAGGCGATTCCGCCCTTCACCTGAGCGAGGGGCACCGTGACAGTCTCCCAAAGCCAGTCAGGCTGAGCCAGCAGAATGGGGCGCGAGCAGAACACGACCTTCAAGTCACCTGCCGCAGCCTCTCCCCTGCGTGGGCAGGCGAGCCGCAGTGAGCAGCTGGGACTCAAGTCCCGAAAGCCCCCCCCACCCCCGGCCCGAAGCACAGAAACACAGAACATCGACTCTGCGGCTCACAGCAGCCGTGTGCTCGCCTGTGTCGGCCCCTCTCCCGGGCGCTCTCTGGTGCCGCCGTCTCTCAGAGCTTTAACCAGCGTCGTGCGACATCGTGCTTCCCCCACAGCCGAGAGCACTTCCCGCCCGGCCCGTCACCGAGACTGAACCTCACTCAGGGACAAACGTCAGCGTGACGGGCTGTTTCCTTCTTCCAAATGCACAGGAGCCCCCAAGCAGCCTTCCGAAGCGTCCCAACGGCCAGAAGACGGAACTGAACCGGCTGCCCCTCCCCCCACACACGCAGGTCACAACCACACTGGGCCCCAAAGTCGACCCACAGGGTGACACTTCAGGAAGTCACAGCAAACACGGGAGGGTGCTGCTGGCCACCGAGGACGGCCGGTCACGTCTCAGCCACAGCGCACACACGTGTTCTGGCACCGGGGCCTGTGAGCACGTCCTCGGGGTGAGGGGTGGGCAGGCGGGCAGGCAGGAGGGCCCTGCGGTCACAGGGCAGGTCCCTGCGTCTGGGCCCCACGGGGAAGCAGCGGCGGCAGCAGCAGCAGCGGTCAGGCCGCGCCCTCCGGCACTTGACTCTGAGCCTCTCAAGGAGAAGTGCCCACCTCAAGTGCCTGCCGGGGCCCGGGCTGCCCGCTGAGCGCTCGGCGCGGGCCAACCCCCCTCTGGGAGCCTCTTGTCCGCTAATCCCCTCTGCACCCGGGAGGCCGGCCTCCCCGGACAGAAGTGCCTCTGGGCCGAGCCGTGAAAGCCCCGAGGCGGAGCCCAGCACTCGACCGGGCTGCGGAGGCCGCTGGGGGCAGGGGGCGGGGGGGGGGGGGCTGCACCGATGCCCGACACCCGACACGTCTCGAAGACGGTGCAGCCCGCGAGTCCTGCCAAGAACGCAAGAACGCACATCCACTCCTACAGCGGAGCGCAGCCAGAGGCCGCAGCCAACGCTGACTCAGCCCAGAGGCTCGAAGGTGATTTTTTTTTTACCCGAATCCACGTCTCCCCTCGTCTCACCCTTTCGCGAGCCTGGCAACCAGCTCCACGACCAGGGCACTCAGGACGCAGCCCCACTGCCCCACGAGGTCGGACGCGGCTGGTCTGCCCCTCCCGGGGGGGGGGGGGGGGGGGGGGGAGGGAGCCGCTCCCCTGAAGCTCGGTCCCGGAAAGGCTGCTGCATGGGGCGCAGAGCCCTCCACGCCCCGAAGGGCCCCGTCCTTCCTGCAGCTCAGCCCCGGGCCAGGGAGCTCGGGTGATGGCCTCAGTCAGAAACAGCGAACACGCGTGTTCACCCTTCTCTCGTCTCCCTCGTGGGAGGAGGGACGCCAACAAAAACACTAGAAGGAGAAACGCCAGAGTGTTTGCGGCCCGGGTTTCCTCCCAGGAGCTCTGTGGGACCACGGCGGAATAAAAGGTGTCTGCTCACCACGGGAACCAGCGACAAGGTGAGAGTTTAACCCACTTAATGGGAGACCATACATATCTGATAAGGGACTGATATCCAGACTTCCTAAAGAACTCATACAGCTCAACACCAGAAGAAGAAACAATTTAGTTAAAAAAAAAACAGGCAAAGGCTCCGGACAGACACTTCTCCAAAGATGCCGAACGGACACATGAAAAGACGCTCAATGTCAACGATTATCAGAGAGACGCAAATGAAAGCCACAGTAAGATACCGCCTCACACCTGTCAGAAGGGCTGACATCAACGTATCAACAAACAAGTGCTGGCGAGGATGTGGAGAAAGGGGAAGGCTTTCGCACTGCTGGTGGGAGTGCAGGCGGGTGCGGCCGCAGGGGAAGCAGGATGGAGTCTCCCTGAAGCTAAAGACGGAACTGCCCCGTGACCCAGCGATGCCACGTCTGGACAGGGAGCCGCAGAAACCGGAAACGCTGGTCTGAAACAATATGTCCACCCCCACGTTCATTGCAGCGTGATTCACAGCTGCCACGACTTGGGAGCAGCCCCAGTGCCCAGCCGCAGGGGAGTGGACAGAAGAGCCGTGGTGCCTCTGCACAGCGGACCGGTGCGCAGCGGCGGGAAAGGAGGAGGCCTGACCGTCCGTGACAGCGTGGACGGGCCTGGAGGACAGCGCTGCACTCGGCGAAGGAGGCCAGTCAGAGAGAGACCGATGCCCTGTGACTTCACGTGCCAGTGGAATCTGAGGAACAGCAAACAGAAGGGAGACAGACCTACGGACAGAGGGGACAGACTCCCGAGGGGAGGGGCGGGGGCCGGGTGAAAAGGGTGCAGGGACCGAGCAGGACCGAGTGGCGGCTGCAGAACAGGCACGGGGCCCTGGCGTCTGGCATGGGGAGCGCAGTGGACGGTGTTGGGATAACCGCGTGCGGTGCCCAGCAACTGCTGACCACTCCCTGAGTTGTGCGCCGTCTGACCGCTGCTGCGCCGCACACCCGCAGTGAGTACAGAACGGTGCCGGGGGAGTCCAGTGCAGCCAGCAGGTGGACGGACAGCGAGCTCGCACGGTGTTCTCCCTGGGGGCTCACAGGCTGGCTCGGGAGGCACTGTGTGTGAGAACAGCTCCGGGCCCAGGCCCGTGCCGCCCACGGCCCCAGAGGAGCCGGGGCCGCTGGAGAAGCCTTCCCTGCAGGACCCTCCACTGTGTCCCCTCGCGCCTCGAAGGCCACCTGCAGGGCCCCTACCCAGGCCACCGGTAACCAGTTGGGGAGGCTCTGGTGCAGGACAGCGCTGCCCCCGCAGTGCCGGTCTGGGGGCCTCTCCAGGAGAACTGGGGGAAGTTCACGGAAAACGCAAACCCACGAGCAGAGGCGGTGCCGCCCCAGCCGGGCCGCAGCCAGGCCCGCAGACCCTGCACGCGGGATCTGGGTGAGGACGCGGAAGCACCTGACGGGCCGGCTGGCTGCGGACCGTGTGCCCGCACACAGCCCTGGGGTCCCCGCCCTGCCGCCCGGCCTCCACCGCCCGAGCTCGGAGGGCCATCCCGCCGTGACCACGACGGGCCTCCTCGGGCTGGTCAAACCTCCGTCTGCACCGTAACCCAGCAGCTGCCCCCCCGCCCCGGCGAACGCGTGCTGACGGCCTGAAGCACTGACAGGGCCGTGCGGTCTGAGCGTCGGGGTGAAGCACCCCAGGGAGAGAAGGGGAGCAGCGGGGTGCAGGAGGGGGAGGGGAGGGGGAGGGGCAGGAAGACCCAACGGACCCCTCAGTTCTGGCACCGTCTTTTCTTTTCACGGGAACAGCTGCACCTGCAGAGGCGACCCCACGATTTGCACACCCCGCAGGGACGGCAGCGCATCTGGCGTTGGGGCGACGGAGAAGGAAGTCTCAGCAGACTGACGGCAATGACGCGGCGAGCGCGGCGGACCAGTCCGAAAACGCAGCCGATGGGAAACAGCGGTCACCTGCCCGACCGCGACGGGGCCGAGCTGCACTCGCCCGGAAGGTCTGAGCTTCTCCGTCCCGCGGGAGGACGGCGGTGACCCTACCGGGGAGGCCACGGCCTGGCCCTCCACGGGGCTCCCACGGGGCTCTCCCTGCATGTACGCGGGGCAAACACGGGACCCAAACCACAGCGATGCAGAGACTCGTGCTCCAGAGCGACGCGGGGAGAACGCTGAGCCCCTGTCGCACTCACAACCCATCGCCCCACAGTGACTCACTGGTCAGAGCTCCGCGTGGACACCAAGCACCAGCCCCCAAGCCCCGGCTGAAATCACCCGCCTTCACCCTTCTCACTTCGCTCGGCTGCGCCCACTGGCTGGTCACACGTGTTGCCAGGACACACGCCTGTCCCACAGCTGGGGAGCTGGCAGGTCTGCTCTCTCTTGGGGGCCGGACACGAGGTGCTCGGAGTGACAGCCTGGAGAGCCACACAGAAAGAACCAAAGTCCTGGAGAGGAGTAACATTTCAGAGAAGTAGAGACTCAGAAATAGACTCAGAGACGAAGAAAATCAGCTCAGGAAGATCTGAGTCCTACCCGGAGACAAAAGTCTCCGAAAGCCCGCAGGTGCAGGGAGGCCCCCGTCCCGGGGTCTGGGCCCCACAGGCAGCTACGCAGGGACACGAACTCTCAGAGTGAGCCCAGAGGGAGCTCTCCTACCCTCGAGAGAGCACACTTCCGTCCGAGCGGCGGGCAGGTGCACGCACACGCCAATGCCCGGGTCCGGGCAACTCAAGTTTCCTTTCTCAGCGCAGGCGTCTAAAGGAAAAACGGAAACAGCCGCTCTGCGTTGGTCTCACTGTTCTAAGCTTAGGAATTCAGGTTCACACTTTCCGCTGGTGACGTCAGCAGAGGAAAGGTCGGGAGACGGCTGGGAAGGAATCTCTGGTTTTGCATCCACGTTAACACTCACACTGTCTTTAGCGTCACATTGACTCTGTGGAGACATCCACCCGCATCAGCCTGACACTGTCCCCACTGGGTCAGCACAGAGCACAGAGCTCAGACCTGCTGGCAGAAAGGCGACAGGTGAAATCAGCCCTGACCTGTCTGACCCAGAGGTCGGGCGTTGTCCCGCAAAGCGAAAAGGTCGCCGGTTCCGTTCCTGGGCAGGACACAAGCCCGGGGCACAGACCTGGTCCCCTGCTGGGGTGCATGTGAGAGGCAGCTGATCGATGTTTCTCTCCCCTCTTCCCCTCTCCCTAAAAATGGATGAGTAAAATTAAAAGGAAAAAGGCGAAGTCCATCTCTCTGCTTCAAACGCCTGGCCCCACTGTCTGGTGCCTCCCAGGTGCGTCTGGAGCCAGAGGCCTCTGCTCAGACCCCTCCCAGTGTCCCCTCCAGAGGGGCCCCTCCCAGAGTCCCTTGGGCCCCCCCACCACTTCCTGACACCCTGCTCTAATCAAGCCACCTGGCCAAGTAATTATTTCCCGGGAGACGTCTGAAAACGCCACGCCAGGTAACGGCACACTCCAAACAGAAGGGAGAGCAGGAACCTTCCGGAACTCCCATTGCTAAAACGGTCCCACAGGAAGAGCGGACCCAAGCCACCGAGATGGCAGAGGGCAGGTGAGCGACAACAAAACCTCCCAAATCTGCTGGCAAAGCCCCGGCCGCGGGAACAGAGAGCACACCTGCCAGTGGACACCCACGTGCAAGGTGAGCGTGCCAGCCGCAGCCGGCACGGCCCTGGCCCCTGCCTGAGACACAAAGCCCGGGAGAGAGGAAGGCAGCGGCTTTCTCTGTTCAGTGTGAGAGACCCAGCGTGGAGCTCCAAAAATGGGACTCTCGGTTTTCTTACGACACCTTCCTGTTTGCCTAAAAGGAAAAAAAAAAGCAAAGCCAGGGCCTCCTCATTCACTGCTCCCCCGTGGCAGCCACTTCAGCCCCTCGCTTCCAAATAAAGCGACTCTCTCCTGAATCCCCTGCTCCCCTGCGGGGGGGCGGGTAGCAGGGGGACGCAGCTATTTAAAGCCGCTGCTATTCCTGGGTGGGCAGCTGCCGGCTCCACCTGTCTTCTGTCCCAGTGTCCGATGTCCCGAGTGCCCGGGACACACTGTCACCTGCCTCTCGTGCTCTTATGTCTGACCTCCTGCAGTCTGACCCTCAGAAGCTGCCTGTGTGACCTGCAAATCTATTTCTAAGTCAGGCCACAGATATGTACGGGGAGGGGGGCGTCCCCCGCCCCAGGCGGGAGGCCGTGTCCCGCGCATGGGGCAAACCGGCAGCCAGGTCGCTGTGGCCCTGCTCAGGAGAGTCCACGGAGCAGCACCTGCCTGGGCAGACCCAAGGGCCTGCAGACCTCACGGGGACACGTGGTCCCCGCGGGCCCCCGGGTGTGGGCTCAGGGGCCGGGTCATATTCAGGCGTCCGAGCTGGCAATGGGCTGCACCCTGGACGGGCCAGCAGCCGAGGGTGACGTGAGATCCATGCCAGGAAGGACGTCCGCCATCAGCGCGGAGGTACGGCTCCGTCT
Organism: Phyllostomus discolor; assembly: GCF_004126475.2. Classification (NCBI taxonomy): domain Eukaryota; kingdom Metazoa; phylum Chordata; class Mammalia; order Chiroptera; family Phyllostomidae; genus Phyllostomus; species Phyllostomus discolor. The sequence goes on from NC_040909.2 coordinate 244,388, forward strand.
TCACAGCAGGACGCGTCCACACTGCCGGCCACCGCCCCTCAGGGAGCCGGGGAGGCAGCTTGGGGGCGGGCCAGGAGCCCTGAGAAGCAGAGTAACAGCACAACGGCAGCCTGCGCGCATGGGGTGAGGACAGAGGCCTCTTGCGAACAGGGACTGGGACCGCTCGCATCTACGGGTGCCACCCTGGGCTGCTCGCCGCTCCGGGGACCCGTCCAGCCTCGGGCGCGTGGGCGTCTATGTTGGCTGCCCTGGCCTGCCGGGGCGCGCGCCACAAACAGCTAACGCCGCAGGGCACAGCAGCACGGTTTCCCAGAACTTCACAAAAACACAGGAAGCTTCATCAAGGACGGATCCCTGATTTCCGGCCTGTGACACCGATATGGACCGTTGTGCCTTTGCCGATAGACTGAATCCTCTGCAGAGGAGGCTCATCTCTGAATGCTCCTTGTCCTCGCCAGAGCGCACAGCCGTGCGGCACCGCAGTCCCTGCGGCCGGGGGGTGGGGCGGGGCCAGGAGCACCGGGGGGCGGGGTGGGGCCAGGAGCCCTGGGGGCGGGGCGGGGAGAGATGGGCGGATCCAGGACCACTGGGGTGGGGTGGGGCGGGGCGGGGCGGGGCGGGGCCAGGAGCACGGGCACTGGGTTTGTGGCTCTGGGTGACGCGTCCGAGGCTGGTGACAAGCTGAGCAAGTCGGATGCACTGGGGAGAGAACCCACCTGGGCCCACACGCCTGAGTGACCACACCGTAAATGAACTCCATCCACGCCAGGCGGGATGTGCAGATGGGGGGTCGGAGTCAGTCCATAGCACCGGCACACTCGGTAACTGCCGCCTGGACCAGGAACCGGGCGGAACCCACACTGTGACCTGTCCCCACACTAATGTCTAACCCACGGGGGCGGCTCCTCTCAAACCAAGCGCCCCAGGGGCTCAGGGCCGGTCCTCCAGGGGCAGAACCCAGCGGAAACGCACCGACTCCAGCTTTCCCCGCGTTCGTTTCACTGGCGTCTTTGTTTGCAGCTGTGGACGTGACTTTGGGCGCAACCACGACACAGCGTCCCCTGACTCTGGTTAAAGGGCAGCGCGCTGACCTAAGGGCAACGTCCACACCTGACCACGCGGGAGGCGCCCGGCCTGAGAAACGCTCGGGGAAGCTTGCCGATGGGTGTGAAGTGCTCGCCCCGCCCCCACCCCAGCCGGTCCGAGGCGGAGCGCCACCCCCGCCCCCGCGCGGTCGGGACACGCCCTGCGGTGGTTGTTATCCCCCGCCCGGCCTTGCTCCCACGTCCTGCTGACAAGGACCGGAACACATGGGTTCCCCATCCCGTTCCCCGAAGTCCGTACGCTGCACGTTTCAGAAACGGCTTAGAACTGGGGTCCGTCGCCGCAAAGGCCAGAAACAGCCCCTGCTGCGTGGCTTTCATGCTCTGACCACGGGGAGAAAACCACACGTGCTCACACGGACGTCGCTTTCGAGCCAACCGAAGGGGAGGGGAAAACCCCGCGCCCCCTTCTCTGGGGTCAGACCTCCCCGTACGGGGGTCTGTGCAGTCCAGCGACTTCAGCCGGCGGGACGGTGGAGAGACTCACTCAACGTGTCCACCGCATCGACCCAAACTCCCCGCAATCGGGCTGCACGCGGAGCCGCGTCCCGGGTGGAACGGCCCCCACCCCGCCCTTCACTTCACAGGGGGGCGTCGGCTCTCCTCTCTCACCGAGAGGAACAAAGGGTCCTGACGCCGCATTCAGAGCAGCCGGGATGGGCTGGTCCCGGTTCTCGGTCCCCTGTTACCGTGTGCCGTCCCCAGAGACGCGCTCAGATGCACTCGAGCCTGCCCCCCACCCACACAGACGCGCACGCGGTTTTTTCACTCGCTCTTAAGTAAGCAACCAAAAAGTCTCGCTTGTCCAGACGCGGCGAACGAGGGCCCCGCTGTCGCTGGGAGGCGCAGTCCAACCCCAACACCAGGCTGAGGCCGCGCTCCCCTGCGAGGGCCTCTGCCGGCCGCCTGGGCGCTGGCGTCCTGCCCGGAGCCCTCTGCAGCTGCCTGCACCACGGGGACCCGATGCCCACGCAGAACCCGTCGCTTTGGCCCCGTCGCCGTGGAGGACAGGCCCTGTGGGACTCTTGTACCGTGGGGTCCCCGGAGGGGTCAAGGTCGCAGGCAGACCGTCGATGGCGGGGGGAGGGGCGGGGCTGGGGCCAGTCTCCCCGACTGCGGAGACGAGAACGTCCCCGGGGGATGGGGCGGTGCGGACGGGTGCGCACGGCGTGAACGTACGTAAAGCAACGCCAGGCAGGCGCAGGCGAACGTGCTGCGGGGGCGGGGGGTGCCTTAGTACCGCGAGGGTCCCGCCGCAGTTGAACGCACGCACCGGAGTGCGGCTGTGCTTCGTGGCCCCGGAGCTCAGACCCAGTCCGGTCACGGCGGGAAAAACCGAGTCGCGGACAGAGACCCTGCTCAGGGCGCATGCCGCTGCCAGTCGGACGTGTGTCCATGTGTACTGCTCGTGAATAGTGCTGGCGACACGAAACACGCCCTTGAAACAATGGCGCTCGTGCCGGGAACAGACTCGGGCGTGGACGTGTGAAACCGGGACGGCGCGCTGGGCCACATGGGACCGGCATGCTCGTCGGAGGAGGGGCCGAGAGGGCCAGCGAGTCACAGATGACCCTTCTCCGCCAGGTCCTTTCCTGGCACTGCGATGTGGTCAACTCTGTCCAAGGAGAACATGGCTCAACCAAAAGTGGGCTGAACGAGCCCTGGCTGGCGTAGCTCAGTGGATTGAGCGCGGGCTGGGAACCAAAGTGTCCCAGGTTCGATTCCCAGCCAGGGTACATTCATGGGTTGCAGGCCACGGCCCCCAGCAACCGCACATTGATGTTTCTCTCTCTCTTTCTCTCTCCCCCCCTCTTCCCTCCCTAAAAATAAATAAATAAAATCCTTAAAAAAAATTATTAAAAGTGGGCTGAACGTGTGAACGCCATCACCTGGGCCCAGAGCAAGTCCTGCCCCTGCAAACAGATGTGGGGGGGTGGTCACCGGCCCCCAGGTCCCAGCCATGGAGCCGGGCTTGTTTTCGAACTACAGCCTCAGAAAACACATTCCCCGAAGAACAAGGCAGGAGGTTCACCCAAGCGGTCTTGTCCCAGCAAATTGCAGCCTGTGAGCACAAAGAGACCCCAAATCACGGGCCCAAAGTGCCCCAAGTTTAAGAGCCCCCCAAAAGTAAAAGGGTGGACAGTACTAACCGTGTCCTGGACACAAACCAAGTCTCCTCTTCGCACCTGGGTGACCGCAGCCACCACCCCCGGCACCGTCTCCTGGGAGACCCGCCGTCTCCATCCATGAGGACGAGCCACCAGCAGCCACGCCTCCCCTGGGGATGCGTCCGAAGGAGATGACCTGCGAGACCTTGTCCTCCCCACACTTGCTCGTCCTACGGCCACAGCTGCCCTCGGCCCGAGCTGTGGCAACGGGCCAGCAGAGCACCCGGAGACACAGCTGCTGCGGGAACGTGCCCCGACCGGACACCCAGCCGTGGATGTCCAGTCCCCTGCTCGGCAGCCGAGCTCTTCATGGGTTCAGCCCAGCAGCCCGGGCCCCGCATGTCACTCCCCCCCAGGAGAGCCCACCAACGCAGCTCACACATTCACCCCCGAGACAGAGCAGCGGAAACAGTCAGAACCACCAGCAAAACGTCTCTCAGGCCCAAGGTTGCAACAAGAGCCCCGTGAGGAGGCGAGAGCGGCGCCTTCTCCCTCAGCCACACGGACACCCTGTGGCACCTCGATCTTCCTGAGTGACCTCCCCCCTGCTGGCAGCGTAGGGGACAAGCCTGCCACACAGGGAGTCTGAAACGGCGAGTGAGGACCTGAAGCTGATGCGTCAGGGACGATGCACAAACACCCCAAACACCAGCTTCGCCTGCAGGTCCCACACAACCAGCCTGTGCAACCGGCAACAGGCGGCGAAGACAGACGCACCAGAGACCAAGGCCCTGGGGGTCCCCGCCTGCGCGCCCGGACACCAGCCTGACTCCAGTGCCAACAGCGTGCCGGGGACTGGCATGAGCAGTCACCACATGCCACGGGGCTGCCCGACACTCGGCCCCCCGTGGGCGCCCCCCCCGCCACCCCAGCACGTCGAGGAGCCGGCGCAGGCGGGCGCTGTGGGCCGAGGAGCCGCTGGCCATGTCCACGTACCTCGATGATCCTGTCGTGAATCTGCAGGCCGCCGTCCCTGGCCGCGGGCCCACCATCCACGACCCTGGAGACAAAGATGCCCTCGCTGGGGGGCCCGTCCTGGTTGTCCTGTGGGTCGGAAAGCACAGGCGTGAGTGCCAGGGGCCGTGGGGGCTCCACGGCGAAGACGGCACGGAGTGGCGGAGACGTGAAGGCGACTGTCCCCCAGCCCGTGTTCCACGGCGAACACCAATCAGCCCACAGTGAAGGGCGCAGGGGGCCCTGCCGCCCCACCCCGCGGCCTCTGCCCGCGTCCGAGCGTCCTTCCGGCTCACATCACAGTGTCACCTTCCCGCACGTTGTCTGTCTCTCCCCCAAACTGTGAAAGCCGTGGGGGGCCTCACGCAGCCACACTGCCCACCTGACACCTCAAGAGGCCAAGTGGCATCCGCCCCCCAGGTGTGGCTGCTGGAGACGGTGGGCAGAGGTCACACCTCCCTCCCACATCCTGAGATGCCCCTGCCCGTGTCTACATGGGGCAAGCCCCACACCCTGGGACCGCTGGGGCAAAGGGCACGCTGCACATTGATCGGTTTGGCGGAACCGCCCCCCAGAGCCCGCCCAGTGGATCCCCGACCGGGCGTGTCCCGCATCCCCCCAGCACAGAGGTTCCGGAACACTGGGCAGCTCCCCGTGGTTCTGACAACGCTTTTCCTCAACGTAACAGCACCGAGTACTGAGCGGCTTCGCGACATCTAATAACCAGACCGGAAACAGGCGCTTTATTTTGTTCTAGTCCGTACGGGAGAGGCCTCCCTGATCCAGTGGTTTCTGACCCGTCTCCTCAGACCCCTGCAGGTCCCCCAGTGCCGGGGGAGGGTCCGGGATAGGAGGGCTCTCGCCGCTTCCACACCTGCCTTTTCACAAAACCACACGCTCGGACGAACGGGTAAAAACACCCCCGAGGCTCCTTCACAACCGTCTTTCCAAGCAGCGCTGGGGTGACCGTCCCGGGGCCCGCACACGGAGTGCTGGTGAGTCACAGCACACACACCCCCAGACAGAACCCCTGACGCTCGAGGCCAGGACGTTCCGCAGACACGCCCGGGTCCAGCGGGCGGGGGCGCTCGGCCGAGGCCCTGGGACCCCCTTCGGTGACGACCCCTGTGCAGGAGCTGAGGGGGGACCGTGCTCCCGGCCCTTCTGCCAGTGGAGTCACGCCTGCGAGGCAAAGGCCCAAAGTCACAGCCTAAAACGGGCATCGGCGGTTTCCCCAGCTCCGACCCCGTGACAGGGGCAGGTCTCCAACTGCCACTGGACTCCATCAGACTCTCCCAAGAGGGCGGGGTCAGCTGTCCTGCCCCCCGTCCCCCTGTGCGGCCGGCTGCACAGCCCCACCTCACCGCTGCCTCACTGGGGCCCCTACTGCTCCCTACATGGGGTCTCAGGTGAACGCCACAGCTGGGCCACGGCCCCTTGTCCAGAGCACACGCCCGGGACCAGGTGCGTCGTGAGCTCAGGGTCACCTCGAGGGGCAGGTGCTCTTCCTTCTCATTTCACAAACAAAAGCGCTGAGCACAGAGAGGTTAAGCAACGTCCCCAAGATCACACAGCTCAACCACAGCAGGGGCAGCTGCAACCCGAGGACAGGCTGTTCTCTGAGACTCACTCTGAGGGCAGTTCCGTCTCCCACCGAGCAGAGGCCCAGAATAGCCCCGAGTCCAGAGGACCGGCATTCCTCGCGGTGGAATGTTCCACCCGGGGAGCTGGAAGGTCTCCGGGGACCACAGAGGGTTTACGACAAGCCCCGGCTCCCCGGGCTGACGTCAGCCCCCGAGTGAAAGAGGCCTGTGTCTGCCTGCGCCGGCTCCACGGCCGTGCGCGCCTTGGCTGGGAGACGGTGACGGGGTTTGGCTTCGGCTCCTGCTGCAGGAACTCGGTCCAACACAAGTCAGTCTCTCTGGGAGCGTCGGAAAGTTCAAGCAGAAAGACCAGCGAGGGCGGCAGACAGCTCGACTCGGGTGACGTCGAGGCCGAGGGGGGAGCACACGGGGCAAAACCGCAGAAGGCCATCCCGTGCACGGGGCAGCCCGGTCAGTCTGCTCGGGGGCCTCTCCTGGGCCCTGGCTGGCGCCCCTCCTCGCACGTCCGAAGCCAGCTGCTCGTCGGAGGGAGCCCAGCCGGTCTCGGTGGGCTGTGCTCTGCTGGCTTCAGACAAGTGCGGAGCGCTGGCCGGGGGCGGAGGGGACGGGCATGATGCCCCCACTGGCCGCTGCTCCTCTGGGGCTCCGCGGACGAGCCGGAAAGCACTGGCTCTGCTCAGTGCCCTCCGCACGGGGTGCAGAGCCTGCGTCAGAGCCCGGCGTCCCACGGGAACTCCCGGGACACGAGTCCCGGCCCCTGCACTGTGTTCCACCCGGGGCACCGGGCGCCACTGCCCGTGGGCTCCCCAGGGCCTTGCCCGGTTTCCAGGCGACACCGCAGAACATGCTTTGGTTCCGTTGTGCCTTCCCGCTTGTCGGCAGGAGTTGGAGAAAACACCTCGGCCCACAGGTGCTCTCGGAACCTGATGCGCCTCCTGGGACGCTCGGGGGGGGGGGGGGGGGCGGAGGGGAGGTCCTGCAGGCAGGCCCCAGTCACAGAGGACACGCGGGGACGCCGCCAACCCCGGCGGTTTGTCCCAAGGTCTCTCTTTGAGGGAGAGAGAGAACCACCCACCACACGCCCCTCAAGGAGCCCGAGAAGGGACCTCGCACTCCGGCGAGGCTGCTGGTGTCGCCGCCACCGGGGAGGCACAGAGACGGCGCCGTCCGCCTGCTCCCACGGAGGCGGCTTTCTGCCACCGCAGCGTGGCGGGCGGGTGTCTGTGCGTCCCGTGACCCTCGGGCACTGGCCCCTCCTGCCGCCGCGCTTCTCAGGAGACGCGTGTTTCACGGGTGTGGGTTTGCAGCGACCGGCACGCAGCCTGTCCGCCGTCACCGGTTTGCCAGCAGCACTGCTCCCTCCCACGGCGTCTCCGTGGCCCACTTCGGTGCTTCTCTCGCTGTTTCATCGTGGTCACGGTGAGTGTGTGTGTTACGTTGATCTGTCACCCGCTGACTCTGCTGTTTCTGTCGTCACTGACTGGGGCACCGGACGCTGTGCCCAGAAAAGACCGGAACCCTAACCGATCAGCAGCACGTGGCTTCTCGCCGCTCCACCCACACGGGGGCCTCGTTTGGAAGACGCCGCCGTCCCGGGCTTCTGACGCCGGAGAGCGGAGTCCAGGCCGCCTCACGGTGCCGGGGAGACAGGCAGGTGCGCCAGGGCGGGGCCAATGGGGCAAGACCGTGGGCTGCAGCCAGTGTTCCCACACCACCCGCACACCCCGGGGCCCTCGGGCCGATCCGTGAGTCGATCTGTGCTTAGTGCACGGACGGCGAAGCCAGATGACCACACGCGTGTCCTCACGTGGCTCACTGAGCCTCCTGTGGCCGCTGCCACCGCTCGCCGATAGGCCACCTGGTCCCCACATGCGGGCAGAGACAGGGCGGCCGGCGCTGTTTCCGAGCCTGAGACAGGGCACCCGCTCGGCAGCTGGGGGGCAGGAGGGGCTCTGACTTTCACGTCTCGTTCTGGGAAAAGCACGTTCTGTGAGGCTACCACTGCCACAGTGACTCCTCGGGCCAATCAGGGCAAGGTAAACAGAGAAGCTTCTGGAAGGATTCACCACCCTAGCTGCCACTAAGAACCCGCAGGACGCATGGGGAGAGGTCCAAACGGCCACAGCAGCGGGAGTCTGGGCGACCCCGATCCCGGCCTGCGCGGACGACCTCAGGGGCTCGCGGCCTCGGCACGGCCTGGCGGCGCGCCCTGTGGTCCCGGTATCTTCCCGGTGCCCCCTTCCCGCCGCCTTCCTCACACTCCGCCCCCTCTGACACGTGTGTGTCTGTGCTTCTTCCCGGTCGGACAGATGCCTTCCCGGACGCAGACCCTGGGACACAGGGACGCAGGGACACAGGCCCCTGTGGTCCCCCCCACCCCCGCCCCGGCCCCCGGCAGACGGCCCTGTTTGAGGCTCCCTCGCTAAACATCTTAGATCTCCCTTCCGGCTCCTCAGATGAGTTTCATTCTACGCTGTGAAAGGGGGAACCGGAGAGAGGTGACCTGCACTCAGGTCGCCCACCTGGAGCTGGGACCCGGCCCCCTGCCTCCGCCCTCCCCCTCACCAGGGGCCCGGCACAGACTTGTCCTCTCAGTGACCCTGACGGACGGACCGGCACTCGGCCCCTGCTCTCCGACGAGGGGCCAGGACGAGCGGGGTCAGCCCAGAGCCGTGTGGGGGCAGAAGCCAAGCACGCAACCCACAAGGACGGCCCGGCCCCGCCTGCAGCCGAGCCCACCCACCAGCCGGTGCCCCCTGCACGCCCTGCCCCCCAGGCCGGTCAGCTCGATGGCCCACAGGCAGATGCCTCCCCGAGTCCGGCGGCTGCTGCATCCGCAGGGCGATGACACCGCAGGAGACCACCTGACTGCATCCCCCGGGGTGGGGACCGGACACAAACCACCAGGTCTCCGGGCACAGGACCCACGGGTGCGGTCCAGGCCCCACCCCATCCCCCCCTTCCAGCCCCAGCAGGGGAGGGAGACCCACGCGGCAGCGAACGTACCGCACACGGCCGCCCGCCGATGATGTTGAAGCCAAGGGAGCCGGCGTCGCGGTGCAAGACCAGGGTCAGGCTCTGGGTCTCGTCGCCCTGCGGGGAACAGAGAGGGAGGTCAGGTCACTCATGAGGAGGAGGCGGCAGGCCGCAGGGACGCCCCTTCCCTCTAAGTGCGTTTGCAGGTGGGTCACCCAGGGTCAGTAAAACTTGACGCCTCTTGGAACGGGCCGGACCCAAGCGAGGACGCCCTGCCCGGGGTCAGGCCACAGACACTCCCCGAGGCCTCGTGCCCTGGAGCGAGTGGCGTCCAGGCCCCTGGCGAGCCCCTTGCCTCCAGACTCCGGTCGGCGAGCGTGTCTCCCGCCACACGCCCGGGGCAGCGGGCAGAGAAGGCACCGGTCAGTCTGCTTCCCCACCCCGCCGCCTGTGGCACCATGAACAGCGCAGACACGACCCTCCCGGGCATGTGAACCCGCTCTCGGCCGGTCCACAGTGACCTGGGCGGGGAGACGTGGGGGACGGGCCGAGGAAGGTCAGGGCAGACCCGAGGGGAAACCGAGGACTCCCGCCTCTGTGGAAAGGGCAGGCACCACCCTGCTGACACTGTCACGTCCACGGGACACGCAGCAGGTGGGTCAGCACGAACCCCTCCCAGCGCACAGGCCACGCTGCCCAGCAGGGCCTGGAGGCCGAGGGCACCTGTCGGGGGTGGGGAAGCCAGGGCGGCCGGGCCCAGCCGCTGGGTCACAGACTGACGGCCACCAACAGGCCGACGCGTGTGCAAATGGCCACCTGACCTGCATGGTGGCGTCAACACCAGACTGGCTGGCACAGGGCCGGACCGCTCCCGGGGGCACAACCGCACAGGGACGGGCGGGGGGGGGGCGGAGAACAACTCACAACTGCGCCCCCACGTCTCTCGTCTCAACACGGACTTTTCTAAGTGCGGCATCCTCAGACACGCGGCAGCCTTCATCACAAGTGTTCCTGGAAACCCTGACCGCTCACCCACACGAGGTTTCACGCTGGTGTCTCCCACTTCCCACCGGGCTGCTGCCGCCTGCTCTTCGGGGAATAACCGCGGCGTCCACAGGGCCTGAGCTCGGCTCCGACGGCGGGAGGGCCCCGGCCGCCGGCCCCACACTCCGGGGTGTGGCGGCGTTCACGCCAGCCCGGACACCTGTGGCCGCTGCGGCCCAGCACACACACAGTCCCCTCCCCGACTCCCAACCGACACACACACACACGCACACACACAGGATGGATGTGCCGAATCATCTCCAAGCTCCAAGTTCTCTGCAGCCGGCGCTGTTTCTCCCGGAAAGGGCCCCACCCCAGGTAACTGCCCAGGAACCAACCCAGCGCCCTGGGTGCAGAAGTGACCTCGGGGACCCAGCCCCGCGGGTGCCCGGCTCCGAGAGCGCAGGGTCTCTCGGTGGCAAAGCAGCGGCCGGCCCCGGACCCGGGCCGACGCCAGCGCCCACACGCTCTGCGGCCGGCGGCTCGCCGACCCCGGCCTCTCCTGCATCCCTCGGCCTCCAGAGGCGGGGCCTTCCCACTGACCCGTCCCGGGGGGTTAGACCCTAATTAGATCTGCCATTAGAGTTGCGGGTGCAGCTCCCCACCCTGTGCAGCCCTGGCTGCAGAGAGGCCTCGCGCCCACGGGGCCCTGCAGGGCATCTGAAGAGCACGGCGTCCCCACCAGGAGCCGAGGCACGGCTGCGTGCTGGGATCCACAGCCAGGGCCCGAGGCGGGGGCCCTCGTCCCCAGAACCGGGAGGGCACCGCTCCTCCCGCCCCAGGGTCACGAGGAAGCACCCACAGGCTCCTCACGCCCAGTGCGGGGCGCAGCAGGTGGGCGGGGCCCGGGCTCAGCCCACAGCAGGGCACCGAGCGGGGGGACACGCCGGACCTCAGCCCCGGGGCACAGCCCTTCCGCCCCCAGTGCAAGCAGCGCAGGGTGTCTGCTCCTGAGCGACACCGTGAGTCTCAAGTGCCCGGGAGAGCTCCGTGACCCAGGACGGCCACCAGCCCTTCCGCCGAGTGGGCCGTCGGGGCCGGTGCCCCGGGGTGGGCACGCGCGGAAGCCCCTCAGAAGCAGCACACCCACCAAGAGCTCCCCGAGCAGGCCCTGCAGAGCGTGTCCCGGGCACCTCCCGGCACCACCGTCTCCTGGCCCCTCGCACCCAAGCGGTTCTGACGTGGGGCTCGGTCCAGCAAGAGCGGGGCGGGGCCGAGAAGCCCAGGGAATGGCTCCGACACCTGGAAACAATTCTGTTTACTCAGTGGGGTGGCGGGGGCGGCGGGGGTGGCGGGGGGGGGGGGGAGGGTGGTGGTGCACAGAGAAACCGTTCCCTTCCATGCAAGCTCCCTCTGGCCTGGCGACCTGGGAAGGAGCTGCCGCCGACGAGACGGGCCCCTCGCTGCTGGACGCACCTGCTGGACAAACACACTCTGTCTGGAGCAGGACCCAGCCCCGGGGAGATGGACGAGAGACAGCCTGGTCTGCTGTCACAGCTGTGACGGGCAGGCGGGACACGGCCCCAGGAGACAGCTGTGGTCCCGCCTGGGGAGACAGACCAGAGACAACACTGTCACAGCTGTGATGGACAGGAGGACGCCCCGCCAGGGGAGGACCCGCCGAGAGTCTCAGGACCAGGGCCGCTGTGGGAGGCACGGAGGGCTTCCTGGAGGTGGTGATGCTGAGGTGGGGAAGGGACACGGGTTACCCAGAGACGGGCACCACATGCTGATGGGATGGCAGGGGCAGGCGGAACTGGGGACTCACAGGTTACCTGGAGATCAGGAGCTGGACAGACAGTTCCAGGTAGAGACAAGAGCAGGTGCGAAGGCTGTGGTGGGGAGGGGGGGGCTGCTGAGCCCAGGGAAGCCGGGAGGACGGGAGGGAGAAGAAGGCAGGGCAGGCTGGCAGGCCGTGCCATGCACTGGGCCGCACAGCCCCCCAGGAACCCGGGAGGCGCAGCCGCGTCTGGGGAGGAGGGCTGAGCTCAGACTGGCGTTTCTGAGAGACAAGCCCTGGATGCAGGTGGAGAGCAGGTCAACGGCAAGCGGAAGGCAGAGGGAGTGGCGGTGGTCCGGCGAGAGGTGCTGGGGGCGGGGACCAGGCCACTTCTGCGCCCAGGGGGTGGGGGCGGTGCCTGGACACTGCTGTCACAGCACGGGGTGCCGCTGGCATCTCATGGGCAGAGGCCGGGGGCCGCTCAACACCCTGCACTACGCCGAGCACTCACCCCCTCCCCCCACACACGGCCAGGACCACCCAGCCCAGGAGGAGCAGAGCCGGGCCGGAGGGGGACCACAGGGTGGGCACGGAGGCCGTCTGAAGAGCAGCGCCACCTTCACAGCCGGTGCAGGAGGGACAGCGAGCGAGGTGGCAGCACGGGGGGCGGGGGCAGACCAGAGGGACCCAGGGTGAGTCCCGAGAAGTGGTGGGGACAGAAAGCCCCAGGAGCTTTGCTGTGGGAGGCCTGTGTTCCGAGAACCAGGGGCCACGTTGTGGAGGGAAACCAAGGGGGGGGAAACAGAGCTCCCTGGAGCCCAGCGCCACGGAGCCTGTGGCGGCCCAGCGAGCTGCGCGGGGGTTCCAGAGGCCCCTTGCCGCTGTCGCACGGCAGCCTGGTGCCCGGACCGCGGCCTGGTCTGCCTTCGGCGTCAGCAGGGGTGGTGGCAGCCAGGGCGGGCGACACGAACACCGCGTGGGGGAGCCCGACCCTCATGCGCCCGCACTGGGCCTGCCCTCCGTCCGGCTAAGCAGCTACGAGCCGTGGCAGGTGGACAGGCCTCCCCGGAAGGTCATCACGGACTCAGACCTCATGCCCCAAACGGGCCGGAACTCGGAGTCAGACTCGGGGGTCCACTTCAACAGGCTCTCCGAGTGGTTCCGATTGAGGGAGGCTGGGAGGTGGGCTCGGGCTACCCTGAGAACGGCGCCCAAAGACCCCGAGCACCCGGCCGGCCAGGGCACCGTGAGCAAGGCCAGGCCACTCTGCGGGGTGCGGGCTGCGCCCCGGAGAGCTGGTCCCAGAGATCTCCCGGGTGTCTTGTGTCTAGTTCCGCCTGTAACGGAGACGTAAACACCACGGCTTCTAAGAAAATACAACTGTCCTGCAGGGCAGTTTCTCGGGGACACCAGCCCTCTGGCTCGGGGAAGATAGACAGTGTCCAGCACGGCAGAGCTCGCGGGATGAAGTAAACAAGTTCTCGAGCAGCCTGCGCGGCAGCTGCAAGGGCCGCCGGGGGTTAACCCGGGGCCAGAGCCGCTCTCCACCCGCCCCCCCTCCAAGGCCTGGCGGGGGCCCAGGGACTGAGGCCCGAGCAGGAACCAGCGGAGCCGAGGAGCAGGGCCGAGGTGCAGAGCGGTCCCCCAGCCCAGAAAGCGGCGTCTTGTCCCCGGGCTGAGCCCCCCGGTTCTCCCGCCGCTCGGAGCGTCAAACACTTTCTGTTTTGACTCAAGTGTCCTGTGTTGGACTCAGAGAATTTACCCAGACACTCCAGAAAGAAAACAGAAAGGCAAGAAAACCAACAAACTGGCCCAGCAGTGAGGGACCAGTCGAGCCGTGGGGGGGGGGGGGGGGGGCGGGGGAGGGAGCGGCTTCTCTATAAACAAGCGTCGCCTAACATTGCGCAGGCGGCACCGGGGTCGGCAGGAGCGGCAGCAGCTCCGGCCGCCCTCGCCCCGCGCCCACGCCCACTCGCAGGCCAGGCTCTGCCCTGCGGGGCGGCGCACGGTCTCCCCAGGCCTCTGTAGCCTGTGCGGTCCCGGGGAGCTGGAGCTGTAAATATTTGCCCTGCGCCCAGCGCGGCCAGCTGCTGGGCCTGCAGCTGACAGTCGGGCGGGGCCAGCCTCGGGGGCTGGAACGCCGCGGCCTGGTGTGTGCCAGGGAAGGAGGAAAAGCAGACGCAGGCCTGGGGCCCTCGGGGCAGACACGCTCTCGGCCACGGAGCCAGAGGACAGGCAGCCGGAGAGGGGCCCGCCCCGTGGGCCCCCCTTGTCCACAGCGTGGCCTCTGCAATCAGGAAACCCTGGCTCTTGGGGGGTGGTTTCTCCCCAACCCCTGCAGAAACACTGGACAGTATCTGGAGACGTTTTCCCGTGTCAAAACTTGGCTGGGGGGGGCAGATTGCTCCAGGGGTCACGGGTTAGGGACGCTGCTCAACCCCCCACAACAAAGAATGGCAGACCAAGGGGTCCGGGTGTCCCCCAGCTGGGAGCTGAGGCAGACCCCGATCCCACTGGGCCCTGAGTTGCGGGTTGACCGGGTGCGAGTTCTGCGGGCCCCCGGGGCCTGCTCGCCCACCTCAGGGGATCCAGCAGACAGACGATGCCCACGAAGTTCCGGCCACGGCCGCCGGCACGTGGCGATCACCACGCACTGCACAGGGCTGGTGGCAGCACCCACAGGCAGCAGGACAGTGGCTCAGAAGCGGCTGGAGACAGGCGGGCCCGCGTGGGCTCTGAGCCCAACTGTGGCACCTAGACGCTGGGGCCCTGGCCCAGACTGCCCCTCCCTTCCCCTCCCCGGGGCTGTGTCTTCGTCGACGAAATGAGAAGTGTCCCAGCAGCCTCCTTGGATTAGGAGGGAAACAGCTGAGGAGCACCCAGCCCAGGGCCTGGAGCAGAGGTGGCCTCCAGTTGGGTGTCTGCTCGCAGCACCCCCCGGCTGCAGGGGGGGACTCCTCGGGTGAGATAATTCGTGGGCCACGGAGGCCAGGCATTCGGCCCCCGCCCCCAGCCCAGGCGCAGTGCCAGGTCCTTCCCTCCTCCGCAGCTGACAGCAGCCGCCTGAGGTTCAGGGAGTCTGCTGCACCTGGACCGAGCCGCAAGGTCACCCAGCTGGTCAGCACAGAGCCCAGATTCTAAAACAGTTCCAGTTCCCAGGACTCTGTCCCAGCGATTGCTTCATGCTTGGGGTCGGCCCCTTCATGCTTCCTGGAACCCCCGGAAGAGTGGCACAGGGGGTGCCTGGCTGGGTTCCACCTCCTGTCACCTCGCCAGGGGGCACGGATCTCCAACTTTACAGCCGGCCAGCAGCTCCCCAAGGTCAGCCGGCGGCGGCCAGCGGAGCCCGAGAGCGAATCCAGCCTTCCCTGCCGAGGCCTCTCTGCCGGCCCCCTCCCAAGTGCTCCGAGCCAGGACGAGGGGCATGGATGGCCCTGGGTGTCCTGGGCAGGGACCATGTCTCCCCACCCTAAAGGGTTAAGAGACTTCTCCCACACCCCCTGGCTGGCCTGAGCAGCAAACCTTGAACCCTGTCCTGGCTCTGCTCCCTGGCTGTGGGTTCCTTTCAGTCTTTCCAAGCTGCTGTACCGTTTTTTCGCCCTACGCGCCTAGTAATCTGTAGGGACCGGGGTTTACAAGCTCAGGCTGACTCAGCGCCCTGTTCCCAGTGACACAGCTGGCACGCAGCAGCAGGAGGGGGAGGCCGGGATGCTCCCGGGAAGCCCGTGGCATCCCAGCGCCCCAGGGACGGGACCGGGAGGCTCCCTGGTTACCGGGGGCCTGGTAGGGGGGTCCGGCAGGCGCTTACCTTGCCAACGGCTGGCGCGGCCACGCAGCGGCTGAGCGAGTCCAGGCGCGCGCTGTACTCGGTGAACTTCTTTTGGTAGCGCAGGGCGGTCATTTGCAGCTCCAGCTGCGCCGCGGCCAGCTGGGCCACCAGCGACTTCTCACGCTTGCCCGCGCGCAGAGCCTCCTTCTTGAGCGCCTTGTGCAGCGCGGCGAGCCGGGCCTGCAGCGCGCCGTTGTGCGCCCGCAGAGCCCGCGCGCAGCAGTGGCCGCCCGCACGCAGTTCCCCGCGCGTCAGGGGCAGCCCGCAGCCCTCCTGGCAGCGGCCCACGGGTCTCGCGTCGCACGCGTCCCGCATGTGCGCCTCCAGGTCGCGGCGCAGCAGCACCTGGGCGCACCCCGAGTGGCGGCAGCGCGCGGGGGCAAAGTCACAACGTTCCAAGTGCTCAGGCAGCTCCTGCAGCTTGACCACCCGGGCGCAGCCCCGCGCCGCGTGCGCGCACTTAATGTCCAGTTTGAGGATAAGGCGCTTGAGAGGCAGCACGTGGTTGAGCTCCTTGGCCGAAAGGCGGCCGCGGCAGCGCGCCGGGCAGCTGCCCTCCTGCACCACCCAGGGCAGCACGCAGCCCGCGCAGAAGACGTGGCCGCACGGCGTGGTCAGCGGGTCCTCCAGCACCTTACGGCACAGCGCGCACTTCAGGTCCGGGTCCACGTCGCCGTCGAAGCGGTCCAGCTCGAAACCCATGGTGGGGCCGGGCCTGGGTCGCCGCCGGGGAGCGGCGCCCTCCCTGCCGCCCGCCCTCCGAGGAGCGCAGACCCGGCCGCGCGCGCGCTCTCCGCGGACTGAGCCCAACTCGGCAGACTTCTCGGAAAAGGCCCTGGACTCCTCCGCCGTATTTGCGCGAGTGCGGGCGCACGCACATCCCGCCGGCGCCGCCGGCCCAGCCTGCCCGGCCCGCCCGCTGCGCCGGGGAGGCAGCGGGAGGCCCTGGGGTCGCCGAGAGGCCGCGCCCCCGCGACGGAGCCGACACCCTCCTCTCCTGGACCTCCTCTCGCTCGCTCGAGCTCTTCGCTTCAGGAGGCAAATTCCAGCAGAGAAACGTTCCCTGAGCCGGGAGCCGCGGCTGTTGTCGCCCCGCCCGGCGTCGCGGAGCCCTTCCGGGACCACCGCCCACGGAGTGGTGGGCCTCCCGCCCCTTCCCCGCCCCCTTCCCCGCCCCCTTCCCCGCCCCCGCCCCGCGGCTGGCTGCTGGGGCTGGAGAAACTTCTGGGGCCGCTACGCCGGCACTTACGGTCGCTGCTGAATCCGGCCGGGACTTTGGGAGCCCTTGGCCCCAGGGCCGGCCCTGCGCTGGCGCTTGCGGCCTGGTCCCCACCTGACACCTCCAGCTGGGAAGCCCGGCCTGGGACGAGGCGGAGGGAGTCCTGCGGGGTCGTGTTCAGCAGAGATCCTCAGGCTCCAGCGCCGATGCGGCTGAGCGCCGGCACGTCTGGGGGGTCTCCAGGGGACGCTGACACCGCCGGCCAGGATTCAGGCCAGACTCGAGTGTCTGTCCTGGAATCCGGGCCTTTCCCACGGGGGCGGGCGGTGAGCTCCCGGGCGGCTTCTGCAATGCCCGGGGGTGTTGAAGGAAGACCGCGGGGTTCACAGCATCGTCCAGGGCCTGGGAGTCCGACTCTGCGCTCCGCGTGGCGCTGGGCCTGGACAGCACATCCGCTCCGACCCCTTGCTCCGGCTGCCCCCTTCTGCAGCTGTGGACCCCCGACCTTTACTGCGTCACTGCTTCACCGGCTGAAACGGCCGCCTCGAGGACCAGAGGGGGGTCACTTGTATGGAACTGACCCTTAAGAAGCTGTCACTCGACGGCGCTCTGTAATCGGTGTCGGTGGCATTCGGTGTCTGCTGTGGGAGGGGCGTCTTGCAGTCGCCCTGACCATGCACTTTGGCGGTTCCCAGGCGGGCAGCACCGGCCTGAGCGCAGGGGCACGCGCCGCCGGAACCCCGTCAGTGTGTCTGGTGAGCGGCTGGCGGGGTCCCGGCGGGTGGGCAGGAAACACGGCCTTCCAGCAAAGGTCACACCCTGGGCAACACTCTTCAAGCCAAGCCGGTTCTGAGACACAGGCCCGGCTCCTCAAAGGGTTGGTGCTCACTTTGGGGGCAGCTTCTCTACGAGATGCCTCCCCCACCCCCTCTCCCCCCCGCACAGCAGACGGGGAGGTGGATGAGATGCTGCAGCTGAGGCCACAGAGTGGGGTGGTGGGGCCTCTTTAGGCAAAGAAGAGTCTGTCTGAGCCACTCCCCCTTGGTTAATTTTAGAATTGGGGGGGGGGACCCTCCTTGCACATCAGCATATGTTTTAGTGGCTGAATTTAACAGACAGGGGACTGAGCTCCGAGAGCAGCCGGGGCCCAGGAGGGGGTCCAACCGGGGTGGGGGGGGACAGCCAGCAGGACATTCCGGGCCCGGGGAGGGGGACTGGAGGTGTGAGGGTTTCAGTTCCAGCAGGCCCAGGACTTAGCACAGGTGAGAAAGGAGAGAGCAGAGCCAGGTGAGGGCAGAGAGAGGGCAGGAGCCAACCCGGGGCTGGCAGGACCCTGGGCAGGACTCTGAGTGGCCGGGGCCGGGGCTGGAGGGCCTGGCAGGGCTTTGGGCAGTCGAGGGAGGGGCCCAGTGCGATCAGGCCTAGTTCCACCACAGAGGGGGGCACCACAGAGGGGGGGGACCACAGAGGGGGGGTATCACAGAGTGGGGGCACCACAGAGGGGGGCACCACAGGGGGGGTATCATAGAGGGGGGCACCCCAGAGGGGGGGCACTGTAGAGTGGGGGTGCCGTGTCTGCGTGACACCTTGTGTTGGACCAGGATGGTCTCCCAGTCCCTGCTCCAGGCCAGCCCTGCCCTGGGACCCTGATCACAGGCTGACGCCTCCGGCAGGAGGGGTTGGAATCCCGGGGGGGCCTGTTTGGGGTTCATGCCAGCGTTCACAAGACAGTCCCCGTGACATTATCTGTGCTCAGCTCTGCCCCACCAGCTGCCTCAGGAACCGCCGGGTTGTGATTGGCAGGCTTTGCGCAAGCACGTTAGGACGGCGAGTGTCAGAAAGACGGGCAGGGCTGGCGGGGGTGTGAGGACGTCGGAACCTCCTCTTGTGGCCGAGGGACGGCAAACGGGCAGCCTCTCTGCGGGACGGTCCAGCCGTGGCTCAGGCTGCTCGGCATCGACTGACCGCCTGGCCCGGCGATTCCGCTCCTCAGGAGGTGCCCACGGGAACCGAGAGCACACGCCCCACAACCGCTCGGCCATGCGTGTTGTTCCCGGCGCGTGACCACGGCGGACATTTACACGACCCCATGAACCCGCCCCCCGCCCCTCTGCGTGGGGTCCCTTCCGGGGGGTCAGCCTAGCTGTGCCCACAGCTCGGTGAGCCCACAGGAAGGGCACCCTCTTCCCGACCGTCACAGTGCGTGTCCCGCCTCGGGTGGCCCGCCCGTTCCTGGACCGGGGTGGGGGGGGCAGTCCCACTCGGACCTCAGAGACGGAGGGCGCCCGGCGAGGCTCAGGGGCCGTCCCGGATGACGCCCCCCCACACCAGGCGCCCTCCCCCCGTCGCCAGGGCGCTGACCCGCGGCAAAGGGAAAGGGCGTGTGAGAGGCGGCGGCACCATGCTGGTCGTGACAAACACACGCAAACGACGCGGCAGCCACAGGCCCCGCTCCCCCCGCTGAGTCACGCGCCGGGACGGTTTCTGCCGTGGACTGAAGCTCTGAAGTGTGGCAGAGACCCGCCGGGCTGGACACCAGCTCGCAGTGGACACTCACCCCACGCCGTCCACCCAGAGAGTCACGCGTCCGGACGCCTTTCTAAAGCAGGTTTCGAAGACACCAGAGACCCCTGATGGTTCCCGAGAAGAAAGGAAACAGGGGCTGCGACCTGAAGCGTGAGGACCCGGGAAAACACGGAGTCCCCCGCCAGACGTCCGTGGCTGGTCGGCACAGGTGTGTGACGAGGCACAAAATCATCAAACCTCGTGGCTTCCACTCATCAACAAAACACAGAGTCCCGGCACCGGCTTCGTTAATAATCAAACATTTTTAATCTGGAAAGTCTGTTTTGCAACATTCAAGTTTCACTTTACAGCACGTTGGTTTGTTTTTTGTTTTTTGGTGTGTGTGTGTGTGTGTGTGTGTGTGTGTTGCAGGCTCTTTAAAGTGTCTGCTGCTCAGGCCTGTGATCCGGGACCTCGTTAATTTTAATTTTTCTCCTGGCACCTCCAACACTCTCATTTACTCTGTCTGTAAAATTAGGATAATCATCATCTGTGCTCACCTAGCACAGGTAATAATCACTAATTAACTAATTTTTACATGTGGAAACCCCTGGAGTCTTCACGCGGTGCCCGGTGCCATTATCCCGGGCCGGCGGGGCAGGGGCGGGGGGAGGGGGAGTCCCACCGTGCTCCCGGGTGACCTCGCCGCCTCTGCGGCCGCCCCTCCGCCGGGATCGTCACAGACGGCCTCCCTGTGTCCTCCAGGCTGCCCAAGCTGACGGGCACCACCCTGAGCGTGACCCCGGCTTCTGGTGACCTAGGGCCTCAGGTGGCCAGGGGGTGTGGGACCGCAGGCCCCAGCACGGGGTAGGGGGGCGTCCCGAGCACCCCTCCCCCCGGCGTAGGGCACACCACTGTGTTCCTTGACATATGCTCCCCTGTGTTGGAGATGTGCCCGTTGTTGGAGGTTTGCTTCTTCTCTTTCCTTCTTATCATTTTTATGAGAGAGAATCACTTCTTCCCTTCTGGGAAGGCCTCAGCAAAACCTTCTTCAGTTGTCAGCCAACCGGGAGAAAACGCAACTTTCCCCTTTCTTTGAAACCCTGTCCTGAGACCGTGGTTTTAGCGCCCAGAGCAAGCGGCCGTGCGGCGGGAGGGAGTTAAAACCGAACACGAAGGGGCACCGTCCCGTGAGGGTGTGGTCCTTGCAGCCTCGCCGTGG
Organism: Phyllostomus discolor; assembly: GCF_004126475.2. Lineage (NCBI taxonomy): Eukaryota > Metazoa > Chordata > Mammalia > Chiroptera > Phyllostomidae > Phyllostomus > Phyllostomus discolor. Next base: position 264,732 of record NC_040909.2, read on the forward strand.
GCTGTGACTTCACAGACAGGAGTCACGGGAGCCTCTCCTGCCGCTTTCCAGGCCGTGCAGGAGGAGACAGGAGACGCTGCGTCCGCCCGGGCCGCTGGCCGTGGGCCACCGCTCGCCAGGCACGGCGGTCATGGAAAAACTCAGCAGTGGGGACATTCTTCCGTGCAGGTCCAATGGAAAATGCGTCCAGGTGCCGGCCGGCCGCAGCTTGGGCCAGCCGCCGCCGCCCCTGACGGAGACGGGGCCTCCGGGGCGGGCGCCGGGAAGAAAGCGCCGGCGGCCCAGGGGCCGGTGGGAACCTCTGCGTGACTTGTAATTTCCCTGTGGGTTGTGCCAGCTGCAGATGGAGATAAAGCTGGGATCGCAGCCCGCCTCCCGGTCTCCGGGGCCCCAGGGCAGCACAGGTCCTGAGGGCCCCTCACGCTGCAGGCGATGGGGTGGGGGGGGGACTCGTGCAAGGGGCCCTGACCCCTGGCCGGCAGGGACACCATTTGTGAAAGGGTCAGGGATGGAGCCCCAGAACTGAGCACACCCCCGCGGGGTGGCCAGAGGCCAGACAGGTGTCACGCCTCCCACTCCCCTTGGGGGGCGCTGCTCCTCTTCTCCGAGCAGAGCCCCCCCCCACAGGCGGGCCCTGGCCTTCCTGGGGAGGACGGGGACGTGACAGAAACATGCTGAGTGGGACAAAGGGTACACAGAGTCTGGCACAAGTGACGCCCCTTTTCCTGCACAATCGTTTATTACAAAACCACGAGCCTGTGACTCTGCAACGTCACGACATCACACTGGAGCTCCCCACGTGACATTTCAGGTGACATGTTCGCATGACAACCACAAATTATCACACCCCTGTTATCACCCGGCCAGCCACACCCCGGCAGGCGTCACCTCTGCTGGACCCTGTGTACACGTCACTTAACCGTGGACGAGACCCGAGCCGTCCAACACCAGGGACAACATGCGATCGTCCAGGTAGCAGGTGCTTTCGGCCGTGAGGGCCACGCCGTCCTTGTCACGAATGGGTAGCAAAAGGGCCACAGACCACAGGTGAGCACTCGGCAGGGGGGTCCCAGGAAAGTGCCGTTGTCAGGGGTGTGGGACTGGGCCCTGGGCTCCCAATTGTGAGTGATACACTGCTGTTTTGGAAAAACAAAATCCGCTGAACTGGATGTGTCATAGTGACACGGAGTGACACAGATGTTTCAGCACACGGATGCTCGATGAATCACAGTGACACGGAGTGACACGGATGTTTCAGCACACGGATGCTTGGTGAAGGGCCGCACTTTGGACAGAGGGGATGGGGAGCATCTTGGGCCGGGGGTCAGGACCGCCCTCAGCGCCACCTGGGTCACTGGCACCTCAGGGTGCTGTCCACCTGGGGTTCCTGTCGGTCACAGGCAGAGGCCCCCAGCGCCGCTCTCACCGGCAGACACACTGAGAGATGGACACTGGTCCACGTCCACCCTCAAAGCCGAGCGGTGCCGAGGCTGCTTCCTCAGGGTCCGAGCGCACACACCTCTCTTGACTCTCCGTTAACTCAGCCCCTCGCCGTTCCCACGGCACTGCATCTCAGACGTCGGGGGATCGGCGCGGGACCGCCCGCGTCGGGGGGCCCGAGGGCAGCGGCTGCGCGCCCTTTCCCACTGACCCTAGGGGTGGGTCTGCGGGCTTCGTCCCGTCCCCTCGCCCCAGAGACCCACTTGCACGGGCCCCTTCCAGGGCCCAGGCCCCTGACCCTGACGGAATCCTTAGCCACTGGCCTGGCTGTGGCTTCAGCAACAGGGCGTCACCCTTCCCGCCCGAACCCCGGACTTGCCCGGCTTACAAACAGCCCCCCTCGGGTCTCTGACCCCCCACCCCGCTCCATCCACTCGTGTCTTTACCTTTGAGGGATTCGACCTCTTCATTTTGACCTCTTGATTTCGGAGCCCTTCCGCAACAGCCCCCCCGCCCCCCGCACCCCAGTGACCCGTCCACAGGAGGATCTGCCTCGGCATCCACCTGGGGGCCTGTTAGAAATGCAGAGTCCCAGGCCGGGCCCAGCCCTGCTGAGAGAGAGGCCACCTGGGCAAGCTCCCTGGTCACGTGGGTGCGGGTCGCCGTGGGGATGCGCAAGCCGGAAGGGCAGGAATGTCTCTCGGCAGCTGGTCCACACCCCCCCCCCCGCCGGGCACCAGAGGCTGCCCCCTCCCAGCCGGCTGAGACGCTCTGGGGTTTGGGCCGCGGCCCCTGGCTTCGCATATCCGGGACGTTCTGGGGGCAGCGTGGCTGACCACACGACACCGGCGTCAGGGAAGTCGCTGCACGACCACACCCCGTGTGGGTTTCAAGGTCGGCCCACCGCCATCGGGGGCGGGGTTTTCGGATGCTGAGGCGACCCCACGGCTCAGAGAGCTGCCTGGACACGGAGCCTGAGACGAGGTTTGTGTGAATGTGACTCGTGGGACGAGCTCCCGGGCAGGTGGGGGGACCAGGGACAGAAGGGTCTTGTGGCCGGTGGCTCTATGGGCCTGGAGGTGTGGACACGGCAAGGCTCACGCCCCGGGAGGGGCAGGGGCCCCAGGACGGTGCCCTGCAGGGAGCCGGCGGGCTGGCTGGGTGCTCGGTTGGGGAGGAGGATGCAGGCTAGGCCTGCACGGGCACCCGTGTCCCTCCGACCCCCGGGCTCGGGGCTGCAGGTGAGGCGGAGCACCTGGCCACCTGGTCCCTCTCCCTGTCGGGAGCCCTCCCCTGTGGGTCACGGGAGCGGAGAGCCCAGCACAAGCTGGGTCGGATCACGTGCGAGCCATAAAAAGGTTCATGTTCAAGGGCAGGAGGTTAAGTAAAGGCGGGAGGTTTGCTGGTTTTACAGCCCCGAGCGGCTTCTCTCATCTCCAGCGAGTGGAACGGGGCAGACACGGCCGAGGGGACGCGGAGCCCAGGGCCGCGCCTGGGGGCCGAGGCGGCGCCTGGCTCACACGGCCGTCCGCCGGGAGCCTGGGAAACGTCCACGGCCCTGCAGGGAGCAGGCTTTACGCCACACGCCCGGGAAGTGTGGGTACCAGGTGCTCAGGGCCGCTCTCACGCCCCACTCCACCTGGAGACACGGGGGCATCCTTGCAGGTCGGGGGTCTGCCTCTCATCCGTCCCCTCACTGAGACGCCCGCCTACGCTGACGCCTCCGCCTGCTGCCCTCACGCCGGAGCTGAGCCCACACCGTCGCGTCGTCAGAACAGAGTGAAACGTCGGAGAACAAAAACGTGATGCAGCCACCGGCTCTGCCCCTCGGCCCCCCGGCGAGGCGGGTCCTTGGGCCCCACAGCATCGTTTCCCACGGTTTCCTGGGCTGCCCACTTCCCTTGTGAGTTTTACTATCGACAGACCATGGGAACGAGCCCAAGTCCCCCCGGAGAGGAGGCGCGGGGACCCTGCAGGTGGAGTGTGCAGCCAGGAAAACGGGGTGCTGCTCCCCCAGCATGATGTCACCACCCAACAAGTGGAGTGTGGAGACAGCGGGAACTGAGGGACGGAGAACACACAGAGCGGTGGAGACGGGCTGAGGACTCACGGTGCGACCTGCCACCCTCGGTGGGGGGTGGGACCGTGTGCAGCTCCGGGTGGGTGGCAGGGTGTCGGCCAGGGGGCGTCGTCCGGTGCCGGCCCCGTGGTCAGAGACGGTGCGTGTCCCGGGGCCCCGGCCGCCTTGTCACAGCAACGACCTCCACACAGAGGCCGAGGGGACCTGCAGGGCGCGGCCTGAAGGACCTGGCATGGGGCGCGCTGGACCGCAGGAGGGCTGGGGGTGGTCCTTCCCCAGGACGCTGTGGTGGGACGGTGGCAGCGGCGTCAGGGACAGCGGCGGGTGACGGGCTGCAGACTCGGGTGCTGGGTGCACACTCTGCAGGGATGTCTGTGACCCCACCGCTTGCTGAGTGCACGCGGGGCGTGGGTGCCCGGAGGCAGAGCGGGAGCAGGACGGCCAGAAGGAGGGCGATGGCAATGGGTGGGGACGGGCGGGGTCGCGGAAGACCACAGGCCCGGAAGGGAGGGCGCCCAGACAGCTTTTTGGCGGCCGACGAGGCTGAGGTTCAGCAACGACAGACACTCGTGTCGAAGTTACTGGCTCTTGTCCGCAGGACGGCGTCCGGCCAGGCCAGGGGTCCACTCGCCCGGCGGCCGTGCGGGCAGCACCCACCCGGACAGCTCCAGGGCCTGGGGCCCACGGCAGAGCCGAGGGCGGCCCCTGTCTCGAGGGTTCCCCGCCCACGGACAGGGTCAGACGCGAGCCTGACTGGCCGCTGCGGCCCAAAGCCCCGCTGACCGCAGGCTCCGTCCGCTGTCCTCTGCCCTGACCCGGCGTGGGCGTGGCCGTGGCGGAACGGAGTGCAAGCGTGTGAGGAGAGGACGGCAGAGGGAAACACACATACACGGGCCACACGGACACACGGCCCCAGGGCCCCGTCCAGAGCTCCGCGTTCCCCCGCCTCGGGAGGGCCGTGTCCAGGTATCTGTCCCGGCTCCCGCTCGTCACGTGGCTTCCTGTGCCTTTGGGAAAGATGACAAAGACGAAGGTCGCGGGTGTCACTGACGACTGGATTCCGTAATTCACTTGGAACTCAGCGAGAGCCCCGTCTTCCACCCAACAGACGCGACTCCCCAGAATCCACACTGGCCCATCAGTCGGCCGGGCTCTGGGCAGACCCGGGGGGCAGGTCCTCCCAGCAGCGGCGCCCCTGCACCCGGAGCGGCGCCGACTCCCTCGCGATCAGAAAGTGCCGAGAGCTGTGCCGGGCTCCTTCGGTTTCTGCGGCGCACGCTGGGGCTGCAGGCGGGCGGGGTTTGGAGGGGGCGGCCCTGCGGCGGGTCTTTGGCTCGGCCCGGGGGTCCGGGGACGGGACAGAGGACATTGGCCGGCCACTCTCGGAACAGTGACCCCCCTCCGCTGTGGAGACGAGGAGCGGGCCCTGCGCATGCGCGCGGCCGCCCCGCCCTGGTGTTGCGGAGTCCGGCCGGGGTCACGCCAGGGCCCCCCGGTTGACACCGGGGCCGTGAGAGGAGGGAGCGTGGACGAGGCCCCCTTCAGGGCGGAGGGAGCAGGTCGAGGGGGCGTCCCCGTCGGGACTGACCCGCGGCCCGCTTTCCCGTGGAGGGAGGGCCCGGCGGGCCCCCCAGGGGCACGGCCCGGACCCCGCGGGTTTGTTTCCCTTTGTGCAGCCAGTGGGCCTCGAATCCACTTCAAACAGACGCAAATATTTTCCTTGGAAATGCAGCTACTTCCTGCCTTCAGGAAGGAAAAACAAATGAAAGTTGTTTGTTTGGATGAGCAGATGTGGGCTGGAGGCGGCCTGGGGTGAAGCGGAGGAACTGGGGGGGCCGGGGGGCGGGCTGCAACCCCTGACCCCGGCTGTGACCTCTGACCCCAGCTGCGACCTCGGGCGCACCGTGCACGCCGTCGCCCCAGCCCCGGTGCCCACGGTGAAACGGCAGTGCGATGGCGCTGCAAACGCTAAGGTTTCTTCTAGTGTCTCCACGTGTCACGACCAGGGTCCACTTCCTCTCCTGCTTTCACTTCTCCCTTTGAGTAACCTAACGGGACCGCGGCACTGATCTGAGCCTGGGCCCAGAACTGTTCCCATGGCACCTCGCTCTCCCCGCCCCCACCTGCGATTTGTAAGCAACACAGGTCACCCTGCAGAGTGGGATTTTCTGGTACGGTGGGTCTTTGTCTGCACGGGCCCTTCCTGGTTCCGGGCTCCCGAGCTAAGTGATGACAGCCACCGGGGTGTCCCTTGTTATGCTAATGAGGGGGCTGTTGCACCCCACCCGAGGGCGACCCAGTCTCACACCAGATCTCTGGACCGGTGGACTCTGACCCCGCAGCCAGCGGCTCCGTCAGTGACGAGTGCAGAATGACGTCCGTGTGCACCCAGACGGTGGCTCTCAGCTCCGCCATGTCATCTGCTTCCCCGGGTCCCCGTGCAGGGCTCCAAGCCCCCTGGTTCAGGTCCTGGCCCTCCACGTCGCTCCATCCCACTGCTGTTTCTCATCCTTCACTGTCCTCTGTGGTCAGTGAGTGAGTGGGTTTTGCTGAGTCCTGTGAGCAGTTCTGACAGGTCAGTCCCACCCAGGAAGGGGTCGTGGGGCCTCTGATTGGCCGCTGGCTGGTGGGAAGCATGGGGGACATGGCCCCAGGTGCACTGAAGTGCAGGGCCATCTGCTGGCCCAGCTGGGGATCTGGTTCCACCTGCACGTGCAAAGGTCAGGACCGAGGTGACCTCCTAGACCCCTGCTTGTCCCAGAATGGCTCCGTGGTGGGAGGAGCCTCCACACACGCTGGAATCTGGTCTCGGGACCCCGTGCGCCCCACTTAAACGTCCCCCCCGGATTCCCCTCCGGTGGCCCTGCAAGCCAAGCAAGGGGTCTGTCTGTCCAGAGGGGTTTAAATGCAGGGCCACTGACTCCGGTCCATTGTCCTCTCGTGTTCTGGTCGTTCACACACACGGGCTTGCAGTGGAGTGTTTACAGAGCCGACTGTGTAAACAGTTATTGTAGCATCGAGAAAACACACGGCCACAGAAGAGTTGATTGTTGATACGTCTGAAAACATTCGACTTTCCTCTTGGAAGAAAACAAGGGTGAAGAAATGTGAACAGCCCCAGCCGGCTCGTCTGGCACGGAAACTCAGATCCGATCTGAGCCGCTTCCCCATCCCCCGTCCCAGCAGCAGCCCTGGTGTGTGTGTGCGGCCCGAGGGTTAGGGCGGCGTCAGCTCCAGAGGGCCTTGAACTCCAGGTGCTGCCCCCTCAGGGCCCCGTCCCCTCCACCAAGTAATGCAGGGTTGCATCGAGAACCCGGCGGACCCTTCCACCCTCACCCTCCCACTCCCTGGCAGAGCTGCTAACCTCTTCCTCCCTTGAACGTAGCAGGAAGAAGCGCCCCAGAAACTGACCGCGGCCACGTGTTTACCAATCGCAGCTCTTCCTTCCGAATGGAGCTCCCCCGGACATTGCAGAGCGCACTCCTGAAAGATACAGTCAAAGCTTCCCAGACACAAACAGACAAAGGCTGTATGGTTCCACTTGCCTGAGGCCCTGGAGGAGTGAAGTTCACAGAGACAGGGAGTGGGTGGTGGGGGCTGGGGCAGGGGCAGTTAGGATTTGATGAGGGCAGGGCAGCCGTGTGGGGAAAGGAAAACTTCAGACATCACTGGGAGGGTGCACCGCACGGGCAGCGGGCTCAGTGCCACTCAGAGTGATAAAATGGAAAATCTGAGTCTATGTTGCCATGATTTAAAAAACAAAAGCACTTTCAAAGTATTCTTAAACCTCTTTTATGTTTCAACTGCAGGAATCTCTGTATGAACTTTCTAGGATGCTGATGTAACCGATGAGATTGTAAGTAATTAATATTCCAAATGTTCAAGTTAAAATTTAAGGGAACTCCTGAGCCAAACATAGAAGTCATGTTTTGGATATTGAGTATCGTCATACTTTTTTTTTTAGTCCTCATCCAAGGACATTTTCCCTTCTTTATTTAGAGAGAGGAAGGTCGACAGAGAGAGAGAGAGAGAGAGAAACATCCATCAGTCACCTCCCCTACTTGCCCCGACTGGGTGAACCCACAGCCTAGGCATGCATCCTGATGAGGAATCGAACCCAGGACTTTTCGGTGTACAGGACGATGCTCCAACCCACGGAACCACCCAGCCAGGGCCTTCATGCTTTCTCTATAACCGAGAAACTCTCAGGCAGTGAACGCGGCCCAAGGTTACCTGGAGGGGTCGCACCTGGAGACCGATACCGGCCCGTGGCCGCGCGTCCCATTGCAAGGTTTCCGGCATCCACATTTAAAGAGTAAAAAGGAACAGATAAAATTCATTTTCATAATACATTTTATCATGTAGATCCATAATATTATCATATCAACATATAATCAATATAAAAGTATTAATTAGATGTTATCAACCTTTTCATACTAAGTCTATCAGTTTGGTGTGCATTTTACCATTTAAACACATCTCAAATTGTTCCCCAGAAATTTTTAATCTGTATTTAGACTTCACAAAGTCTACATTTGGAAAAGTAGATTCTCACACCTGTGCTGTTTCAAACATACCTGAATGTTTTCTAATTACTGACTTGAGTACCAAGAAATAATTCCTCTAATATTTGCGACCATGTTGACAAAGGTGGTTTTTCTTTTAGTGGATTTGCCTTAATCTGAGCAAAAGCACATTTGGATCCTTGAGCTTCCACACAAATTTGCTGCTCTTTGTCAGTTCAGGGTGATTCACACCACACCCAAAAGGGGGTAACGTAAACTGAAAGGCAACTCTGAACTTTTAACGTCAACACAAAACATTCCTCCATTTTTTTTGTTGTAGTTTTTATAGCCAATTTGTGTGAGGATACCAATTGTGATTAATATTGTCTACATATTGACTCATATTAGAAAACGGGTAAGATTATTATCGGGATGTACTGTGAGAAGTTTACATTGTAGCATAAATTCTCATACTTGGCTAGCTTTCTCACAAGCTTTTTTAAAGGTAAACACTGTTTTCAGGGCTGTTTTTGATTCATGACAAAATTCAGAGGGAGGTGCTGATACTCCCCAAACACCCCACCCACGCGTGCCCAGCCTCCCACTTCAACGCCGCTGTCCAGAGCCGGGCGTTCCGGCCCAGGATGGCCCACATGGACACGTCCCAGTCACTCAGCGTGGACAGTGCACCTGAGGGTCCGCTCTGGGTGTGGTGCCCTCAGGGCTCAGGACGGTGTCGAACGAGGGGACCCATCAGCGAGGCACCCAGCACCCTGCAGAAGGGCAGCCCGGCCCCAAGACTCCGCTGTGCTGGGCCTCTCCTCCCCGTCCCCGCCCCTCTGCTGGCACCTGCGGACCCCGCAGGGGGTCGGGGTCGGCACGAATGTGTTGTCCACAGAGTGTCACGGAGCTGGGACCCCACAGCGTTTGGCCTTTTCCGATCGGCTTCTTTCACTCAGAAATACGCTTCTGAAGTTTCCCCACGTCTTTTCCTGACTCGGTGGTTCGTTGCTGCTTCCCTGAATAACAATACCCCAGGGTCCGGCTGGGCCTCACTGGACCCATCGCCGGCTGAAGGGCATCCTGGCTGCTCCCAAGTTCTGGCAGCGATGTGCCAGCTGTGGTGAGCATCCTGGTGGGGGTGTCTGTGTGGGCGTCTGAGGTTTTGACTCCCTCGGGTGCACCCCAGGGAGAGTGACTGCTGGGTCGCCTGGGGAGAGCACGCTTCCTTCTGTGAGAAACCGCCGGACTGTCCTCCCAGGCGGCTGCACCCTCGCTCATTCCCGCCAGTGGGAGGTGAGCCTCCGGCCGCTCCCAGTCCTCATGGGCACCGGGTGTGGTCGGCGTTCCGGCTCCTTCCGGGGGTGCAGTGGTGTCTCGTCCTCTTAACTGTGGTTCCCCGACGACACAGGGTACGAAGCACCTTCTCGTGGGCTCCTTTGTCATCCGTGCATTTTCCATGGGGGGGGGGGGCTGTCAAGGTCTTCGGCCCATTTTTAGGAAACATCTGGCTGCTCGTGTTCCCACTGTTCAGTTTCACGAATTCTCGGTGCGTCTGGACGACCGTCCCCCGCAGGTGTGTCTTGTAGACACCTGTGCTTGCCTGCTCATCCTCTCCATGCTCTCCCTGCTCAGCAGAAGGCTTGCATCCCAGGGACGTCCAGCTCACCGATTCTTCTTTCTCCAGTCGGGCCTTCGGTGTCGGGTCCACAGACGTGCCCCGAGCCAAGGTCACCTGCGTTGGCCCCTGTGTCACCTTCCAGGGGGTTCGCAGTTTTGCTCTGTACACTCAGGCCTCTGACCCACCTTGAGTGAGTCTTTGTGAAGGGTGTTCGGTCTGTCCCCCTGCACGTGGGCGTGGGGACATTTCAGGACCTCAAGCTGAGGAGCCCGTGTCCGCTCCTTTGTCGAAGGAGACCAGCTGGACGGGTGTGTGGGGGTCTGTTTCTGGGCTGTCGGTTTCATTTGTCTGTTCCTTCATCAGAACCATGCTGACCTCAGCTACTGCAACTGGGGAGGGGAGGGGAGGGGAGGGGAGGGGAAAGGGGAAGGGACCCAAGTTCGAATGCAAAAAGGAAAGCTTTCACTATTTTCAGATGATATGATCTTACATACAGAAAACTCTAAAGACTCCACCAAAAGCCTCTCAGAACGCACAAACACATTCAGTAAAGCAGCAGGCTACAAAATCAATATAGAGAAACCAGTGGTGTTTCTGTACACGAACAACAGACCGTCAGGAAGAAGTCAAGAGCACCATCCCGTGCACAACCACATAAGGAAGAACAAAGGACCCAGGAACGCATGTGGCCCAGGGGGTGGGAGGCGGGGGGCTGAAAACCGTGAGACACCGTGAAAGCACGGAGACCACTGACAGACGGACAGACGGTCCGTGCTCACGGGTGGGAGGAATCAGTGTTGTCAAAATGCCACGCTACCTAACGGAGTCTACAGACTCGACACGATGCCTGTCAGAATTTTAACGGCATTTTGCATAAAAACAGAACACACAGTCCTGAAATTTGTAAAAAACCACAGAAAACCTCAAACAGCCGAAGCAGTCCTGAGCAAGAGGACACAGCAGGTGGTGAGGCACATCACAAAGACACGGCGATCGATCTGGACAGACACCCAGTCAGACACCCAGACGGACACCCAGACGGACGGAACCAGAGGAGCGGCCGGAAGCAAACTCTCCCCTGTGCGGTCAGTCAATTCACCACGGAGGACACGGAACGGGGAGGGGGCGGTTCCTTCAACAACGTCGGGAAAACTGGGCAGAGACGAGCAAAGAGCGAAGCAGGGGTTCTGCCAGAGAGCACACACGGGGGGCCGACGGGCACCCGGGAAGACGGCCCGCGCCCCCAGCCGCCGGGAGAGTGAGAGCCAAAGCCACAAGGAGAGAGCACCCACCCCCGCGGGACGACCGTGGGCGGAAGGACAAAGCGAACGTCGGGAGGCCGCGAGGGGAGGCCGCGAGGGGAGGCCGCGAGGGGAGGCCGCGAGGGGAGGCCGAGGGGGCGCACTGCGGGCGGGAGCACAGTGGGTGCAGCCGCCGTGGACGCCCGCGGGGAAGGAAGCTCCGCGGAACACCAAAGCCAGAACCGCCCTGTGGTCCGGCGGCCCCACTCACAGGCGTCCATCGAAGAAAACCAGACACTCATTCAGAAAGGGCACCCACCCACGTTCACGTCAGCATCACTCACACCGTCCCAGACACGGACACAACCTGAGTGCCACGTGACCCACGGACGGGTGAGGGTGCGGTGTGCACGTGGACACTGTCAGCCGCGAGAAATGAAACCTTGCCGTTCGCCGCAGCACGGCGGGACTTGAGGGTGCTAGGTGAAGTGAACCAAACAGAGGAGGACAAATATGACGTGGTTTTGTGTGTATGTGTAAAATCTAAAAGACAAATGAAAACACCAAACTTACTAGTCCAGGGAACAGATGATTGTTGCCAGGACGTTTGCATGTGTCGGTCGGTAACTGTTTGGTGGAATTCGCCGGCAAACCCACCTGGGCCTGGCGCTTTCTGTTTGGAAGGGTGTCGGTGATTGATTCAGTTTCTTTAATAGAGGGAGGCTTATTCATATCGCCGATTTCTTCTTGTGCGAACGTTGACAGATGGTGTCACTCAAGGGAGTGGTCTGTTTCATCCAGGCCATCCAGTTGTGGGCAGAGGGTCATTGACAGAATCCCGTTGCCATCCTTCCCCGACCCCGGGGAGATGGGAGCACCCCATTCTCGTTTCCGGCGTGTGGAGGGTTCGCCCTCCCTCTGGGTCCCCCGTGAGGCCGGCTCAGGGACCCCTGGTCTTATCCACCTTTTCAAAGAGCCGGCTTCTGGCTTTGTTGACTTTCTCCACTAACTTTCTGTTTTCAATTTGATTACTTTCTGATCTAATTCTCATTATTTCTTTCCTTCTGCTTACTTTGGATTCAATTTACTCCTTTTTTTCTAGTTTCCTATAGCAGAAACTCAGATCCCTGAGCCTCGATCTTTCTTCTTTTCTAATACGTGCATTCGATGCTATAGATCACGCTCTGAACACGGCTTCTGCTACATTCTGCACATTTTGATAAGCTTTTTGTTTAGTTCAAAATATTTTAAAATTTCTCTTGAGATTTCTCCTTTGACCCATGTGTCATTTAGAAGCCTGTTGTTTAATCTTCACATATTTTGGAATTTATCAATTATCGTTTTGTTACTGATGTGTAATTTAATTCCGCTGTGGTCTGACAGCAGACACTGTATGGTTTGTATTCTTTTAGACGTGGGAGGGCGTGCTGTCTGGCCCGGAATGTGGTCTGTCTTGGTGACTGTCTCACGTGAGCCTGAGAGAAGTGAGCATCCGGCTGCTGTTCGATGAAGTAGTCCGTGGGTATCCATTACATTCAGTTGGTACAAGTAAGTGTTTGAGGCTTAAAACTTAGCTTGTCCCTATCAGTGTGGCAGCAGTGAAGAACAGAAACCATCCTGCCAGTTTCGGTTGTGACCCTTGAGTATTTGGCTGGCATTCACTGGGTTTCAAGGAAAACTGGGCTTGAGGGCACGCCTCGTAAAACTCTGCCACAGCCCGGCGACGCACCGTGGCAGAGAGCACGGCACCGTCCACAGCCCCGTTTCCTGTGTTTGCGAGCACTCGCGCCGACGGGGGCGGTTTCGAGCGCTTGCCCTGCGATCCGGTGATTCTGAGCAACGGCACCCTTGCTGCCGTTCACAGAACCTTCCGGAGAACCCTGAGCACAGGCAGTTCACTGTGACTCCGACGCCAGAGCAGAGCAATCGGGAGATCGCGTGTCTGTTGTTTGAAAGTCCCACTGACTTTTAACTTTTAGCTGCCGTAACCGAAAATCCACGCATCACGATAGAAACTCACGTTTCACGTCCAGCTGAGATTCGTCCTGGACAGATACAGAAGGCTAAAAAATATTGACACCAATGTAATTTTAAACATTTGACATGGTGTTTCTTAGCAGATTTGGGAGTGACTTAAGACCACGCACACCCAGGGGACCGGCTGGGGTGTGAGCCTCGTGTCACGAGTGCGTGGAAAACGGAAGCAGGTGCGAACTCCATGCCGTGTGAGTCGCCCGATCTCCGGTGGTGTCGGACGAGACTCACGCTCCGTGCTCGGCTGTGTCCTGGCTCGGTCGAGGATCTTTTATTGTTTTCTGTGGATTTCTGTCTTTCCTCATGATTTCCTAGCACAATTTTTATAAGGGGATCACCTCCTCTAACCGTGACCCTGTCTTCAAAAGAGTTATCTTTCTCTGGTGTGTGTGTGCACGAATCCAAGATGTTCACAACCGGCCACAATGACAAGACCACATCCTGTCAGAAAACACTTAAAATTCGTCCATGGGACATTTAGTTTGGCCTTCAGATAACTCATTTCTCGTATTCTGTTTTGACTTTCGAGGGGGAACTCACTACTAACGTTACCGGATGATGTTTCGTAGTGGACGTGGCAGAACACACATCCGATGGTCAGACTCAGTCCTTCCTCACTCCGAGTTTGGGGTGAGAAGGGTTTAGCCGCGGAGCTCAGGCGTCACGGGCACCTTCCGGGTTCAGTCCCCGCACGCGTCTTGGTGGGGGGGTGGCAGCTGTGGCACACAGACCGCCCCTCAGTGCGGCGGGGAGATGGCCCCTCTGAGCTCGGGCCGCCTGCCACCACGTGGGACCTCGGCAAAAATGATGCCCACTCCCTGTGTCTGAAACGGTGGCTTCTCACTGCCGCCCAGCAAGGACCTGAAACAGCCCCACGACCTGGGTGTGCAGTCGCCGTCCCTCCCCTCGTGTCCGTCTGTCTCGACCTGCGGCAAACCCCTGCGCCCGCCGCAGGCCTGCTCTGCTTCTGCAGAACCCCCGCTGCTTCTCGCATCGTCCCTGTGCTCGCGCAAGTGCTCTCCACAGAGCGACAGAGCGACACGTTCTTCTGGGCCGTGACTCAGAGGCGGGCAAACGAGGGGCAGGTGACTCCGTCGTTCAGGAAACCTGGGGCCGGGCCTCCGTCTCCGTGGAAGCCAAGGGCATGTCTGTGTTCTGTGGGGCCGTCGGCGTTTGAGCTCGAGGTCCTGTCTCTGTGGGAGGGACGGTCCCTTCCGCAAACAGTACGATGCACGGCCAGTCTGTAGACGAGGACCCGCTGCAGGTAGGGCGTCCGCAGACTCAACACGTGTCCGAATATGTGAAGCCGCCGTGGAACGTGTTGTGCATCGAGGTGGCGGTGAGACCGGCTCTGTCCGCGAGTTCCAAGCGGGCGGGACCGAGGGGGCCAGGAGGCTGGGTCGAGCCCCTTCCCGCCAGCTTCTGGCCTCTCCGGAGCAAAGCCGCCCCTCCCAAGGTCAGGTGCAGAGAGCAGAGCAGCCTCTCCCTGCATAGTCACCCAGGCCCCCAGAAGGGCCAGGAGGGGTGAAGACCGTGGAAACACACCTAGGGCATTCCAAATTTGGCACGATCAGTGAGATCAGTGATGCCGTTTCATTTGGGAGTCCGTTCATTTTGGTGGAACCCGCCTGTTCTCAGCAGTGGAGGGCCAGCCTGCTTAGGGAGGGGCTACGTCTCGGGCCTGGGGCGGAGGTCTGGGTCGGAGGGCGGACGGAACAGACAAGGCGGGGAAGCCAGAGGACACTGGGAAGGACCACACACGGTGGCCATCCGGGGAGCAGTGCCCGGCGAGGAGCTGGAGCTGGGGACCGTCCTGGCAGGCGACGTGACTTGTCAGGGCAACGGCGAAGGGTGGGTGGGCCGGCGTGTGCCTTGTGCCCACACAGGAGGGGGTGGCCAGAGGGCGGCGGCCCGTCTGTCCCCCCACGAGGCACCCGGACCCCGTCCACACTGTGTTCACGCTCAAGGTGGGGCCCGTTGTTCGCCAAGGGGGCCGCGAGCTCCACGGCGTGAGAGTCACCCCCGCCCCCTCCCCCCAGACACCCGCCCGGCCATTAAACAACTTCGGTGAACTCAATTTCCTCTAATTTATAGTCAGCCTGTTCAAATTACTGTTATTTGGCCGGGATTATTTCGTGGGGATTTAATTGTGCCTGTAAATCGAGTTTCCTTCAGATGCGTCTCAGGGTTCGCGCTCTGCCCCTCCCCCACGTCTCGTTCCCCGCAGGCTCCAGAACACACCAGCGATTTACACCCGCAGCGGCCGTGGCCGGCCCCCTGTAACGACACACGTGCTCTGCCTCGCGTCCTGGTGCCGAAGGGAACACGGACATCGTGGACGGATTTTCCGTGGAAGTTGGTTGGGGCCGGAGGGCGTTTTGCGGGTCGTCAGGAGAGTGAGTCTCTTCTCTGTGACTGAGCCGGCGAGGTGAGCACTTGCTTCACGGACTCTGTGGGGCGTGAGCGACAGGTCGACAGGTGGACAGGGCAGGGGTGGGAGTGGCCACTGGGGGACACCAGGCCAGTCCTCGTCCCGTGCTTGGGGCTCATTCCCTCCCGAACCTACCCCTGCCCTCGGGGGCATCCGGCTGCCTGAGTCCCTCGACGGCGTCCCTGACATTTCACACCTGGCAGGACGTGTCACCCCCGGCCCTCTCCACACGCTCCTGCCCTGACGGTCCCCCCGGGGACAGACACAGGCCCGAGACACAGCTGAAGCCGGGAGCCCAGGCCACACCCTGTTGGGGCAGTGGGTGCGGGTGAGGGGGGAAGGCCAGATGCCTCGTCTCCCTGCCCTTCCCCTCCCCCAGCTCTGCCCTCCGTCCCTCCCGAACTGGGACTTGTTTTGTGTCCCCCGATTCTCAGGCCTGAGCTGTGGAACTGCGTGTTGTGTGTTTTAGTTCTGGGTCATCCTCCGCCTCTGGATACTCACTGAACACGCGGTGTTTTGTATGTTGTCTAATAACACGGTCTTGAGACGGTCTCGCAGGAGGCAGCGTTGTCGTTGTCACTGTTACCACGACCTGTCTCCGGAGCAGGAGGCGGCCCCCGGCGGGGTTCGGCGGTGGTCTGCCCTCGGCCCCCAGACTCCAGCTGGTTCTGCCTGGCTCCAGAGCGGGACCCCGCTTCCCCTCCTGGATCTGGGAACTGCGCTCTGGTTCCCCACCCCGTAACTGTCCGGCGGTGGGGTACCGATCTCGTAATTCAACATCCGTCCCGGGGCGCGGCAGCCCCTTCCTGCGCGGGGCCACGCAGCGAACACTGTTGGCTTTGCAGGGCGGACGAGCACCCTGGTGTCCCAGCCGCGGGGCCCCGAGGAGCGCAGGGGCGGGGGGGCGGGGGGGGCCCAGATGCGGGGCGTGGTCTCCTCCCACCAGGCCTTATTTTGGGTGCTGAAATTTGAATGTTGCATGGTTTTCACATGCAGCTAATTATTGTATTTCTTTCTATTTTTCAGAAACACAAAAGCACTCTTAGAGTGTGAGCCAGAGAGAAGCAGGCAGCGGGCCACACCCTGCCCCCTGGCCGCCGTGTGAGGCTGCGGGGCTGGGCCCGGCCGCTGGGCCGGGGGTTGGCTGGCCTCCTGAGAGCCTCGCCCCTCCGCTGCCGTGGACGGCCGCTCGCTGTCCGCTGGGCTCCAGGCGTTTTCTGCACACACCAGCGAGGAGGGTGACCTTCACACTCACCCTGGGCGGTGGGGGGGAGTGCTTGTCTCATCTCGGTTTTTTCAGAACAAAATGAGTCTCAGGGCCACCAGCCCACCTGCACAGGTTGAACCGACCGAGTTGGCGGTGGCTTCCTCCCCAGGTCCTGTGAGATGATGAACTTCCACGGGTTCTGAAAGCCATCCAGAGTTATGTGAAGAGGAGTTGTTAGGGTTACAGCTTCGCCCAGGTTTCTCGAGGGGCTGGGCAGCCACCACATGGACGCCGATCGGAGCTGAGGCACCGGCCACCGCCCGAGGGGCCTGGTCCCTTCCACACTGGCCCTCGACACGGTCCACGGCGAGCCTGCCCGTGCGTGGCGTTGCCGCTGGCCCAGCTCTGCCCCCTCCGCCCCCACCGGGCTCCCACAACGGAAGCCGCCGCCTGCAGGGAGCCGGAGCCCAGGTCAGCGGGCGGGGTTTTTCCACTCCCTCCTCTCTCAGGTGCTTCAGCGAGACGGCGGGAGAGACGGCCTTAATTATTGAGAAGACGCTGGAGCCAAATGGAAAATCTAGGCTACGCCTTACTCAGATGCCAGGGTAATGAGAGCCCAATTGTGCCTCTCGTTTGGCGCTAATGAGGGAAGATCAATTCAAAGAACGGTGTGACCCGGATCGCGGTTACGGAGCAGGGACCGAGGAGCGGCCGGCACAGTCGGCTCTTTCGCTGGGTGGAAGTTCTCCCTGAGGCAACCGGGCGGGACCTTCAGATCGGCTTCCTCCTCGACGTCCACGCAGCCGCAGCCGGCCACCGCCTGCGCCGGGCACAGCAGCACACTGCTCTCTGTTCCACAGGACAGCCAACCGGTCTGCGGTGCCTGTTCCCAGCACCGAGGGCGGGGCGGCAGGCGGGCGCCGCTCTGGGTGGGTCCCACACGCTGAGGGGGAAGGCAGTTCGCTGGGCTGGCCCATCGCTCTCCGGAGCCCTGCACCATCAACGGTGTTGTGAAGACCACCTTTATTTCACTGTGGGAATCGGACTGGAAGAGCCTGTCTCCCTGGTCAATGCTTTAGACTCCGTTTCCATGGATACGGACGTACCTGCTCAAACACCGCCTCACCTGCTGTTCCCCTGAACTGATGAAGCAACGTCCACTCACCCAACGAGCTCATGCTATGTGACTTTTACCTGCCAGGTGTTCTTCGGCGGGGTGGTGTGAGAATGTCGGTTCTCGGCATTTGTTTGTGTCGGAGTAAACGCCCCCGCAGAGCAGCAGGTGAGGGGGCCGTCTCGGACCTGCCTCCTGTCCGTGGGGGAGCCTGTTCCCTGCTCCCCGCCCCACACACACCCCACACTGTCTAACCATCTCACCACCCCAGAACAGCATTAGGAAGTAAACAAGGCAGGTTTCAGCCACAGTTTCCGAATACAAAAATAAATGGAAAAGAGGCTTTGGAGAGCTTCAAGGGACCAAAGCCCCGTAACCGGGCTGCTGCGTCCCGCGGTGACCTTCCCGGGGGGCACCCCGGTGTTGACCCCTAGTTCAGGTTTAAACGAAACGTAGAGGAAAAGCAGACGGAAATCTGAAATACATGACTCAGAATGCGGATCTCAAAACATATTCCCTCCCCAAGTCTACCAATGTCACCACCCTCGCAATCAGCTTTGGTCGCCGAGGCGCGGCCACCGGGCTGAGCAGCTGGGGACCCCGGGGGATACCCCCTTTACCCCGAAATGCAGTCGAAAGGGCCCATGTGTCCCCATGTTCGGAGGGTGCGGTTACCGTACTGGGGAAGGACCCGGGCGGGGACCCTGATCTCAGGGGTCAGGGTTTGGCTTCTGCCACTTCGGCCCCCACGCCCTGGACTTGGCGGTTGAACTCCATCGGCACAGCCAGGGCTTTTGACACGGGGGGCAGGTGAGGGGGCCGTCAGCCCCTGCAGCCGCCAGGGCCTCCAGCCATCACCTCCAAGGGGCACCATGTACATGGTCCCAGAGGCGCAGTGAGAAAGGTAGGAAGGGACCGGGTGTTCCTGTACCTGTGCCCACCCTCGGCTCCGTCCCCACCTGCGCCCACCTTAGCTCTCCAGGAGTGGCCACTCCCGTGGCAGCCACCCTGCAGCACCTTGTGGGCAGTGCTGCGGCGGCCCCTGGAGGGGCCGAGCACTGAGTGTCAGGGATGAGACTTTGCTCAGTGAGCACGTTTAAGCGTTCACAATTTCTCACCGGCTTTCGGCGGATCTTCACGAAAAACAAAACAGACCCAGAGCTTAACAAAAAGGAAACTGTGTCCCGCCCCCCCCCCCGCCCGCCCCAACTCTGGGAAGCGTGTTCGGTGCAGACAGAGGAGTGGCGAGTTCGAGGTCAACGCGGGACTAGCGCTGACCCCTGCGTGTCCAGGGTGCTCCTTTTAAAATCTCCTCGTCACGGAAACGGGATGATTTCCAGTAACTTCCGAGACCGATCCCCTGCCCCTGCCGTCCGTCCGCACTGTGCGGCCTTCCACTCAGTTGTCGCTGTTAAGAAAGCCCTGGTGCCCTTCGCTGAAGGTGGTGACGGAAAACCGAGGCCTGGGCCCCGGCGAGCCCAGCGCCCACCCTCCCCTGCCATCCCGGCAGACGCAGGACGGAAACGGCCGTGGGCTGCCAAGCCTGCACATGCCCACGTCCCTAAGTGTTTCCACACGCAAAGTTCTGCGTCCGCATCGCCCTAAACACGCCTGCGCGCACGTCTCCCCTCCCCGTTCCAGCCTCTCTCCGCTCAGCTGTGCGTTCCCAGCCCGGGGGTCAGGGGTCCGGCTGCCGCTGCCCCGCCTATTTGCCTCATCATTCAAGTCCACTGTGCGCCGCTTGCGGGACCAGCGCTGACGACTCGCCTCCCGCGTCCGACGCGCTGCGTCAGGGGAGCGCAGAGACGGAGTTGCGCCCCTCCTGCCTGCCGGATCACGGTCCCCAACGCGTGCGCCCCCAAGTGGCTAAGTCAGCCGTTTCCGCACCCCCACCCCTACCCCCAGCGAGGGTGTCTCCTGCCTGTCCTGCCGCCCTGAGCGCTCGCTCCGTCCTGGGATCCCCGCCTGGGGCACAGCTTTCTTTGTTAAATTTGCAGACACCGTGGCTGACTTTGGGCTGTAAACCCAGCTCTGAGTCCTGACAAACGCGGAGTCCGGCATCTGCGTTTTCAGCATCCCACAGAGCAGCCCACAACCCTTGCACCCCCCGTGCCTCCCAGTGGCCCCCGGCCCACCGCCAGCCTCTTCCTGCTGCTTCCGTTTTCCCTTGGCCAGACCCTCGGGTCGCTGGACTCACGCCGCGTGGCCGTTGCACACGGGCTGCCTCCACTGAGCAGCGTCCCGTGAACAGCTTTTGGTTTTTGTGCCTCGAAAGCTCCTTTCTCCTCCTCACTCACCAGGACTCCCTCCGCAGGAGGTGTGGTCGGTGCACGCCCCGCCCCCAGGACGCCCGGGCAGCTCCCAGGTTTGGGGGGCGGAGCACAGCTGCGTGGACCGCCCCACACGGGCGCTGTGCCAACTGGCGGGCTTTCAGACCAGGTGGGTGCGCTTCTGGGAGCACGGCTGCCGAGCCACAGGGCGAGACCCTGTCCAACTTTCCGAGACATTGCCGGGCTGTCTCCTGACGCTGCCACACCTTTTTCCATTTCCACCGCCAAGGGTGAGAGGAGAGCTCCTGCCGGCACGTGTTGCTGCAATCTTAAAAATTCCAGCTATTCGAGTAGGCGAGAGCTCATCATCCTTGTGATTTGCAGTTCCCGAAGGAAAACAATGGTGCTGGAGGCCCTGGCTGGGTAGCTCAGGTGGTTGGAGTGCTGCCCCCATACGCCAAGGTTGCAGGTTCGATCCCCCTGGTTCTCTCTCTCGCCCTTCCTTTCTCTAAAGTCCATAAAGTTTTGTTTTGTTTTTAATCATGCTGAGCATCTTCTCATTTGCTCATTTGTCACATCAACCTTATTTGGCACATGGTGCTCTTTAGGGAGGCGTCTGCTTGGGTCTTTTGATGTTTTTTTTATTGGTTTGTTTGGTTCCTTATGTGGAGTTTTAAGAGTTCTCTGTATATTTTGGGTACAAACTCTTTATCAGACATCTTCCCCCAGGCTCTGGCTCGTCCTTTGAAACCCGTAATAGTGTCTCTCAAAGGACACACGTGTTTAATTCTTATAAACTCCAGCTTCAGCTCCGCTCTCGTGGGTCATGCTTTCGGTGTGGTACCCAAAATCTCATCATCAAACCCAAAGGTCACTGGATTCCCCCCAATATTTTTATCTAGAAGTTTCACAGTTTCATATTTACATTTGGGTCTGTGACCCGTTTTGAGTTGATTTTTGTGAAAGGCATAAAATCTGCATCTAGATTTTTTTTGTTTCTTTGCATGGGGATGTCAGTCACTAGGCCCCATTGGACGAAAAGGCTGCCCTTCCTCCTCGAGTAGCCTCAGTTTCTCCCTCAAAGCTCAGGCGAGTGCATCGGGGTGGATCTGGTCCCAAGCTCTGTCTGCTGTCCCCTCCCCACATGCCTCCCCGGCACCGTGCTTCCTCTCGTAGCTTCATCGCGGGTCTTGAACTTGGATGGCGTGGCTCCTCCCACGCGGCCCGCTGACCTTCAGCTCTGTGTCAGGGAGTCAGGCGTGTGCTGTTCCACACACATGTGCGGATCTGTTTGTCGGTGTCTGTGAGGCAGCGTGCTGGGTCCAGACCTGGGTTCTGGGGACTCCCCAGCTCAAACCAGGATGTGCTGACGTCTGAGCAACATCGAGCTTCCCGCCCCAGGAAGACAGGCTGGACCTCCGTTTCCTTGGATCTCCTTTGATTTTTTTTAATCAGGTCTATAGTTTCCTGCACAAAGAGATCCTACACTTCTTTGTTAGACTGACACCTAGCATTTTATTTTTATGACAATCTTTTAAATTTGGAAGACCAGTTGCTCGCTGCTGGTACATGGGAAAACCATTCGACTTTGTGGGTTAGCCTGTTACACGAGGAGCTTGCTGTGCTCCCTTATTCATTGTGGGAGGGATTTTTTTAACGTTGTTTTTGTTCTTTTTCACTTCTTTGGGGTTTTCTGCACAGACAATCACGTCATCTGTGAGCAGAGCTGGTCTTCTTTCTGTCCTCCCAGGCTGCGATGTTTCATTTCCTTCCCAGCCCTGTCCCACCAGCGGAGTTTCCAGAGTGTGTCCAACGGCAAGAAGGGGTGCCGCCTCCTCTCTGACCTCAGGGCGAAGCATCCTCCCCGGGCGCTGAGGGACGCCGCTGGCTGCGGCGATTTTTGGTGGATATTCTTTATCTAGTTGGGGGTGTTCCCCTCTCGTCCGAGTTTGCTGAGTTTATCAGGAGCGAGGGCCGGATTTCACCAAATGCCTTTCCTGCCTCCGCTGACGCAACCACACGACGTTCTTCTCCAGTCCGTGGGTGGGGCGGACGATGCTGTGGCACTGACCGGCTTTGGAGTGTGGAGCCCGCCGTGTGGACGGGGACGGACCCCCACTGGTCACCGAGTTGAGTTTGTGCCGCACAGAGCGGGGCTGACGCCTCTTCTGCACGTGGAGAAGTGAGCAGGTCGCTCGGACACAGCCGCCTCCCCCGGCCACACAACCCGAGAGCATCGTTTCTCACGCTGCCCCTGCAGAGCTGGCGTGGCAAAGGGCACACGGTGAGAGGGCCAGCTGGGCACATCTGGCTGAGGCGGGGCTGCTTCCTTTCCTTCGTGGCGGCGGTGACGAAGGACAGTACGAGAGTAGTTGGGAGGCTGACTCATCACCGGGAGAAGCCAGCGATGCAGCTGCGTCCCACGGGCCGAGAGAGGTCAGTGGAACCCAGGGCACACACTGGGGGTTCCTTGCTGCTCCCGTGACAGCCAGTGACGGAGAGTGTCCAGGAAGATGCAGTGACCACCAGCCCACCCAGCAGGGAGACTCGGCTCAGACCCTCTGATGGCCACTGTCGGTCTCAGCCTGGCAGAGTCCCCGCTGAAGCGCTGGCCAGCAGTGGGGTGGGCAGCCCAGCTGGTGGAAGGATGACCCACTGAATGTCCATGGAGCCCCCGGCCTGGCTGCCGGTCTCTGGGCCCAGTTCCCAGCCTCCCTGGCCTCAGTCTGTCGAGATGCTGGTGGCTGCCACCTTGAAAGCGATGTAATACTCAGACAGACAGTGAAAGCAGTGTTGAGTGACTCAAGGGCTGATGGGATCAGGCCGTCTTGTGCGTCACCTGGGGCCTCACCTGCTTTTATCTTTGTGTCTCCTTCACCAGTCCAGGAGGCCACACCCACGGAAGCTCTCACCAGCTTTGCTCCAGGGATCTGTGTGCTGCGTGGCCAAGCTCAGGGCTGGTGTCGGGGCGGCTGTGTGGCAGCTGGTGGCCAGGGCACCCACGCGCGCCTGGGCCCTGATGGGGAGCAGACGCACCCACCTCCCCTGCTCGGCCCCAGAAACCACACAGCTCCCTTCCCCCTCTGCCGTTTGTTAGAAGAGGTCACCGGGGCTGGCCCCCACGCAAGACCACGGGTGTCTGGTCCCACGTCTGTAGAGGGAGGCGGTGTGTCGAAGGATTTACAATGTGTGTAAATCCCCACAGTGGTCATGCAGACTCCTGCCTCGCCCACACCCCTTGCTGGGACACGATTTTCATGTAAACCATTTGTTCCCTGACGCTTGGGCTTCTATCTCAGAGCCACACTGCCCAAAGGACTTCATCGGGAGGCGGTCAATATTGTCTGTCTGCTCTGGCCAACACAGGGGACCACAAGCCACGGCGGAGGGGGGTCGAACTATGGGGCGGGCACGCAAGCCACGGGGGGTGCAAGCCACAGAGGGGCCAAGCCACCGGGGAGCACGAGCCACGTGCACCTGCGGAGCACTTGTGATCCGGCTAGTCAGACTGAATTTTAAATTGCGTTTAATTTTAATTAATTCAAGTTGAAATGAGCGCCCCTGTGCACTGGCTACACTATTGGGCAGCTCACTTGTAGAACGACGAGGAGGAGGGTTCGAGTTCCAGCACAGGTGTCGTGCCGGGCCGGCTTCCTGGCACAACCCCAGGGCATTCCAGTCCCGAGCGAAAGCCTCCTGGGGCCGACGGCCTGCAGAGCTCCAGCCAAGCGGAGATGCCTTGGCCCCGGGAGGTCCTGGCGAGCAGAGATTCCTGACGTGCGGGGGCGGAAGGCAGAAGAACCAGTGCTGAGAAGCGTCAGGGCGACTCCACGGGTGGGCAAGACGCTGAGCCGTTCGGACACGCAGCCCCTTGCTCAGCCGCCATCTCTCCTCGCGGGGACGCTCGCCAACGTCTGCGCGTGTGAGCGCGCCTCCGGGCGGGCCCCCGCGGGGTGGGAGGCCTGCGCGCCTGCGTGCCTGCCTCCCCGCCGGCTGCGCCCGCGCCTGCGCCTGGCTGCCCTCCTGCCCCTCCTCCTCCCTGTTCCCCAGTCGGGAGTCCTGGAGCGCACGGTTGCAGCGCTGAAACCGTCCTGGCCACCCCGCGAAAACAGCGGGCAGTCGCCGTCCGAACAGACTTCTGATTGGTCTGTGCGGGCTCAGCTGGCGCCGAGAGCGGGAATGTCTCTCGGCCCGCGGGACGGACGCCGTGGTGCGGGGGGCCGAGTCCCTGGGACGGCTGACTTTACGGGCGCCTGCTGTGCCAAATGCCACGCTGACATGTTCCTGAGCATGACCTCATTCATCCCTTTAAAACCCCATGTAGACACGGAGACACTTCTTACTCGTGCCTCACAGATGGAGCCGCTGCCGTGCGGCGAGGCCGAGGGAGCCCTCCCACAGCGCAGCGCAGCACAGCACAGCACAGCGTCTGTTGGGCGGGGGAGCAGACCTGAACCGCCGCCCAGTGGATGCCCGAGTCTGTGCTCACAGCCTCTCCACGGGGCCGATGCGCCTTTGTTCTGCCGGACGCCCCCACTCCTTTGGGGACTCGTCTTTGCACATGGAGGGAGTTGAGACGATTTAGCCGAGCTTCCGAAGGGACGCCGCGACCTTGGCCCAAAGGGAGAGGGTGGGGAAGTCTGCCGCCAGCTCCTGAGACAGGGTGGCCGGTTGAGGGAAAGCTTAGCAAGAGGAAAGTCCGCTTTCAGCATCGCCAAGTGGAGGACACATCCTAGGACCAGAAGGGAGCTGGGGAGGGTGCGTCCTGAGGGAGAGGCTCTGCTGGACCCCAGCCCTTCCGGGGAAGGCCCAGCGGAGCCAGCCCGTGCTGCCCGGGCAGGAAAGTCGGCTTCGCGTGCATGTCTCGACTCACCTCGCTCGGTGGGGAGCCTCGAGAGCTTGCTCGCGAGCGCCGGCGTGAGCCTGCCCGTGAGAGGAGCAGAGCCGTGCCTCCAGGACACCGATTCGAGGCCTTTGGTGAACTGCAGGGGGAGGGCAGCTGCCTCTGCTCAGGGCACAGAGGAAGGCGAGGAGTGCGCGGGACGATCGTTTAGTGCGGTGGAGGGTAGCTGCTCCAGCCCTGGACCCAGACCTGGGTCTCACCCCCCCAACCCCCGTTCCTCACCCTCTGAGCAAGCCCAGACGGTACTCGGAGCTTATCACAGAAAAACTCATTAGAAGAGCAGGGGCAATAATGAGGAGGAGCTTGCAGGTAGGTGTGGCGATCGGATGAAGTGACTCCCGTCGAATGTGGAGCTCGCTGCTGGGCACAGAGCAAATGTCTTAGCCTTAAAGGTCAGTGAACGGGATGGACCCAGGGGCCCCTCCCCTGGGGGTGGGGTCAGTTCCAGCTCTGTGACCCTAGCTGAACGTGTGACCTTGGGCAGGTTATCTGCTTCTCTGTGACTCCGGTTCTCACACAGTGGAGATAAAAATAACCCCTGGCACCCACTGAGATGGCTGAGATGAGAAAGAGAGGGGATGGCTTCTCCTCCTCGCCCACCCCCCAGGGGCTCTCTGTGCCTGGGGGCCAGAGAAACGCCGTCCCGGGGGATGTCAGATCCAACCAAACGCAGGACCCCAG
This sequence comes from Phyllostomus discolor, assembly GCF_004126475.2. Taxonomy (NCBI): domain Eukaryota; kingdom Metazoa; phylum Chordata; class Mammalia; order Chiroptera; family Phyllostomidae; genus Phyllostomus; species Phyllostomus discolor. The sequence continues at coordinate 290,259 of NC_040909.2, forward strand.
GGCAGTGTGGGCCGCGCCACTAGCAGATGCTGGGCGACTTAAAGAAATTCTTGTTAAAGGTAAGCCTGCCGAGCCAGTGCAAATAAACACCTCCTCCGGCCACTCGTCATTTTTCATTTTCTTGTCCTTTTCCCTTGTCTGAAGGGAGCCAAGTGATATTCCGAACAGAGGGGAAAGAAAAACAAAATAAACAGCAAGGGCAGGTCCGGGACGAGCACCCCTCCGGGTGGGACGAGGGAGCCGGGGCCTCATCTCACCGTTCCCTAGACCCAGTGACCCTGGTTGCCGTGTGGCAGACCGGGCCCATGCCCTGCGGACTGCAGCACCTTCAAACACAGTGGAGCAGCAGGCCCCGTGCGCCCCAGGGCTCCAGCAGATGCCCAGGCAGCAGATGGCACGCACAGAACGAGGACCTGGCACGGAGCCGAGAATCGAAAGTCGGTGGAAAGTTGGCCTCCGTCCAGGGAAGCAGGCCGCCGACCCTCGGCCAGCATGGACTACTGTCCAGCGTCTCTGCTCCAGGTCGCCTGCCCACCGGGTTTGTGGGCCCCACCGCCAGCCAGCGCCAGGGTCACCCTCGAGGCCCTCATTTCAGCCACAGACATAAGATCCCCCGGACCACCTCCCCTTTCCCCCCAACAAGTGAGCCTGAATACCTCGGACTTCCTATCCGCTGATACCTGTGCCTTCACCTTCTTTTAAAACTTGCAGAAAAAGAAAGAAAGAAGAAAGAAAGAAAGAAAGAAAGAAAGAAAGAAGAAAGAAAGAAAGAAAGAAAGAAAGAAAGAAAGAAGAAAGAAAAAAGGAGAGAGAAAAAAGGAGAGAGGATTTGACTAGTTTGGATGCAGGAAAATTATTGGCTATTTCAAGTCTTTTAGGATGTCAGCCGAAGCCCATATGAAAACAGTTAAAAGCTCTTCTAAGAGAATCCAATATGCTCGGAATATGATAGGGGATGCTGAATGGAAAATTCTGTAATTACTGTGCTCATATTTCATGGTAAAATATATTCAAGATTAACTGCATTCTAATGGAATGGTACATGTATCCAAACCATTTGGGGGCAGCGAGGCTGGGTGGGAAGGGGGAATAATTTAATTAGGCCACAGGGGGAGTTTTCATCGAATTCCTGCTGCACGGCGCGTTTTGGGTTTCGTCTCTCGCAGTGTCGCGCTCCTGGTGGTGAAGTCCCGCTGTGAGCAAACACAGGTCAGCAGCCTCCGGACCAGCCAGGGGGGCTCGGGGGTCAGAGCGCACCCCGGGGACCGTGCCCACACATAGAGCCCTCTGTGGCCCCACAGTGTCCACTGACTCTGGAAACCAGTCAGCTCTCTGAAAATATACACAGCCCTGAACCACAGGCCACACTTCCACTGCTGTAAACATTCTCAGAGCGAGAGCAAAAATAGACCGCTGTGATTGATGGCCGCGGTGTTCGCTCTGTGCAGGGCAGGGGGAGCAGAGAGGGGGGGGAGGAAAACAGAAGGGGCGGGGGAATCCGAGAGGGAGCTGGCCGCCCCACGTGCCCTGGAAGTCTCCACAGGCTTCATCCTCCAGGGTCGAGCACGAGGGGACCCTGACGTACAGGACGGACCCGTGGGGGTGGGGTGACGGGGCCCCGGACCGTAGGGCTGCCGGGACTTGGCCTTCCTGCCAGCATGAGCATCGGGAGGCCACGGTTCCAGCTGGCACCCCGAAGGGATGGCCCAGCAGGGCTGCGGTGCGTTGCTTCCGGATCCCAGTTCTCGACACACCTGGCCCGAGGTGACAAACGGCAGCTGAGCCGCAGAGAGAGGGAGGCTGGAGGAAGTGTGTCCAGGAGTTTGTGGTGTGTGTGTGTGTGTCAGAGACGAAGGCGATCGGAGGGAGCGAGGTTGATGATGTTCTGCTTCAGCTGGACAGTGTTCCTTGGTTTCAGGCATCCGTGTTTTTGTGTGTTGTTCTCAGTGTTTTTTTGTTGCAAATTCTCGGAGTTCACGTTTATCATCAGGGCATTTTTAACTGGGTTTGTAGACCCGTAGCCCGGCTTAATCCCGTTGCTGTCTTCCTTCTACTTTGCATGCTGCTGAGCAGCTCCTGCCTTTGGAAGGCTTTGCTCCTGGACCTCAAGACTGAACTGTAGAGTGATGCCCCCTGTTCTGCCCCCTACGTTTGCTGGATTCAAGGGTAAATACGATTCCAAGGACTTCATCAATTGCCAAGAAAGCCCTGGTTTTCTGCTTCAGCGCGAGTCTCGAGTTCAAATCTGTTTCACTCTCTGTGAAAGTTATGTGTTTCCACTGTAAGTCAGTTTCCTCGTTTGTAAAACAGAGAAGATGATGGTAATCCCACTGCAGGAGGTTGTGCTGATGTAGATGAACCCTTAGACCAAAACCCAGCCTGTGCTACATGCAGAGAAGGCAGGAGGAATTCTAACCAATCAGCATTCATGTACCCAGCCTCAGCAGGAATTCTGACCAATCACCACTCACATACCCAGTCTCAGCAGGAATTCTGACCAATCACCACTCACATACCCAGTCTCAGCAGGAATTCTGACCAATCACCACTCACATACCCAGTCTCACCAATCAGCTACTCTGCGCCTCACCCTGATGACGGAGCCCTTGAGACTGCTGCTCCCTCTGCCAGGAACATTGGGTCGTCCTGATTCCACGGATCTCTGGGGTCTCAGCTCAGATGTCACCTGTTATTATTAGGAGCTTCCTCCCAGCCCCCAGGTCAGATCCCCAGTGTCCCGAGTCCTTTCCCCAGTGGTGTTGACTGGAGTTTGCCCTGTGTGTTTGGCTGTTACTATGGGGCTACTGTACGTCCCAGGTGGGGCCACATGCCCTGTGAGAGCAAGGACCCTACGGTGTCCCCAGGGCCCAGCAGAGAGCTGCGGTGGCCTGAGCCCGGGGGACGGGCACCGCCGTGCCAAGCATCTGTGGTGTCATCTGAGGTTTGCTGGGATGCATGGAAGGGTTTCAAGCAGGGAGGGGCATGATCTGGGTGACGTTTTACAGTGACTTGTTTTCCTGTAGTGCGGAGAGAACTTGGGGCAGAGCCGGATGGGAGAACTCGGACGAGGGGCTGTCACTCATTCAGGGAGACGAAGGTGGCCGTCACAGGACCTGGGAGGACCTGGAGGACACTCTGAATTATTTATTCTCTCTGCTCGCATGGGACCCGGTGACAGCAGGTCGGTGGCCTGGGTGACTACACTTCTCCACCGTGAGTTTAAAACTCTAAGAAGATCGAATAGGAACTACAGTTCTCGTAACGAGTTACATGAGAGAAGTCGGACCGCCTGACGCAGGACTCTACGAGAAGGCTCGCTGCCCCGAGGTTGCGATGGCAGCAGACACGACAGTCTGAGCGCCCAGTCGTCCCGCCCAGGGCCTCTCCCCACACGGCCAACCCTTACCAGAGGCCCTCATGACTCGACTTTCAAAGATGCGGAGGAAATCACTCTGCGGATGCGAACAGGTATTCGTAATGCACACGTTGAGAAACTAAGGCATGTTTACGATCAATATGGACAATGCAACATCCTTTTGGGGTGTCACATCTGCAAAGAAAAAATCTCTCACAACTCAAACCAAATATTCACAGTGGTGAACACGGGGTGCCAGAAATTACGGGCAATTACGGGTCCTTTATTCCCTTCATCTCTATTTTCAGTTTACTTTGTACGAGAGTAGTATTTTGTGTAAATTTAAGAGGTTCATTTAGTCACTTCCTACACGCAGGTGGTGGACCCGACACCTGTGCGCGCTGCTAACGCTCGGCGGTGCCCCTACTCCCCCCTTGTCCGACTGGGACTCCTGGTCCGCCCCCTTCGGGACGACCCTCTCCACTCTCTCTTCCCCGCGTCCCAGTCGGTCTCCTGTGGGCACGGTGACCACGCAACTCCTGGAGCAAACCGGGGCACGAGAGGGGCCAGTGTGATGCCCTAGCCGCAGGTGTGAGCTGGTGTCCGCCCAAACGGCACGTGGTCATTGGTCACCCTCTTCTCACGCTCCGCCCCCCCCCCCCCCCCCGTTCGTTCGCCGGAGCTGTGACCCCTCCTACAGGCCGACCTTCAACAGGAGTCGTGAACGCGCCTTTTGTTTCACGTTCTTTGTTGCAGAGTTGCCTGCGTCTGTGGTCCGCTTTCCAGCCTGACACCAGGCTCTGGGCTCAGGCGCGAACTGTCCACTGACGCCCCGCACACTGCACTCCATCACGCCTCTGACCTAACATGGGTTCGATTCATGGCTTCTTTAACAGTAAAGCGATGACCTCGCTCAGGCGGACGAAGAGGCGAAGGTCAGTTGCTCCGGCAAGAAGGAGCGCAGGCAGGCCTGGGGGCGGGGCGTCCGCGGGACCCCGGCGGGGCCAGCCCCGCTCCGGGTCAGGGGGCCTCTCGCGAGTGGTGGAAACTGGGAACCAATGCTGTTGGAAGCGTCCCGCGTTTGGGGGCCGGGGCCCTTTGCGGGCTTGGAGGCCGTCCGCCCGGCAGTTTGGAGTCTTGGTCCGCGGCCCTCGGGAGCGAGCCGCAGATGCGACGAGCAGTGCGCGCGCACAGATGTCTGGACGCCGTTCAAGCCCCGCGGAGCGAGGGGAGCCGCAGTTGGTGCGCAGGTTTTCCGGGCGGGGAAAAGCCAGCACGGCCTCTGCGCGCCTCTCCTGAGCGGGCACGACGTTCTGAATCTGCGGGGCGGTCCCCGCGGCTCCCTCGCCGCGCAGCGCCGCCCCCTGCCCTGCGGCGGAAACGCGGAGACTGCAGGGGCACGTGACGGCGGGGGGCGCGCAGCCTGGGCTATTTTTAGCAGATGTCAGGAGGAGGCCTGGGGGAGCGCGCGCGCGCACGGAAACGTAACCCGTGGAAACGGAGAAAGTCGTCATGCTGCCGCCGCCTGGCACCCAGGTAGAACAAGATCGCTTTTCCCCTAACATTTTCCTACGTCTCCCCTCCTTAAAAAAAAAAAAAAAAAAAAAAAAAAAAAAAACTTGAATTCTATTTATTTGACTTGTTTTTTATAAACACACTCTAACCATATCCAGCCGCCGGGCGCTGTGTATAAATAGCCTGTTTACTCGTCGCCAGTTTAAACGTGTGATGGGACATGGGCCCCCGGCCCCGCCCCAGCTCGCTGGCGCTCGGCCGCCCCTTCGCCCTGCGCTCGAGTCCGCGGCGCCCTCCCCGGCTCTGGGGGAGGTGCAGACCCCACAGATGTTTCCTCGCGCCGGGCTGCGGAAGGGCCCACGCTGAATTAAAAAACTCACATCCCCCTGCCCGCGCCCCGGGAAGGGAAAAAACTGGCCCCTGTTACGCAGGCCGGGAACAAATCCGGGGGGAAGAAAGGCACTCTGTCTGGCCGGACAAAGACAGGCTATCCGTTTTCATAAGTCGGCCTGCCCCAGACAACTGCTCCGGCGGCCGCGAGGTCCGCGCCTCTGAACCCGCATACCAGAGGGGGCCTTTCCTCGGCTCCAGGCGGACGGAGACCCTCGCTGGCCTGTGTGTGACTTCAGTGCACAGCGCAGGGCCTCTTCCTGGTGTCAAAGGGCCGCTTTGATAGAGAGGGGGCCGCGGGGGTGGGAAAGTGGCCCTCGCCACGGCTCAGCCCCAGGGGGCAGGGAGTGCAGCCATCCTGCGTGTGTGCGTGGGTGTATGTGTGTGCATGTGTGTGCGTGCATGTGAGCGGTGGCTCCGTGGGCCGGCTCTACAGCAGACTGCCACGTTGTACTAATTGACCGACGAGGACCCGGCGCATCCCGAGCGGCGCCGACTCTGTGATGGCGGCCAGGTCGCGTCCGAGTCAGATGCTGCCTCCATCGGGCCTTTCCGAGTCCCACAGCGTTTCCTGGGGTCCCCCGTCTCACCCCCAGTCTGCACAACCGAACCATGGACGTCCTTGCACAAACAAAACCCTTGTGGAACACGCAGGCCAACACCAAGCCCGCGTCTGTGCAGAACCCGTCAACTGTAATCCGCTTCCTGGCGGAAGTTTAGGGCGGGGGCCCAGGCAGACGGGCCTCCTGCTCCTGGGGCCGCATGGCACGAAGGCATCCATCACGTGCGAGGTCCCCTGAGTCACGGAGCACACGCGGCACGGATCAGCCGGAACAGAACACCGAGAGACTCGGGTTTCAAGGGCTGAGCCACCCCCATATCTCCTCCGTTTCCCAGAGGGCCCGGGGCTGGACTTCGAGGGTCATGAGGGCCAGAGACTCCAGCCTGGCTGCCGATCCGAGTCCCTCTCGGGGTCTCGTGACTCGGACATCTCTGGCCTCTCTCCTTGAGATGTTCATCCGGCAGGACGGGGCGGTTCCTGGGGGTCAGTTTGTCCCACAGGATAATCCTCGGGACGGCACAGCACAGCACAGCACCCCAGGGTCCCGGCCCTGCTGCCGAGCGTGGTCCCTGGACAGGGCGCCCGCTCTACCTGGGAGCAGGTGAGACACCCAGTCTGGGGCCACCACGCCAGATCCACACGCCAGATGCACACGCCAGATGCACACGCCAGATCCACACTTCGGCAACATCCCCAGGGGGACGCACACACGTGAACTTCCCAGAGTCTCTGCTCCCCACCACACGATGGCCGCCGCGGCCAGTCAGAGGTCCACGGCCCCGAACTCCCTTTCGTGCACTTCTGGGCGGCTGGACACACCCTGCAACCCCGAGTTCCGACCCTCCCCCCAGGGACTGTGCTTCCCCGACGCCGAGGGCACCGGGGAAGCCCTTCGCCTGCTCAGGCGAGCGGTGAACCTCCGGGAGAAGACTCGGACGCTCACAAGTGCCCCTGAGCCATCGGCCAAGACAGCTGCTCACGCGTGCCCGCCGCAGCACCCGCGGGCACGATGGAAGGACTCGTGGTGGGGAGCGGTGTTCCACCGCCGTGGCTGCCGGCTGCACGCCGTGTGTCTCCACCGAAGTCGGCGTGCCGGTTAGAGCCTGGTGAGGGGAGGCAGGGTGGGGTGCGAGCTGTGGTCCCTCCTCTGGTTGCCCGCACAGGGTGGGGGCGGTTTTCTCCCCGAGCCTCCGCTCCCTCGAGTTAACAAAGAACAGGAAGGGCCCTGCCCCACCACCCTGCCCCCACCACCCTGTCCCCCGACGAGTGCTCACCTTTGAAACGGCTCTGCGGAGTGGTGTCTGGTTTTACTTGAGATACACTTCATTGTTAGGTCACCGCTCTCCAGCGTGTAGGGGCTGCCGTGCTGGGTTGTGGGGGCTGGGCTGGGGCTGGAAGAGGCAGGCAGCATGATCAGTGCATTGGGTGGGGGGCGTCTCCGCGCGTGTACGAGAATGACGGAGGACGGAGACCGGGTGGGTAACCCAGGGCCTGGGCTGGGGCATGCGGGCCGCTGAGGGCGCCTCCTGTCTGCCTGTACTCGGAAGCTCGTTCCCGTCTGGCTGCGGTTTCATCTCGTGTTCGTCATCAGGGTGAGATCCACTGGAGTCTCAAATGACACTGGAGGTCCCTGGAGTCCGGGGTGGGGCAGAGGGTGGGGACGGCTCCTTCCCTGACGGCTGCACAGGCCCAGGGGCCTCGGGGCGGGTCGGCACCGCCCGCCCGAGTCCCCGCTCCCACTGCGAGGTCTCCTCAGGACGGGGCCACCCCCGGGGCTTTTAGTCTAAGCTCTGACCTGCTGGTTTGCACAGGCCGATGCACAGAAGGTGTCTGGGCTTTCAAAATTATTTTGCCCTGATAAAAATGTGCATTCACAAAAAAACCCCCTTGATACGGTGATATTTTCTCATGACCCAGGTAATAAGCATTTCTTTAAATAACCATGTTCTGGGATGTTGGGTGAGTCGCTATCGATGGTTTAGCCACTGCTGGCGGCTGACGGGCACATTCCGGTCGGACCGGGACCCCTCAGGAGTGTGCGTGTTTGACATTGCACCTGGACACTGTATGTGGACATTGCACCTGGACACTGTGCATGTTTTACATTGCACCTGGACACTGTATGTGGACTCTCAGCCCTCAGGGCGAAGACAGAGAAGCTGTTACCAGATGTTTACCTCTGCCTGATAGACTGTCACTCCCCCCACCCCCCGAGTGCTGGGCTAGCGAGCCTGAAAGTCCTCCCTGGGTGCCCCAGGGCTGAGCGCAGAGGCGAGCACATTGGGGAGCGGGGGCCGTGTCTGGGGTGCCGGGAAGGGAAAAGTGCAGACTTGGTCAGAGGGGTGTCTTTCCGCTGATCTGCAGCCGGAGGTTGGTCCGAGTGGAGGCCACGATATGCTCACGGTGGGCACAGACAGCTGTGCACACGGTGACGGGGAGGATCCGGGCGGAGAGGAGCGCGTGCACACACCTGCACGTGTGAGTGGGCTGTGTGCATGCCTGGACTTTCTGGCTCCGTCCAGGTCGCGGGGACCAGGGCCTTGGTAGCCACACACAAACCTACTATGGTTTCCAAACACCATTTTCTCCTAAAATAAACCCAAGGCCCCTTAGAGAAACAAATAGCTGATTCCAGGGAAGAGGGTCTGAAATCCTGGTGTCCTCGCTGGAAAGATCGGACGGCACCGCTGGAGGCTCCGGTGGGCCAGGCGACACAGACACTGTACTTGGCTCCTCTGTGTGGCTGGGCGGGGGCTGCCCTCAACCGGAGGGAGGAGACACCGCAGGGTTTGGGGGGCAGGGGGGTCCTGCCTGCGGGGTGCTCTCCAGTGGACAAAGTGGGCAGCACAGAGCAACGTGCTCACGTGCAGAAATTTGGGAAACCGAGGTGACGGTCTTCATGGGGAGTTTTTTTTACCATCATCCCAATGAATCTGCAAGGTTAAACCAGGTCGCAATAAAAAATCAAAAAAGAGGAACTTCTGTCTAAATAATTCCACTTCTAAGAATCTCTCAGGATGTAAGGGTGCTGGTAACTCCTTACGCACAAATGTACTTATCACAGCGTCACCCGCAGTGAGAGGATTAGACACACGCACCTAAAAATATTATGCACCTAGTAAAACGAAGTCCTTCAGATATGATACAACGGGAAATGCTAGAAGAGCAATTATACATACAAACTCAGTCGCGCAAGTACGTGAACTAAAGAGAAATACACTAATAACTTGATGAAACGTTTCTTTAAAGAAAAGAGAAAATAACTTAAAGATGATCTCCTTATATACGTGATGATTTTCAAACTTGCTCACACAGTTATTTCTAACGAGAAGGAAAAAACATTTATTTCTTGTTTTTGTGTCCTAGAATCTGAGATCCCCCTCAATCTGAGCAAGGACTTGGTTTTCTCAGTCATCGGCCAAGGGATTTGCCGGGCAAAAGCAGAAAGACTACTTCAACCACAAAATTACTTCAAATGTGGGGCACTTTTGAGACCTCGGTTTATGAGCAATTAGCATGCTAATTGCAAATCGCAACTTGTCAACACTTCGCTGGTTTAATTAATTCTTCACTGTGTGTGTTTCAAGCAGCCTGACCGTGCCCGGGCCGCCCGGAGCACGCACTGTCCACTGTAGGCGCATCCCGCCTGGTCAGCATGGAGTCTCCGCCTCGGTGCCCGGCCCCCTGAGCTCCAGGACGGGTGGGCGCGTGTGGGGAGGGGTGGCGTGGGGCTGGGGGTGGCAGCTTCTCCTGCATTTAAGGAGCTCACACCGTGTTGGTGGGGAGAGAATGCGGCAGGAGATCACAAAGGAGTGTTTGACGAGTTGCTGTCGTGAGCAGTTGTATTTTCTACACGAACATCCCGTGGTTATAGAAGCGACCGGAGAAGATTCGCGTGTAGCCTGGAACCTCGGCCACGGTTGCCGTGCAGGGCACCGCGGCCCACAGTTCGTGGCTGAGCCGTTCTGGGGTCTGCTTAGGGCTTCCTCTTCGGAGGCGGTCGGTTCAGAGGCCCGGAACTTTCTGAAGGAGGAGAGAGTGCACAGGGCCCCCTGGGCCTGAAGGAGATGTCGGGAGGAGAAGTCCCAGAGGGGGACCTTCGTTAAGCAGAATGAAAGATGCCTCGAAGGTGGGGTTTCCCGAGACAAGGTTGGTACACGACAGTCAGTAACAACGCCAGTGAGCACTGATTGAGCACCCACTGTTTGCTTGGGGCTTGCTGGACCCGCCCCTTTTGTTTCTAAGAAGGGGGGTGGGGGGACCTAAAAGGAGGCGTGGTCTGACAATGGCTCTGAGTCATGCTGTCTGCCTGGCACCGAGGGGCTCACAGAAGACCGCCTCGTGGCCGACTTGTGTACGGGAGGCAGGAGCCGGGTTCAGGCGAGAGGTCCCGGGTGGCAGCTGGCCCTCAGGCGAACGGGGGGCGGGGCTGGCCAGGGACACGCGGACGGTGTTTCCACGAGGGACGTGGGGCGAGTGGACAGGAAATGCCTCTGGCCATGGAGAGCAGCATGACTCACCCAGGAGAGCTTTGTTCTCCCGTCTGAACGGCGATACTTGGCTGAGGTGGACGGACTGGGAGGACCTGGTGGGGGTGCTGGACGGGCTCCGTTCCACTGGGGGCGGGGGCGACCCCAGGCTGCATGCAGGGGCACCCGAGGGGCCAGGCACTGTGGTGCCCTGCACCGTATCATGGACATGGGAGCCCTATGGGCCATCAGAGGCACTTCTGGCTGGCACATCCCTCCCGCTGGGCCTCTCCTGCCGCACAGCCTGACGCTGCTCCCTCCTCCTCCTCCTCCTCCTCCTCCACGTTGTCCCACAGCCTGAAATCCTGCTTTGTGTTGAAGGTTAAGCTGCAAATAGTCCCCGCAGGACTCTCCCCTGATCCCTCCACAGAGGAACGGATTGGTGCCCCCCCGGGTGTCTCCACACCATGTCCTGGGTCACCAGAGCACACCTCCTCCGCGGCAGCTGGGACCGATGTCCGTCTTCTGTCACCGAGAAAGCACTGTGAGGCCAGGGACCGAGATGATGCTCCACACCCCACCCCGACCCACAGTGAGCGAGCGTTGCTTTGGGGGGTGGAGTCGGAGGGGCCCCCGGTGTGCTGTGCGTGTGCATAGTGAGGACCACGAGGGGCAGGAGTGGGAGTGGGCAGGTGGCTGAGGCACAGAAGTGACAGACCCACGGGCACTGAGGAGAGGCGGCCGCATCCTGCACCCTCTTTCCTCCGACGTGAACGTGGCGTCGGCCACGGGCCCCATACTGGCGCCCAAACGAGGGCCACTCTCGCCACGCCTCTGTTTTTGGTGGAGTGACAGAGGGCTCTGCCTGAAGGCACTCGGAGGGCCCTGGTGTCGTGCGGGAAGGAGCCCTCCTCATGTCTCTGGGGAGGAACGGGAACTGCATGGCCGTGCAAGTCTGTCTGGGAAAGCAAGGCGCACACGCCTCCCTCCCAGGCTCCAACATCGGGTTCGGGGGCCACACGTCCCAGAGACATTTGGAGCTCACGGAGTCGAGAGAGGAGAGAGTGCAGTACACGCTTTCCAAGGACTTTTTGGGGGAAAATTACAGTTTTGTGTTCTTGGCTCAGGGCACGCACATTCTGCCAGATGTGTGATGTGACAGCTTTAATTCCTGTGCCCGGGACTTGGGATCTGCCCAGCACAAACACATGTTGCGGTGACAGCCCTTGAGTTTTTGTGGCTCCTTCTAGCTCTTCCTAGTAGTGACAGCGTGAGGGGCGGCGGCACAGGAGACGTCTTCTTCCTGACCGCTCGGGAACACAGACGTGTGACGGCCCGCTGAAGAGGTCGTTCAGAACAAGAGCGCGGCCACGCCACCAGAAGCCCTCGCTGCACAGACGGGCACCGGGGCATCCGGCCCGAGGGTGTCGCAGGACTCCCTGCAGCTGTGTGCGGACAGGGAGGCGAGGAGACTGCCGTGCACAGGGAGTGAGCGGCTTCCGGAGCGTCAGGTGTGGACCTGCTGTCAGCCACGGCCTCGGCGTGGCCTCCGCCACTTTCTGCGGGGACGGAACAGGTTCCAGGCTCGTCACCAACGCCCCCCAGGCTGGTCACAGTGTTCTAGGAAATGGTGACGGGGACAGCATCTGGGATGCAGATCGGGCTGCTGGGGGAACGAAGGAGCGAATCCACACGGAAGTCGAGCACCTGGCCCCGGCGTGGTCACTGAAACCGGCCAATGTTGCCCCTGACCACTCACCGAAAGGCACGGAACTCTGACCCGGGCCTCCCTGGCCGTGCCGGGTGAGTCTGAACGGTCGGGCTCTGCTCTGGAAGCCGGCCCAGAAAACTCAGCGCGGAGCTGGGCGACGGCCCAGCAACCTCCCTTCCAGGCGTTTCTCCGGAAGGGCTGACACCAGGGTCCTGAAGAGACGTTTGCACCCCTGCCGCAGCAGCGCTATCCACAACAGCCAAGAAGTGGAGGCACACCGGGTGTCCGTGGGCGGGGAGGGCGGACACAGACACGGTGTGAACACGCAACTGAACACGGGAAGGAACGTCCCCCCGTGTGCAACCTGACAGCCTGGCCGGACCCCGAGGACACCGGGCCGAGGGACACTCGCCAGTCCCGGCCACACGGACCTGCGTGGCACCTCCCAGGGGAGGAAGGTCGGGCAGTTGGGCACAGAGGGGCAGAGCGACGGGGGGTGCCGGGTTGGAGGGCGGACGGGAGCCGCTGGTCCACATCGTGAGGATCGGCCGAGCAGGACGGTGACGTCACACACCTGCGCGGTGCTGCAGTGACAACAGGCTCCGTGTGCCCTTAGAGTCACTCGGGCGGTGGATTGAATCATGAGTGTTGTCACCACGGGAAGCAACCCGGGGGCTGGACACACTGTCCGTTCTTCAGGGCAAAACAGACCCCTTGGCGAGAAGAGAGGAGGCAGGTCCCTCGGGCTCTGCAGCACACCAACCAGTGAGGCGTGACAGCCAATGACAAAAGCCATCGCTGACGTCACGGGAATGCCCCAGGCCGCAGACGTCACTAGATTTCACCTCTTGCGGACGGGCATCGAGGCCTGGGCTGCAGAGTGGCTTCTCTGCCCCCGACCTTGTGCTTTCAGCGCCCTCGCCCGCCCCTGCCTGTCCCCTTGCAGCAGGGTTTGCGGCCGGCCCCTCCCCCCGCTGGGGTGGTGGAGAGAGTGGGGTGAGCCCAGGCTGGCCGGGCTCTCTGCCACTGGCATCGCGTGGTGAGTATGGGGTGCTGCCCCGCGCCCCCAGCCCCTGGGAGGGGCGGGGCCGTGCTGCCGCCTGAGCCCAGGGGGTGCTGGTCTGGGTCCCCAGGCACCTCCTCTCCAGGAAGTGTCTCGGGCGCGTGTTTCTGCCCCAGAAAGAAGACGGCTGCCGAGATTCCCCGGCCAGGAATGCGAGGCGCTTGGCCCCGAGCGAGCAGCGAGCGTCGGGGGCGGGGATGAGCGGCGGAGCTGAGCTCGAGCTAAGTAGAACCGTGTGCAGCGGGAGGGGGGGGGGGCAGCCCGCCCCTCCCCCCACCCCCCGGCTTACGAAACACCGGGGCCTGGGACGGCCGCCACCGCCGAGCCACCACGTCCCGGGCCGCTGCCGCCCCCGCCCCCGCCCCCGCCCCCGCCCCACGCCGGCCTCCCAGCTGTGAGTCAGCCCCCGGCGCCCTGCCCCCGCCGTCCGGGGCCTGCAGCCCCAGCCCGTTCCCGCCGACCCCGTCTTCCCGGCGGTTACAGTCTGCGCGCTTTCCGCAGACACGCAGTCGGGGACGCGGCCTCATCTGGGCCGTGCCCGGCGAGGCCCCTCTGGCAAGAGCCCTGGGTGGAAAGTGAGCTCCCCCGCCCCCCCGCGCCCCCCCCCCCCAGGGCTTTCATCTCGGGCCGGAAGTCGCCCCTGCCAGCCGGCTGGGAACCGTAACCGCAGCGAGTTGGACACCAGTTCAAAGCGCGGGGCTCACGAGGCTTGGCTGCGCTTCAGCGTGGCGGCAGGCACGCCTGCTCCGTCGGGGGACGCGGGTCCTCGGGCGGCGGGGACGGCTGTGGCACTGCCGACTCGCCCGGGGCTGTCCTCTGGCCCGGGCTCCGGAGGGGCCGCAGGGGCCGGACCGGAGCTGGTTTCCCTTTCCCCTCCCAGCAGCGGCGGGGCCCACGGCCAGGAGCCCTGCCCGAGCTCAGCTCCCGGGAGAAGCTCCAGGCTGGTTCTTCCGCGTGGGAGAGGGAGGCCCGGCCTCCTGACCGTGAACCACAGACGCGCCGAGTCCCCTGGGCGACCCTGTCCCGGGTTCCCTCCCTTCCGCCCGTCACCTTCCTCGCCCTCATCTTCATCCTTCACAACAGGGGCCAGCTCAGCTCCCTCGGCCCTCAGGCCTCTCTGCTGAGAGCCCGGACGTCCGCCTCCTCAGGGACCCTGTCCGTGCCCCAGCGGCTTCCGACGGCACCTCCTTGGGCTGCCCGGACGGCTCCCAAGAGTCAGCTCCTGCGTGGAGGATCCCGAGACACCACCCTGCCCTTGTCCGGGAGCCCTCGACACCCCAGGGGGCCCGCCCCACCCCACTGGCTGCCCCCCCCCCCCCCGCTGGTTCCCCAGTGGTGCTGTCCCACGGTCTCTGAACGTCTCGGAGTCTGCTCAGCGCCTGTGTGGGTCGCCCGTGTGGTGGCAGCCTCCACCCCTGTCGTCCTGCACGGCAGCTGCCGGGCCCGGGCGCCAACGAGCACCAGATGGGCCAGCCCTCGAGGAGCTGAATTTTAAGTTTTCCTCTAAACTAACGTAACTGTGAACAGGGGACTGGCCAGTGGACACTGGTGGGCGGCTCCGCTGCAGCGGGTGACCTGGGGGATGAAGCAATGCCGGGCCCAGGGAGCTGGAGGGGCGCCGTCTGTGGTCCCTACGCTCCCCGAGCTCAGCCATTGCCTGCACTCGCGCCGCCGGCCCTGCCCGGCACCCAGAAGTGAGGCCGGGACTTCCGTCCTCACGCACCAAACACAACAACAAGATGCAGGGACCCTGGGCAGGAGCACGTGCGCTGGGCTGCGATGCGATGACCCCTGCGGTCCCCGGCACCAGGCCGCGTGGGAGTGTGGTGTGTACACGGTGGGGGCAGGCGTGTCACCCAGCAGCTGGCGGTCCCCGTACGATGAGAGGCCTGCTCGCCAGATGCCAGCAGGGAGGGAGGAGGAACGGGTGAGGGACAGCTGGGGCTCCGCCTCGGCACTGTCAGCGCCTCGAGTGTCTCAAAGGGAAGGTCACAGCGGCCACAGACAAACTGGGTTAGGGTTTGCGACGAGGCTTCCAGGGTTGGTAGCCTGAGTGTGGCAGGGGGCCGAGGGTGCGGGTAAGGCTGCCACCTGCTGGCCGGCGGTCAGTGTGCCGGTGTCTCAGGATGTAAAAACACTCGGACCGCTGGTGGTTTTAATCCGTCATCACGAGCCTCGCTCATTACAAACAGTTTCACAGGACCCTGCGTTTGAACAGATGACGGTGCGGTCAGCCTTCCTTGGGCTCAGGTCCCTCTCCGGGCCAAAGGCGGCGGCACCAGGCTGCACACTGGGGGGGCACGGTCTCGGACCCCAGTCGGGCCTCCCGGAGTCTCTCCCTGGACCATGCCAGAGTCCAGGCCATGGCTGGAGGCCGCACCCGCCGGTGCGAGGTGGGGCCCAACTCCAGGACGTGGGGATAGCGTGGGGCGGAGTTCTCCCAGCCTGCAGAGGTCTGAGAGAAAGCCCCAGTTGGGACCGGCTGGGTCGTGTACCAACGCTGCCGGAAGCCGGAGCTCCAGCTGCCGCCTGGACCCCGCGCAGCCCCCAGGAGGCGGTGCGGAGGTGGGCTCTGATGCTCGGCCAGCCGGGCTCTCTGCCGAGGGCTGCCGACCAGGTCTGACTCTGGTTCCTCGGTTTTCTCTCCACCCCGTGGGACACAGCAGCCTCAGAGGACCAGGGGCTGCATCAGCCACCGAGGCAGAGGCGCTGGCGGGTTGGTCCAGGCAGTGGCAGTGGGCATGGAGCTGAGATTTACTCTGGACGCCAGAGTCACCAACCGGCATTGTGCTGGCAGGTCCACGGTGTGAAATGGCGGAGGAGGGGGTTCTGGGCGATGCAGGGTTCTGTCTGGAGCGAGCGGGCGGAAGCTCCCCAGGACACCTGAGCAGATTCCTCCCGGACTGGCCACAGACCCCAGTGTCCACCCCTTCCACTGTGGTGACTCTGTCAGAGATGCCACCAGTTGGGTCACCCCCCACCCCCAGCCAGTCATGACACCTGCCCACGAAGCCCCGGGGTGGCTCGGCCCGCCCACCCAGCGTCCCCTCCTGAGCCCTGGTGCCCCAGACGAGGTTCCCAGCCGCCTGGTCCGTGTGTGTGGCAGCACATGCGCACGGTGCTCATCCGTGTGTTTGCGTTTCTCTCCCCTCTGGCGGGGGCACGGTGCTGGTCCCTCGATGGCCGAAGGGAGCCCCCAGACCCACAGTTCTGGGGGCTATCCTGGCTGGTCTGTTCGCCCTTCAGGCCTGCAGTGGGCCCACCTCCACGTTTCCATGATGTTCAAGTTCAAACACAGGCTTCCCTTTAAAAAAGCCTGTCTGCAGACAAACTACTTCAGGTTTGTTCCGTAATCGATTTCCATACAGGGTTCTCTCCTGCTCCAAGTTCCCTCCTCGCACTCCTGTTTCTCCCCCTCTTTCTCCTCGAGTACTTGTGGGACCCCGTTCTGGGTTTTTCTCTGCAGCCCCACACACTCTGTCGGTTTTCAAATGCCTCCCCCGACTCTGAAAGAACACATGGAACGTTCTCGGGGGAGCACGCCCCTGCCCCCCGTCCCCCGCCCCGTGCCCCCCCAGCTCCCGGGGCCGAAGTGACCTGCCTCTCTCCTCAGACTGTGACGTTTCCCGAGCGGGGAGGTTTTCTGCTCCGTGTGCTTTTATGGCGTCTTGTAAGCATTAATGGCATGCCGCGGCACTTTGCAGCCTGCTGTAACGCAGAATCGTGTATCAGGGAAAATTAGGGCCATCGAGCCTGTAATCCGGCTTCTGGGGGAAGGCTGACTCTCTCACACGCGTCTGGACTTCTGGAGAATCTGGCTCGGCGTCTCTGTGGGCTCCAGGCCACTCTCCTTCCCCTCGTCTTCACGGTGACGTGCTCCGGTCCCCCGTTCCGCAGGACAAACCGGCAGGGAGTGGCCAGGCCGAGAGCAGACGGCTCCCTTTGTCCTTCTGCTTCCGCAGGGCAGACGGTGCCCTCGTCCTCCCGACGGCAGACGGCAGACGGGGTCGAAGTGCAAACACCCACCGAGTCCCAGACGCAACCAAGGAGGGGCCACAAGCGGTCAGCGTGTCGAAGGCTGGTCCGTGCCCAGGCCCCGGACTGGCCCCTGTCGGCGGTCTTACCCGATGCTCTGAACATTCGAGAGGAAGGGGGCTGGCCTCTGCGTGGGCCGTGGGACCCAAGGGCCTGGACTTCTCTCTGGCCACCTGTGCTCCCGCTGGACTCAGTGACCCCGCCCAGGAGCCTGGTGGGAGGGGAGGTCGCCAACACGCTGACCAACCCTGGGGGGCATGCGCCTGGGCTGGGACGGTCAGGTGGGCCGGGGCCCAGGGGCCGGTGGTGGGCTGAGCGGGGCCGCTGTATGTTCACTTTTTAAATTACCCGAAGATTCTGTGACGGAAAAACTCTAACGAGCCCAGCAGAGAGAACATGTGACAAACGGCCTTGACCTGATAACAGGTCAGCTCGAGGTCAGTGTCGCTGCCCGTCCCCCCCAGCTCTGCCCGAGCGGGGTGTTCACCAATGCTGTGTGTGCTTCCGAAAGACAAAACCACTTTTTCTTCTTACACCAGCGGCACCCCCTGGGGTCGCAGCCGAAGGGAAGAGATGCCCCCTCCGCGGTGGCCTGAGCCGGGTGTCAGGGGCGCCCTTCCGGGGGGGCACACTTCGAGGAGACCTCGCAAGCAGCTGGTGGACCCCCCAGGGCAGGGCAGGAGGGCTCTGCGGGCGCATGCGGCTTGGATGCGCCCACATGTCCCGCAGCAGTGGGGAACGCCGACCCCTCCGCAGCCGCGTCCCCGCTGCACAAGACGTTCGCGGACAGACGCGCTTTCCGACTGGGCTGCCCGACCCTCACGCCTGGCGTGTGCACCCTACGTCCCCGCCTTCCGCGTCTCTGGTCGGCCTCACCTGTGGCCAGTCACCTGCGCCCAGCGCGGGAAGGCCCCATGGATGGCGCGAAGACCCGGCGTAGACACGCATGTCTGCGGAGCCGGAACAGACCCCGCCCCTGGTCGGTCAGTGTCCCGCGAGCTCCGAGGAAAGGCTCCGGGTGCCGAGCGCAGGGGCGAGAGCCGAGTTCCCCCCTCGCCCCTCCCGAGCAGCCCCGCCGCTGGAACCCGCACTGGCGAGCCAATGAAAGCGCTCCTCCGATACAGGCTCCGCACTGGAGATAAAAACCAGCTGCGCAGGGACTTTGACGCAAAAGGAAACGACTTTGAACTTCGGAGACAATGTCGCTTAAAGCGGAGCAGTTGTGGCCGGGTCTCGTTTTGATCCTCCTGCAGCCTCCCCGCGGCGTCCTGCGCAGGCGCGGAGAGGACGGCTTTCCGAGGTCCGCACGGCACCGTCCCGCGAGAGTGTCACCTCGGCCACCGCCAGGGGCACCCGGCCTTTGGACCCGGGCGGCGGGGGCAGGGAGAGGACGGCGGCTTTCAGGGTGTGCGCCCCCAAGTCCCCAAGGAGCCGCGAGGGGGGAGAAGACGCCGTCGGATCTGCATGCCGCTGTTCCCAAAACGACCTCGTGCGGCGGGCGGTGGTCTCGGACCCTCAGCCTGGGAAATGCTTCGGATGAACCTCGGCGCGTGGGCGCCCTGAGAACAGAGCGCCGGCCGCTTACGGCACGGCGTCCTCACGCATCGGGGTCCCCGTCCCGTCGCCGGGAGAGGAAGCCACCGGAGCGACACGGCGTCGGTCGGCTGTGCAGGAATCGACCAAACATCCCGAATCCACGCCCAGCTTCCAAGGCAGTGGGGCTGCTGCCTCGGGCGTTCGCTCGAGGACAGAAGGACGGGCCGTGCAGACAGCGGTTCTGTGCCGTCTCCCCTCCCCCACGTGGCCGAAGGGAGGGGGCTCTGTGCATGACCCGGGGCTCAGCTCCAGCAGGAACCGGAGGACCCCGCACCTCAGCGACAGGGACAGCGGCTACACTCAGCTTCCCTGCAGGGCGCCTCCCCTTGGTTCCTGCAGTTTCTCCACTGGCATCGCCCTCCAGGGTGTTCGGGGGACCCCATCTGGGGTGGAGGGGACGGGGTGCGTGGGCGGGCTGGTGGAACTCTGAAAAGGGCATCGAGTGTGTGAGTGTGTGTGTGTGTGTGTGTGTGTGTGTGAGTGGTGCCTGAGTGTGTGAGTGTGTGTGGTGTGCAGGGCGGGAGTGGAGGCCCAGAGAGAGGGGCGGAGACAGCGGGCAGCCTGGGTCTGGGCGTCATCGTTGGAAACCGGCCCGCCGGCGGCGGAGGACGCGGAGGGAGAGAAGGGCCGCGAGCACCAGCGCCCACGCTTTCTCGAGCTGTGCGCTCCCTGGCAACCGCTGCGCTGGGTAATGTCTCAGCGCGTCGCGCCCCGGGGGCGTGAGTGCAGGGTGAGGTCATTGGAGCCCCGAGCGAGCGGGTCTGCAGCGGGCGTCTGGCACTCCGCGCCGAGGCTTCCCGGCTCAGAGCTGCGGCTGTGTTTACTCTGCCGGAGCCTGTGCGCCCTCCTCGCTCTCCGGCGGCCGGCGGTCTGTCTGCCTGGCTGCTGGTCTCTGGGGCAGGAACAGCTCAGAGAGTGCGCCCCCGAATCTGGTGCTGCGCGGCCACGTCCCCATGCCAGGGTCGTGAGTGGGTCTGGGGGGGCGGCCGGGGCCCAGCAGGGCCGTGGCCGGAGGCGCAGAGGCTCCTGGGAGTCCAGGGCCTTGGGCTGTGGGAAGGGCACAGGGGCGGGGGCAGGACAGGGAGACCCGTGCCCCCTGCACGGGCGCTGGGGTCCCGAGCTAGGCAGACGGACTTGGCAGAGGCGCTGACCTGCAGGGGGCGTTCTGGGCGGGACGGGCATCGGGGAGGGACCTGGTGACAGACACGGACGCGGGGATGAGCTGGGGACAGCGCAGGTCAGAGGGCCACGCGACTGGGTTCTAACTCCATGATTTCGACTGCGACTTGTGAGCAAATTGTTGCTCCTTTTTCTGTACTCCCCATGTCAAATGAAGAGGCTTGGGTGGGAATTTTCTGACGGTCTTCCCAACTAGGAAGAGTTCTCTGCTCACCAGCCTTGGGTCGCTGCTTCCAGCTCACAGACTTCACCGGCTTGTGCCGCGAGCAGAAACGGGGTG
Source organism: Phyllostomus discolor (assembly GCF_004126475.2). Classification (NCBI taxonomy): domain Eukaryota; kingdom Metazoa; phylum Chordata; class Mammalia; order Chiroptera; family Phyllostomidae; genus Phyllostomus; species Phyllostomus discolor. The sequence goes on from NC_040909.2 coordinate 310,414, forward strand.
GAGGACGCACAAGGGGGAGGGACGAGGGCCGGCTGCGCTCCAGGCCGTGCGGGCGACCCCGGGGCCCGGGGAGGACCCCCTCGACTCCAGCTGTGCTTGGCTCCCACCCCAGCACCTGCCGGGCTGTGGGCAGCCCCCCACCTCCTGCCCCAGCCCTGTGCCCCTGGGCGGGGGGAGTCTCCCTCCCACGCTGGGGAGTACACTGAAGAGACCCCGAGGAGGGAGGAGAGGGCTGAGGTGGTGACATCGGCACCCGGTCTCCCGTGGGGAAGGGGCACCCGGTCTCCCGTGGGGAAGGGGACGACGCTGTGCCGGTTCCTCCACCCGCAGGCCGGTGCCTCGGGGGTCCTTCACACACACCCTGTCTCTTCCACAACAGCCTCGTGATTCATTCAACCCCCAACCGCTCCGCCGCCCACCCACGGAGTGCCGCAGGCTGCCCTGGGCTCCAGGGCACACGGCAAACAGGAGGACGCTGGCCTCTGGGAGGGAGAGACGGCGAACTGGGGGAGCGCATCCGCTGTGAGTGCAGAGAAGCACTCGGAGTGGAGGAAAGCGGGGTGAGGGACAGAGCACTCGAGGGGGCGGGGGGCCAGCAGGCACGCTCCCCTTCACAGAGGGGGATGCCGAGGTCCCAGCGTCTCCCACTGAACGAGCTGTGACCACCCCACGGGACCCCAGCACGGCATCCGCTTCCCGTCACACAGGACGTGACACAGTTGTCGGCAGGGCCGTGACACCCGGGACCGGCCTGGGGGCCCACGAACCTGCGTGTGTCCCCTTGAGGACACGCCCATGTGCCCTCACAGCACCTGACTGGGCAGGACTCTTCCTGCCACGCTGGGTTTGGGGGCTCGGCGAACAGCGCTGGGGTCACACAGAGATGGTGAAGGCTTTCCCAGGCGGTTTTCCCGTTCTCTCCCCCGTCTCGGTGGACCCCAGGCCACGAACAAAGAGTCCACGGTGCGTGTTTCTCAGATAGTGCTCACAGGGGGTGGGGCCCCACCAACAGGCTCCCCAGACGGGGGGCGGGGGGTGGCAGGGGGGGTCGGGTGAGGGCTCCAGGTGCCCCCCTGATTTCGCCCGGGGCAGCGGTGACTCTATCTGCCTTGAAAATGAGGTTTCGGGGCCGGCACCGAGGCTGGAAAACAAGAAAGCCGTGGCCCCTTGTGGGCAGCGAGTGAAGCCCTCCTCCGACCCACCCAAAACCTTGGCTCTAAACGCAGTTTCTTCAGAAGTTTCCGTGGAAATAAAACCCAGTGGGGGGGGGGGGCAGCGTTACAGTTCTGAGGAGTAAGGGGTGTGCGCGAGAACCCGCTGCACGAGAGCGCCAGCGGCCCCAGAGCTGCCACGCGCTCTGGTCAGAGCCGTGGGGGGTTCGTGGGGGGGGACGCTGGGCGGACCTCCTCTCCTCTCTCCTGCCTGCCCAAGAACGGGCCTTGTCCACATACACACGCGCACACACGGGAATGCATAGGCACGTGAGTGCGCACAGCAACACACTCGGACATGTGTGCACACACGAACATGCACACACGTTTGCACGTGCACGTCCATACACACGTGTGTGCAGACAGGGCATGAGGGTTAGGGTGCTGTTTTGGACAGACTTTTGTCTAAGACGAAACGTGGGTGGGGAGGGACTTCTTCCAGCCAAACCCCTCAGCAAGCCTGTCGTTTCCAGGGGGACGGACTCGGAGGTCTCCCCCGCGCTGGGGACCTGCACCGGAGCGGGGGGGGGGGGGGGGGGGGGGCTGTGAGCCAGAGTCGGCGCCTGACCCCTGCTGCCGAGGGGATGCTGTCCTCGCCGAGTCACCGCGTGCTGCTGTTTGGCTTAACGAATAGGAACGTCTGGGGTCAGAGGTCTCTGCTCCTGGTCGTGGTGGTGGTGGTGGTGGTGCCTTTGTCTGTGTGCGTGTGCATCTGTGTTTGTGTCTGTGTGCACGCATGTCTGTGTGTCTGCGTGTGCACCTGTTTGTGTGCCTGTGTGCGCATGTGTGTGCACATGTGTGTGCACATGTGCATCTGTGTGTGCACCACTGTGTCTGTGTGCACACATCTGCATCTGTGTGCGTATGCACCTGTGTCTGCATGTCGGTGCATCAGCGTCTGTGTGTTTCTGTGTGCATGTCTGTGCATGTGTCTGCATGTCTCTGTGTGTGTGTGCACGTGTGTGGTTCTGGGAAGAAAGACCCGTCTCCCACCTTTTCCCGAAAGGCCTGGGGGATCAGGGACGGGGGGCTGCTCCCTGGTGCACAGGCTCTGCCCCTTCCAGCTCAGACCCCCGGGGCCTGGGGCAGGTCAGGAGCGCCTGCACGGCCTCCGGGTGGTGGGATGGGGCCCTCGACCCGCTGCCAGCCACGGGGCGAGGGCAGGCGTCCTGGGTGTTCCTGCCGACACCTCCTCGAGGGCACCCCGCTTCCTCTGCACCTTGCCCCTGCCGCTTCCCTCGACCGGGGTCCTGGGCGTGTCACTGAGCTGTCTCTGCCCGGGCGGCTGAGGAATCCCAGGGAGGTGACGCAGCCACTGGGAGGAGGGTAAGGTGGACGCTCGACTGTCGGCGCAGACCACAGGCCTCCTTCGAGAAAGGGTCAGGACCGAGCAAAGCCGGCCTGGGGTGGGCTGCCGAACTCTCGCCACCGACACCGCTCTGCGGGTTTCTTCGCTTTGACAGGGAGCACGGGGCTGCAGGGCCGAAATGTGACAAGGCCAGACAGCCGGGAACCACACGCGTGTCCGGCCATGTAGGCCCTCTCCTGGGTGAGTGGGGTGTCCCCGCAGCCCACGCACGAGCCCTGCTCGTCCACAGAAGGAGATGCAGAGTTCAGACGGACGGAGGCTGCACGCATCAGCGTGGGTCACAAGTGGTGTCGCTGGGAGCCCTGGGGAGGAGCCGCCGTGCAGGGTGGGGCCCAGCAGGTGCCCGCTGAGGCCCGGCCGCTGCTGGGGGGGCACCTGCTCTTGCTGACTCGCAGGTGAAGAGGGCGGGTCTCCCTGATGTCAGGGTCTCTGGATCCACCCCTGCCCCCTCCCCTCCTCTCCCGAGTCCCTGGGACTGGCCCTGGGGGTCAGGAGCAGAGTTGGGGGAGGGGCGCGGTCCGGCCTCTCAGCCCACGTGGAGCTTTACATCAGTTCCGTGCTGGCCCGCCCCAGCCCCCGCCATTAGAGGTCACACTTTCTCCACCTGCAGATGCCAAGCTGGCCTGGGGAGCAACTCCTGGGCGCTTGGGGGCTGGCGGGGGCAGGTGGGGCGAAGCCGCTCGCTCCCCCTTCTCTGAGTGGCTTCCTCGGTGACCGCCGACCCGCCACAGCAGCCGCACTGTCCAGGGGCTGGTGGGTGGTAGGGTCCCGGGCGGTCCCGGGGGTTCCTGGGAGGGGGGACAGAAGAGGGTGGGCGCACCAGCCATGTGCACGCCCGTGTCACCCCGACATGCCCAGTCAATTCCACACGGTCCCCTGAGGCCGCCCCCCGCCCCGTGGTGCCCTCGCCCCCGTGGCAGCAAGAGGTCAGGCGGGATTCCCAGCTTCCCCGGGGCCACGGAGGCGGTGGCGGGGTCAGACGAGCAGAGCCGAGATGTCGGACCAGCGGGCGAGGCTCTCCTTCCTCCTCAACCCAGACGCCGCGGCCCCCCTCAGCTTAGGAGGGAGGTTTCAGAAAGGAGAAGGCTCTTCCCCTGGGGACACAAATAGCATTTTCTTCCCCTCCCGACAGGAGTCAGCAGCCGGGAGAAATCACTCGGTCTTCTCCGGCCTCTGCCCAGTCTGGTGGGCACCCCCACGCCTGCATACGGGCGCTGTGATCACCTGGGGCTCACAGGCACCTCCGTCCCTCCGCCCCTCCCCCAGGGTCCCCGCGTGGGCTCACGGTCCCGCTCTGTGCCCACGGGCAGCGAGGCTCCGCAGCAAACAGCAGTTTTGGGGGCCCCTCGCCCCCGCTGAAGTGCTGCGCTCGGAACGCAGCCCAGAGACCGACTTCGGGGGGAGGGGTTTCCGGAGGGTCGCGGCCCCTCTGGGCCTGGGTCGCACTGCGAGCCCCCAAACCCCCCGGGAAAGGCGGCCGCCTCGGAGGGTCTGCCTCTGCTTCCTCCTCAGATGTCGTGTTTCAGAGTAAATGGTGTTTTGGCGGCGCGGGGGGAGAACGTATATTTAAAACGTGATTTGTTTCATCCACAGAAATGTCTCCTGGTACTCAGGGGGCTCGGGGCCGGCGAAGCCTTGTCATTAACCAGAACTTGAGAACCCCGCAGCGCGGCGAACTTGAAGTGGCTCTTTGCTGTGGGCTGGACCCGAGGGTGGCAGGGACGCGGCTGGCGACCCCGGGTGACCCCCCTCTGCACGCGGCCCCCCCCCCCCCCCCCGGGCGGGGCTCTGTGCCCCAGAGCGGCCGGCCGCCAGGAGCACAGACGTGGGCTGGCGTTCTCGCTCTGGGGAGAAGGGGGCTCCCACACGAGACTGGAATCCCTGGTGGTGGAGGTGCTGATGGGGACAGAAGAGGGGACAGGAGGGCGGACAGTGGGGAGCCGGGGTGCCGGCCCCCACCCTCAGCCCTGCAGCCGGGGCAGCGAGTTCCTCAGGGAGGTGGCAGCGGGGGCTCGAGACCCAGGCGGCCGGGGTGCTGGGGGACGGGGAGGCTCGCTGCAGGCCCGAGTGGAGAGGGGACGTGCGTGGGCCCCTGCCGCAGGGCTCTCGTCCGTGTGTCTGTCACCTGGAACTTGAGGAGAAGAGCGGAGCTTGTCCTCAGGCGACGAGAAGTGTCGCCTGGGGGAGGCGAGAGCAGCCGGGCGGCCCCATGGGCCCTGACAGCCCGACAGGGCATCTGTTTTGGGGACCTGCAGCCTCCCCCGCCCCCCCCCCCCCGCCCCAGCCTGAGCCAACCCGACGCAGCCTCTGCTCTCTGCTGAGCGGTCCCACTTCCCGGCGATGCGCGGAGCAGGAAGCTGATCCCGCAGACAGAGGGCAGGGCGGGGAGGTGCTCGGACCTGCGGCCGTGTCCTGGCCCCCAAGGTGAGCGCGCAGGCCCAGGGAGTGAGCGCCCCCCCCTCACCAAACACTCCTCTGCCACAAGGAGTCGTGTAACTTCGGCGCAGCGACCGTCTGAGCCGGAACGGCCACTTCAGCTGAAAATGTAATTTTGACTCTCTCGTCGATGTGGTTTACTCGTGAACTAGAACCCAACGAAAAACTCCGTGATTCCAAATCTTCCATTCTTAATGTGAAAGTGAAAGATGATAAAATTCTGAATTGTATTTTGCCTTTTAGATTCAAACTTCAGTGACTTTGTTCCATCCCACGCCGTGGCAGTTTGCTCCTTTCCTTCCCAGCCCGGGCACCTGTTCGGAGGGCACACACCTGGCCCAGGTGGGGGCCCGTGCGCGGGACAGGTGGGCCGTCTTGGAGGAGCACGGACGTGCACGGAGGCTCCGGAAGGAGGGGCCTCGCACTGTCCCCTCCTCTGCGACCCACACAGTCACCTTCCGAACCAGTTTTCAGGCTGCGAGGGCACCCGATCCCCGAATCCTCCGGGTTCTCTCCCCGGGCCCCGGGGCCCACAGTCTGGACAGAACCTCCCTCAGTCCGTTTTTCCTCAGAGACGAAAACTGGTGTCTGCTCACCGAGGCGGCGAGAGCGGCACCGGTTACACAATACCGTGTAACTCTGCGACGTCGTCATGAGCAGAACGAGCTCCTTCTGAAGGGGTCACCCCCCCCACACTGAGAACCCAGACCGGCCCCCACAGAGGAGCCGGGTCTGTGTCTCAGCCCGAGCCGGCTGTGACGCCGAGGGGGTGTGCGGCGGCCGACAGGCTGCCCTGGAGTCAGGCCACGCGGCCGTGCCCCCAACCTGCCGCCCAGGCGCGGCGTGACCCGGCGCCGTGTGCCTCTCCTGCAGCGTGCAGCCCTGCACTCCACCGGCCTCGTGTGTCTTGGGGCGCCCCGCCAGGTCCAGGGCCTGCCGCGTAGTCCAACGTGAACTCATGACCACGTCCGGACCTCGGTCGTCTCGGCAAAGGCCTTCTTCCCAAAGGAGGCCACAGCCCCAGGGCACGGACGGAGGACACGAGCCTGCCTCTGGGGTCGCCGTCCAGCTCACTGCGTGGGGTGTGGCTGTCATAGGGCTTCAGCAACACAGCCCCTTCCTACGGCCGTCTGACTGAGGTCTCCAGTTGTTACGACGACACCCCTGTGGGTGGGGAGTGGGAGAACCCAGGGACGTGGGGGGGACGAGGAGCTGCCACGTGAGGCTGGGGAGGGGGAGGCCGGTGAGGAGCGACGCAGCGAGACCCAGGGCGGCTCCTCAGACCCAGCGGAAGCCTGGCCAGTGCTTGAAGGACACGCAGAATTCGAGCCCAGGGTTTTTCCCACTTAACGGACAATAACTAAGGGACAATGACTAACGGACAGTAACTAACGGACAGGCTTGTTCTGAGCCCGGAGAGACACAACCCACATCACCCAGGTCACGCACAGCCCGCCGTGCAGCAGGCATCTGGTGCCACTGGTGACCATCACCACGGAGAGCTGCTGCCTCTGCAGGACCTGCCCCCCAAACCCTTCAAGCTGCCAGGCTCCTCCTCCTGGGAGGGGTGCCGGCCACGCACTTCAAAGTGTTTTCCTCAACCCAGGAAGCGATCCTGATACATCCTCACGGAAGTCGTGCATGGGTAACCAAGGCGAACAGGACGATGTGGTTTCCGTGGGGACATTCTGCCACCTGCAGGGGACCAGGGGACACTGCGGTCCCCACACACCGGCCCAGCGGTCAGTGCCTGCCGCCCTCCTGACACGGAACCTGGTCAGCACAGGTCACGCACACACCCTGACCGGAGACATCAGAGCAGGTGCGCTGGGCTCTGCCCCCGCCCTGTGTCGAATTTCTGAAAGGCGCAAACTCGGCTTGGAGTGGACTATTCGGTCACTTAAACCTGTGGCTCCCCCCATCATCCCCGGCCCAACATCGATGACCCCTGCTCCCCCCACGGCCCCCCCTCAACAAAGGGAACTGGGCTCCACTGGACGGACGTCCGAGTCGGCACATGCAGGTGCCCTAAGGTGCCTGGTGCTGTTTGGGGCTTGAGGTCTGAGGGCCGTTGGAAGTGGGGGGCAGTGAGAGGGGCCACCCCAACCCGGGGCTTCGCAGATGGGCGCACGGGAGGGGTCTTTCTGAGAAAAGTCTCCGGATCCCCGCCACTGCGGCTGCGAGGCCTGGTCTCTCCCAGAGGGTCCCCTCAAGACTCTGAGGTCCAGGCCACACGGCTCGGCCCGTCTTCCACCACCTCCTGACCGGAGCCACGAGTGCAGGCGGAGCTGACCCCTCCCGCTGGGTTCCCGCCCACAGCCACACCCGGCGTGCAGGCCTGTGGGAGCTGGCAGACACGCCGCTCCTTGGTGTCTCAGGGAAGTCGCAGAAACGGCAGTAAGAGCAGGTCATTGTCACTGAACGTCCCACATGGCCCATGCGGGCGGGGGACACGAATATCGGCCAGCGTGCATTTGGGATCAGGTCCTGCCCCGGCCGTGACGCCAGGACCTTGGGATGTTTTCACGCCACAAAGCACCTGACACAGCTGGGATTTTGAGTCTCTTTAGCTAAGAAGCATCACCGGGCTCACCGGGGAGCCAGAAACACAGCCCCGTCCACCCGGGGAAGGAACACGGGTCACTGTAGGTTCCTCTCCCCCGCCCCACCCCTGGGGGGAAAGGCCGCAGAACTCTGACCCCCGGTCCCCGCGGACCGGCTGGGGCAGGAGGTCGGGCGCGAGGCAGATGCTCAGGCGAAGCCCATCCCCCGCCCCTGCCCCAGCCGACCGCCCTGCCCTGTCCGTGGTCTCCAAACCGGCCACCCAGCACTGTCCCTGGGCCTGTGACGGCCACTGCGAGGTGTGGCCTGCGCAGTGCAGAGCAGGACGCTGGCCCTGCAGTGAGAGTGAAACTGAGTGAGCCGTCACTGTTGCCGCGGCGACGCGTTAGTGGCAGCTCGTGCAGGGACCAGGTGCCGCCTGGGCCCTGGAGGCATCCGCGTCACCTGGTCTGTCCGGGGACTGGGGTGGGATCTGGGGCTCCCGCAGGGGTGTGTGTGGCGGGGGCGAGAGTGCAGGGCAGAATCGCTGGGCCGTGTGTTGGAGGATGAATCAGTTAGGAGCCTCCCGGTCCTGGGTCCACCGAGCCCTCGGGCAGATGGAGGAGCCCCAAGGGGCTGTGACGGCGATGACCCCAGAGCGATCGCTCCCCTGCGTGAGGGGCGCCTCATCCCCCCGGAGACCAGCACACGTGCAGGGCCACCAGCAACACAGAAACAAAAGCGACCCCTCCGTCACTGAGTTCAGACAGTGTGGATGGAAGGACCACGAGGCTTCTCCGCCCATCCCAGGCTGAGGCACCGACGTGTCTGAAGAGACGGGGACAGGAGGTCAGAGCTGGGGTCGAAGTGCAGGGCGAGCCCTCCGGTAATCGGCCCTGCACCTCGTGTGCCCGGGCGGCCGGACTCCCGCTGCAGACGGCACGTGCCGACCTGGAACCTCTGAGCACCGGGGACTCGAGCCCAGAGGCAGCCGCGTCCCCGAGGCAGACTGGGGCTGTCCCCACCACAACCTTCACCCGTGACACGCACTGACAGTGACCGCACAGGCTCCCCGGGACACGTGGTGGCCGGCGCACACTGGCCAGCTCAGCTCTCCTCCCCGGGAAGGGCCCACGTGCCCACGAGAGGCTCCCGGGTTTTCGAGAGCAGGGAGCATCGGGGAGCGTGGGGGAGTGTGGGGGGGCATGGGGGAGCATGGGGGAGCATGGGGGGACGTGAAGGAGTGGGGGGGCGTGGGGGAGCGTGGCGGGACCTGGCACCATCAGAGCGAAGTGGGGCTCCAGGCTGTCTCCTTCCCTGCGTCCTCCCCGCACCTGGGCCTCGTTCTGCTGCAGGCTGGTGGGCCGGCATCCATGTGTGACCCTCCGTTTCAGGGCACAAGGCACTTCGGAGACGGGAAAAAAAATCACCGTCCACATTTTCGAGTTGGAAGCAGTGTATTAACGGGTTTTCCGTGGTCGGGGAGGGAAAACCCACAGTCGTGACGCAGGCGGAGCTGAGGGAAGGAAAGGAGGAGTTCACGGCAGGTTTCTCCAGCTCAGGCGGGGCTGTGTGGGGACCGCCCTGTGCAGAGGGGATGCTGGCCACCGACTGGACGCAGCAGCGCCCGCACCCCCAGAGGGGACAGCCAGAAACTGCTCCGTCCAGAAACCTGCTGCTTCGGACCAGCCTTCATTTCGTTCCCTGCTGTTCACCCCAGACGCTGCGGACGGCACAGCGGAGAGAAATGTGTGATGTCGGAACCGGGGAGTCTCAACGACCAAGCCAAATCCGTGCTGACCTTTTCCAACCGAGAGTTCCAGAGCACTACAATGAACTTCTCAGATGTCGTGAGTGGGTGAACAATTGTTAACAAGACCCCTGAACGTTCAGAACGAGCAAAGGGCCGGGGATGGGTAAAGACAATATTCCAGAACTTGGGCACATGTGATTCCTTCCAGCAGAAGGGGGTGAGGTCGGGGGCATGACCCCCGACTCAGGGTCACTCAGCCTGGGGGCCCCAGAGTGCCCCCGCCACCCCGGCCACATCCCCTGGGACGAGCTGAGACCAGCAGCCGTGGCTCTTGGCCTTTCCCCAGCGAGCGAGGCGACTGCACTCGGAAGACCGTCCAGGGACCCATTTCTGGGCCCCCCGCGACTGACCCAAGTGAGCAAGGCCCCGTCTGAGCGCCCTGGCGCCGTTTGTAACTCTCAGGCTCCTGGAATTCTGGGCTCCTGTTGCGGCAGGAAAAGAAAACTCCAAAAGTTTCTTATGCTCTGTAACTGTGACACTGGCAAAATTTCACACAGGACTGTAGAAGCTGACAAGTCGTAACCAAAGCAACGGCCAGTTATTCAAGGTCGTACACAGACTCCCATGATAAGCTCCTGTGCTCTGTAGCTTCTGCAAATTCCTCCTGCGTTTTCCCTTCGTCTCCCATATAAGGTAGCTGGACCTAACTTCCTCATTCAGCTTCTGTAACCTTGCTTCGCCACGTAGGTAGGGAGCCCGGGGCTATTTAAATCCCGGGAGAGTGAGGATCGGTGCTCAGAGGATTTGGATGTTAACCACCCCCTCTGGGCCCCCGGGGAATAAAGTTTGTGCTTCGTTATCTCCCCGCGTGTGGGTGGATTTTCCACAACATTGTGTTCAAAACCCTCAGACGCAAAGGACTTTCAATTTCCTGACGGAAGCCTCCGGGGCCACTGGAGGGCGCCAGGCGACCACAGACCGTCGCCAGGGTCTCACCGGCGGGAAGGACTGGGAATCACTACACCCCCCGCCCCTTTCTGGGGTCCGGCCGCACTTCTGCTCCCAGGAGCCCCCGCAGGAGCAGCAGCAGGGACATGTCCACCCGGAGTCGCTCAGCTCAGAGGCGACGGTTCCTCCCCCAGAGCAGACGCGGGGCTGACCACCGCGCATGGCCAGGTCAGCAGCACGGGGGGATGACCGCGTCACTATAAATGCCCGAGCTCAGTGAGGAGTGCCAGTTTCCGCTGGTTTCAGGGGCAGTGTGGGCGACGTGCAGCTGGACGCTTGCCCAGACACGGCCCTCGCTCCGCCGCGGCTGCACCGACGTGCGCGCCCGTCCCTGCGGGGACCACTGACCGCTGGCGCCCCGTGCGCCCCACACCCACCGCCAGGCTGCGCGGCTCCCGGGGGCGCAGGAGAACCCGCCTGCAGGGGGCGCTGCTCCACAGCGCAGGAGGAGGCCGTCCCAGCCCGCCGCGGGAGGGGCCGTGAGACGCACCGCGTCTCCCTGATTTTATTCTGTCCCCCACCCCCACCCATGCCGACGGGTCTGCCTCCGGCACCCCGTCGCTCTGCACCTCACTTCTGCGGAGCGTCTTCTCGCCGGGCCGGCCGCACCTGCCCCCGGGGGCCGACCGCGGCGGAGAGTGCGCCCATGCCCGAGGCTGGGCGCGCGCGCTCTGAGCGCGGGCTGGGGGCCAGCGCGCCCGTGGCCGGCCCTTCCGCTGGCCTGGAACTAACTCAAGGTCCCCAGTCGGAAATCTCTTTGGGTCCATGCCCAGGCTCTCTGTCGTTGGAGAGCAGACCCTGTCCCCTCTCAGTGTGTGACAGGCGTGTGTCCACGGGACAGATCGGTGTGGCAGCCCGCCGGCCGCACGGTGACGGGCACCATGGGGACGCCACGCTGGCCGTTTGGTGGTGGCGAGCGTCCTGCTCCTTTTCTCCAGAGCTCCACATTTCCCTGCCTGGGGGGGGGGGGGGGGGGTCTGCTCCATGGTTTGTTTCCAACGAGGGGCCTGAAGCAGAAAATCAGGTGTCGGCTCAACAGTGCAGGGCAGAAATGGGGGCCCGGCGGGGGGCAGGGACACGCAGTGACCGCCCTGACGAGGCCCCGCGGTGGAGAGGGCCAGCCCCGGCTGGGCACAGCCGGTTCACGTTCTCTCGGGACCGTGTTCCGACGTGGGGCGCAGAGGGCACAGCGCGGGTGACGACACAGGCGTCCGGAGCCTGGCAGACGCGCACCGAGCCGGCAGCCTCCTGCGGGTGGTGCTCACAGACCCTGAGTCGGGACAAGGGACGTCTGTCACCGCTACGAGGCGGCTGCGGTGGGCGACGCCCAGGTATCGTGTGCACCAGGTGCGGCTGTGACGGCGGGCGCACCCGGGCTGTGGCTGTGGCACGTGGTGGTGGCTGCGGCTGAGTGACCCACTCCCGGGGTCACGGTGCTCTGCCATTGTAAATGTTTGAAATTTCTTTCCTAAACGCTTGAACAAAAGATGAACATAGTTTGCAGTTCTCTCTGGGGCCAATTTCAGTCAAAAGGCCTCACTCCAAGCTTTCCTGATTTTCACTTCCTTGCTTGTGACTCGGAGACGGGAGCAAGGCTCCTGCGGAGGGTCGCGGTGGGGTCGGGGGTCGGTGAGCAGCACGCTGGGCGGCGGTGGAGCATCTGGCGTCACTAGGGGGCGGTGTGCGCCGCTGTGGCCCCTCCGTGGGCGCTGGCACTGGGGGCTTGTTTGGCGATGGGACCAGGGACAGCAGGCCGCCGTGCGGGTCAGGGGTCTGGAGGGGCACGGAGGACCGAGGCAGCCCTGGGGACGGTGGGGACCTCGTCAGGGCGGGCGGGCGGGCCAGCTGTCCCCTGGGTGTGGGGCTTTTCCACGTGGGACTTACCTCCGCGCTGGAAGGCCCGGGACCGAGCAGAACAGCCCGACGCTGCAGCCACACCTGAGCCGTTTCTGGAGCTCTGCTCTGCAGTAACTTCCTGTCACCGAGCCCACTCTGCCGAGTGCAGGCAAACAGGAAACACGGCTCCGAAGGTGTGGGTCTGTCTGCCCCCCACAGAACGTCCCGTCTTCATGGAGGCACGGCCCCTGTCGGGATGCGGAGCACCCCAGGCCACAACTCGGCCTCCGGGGGCCAAGAGCGTCCCCAGGACTCGGGTCCACGCGTCTCCTCCACCAAAACCGAACGGTCTTGCCATTCCAGTCGCAGTGAGCAGCAGGCTCCGAGGCTGGTGGGTTTGTGTCTGTCTGCGCCGGTCCCCAGGGTGGGCGGCTTAGACCCCAGGGGTCATCCGGAGACAGGACGCGGTGCCCCCTCCTGGGTGGTGGGGGTGCTGACATCCCGTGGGTGGGAGCCTGGGTGCTGCTAAGTCTCCCGCCATGTGGAGGCCGGTCCCCACCGGGTCATCAGGCCGAAGTGACCCCAGCGCCAGGGTCGGCGCCTCTCAGAGCCCGGTGTCCCCCCGCATCCGAGCGGCTGCCGTCACGCCCGCCCTGCCGTCCGTGTGACCTCGGCGGAGGCGGAAAGGTTGCCAGTTCCAGGGATGTGAGTGTGACCGCATGGGTCGTCTGCCGGGCCGTGCCGGGCGTCCGAGCCGCCGCCTCCCACTCCCCGGACACCAGTGGAGGAGCCCACGGGCCGGCCCGTGCTGTCCCCCAAAGGGCACACTGTGTGTGTGAGTGAGCAAGTAACCAAACAGCGCACGGCAGCGTATTTTTAAACATTTACTTTGGAGTCTCCAGGCGTACAAGGTTCTCAAAGCAAAAAGCCTATTTTTGTTAGCACATCTGTCGTTTCTTAAAAATCTGGCATCAGAACTGCCGTGCGCTGGAAAGACTGTGCACAGGGCCCCCTGCTGAGGTGCTCTGGGCCCCGGGTCTGGTCCCAGGCACAGTGTGGGCGCCTCGGCCCGCTGGCTGGGCCGGGTCCGAGCCCGCCGGGAGGCCGGGCACCGCAGCCGCCGCGCCGGGAGGAAGCCCCATGGCGGCCTGTGCCCCGGCCACCTTCCCGATCCGGCTCCACCACCGATGAAGAGAATCACTGAAGCCCGTCTCGGAGTCAATTCTGATTGAGTTCCGCACAAGCCAGAGCGTCCTTTATGAGGTCTCAGCGCACTTCATTCCAGGCCACGGATGGCCCAGGCCTGTCACCCAGCTGAGAAATCAATACTGTGTTTATCATCATTCATCAGGGCTCTCCGCCAGGGCTCTCCGAGGCCGGGGATGCGGTTCGATCACCAGGACAACAGACGGGGCCGTGGATCAGCCTGCCAGAGCTTCCGTTTGCTGAGGAATTTAAAATACACGTGTCGGCAAAACGAATGCAGAATAAAACAGGGCCAGAGCTCGGTTTCCCGTAGACGCCGTGGAGAGAGGAGACGGGGGTCCCGGCCTCGGCTCGGCTCGGCTCTGAGCTGGGCCCTCGTACTGTTGTGGGAGGTCCCACCGACCACCTTCGCCTCGTCCCACACGCCTGGCCAGGCACGATCACACCCCCCAGCGCCCTGCACGCAGGCGTGGCCACGTGACCACGCCCACACCCCTGCGACTCAAGCAGAACGAGATGGGCTCCAACCGCGGGCGAGCTTCCGTGGTGCTCGGTCCCGCCTGGGGCTGCGCTGAGACGGCCTTCTGGGGGCACTGGAGGCCGGTGTGGTGACCAGGGCCTCCCGCCAGCCGGGGCCGTCGCCCTCGGGCTCTGACCTGGGGGTGGGGCACACCTGTCACCTCCCCCCTGTGGAGGCCCAGCCCTGGCGTGAGCCCGGACCCCACACCAGCCGGGGCGGCCCTCGCTCGGCTGCAGAGGAGGACACTGGGCTCCCGGGGGGGTGGGGGGGGTGGAGGTGAGCCCCTCGGGTCCCACACGTGACAGAGAGGACGCAGACCCCGAGCACTCTGCCGTCACAGCCTCGGGTCTGGTGGGCTCCCCGCTGGCACCCGGGGGGTCAGACAGGGCAACCCCCCGGGTGGGGTGTGCTGGGGGGGGCAGAGCCGGGCCTGGAGGGACCCTGGGGGGAGCGGCCTCATCCGGGGCAAACACTGGGGGCGTCCCCGGGGAAAAGGCGGCGGCTCCCGGTGCGAGCGTGAGCCGTCTGTCGGGGGCAGAGCACACGGATCCCGGGCAGCGAGGCTGCCGTCCCAGCGGCACAGCGGCGCCGACACGGACGTGGGGAGGAGACGCGTCTGCCTGTCACCAAGGCCACCTGCCTCCCGCCGTGTTTCGGGGATTCCTCCGGGGACACGGCGCTGCTGCGAGCCCCTCACGACCCGGCCGCAGCGGGACGGCGCAGGGCCCAGAACGGGCAGCGACCTCCACCCCCCGGGGCTCGTGCACCACCTGCGAGGAGACGCCACACACAGGCCCTGAGTCCTCGGCGTCCCTGCACCCACGGGCCCCCAAGACCTCGGCCCTTGCGGTGCCCGCACAGGAAGAGCAGGTGCCTGAAATAAACCTGCTGTGGGCTCAGCCCCTGGAAGCCGCTGCCGGAGTCTCTGAAACCCTAACTCTTCCCAGACAGGCGGCTCCCGTGAGCCCGGACGGTTTCTCATCCTGAGGCTGCACACAGGCAGGCGCAGGCGGGCCGCAGCTGCCACCCGTCACCGGTGCAGGGCTCAGGACGAGAGCCTCCACCGCGGGGGCCGCAGCGAGCAGGTCCTGGAGGCTCTGCCCTGGCCTCTGTGGGGGGTCGCAGACCCGGGGGGGGGGGTGGTCCCAGACTCGGTGCGTCTCCACTCAGCCACGCGCAGGGACCAGCGGGGACAAAGGACATTTCGACGAGGTCAGAATCTTCAGGCGCAGGGTGGTCTCTCACGGCCACTCAAGGCTGCCCAGGGGGCCGAGACAGCCTCTGTCCCCGACCCTGAGGGGCTCAGGGGAAGGACTTGGAACTCCGGAACGGACGGCCACCTGGCTCCCCCGGCACAGCCAAACCCGCCAGGTGCCGCGCGATCAGGCCGCACACACGGGAACAACGTGGACGGTGGGGTGGGCCAGGACGCTGATGCACTGAGGTCTCCCGGTGCAGGAAACAGTCGGAGAGGGAGGGAACTCACAGGAACCGACAGGCGTTCCCGGTGGAGGGCACGGCTGGCCAGGGCGGGGGTGGGGGGGTTTGGGCGTGAGACCGGAAATCAGGAATGCCAGGGAAAGGGGAAGGTCGGGTCTGGATGAACCTGTCCCAAATCGCAGGGTGAGGAGCCCTGGAATTACCTGTGTGTAGGGACGCTCTGTGTTCGTGGCGTGGTGACTGTGGTGCTCTGCCTCGTGCGGCTGGGGCGGCCTCAGACGCTGGGTCCAGAGCCGGGGGGCCGCTCTCCCTGTCCATTGACGGCCGCCGGGGGCACAGGGTGCAGCGGGGGGCCCCCTCCGTGCAGTCCGCGGCGGGTTCACCGGGAGGAGCCGGAACAGTGACTGGCGCCCAGCACGGCCCTCCCCCCCGTTCCTTCCCTGAAACAAATGGCCGTGGGGGCACACTCACTCTCCCGTGTTATTACATTTCTTGTCAAAGTCCCCCTTGAACCGGGGAGACAGAGACGGGTGTGCCCCCCGCGCCCGGAGCCGCGAGATTTACGCCTCTGACGCGCGGCAGGTTGATTGAGAGCCAATCTGCCCGCGGTTTTATTGGCTTTGTGCAAAACATTGCTTTTCCCGGTTTCTTTTCTCCCCCTCTGCACTGTCTTATGGAAACACGCAATTCCAACCTGCACCATCAGAGTCCGTCTCTCCGAGAAAACCCAGGAAGGCCTGGTCCGAAAGGAGAAACACGCATCAGCCACAGGCCTCTGGGTTCCCCGGCAACAGCGGGTGGCAAGGTCGCCTCCTGCGCCGACGTGCGGCCTCAGGTCGCCCGACACCGGGACCGTTCGGTCTGGACTCCCGACACCGCACTCGGCGCTCCTGTCTGCCTCGTCGACGCCCGGGTGCGCGGAGGACACTGGGGAGCGACACCCAAGTGTCTGGCGTCGCAGAAGCCAGCTGGCAGGTCTGCTAGGAGCCCGTCCCCGAGGTGCGTCTGGTTTCTGGCGTTCGCTGGGTTTGAGACGGGGGAGCACGAGGAGAGCCCGTCCCAGCGGGAAGGTCCCCGTCTTGGGTCCCCAGGGGCTCCGTCGGCAGGGCCCAAGCCGGGGGACGTCTGTTGGGGGCACTGCCACCTCCTTGGACACTTATCTTTGAAGCTCATGGATGGATCAACGCTCACGTGGGAAAACGGGGGCGGGGCGATCCCCGGATCCGCAGGGTTTCTCTCATTCAACGTTACTCTCGCTCGATGACCGTTCACTGAGAGTCTGCCTGTGCCGGGCGCGGTGACGAGCCACCGGTGGTGAAACCTGGTCTTGTCTTCCAGGGCGGTGCCTTCTCGTGGGGGACACCCCAGACAGGACAGGAGGGAGCGCCGACGGGGGTGAGTGGCCTACGCTGCTCGGACGACGACAGGGTCGGGGGTCCCCAGGGGTGCAGGGTCACGGGGGGGGGGAGGGGGCACGAAACAGAGGCTCAGAGGAGGTCGTGGGCAGGAAACGCCCTTCGAACGAGAGCTGGGAGGCAGCCGGGACGGAGGCAGGCAGGAGGCAGGCAGGGCTGCGGGAGAGCTTGCGGGAGAGCACCCTTGGGACGTGGTCGCCGCACAGCAGGTGTGCCCTGGCTCCGCGTGGCCGTGGGAGCGCGGGGCCTCTGGGGCTCTCAGCCACCCACGCCCACGGCGAAGAACAGCCTTCGGCGGGAGCTGAGCCCTCGACCTGTCGCCCGGCAGGGACAGCGGCACAGCGGGGTGGGGGTGCACTGCCCTGCCGCCCCCCGAGCCTGGAGTGTCCCGTGTCATTTAAACACCCTGATCAGTGGCTCAGACTTGGCACAGGCAGCAAGGAACTGGGATCAGCAGGACGGGACGCAGAGATTTAGCAGGTGAGCTGATGGGTTCGAGCAAAGGAGGAGAGATCTCACAGGGCGAAGTGCAAGGTTCTGGATTGCGTGCACTTGAAACCCTGCAAGGTGGCACGGGGGAGCCGCGGGTCCCTCTGCGTGTTGTGGAAGGACGCCACAGAGGCAGGGACACTGCGCGTCTGAGACAAGGTCACTGCGGGAGCGGCACAGCGACCCCCGGGGGCCCATGTGGACTCTGTGTCCCGGACTGAACCTGAGAGGTCCCCTGCCCACCTGGGGCAGTCGGGTCGGGAAGCGCTGGGTCTAGAAATGGGGCAGCTACAGGGACCGTGAGCGAGGGCCACGGAATTTTAAGGGACGCCGCACACACAGCCGAGACCTCCTGCCTCCGGGTGGGCCTGGGGGCCCCTCAGGCCCAGGGCTTTTCCCGCTGAACCGGGAGAGACCTTCCGCCTTCCCTCGGGTCAGCTCCCCCGCGGCAGCCTCCACCACAGCCCTCGTGGGCACGCAGGACAACGATCCCTAAGTGTCGCAGAAAAGACGCGACCCAGAGCAGAGGGCTGCGGACCCAGACGCCTTCGGGGCCCCGGCGAAGGACGGACGGTGCTGGGTAAACGCCGCAGTGGCGGCACCCGGCAGAGACGCCGGGCCGAAAGTGTGAGAGTTCAGAGTCGGACGCCAGCTCCGGCAGAACTGTTAGGTCTACAGCCGGCTGCCGGCAGGGCTGTGGTGGCCCTCGGCGGGTCGTCAGCTCTGATGACACGGCCACACACACACTTCTCAAGAGGTTGGAGTCTGCGAGTGGGAGGGAGTGACTGTGGCCCCTCGCACTCGGGGTCTTGGGAAGAGGGAGAGCCAGCGTCTGACGTTCCGGGAGACGGACTGGAGAATAAATGGTTTCACCATCGGTGAAGCTGCCGGATCCAGAGTCGCCCCTCGGGGCTGCAGGGATTTAAACCTGAGCCACAAAGCACTTGAATTCTGTTGCAAGGACGTGAGTGTGTGTGTCTTCTCCTGAGGAGGGCCCCACGGCTCCTCCCCGGTGACGCAGAAGTTCAGTCCCGAGTGTCTGGGTGCTCGTGGCTGACGCAGGGCCCCTCGGGGCCGCCCTCCGCCTCCACTCCCCTGGGCCCCGGGGACGGCACCGCCCGGCGTCCTTGGTGGGGACAGGGCCGTGTGACCGAGGTCTGGTCCCTACAACCACCCACTCCCCGCTGCGCTCCCTCCCCTGCGTGTTTGGGGGCAGAAATGACTGTTTTCGAAGCCCCTGAGGTCCGGGTCGTTTGCTACAGAGGTTGGCCTGGCCTGACCCATCGCAACGTCGTGTTGGAGAGGAGGCTCAAACAGGGGATGCACCAAGCCTGCAGCTCCTCTAAGGTTTGCTCCTTTCAGAGCCAGGATTCAAACGGAAAGTCTTTAGAACACGTGAGTCAAAGCTGACGTGTTCTGGGCTTCAAGGGTCTTCGTGACTAATGACGTTCAAACGACCAGCAGTGACACACCTTTACGCTTTCTCGGGTCACTTCTGAGGAGACGTGCCAGCTGCCACGTTTCCATGCGCGTCCGGGGCTCGTTCACGAGGGCACGTTGACACGAGTCTGAGCACAGGACGTCGGCTGGCCAAGCCACGCCCCCACGTTTACGTTCTGAGTAAACCTACTGCCAACGGGGGGCAGTTCGCTGTGAGATCTCCAGTCCCCCCAGTCAAGCTCAGAGGCGCCTCTCTGGACCACGGCGTCACTCAGAGAAAGCTTCCAGGGCACACGTTGGAAGCTCAGCCCAGGAACTCCGGTCTCACTGGCCCTCAGTGGTCCTGAGACGCCCCCCATGGCCCCAGTGCGACGCCCCGTGGAGAGGAGCCGTCCGCAGGGTCCGGTCTGTCCCCCTCGCACTGCAGCCACTGGCTCCCAGACGGGCCCGCACCACACCAAGCACGTCCTAGCCTCATTACTATTCATAAAAACCCCCTTGTCCTTCTCAGTGTCTTGAGTAAACGCTCACGGGCTCCTTTTAGGTCCTGAAAAGGGAACAAGTTGGAAATGCAGCAGGTTGACTACTCCAAAGTCACGCACAGTCCTCTCCACCTTTGTGTGCTGTTGGTACTCAGATACTCACACCCAAATGTTCAATTCCCTGATTCTGATGAGGTGTCCGGTTGGCCACATCGTGTCATTTTTGCTAACGAGGTCCAAGTTCCTGGGAAGATTTTTTTTTTTCTGAAATAAAGGCAAAATCTCACAGAGGAAAAAAGAATAACTCATGTCTCTGCATTCCCCTTCCTTCCTGCCTGGAATACAGATGTGAAGCTTGGCGGGCTGCAGCCACCTTGTGACCATGAGGTAAACCACCGAAGATGAAGGCCCAAGATTAAACTTAGAAAGAGGGAAGAGCCTGTGTTCCTGCTGATGTCACTGAACTGCGATGTCACTCCGGAACCCCCCAACCACCACCTTACCAAAATACGCTTTTAAGCCTCTACAGTAGGTTTTTCTGTGATGTGCAGCCAAATGTACTTCTAAATAACTCTTTGATTCATATTATTGAGAAATAAAGCCAATTGCTTTTAAAAATGGGAACTGATCTGAGCACATTTCTGTATTAGGCTGGAAGAAAACCAACGTGCTACCCACAGTGATTAGCTTCATGATGAGCAGATGTCACCCTTGTCAGCTGGGCGGGGGTCACACACGGGGGTCACAGTTTGGGGACGTCCAGGAAAACGCTGGTCATTTGCTCACTGGTTTAAATGGCTCTGGAGACAGGCTCTACGTCTGGTCTGCATTTTTAGAGAATGTCCACGGCCCAGTCGGCCGTGGCATCCGCTCATCTCTGGAATCCACGTGGGGCCTTGGAGCCGCGGACTGGCTGGTGGCGGTGTCTCCGCCGTCCGTCCAGGGTCAGTAAGTCTCTGAGGCGGGCCTGCCTGGGGGTGCTCTAGGGCTGCACGAATGCCCAGCGGGCGCAAGGTCCTTCCTGCAAAGGACGTGCATCGTGTTTGTCACTCAGAGACATTCCTTTGATGAATTCCGTTAAAACCTCCTCAGTTGCCCGGGCCTGCTGAACAATGAGGAAATTCCCCAGGAAAACAGAGCTATTTGGGGTGGCGTTCTGAATACTTCCATTGCAGGATCAGTGGTAAATCCCATCATCGAACGGAGTTTGGAGCCCAAGTATGCTTTTCTGGTAATGAAACTGGGTCTATAAAGCATTTGTGACAAAATTCAAAGTCTAAGGTTAGTACAGAAGGGGTGGAAGGCAGCCCCCAGGTGTGCAGACACTCAGCGTGGGATGTGTGAGGTGAAGACGGGGCGGCCGGATGAAGAGGAGCACGGGGCGGGGCGGGACTCGGGAGGGACCTCAGTGCTTCGCACAGTGAGGACGGTGCAGCCGGTGAGTGTGACGGTGGCGGTGGCGGTGGAGACTCACTGTCGGGGTCACTGCGGTCTACACCGGGGAACACGGGACAAGTCGGCCGCAGGTCCGCGGTGTTGCGGGCTC
The DNA here is from genome assembly GCF_004126475.2 of Phyllostomus discolor. NCBI lineage: Eukaryota > Metazoa > Chordata > Mammalia > Chiroptera > Phyllostomidae > Phyllostomus > Phyllostomus discolor. The sequence goes on from NC_040909.2 coordinate 331,106, forward strand.
TGCAGACCGACACCTCGAGGGCTGGCAGCGGAAGTTTCTGGAAGCAGGGGACCGTGGGGCTGCACCTAATTCCCCAGGCATCGAGAAAATGCAGGTCCCATCTGACGCAAAACAGAAAGGAATCCAGGCCAGTGATCTGACTAACTCGCACCCGTGAGAACCAGACCCACAGAAAGTGCCTCCCGAAACCACTTTCGGGGGGATGCGGAGGCCACGAACCACGTGATCCCCTCTCCCCCGCGGACGGCCCGGGTGCCTCGGTCAGTCACGCCCCCTCGGGCCGGCGGGCGCTGATGGGCGGAGACAGGCACCTGCACACCTGGCAGGGCTGCATCCGTGGGACGGGCTCTGTCTCGTCTGAGTCCGAGGCTCAGGGGGCGAAGTTCTGCAGGAGCGGAGTCCAGCCAGCGGCCGTGAGAACTCGGGGGGGTGGGGAGCGATTCCCTCACCCGAGGGTGGGACCGGCTGGGACTCGGAAACCTGGCCGTCCATTCTCTCACTGACCACCCCACCCCCGAACGCCAGCACTGTGTGGGGCGGGTCCCCGGGGGCAGCTGGGCAGCGTGTTTGCCAGCCTGCACCTGCGGGCCCCGGGCCTGCCTGTCACACGCGGGGTGAACAGCCGTCTCCAGGCATCGATGCCACGGACCCACGGGGGACGGAGGAGAAGCTCCCCAGACGTCACTGAACGAACAGGCTGGGCAAATGCCCTCGCCCGTAACTCCACAGAATAAAACACCCCGTGAAACTGAATTTCGTTTTTGAAGGGCTATCCAGTATTGATCAAACCCAGTATCAGTTAGTTTTTCAAGTTCCTCACACACATCACTTTTCTAAGTCACTAAATTCCTTGGATGACCCGGGTTCAAATCCCAGGCATATGACCTGGGGCAAGGGAATGACCGAGGGCTTTCCCTTTTGTGAACGTGGTGGCCACACCCCCAGACCCTGGCCCTGCCGTGAGGCGTGACTGCGATTCCAGCAGGCAGCACGGGCCTCTGAGGTTCCCGGTCACGGCCTTCAGGTCACCGAACACCGACCAGGGGACAGGCACCTGCTCACAGCAGCACAGGCTGCACGGGGTTTGTCTCCGTGATGTCGAGCTGCACGGTCTTGCGTGAGACTGGAATCATGTGTGTGTGTGGGGGGGGCACCCCCCTTCTCCCCTACATCGGGGGTGACTAGCTCGTGCAGGGTCCAGGAGGTCCCCAGGGAGAGCGCGGGACCCTCAGAGCCCGGGTGGGGCCGGTGGCCGCAGTGCTCGGGGGGAGACGGTGTAGGTGAGTCCAGGTTAGCGCTCCACTTGTTTTCGACCTTCCCGGCATGCCGAGAGCAGCAGAGACGGTGAGTTTTGGGGCTCGGCCTGGCGTGACTCGTAAATAACGTAGCGGTACGGGGTGCTCTCCTGTGACTCCCTGAGGAAGCTGGGACGCCCCGACAGGAAACCCGACAGGAAACCCGACAGGAAACCCAACAGGCCCCTCGGTCGGCCTCTGCTCTACGAGGGAACGGAGGACGTTTGGGCCGTTTCAGAAGAATCCACTGGAGTCACAGGCTCTGTGGCAGCTGCCTCTCCCCACGGAGCGGCTGGCTCCAGGGCCGATGCCCAGGGCCGCTCCTGAATCAGGCCCCGGGGAGGGGGGCGGCGCTGGGGTCCCGTCGGGTGAGCTCCACCTTCCCGCGCGTGCGAGGGCACGCTGGGAACAGCCCCTCCGTGCGTGCCCGCGGGCAGCCCCCCTCCCGAGGCCGACGCCTCCCCACTCAGCTGCAGAGCCTGCGTCACACACAGGAGGCGGCGTTTGTCCTGAAACAGCCCCACGTCACCCCCTCGAGCTGGGACACGGGCCAGGACGCAGGCCCGTGAGCGACTCCGTCTGCCCGGGCGGTGCCGGCGTTGGCAGGGACCCGACCCGCGTGGCCGGGGGGGATCCAGGGCCTGCAGGGGGCAGGGCCGGGTCAGCAGGAGAAGCAGGTTACTGCTCGCTCCACTGGCCAGCAACTCCCGGCGGGAGTCTGCAGAAGGGACAGAGGCTGCCGGGTGCTCGCGCTCCCCTCGGGGCAGCCCTGCTGACCAGACGGCGGACGGTGCCGGCCAGTGAGCGGCTTCCCCGATGAGCCTTGTGTTTGCGGCAGCGACGCGGGCCGGCCCTGTTGGGTTCTCAGGGAGGAGAGGACCCTTCATCCGGCTGTTCAGGTTGTTGCATCTGCAGGGCCAGCCGCCTGTCTTCCTCTTTAGCCTCTTACTTTTTAAGGTGCTTCGAGAGCTCTGGGCCACGCTGGTCTCCTTCACGGTGACCCCCCACCCCAGCTGCTTCCCCGCTCTGCCCACCGGGCGCTGTCCGAGAGGAGAGGGCACAAGCCTTTGGCTGCTGTGGGCCCCGCCCCGCGACACGGGCTCCAGGCACAGCAGCTCATTCCCAGAGGCCCCTGTTGGCCCATCTTCGTGCTCGTCTGTGATCACGAACCGGTGACGGTTGGTCTCTCCGGGAGAGGCTGTGGCCCTTACTCAGTGTTTCCTGTTTTCTTCTGTCTTGGGGCCAGCGGTGAGCTGCAGGGGACAGGGGTGCAGCCCTCGGACGCCCTCCTGGGCTCCCCCCCTTCCCCCCCCCCTGCTGTTTCCCACCACTCCCTCGCCTCCAGAGCTCACAGTCTAGTGGGAGTCCAGGGCCGTAAACAGGTCGAAAAATCTGGGCTCTCACACCAATTTTGGGGTCTCTCTCCCCGATGCAGAGGAACCGCACCCCTTAACTCGGCCGGCACGGGGATTCAGCTCGGGCCGCAGAGCCCTGGTCAGCGAGCCAAGGGGATGCCGTGGCTGCCTTCAGAGCCCGGAGCCCTCCGGCCGCAGGCTGCCCACCGGTTCCTCCTGGGACCCACCGCAGAGCTGCGTCTCGGCCCGTGTGCTGAGGGGGAGTCCAGGACGTGGGGGCAGTGACTCCGTCCCTGACGGACACTCTCATTTCCTTGGACATTCTTAGGTTTTCCATGTCTGGGCGAGTTGGAAGTGCTCCAAACTCTGTCCGTTGGGGAGATAAAGACGGTCTGAGAATGAACTAAACCCGCTGTTCTGCCTTGAGATGGGCCCCAACCTCCGTTTCTCGTGTGAGAGGCACTGCCTGTCCCCCGCTCTGAAGGTCAGTGCTCCCCCCGATGACCGCGACCCAGGCTCCCTCCGCTGAGGAGGTTCCAGGCCCACACAGAGCCCTGGCCGTGGACGAGGGGGAACATTCCTTTAGAAAGTCTATAAACGGTGCATCTTGTGGAAATCAATACAATTAATCGGGAGTCTATGCCAAGGTTCTATGTTAAAACAGACAGACATAGAAGTGGGCAGATCTGCTGGTGTGTCTCCCGCGGGGGGTGGGGGGCAGGCGGCCCGGGGTTGGCGGCCGTGGGGACTCCCGCCTGCAGGCAGCGGGCTGGGGCCGCAGGGCCCGGGCCCCCGAGGGTGGGCTCCAGGAGCAGGTTGCTCCCAGGACTCCTGACCCCCGAGGTCTACGTTCGCACACCTTTCCCGTGTGGCTCCCCGGCGCCCCTTTCTCTCATGAGGCCGGCGCTCGGAGCCTGGGCTCCTCCAGACCCAGATCCTCCTCCCGAGACCTCGAGTGTCTGTTCCCCTTTCAGGGTCAGTTTGCCTCCCCCCCACCGTCTCACGCCCCCCCGGGCCTGCGACCCGGCCGCCGGGCCTCCTCGGGGACGGTGTCACCCTCTGTGACCGCCCGCCTGCCCCCCTCAGCGCTGCAGGAGCTTGCGGGCCTGCCGTCCGGGCTCTGCGGGGACCACCCCCGGCCAGGGCTGACGGAGGCCCAGACGTCCACCTGGACAAACAACCGACGCACAGCTCAGGTGGGTCCAGGGTCAGGAAGGGACATCAGGAAGTTTACCTGTGGCTGCTGCCAAGTTGGAACATTTGTCGGCGGCAAAGCGCCACTGAGACGGCTGTGGGGGCTGGGACCGGCTGGCGCCACCAAACGTGACGGCGTTTCTCACGGTAGGTCCCAACGTGGGGCGCGTCTGCATCGGTGTGTGGGTGGCAGTTCCCTGGTGGGTGGGGACTCCCAGTGGTTTCTGCACATTCAGCGAGGGAGAGGGGCTGTTTTTGGATTTACCTGTGCACTTCGTGGAGCACAGTTTGCCTATGTGACACCGGAGACGAAGACCGGCAGTGACCCAGCAAACACGTCAACTGCTCCGGTGCTGAGCATGTGGGGACGGTGAGGGCCACAGGCCGAGTGGGGCGTGGGCGAGACGGACGGTCCAACCGGACAGATCCAGTTGTCACTAAAATATTCTCACCCTGCCCCCCACCGACCGGTGGCCTTGGGCAGCAAGCACGAGTCACAGGCTGCACCCCAAGAGTCAGAATCGGGAACATTCTTAGTGTTTAGAGTGTTAACGTTTTACAACCCAGGGTCTCTTACAAGCGTCTGTTTTTCCAGGAGGTGAGAACTGATTCCCACACAGTCAGGAGTTCCCTGTCTCCTCCCCCTCCCCCGGCTCCGACCTCACTTGCAGTGGGTCTGTGTGGTGCCAGGGCACAGCCCACGAGTGGGCGGCCACAGCCTGCCTGGCCGTCTCTCCGTGACCACGGTGTTTGCGGGGAGTTCTCTCCTGCCTGGACCTGGGTCGTCTGTCCCGCGGCTGCTGGGAGTCCCCTCTGTTTCCAACGGGTGGGCGTGTCACACCCTCCGCTGCCCGTCCTTTGGGGACCCCTGGACAGCCAGCTCCACTCCCGCATGATGCTCAGTGGGGGGGTCTCTTCTGCCACACTGCCTCCCACCCTCTGCTGTAGCCATGGAAACCACCAGGAGGTCTCGCGGGAACTCCTTCCGCACCCACACTGTGCTGGGTGGGGGAACGGGGTCGGGCCGTCTTTTTGGCTCTACCGTGTGTGTTAGGATGTCACTGGAGCCTTCTCCCCCAGTGACATCCATCCATGATGGCCCTCGATGGGATGCAAGTTCATCGCTCCCTTGTGCACACGTGAGGGAGGACTGTTCTGTGCACGTGGGACAGGTGAGGGCTGGCACAGCACCCACGCCCCCCCGGGCTGTCTCGCCAGCCTGCTCCACCCTCCTCCCTGCGGCTTCCACCTGCTTCCGCCGTCCTTCATCACTGAGGCCGGGGGGGTGGGGGGGGAGGATGTCACGCCATCAGACCCAGATGCGCGGGAGGCCAAGGAAAGAATCGTTTGCCGGGGGACCCCGTCACCATGAAACCTCGCGAGTTCTGTTGCAGAAGAAAAGAGGAGACAAATCTGGTGTGTGTGGGGGGGGGCGGGGGAGAAACCGGGAGAATCGGCCACAGCAGGGACCGGCCCACCATCCTGCTCCAGGCTGTCCACTGTCCACTGTCCCCCCCGGGACTCAGGCCAGGGGCGCAGGGCCCACTCCCCGCCCCACACGTTCTCCTTCCCTTTCAGGCGTCCGTCTCATCGTTGCCACGGGGACGGGGAGGCCAGAAGGGCCAGGGCGTCTCCTCTGGTGAAGCGTTCACCTTTCGCCAGAAAGACGTATCTTGGAAGCCACGAGTCACAACTTGGTCATTCCATGCTCTCCTGCACGGCCCTCTCTCTGAGGTCGTGAGTGCAGACCCCGCTGAGCAAGGGCCTTCGTCGGGGAGGGCCGCGAGGTCACGACGGACACTGGGGACCCACGACGCGGCGGTGGAGACGTCGTCACGTTCGCCGGTGGCACAGGAATGAACTCGGCTCGAAGCAGTCACGGCTCTGACGTCCGCCCTGCTGCCTCCCATGAACTCTGACACATTTCCGAGCATCCGTGTTTTCTCAGATAATTGTCTGCATTGACAGCGGGCACAGGGACTATTACGGAAAGGGCCAAGCCCACTTGACGGAGCAAAAACAAACAACCACTGGAAGAGTGGACTTTGCAAACAGTTTAACTGGGACAGATACTTCCCCTCAGAGACTGACAGCCTTCCTCCCTTCAAAGTCTGGGCGATGCTGGAACCTAGATTAAACTGTAAACTCCCACGGCAGAACGAAATCTGGTTCCCCCGTGTCAGTGTGTGTATTAGCATGTCCTCGAGAGCACGCCGCGGCATGACACGCTTGACCTGCGAGCACATGTCTCCACACAGCAGCCGCACGTGTGTGACTCCAGGCTGGCGTGCCTGTTTCGCCCCGTGCCAGCAAGGGTTCGATCCCCAGCACTTCCACAGAATGACCGGAAACCACACTTACTTTTTGCATTCTTCTTCTATGTAGTGTGAGTGGGATTTCAAGTGTGTCCGATAAACTCTGCAAGTGTGTGAAACTGTTGTAGACGTGGTTCTAGCGTGCACTCGAATGAAGCCCTTGGCCGAAAGTGGTGGCTGCTTTTTGAATCGGAAATGATCGTGGGGGCTCCCCTCACAGGACGGGCTTTGGACGCGAGAGTAATTTAATGAGCTTTCTCTCCGTCTGCGTCCTGGGCAGTGAGTTGGTCTGGGATGTGAGTCCTAGCCTTTTCTTTAAGAATTTCTGTCAAGGGGCGACTCATAAAAATAGGATCTCATTAGTATCAATCTCAATAATCCGCCTGGTGAGCTCCTGTGCCCAGTTCTGACTGTCCTCCGAGCCCCAAAGTGGCTTCGTGGCCCTGGTTTTCACAGGGCAGCTGTGACCACGTCGCCCCCCCCCCCCCCCCCCGCTCCGCCCGCCCCCCAGCGGGGCTGCTCTGTGCTCGGAACGAGGTTGTACGACTGGAAGGGGCGTCAGTGACTGGAGGCCCCGCCTGCTGGCTTCACAGACGGGCACACGGGTGCGTGCGGTTAGCTCACGGCCGTGCAGCTGTGCGGCGCGGCTGACGTTCAACGACGCTGAAAGGAGAGGGTGCCAACAACAACAGGCCCAACGCGCGGGTGTAGAGCAGCACCGTGGACTGGGAGGGGCCGCCTCTCGCTCGGGGTCAAGGTCTAGAGGTGTCAGGGAAGGCGGAACCACACGTGGTCCGGCACTGCTCTCGGGCCCACCGCCTGGTGCCGCTCACGACAGCTCCCGCCCCTCATCGCCGGGCAGCAGGGACGCGGGCTCTGTGGGGACCGACCACGTGTTCTCACCGTGCTGGAAACCACGTGGGACTTCTCTGGTCACCGATACGGGAAGCTTCCCTCCAATGCTGAACCCGACCCTGGCTCCCGCAGCGGAGAGCACGCAGTGGGGCTGACTCGTGCGAGGGGCCACGGTGTGCGCACGAGGCCCGAGGTGGGTCCCGGGTTCACACGCAACACGATGGAGCCACCCCCACAGCGTTCCCAAGGGCCTGCCCCCCACCCCCGGGGGCCACACGCCCAGAGACACGGGCTCCCGGCGTGGCACAGTCTGCGTGGTTTAATTTCCTTCTTGAAACTGTTTTCTCTTTGCTCTGTTTTTCAAATATTTACATTAAAATTAAAGGAGACGATGCAACTCCCGGGTGCACCTGTGTCACCGTCATGTCATGTGGTCCCACTGCACTCAGCTCTGTGCACGTTTATCGGGGGCCTACTGTGCGCCCGCAGCAGGCCGGCTCCGTGCGGACCCCCAGGACATGTCGGGAAGGTGCTGCCTCAGGTGCACGCGGCTGCTCCGCACACCTGGCTCCTCCCTCTTCCGGTGAGACGGCCGTGTGGTGTGTCGTCTGCGGGAGCGTGACGGTGGCCCTGGGAGCAGGAGCGCAGAAGACGGCTGAGGGGACCCAGGCTGTCCTGCACGGTTCAGCCTCGGGGGCTCTGCCGTGTGCCACTGCCCTTGTCCCACGCTCACGTGGCCGTGACGCTCGGAAGTGCTGCCGGAGCTGGGAGGAGCCAGGTCTGGGGAGCGGCTGAGTGTCTTTGACGCTGGACACGGAAGGACCAGAAAGACTGGGCCGGCTCTGGTCATGGGCACGCAGCAGGGAAGTACGAAAAGCCACCCCCCCGCCCCCAAACAGTAATTTCCCGTCAGGACAGAGGAGGGGGGGTTGGTGAACCCGCTTCCCTCCCCGCTATCCGCCGAGGAGGGGAAATGCTGGCGCTGGGTCCGAGGGGCTGTTTATCCCGGCCCCACCGCCCGCAGAAGGGGCGCGGACACCGGCTCGTCCCCCCCCCCGCACCGAGCTCGGCCCCACCTGCGCGTGGCATCGGGTGCGGAAGGAGTCCCCGCAGCAACGACATCTCGTCCCCGCGATCTCGAGCACTGGGGTCCCATCCCCGCCTGTGGGCGTCAGGGGCCCTGTCCCAGCAACACGGTGACCAGGGGACTTTGGCACCCCGCCGTCAGCAGTGGAGGGGGGTTGGGGGGGGGACCGTCCCGACAGAAGACCGACCGGGGGCGGCGGACCTGACTGATGGCCCGGGTCATGGGGCCCGGCCGACAGGCGCAGACGCCCGCCCGGGCAGCAGGACGCCCTGCCCCTCTGCACACGCGGGGACGCTCCGGGACAGGACGGGGCGACTCTCTGAGGGGGTGGCTGTGCTGGCCGGCTTGCCCGTGACAACCGTCTCTCAGCGGGCAGGACATCGAGACGCCGCGGCACCCACCTGAGACGCGTGTGGTTTCCATTTTCCAATGACGCCCCAGGGACGCTGGGGCAACGTCCCACGCAGGGGTCGTGCCCTCCTGCCGGGATTTCTCCGTGAGCCCACGCCGCCGCCAGGGAGGGTTGCTGCGTGAGACGGAGCCACATCACACGCAGCCACAGGACTCCAGGGACAGGAAGTCCCGCCCCTCGAGGAGGGGCTCTGGCCCACCGGCCTGGGGGCTGCAGGGGGCGCTCCCCGGCTGCCGGGTGGCAGGTGCCGCCGGTTGTTTACTGCGCCGAGGGTGTGCGAGGGCAGGGGGCTGTCTTCCCCTTCCCACGGGCGTCGCACGGCCCTGGGACACGCGTGAGGACAGCACGGCGCCCCGCTCCCTGGCACCGTGCCACCGCGAAGTCTCCATCCAGAGCGAGGGCCACGCTCCGTCCGTGAGGCGTCCCTGCCCTCAGCGCCTGGCGCAGTGCCGGGCCCCGCGACACTCAGCGCCGGCACCTCGGGCGGGAGAGGGAGGTGCCATGCCTCCCGAGACTCGCCCACGGTTTCCCCCTCCTCCCCCTTCGTGCGCCGGGAAGTCTCCGGGTCAGCGCGGATGCCTCTTCCACCGCTAACCTTCCCACGTGTGCACGTCTCCCAGCCCTCTGGCTCACCGCGCGCCTGGCTGTGCCCTGGCGGCCCTCAGCAACCCCTGTCCCAGCCCATCAGCTGCCCGAGGAGCTATGAGCCCGGCCCCGGCCCACTCGGCCCCGAGCCCAAGGGCTGGGTCCAGACAGCGTCTGCTTGGAAAGACAGATACACGGCCGTGTTCACAAGTAATGCTTTTCTGTTGTTAAAGCCCCTTATTACAGCCGCCTTCACGACTCGGCAACACCACGCAGTCTGAAAAAAGGTGATCATTTCAGAGCAGAAGGGAGAGTTCATCTCTCTCGCCAATAAAACTGTCACCGAGCATCATGACAAATTGAATCTAGGCGCCTGGAAACAGAGACCTTGTTTTCCTTCTTTTATTTTTCCATCATGAGGACGGCCTCGCCGCCGTCGTCAATCAAAAGTGAATCAAAAGTAACCAGGGCCGTGCGGCTTCTACGGAGTCACAGGGACCAGATGGGGCCCAGGGCGGGTCTGCTCCAGGGGAGCTGCACAGAGGGGGCTGAGGGGGGTCCCGGGGGCTGGGGTTTGCCGGCAGCCTCCCGGTCGAAGGGCAGAACTCAGTCTGAGTTTCCCCGTCGCGGGAGAACAGTTCCCTCAGGAGATTCTCACGGTGGTAAAACGCAAACCCTGAGGCTCCACCCGACGCCCTTTCCCCCGCCGGGTCTGTGGAAAGAGGATGCAAGAGGAGGTCCAAGCACCGGGTGCCCTCACCCACTCGGCCTCACATGTCCACACACGACGGCCTTTCTTTGCTCCCTCTGGAAACCTTCACGGGGCGAAGCCAGGGGAACAGCAGCCCTTGCAGACCCACACACGGCTGTGCATGCACACACAGACTCACACACACAGACCCACACACGGCTGTGCATGCACACACAGACTCACACACACAGACTCATGCACACAGACCCACACACGGCTGTGCATGCACACACAGACTCACACACACAGACTCATGCACAGCTGCGTGTGCACACAGAGACCCACACACACAGACTCACACACACAGACCTACACACGGCTGCACGTGCACACACAGACTCACACACACAGACCTACACACGGCTGCGCATGCACAGACTGAGCACAGACCCACACACGGCTGCGCGTGCACACACACACTCACACACACAGACCCACGCACGGACTCGGACAAAGGCCCGAAGGCAACAAGGCTCGATCGCCTCACGAAAATTAATTAACAAGAGAGGAAGGGAATCGATTAGAGGTGAAGGGCCGTGTAATATACTTTCTAATCACTGCATCTCATTACAGGGAAGAGGAAACCGGGGCTTTTAATGGTCTTCATTATGGCTGGGGCAGAAGAGTCATTAGCAGACACTCGCTGCTGGGCGTTCAGCGATGGTCTGGGACCAAGAACCTCCCACCAGAGAGACCTGGCCGGTCAGACACGGGCCCTGGATTTTCCGAGGAAGGCGCTGCTGTGACCTCTGGACGAGCAGGCTTGCCTGCCGGTCAGAGCACGCTCATGACGCACACTAGGGCCGCGGAGAGGAGCCGCTGTGCTCCTGGAGCGGGCGGGAGCCACCGGCAGCCTTGCTGCGGCTGGGGCGCGAGAACCGGACTGCCGTCTGGACAATGAGCTCCATGCATCACCTGTGCTCAATAATCCGAAGGCACCTGGAGACCGCGCGGGGCTGCAGGGCTCCCGTGATGAACGGACACGACTTTCCCGCCGACGGGATGAGGGATGTGGCCGCTGAGCTGCCTGGCGTATCGGCCGTATCGGCTCTGCCCCCGAGAAGTCAGCTTCCCAGGCTCCCGCTCCCCCCTCTGGACCGACTGCTCTCTCCTGACGGTGTTCATCTGAGTTCCTAATTGTGCCAATAATACGGCCCACTGACGACCCTGAAGAAAACAGAGGGAACGTCCAAAAGCCACCAAGGGAAACGGGTCATCTTATTTTGAGTCAACAATGGCAAAAAGCCCGCGTTCGTGCCGTGGTTTCCGGTTCTCAGACTGTTTCCTGTATGCAGCGCGTGATGTTCAATGGCTTTGACATCGTGTTTTATCATCTCAGTTAAATGTTATCCTTCACAGATGCGGTTTTGCGATGATTTTTAAACATCAGCCCTGGCTGGTGTGGCTCAGTGGATTGAGCGCGGGCTTGCAAACCATAGGGTTGCCAGTTCGATTCCCAGTCAGGGCACATGCCCGGGCTGTGGGCCAGGTCCCCAGTAGGGGGCGCATGAGAGGCAACCACACACTGATGTTTCTCTCCCTCTTTTTCCCTCCCTTCCCCTCTCCAAAAAATTACATAAATAAAGTCTTTTAAAGAATAAAAATCACAACAGACAAAGCGGTGTGCGAGCAGTCTGCTGGATGAACGGCCTCTCTGGAGCGGGCAGAGAGAGGGAGGCTGGTCTCCCGCACGGACGTGCATTTCTGGCTCCTGGGTGGAGCCTCAGGCCGGCGGCACCGACGTCACGACCAGTATCCACGAATGGCCCCGATTCCCGCCAGCTCTGCCGTGGGGTGTGACCGCAGGTAGGGAGTTGCAACCAGCTCCTCCCAACTTCCCACCTCATGTTCCTTTCAACTCCTGACCCATCGGCTGCCCCGAGTCCCCCACAGAGTGAGCAGGAAGACGGGGCAGGTCAGCAAGTCCAAGGGGGCTCTCTCCCCTCCCTGCAGCTTCGGGACTCCTGGGCAGGGGTCCCCTGGAAGGCAAGGGCAGGCCCCACCACCCCACACAGAAGGAGGGGAATGCCCGTCAGATGTGCCCATGAGATCACCCAGGCAGGGGGCTGGACCGCTGCGGGGCCGCTGGTGCGGTGTGGCTGCTGGTTTGTGCTCCCGGAGGCGCACTGTGCCCAGCTGGGGCTCCGGCTTCAGATGTGGGCTGCCTGGGCCCAGCTCGGTTCTGGCCCGAGTCTTTGGGCTGCGAGAGAAGTGGAGCTGGGGCTGCAAGTGTCACAGGTGGGCACAGGTAACCAGGTTCTTAGTGATCGGGATAAAGAATTGAACTGAACACCCAGAGTTCATAGAAGAGAACATGGGAGCAGGCCAACTCCAAGCAGAGATTGACCTCATGGGCTGGAGGGACTTTATGCTTATAGAGCGGATCCTTCCTGGCTAGTTGTGGTGGGCTTTTACTGAGTATATACAAGTAGTTGCATTACTTTAAAGCTACTGCACATGTGGTTTCCCATGATCCTCCCCGACTGGCCACCGGGGAAGAGGGGCCCACAATGCTAGGGAATTAATCCCCGTTTCTCCTGGCGTCCCCTGTACTAGGTTCACCTTTCCCTAAGCCGGAGAATTATAGCTCTCCATGCCAGAGATTGGTGAGAAAGAAAAGAGTTATTTATTCAAGTTATACAGACTAAAAGTAATGACTTAATGTCTTTGTTAAAATCCCAAAGTCCCTTGAAACACCCACAAACACACACAGTCCTTCCTTCCCCCCTTTGCCAGTCTGGGGTACCGTATCTCAGGAGAAGAAATAGAAGTCCGTGGCTTAGGCAGCTCCTGGTTTTTCCTAGTAATTTGTGCTCAGCTGGCAGTCCTTCCTTAGTTCCCAGTACCACTGGTTGTGTTGCCAGGATCACCAGCTAAAGCCGCGTGGTGATTCTTCCCATGGCTGCGGGGGGGGGGGGGATCCCTCTTTCTGGGAGAGTGACGGCGGCAGCGGTGGCGGCGGCGGCAGCAGCACCGAGAGGGCTAGTGCGGAGCTCATTGTGTCTTGGCCAGAGCAGGTGGCTGCAAGGTTAGCTGAGCCCGAGAGCGGTGAGAGCGCGGGCGCAGCTTGTGGAGGCCTGGCGGTGGCCGCGGCGGCCGGGCAGTGACCCGGTGCTCCCGAGTCACTTACTGGTGGCCCCTTCTCTCGGTCTCGGCTGCAGAGCTGGCTGGGGCTCGGAGCCGGGTGGTAGAGGAGCTGCAGGCGGCTGCATCCCGGACGGTGTCTGCACGGCTGCGGGAGTCCCCACTCTGCTAAAGCTGCATGGTACTCTCTCCAATGGCCGCCAAGTCTGGGTTTTTAAATCCCGCGCCAATCTTCTTCTGCAGCCCCATTTCTGACTCCTCCCACACTCGGCCTCACATGCCAGAACTCTCAAAGCCTTCCAGCTTTACTGGACCGCCATTGTGGGTCTGGGCAGGTGTGGCCCCATGTCATGGAGCCAATCATTTCCAAGTTCTCACACAGGTACAGGCGCAGTAACCAGGGGGAGTTGCCTCCCAGGCTCCGTAACTAGGGAAAGTTACTTCCATTTCCCTGGCTTAGAGCTTGGCCAGAGCTATTTAACACATCCATGCAACCAGCCAAAGGCCATAGATATGTTAAAAGACCACGCCAGAGGGTAGCTGCAAGGCTGTTGCTATGGGAAACAGCTCTCAATGGCCCTGCTCCATTTGTCCCTTCCCCTGGGGTGGAGGGTGAGGACATTCTATATATTTTTCTAATATTTCCTGGACACCTTGAGTTCTGAACCCCATTCCAAATCTCTATTTGGGGACCCTTTGGCTGCACCCTCCTACACAAGGAGGAGCTCGGATCCCCCCCCACCCCCACAAGACAACTATGTACACTCACGCATGCTTGTCATCTTCACGAGCATCGAAAGTACTTGCCCAGAAATGACAAGAGCTTGTGCACTTGACCTAGAATGGGATCCAGGGATGCGGCCTCACAGGCCAAGGTGAAGGTCGTGCTGGGCAGGAGCACAGGACTGGTTCACAGCCTCTGCCCCAAGGTGGCCCCTGGAGGGAGGGAGGAGGGAGAGGGCTCCAGCCGGGGGGGGGGGGGGGGGGGGGGGGGGAAGACACTTGCCTGGCACTGCTGTCCCTGTGAACCGCCTGCTCACAGGGGCAGAGATGACCAACTAATGAGGAGCATTTTTATACTCTTGACATTTTTATCATGCAATCGGACTCTCTCTGATGGAAGCGAACTGGCGGAATCAGTTTATGGGCAAATACAGATAAGAAGGTAACAGTAACAGAAGGATGTTAAAGGAAAAGGTAATGTAGAAACAAAATAGAAACCTCAGTTGCGAGTGGACGTTCTGTATGCCAAAGTTCTTCTCAGTCACAAAATACGCTTGACCTCCCGGAAGACTTTCGGCTTTTCAAAAATCTCAAAGCATCCCATCTTCCTTACAGGGACGGAGGGAGACCCCAGGAGGCAGTGAGACCCCTGAGCAAGAGGGCGCAGAACTGACCCCGCGGAGGAGTGGGAGGCGGGGCCCCGGGAATGGAAATGGCGGACCACAGCGCCCGCTGCTGGACGCAAAGGGTGAAGGCCAAGACTCCGCTCCTGCGAGGAGTCCACTGCACCTGGGTGGGCGGAGGAGGCCACCCTCTCCCGGCTCCCCCGCACTGCGGATGCCCAGCACCGCGGACCCCCCCCGCCTTGCCAGGTCGGGCTGCCCTTCAGCCACACAGAGTTCCGGGTGGACGGGCAGGAGCAGGGACCCCCCCAGCCTGAGCGCTGAGCAAGCAGATCGATGGGGACTTCAAGACCCGGACCCACGCAGGTCACAGAACTCATCTGCCATCCGCTCCGGGTCTGGCGAGCCTGCGCGCGCGCGTTGTCAGAGGATGAGCCTGTAAATACACATGTAACCTTGTCGACCCGGTAATAAAGCTACACGAGATGAGATTTCACGGTGCTTCGGTCACTGTCGTAGAAATAATTTACATGTAAATTATGGCAAACAATCCCAGGAAAACCATTTAAAGTCCGAAGAGTTATGGCTGAGCAGGACCAGAGCGCTTTGTGGTTCGGATGTGGAGGCCCGGGCTCACGCCCAGCCGCGTGCAGCGGGGGCGGAGGAGCAAGTCCGCCCACCCTCGGGCCGGCCAGAGCAGACGCCGAGGCCACCTTCGTGCACCGGGGGCCCAGGGCGCACGGCCCAGCGACGAACCCACGGCCCCACCTCCTTGCTCCGCTCCCACGCAGTCAGAGGCCAGACGCACTCCTACCCAGCACACTGCGCCTGCTTCTGTGTCTCCCTGCCTGCAGAACGGAGCGTCACGCAGCAGTAAGATGGAATGACTCAGAGACACAAGCCGCAGCGCGGATGCACATTGAGAACGTCACACCGAGTGTGGCGAGGCCCGCGGGACAGACGCCAGACACAGGAGACCCCGTGTGCGCGGTTCATGCGTGTGCACGGTTCATGCGTGTGCACCGTCCAGCGAAGGCCGGTCCACACAGACACGGAGGACGTGAACGGGGCGGGGCAGGGGGTGGGGTGCAGCCACCAGCGCCCAGGAGGACCGCGCACTGCGTTTCTGTGCCAGGTGTAATCCCCTTCCACTGCGAGGGGCCCGGCTGCGGTGACGCGCCGCCCTGAAGACTGACGACCCCTGCCTGTGGGGGGGCTGCCTCGTCGGAGGTCGACGCACTGTAGACACGTCTGGTTGTCAGGCCGCACGGAACAATAAAGCACCTTCTGCTTCCGGAGCAGCCGCCGCCGGGTGGTGCCCGCGTGGTTCCCGGGGCACCTGCTTCCTGCCCCCGGCGCGCCGGCGGGCGTGGTGGGAACGCCCCCCCCCCCCCCCCCCCCCCGTTCCCCAGTGCGCAGGCGCCGAGCTTGGAACGCGCCTCGGGGGCCGGAACACCTTGAGCGTCGCACGAAAATCCTTCAACCTGTCGGGGCGGACGGGTCTTGAGACCAGCGGCTCCTTTCCTCGGAGACGCACAGCTGGGCCGGGGTCGGCCACCGTCCTTTGCTGCTGCAACCCGGAGAGCGGGGATTGGCCCATAGCTCGGGCCTTTGCCCAGGTCACGTGCTGGGGGCGTGGCCGCGGTTCCGCCTCCCGCTCGCCCGGGGTCCGCTCAGCCCGCGGTGTCGCCTCCTGGCCTCCCTGAGCGTCGGGCTGATGGGGACCGCCGTCTCCCAGGTGTAAAATACAGGGGAGCTGCCCCCACCCTGGAGATGCTGTGAAACTGGGACGTGCCACCACACACGCCTCTTCCCCTCCGGGGCCAGACCCGGGTATTTGTCATTCATCCTGAGCTCAACACCAAAATCTAAAAAATTAAACTGAAAACAGCTGCTGCTTCCCAATGGGTGCCCGAGGCCAAGGCAGGGCAGGTGTGGCTCGCTCCGGCCAAGGGGACGGGAAGGTGGTGGCGGCTGGGCGGACGGAGGGCCCAGCAGATGGAGCTCTCGGGGCTGCTGTTTGGGAGGACGGAGCACAGTGGTGACAGGCAGCTGGGGCTGGAGCCTCCAACCAACGCAGGCTGCGCGGGGGTGCCCCCGGCTCCAGGACAGAGCTGTCCTGTCAGGATGAGGGGCTGTTGATGCACCCGAGTGGCCGGGGTGGGGCCTGGGGAACTGTGCTCCCAGCTGGGTGGCTCCCTTCAGCTCCCCACAGGGCCAGCCCAGCCAGCTCCGGGCCCGCCTGGGTGCAGGGCCTGAGCGAGCAGGCGCTCCCCTGGGGGACAGGACCTGACGTGGGGGCTTCTCAGGTCACTCTGCAGGCACTCCATCATCCCCGAGGGCCTGGGGAGAAGGACGCCACAGAGAGAAAGGCCCGTGTTAGTGAACCACAGACGCACCCGGGGGGACCGAGACCGGGACCCGCGGTCCCCTTCCCCGCCGAGCCCGTCCCCACTCAGCGCCCCCCCCCCCCCCCCGCCCCGGCCCTCCTCCCGAGGACAAGGAGGGGCTCTTCCTGCCCACTCGCGCCGTGGAGTTCACCTGCGCCTGGGCTCAGGCTGCTGCAGAGCCGCAGTGTTCACTCATTTTCTGCACGTCACGGCCACGGAGCTCCCTCCGGGGCTTTAATTAAACGCTGCGTCTCAGCGCGGCAGCGAGGGCCGCCGGAGACAGGCCACCCGCCCAGGTCCCGCTCAGTCAGCTTTCTCGGCCGGTCCTGGCTCTCACGGGGACGGTGTCTCCGGAGCCCCGCTCCCCCAAACCTGCCCTGCCTGGGGGTGTCGGATGCACAGGGTGGGGGCCGCCCGCGGGCAGAGGCGAGTGAAGGTTTTTATTACAGACTAAGAGTCTTGTGGGTAAAGGAGTCAGGTATTTATGGACTGATGTCTGGCAGACCCCGTGCACGCCCAGCCCCTGCTCACGCCAATCACTCTTGTCCCCTGTTCTTGGCAAAGTGACGGATCAGGAGGGTTTCCATTTCTGCTCCTTTCATCCGTCTCCGGCGTCTCATCGATGCTGAATTGGGCAGGTTTCCTGAAACCGATCGTGGATGGCAGTTTTCATCCGAAGTGACCGTGACAGAGCAGGTTTCTGCACCTTCAGCTCCAGCAGCAGCGAGACCCAGTTTCCAGGCTGGAAACGCGGAGGCTCTCACCTGCACATCGAGCCTTCGTCTTCAGGGCGAGGCCGCCAGCGTTCTCTGATTTACGCGGCTCGAGTCAGCAGGGCGTAGCAAGCTCGAGGGGAAGGAGACAAGTGACTTTTACGAATGACCTTTCCCACCACGGGATGCAGACACGGTTGTGTTTCACGCAACATTTCTGAAAACCAACATACTGGGAACATGTGTGTCAGTTACTTCACGTGTTTCATCCCCAAGGAAACCGGAGAAGTGGGGACAATGGTGCCCATTTTACAGATGGACGACCGAGGCAAGCTGGCGGTTCCGTAGGTGGCCCAACACCAGGCGCGTGGAGGAAGCGTCACGTCAGACGACAATGGCCTCACTGAAGTCGCACACACACCCCTGCCCCCCGCGCACACGGACCCACTTGCAAGTGGCACCCTGGGCTGCGAGGAGGACCCAGACTGCCAGGGAGTCGCCCCCACCCCGGGGGGTCCTGCTTTTTCCACAGGCTGCACACCCGGCGGAGACCCGCGCCTCCAACCGTCCCCGAGACTTCCGCGCTACATCTGCCGTCAGCGCCCAGCTGAGGGAGCCCCGCCGGAGCCCCCTGCCCGAGGTCGCCGAGCAGGTGAGCTAGAGCATGCCCGACCCCAGGACCTAAACTCCGACCGACCGCACAGCACCGTCAGCGCCCAGCCTGGGCAAGGGAGCCGTGCCATCGGTAACCGGGCGCCACGGGCGGACGTCAGCAGGGCTCACGAGACCCGCGAGTGCCACATGGGTGCTGCGTGGGTGCCGGCGAGCCATGCTGGGAGGCGCTGGCTGGTGGTTGGAAGCACTCCCCCCAGCTTCAACAGTTCTCCTTGACAGCTGGACCCCCAATCACGGCCGTGAGCACAGCCAGGAGCCGGGCATAGGCTGAGCCGGCTGGATGGGGGCAGGCGAGGTTCTCCCATTAACTGTGGGGGGGGGGGCAGGTAGCTACCGGCGCCTCCCCACCTGTCCTGACGGCCAGCGGGAGCACGAGGCGGGGCCCTGCCCTGGGTGTGCACGCCGGGCCTCGCCCCCACCATGCTGACCAGGGGCCGTGTGGGTCGGAGGGCACACCTACACAGTGGGGTTGCACTGGGCTTCCAGTCCTCCCGCTTCTGCCGGTCACATCGGTTTTGGACGACGTCTGCTTGGGCCGATCCGATTCTTCGGGCTTTTTCCAGGCGGGTGTGGAGAAGGGACCGGTGAAGGCGCCACCGGGAGCGTCCCCCTTGTCCCCACCCCGTTTATGCAGCTGCCCAAGGCTGTCCCTCCTGCCGGCGACGTGGGAAGGACACCGCACCGTTCTGGTCAAACACGCCGAGGCGAGCAGATCAGCCCTAAATGCGGCCCTTCCAGACACAGCCTCCTCCCACCTGGGACTCGGACGAGAGGCTCCGGGCAGCCCCAGCGCTGGCGCACCTGCTCCTGAGCGCCAACCCTGCTCAGAGCCTCTGTCACCTGCCCGACGCCGGCCCTCCGACACCAGCAGGAAAGCCAGGAGCCCAGCAAAGCAGGCGTCACCCCCTCGTCCCCCTCCTGCCCTGTCTGTCCCCAGAGGGGACACAGGCCGAACGAGAAGTGTCCAGCCAGGTCAAAGGGGGCCTCTGCCCCTTTCCTCAGTCGGGGCAACACCGACTGCCGTGCCTGGGGGGCCCACTTCGCTCAGCGTTTGAAATTCAGGCCCAGCGCTCAGAACAGCCCGTCCTGCGGTTGCGGCACCTGGGGCGGGCCGGAGGGGCGGGGCACCGGGCCCCGGCCTCCTGCCCAGCACACCTCCCTCCAGTCACATCAGGACCCGTCGGCAGAAACCCTGGGACGACGCTCCTCTCGGGAAGTCGGCTCCTCTGCAGTGACACGTGCAGGAGCCACAGAGCAGCACCACAGCACTCAGGGTCAAGTCCGCCCGTCGGGCCTGCAGGTGGGAGCTGCAGCGCTTGCTCGGGACTCCTGCCTTGCGAACGGGCTGGGAACTGTGGGTTTTGGTCAAAATTCTTCTTAAGGAAGACATTCTTCCTAAGTTGTGAACCCCCCCCTAAGTAGTCTCTTCGTTTTCGGACCTCTGTGGAAGGACCGGTTTTCCTGGGGCCCAAGGGGGGGCTTCCCCTCCGTGTCCGAGTCAGCTGGTTTGGAGGTGGGGCTCCGCCACGTGACCTGCGTGGACGCGGAGACGCTGCCCCCCCCGTGCCACGCCTCCTGCCCACGCTCCCCGACGCCCCGAGGCTCCCGGCTGACCCGTCCTGGCCGCAGGGACGCCCAGGGGGCTCCGTTTGCGCTGTGCCCGCATCTCCCTGAACTGGCAGCGTCTGGGCAGTGGCTGGGAAGGCGCCCGCAGGCTTCGCCTCAGACCCGGGCAGTGGCACCCGGGGTCCCGGCTGAGTTTCAGGGAAAGAGGTCTGACCACGGGACCCTCCCCCGGGTCTGGAAGAGGAGGCCAGGCGCCCAGGGTGCAGACTGCAGAGCGGGGGCCTCAGACCCTCGAGGACTCGGCGTGGCGCCCGGGGCCGAGTCCCTGTCCCTGCACCAGGTGGACACAGGCCTTCAGTGGCCGCGGCGTGCCAGGCAGGGGGTCAGGCGCCTCAGAGAGTGTGGCTAAGGCGCTGCGAGGGAGGGACCCCCACGGAAATCAGCAGGACCTTTACAGCCGGCTCTGGGGGGCAGTGTCCAGACAGGGAAGGAGCAGGCGCGGGGTGGGGGGGTGCCCTTCCCTCGGGCGGCCGGGGGGCTCCAGGGCAGGGGGTGTCCGAGCAGGGTCGGTAAGACTGACAGGGCCCGGTCACTCAAGCAGTTTCTCATTCACGTTATTGCAGCGACTCCCACCCCTGGGGTCCTCGGGGGAGGAGTCAGTACCCCCCTCTGTTCTGAAGGGGGCGCTCTGGAGTTCGGACTCCCCACCACCTGCCCTCCTAAGGGCTGAGAGGACACCGTGGACCAAGTTTAAGGGCCTTTCCCGGCCACAGGAGTGCTTGCCCCGGTGGCTCAGTTTCCATCTCTGTTCCTCCGGTAACCTGACCAGGGTGCTGCATCACGGTTGCTAGGCAACGCTGCTACAGTGCCGTCCTGGAGAACTGCCCGTGGGCCCACGGCTCCTCGTTGTGAGCCCGGGGGCAGCAGGAAGCCGGGGGGGTGGGGGTGTGGAGCCCCCTCAACCGTCAGGGGCCCCCGGCAGCCGGAGCGCGTCTCGGGTGTCACTGGGTTCCAGCAGGGGCTCCGCCTCCTGCCCGGCCGTCCGGACGGAACCTTCTCCCTCCCCCGACACCCACCAGGCCGCCTGAGCGGGGCTGACCGGCTCCTGAGTGGGCAGGAAACACGGGCACAGCCCTCTGCTCCCGACGCAGCGTCCCTTCGAGGAGCACGGCTGGGGCCCGTCCCCGAGTCCGGAGACGACCAATACTCTGAGAGGGTTTCCCCTCTTCCTCCCCCTTCAAAGGCTGCACACACATTGTTACTGTCTCTGGGAAACCAGCTCTGATGGTGGCAGTAACGCGGGCCCCGGGGCCGACGGGTTTCACCAACGGAACCGCCGCACAGACGGGCCGGTCAACCAGAATCTTCCCCAAACACCCAGCAGCCGAAATGAACCGCGCGGCCCTAGCTCAGAGCGTAACCTGCAGGCCTGCAGAGGTGCCCGCTGGCAGCGTCCTGACACAGGAGGTCACCCTGGGATTTCACGAGGCAGGTGCTTTCACGCTTGTTCAGTGTGCACAGCACTTCTCTCCGGCTCGATCCCCCCCGGACGCCCTCCGGGCCCCGCAAGATCGGCAGTTGTTCGGGAGACCAAACGCTCAGCCACGGGCAGGCGCTCGGATCAGAGTCCACCCCTGGGCCTGCCGTGGACTCGACTGTGAAGAGGGAAACAGTAATAAGGGTCTAAGGAAATGCTTTCATGTGAACTCATTTTTGAATTAGACCTGAGAGAAATGCCTGTTTGTGCTGTGGCCAAAAAAATAAAAAAAAAAGTCCTCCACTGGCACGTGAAGGACAGGTTTGAGACGGCCGACACCAGACCAGCACGTCAGAAGGTTAGATGTTGGGCTCACACGAGGAAATGCGAAGGGCCGTTACACAGCGAGACGCTGGAAAATGACTGCAATTCCCTGATGAGTCGATGTCCTATCATGCTTCTGTGCCTCTGCACACGCTGTTCCGCATCCCGGGACACCGTTCCTGCTCCCTCCCCCCCTGTGGGACACTGGCCACGGTCTCCTTTCTGAAGGCCTCCCGGACCCCCCACACAACGCTCTGCCCTCGTCCCCACGGCAGCCCCGGGCACAGATGCTGCTGTGTTCCGGCTCCCTGAGTGAGTTCCACCTTTTCGTCGGGCAACATCGCAGTAAAACTGTCTCCTCTGCCTCCTGGACACCTTCACAGGGCCGCCGCGCACCGGGCACCCATGTGCGCAGGGTGTAAAAATATCTGTTCCAGTTCCTGCGCTCAACGCTGCTGGATGCACACCCCGACGTGGGACGGCCGCATCATATGGCGGACCTATTTTTACTTTTCTGAGAACAGGCCGCTCCATCTTCCGCAGCGGCTGGTACTTGCCCCTTCCACCAGCAACGCACAGAGGCTCCAAAGCTCCGCATCCTTGCCAGTGCCTGTCGTTTTCGGGGTTTTTGAAGGTACCACTTCAGGGTTCAAGGACAGATGGACAAGCAAACAAAATGTGGTCAGTACACACAGTGGGCTGTCATCCAGTCTCAAGAAGGACAATGGTCCCATCTCACGCTGCGGTCTGGGTGAAACCGGGGTAGCCGATTGTAGATGAAGGGAGCCAGTCACCAAAGGGCAGGTACTGTGTGCCCCCACTTACACCGGGGACCGTGGGGTCACCTTTATGGAAACAGAAGGCAGGTGGGGGGGATGGTGCCGGGGCCGGGACCAGGGAAGTGGGAAGCCCTGGTTTCGTGGGTGCAGAGTCCGGTTTTGCCCAACGGAGACGCTCTGGAGCTGAGCCGCACGGCAAGGGGAACGCACACAGGGCCTGGCACTGACAGCCCCCCCTTCTCACATAAAACTCTGCCATTACCAAGTCCTGAGCACGTGGCTCCGAGACAGGACGACACCACGCTCCCTCACACCCTGTGACGCTGCAGGTGGAAAGCCCATGTGGCTGTCCGTCTCCTGGAGACGCTCATGCGCCCCACAACCTCACGCCAGCAGGTGTCACCTCCGCTGGACCCCGGGTTTAACGCTGCGGAGCCCATAGAAATGGTGCATGTGGCAAGGTTCACTTCATGGTTTTGGTTACCATGATTAAAAATAATAAGGAAGGCCCTGGCTGGTGTAGCTCAGTGGATTGAGCGCGGGCTGGGAACCAAAGTGTCGCAGGTTCGATTCCCAGTCAGGGCACATGCCTGGGTTGCAGGCCATGACCCTCAGCAACTGCACATTGATGCTTCTCTCTCTCTCTCTTTCTTCCTCCCTTCCCTCTCTAAAAATAAATAAATAAAATCTTAAAAAAATAATAAGGAAACGACTCTGAGTCTATTATTGTTTTTAGAATGTCAACCAAGTTCACGGGCAATATGACAGCCACTGACGTCTGTACTATTGCTAGAAAGTTCAAGGGCACTAACTCCGCCCCCCCCCCGCCCCCCCCCACCCCGCAGGTGCGTCCGGCCCTGGTGCAACCTGAGCTCACGGCCTTCCCTGCCCAGCGGGGCCCCAGGGGTCCCCACAGACCTCCGACTGCTGGGACTTCCGAAAATGTCACGCACACACTGTCCCTTCCTCGTTTTCCCCTCCTAGATCTATGATGCCGTTACAGTGAGCGATGACTTTTAAAACTGTTCACTTTTTAGGTACTTTTAGGGTTAAGTAACAAATTGTTCTGTCTCTTTTGAAAATATTTGCTTATCACGCTGTGGGGTTCTTTCCAAAGGAGTGTGGTGTCTTGTTTCTCCTGCTCAGCGTGCTCGGTTTAGACGGACAATGACAGCACAGCCCCGCCCATCCGTTCCTCCGAGCACAGGGGGTGGAGCTCCTCAGCCCCGCACCCCGCACCCCACAGCAGCACCCCGACCTTTCTGGCACCAGAAGCCGGTTTTGTGGGAGACAGTTTCCCACAGACCCGGGGGCGGTGGTGGATGGTTTCAGGGTGATTCGAGCACATCACATTCAAGCTTACCTCCTGCTGTGTGGTCCTGTCACCTCTGCGCCCCACCGGTGGCTGAGCCGTCCCGTGACCTCTCACCCACAGGGGCCCACAGACTCCCTGGGTGTGTCCCCAGCAGCAGAGCTGGGGACAGGGACTGGTGGCCCTGGTGCCTGCCACTGGGAGGGCGCACCCATGGGCTCACCCACGGGCTCACTGTGTGGTGGGGGCCACTCCCACCCCTGGCCCACGTCACCTCACTGAGTCCCCACGAAACCCCTGAGGTGGGTGCTGTTCTGGTCAACACCGAGGCTCCGTGAGGAGAAAGCCAAGGGCAGGAGATGGCCCTCGAGTCAGCACAACCCCCGGCGACGGGCTCTGAGTGCAGGCAGAGCCCGGAGCCCAGCCCCCCACGCCCCTCCCCCCAGTCACAGACCTGCCACCAGGTCCCAAACGGGTTTCCCACGGCCCCTGGGTCGGCCCTCGGTTCTCAGGCTCATCCCGCGCCCGCTGGGCTTCTGGAAGCTTCCGGCAGACCAGCTCTGCTTCACCCTTCCACTTCCATGTGATCCCGTTTACCTCGTGGCTCAGGGGGGGCAGGGGGGTCAGGACCGTGGAGCTGCCCCCCCCCACGCCTCCATTCATGGACAAGCCCGAGGCGAGCGTGGCCCCAGCTGTGGGCTGTCCGGGGGCTTCTTCGTCCTCGGTTAGAAACACTGATCCCTGTCCCGCAGTCGGGACAGACGTGTCCATAAACACCACTGCCCACAGGAGCCACCGATGAAGCAGACCCTCGCTCGGAAAGAGGAAGAGCCCCTAATCCGTGCCACGGCATCGGGGAGCATGGGAGTGAGCGGGGCCCACCCACAGGAGCCCCGCTGCAGAACCCGGGCTGAGGGCGACACAGCCCGCTACTGGGACTCAGACTCCTCCGGCCGGCGCTCAGGGAGGAGGCCCAGCGTGGGCCCGCCGCCCCGAGGGGTGTCTCCACGGGCCTTCGTGGGACGGAGTCACTCCCAGGCAGGACGGACGGAGGTGCCACCAGGACCGGGGACAGGGTGGAGGGGGAGGGACACGGCCCCGTCCCGTGTGTGTCCGCTCCCTCTGACAGGAGGGACCCTGTGAATCACCCCGAGTCGGAGAGGACGTGGGCACAGGTGGGGGTCGACAGGAAACCCAGCCGGCCTGCTGCCGTGAGCTGGCGGGGAGGGGGAGGCCCCGGGAGGAGTCGTGGGAACAGCGGGGCAAAGAGAAGCCCCTTTCCAGCTGCAGTGACCGAGTGTCCCCCGGGCAGTGGGGACTAGTCTGATGGGATAACAGCCCCCTGGTGGTGTCTTTTTTTTTAAAATTTTATTTATTTATTTTTAGAGAGGGAAGGGAGGCAGAAAAAGAAAAACATCAATGTGCGGTTGCTGGGGGTCATGGCCTGCAACCCAGGCATGTGCCCTGACTGGGAATCGAACCTGGGACACTTTGGTTCGCAGCCTGTGCTCAATCCACTGAGCAACGCCAGCCAGGGCTTCTGGTGGTATCTTAAGAGGAGGTGAGCCCTAGGCCCGTGACCCCGCAGACATGGGCCCCAGTTCCTGGCATCTTTGAAGAGTGGTCCCTCGGGACTGTGAGCTCACCCAGCGAGTGGAGCCACAGCCCTGACTTCCAGCAGCTGCCGTGCCTCCCCTGGTGCCCCCACCCCAGGGACGGGAGCTGCCAGGCCCCTTCGGAGTGGAGAGCAGGAGGGGGCTGGGGGAGCACATTTTCACCAGCCCGGCGTCCCAGGACCACTGCCAAGGGGCAGCGTAACCGTCACAGAAAGAGAATCCTGCCGGTCGACCATGAGGCCTGAAGGGTCTGGGGCCGGAGACCACGAGACGGAGGGGAATTAAATGACCCAATAAGTCACAGATGCCTCCACCGTGCGGTGTGTTTGCCAGGAGTCGGGTGCTGCCTGTGCTGCCCCCGCCCCCCCCCCCCCCAGGTAACGTATTTACGGTCGATTTTTAGCTCATCATTGAAACTCCCTTCCAAGGGCCAGAACAGTTGCAACTTGGCGTCTTCCCCTCACTGGGTGCTCTCTGGCTGGCGGCGCCCCAGGCACCCTGGGCCGGCCCTGCTGTCATTTCCAGTCACCTTGCAGGCTTCGCTCTTGACAGACATCAAAACCCAAAACCTCAAAAGGCTCCGGAGTCCAGGGGACGCCACCTGTCATGCGGAGGGAGGTGCAGAAAGACAGGCGCGTGCAGGGCTGTCCCTGAGAATGACAGCGCTGTCACCGACACTGGGGACGGGAAACCGAGGTGCCACAGACTCCGCAGACGCTGGCTCGGCTACACGCGGACCCGGTTTCTCGACCTCACCGCGCCTGGATGAGACACAGGGCAGCCTGCCGCCCACGGGGCTCCATCTGTCCAGAGCAGCTTTCCAAACAGGAAACCACGTGGGAATAACTTCACGGCTTACAGATGGTCGTTATTTGTGGGAAGTGCGTGCCACGGGCCAGGTTTCAAAGTATCAACCACTGAGTTCTTCTTTCCCCTTTCCATCCTCTGCCCTTTCTCTGGGCAAGCGAGTGACCAGAGCGCTCACTGCCTCCAGGGCCAGTACGACGGAAAAGCTGAAACCGGTTCCTGAGCTTCAAAGCCGCACAGAGCTGGCGACAAGCACCCCCCTTGGGACCACAGTGAGGGGGGGGTGCCTGCCCCCTGCGGGCCGACAGCCAGAGCTGCTCCCCGAAGATGCCCTGGACTGAATCCCCGGGTCGGCCGCCGAGTCCCTGGGTGTCCAAGCCCCGGGCCGTGGGGGGATGTGCAACAATGTGGAGGTCCCCGCTGGTACCCAGGCTCTGCCCTCCGAGATGAGCGGCAAAGCGGCCCTTCCCGCGGCTGCTGGTGGAGCCCAGCGTGGCTGACACCGTGGTCCGGGTCTCGGGAGACCCTCCGAGAAGGTCCCCCTCCACTTTCGTGGGCCTGCAGGACTGTGGTGAGCTAAGGGTTATTTTAACCTGGTAAGTTGTGGCCGTGTCTGACAAGGCAACAGCAAACTGACACAGAAGTAGATGAAAATCAGCAACTGGCCAGACTCCAGAAGCTCCCTCCCCAGCTGGGGCAACAGCATCTCCTTCTGCTGAAACACCGCGCCCCTGCACTGACGTTCGACCAGGCCCTACCGCGTGCTGGGCCTGGGGTCCGGGCAGGGACTCGGGGCCACCGCAGGAGGGCTCTGGGCAGACAGCGTGCCGGCGACCCCGGACAGGTCCCTGCCCTGCACTGTGAGAGGCCACAGGACCACGGGCGGGTGACTGCGTCCGCCCAGCAGCCCTGCAGGGGACCTGCCCAAGGCCCGACCAGCACAACACAACCCCCGAGTGTCGGTCAGTTCCACCCCGTGATCTTGCATGACGTTTGTCCTGTTCAGGGAACAGCGTGACGTATGTAACTCCTCCTTAGAAACCGCGAGGCCACGCAAGCAAAAACTAAGTCCACGTTCTCTCCCCGAGGTGGCATGTCCCCGTCCCCGAAGTCCTTGCACCTGACTCCTGGGAAGGAGACATCTCAGCCGGGGAGAAACTGGACAAGCACCGGTCGCTGACAGAAGTCGAAGCGCGTTTCTTCCTCCCCGTCTCTGGAGTGAGGGGACCTGAGGGGACCGTGTGGACCCCGCAGGGGCCCAGTGTCAGGGCCGTCGGCCACAGGCGTGTCCGTGAGCGAGCGGATCCAGGTGCAGCCCGAGTGCTCACGCGGAGCCCCCATCCTTCGGAAGGACAGGAGCCGTGCCCCCGTGCCCTCTGACCTTCCCCGGTTTAAACCCAGCTCCGCACCTCTCTCTCGTGAATGGTGACTCACTCTCCAATTCCACGAGGCTCAGGATCATGGCACAAGGTCAAGGATACGAAAGGGGATATCGTGCAAATAGCACACGTGTGGAAAACGTATGTGCACACATGTGTCTCCTCCTGTACAGGGGTTCACTTACGTCAACGTTAGTTCAGAGTGGGACACACAGGAATCAGGACTTTGGACAAACGTCTTCCCGGGTTTCTGACGTCTGAGGCCCAGGAAGAGCAGTGCTGGTCACCGGTCTACAGGACAGGACAGCCCTGACCCCCGCTCCCGGCCCATCACCCCCCCTGACCAGGGCCAGTGCACTTCAGGGTGCAGACGGACATGAAGAGGGCGGGAAGGAAGGACCACACTGCACAGTCACAGCGAGAGACGAATGAAGACCCACAGCTGACAGCGGGGGAGGGACCCGCCTGGGGGGGAGGGTGGTGACAAACGCGACACAGCAAGGTCCTGGGGGGGGGGGTCCACGAGCCCTGCAGGGATCTGAGGGGCTCGAAGGGTCCCACGCTGCTTCCCTCCTCCTCCTCAGGAGCCCGGGCAGCTCCCTGGGGCACGGACACGCAGCTGGCCAATGACCGGGACACACACGCACGCCGATACACCACCCCGCCCGGCGCCCCATCTGAAATCCTCCCATTAGCCTCCCTCTCCAAGCGACTTACCGCTGAACGTGGTCAGAGCTGACCGTGTCAGTCTCCCTGGCGCACACAGGGAACCAGGAGCGAAGGAACCCAGACGAGTCCGTGGAACCGGCTCTCGCTCGCTCCAGCGCTCGGCAGATGGCAGAGGCCCAGGAAGGGAGACAGCGTGGACCGGGCTGGTTCTGTCGGGGCCAAAGGACCGGACTGGGGTAGACGCGCTGTGACAGCTGGTGTGGGGGCCCGGCGTGGGGCAGCCGGGGATACGCGGGCCCTGACACCGACAGTCCCTTCCAAGAAGAGGTGCCCCGCGTGCCGGCAGCGCCCGACCCACGGGTCTCGTGCCCTCGTCACCGCCTCTCCGGAGCAGGGGGCGCAGCCGGGGTGGCAGGCACCGAGGACACCAGGCTCACCCCGGGTTTGCAGCCGACTGGCTGCAGGGGTCCGGCTGCACGGGCCTCGCTGTCCTGTCTCGGAGTTGGGGATGGCCACGGCGCCTACGCCTCGCCGCATGGTGTGACAATCAAGTAACATGTTGCGTGCCCGCCGAGACCCGGCCGTGGGGCGCGCGCCGGAAGTCCCCGGTGTACAGCGGTGTGTAGAGCGCAGACGTCGTGCGTCATGACGTTGGGGAAAGCCGTGGCATCGTGCGCGCGCGCGCGCGAAAGTGGCGCACGGAGGTCCCGCCCGGGTGTGGCTTGTGTCTGGGGTGGAGCCAGAGTCGCCGCGTGGGAGGCAGATGGGCGTCCGGAGGATGGGGGGCGTGCAGGAGGATGACACGGAGCCCATGTGCGCCCCGCACCTCCCGCCCCAACAGGGGCGAGACCTTGGCGGGGACTCGGGAAGCAGCAGGAGCAGCTGCGCGCGGCCCGGGCTACCGGCACCAGCCGCAGCGCATGCGGGCTCCGCGGTCTGCTGCCCTTCCCTCACCCTCCGGGGGTTGCACCCAGCCCCTCCGAGGCCGACGCCGCTGCACGACACCGGCGGGGAAGGGAACTCAGGGAAATTAGTGCCCGCTCAGCCACACTGTCGCAGTGCAGAGCCAACGCACCAGGCAGGGCCACACAGCTCACACCCTCAGCAGTGGCTGGTCCCTTCCCGTTGTGAGTAAGGGCACTAACGATGGTGCTAGTAACAGCAGCCGGACTCTCCCTGGAGGACACTTTCTGGTGGGGACCGCGTGCTCTCCACCCTCCGTCTGCGCTCGCCGAGCCCCGGGCCGAGCGTCTCAGCAGTTAGCGCCGTCCCTGCCTCCACCCCACCCCAATTCAGCATCTCCACGGGGGACCCAGCGGCTGCGCCCGGCCCTTGGGGGGCTGGCCTCCTCGTGGGGAAGCAGATAGGAAAGAAAAGGGCGTGTGCTCCGTGTGCGACCAGTCGTGAGACAGGGCCGGGAGGGAAAGGCGAGGTTGTCACTCTAATTACATAGATGCATTTTCAGGATGACTCCCCGGGTCAAGGGCTGAGTTTGTGGCTATCCGAGAGCAATGCGCCTCAGTCCCGTGGAGAGTGGACAGTAGATAAACGTGGCCTTGTCCACGCAGTGCCCCAAGTCACTGAGGGAGCCGCTTCGACTGGAGGTTTGCAGCCGCCCAGCACGGACGGGCCCCACCAACGGTGCCGGCGGATTCCAGCAAATTTCTCGGAAAGCAAGCACAGGCTCTGAAGGGCTGTGTTTGCACGATTTCGGGGAAGTTCTTGTCAGACCACAGACTCTCGGCACATAAGCCAGCAACCTCCTGTGACAATTTGCTAAGACAACAGCTGAGTCCAGGGCCCTGCATTTTAATAATGGGACGTGAATCATGCATTTTACACCCGGCCCATAAAACCCCCAGATGCCCACCCCAGCGCCGACACGCACACGTGGAGAACAGCAGGTGGGAGGTGATAAATCTCGTGAATTACCTGCGCGGCGTGCTGGGACTCGCCGGCGATTCATCGCGGCGCCGCCGAGCGGCTCCCGGGCCGAGGGCGTCTTTCCCGCCCGCAGTCCCGCGGACTCCCTCCCTCGCGGTGTGTTTGTCTTCCGGGCTGGCGTTCGTCAGGCCGCTTCCCTCCTAAAAATTCCGTCCTCGCAGCGAGAGGAGCCTCTGATCACCAACCAGCCGAGCGCGAGACCGGGAGCGAGGGAGCAAGAGCAGCCACAGAGAGCTTCCCGGCCGTCTGCTCTGCTGTTAATTACACCTGACGGGGGGGGGGGGGGGGGGGGGGGGGGTGTTCAGGCCGGAGTTTCGTGTCTGCTTGTCACGGGTCAGACTGAGACATTAAAAATGCAGGGGAACGTTTACTTAACAACTTCTTACACGTTAGGCCATGTTGAGTCACATAAATTGGTTTTAATCAATGTGGTGGGAAATATGGTTTGAATTCCAATGAGCCTGATTATTCAGCTGTTTCTTCTCCTCTTTCACTCACGCATGCGGTCCACCGAGGGGCGCCCGGTGCATCTCAGGTACCGGACACGCGCAATCGGGTGGCCAGCCAGGGCAGCCCGGCGCCTGCTGTCGGAGTGACAGCTGATGAAGAGATGACCACAACTTCACCCAACACACGTGTGCACATGCTCCGTGTGTTGGGGGCACACCAGCATCACAATAGGCGTGTGCGGCCATGCCCCCGGGAGGGTGCCCTTTGAACTCTGATTTATCAAATGCTGAGAAGAAGCCAGCAGAGCAAAGCTCTGGGGAAGGCTTGCTCCGGGCTGGGGGAGGAACAGGTGAGCAGGTCTTGGACGAGAATGAGTGCGGCATGCCGGCGGAACCAGGAGGATCCTGCCTGCCTGTCTGAAGGAGGGGTGGGGGGGTCACACAATTTGGCACAAAACAGGCAGACATGAGGGCAGGGGCTCAACCAAAGAGGCTTTATTTCTACAGGGGACTGTCATTCTGGGTGCCACAGGGGTGAGGGTTCCGACGACCCGAAACACCTTAAACACGAGGAGGAGAATCCCCTTTGTTGCTGCATCTGCCTTTTCTGAGTGGACTGTGACCCGACAAAGTCGGGGAAGGGGGACCTGGTCTCCTGCGGTTTTAATCAAGTCTGAGAACCAGCCAGACATGATTCGGATGAAACACATGGGGTGGATACATCATCCATCAATCACGAAGTTTTTTCCGAACTCCGATGCCACCGTTCATCACCAGTTTTCAGCTCTCGGTGGTTGCGTGTGCAAACCCCAAACGGCTGCCCCAGCGGCCACTCGGGGTTCTGGTCTCTGCAGTCGGGAAGCTCCACGGAGCCAACCTTCTCTGAGAAGGGGCAAGCAGACCGGACTAAGAGTGGTCCGGTCCTTCCCAAACTCCGCATCAGGGGAACGGTGTCTGCGGTGGGTATAGAAGAGGTGGAGTTTTGCTCGATAACAACCGAGAGACACAAAGCCTTTCCATCTTCGTTTCCCACCAGCGTCTGATGCCTCTCCTGGGGGCGCGGGGGAAGCAGATGCACGCGGCCGGGTTCGGTCTCGCGACGAGATGATGAACGGCAGCCCACACAGAAGAAAAATGGCCCAATTTCGCGTGTCTCTTCTGGAAGTTCTATGACTGCTTTGGGGAAAGTTGCTAAAAATACTGCGGCAGGAGAGACAAGGATGAAGGGAGTGAAATACTGTCTTCATCCCTTTTTTATGCTCTGAAGGATGCCGTTGAACATGCATCATGTCGACAAAGCTGAGTTGTTATTGAAGAAAACCTACCATCACAGAAGAGATTTCCAGACGCCGTGTCCACGAGTGGTGGGTTTTAAGGCAGTTCATCGGGTCAACCGAAGCGTCAGACGATGCCATTCTGGCGTGACCAGTGCCTCCGCCTGCCTGACCTCGTCCCCTAGACAGAAGCGGCCCAGCACGTGAACACATGTGTACACCAGGGCTCACACTAAAAATCCGATAAACGGTGTTGAGAGAACTGGACAGCCACCAGCGAGAGAATGAAATGACCGTGCTATTGCACCACGCACAACAAAAGTTAACTCAACGTGAACCAGCGACTTGCACGTAACAGCTGAGCCACGAACCTCCTAGGAGAAAGCAGAGGGGGAGGTCCCGCCATCGCTCTTGGCAAAATCACTGTGACTATGGCCCCAACGCCGCATTCACCTGTCTCTCGTTCTCAGGACTCCCACTGGGGGCAGGGGAGGCTGACAGTCTGAAATCCCCCACAGCAAGGAAGGGGGTGGATGAACCGGGGGGCCTCACAGAGAGTGGCTCCGGCACCAGCGGCTCTGGCACCAGTGGCTCCGGCATCACCGGCTCAGCTCCCGGAGGGGTGGCTCCATGGGGCCTCCTTCAGGCAGCCCCGCTCCGTGTCACAGCAGAGTGGGGACAGCACGGGGGACATCGACCCAGTCTGTTCCGCCAGGGCTGCTGTCCGCCGCGCGACTGACTTGTAAGATCTGTGCTTTGAGTAAAACCGTGCAAGTTGGGAGCGGGCTCTGCGGGGACACCTCTTCCAGAGCGCATCAGCGAGCCGGGACGGGGCCCGGAGGCCAGCCGCCCCAACCCGCGGGTCTGGGGACGAACCAGTGCCTTGGTGAGAGGGTGTTTAGAAGCGATGGGTCTCCACCCGCGACAGCAGGCTATTTCCTCTCTTTTCCTCAGAATGGTGTGGTGTCTTCCCAGCCGTCCACCGACCAAGCCAGGAGAAGGGGGACCACTTCAGCCGCAGGCCCCTCCGCCTGCGTCTACACCCGAGATGTCGATGGCGGGGGGGGGGGGGCTGGTGTGCGAGTGTCTGGAGACACGCTTGGCTGTCACACGTGCGGGGCGGGTGGCATTTGCTGCCAGCACCTCACCTGTGGAGGCCAGAGAAGCTGCTAAACATCCTACTGTGCGCAGGACAGCCCAAAACCATAAAAGTCCAAAATGCCAAGTGTGAAAACCCTCTGAACAGATGCCCTGAGGTGATTCTTAAAGACTTAAACGTGTTCTGAGCACCACCCACCACCCAGCCTTCCACGTGTGTCCATCAGACCCCACAGAAGAGGAGGCTCTGGGGGGCGGAGCCCCAGCTCACGAGGGATCCGCGTCTTTGCAGGCGTTAACGTCTTCTGCACCGGAGCGGAGGAGCCCGGCACGCGGGCCGGAGCCCTCCTGAGGGCGCTTGGGTGTTAAGGGCACAGGCCCACGTGGCCTCTGGGTGCCAGTGGGAGGCGCCGAATCTTCCAGGTGCAGACGCTGCCGGGAAGGGCCACTTACGCTGTGACCAGCGTTGCTGCCGCCCCACAGGGGCACAAACACAGCCCCTTTGGGCTGAAAGCCAGAGCAGGTGAAAATCCCCGGGCGACTGGGACAGGCCCTGGCGTGAGCGCAAGCGTGCCGGCCGTGAGGAGCGGGACGCACGGAGCAAACGAGCGGAGGCCCTGCTTGCTTCCAGGCGAAGGGCAGGGGCTGGGCCGAGCGTGGCCCATCACTCCCCACCCTGAGACGGCAAGGGGTATGGTTTCAACAACACCGAGGCTGTGAGGACTGTGCAGCGTGCCTCCCGTGATAAACACTGAGTTGGAGCCCGTGCGGGGTGCTGGCGGTGTGGGCGGCCACGGGTCACCCGTGCGGACTAACACCAGCAAGCACGTGTGAAGTCACTCCAACATGCAGACACACGCTTCTCGGGAGAGGGGCTCTCGGCTCGCCTGCCACCCAGCCCCACCCACCGCTGCGGCAGAAGAGCGGGAGTCCACGGGGAACCTTCCCGCCCAGAGAGAAAGCTTGGGAAGCAGGTATTGTAAACCCAAGACTGCAGTTAACCGGGCTCAAGTGCACGTTTCAGGATTCACGGCGCACGGAGCTCTGGGAGGCCCAGGTCACGCCGCCGCCTCGAGCTTCTCTCTCTGCCGTCTGGGGTCGTCACCCCGACAGATGGAGTGGGTGGGGTGTGCATCGGGCTGGGTTTTGGGAAGACGATTAGGTGGCACCACAAAACTGTGAATTCTGCAGAAGTTCAAGCTAGCTTTGAGGCTGGAATGAAGCAGACACTGCCTGCTCACTGTTAACCACCGAGCGCAAAGCCGGAGCTCGGAGATTGGCAGGTTCTGAAACTCCGCTGCCCACGGACGTCCTCTCCCGCTCCCCCCTCCTGTCCTGCCTGCCAGCCTCTCGGCGTGGCTCCCACACACTGTCCCCTTCCTCTCTGGTGGCAGGTGGCTGGGATCTTACTGGACAGTTCTGTTTAGTTAAAGAACTTGCTCCCTAAGGTCCAGGCCGCCTGTGTTTCCATGTGGGGTCCGAGCTCACCATTTCTGTTCATAATCGGGGCCACACCTGTGTTTCCTGACCCAGGTCCCTGACCACGGTCCCTTGTGGTCACCAGGCAGGTGCCGGTCTGCACACACATACGACAAAAGAGCAAAGAGAAGGGCCTTGGAACTGGGGGGGGGGGAGGAGTGGGAAGCTCTCACAGACCAGCCCGCCGCCAGCAGACGGAAGACCGTTGCGTCTCCCCATTCGCAGGAGACACGGAGGAGGCCGGGTGGCCCGTGTGGACCGAGCAGCGTGTGTTCCTGCCGAGACCGGACGTGTTTGCTCCGTCACAGTCCGGGGGGTGATGCAACACGCAGACGTCGAACAAAACGTTCCTGTGTTCTCCCCCAGCAGGAAAACTGGGTGCCACCCGGGCTCCCTGGCTGCGGGGGGCCTGTGTGTGGCTCTCGGTCTCCGGACCAGTGCGCAGCGCCGGGAGCTGCAGAAACGGGCGAGGGCAGAGGTGACGCTCCGGCACCCACGAGATGCACATGTCCCCAGGGAGACGCAGTTGATTGTCACTGCCCCTCGGGCGGGCAGTGACCACGTCTCCGTGGGGTGGACGCACTTCGGGGGTCCCCGTGCCCCTGTGTGCCTGCTCTGTGCCCGCCTTTGAACCGGCCACCGCCCTCCTCAGTTAAGTGGAATATCTGGTATGTGTTCATTTCGTGCCCGTGTGAGAATCAGGGTCACGTGCTCTTTTCAAAGGTGCACTTCACCCAGAAGACCCGTTGGACATCCTGAAAAACAGGGCCCTCTGGCCTGCCAGGTCAGAGCGCAGCCCCCCGGGGTTCCCACCGCAGTCTCGGGGTGGGGTGGGGTGCGAACCGTTCTCCAGGAGAGCGGAGGCGGCCCTGTTTCCGCCTGTACGTTCTCATCGGCTTCACGGTCTGGACGGTACAGCCCGGTGTTGAGAGCCGAACCCGCCGAGCGCAATATTCCGAGCGGCCAGGAGGGGGCGCCGCGGACGCCACCCGCCCCAGGGCTGCGGCTGCAGGGCGGCAGCTGCGGCAGCCGCCGCTCGCTCAGCTTCCTCCCCGAGTCATTAAACAGCGCGCGGGGGACAGCGGCTTTGTCAGCGCGTTTTCTGGGTGACGGTCCATCAGGCCCTGCCACGCGATAGTTGTTTAATTAGCAGGTGCATCAGCACAGGCGCTTCCGTTAATTAGGAACTTAATAACCACTGGCCGGGAGGTGTGCCCCTTCAGTGGCTTTGCTTCCTCACGCCCCCCTGGGTGCTCAATGTGACCTGTGTCCCGACACAGCCGTGCAGTTTGACGGCGCTGGGTGGCGCCCGCCCAGGTGTCTCAGTGGCGCACTGGTGTCTGGGACCGTCGCCTCTGGGACCAGGCGAAGCCCCTTACTCCGGAGGCAAGCGTGCAGGCCGGGGCCTGGGTGGCTAAGAATAATGGGGGTCCCTGTTCACTGGGGAGCATTCCGGTGGGCTGGCGGATAGGGGAACTTAAAAGCGCACCCACAGATCTGCCAGCCCCCACCTGCTTCTGGAAACAAGGGGGGAGTCTGGGGGCTGGCTTTCCTGGGTCTGCAGGGGCCCCGGCGGGCGGTGGGGCTTCCCCAACTCACGCTCTCGGCCGTGAGCTGCCGCGGGCCCGGGAGGCCGCTTGTAAAAAGTCAGAGGTCCTTCTCGCCATCTGTTCATCTTGAACGGCAAGAACACGCAAACATTCCTTTGAGCTCGACGCTTGCAGACTCAGGAAATTAAACAGTGAAAGGCTGGCCACCCGCTGGCTGAGACCAGAGGCACCCGCGCTTAGCTGGCCCAGTGCTTTTCCCAGGGACAACGCTCGTTTGGTAAGTAAGCAAAGTGCTGGGACCCCCGCCAACTCGCTTAGACCGCACCCCTGTGTCCCAGCCGGCACGCCCTGGGTCACCGAGCCTGAGCTCCCCGGGGCCCAGCCGGCGCCTGGGTGGCCACGCACCTGGGTCCCCATCCCAGCTCACACAACGACTCGGTTCGGGGCATGTTACTTACCCCTGAGGCCCCAGCTGCCGGACCTGAGACAGACCGAGAGCCCTGAGCAGCATCAGGTCTCAACACCGTCTCCCGCTTCTCCCTGCGTTCCATCCCCAAGAGTCCGAGTCACCGACGGTCCAGTCACAGCGTGGAATTCCCCTGGATGAGGACTGGGGCGGACTCCATCCCCAGTTTTCTCCCCGCCCCTCCACAACAGCGAGGGCGGCACACTCACGCGGGCACACTCACGCGGGCAACACACGGGCACACTCACGCGGGCACCTCCCCTGGACCCTGAAACGGAACTCCTAGGCCTGTTCCAGTTTACGCCAGAGCGATGGGAAGGGCACTGGCTGGCGCCGTGGGAGATGCTGTTTCTGGAAATGTTCGCAGGGCTCCTGGGTTTTCACCGTCTGACGACTGAGTCGGGTTTGGGCTGGTCTAGAGGCCGAGGACGAGAAAGTCCCAAACTGAGGAGACAAACGCGGTGACGACGGATGGATGCCACCGTGATGACAGAGGTGCCGCGTGCTCTGGCCCAGGTCTTCCGGCGGCCACCACACACACGTGCCTCAGTGAGCAGGGGGCTGCCCACCGAGCAGGTGCAGACGTGGAGGGTCTCAGGGAAGAGGGGGGTGGGGCAGAGGAAGAAAATCAAATGGAACTTTTAGCCCCGCAAAAACTCAACAGTGGGGCATCTTTGAAAATCCAGTGAAGACAGAACAAAGAATCGGTGAACTCGAAGACAGAACCACAGAACTCACCGCCCCGGACAACAGAGAGGCAATGGGCAGCAAGGAGCCCGGCGTCTGACGCCCGTGGGGCCGTGACGAAGGTCCGAGAACCTCGTCCCGCAGCCTCTAGCACCCGAGAGAGGGAAAGTGGGGCTGAGAGGCACGGGAAACATGATGGCCGAGAGTTCCCCAAACTTGGTGAAAAGAGGGAAAATTCCAGAAGCCGCGCAGAGTCCAAAGAGAACACACGCCAAGAAGCACACACGGGCACTCCTCCTGACAGTACTCCTGGGAGCCGGAGACAAAGGGAAAAAACCCGCGGAAGCAGCTGTGGAGAAACAGGCGCGTCGTCTGCGGAGAAGACGCCACTGGAAAGCCGGCAGGCCACTCCTGGGGGCCCTCAGCGTCCGGGGGCAGTGGCGCCTCACGCAGGTGCTCGGAGAGGGGGGCCGGCCCCGAACCCCGAGTGCCTTCGGGGATGCGGAGGAAACCGAGAGATTCTCAGGTGAAATGAAGATGCAGGGGGCTGGTTACCTGCAACGGGCCCTGAAATGGTTAGAAGGAGTCACCCAGCAGAAACAAAAGTAAAAGAGCCCTGAAGAGCAAGGAGTCCTGCAGCTCAGGAAGGAAGGAGGCGGTGACGGACTCACGGGAAGCACAGGAACCCCCCACGGTCCATCCATCTGCTGAGGCGCTGCCGTCCCCACCCCACCCCCCTGCTCGCAGACGGGAAAACCGGGGCTGGGGGCAGCCAGTTCCTCCCGTTCATACACCGGGGAGCACCGGGCCGGGCCCCAAAGCCCGTCTCTGTCAGTAGGGGTCCCGTGGCGTAAAGGACATCAGGGTGCTGTTGACAAGGGTCCTCCCGAAAGGGGCAGGTGTCACCCACAGAGGGAAAGGGGTGCACCTTTGCAGACATAGGCAGGGTAGGTAAGGGTCCCTCGTCAGGTAAACGGGGAGCGAGTGTTTGGGGTGCGTGGGCACTGGTGGAACGAAAGTGGGGAGACTGAGCTGGCCAACCACGTGATCACAATGAACGGGGAGTTGGAGGGGAAACTCTGTCCCGGGCGGGGAAGCTGGGGGCACAGAGGGGACAGTGTGGGGGAGGGGGTCGGCAGGCAGTCGGTGCTCGTGAGAGGCACATCTTTGAAGCCTCACAACAGAGCTTTTCCTCTGATATTTTCACACTGATTCGTTAACCCGTTTCCTTCTAAAATGTCCCCGGAATGAAAAGCCACCTTCTGTGCTTACGAGGGGCCCAGGATCTGAAAGTCCTTTTCGGTTATGATGATTATTCTGAAATCTGCCGGGACTCCCCCCGTGGACAAAGGTCCTGGACACCTGCACTTTTTGGAAAGGTTCTTTGTCTAATTGTCTTTGCCCCAACCATCCATTTTCTAGGAGAATGGTGATTACAGGGCAAACGTGTGGCTTTGCCATTGTTGCTAATGGTATTACAATTTTCTAACAATCAACCCGAAATTTCCTGTGAAATATAAACACAAGGAGCCATCAAAGCCCTTTCAAATTCACAAAGAATTTTTTAAAAAGTCCTCTTGGATGTTTCTCAAAGGATGAAAAGTGGCAATGTGATAGCTTTGTTCCCCGTTTCCGTCTTTTAATGAAGATTGTGATTGCCAACTTCGCACATTATTGAGGGATCGCGTTTTCCTGGGTTTCGGTTTATAGGTGAATTCTTGTGTTTGGCAATTAAAACCATAATTAACGGTAAACACAAAGCTTCGCCTTGATTTCGGAGAAAAGCGGCCACACTGAGGTTTAGACCAGCACCTGGACAGTGAAGTGAACTTTTTGTTTGTTTGTTTGTTTTTAGTGTCATTACAGCCGCAGCCCACAGGGAAACAGCTTCAGCCCAAAGAGGCCATTTGACTGCCCAGCCATCACGGAACTGGTGCCTCATGCCGACAAAACCTTCTTTACTTTGGAATTTCACTGACATATGTGCACAAGGTGCGCTCGGGGCCTCACAATGAGAGCTGGGGTCCCACGCAGAGATGCCGCGAGAAGGGACACAGCCCGCCTGGGGGTGCCGGCCCCTCCCCCGGGGTCCCAGCCAGCACCGCGTCCCCCGGTGTCGCCTGCGGAGCAGCGGGGGGCCCGTCCCGCTGCAGGGAAGTTGAGTCAGCCTGCGGGAGGAAGGGACAGATGGAGGGGGCCACGGGGGAGGCCGGGATGACTCAGGGATGGGGGACGTTCTGGCAGCTTTGCAGGGAGAGAAACTCTGAAGCTCACGTGACGGAAGTGGGTGGAGGGAAACAGAAAATGCCAGTCTCCATGGAGATGCCCCTCGATCCCCTTTCTGTGACGTTGCCAAAATACACACAGACACGGGGATGGTGGGAAAATATAAAATGTATCCAGTTGCTCTCCGCCCCTGTCCCGACCGGGCACACGGCTCCTGGGGCCTGAGGTCGATGCACCAGGGTGTTGGCGAAGGGAGGTGATGGGGGCGGGGGGGGCCGGGGGGCCGGGGGGGGCTGCCACAGGAAAGACGAGGCCGTGACGACAGGTGTGAGGTGTAGCCCTGCCTCCCACCCTCCACACTGCGGAGCGGCTGGACGTGGGGGGGCCTCCATGACACCCCAAAGTATGGGGCTTGGGAGCCTCCAGGTGGGTGAGCACGTCCACGTATCCCCACATATGGGGGTGACGCACTCCAACTCCACGGGGACAGAAGCTTCTGAGCTCAGGGCCCTCCCTGCATGCCTCACCTAGCTGTCCCCTGCTCGTGTCCCTAAGCCCAGGCTTTCACGAGCTGGTAAAGGGGCCTGAGCCTTTTCCTGAGTTCTGTCTGCGCGGAGGCGGAGGGGGTCCAGGGGCTGCAGACTGGTCTCCCCCATGGGTCAGGGGCACGGGGGCAACGTGGAGACTGGGAACCACCGTCCGTGGCAAGGAGCAGACAGCCTTGAGGGGCAAGCGCGCACCGGCGGGGTCTGGCCCCACGTTGGGGCGGGCCGTGTCGGAACCGAGGCAGCCGGGGGCACCCCCACTCGGTGGGAAAGCCCCCACACACTCAGAGGGGGGAGGCCTCTGTGGAGGGTTCAGGAGACACTCGGGGGGAAGACGGGACTTTCCCAGTCAGTGGCGCCCAGGTACACTTGAACTTCAGACGAACACCAAGGAAATGGCAGCGCGAGCCCGTCCCAAGTGCCAGCTCGTCCTGCCCTTCTCCTTCGTTGTTGTCCTCCAGTGTGGCGGCCGGCCCCGCCTGCTCTGTGAGGTGGGGGGGGTCCCGTGAAGGGGTGGATCCCTGAAACGTGACCCAGACATCGGACCAAGTGTCTTCCGTGTGGCCTGTTCTGGGTCGACCCTGTGACCCAGGCTTTGACGTGACGATTCCAGCCATGGGCACCAGGGGGCGTCCTGGGGACTTTCTAGAAGGGGGGAAGCCTGACCCCCAACAGCCCGGATCGGGTCTGGGCGTGGGAAGAGCCTTGGGCCTGAAGGAGCAAATGACAGTCCCCCCAAAGCTCAGAAGTTCACAAAACGTAATAACACGATCTGTTCCAGTAACAGTTGTTCTTCTGTGTCCTGGGGGTTTATCCCATAATTAAAGCCATTAGTAAAGGAATCAGATGCACACACTGAGGTCAGCTTTATCATTATTTTCCCGCTATCTTACATTTGGCTGGATTTTTTTTTTTAAATGGAGTTAATTCCTGCAGCAGAACAGAGAACTGTGCTACGGCAATGTCACTCGCTCATTTTAAAATTTAGGTTTTGGGAAGAAACTACATTCACAAAGTCGTTACTTGGGCTCTCGCCGAGTCTGTGGAGGAGAGACAGGCCTCTCCACACCGGAGGGGCCACAGCCCCCCCTCCCAGGATTAGTCGCTCGCCACAGGGCGTGACTGCACCGGAAAACCCAGCGTGTCTGGGCTCTGCGCTCCGGCCTCAGCTCCGTGGATTCTCTTCCTCGGGAAACAGACGCCTGATCACACACAAAGGTTGAAGGGTCTTCTCTCCTTTTTTCAGCTTTGCTGATGAACTCCGCCCCCCCCCACGCCCACCCCGAAGGTTCCGCTAGCCCCGTGTTTGGTTGCCGGCCCTCAGCAGCCCCTCCCCGAACGCCGGAGAAGCGAGCAGGGGCCCTTCCGCCTGCGGAGCCTCTCTGCCGCGGGGCCCAGGGACCCTCCCTCCCAAACCCCATCACCGGGCAGGACGGGCGCCTTCTGAGCCAGTCCCCGGCGGCCTCCTGGGTGAGGAGCTTCGCACGTGGCGGCCTTTCTGGGTGGGGCCCTGTCCCCACCCTCCCTGACTCCTGCCTGTCTTCCCTCTCGGTGTGGACACCACTTCTTCCGAGAAGCCCCCCTTGACCAGGACCGAGGGGCGACCCTGGAGTCAGCCCCTGCACACCCTGACCTCCTCGAACTGTCACAGTTGCCCCCCTCAACCACGAGCACTCACTGATACACCCCAATGGCCGGAGCGTCTGCGGGAGGGAGCCCCACCCCCGCTCCATCCCCGGCGCCCCGCCCAACGGGTCCTCGGTGCCTGCCAACCAGGTGAGCACACCGACCTCTCTGCCACCGCCAGTGTGACACGTGTGTTCCGGCCGATGCTGCAAACCGGTTTCATGGGCGATGCCGTCCCGGCAGCCTCCCGGCCAAGGAGGTGGGGCCCCGGCACCTGTGCCGTGTGGGGCCGCCGCCCCCGGGAGAACTGAGGTGAGTGGCACTCTGCCCCGTCGGGGCCCACACCCTAGCTGTGACCCCGAGCGGCCGCTGGCATCCGAGGACTCAGGCGACACCACCCGCCCCTCCGACCGCTGTTTTGGAACGCCAAGCGGGGGCTCAGCTCTCGGTGCAAACTCACCGACCAGTGACCGACCCCGCTGGTCTCTGGTTCCGAGTCCCCCCCCCCCCCTGAGGCCGAGGCTCCGTCGTCAATACTCAAGCACCTGGCGCTTGAGCTGCTCTCCGGGCTGGTGACGGTTCGGGGGTCAGTGGCCGAAAGGAAATCCCATCGACTGTCTTTCTTACCATGATTGTGTGGATACTCCAGCATTCTCTTGTCCCGTGAAGACCGACTCAAACAAATCGACTGAAATCGGCTGAAATCGGCTGAAATCGGCTGAAATCGCTGGCTCGGCAACCAGCCAGCCGATAGCGGCCGTCAGCAGTGTGCAGAGCAGACCTGGCGTGGAGCCACGACGCCACACGGCCTGGTCTCCGAGCGACCGAGCACCCTGGGGTGCAGAGGCCTGGAGTGTGACGGGCAGGAAACAGGGACGTCAGGGAAGTAGAGTCAAACGCTGGTGTTAGAAGAAGACCGTGCTGTTCCCCCCCCCCGCCCCCTCTCCCCTGGCAGACCAGGGTCAGCCCAAGCGCTGCCCGAGGTCAGCAGTCCCTGGGGCCGGGGGCTGCCCCGCTCTGCTCCCGTTTCGGAGCGGACCTCCCAGCAGCGCAGCCGTCCCTCCTGGACAGCCAGACGCCGCCGGGCGACTTCAGCAGTTCTCACGATTTCCTGTTATTATTGGCGGGGGGACAGAGAGACCCCGTAGGACCGCCCCTCAGCCGCCTGGGCCACCTGCCGGGGACGGGGAGCCCCCGCTGGCTGCCGGTCCCGTCCTGGGGAGCTGAGGTGACGCCTGCCTCTGCCTCTCGGGGCGTCTGTGCCAAACAGGACCCCCCCTGGCGCTGGCCGGAGCGCTGCAGCTCACCCAGGTCCCCCGAGGGCTCCCCGCTGACGGGCCTGCGGCGCTGGGCTGAGGCCGGTCACGAGACGTGTGTTAGACGGGACGGGCGGCGTTTGGCCAGGCAGAAAAACGGAACAGTTCACGCGGCGTTGGCTTGCGTGTCTCCGCCTGGGAGCCCCGTGCACACGCCAGCCGTGCACCCTCGCTGGTTCCTGGCGTCGGCGGGTGGACGGACGGACGGACGGTCTGCGGAGAAAGCACCATCACCAGTGACCTCCCGCGGGACCACGGCCTCCGTCCGAGCCCCCGGATTTTCAGCCAGGTTGCCGTGAGCCAGGGCTTCCAACCTGCACTGAGTCACAGTCAGGTGTTGTTCCGTTGTTTGACACTTAAACAGTCTCGGCGTCTGACATCTGAGGAACACGAGGCGTCTGGAAGGACGTGTTTGACTCGAGCAAGTCACCAGGCCGCTAAGCTCCGTGCAAACACTTCACTTTCTGTCGCCAACTCACCGGGAAACCCCGGGACACGTGACTTCCCGGGACGCCAGCGGATCCCCCTCCGGGCTGGCTGGGCGTGCACCAGGACGATGCGGTGCTCTCTCGGTGGGTGTGAGAGACGCAGTGGGAGACGGACGGTGACCACAGCCCGGCGGGGGCAGGCTGACCGGCCGGCGTCACCGCTGCACTGCCCCTGTCCCCGTGTTCGACTTGGGGACGTCTCCGGGACAACGCCCGGGGAGCGCCCTGGACAGCGCCCGCTCGGAAATCCCACTGCTTCACGCCCTGCTCCCGTGACCTGGGCGCGACACAGAGCAGCCGAATGCAGACACATTTCTCCGGAGGAGCGGGGCTCCGTCCTGGACCCTGGGCATCACTCGCACTCAGAAGCCTCTGCAGTGACCTCCTGTGGACTTGGGGGTCAGCGGCCTGCAGGCTCTGCGCTCAGCTCTCGGTGCAGAAACAACCCAAACGTATCCTTCACCACTTCACTCAGCAATGCAGCCCTGAGGACCCCACGAGTCTCTCCCTGCCTGGATTTAATTCTCTCTATAGTGTGAAGGGCCATCTGACCCCCCTGAACACCTCGCTTAGAGAATCTGTCCGTCCCCCCAGGCTTGAGCATGTGCCCCGACAGGGAAAGGCCTTGTCTGTCACCCCGACTGCCCCCTGTCTCCTGTGCTGCCACCTTGGTCCTGCTGGGTCCGTGCTCCCTGTGCCCTCTGGCTTCCAGCCCCTGGCTGGGCTCCCTCAGCTGCGTCCCCTCCCCCGCCATGGCTCGCTCTCCCTCCCTCTCTCTCCCTCCCTCTCCCTCCCTCTCTCTCTCCCTCTCTCCTCTCTCTCTCTCCCCGTCTCTCTCTCCCTCTCTCTCTCTTCTCTCTCTCTCTTCTCTCTCTCTCTCTCTCTGGTTCCTGGCTCAAGTGCCACCACATCAGCGAGGCCTTCTGTGTCCACCTGGAGAAGCCACCTCATCGTCCCTCAGGGTCACCTTCCCTTGCCTGACTTTTCTCCACAGCACGGACAGCCGCCACCACTCACTGCCCCCTGCACCGTCTCTGCGGCCCCCCCCGGGACGGCCCTCTCAGCATCCTTCCCGGCTCCCGAAACGGCCGAGCACGCGGTCTGGTCATGCAACAAGCCTCCGTCGGACCGACACACGGTTTCTGTTTTCATGAACTTGAACGTCTGTGTGCCCGCCTTGCTACAGAGCATCAGACACATCCTGAGCACTTTCCGGCTCGTCACGACTACCCCCCTTAGAAAAAGAG
Organism: Phyllostomus discolor; assembly: GCF_004126475.2. NCBI lineage: Eukaryota > Metazoa > Chordata > Mammalia > Chiroptera > Phyllostomidae > Phyllostomus > Phyllostomus discolor. Next base: position 375,487 of record NC_040909.2, read on the forward strand.
AGAAGTGACGCCGGCTACGTTCTCGTGAAACGTTCGTGTTTCGTTGTCCGAACTCTCCCGGGCGGGCGTCTCAGCACTAGGGACTCCAGCTCACGCTTCCCGCTGCCTCCGGCAGGCGCGGTTCGGGACCTCACTCCTCTGTGCACCCCCGGGGCTGCTGCCTGGCTGCAGGGGGCGGGGGGGGCTGGCTTCACCAAGAACGTGCAAGCTTTTCTGCATTTGCGCTGTTGACCCGTCGGGCCGTCTGTTATTATTAGACCTCTCCCCCTCAGGGCGGGTTTGGGACGGTGAGCCCGCAGCAGACACGACCCTGCTGCCGTGACAGGCTGTGGGCACCCACCCGAGCCAGGCCAATGCTGATGGAGGCAGATGGGAGTGGGGCGCCCCGGAAGAGCTGGGACGCGGACTCGGACGGAAACTGGAGAACGGGCCCCAGCCCGAGGCTGCATCTCCAGCCCTTTGGATGGGAGCATCAGTCTGCCCCAGGGGCAGGGAGTCGGGGCTCCACCGTGTGCCCCCCGCCCCCCCGGGGGGAGAAGGCAGCCCCGCCCGGGAGAGCCTCCCGCCCAGGAACGAGAGGGCAGGACTCAGTGAAGAGTGTGTGCGTGTGGCTCTCCTTCACTGACGAAACCCAACGAGTAACCCTTTCCCCTCACGGGTGGCGGCTCAAAAACCCTTACGTACAAGACCCTCTCCAAGGCTGTGCACCGGACAGCCCGTGAGGAGGAGAAAGCCCAGGCCAGTGTCTCACGGCACACACGGAGCAAACTCAGACTGGTCACAGCCTGGACGGCGCCACAGGCCCCATCGGCCCCATCAGCCCCTGGCCCTGGCCTCGGCGAGGGCCATGCGGCTCTGACACGAGGAGCACAGACGGTGACCGTGAGACCAGGGCACACGGAGCCCCTGCAGGCGACAGTGCCGGCGCCTCCTGGAAACGCAGCCAGCCGGGCGGGAGAAGGACCCGCTTGCCGCCACCGCGGCCGTGGGCCAGAGCTGGGTGTCACAGGGTGGACGGCAGGTGGGAAGCAGAGACCGCGGTCATCTGAGCGTCCACCCGACGCGGCAGCCAGGGACCGGGAAGGACCACTGGGTGGAGAAAGGTGCTTTTCAAAGCGAGGGGAGGCGGGCACAGGCCTTTTTCACGGGCGGGTCCCGGCCGACACCCACTCGCTGACAAGCATGTAAGGGAACCCGTCTCTTCCCTTCCCTGGCCCCCGGCCTCCCCCGGTTCTCGCTCGCTTGGTGCTATTTTCAGCTGTCAACACCCGTGCTCCCCCCACACTGAAGTACCAGGATGCAAACTAAACAGCTACAGCTCCTCCTCTGAAAGGGCCACGCCCCGGTCTCCTGTTAGCTCCAGGGACGCGTGGTCACAGTGCAAAGTGCCAGCCCTTCACGCAAAAGGCGGCCGCCCGGGAAGGGGGGCCTCGCTCAGCAGCCTTCGACTAGACCCTGAGTGGCCGCGCGGACGGACAGAAGTGGGCGAAGACCCCCGCCGGCGACCGGCACCTCACGGGGATTCTTACCAGCCCAGGGTGGGAGGAGGGGAGGGTCATTCTGACGGACTCGCCAGCCCTCTGTCGCCAACCTTGTCCCCCGGGTCGGGGGCGGCAGAGTCTGGGGAAGCCTGGACCCCCGAGTGCAGCTCCCCTTGCTTCTGGACGGCAGCCAACCTGAACCTGAACCTGAACCTGAACCTGAACTGCAGTCGGGGGGTTTTCGGGGCCCGTGCGACAGGGACCCCCCTGGACGCTGTGTCGTTATTAACTGCTGAGGGTGGGCACAGGCGCCCCGCCCATGTGCTCGAACATGCAACTTCAAAACTCGGAAAACGAGGAGCCACAGTGGCCGCGGAAAGAGAAAGGGTGTCGGTGAGCCGTGGGGGAAGGGCGTCACCCACGCTCAGTCGGAGGGGCCCCTGTGGCTCGAACACCTGCCCAGGGTGCCCAGAACACGAGGATGTTTCCTCTGATCCGCACGGACGGTCACCGCCCCACACGAGCCGTTTCCGCTCGCTGCCCTCAGGCCGCACGCGGCGGCTGGGGCTGCAGCTGGCGCAGGGAGCCCCCCGCCCTGCCCGCCCAGACGCCCACACGGGTCCTCTCTCCGCCCTCTGACGGTGTCCCGGGGGAGGGGGGTGCTTCCCAGGGCCCGTGAAGGGTCCCATGGTTTGCACGAGCCACATCAGTGTCTACTCGTAAAAAGGCTGGAGAGGTAGTCTTACCCACTTTCTGAAGCCGAGCAGATGGAGATTCTGTCAAGGTCAAGTAACTAGCCCAAGGTCGAGGCTCCTGAATGTTGACACGGGAACTGAAGCCCAGGTGGGCTGGTGGGTCCCTCGCACCCAACGGTGATATGACAGAAATAACGACAAACGCACTTTGCATGTTTACTGTGCATGCAGCACCTCACGTCACCCGACAAGCTCCTGAGGCAGGTACTGTCATTTTAAATTATTTTCCTTGTCCTCACCTGAGGACATGCCTAAGGATTTTAGGGAGCGGGGAAGGGAGGGAGGGAAACGTCGATGTGTGAGAGAACCTGACCGGGAATCGAACCTGCAAACCTTCGGTCTGCGGGACCACCCTCCAGCCAGCGAGCCACCCGGCCAGGGCCAGCTGGGAACTGTCATACCTGCCCTTCAGGGCAAGGCGGTCAAAGGGCAGAGAGGTTTCGGCACCTGCTCAGCTCACACAGCAGGCGATGCGGTCGGGAGTCCTTCCGGGTCAGAGATCAGGGTCCCCGTCAGACACCATGGGGCACGGCATCTCCCTCGACGCCTTTCTTGTTCCTCGGGCCATCTTGGGGTTTGCCCAGCGTGTCCCCAGGTTGCTCCTGCACTGAGATCCCCCCACGGAATGGGACCCTTCATTCAAGGGCACACTCTAAACAGAAACCCCCCCACTCAGGTGTCGGGACACTATGTAGAGTTAAAAGCTCCACAGAACTTGTCTGGGGCACCCACAGACGGGGAGGGTGGTGGTTACTTATTTATTTTGCCCCGTATTTGAGCAAAGTGGCTCCCATTTTACAGGAAACTATTGTGGAAAAACGTGATTTTTTTCTACTCCATTTTTTTCCCGCTGTGAAGGTGCCCACGAGAACACAGCTGCTGCAGTCTTCTCTCTGCCTTTGTATCTGTTGCTAAACGAATTTACAACCGACGCGGCTCCGTTTGATTTTATGACTCACACTCCGACTTAATGGGGAATTGCTAAGTCCAGCCCGGTCAATAGCATCTTTAATAAGTGAGGATTGCCCATAGAGCACCAATTAATCACGACGGCAAACGTTCATCGCTCACACGGAGCTCAATGTGACAAATACACATACAAAATGCGTGGGGAAGGCGTTGTAAGTGTCTGGGAACAAACCAATGTGCACCTTGGATCTGAGCTCCATTTGTCGACTCCGATCGATATGATAATGAGGACTATTCTCTGGGCCTGGGGAGCAGGCCTGCCCGCCGGAGACCGGAGTGAATTTAATTGACACTTTCCTGAGATTCAGAATTGCCTCATCCGTGGAGCCTCCGCATGAATTTCCAATTCAATTTCAGCCTCCGATGGGGGCTCCCCAAACCTAAACACCTTGTCGAAGCAGCAGAAAGTGAATTACGTGGGTAACAATATTCCATCGAGCTGACACTCGGCTGCGAGCGTCCAAGGCGGCAAAACTGCAAATAAATCGCTAAGTCGCAGGGAAATTGATGACTGGTATCACTGGTTTAAAGCCAGGACGACTAGTTACAAAGAGAGAGAAGAGGAAGCCTCCCTCTTGCGCAGCACAGTTTACTGTTATGCTCAAGTTCAACACGGAGGTTGGAGCAAAACGCCGGCCGCGATCCCTCAACTTCAAATTAGCGTCAAGTTCGGGGACTCTGAGCGCGCGTGCGCAGCCCCGCTGCTCAGGGCTTTTTTTTAAACTGAGGTTTTCCTACTCAGGGATTTTTGAACACGTGTGGTCACAGGGTCACTGTACTACAACGCGCACAGAACTTTCCGCTGTAGGGGACGGAAATGAGTGCCTTGACCCCCCGAGGGGCCCCGCTGCGTCTGGAAATTAAACTACAACAGGGACCAGAAGAAAAGTGCCGCGTTTTATCCAGTGTTGACGCGCGCACGGAGACCGCACGGGCGAACGGAGACCCGGACAGGCAGCATGCGCCTTGCGCGCAAAGAATCGACGCGTCCGCGCAGCGGGGACGAGACAGGGTGGGCGGGGTGCAGGGGCCGTGGGTGTGAAGCGGCGCCCAGGCGGGTGCGGGAGACCGAACGGGAGTGTTTGTACGGGATGCTCAGCCCCAAGTTCCCAGTCCCTGGTAACAGCATGTCCGCTGTCCTCCGTGCCAGGAGCTCTGTCCTCAGGGCACATTCACAGCCCGTTTCGGGGTGGGCGGGGCCGACGCAACATCCCTGCCTCTCAAGCTCCTTGCCCTGGGCCGGGCGGCGCGTCCAGGACCCGTGTGGGGGTAGCACGTCCTGACCCCAGCACAGCTCACTGTCAACAAAAGTTGAAACGGCACGACCCGGGCGAGGCACGCTCTCTGCCACCTGGCAAACATCTTAAGCAACTCAGATACCATTATGAGAAATTTTAAAAAGGACCAGAGCCCACCCACTAACAGCTGCCCAGACAAAAACACCACTTGACAAGAGGTAAGAACACACCGTGTCCTTCTGGAGGCCTGTTTGAAAACCCCAGGAACCCTGACCAGAGAGTCAGAGCCCCTGGGGCTCCTCCCTGTGCCCTCGCATCCATGTGCCCCTCATCCCCGAGCCCCCACATCCCTGAGTCCCTGCAGGGAACGGTCCACTGAGAGCCGTGGCCACGCCTCAGGTGCACAGAGAACCAAGAAGCGGCTCCGGGAGGAACAGGTGTGGGAGGGGGAGGAGCGGGAGCAGCTTACCTGCCCAGGATCCTCCCGGAGCAGGAGCCCGGGTCTGGGTCGCCGTGGCCTGTGCCCTGGACGCAGGGTGGGGCTCACCCTCCCTCCACCGTCACCCATTGCTGAAGGGCAGGGGGCCTGGGACCGGCCTGCTCCACCTGCCACCGCAGGGAGGCCGGCGTCGGGTTTGCAGGAGAGGGGCCACCTGTGAACGCCGGCAAGCCAGGTGTGCTGGCTGCCTCGACAGGAACGTCCACCACCCAGATGTCCCCAGGTGAGAGTTTGTGGGGCACTTCCCCCCGCGCCCCCCAGAGGGCTCTTGGGGGCGGGGCAGGCCGAGCAGGTGCCGGCCTGGGGGAAGGCCGGGGTCTGATGCGGAGGGCAGAGGAGGAAAGCCTGGTCTGGGGGGCGGGCGTGGGCATCACCTGCCGTCCCGGACCCGAGGGGCCGTCCGCGAGCCCTGCCCAGACCCGGGGCTGTGGGGAGCCACCTCCTCTGCGGCTGGGGAGCCCTGTGGAGCTTGGGGCACTGTCCTGCTGTCCTCGCTGGCATCTGGTCCCCTCAGGAGGGCGGCCAGGCCGAGCTGCCCGGCCTCGGGTGCCGAGGTCGCCTCTGTGGCCTGCGGCCGGCGTGTGGATGCCTGGACCCCGGCCCCCACTTCTGACCAGAAACCGTCTCCACGGGGCGGCCTGTGTCCTCACCCTGCCGGGAGAAGAGCCCACCAGGACGGGCCGGCCCTGGGCTGACGCTCTGTCTCCCAGACAGTCCACCAAAGTGGGGGGCGGGCTGGGACCCCCGTGCCTGCCTCCTGCTGCTCTTCATCCTCGCAGCCTTCTCATGGGGAGCCCCGGGCGGTGCCCAGAGCGCATTCACGGGCCGTTCCTTGCTACCGCTTTGTCCAGAAATGTGGCTTTTCTGGGTTGAGATTGATTTTGTCCTATTCCACACTTCATTCCTCTTTTAACTTTTAGAAAGAAACTGGAAGGCGAGAGAGAGACAGAGGGAGTCAGAGGTGAGGCGCTGACCCCCCCCCCCACGGCGGGTGGAACAGCACAGGGCGGTCCCTGAGCACAGGCATCGCCCGCCCGTGCAGCTCTGGGCCCCGCGGGGTCACGCTCCCCCCCAAAAGCCCCCGCCCGCCAACGTTCACGGCTCCTCGTTGGAGAACCGTGTGTGTAGCTCAAGGTCGCTCTTCCCAGGGACCGACTTCCTCTTTCTCCTCAAATCAGTGCCTCCCGGGAGAGACGGGCCCGCCCGGCCACGCTCAGCTCTTCCAGGCGCGGTCATCACCAAGGTTCCACAGGTTGGTCATCCCAGGGGCTCACCTGACTTCCCCTGGCAGGCGGCGCCTCGCTGGATCAGCGGGGGCCTGGGGTCCTGGTGTGTGCGTGTTGCGAGCTTGTCATTTCCGGTGCACAGTGGGGATGTTGGCAGGACCGTTCTTGTGCCCGTTGGGAGGCTATTTTGTGATATTCGGGACAGAGAAAACCGACTCTCCACCAAACCCGAGTCCGCCTCCCCAAAGGCAACATCCGTTAGGAGAAAAAGAGTTCCCGGCGGGAAACCGATCGGCCAGGTTGGCTTGAAACATCTCCTTAAAACGAGGTTTACGTGTTGGAGGGAAGGTCGTCTTCTAAGACACAAACGTCTTCCGATTGTCAGCTATTTCCCGTGCCAGCGGCCTCCCTTCTTCTGTTTTTGGAGGTTTTCGGGAATGCGCCGCAGAAAGCGAAGTTGGCGCCGCTGCGCGGAGAAGGCGGATCTGTGCACGCACGGACGTGAACTGCTCGGGTGTCTGACCCCGGGCGCGCCCAGTGCGGCGCTCGGACCGAGCGGCAGTGGCAGCCGAGCCCGTCTGCCCGCACGCAAGCTTTCTCTGCGCGAGTTCTCACGCCTGGGCGTGGGGGGGGTGGGTAGCGCCATGGCCCACCCACGCCCGGTCCACATCTTGTGCCAGGCCTGTTTTGATTGGCTGCGCATCACTGACCATACCCCCCGCCGAAGGACAGGCCCGCTGGCCCTGCCGGGGTCATGCAGACGCCCCACCCCGCTCACACTGCGGAGTCCGAGGAGGCCGGGCCGCTCCCGGGAGACCACCCGCGGATTAACGTCAGACACGGCGACCTGGGTGCCGGCGAGGCAAACGCGCCGGCACCGCGCAAAGGCCCCTGCGTTATCCGCCTTCGAAGTGCCGCGGGAAATCAATGTATTCTTTTTTGTTGTTGGTGGTGGTGCTCATGGCACAAGCTGCCCACGTGAACGTGCTCTGTCAGCTCCATTGTGTGTGGGGGGAACAGTGTCTGGGGGCTCCAGTGGGGAGGCCCGGAAGGACCAGGCCCCTGCTGCCGGGGACCCGGCCCAGGGCCCGGCGGGTGGGAGGGGGGCACCCTGCCCACCCAGGGGGAGGGGCGTGCCGCTGCTCTGTGGGCGTGGCCGCTGCTCCCGCCCACTGCGCAGGCTCCTCCTCCGTCCCGCCGCGGTGGGTAGGAGGGTGCTTCTACTGGGGCCCTTGAGCAACCCGAACAAACAGAACCAGCCCTGCGTGGAGCCGGGTTCGGACTCCCGACAGGCAGGAGCGGGCGGCCAGGGCTCCCCGGGTCCCCAGAGTCGCAGCCGTCGGCTCGGCCGGCGCGTGAACAGCGGGCGGCGCCCAGCCGTGCGGGGTGGACTGCAGGACAGCGGTCAGGGGCCTGGAACCGGAGCCTGACCTCTAGCTCACGCCGGGTTTCTGCCTGAAGCGGAGGAGGAGGGGGGAAGGTTCACCAGACTCTCGAAGTCTCCGTGTACACGGGCCGATGCGGAGGGAGCGAGGAGAGGAGGTGCTCGCGCGTGGTCGGGGGGCCTGGGTCTCCCCCAGCGGCTTCTGGGTGCGCAGAACAGTACCCTGGAGCGGTGGCGCGAGATCCTCTCTTCTTTCCCCGCCCCACACCCCGACTTGTCGCCTGTCAGCCTAGGAGAGTCACGGAGCCGTGTCACACTGAGCCCGAGACCCTAGGACCCCGCGCCCTCCGCGCACCGTTAACTCGGAGCCGGGGCTCAGCTGCCGGGACTCTGCCCTGCAGCAGCGCCCCCAGTGTGTCCTCACTAGATGCCGGTACAGCCCCCCTCTTGTGACCGCCGAAAGCGACCCAGGCATGGCCACGGGTCCCCTGGGGCGGAACTGTCTCCAGCTGAGAACCACCGATTTAGAAATCTGGAACGGAGGTCATGGAATCCATCAAGTACTTTTTATCAAGGTGACCAAGGGGCGGGCTGCCACCCGGATATAAACATCTCGTCTCTCCTCGTCCCTCGCGTTCTGGCACGGCTGCAGCCGGTTCTTGGAGTCCACCACAAACACTTCTTTTTAAAGTTGTGAGAATACAACCCAAAGCTGCAAAACAGACCCTCAAAGGGGAGGCGCGGAGCCAGCTTCCAGGGGAGCCCCAGGATGCGCTTTTAAATGCAGATGCCTCATCCCGTCACCATGGCAACAGAGGGGGGAGCCTCTCCGGGCGGGCGCTCCAGCGGGACACCTTCCCTTTCAAAGGAGCCACAGACCCGGGTGTCCCAGCGCGCAGGGACACGCTGGGCCTTCCCTCCCAGGTGTCTGTCTCTCAGTCCTGGCGCAAGCCCTCGGGTTGTCAAGAGTGGAAACAGCTGGACCACGTTCACTGAGGCGTCACTCTGTCAAACGCCCCCCCCCCCCCAGGGGTCTCGGGTCCCTGGACCCTGGCCGGGGCAGAGCGGCGCCCCTTCTGCACGACTGGAGATCCCTGAGGTGAGAGATGAGTGTGTCCAGGACAGTGAGGGGCCAGGGCTCTGGATATGGGGCTCCGGGCTGGGCCCCGAGACGGGAGCCCGGACAATATCTGCAACAGTGGGGGCAACTGTTCTTATTTTTTCTGTTGTTTCCATGGAAGTTGAAAAATATACTGAGAATCACGTTTACAGCCAGAGGAATCTTTCAAAATTGCAGTCACAAGGTGCAAGACACCAGCGGTGAGTTTTTTCCTGGTGGGGTTAAACGCCTTTATTGGGGGTGTGTCATGTTCCGATTTTCACCGTCGCGGGTGATGACAGCGAGTGCAGAGGCTCGGGGCCTCGGCCTCCTCGGGCTCCTCCGGCACCTCGGCCGGAAGGGCGCGGGACCCAATGTCTCACTTTGGTGAACTCGGAGCTCGGAAGGCGAGGCCGATGGAGCCCACCGTCCTGGTGAAGAAGCGGATCGAGGCTGTTCTGGGCCAGCGCCTCTGCCATCCCAGACAGTCGTCGGAGAGAAATAAGACAGAAGGTGCGGCTCGCCCCCGTCCTCGGGGAGGAAGTTGTCCTTGCACCCCCGACGGAATCCCGCGCCGGCTTCCCGGGTCGGGAGCAGACGGCGCGTCCCGGCTGTGCCGCGCGGGGGCGAGCTTCCCAGCACCCGTGCCCCGCGCCGCGGCTCTCCCTCCGGTCCTCCTCTCCAGACCAACTAACTCCCCGTTCCCGCCGCCGCTCCCGCGGCCGCTGTCCGCAGTGGCTAGCTTTTCATTTCCTAACTGATGTGGGGTCTTCCTCGAGGTGCCGTGCGCTTTGTCGGTGAGGACGGCTGCACCGAAGTGAATTCAGAGCTCCACGAAACGCAACGCTAACGGCGCCTTTAAAGTCCCCGTTCGTGTAACCTGGGCGCCGTGTTCATTTCTTCTTCCGTGAAGAAACGCAACTCTGTCTCCTCACTGACATCCCGGCTTCCCACTCAGCGGGCTCAGGTCCTTGGGAGTCCTCACCCCTGCTGCTCCCTGAGGTGGCCTTCGGGCGCACTCAGATGAGTAGCAAGCCCGCCTTCACGCGTGGTGACCAACCCCGCCAGGCCCGGGGCCCGCGGTGACGCAGCCGCGGGCGGCCCGGCCAGAGTCCCAGGTGTAAACGGGGTGGAGAAGAGGCAGATGCCAGGATGCTCTGCACCCAGGGGAGCAAGTCTCAGGTGGATGCAGAGAGTTTTTTCCCACGGGGGCTGCGTGAGGAGGGGTCTGCAGAAATTCCAAGTCAGCTTCGGCCTTCATTGTTCAAAAGGAGAAAAATGGGAAAAGCGGAGGAGCCGGAGTTTGCTAAGGTCTCTCCTTCATATAAAGTTCAGCCATGCGCGCCACAAAACACACGATGTTCCACAGAAAATGACACTTTGTTGTCAAATTACAGGACGCGTACATCTAGGTAACTTTTTAAAGAGCCAAATACATTCTGATACAAGTTTGCTCCCCCGCGCCATCGGCTTCAGGTTAACTTCGGAAACGGCAGTGACTCTGAAGGCTAGCCATTGGCTTAAATGCTTGTCTCTTGAGACTGGAACAGGTGTTCATCAGCTTAAAATAAAAATAAAACATAAGTAAGCCGAAAGAAAGAAACCAGAGCCCTACAAAGCACGTAAGGCAGAACAGGCTGTTTGGGAACCACGGGCGTGCACGTTCCAGTCCGTGCAAACGCCCGCTTGTCCTCAAGGCCAGCTCCCGGCCGCCCGGAGAGCCTGCCCGGGAATTCCCGAGGGACCCCACTGCACCGGCAGGGAGACCCGCTTTTAACCAGAGGTGGGTGGGATCGTCCGCTTTCCCGGACAAAAGGAAGAGGCGCTTTGACGTGGGCCTGCAGGGTCAGGCCCGAGGCCCGGGGGGACTGTCGGGCGGAGAGGTGTCCGTCCGTCCGTCCGTCCGTCCGCAGACAAGCGGCTGTCCCTCAGGGCCGAGTCGGGAAGAGTCCCCGGTTCGCCCCAGGGGCAGCAAATGGGGCGCCGGGCCGATCGCACGTTGCAGGGAAGGGCAAGCGCCCAGTGATCAGAAATCAGCCACGCTTCGCGGGAATATTCAAAACCCCAAACTGATCTAAAGATGTGGGGGGAGGGGGCGCGTGCCCCACGTTTGAATACAGAGAGAAGTTGTGCCGATTTCAGCGTATCACGGGCCACAGCTGGTGACCGTCTGCGTGCGACCTGAGAAGTTCTAGAAGATCCTGAAGATCCGCTCTCGTCCACCCTGTACTCCGGGGCAAGAAGGGGGGGGGGGGGGGGAAGGGGACCGCGCTCCCTGTATCTGGTCTCAGGTCGGTGTTGCGGGTCACCTGGGAGACACTTCGGCTCCAGGCTCATCCTAGGGCAGCCGGTCACCGAGCAGGTGGTGTGACGGGCACATCGCCCTGTGACCGACCGGTCACCTTGGACACCAGGCGCCGGAGCGGCCGGAGCGGCATGTTGGTGTCCGAGGGCGAGACTCCACCAGCTCCCCCGTCACTGCACTTCAGACGTCGTGTCGCTGCGTGGTCCGAGATGTGACAGCGGGAGGCTGGACACGGCAGATGCGCCCAAACGCGCCAGGGGGTGACGTCCCAGTAATCCCGTCCTACGTTGAAAACGCCGTAAGGTGAAGACGCAGGTGTACACCTAGCCTAGGAGCATCCTCGCTCAGCCCAGCCTCCGCGCGCGCAGCGCCCTCCTGTGGGCCGGCAGGGGCACAACAGCGGCCGACGCAGTGCGTGCACCGCAGCCCGAGGGGAGCTGCCCCGCCCCCGCCCCCTACACCCCGCCCCGCCCCACTTCCCACGGAGCGTCAGACCGCACCCCAGGAAAAGACCAAACTTCCAAACTCTAACTACGGTTTCCGCCGGCTGCGTGTGGCTCTCACGCTGCCGTAAAGTCCAAAAACCCAGAGTCAGATCAGCCCAAGTCGGGGACCTCATCACCTCCCAACGGCTCTGCCTCCTCACACCGTCACCTTTGGGTGTCGGGATTTCAACCTGCGAATTTCAGGGGGACACAGACACTCAGACACCGCACGCCCCTTACCTGCCCTCGCCGGCATTTCTGCCGGGGCTGCGCCTGGCCCCGTCTGCGGGAAAGGGCAGCACAGTCCCCAGCCCTGGGCGGCTGCGTGTCCAGCGGCAACCTGGGGACCCGCCTCTGAAGCAGAAGGGGGACCCGAGGTGACCGCACGCCAGTCTCCCGGAAAACCCAACTTTGCCTCAGCCGACTATTTAGATAATGTTTCCTTCCCCATTATCTCTCTTTCTAGGCCGCTGAGCCACAAAATTGCTTGCGTGTGCTGAGAACAGCATCCCCCAGGAGACGGTGGAGACGGGAAATCCCCAGGAGGCCCGCCAGAGGTGACGGCTCACCTCCAGGGAGTACGGCAAGGTCGTGACATGAAGATGAACCCTGCAGGGGTTCGGCCGAGCCGGGGAGGGCGCACTCACCCACAGAAGCTGCTGAGGCAGGCGGCCCGGGAGGGAGGCGGGAGAAACCCAGTGTGAGGCCCTGGCTGGTGTGCATGGCCCAGGGGGTTGGAGGGTCGTCCTGGAGGCCAAAGGGCCGTGGGCTGGATTCCCACTCAGGGCACCTGGTGGGAGGGGACAGGATGCGGACCGTGTCCTCCTACCTGCAGTCGGGCCAGGCGTGGGCTCTGAGGAAGCCGGGAGAGCGGGTCCCAGCGTGTGGCTGTGGGAACCTCAGTGGCCCTCAGAAGGAGAGGAACCCGTTAGGGATTTGAACAGGCCCCTTGGAAGATGCAAAGAACAATGTGCTTTCTGTTCTTTCAAAACCGCAGCCTCCCTGGTGACCCGGGATCTGACTCAGGGGAGAATCACAGGTGTGGGGGGAGCGAGACGAGGCTCTCGAGTCATGGACCTGTCATACGTGAGGTTTTCACGCAGGCCGCTGGCCGTCGGATCCGAGAAAGCGAGCCAGGGAGCGAACGCCGATCACACGCTCACCCCGCGCCCTGCGCCCCATGTGGCCCGGCTTCGGCGCTGCTGTTGGAAGAGTCCCCAACTTCCTCCGGATTTCAGGCTCCGGGCGTCTGCCAGAGGAGTTCCCACCCACTTGTCACGGGAACCAACCCAGGAGACGCCGGTCACATGGAAAGCGGTAGGGTTTGCTGTGTGGTGGGCCCCGGAGAAGCTGGTGGACGGGGGCTGGGGAGGGGGCAGCCTCCTGCTGGGTGACCAGGCCAGTCGGCCACGGCCACGACACGGGGAGGCAGGGACCTGCCGAATGCACGGGGTGGGGAGCTGTTCCAGGTGAGAGCAGCGCTCTTGGGACAGGAGCATCTGCAGAAACCTCCGGAAGGAGGCGAGCGCTTCAGAGTCCATGTGGGTGGAACAGAGGTCTCCACGTGGCTGTGGATGGCCCTGGGCGTGGGACCCCCTGGACCCCGACCTGGTCAGACCCTCACCCTCGTCCTCGGAGACTGGGCGGCGCCTCGGACGCACCCCCTGAATGAGGGATCCGCCCCCACATGCAGGAGCCGGAGGCCCCGGACTCCCCTCCAAGGCACGTGTCTGAGTTAAAGCCTCCCCGTGCGTCATCTCCACCACGGGCCACGGTTGTCCAAACAAACCACGTTTACACGGGAGCGGTTCTGAGGCCGAAGTAAACAAAGTTCAGAGGTGACGACTAGTCGGGATGTTTAAGACTGCACTTCCGGTAAAAAAATTATTGTTATTATTATAGGAAACATGAAAAGCAGGTACTTCACACACCGCCTAAACCAGCTACCCATTACCTGAGATGCCCACGCAGTGGGGGCTACCGCTGATTCCTGGGTTTTTACATTAAAGCATTTTCGATCACGGCTGGCAGTCGATAGTCTATCAGTTCCAGGTGAACGGCAGTGTGGTCAGACACTCATGCACCTCACCAAGTGGCCCCACCGGGCACCACACACAGCTAGGCCACGGCGTGGATTATGTTCCCTGCACCGGCCTTCCCGGCCCTGGACCCTTCCACTGTGTCTGCTGTGCAGGCGGGGACGGCGAGGCTGGAGCTGGGGGTGGGCCCCCAGTGGCCCCGCTGTTCACCCAGCTGCTGGGTGGCCGTGACCCGCTGTCCACGGAGGGGGCTTGTGGTCGTTGCTGCCCCCTGGGCAGTTTGTCCGTCATCGTAAGAGATCAGTCGGCAGCAGTTTCTCTGAAACTGTAGGTTTTTGCTGCCTTTAGACATGTTCCCTTTGCTCTAGTTAAAACGTGATGTAACACACATTACCAAGTATCAGTGTGATAACTGATACTGAATAACTAACACTACCAAGTATCAGTGTGATGACTAATACTGAATAACTAACACTACCAAGTATCAGTGTGATAACTGATACTGAATAACTAATACTACCAAGTATCAGTGTGATAACTGATACTGAATAACTAACACTACCAAGTATCAGTGTGATAACTAATACTAAATAACTAACACTACCAAGTATCAGTGTGATAACTGATACTGAATAACTAATACTACCAAGTATCAGTGTGATAACTAATACTGAATAACTAACATTACCAAGTATCAGTGTGATAACTGATACTGAATAACTAACACTACCAAGTATCAGTGTGATGACTGATACTGAATAACTAACACTACCAAGTATCAGTGTGATAACTGATACTGAATAACTAACACTACCAAGTATCAGTGTGATAACTGATACTGAATAACTAACACTACCAAGTATTGGTGTGATGACTGATACTAAATAACTAACACTACCCAGGTAAAGCCTGCGGCTGCAACCAGAGGTGATGAGGCCCACAAACCAGGGTTTGCATGTGGAGATGCCAAATCCATCGGGTAAACTCTCTGAGACCACTGAGCATCCCGCTGTTTGGTGATTTTAAAGCTCTGCTAGTCAGTTCCTGAGTTTTGAAAGCATCAGTGGTTCTTGTAAAGTTACATCATTTCTGACCCTGCAAAGCAGGGCTTGGGACCCCAAATGTGGGCACCTCTTTAGAGGGAAAAATGTCTGTTCGTAGATCAGGAATTCGATCCGGGTGTAATTTTGGGTGTAAAATACGACTGCTTAAAATAGGTTTAACTTTACGGTACGCAGTGCCTAGTGAGACCAATGTTATTTTTAATACAGAGCCTTACAATGACTTTTACCTTCTAGACCATTTTTTTTGCCCGATACACACACACCTAGAATTGAGAGGGAGAATTATCCTCCACTAAATCTTATTCTTGAACTCATCTGGAGCAACCGCTACAGATTTCTTCTCCTCTGAAGAATGAAGACACACAGCATGCTTGGAGATTCAATTTGTGCTAGAATAATCCTAATCGATATCTTTTAAGGCCCTAAATAGTTATTTTTCAATAAGTGTGTTCATGTGCGGCTGTTGAGTGTAATAATGTATACTTCATTTAACCGACCTAAATGCCAAGAAATTATCACTTTAGAGCTTTGTTAACTAATTAGGCTGCTTTACAGATGCCAGGAGGAGCATCTCGAAGTCTGGTGGACACACCCACCTGTATGGACACACCGACCTGTGCGGACACACCCCTGTCTCGGGCAGCCCGGGCTGAGCACGCTCAGTACGTGTCAGCCACCACAGTGCAATTACACAGCCCGTGGGCCTGATACAGAAGTGCACTGCAGCATGGGCACACGTGTGACGTGTTTATTCAAGAAGGGGTTTGTCTGCTTGGTACTGAGCGGTCCGTTCAGACTTGTGTTGTTGTCCACGTTCTGCTGTACCTCTCGTTTTGATTCCTTCTCGCTCTGTGACGCAGAAAGAAGGGAGCGGCAAAGGCCATTTCCGCATCCGATGAACCTGTCTGTCTCATCTCCTGTCGGCTCCGACCCCTGAGAAGTCGCCCGCGCTCCGAGAACACGGCACCCACGATGCACAGCGGCGCTTCCTCTGCACGGAGAAGAGACTCAGGCACAGACGCGGAGCGGGGGGCTGCACAGAGTCCAAGGCCGGCTCCACCAGCGGACGCGCTCCAGCCAAGATCCTGGCGCGTGGGGTCCTCATCCAGGCCGCAAACTGCGTCTCACGGTGAAGTCCGCATTCCTTAATGAATGCATGTAGAAAGCAAGAATAAAGAGCGAAAGTTTCCTTTTTAACGTGGACAATGTGATTGGCTTTATACGGCTCTGTCTCCTGAGAGTCACCTCGGGTCAGAGCGCACCAGTGAGATGACGGGGGAAGTGAGAGGTGGGGTAAGTCGACAACAGATCCGGTGGGACGACGCTCTCTGAGACGCTCGTGTGTCCGTGGGTATTTGTGCACGAGTCTCACACGGCAGGGACGAGGGCGTCCCGTTCTGAAACTACCTGCCCCCCATCACCCCCTGACACTGGATTTAGTTGTTTAATGTCGACGGAAACACAGGGGACCGTGGAGGACCGTGAGAGGTTTTCTTCGTTTTTGCCCCTCCCTCGAATTAGGCAAATCCCAGACGGACATTGGAAGGATGCAAGAATCCCGTTGTGTTCACTCTCGCTCTTAAGGCAAAGTAGCACGTGTGTCTGAAAACAACTTTCTGGTATTTCCCCCTCAAGAGCTTCATACGGGCGTACTCGGCTCTCCTTTTGGCTGGCCCGGCATTTCGGATCGGCATTTCCCTCCTCGTTTCTCGACGATGAAGCACAATTACGGGGTGAATCCTCTTCGCTGTGACCGTGTGATCACTATTCCTGGATTCCAGCAGCAGATGGTCTTAGCAACGGCACAGCCTCACATCCCTGGCCTCGGGGCCAGACCCACGGAGCCCGCCGGCCTGTGGAGTGCAAGTGGGAGTAACCACAAGGAGCTCCCACCCACGCTCCTGGTAAGCACAGAAGGAATTCCGGAGACAAAGCCTCCACCCTCGGCTGCCCCGCCCTTGCGCCTGCCTCCCGACGCCCGGAAGACAGCCGTGCCCTGAAGGTGCGGAGCATCGAGACGCAGGAGCCCCCCCCCCCCCCCAGCCTCTGAGACGCCCCACTCCAGCTTCCGCACTTACCCCACCAGAGAAGGAGACACCCAAGTCCTGCCAAAGGCAGTTTTACTTGGGATTTCTGTTAAGAACAATGAAAGGCATTTCAGAAATGACATCTGGGGCCTGCATTCCCTGACTCATTTGATTCGAGCACCAGTTCTGTACGGTCCGTTGGGGGTACGAATTCTTAAGAGCATAAGTGAACACCCCACCGCTGGCGTCATCCTCAGGGGTGACACACTCAGACCCCCCCCCCCCCAGAGCAGGAACGAGATGAGGAAGCCGGGGCTGCCACCACGTCCATCAGCCAAGAGCGAGGGGTTCCGCCCACAGCCTCTACACGGGGGGAAGTGATGTTGGCATCCAAACACAAAAGCAAGATCCGGAGTTATAAAGTTGTCTGCATCCACAGACAATAACCTCCGTGCAGAAACCCTCAGCTGGAAGAGCTGAGACCCCACAGCTGCTGAAGAAACACCTTGGGGGGATTCTTCCTTCGAGAGCCTGAGCTGGAAATGGTCGCTTGGCTGCGACACCAGAAACACAGACAAGGAAAGGGAAAACTGGTAAATTGGGCTCTGTTAAATTAGAAAACAACAACAACTTTTTTTTTTTAATTTTAAAGATTTTATTTAGTTAGTTCTAGAGAGAGAAGGGAGGGAGAAAGAGAGAGAGAGAGAAACATCCATGTGCGGTTGCTGGGGGCCATGGCCTGCAACCCAGGCATGTGCCCTGACTGGGAATCGAACCTGTGATGCTTTGGTTCGCAGCCCGCGCTCAATCCACTGAGCTCCGCCAGCCAGGGCTACAACAACTTTTGTGCATCGAGAGAAACTAAGGAGAGTGAGAGACGGCCCATCAGATGGGAGAAAATGTTTGAAAACTGCACCCCAGAGACACAGAGCACCCCTTCACTCGGCAACACCTGAGGCAGGAGGCTCAGGAAGCTGCACGGACACTGTTTGGAAGAACAGAATCAAAGGGTCGACAAACGCGAGAAAAGATGCCCGATCCCACCGGTCCTCAGAGAAGGGCGGAGCGAACGCTCAGTGAGGCGGCGCCTCCCGCTGTCGGGTCAGCCGCTCTCACCAGCGAAGGGGACACAGCAGACGGTGGTGAGGACGCGGGCAAGCCGCACCCGTGGGAGCCGGCGGGGACGTGGAACGGAGCGGCCGCCGTGGGAAACAGCTGCATGGTTCTTCGAGCAGCGAACCAGACCTTCCACGCGGCCCGGCGACTCCCCCTGCAGGCGCGCGGCAGGCGGGGTTCCGGCAGATACTTGAGCATCAGTGTCCGCGTTCAAACAGCCCTGGGGGGGGGGGCGGGGAGTACCCCACCAGAGCAGCAGGTAAACCGGGTGCGACGATATGTGCGTACGACGCAGCGTTATTCCGCCGCACGCGGGGAGGGTGCCCCAACACCTGCGGCGACAGGGGCGGGCCGCGGGAGCACGCCAGGGGAGTAAGCCGGACACGGGAGGCACAGAGCGGCGACCCTCCTGGTAGGACGTGCCCAGACTCGGCAGATTCGGGGACAGGGGGCGGAAGGGAGGTTCCCGGGTGGGGGGGGTGTCTGACGGCGCCCTGAGGGTCAGATGCCGCCCAGTGGTGCGCTGCACGCAGAACCGGGGAAGTCCGTGGTAGGGGCGTTACCACGGTTCTTAAAAATGCGCTGCGAGGATTCCATATACCGCTTTTCACTGTAAAGTTCATAAATAATTTTTAAAATTTAAATGTATATTTTTATTATGTTAGCTTAGGAAAACAGTGCGGCATTTCATCCATATGTGTTGCCTAGAGATTTTCAAAGATGGCCGGGAAAGACTATCAATTGAATCTTATCACCATGGCGTCTGTCCTGGTGCATCTTTAATGTGAAACATAGAATCCAAAGCCGTAGAAATTCCCGAGTTAAAACCAACTTGCACAGACACTAATAGACGTGGGATTTAACCTAAAATCAATCAGTTTCTTTAACGACCCTTGTCATCCGCCACCATTTGGAGCGCATGCAGTCTAAGGTGAAACTCTTAGGAAAGTCCACACATGAATTAGGATGTTTAGCCTTGAAATGGTGGCCTAACATAAAACTTATTTTGAAAATAAAGTAACCTATAATGGATTTCCACCTCCCAATCTCAACATATTTGTCTGTTTCTTTTTTTTTTAAAGATTTTATGTATTTATTTTTAGAGAGGGAAAGGAGAGAGAGAGAGACATCAATGTGTGGTTGCTGGGGGCCGTGGCCTGCAACCCAGGCCTGTGCCCTGGCTGGGAATTGAACCTGCGACACTTTGGTTTGCAGCCCACGCTCAATCCACTGAGCTACGCCAGCCAGGGCTGTCTGTTTCTTTCCCTTTATGAGTTTTAACTAATGAGACTAATGAGACAAAGACAAATTGGCTTAATGCTTAAAACACAAGTTTTAGGTACATTGTGAAGAATTGTAAAGAGCATTGTATTTAGTTCACTTTTTCTAATATATGCAGAAGGAATATCAGTCAGCATTTCCAGGGTAAATAAACTAAAAATGTAAAGGGTATCCGATTCTACTCTGTATACTCACAGTAATTCTTTGAAGATCAAAACACTGTGTCTCGGTGACTTTGAGAATTTAAGCAACTTTTCTGTGATAGAAATCTCACAGTTTATCTCCGAATACTGGAGCGCCCCTGGCTTTGAGAGAGCGCAGATGGGAAACATGCACCGTGAGATACGACGGTGCCCACAGAAAGTAACACGGGACAGTCCATCCCAAAATGCAGAAAAAATAAAAAGAAGAATGTCCCCAAAATATTACTTCCTAATTGTCTAAATCCCGTGTGTAACCCATATAAATTCTGCCAATCTGAACCCCAAGTTTCCAGGTGTTAAACACTAAGTTGCTGGAACAGGCCAGTGCCCCCCCCCCCCCCGGCCCCCACCCCCAAGGGCTCATCTCCAAGGCCCTGGCTGACAGCCAAGGGTCCAAACCAGCATCGCTTTCGGCTCCTGGAGGACGAGTTACAAGTGAAAGCCAAACCTTTCATTTCGCCGTTGGAGATAAAATCACACCTGCTGCTGGGGATCAGAGAAAAGCAGGAAGCGCTTGTTTGGGAAGATCGTGGGGCCTCGGCGGGTTTGGGTGCGATCAATGTGTATCGGGCGTGTTTAAATGCTCTGATAAGAACGCCTTTCATCCGTCCTGGTTCTGATTTGCAGAGACAAGGCAATTACAAAGAAGAAAGATTGGCAAGGGGCCACCGCAACGGTTGGCGTGCCTCGTCTCCTCTCCGTGGGCGTGCGGTCTCAGATGCCCAGCAGCTCGTTTCTAACCCCCGGCCTCGGCGGTGCCAAGTACGCCACCGAACAGATGAAAACGCGTCTCCGGCACGAAGCTGTGGGCTGGCCTCGCGTCTGCTCCCGGGTCGGACCGGATCCACCAGCAGAGCAACTTCTCGGATGGAAACCACATGTCTGACACTGGAACCGTGTCCTGTCGGCTGACCGGGAATGCTCCCTTCAGAACCCCCCACGAACACTCGAGGTGGAGGTGGGCTGCGGCCTCCAGGGGCAGAGAGCTAGCCCACCAGGCAGGAGACGGCTCCCTGGTCGGCGGCAGGAGCGTGGCCTCAGGCACGTGGCTCGTCTGCACGGGGGCCGCTGTCTGCTGGAGACCCTGGGCTGGCGGCTCGCTCGTTCGCCGTTTCAAAACGCTCGGGAAGCCGGTGCCCGAATACCCAGAGTGATCGGAGCCCCCTGGCTGCGGCAGAGCTGGCCTCCCTCGGCCAGTTCCGGGACCATTGGACTGCCACCGCCACCGCCACCGTCACCCACCCACCCACCACTGAGCTGTGGGTCAGGCGGCGAATTCCACTCCCGACAACCAGGGCAGGTATCCAAGGAGGTATCGTTGGAGAAAACGTGTCATGCCCAAGGACAATCAATTCCCCTACAAATTTAAATTAATGAGCACTCAAATAAGACTTCAGACGGCTTTCCAACTCAATAAGGCTGTGTTCTCAATCTGAATCCTAAACGACAATAATTGGCAGTAAGACTTAATATTTAAGCACCGATTTGCATATGAAGACTTGGTACTTGTCCAAATTAAGCAACGGGATTTATAAGATAAACTGTGGCTTAGCGACTCCCACTCTGAGGAGGGACTCGGTCCCCACAGGCAGCCCGGCTGGGCCCCGGACCCCGGGGATCAGGGATGAGGCAGGAGGCCTCTCAGCAGCCTCTACCAGCCCCCCCGCCCCCGTGCAGACACCCAGAGTGCCGTGGCCAGCGCCGGAGGGGCCGTCGTTGGTGAGTCGTTGTCAAAACGCAGTCCGAGACAAGTTTCAAATGAACCGAACACAGTGCGTGCATTTAATTCATTCAAACTGTGTCTTTAGGGCCTGGAATGATTAATTCATCCCATGAAAGTAACCAGGCGATCTCGGGGCTTCTTGGGAAGGAAGCCACACATTGTTCAATGAAGGGGGCCCGGAATTAAACCACAAGCCCCCCCCCCCTTCTCCGACGGTCGGCATTCTGCGGGGTCGTTAACGTGGAAGTGCCCCCCCCCCCCCCCCCGCTGGCTTTCCCTGGATGCACAAGCGGATCGGAGAGCCCACTGGATGTGAGACTGACTTTGTACAGATGGTTCTTGACTATGAAGCATTTTGAACAGTGTTTTAAACGTGTAAATAAGAATATTCGTACGTTAGCAGAAAACCAAAGAACTGGCTTGTGTAGTTACAACGACTAAAGCAGAAACGTTTCTACTTTGGGGGAATCTCAGTGTTTTCCAAATGTGGTGTAGCTGAATACGTAACGAGGCGAGCATTGTTTGTAGAAAAAGAAAATCTGGAAGCCTTCAGAACTAAGTAATAATAAAGGTAACAATGTATCAAACCTGACGTGCATGTGATACAGTATTTGGAGACCTAACTATAGCTTCACAATGCTTGCATTAAAAATAGCAGTAATCGAGAATCAATGAACAAAGTATTCATCTTGAAAAACCAGAAAAAGTGCAAATTAATCCCCAGAAAGTAAATGCAGGAAAGATATATTTGACAGTTTAGACGATTTAGCATAGTACATATTTCTTGAAAACCACTGATTACCAAACTCCGCACAAGAAACCCTTAAGTCCAGATGGTTTTAGCAATAAGCATTTCCAAACATTTAAAGAAGAAAATGTGAATTTCCAAAAAAGAACAGAAGTTATGCTGATCTCCTTGTTTAAAGAGAACAGCATAACTTTGACATAAAACCTGACAAGAACATCACAAGAAAGAAAATTACAGGGACAATCTTTCTCATCAGCAGACATGTAAAATCTTCAGCAAAATATTATGATGTCTCGTCCCAGGAAGGCAAACGCTCCCCGGTGAAGTGAGGGTTCGTGGGAGCGCCACGTTGGTTAACACTTGGAAAAAAAATGTAATTTGACACATTAAGCCCAAAAGAAGCCAATCATATCATATCCATGGGTGCAGAAGAAGCTCATCTTAAAATTTAGCACACTATTCAAATGAAACGCTCAGCCAAAGTGGAACAGATAGGGCTTTTCTTCGTCTGATAACATGTTTTTAAAACTACGGCAAAGACGATTCAAGGTGACGAGTTCACGCTCTCTGCCAGCGGAAAAGCGAAAAGGGCGACATTTCCCGTCCCACCCATTGTGTGGGAGACCGCCGTCCCCCGCCCCCCCAGACCCCCCAGGCCCCGCCCCCAGGGAGCAGCCGGGAAGGCCGGAGGCGGCCTTGGAAAGGGACGAGGGGATGTGCCCGCCCACCACGACAGTGCCCGCCCACGACAGTGCCCGCCCACCACGAGTGCCCGCCCACCGCGACAGTGCCCGCCCACCACGAGAGTGCCCGCCCACCACGACAGTGCCCGCCCACGACAGTGCCCGCCCACCACGACAGTGCCCGCCCACCACGACAGTGCCCGCCCACGACAGTGCCCGCCCACCACGAGTGCCCGCCCACCACGACAGTGCCCGCCCACCACGAGTGCCCGCCCACCACGACAGTGCCCGCCCACCACGAGTGCCCGCCCGTAGAAACTCGGCAAGGACAGATCTCGGGTCCAGGGTCACGCCCTGGGGGCGGTGGGGACCGTTTCCGGGCAGAGCAGGTCATCACGCCCCCTTCCCTGATCTCGCGGCTCTCCACGCTCTTTGAGAATCTGCTGAGCGACGTGGGTGTCGTGTGTACTTCAGGTACATTACACTTCAGAGGATGTACATTATTGAGCTAACGAGAGAATCACCTTCCCAAGGTCACACTGTTTCAAGTGGAAAACAGTTTCAGGAAGCAGAGCTTGTCTTTGGCCTCAGTTAAAAACAAATAAGCCGCCCTGGCTGGTGTGGCTCAGTGGATTGAGCGCGGGCTGTGAACCAAAATGTCGCAGGTTCGATTCCCAGTCAGGGCACATGCCTGGGTTGCAGGCCACGGTCCCCAGCAACCGCACATGGATGTTTCTCTCTCTCTTTCTCCCCCTTTCTAAAAATAAATCAATAAAATCTTTAAAAATTTTTAAAGTACATAACTAAATAAATAAGCTCTTTGAGGTGGGCCGACCCGTCCACGCACCCACAGCATAAAGACCCCCCCCCCCCCCCCCGTCTGAACCCAGAACTTTCCGAGGTCGAGCTCACGTTCTCGCCCACGGAACTTCACATGTTCTGTGCTGTGTCATCTCACGGTTTTTCGATCTCTCGACGGTGTGCGTCTGTTCGAGAGTCTGGGTGACAAACACACGTGACCGTCTAGTTCCCAATCCTTGTGAGTTTACGGTGGCCACGCCTTCCGACAATCACGTGCCCAGAAACCTCACACCCGGGGAGACGAAACGGAGCCCACGACGTATTTCACGTACGTTCACGCCAGATTAACTCCGCCTGCCAGGTGTCTGAGCTGCAAAGCCAGACGCAGGGTCCAGGTAGATGGTGCACCACGTGCACGATGCGCCCTGACCGTGCCCGGTCCCCCCTCCCCGGCGTGCGGGCGGCCCCGGGCCGGCCCGGCCACTCCCGAGACCGAAGGTGCACTCTTCTCACGCGTGGTGCGTGCTGAGACTTCAGAGGCAGCGAAGCACAGGAGACAGATGAGTGTCCGTGAGACATGGGACGCCGCGCCAGAGGGACCGAAGTCGTGGCCGGAAACCAGGGCTCCGCAGCACTTCGCACCCCGTCTGGTTTCCCCCTCCCCCAACGGATGGAAGCGCAGAAGCCACTTGCTGGCCGAGGCCGCACACCGAACCCTCCCCCCTCCGCGCGGAGGGGAGCCGGCTGGCTGGTGCGTTCCCAGCACATCTTGAAATAAACTCTGGAGGCGGAGCTGCACCCAGAAAAGCTGTGCAGGAAGCAGCAGACGCAGGCAAACAATGTAAATTTCCCATATGTCCCTGCATTTTTTTTTTAGTTCCAAAGGGGGAATAACGCTAACATGTCAAGTCATCATCTGATGTCTTTCGAAACCCACGCGTGTTTCAAATGCTGCATCAGGCCTCGTTATTTCAAGCCTGTTGAAGCTGCTTTGAATCAATTACATTTGATTAAAAAAAAAATCCCCAGCACGTTTTGCCTCTGCCCACGAACTCCCTGCTGGAACTTGCTGCCAGAGTCCCCAGCGGCAGAGAGTCCGGCTGTCATCCGTGGGTGACACCTGTCACCTGCCCCTGCAGGCGGAGACCGTGGGGCACTTGGGGAACTCAGTTATGAAAATGTGCGTCGACCCTCCCAGCCTCAGCCCGCACAGCCGGACACGGCTCGTGGGACAACCACCTTCCTCATCACCGAATTAGAACATCACACTCGCCCTCACCGACACGGTTAATTCTCCTGGGGAAACAGAAAAGCTGGGCCTGAACTGGGTGGCCCATTCTGTGAGGGGACTCACAGACTCCGGGCTGTTTCCACTCATACACACACCCAGGGGTGCTCTTTCCGGTTAATAACTCACAGAGAGATCTGAAAAGATTTCTCGTCGATCAGAAGGCCCCCAACAGCAAGGCCGGCACCCGTGGGCTCGGCGGGAACACCGCGCAGTTCGTAGCCTGATGTGGGCGCTCTTCCCCCGATGGGTGCTGGGGTCGGCCCGTCCGAGCTCTCAGCTGGGCACCCAGGGCCCCGGTGCCCGTGCGCCGTGATTACAGGCTCGGCCTCGGCATCCCTCCCGACACAGACACCGGCCTCATCTCCCGTCTCGGGCGGCGGGAGGCAGCTCCTTGCCACGGCGCCCGTCCACACAGCGTGCGAGAGGGCGGGCCCTTCCTCCCACCTGCCTGGATGTTCTCTGGACCTCCACCCTCCTCGGCTTCGAGGTTGCAAGGGGCTGCGAGGGTGATTCCTCAGGGTCTGGGCCGGCATGGCTTTGCCAGGGGGAAGGTGACCTCGAGGCTCGCCGACCGCTGGTGAGCACCTGCCTGGCGGATTCCCGGGGGCCGGGCTGCGTCGGCAGCCGCCATCCCTGCCCCTGCCCCTCTGCGGAGCATCAACGCGGATTCCCACTTGCTCTGAACGTGCAGTCTTCAAACTGGGCTATCCTCGCTGAGGAGTCGGCTCTCAGAGCTTGACCACGGGACAGAAGACCCAAGGGCCCCCTGTGAAAAGGCCCGGAGCTGCCTGCGCCCGCCCACGTGGACCCCGGACTCAGACCCTCACCCGCGGGCTGTGCAGGAGCCCTGCTTGCACCTGCCTTTCTCCGGAGCTGCCTGCGCCTTGGACCCGAAACCCAGCCGGGTCCTCTCCTCCATGCACCCTCGGCCCGAGGCTGTCCTCACATCTGCCCCGCCTCTCGGCCCAGGGGTTCTTTAAGGATTCCTTCACCTCACCCATTATTTCTCACGGCTTCAGGTATGGGCTGCTCCCCGCCCTGATTCACACACACCTGCTCCACGGGCGGGAGGGCAGACCACACTCAGCCCGGACGGAGCCCGAGTGTCGCCCCTCACACCGGAACAGACACCTCTGCAGTCGCCTTCAGATTCAGCAGAAGTTGCTCTTCATGGGATCCTGTCCTACTACTTCCTCTTATTGATCCCTGGTCGATTACACTCCCGAGGGCTCCCCGCACCCGGCGCTTGAAGCCACGCAGCTGCCCCCGCGGTGGGGTGGCTGGAAGGTTTAGGCTCCGGAGCTGGCCGGCCATCTGTCATTTTCACAGTCCCTGGCCTCAGAAACACGACGGGCCCACACCCGGTCCCTGTGAGACTTTTTACTGGGTCTCCAGCCCCTTAAGCAGTCACTGCACCTTCTCTAAGTGCTCACACGCCAACCCCGCACATTACTCTGGACTTTGTCTGGCCGAGGGGCAAGCATACTTGAACCCCCAGGTCACTGAGGTCGTGCGTTAAGAGACCGTTCAGGTCACAGGAGGGGGGATCCCACCACCCCATTCCCCGACGAGTCTCTAGGTGTGAGCCCCCACTCACGTCTGCAGAACAAGTGAATTAAGGTGACAGGTTTTTTCCATACTCGGAATTTCTCGGTCCATTCGATAGCCCGAAGCAGTAAGGACGGTTTTAGTTCCATTTAAAGATGAAGAAGTGATGCACTTACTTCCAAGCTGCAGGGTGGGTGCGGACTGCTTACTGGAGATCAGCTCTACACGTGCAGGGAGGACAGGAAACAGCAGCCCAGGAGGGAGGGCCAGACCTCTTGAAACTGTGAGACCCCCCCCCCCACCGCCCCACAAAGTGCAGCCACTCACTCCCTCGGGCCAGGGGTGAGCACCTTCCGCAAGCCGGGTGCCGCGGTGGGTGCCGGGGGGATTCTGGGCAGCAGGCAGCCGGGCCTCACCCCGAGGTCAGTTCCGCTCCCGGTCACAGCTGTGAAGTGAGTGGGGCGAGAGGCAGAGTGTGGATCCGTCCGCACAGGCGTCCGAGTGGACGAGACCCTGCACCACGTGCAGGCGGCGAGGGGAGGGAAGCGAGCCAAGGCAAGACAGAGGTCACCCAAGGGGGCCCGGCCACAGGACGAAACGGGACAGGGCTCCCTCTGCAGGTGGGCAGCTGGCCGGGCGGGGCCAGTGGGAGGCTCAGGTCAGAGGTGACGAGCCTCTGACCTCCAGAGGGGCTGCAGAGAGATGCTCTGTTGCATCCCAAAGGAGAGCGTGGCTGAGCACCTGTGCATAAAACCAAGGTTCCGCCTCACTGGGGCGGGGTAGAATTAATGAATTATAAAGTCAAGCAAGGTTTCCCATTGGTCCAGATCACAAAGATCTTTTTAATTTTTTTTTTTTTTTTGCACCCAGGCTGCTGAATTTCTTTCGTCACCCCAGGCTTGTCCAGGGAGGGATCTGAAAGGCCACGTAGTGAGGATGTCCAGAGAGTGACCGGGGGTGGAGCTCCACACTGCCCTTCCCGGCCCCGGGGGGCCGCTCTGCCCGCCGACACACACGGATGTTCGGCCGGCCAGCAGGACACATGCCCGCTGCTGCCCCGAGTCAGCTGTGCGTCTTGAACTCACCTGTCTCCCCTTGTCACACACTTTGACCGATTTCCCGCGCTCTGGGAAAGTTGGCTTTTACTATTTTTGAAGATGGTCTTGTTGTCCTGAAGGAGGAGCAGATTTGGGGGCCCCCTGGGCACTCCCGAGGGGCTTTTCCTGGTTTGGTTTTCCATTTGTGCATCCGGTTAGTTTTTTTCACTGCTGTCAGCACACGGCTTTCCTAAGCAGGTTATTTAACTAGTATTCCCCTTATCACCTGATGTGGATGTTAATATATTCAAGTAAAATGACCGTGTCTACGAATATCATGAGATTTTTACTCCATGGGGTGGAGTTTACAATAAACAGACGTTTACAATGAGAATGTTCGCTATGCAGCAAGGAGATTCCTATAATAGAACAATGGCAGATGGCGGGGTCCGGAATTCTGAAAAGTGCAAAATAAAGGTTAGAACGCTGTGATCTAAAACAATCATATTTAGTTTAATAGAAGCATTTAGGTGCATGGGAAGACTCACAAAAGATAGAATAATTACAATAATTCATTGTCTTTCTGCAGGAAACCACATCATGTGTCCTTTCAATGGGGTGGAATTAATGAGGCACCGTGAAAGGAGAAAGCCAGGGCAGGCGCGTGTCACTGCCCACGCGTGGGGGTGTCGGGGCGGGCCGTCCGGCTCCCGTGTGGGGGCACGGAGCCGGAAGTCCCCCACTGGCAGGGCCAGGCCCCTGGGGGCACCCGGCACCTGCCGGCACCCCCGCTCCCACACACAGTGTTCCCGTGACACCAGTGCAGGCGGTGAGGAAGGTCCCCAAAAGGCTCACCCGTCAGGAGTCTCAGAAGGGACCTGGTTTGGAAATAGAGCCTTCGCAGGTGTGATGAGTTAAGGTGAGGTCGTGCTGGGGGCGGGGGG
Source organism: Phyllostomus discolor (assembly GCF_004126475.2). Classification (NCBI taxonomy): domain Eukaryota; kingdom Metazoa; phylum Chordata; class Mammalia; order Chiroptera; family Phyllostomidae; genus Phyllostomus; species Phyllostomus discolor. Next base: position 403,433 of record NC_040909.2, read on the forward strand.
GTCTTAAACACACCGTCTGGCCTCCTCGCAGGAGAGCGCGCAGCTCACGGAGATGGAGATGCGCATGGAGAAGGGGGCGCACGGAGACGGGGGCGGGGCTTGGGGTTGTGGCCCAGAGCTAAGGATCACCGCGGCTGCAGGCGCCCGCTCGGAGCCAGGGACGGAGCCAGGGGCCGGCAAGGAGGAGAGGCTCTGCCCCGGAAGCTTCCGAGGGAGCCCGGCCCCAGCGCCTGGGCCTGGGACATCTCGCCGCCCCTGGAACCGGAAGATAAGTCCCTGCGTTTTAAACCACCCAGCTTGTGGCGCTTGTCGCAGCAGCCCTGGGGGACTAGGGGACCGGAAATCCCGCAAGTTATGGGAAATGTAAGACATTCTCAAGGGCAAATTCAACCAGACGGGATTTGGCGTTATTTCCACCTCGGGCACCGGCTCACTAAAACCATCCCCTCGCTCCAGCTGTGACTCCACGGCACTGGGGATTCATAATTCTACACGCACCGCTTCTTTAGGCCTATTTAAAATACAGCACGCGCGTACCGACGCCTGATCTGTGTTATTGGCGATATCATTCAAACCCTCTGCCCTTCGGTTTCTCGGGGAAATGGCATGTCACCTCCCACTCAGTGACAGGCATCCTGGTGTGTGTGTGTGTGTGTGTGTGTGCGCACAGAAGTCTGCGTGTGTAGAAATGTAGATTGTTACCGAGCAAGAAAAATCTCTGCATCCAGGAACCCTATTTTGTCATCCTTTATGTCACAGACAGTAACAGCTCGCCCGTCTCCTGAGGCCCCAGACACTGCCTGCATCACGCCAGGCATTCTAAAAACGGGTGAAGAACTCTGTCTGCCGAGCGCCAGAATCACACAGTGTTCGAGCCGGAGAGGAGCTGAGCAAGGATGGCACCACGGCAGCACCTCCAGCTTCCCTTCTGGGGACAGAAGCCCAGAGGGGTGACGGCCACAGTGAGACCACAGCCCGGGTCCCAGAGGGCCGCTGTGAGAGAAGCCGCGGTCACTACTAGGGGAGGTCCAGGCGGTTCCAGCCAGCGGCACAGCATTGGCTTTGGGGCTGACCCCCCGGGACAGAGCCTGACTCCGCCCTGTGCCTACTCAGTGACGCCAGCCATGAACAGGGTCTCCCTGGACTCAGCTTCCCCCAGCGGGACGGGTCGGACCACCACTCCCGACATCAGCGTTGCGAAGAGGCCCCCGTGGGCGCCCACACAGGCCCCAGCGAGGGCACCGAGGGGTCTGTGGCTCCAGGACCGAAACCCAACAGCGCCGGCACCATTCACAGTGGCTGCTCACCGTGCGGTGCGACCTCCTTCCACACCTGTCTGCTCTACACTCTGGGAGCCCCGGGTGTCCCCACCGAGGCACTGCCGACGGGTGCGGTGGGTGACCTGCGGTTGTGGGTGGCAGCCCTGTGCCCTGTAGAGCGCTGAGCGGCATCTCAGGTCCCACATGCCTGCAGCACCCCCAGAGGGCCCCCCAAATGTCTCCAGACACTGCCAGACGCCCCCCCGGAGTGCAGCGCTTCTGATTAGGACCCTCTGCCCATGTCAGGTTCTCGGAGGGCTGGGCCGGGTCTGAGTCACTAGGCTAACCCTCAGCTGCCTGGTCTCCTGCCCCCGTCTGAACGTGTGCTTGTAACTGGTTGCATCAGCAACAATCGCAGTGCGGCCCACTGTGAATTAAAACACTCGGTGTGAGATGACAGGGTTAGCCCACCACCGCGACCCCCCGCGGTGACCCCAGGGTCTGGCTCGGCTTGGCTGGGCAGGCGTGAATGAGTGAATGTGGGTGGAGACCTTGTCCCCCTTGTGAGCGGCGAGAGGTCTCCGCGGGCGCTGAATCCCGACCGGCAGGAGGCACTGTGCCGTCTGCGCGCACGCGGCAAGAAGAGGCCCTTAATCTCCATATGGTGGCAGAATCCCGTCTCGTAGAGTCAAAAGAAACGGAGGTCAGGTCCAAAGGGACACAACAGTGGGAGGACCCAAGCAGAGCTCGCTGCAGATCCCCCAAACGCTCCGCACGCACTAACCCCTGGGACGTCACGGAGTCCCAGCGAACAGCGCTGGAACGGACGGAATTCATTCTCTGTTCCAGCCCGAACCCTCAAGTCTGTTCCCTAGGGTTACACAGACGCAGGGGAAAGGGTGGGATCCAAACAACCACGACGATGGAAACGCGCGCCTCTGGAGACGGCCGAGACAGCCGCCTTCTGGGGGGCGCTGGGAGCAGCAGGGGGCTCGCCACCTGCGGGAGTGCAGACACTCGTCCGACCTGCGTCCGTCTCTGCTCCTCAGATGCGTGCGCGCACCCTGACTGCGTGCGCGTGCACAAGGGCGCTGAGGCCCGGGGGCCCGGCTGGAAAAACCAGCCTGTTGCCTGAAGACTTACCACATTCCCCAGACGTCTCAGGTCAGGCCATAACCTGCTAAAGTATAGCCAGTCCTGTTACTTTTAAAGATTTTATGTATTTATTTTTAGAGAGGGAAGGGAGGGAGATAGAGAGAGAGACAGAAACATCAATGTGCGGTTGCTGGGGGCCGTGGCCTGCAACCCAGGCATGTGCCCTGACTGGGAATCGAACCTGTGATGCTTTGGTTCGCAGCCCGCGCTCAATCCACTGAGCCACGCCAGCCAGGGCCTGTTACTTTTAAATGGGTTAAAAATATCAAACGTAACCGCGTCTTGTTTTAGGAAAATAAAAACTGATAAATGCGTCTTAACACACAGTATTCCCTTCAAACACGTGAGCTGCCAACCACCGAAGTGTAGCTGCATCCCCCCAACCACGCAGGTGCACATGAACCCCACAACCACGCAGGTGTGGACGAACCCCCCAACCCAGTGAGCGCTGGTGTGGGCGAGCCTCCCCAGTGATGTTCGGCCGAGCAGCTCAGCTGCAGCAGAGCCGGCACGAGTCCCTGACGCAGAGCCGCTCAAGGCCGGACAGCAGCGCCCTTGGCCTGCGGGGCAACTGGGACAGAGGATGAGGGGCTTTGGGGACACGGATAATGTTCTTAAAAAAACAAAACAAAACTGTGGGTTCCATGGACACGTTTACTTTGAGGTAACTCACCATTCTTTACCTGTGATATGTACATTTTTCTTTGTGTACATTTGGAAACATTTCTGAAAACAAATGGCATAATGCATTGACCTCTGAACAAAGTAGGTATTCAACAGGCATCTACTGAATGGAGGACAATTTAACAATTTAACATTGTCCTATTTCATCAAAAACCCTGTTCGGATACCCAGCTTCACATTCTCCGACTGGACACTTTGTAGCCTTGCAGTGACACACTCTGAGAGTTCCCCGTTTCCGGTTTGGATCCCGGCAGAGGGTGCCCGGGGACCCAACACTCCTCTCGGTGACTCTGGGCAGGGCTTCTGGGTGGGAGCCCGCGGCAAGCAGGACACAGAGCGGTGGGTGAAAGTCTGTAGGAGAATCCTGGGGCCCGCTCCCGAAGCAGGTGGGTGGCACCAGGGTCTCTGGGGACACAGTGCAGGGCCTGGCCAGGCGTGAATCCACAGAGGTGTGAGCTGCCGCTTTGGGCCTTGGCACCAAGGTCAAAGTGGGGCAGCAAGGAAAAGCCACAGAGAACCGTGGGTCCGGGCCCAGACCCACAGTAACCGTCTGAAATTGTGTTGGGTGCCCCTGGCGGTCTCTTCAAATGTACACGCCACAGCTGCCTTCGAAGCCGCTGCGGAATCTCCAAATACTGACCATCGGATCCACGCCGGTCCCTGGAAACGGCACCTGCGTGCACATCGACATCATATCCTTCCTCGCTAAACCTCAGAAGCAGGTGGGATGGCAGGTGGGGCCCTAGAATGTCCACGTCAAGGATCCAGAGGGCTCAATGTTTGCAGCTTTTAGCTCTGAAAATGTGGACACCTGCCCTGCAGCTGCCACAAGTCCGACTACTGGCTACTTAACTCAGGCGGCCATGGCTCCCGAGTTGAGGGGGCCGTGTGGCCCCATCTGGGCTGGGAGCGCCAGGGGTCCGCTCGAGGGTGGGGGGCAAACAAGCAGACTGATCTCGTGTCACTTCCCCCCTCGACTTGTTCATCTGCAATTACCTGGGGGGAGGGGGGCGGCCCGTGGGATCTGGGCCCGGGACCAGCTGCAGCAGCAGCCTGAGACTGGCGAATCCAGTCGGTAGCAGCAGGAGCGTGGAGCAGTTTTCAGACGTGTTCTCATGTGCCGTGTTGGGCATTGGGGTCCCGCTGCCGCCACGAGTGGGTGGGCACCTCGGGATGCTCGGCGACCTTTAGCGATTCTTCTGATTAAGTGCTGTTGTACCAGCAGATTCGACTTAATAACTCCAGCAGACACGGCTGTTAATAACTTCACAATCCATTGCTCTGCTATTTTTAATGCACATGAAATTCAGTACAAGTTTCTCTGGCTGGTGGCTTCCATGAATCACATAAATTAGAGGGTAACAAAGGCACGCATTAGCATTTGTCAGCCCAGATGCACGATTCGGCACTAACCACTTTAATATGTACTACAACCTCTCCACCCGCAAGTTAAAAAGCCTTGCGATTTTTCAGCCGGCCTCGTAATTGAATGGGTGATCTCAGCCTTTGGATAAAGTCTCGCCCTGATGGAATCTTCATTAGATTCCCAGGACTAGGCAGTTGGTGCCGCTTGTTCAAGTCCGCCGACTCCACCAGGGGAAGGAGTGTTCCAGTGAAATCATAAGCAAAAAAAAAAAAAAAAAGTCAAACTTGTCTTTTGGGGAGAAAGTGCTCGTTTCATTATTATCACAGAGTACACTGCACAGGCATCTGACCACCGACTCCCAGGAGAAATGGCCGCACCCTGAGCAGGCCCTGGAGCTGAAAGTGTCCCACGGCCAGACTGGCCCCGACCGGCAGCCACGTTTCCCACGGGACAGGGTCTTGCTGACTTTCTAACAAATTCATTTTTTTTAACGCCTAAGTCTCAGGTAGTTGATTTTTTAAAAAGATTTTATTTATTTATTTATTTATTTTAGAGAGGGAAGGGAGGGAGAAAGAGAGAGAGAAACATCAATGTGCAGTTGCTGGGGGTCATGGCCTGCAACCCAGGCATGTGCCCTGACTGGGAATCGAACCTGCGACACTTTGGTTAGCAGCCCGTGCTCAATCCACTGAGCTACGCCAGCCAGGGCCCAGGAATGCATTTTTAAGTGAGCACTGCAAATAGTTTCAGGAGTTGAACGAGAGAACCTTTCCATTTGTAGGGGAGACTTTTGGGTTGTGCCCTCTGAATCATCGTTCTGGGGATGGGATTTAAATCCACAACATCACGTCAGGGTTCAGATACGTCCCAGGTGGTTTTCAAAGTCTGAATGGGGAGGTGCGGGCCTGGAAGGGAATCGTCGGACAGTCGCCAAAGCCCGGAGTCTCCCGTGGGAGGCAGGCGTCCGCGAGAGGGACCCAGAGAGCCCCGCGCACGCCCTGAGACCCCTCTGTGGCTTTGGGGCCTTGGCTCCAGTCTGGGAGGAGCGTGGGACAGGAGCTGCTGGTCGTAAGGGAAGAGCAAGGATGAGAGACCGGCGGAGGGAAAGCTGCCCGTGAACTTGGTGGGTGGTCACGGGTGAGGCGTCGTGCACCCCAGCCCTCTCGGCCTGGAGAGGGGTCTTCGGTGAGGAGGGTCTCGGGCAGCCGTCAGCAGGCAGGCCTTGTCGTGTGGAAGGTAACCGGGCATGTGACGCGCTGCTGTGCTGGTGGCTTTCGGGCCTCCTCCGTGGGTCACTAACGGGGACGCACGTGACTCCAGGGCCCACAGAACAGGCCTCTTCCCTGCACCCAGCTGGCGAGCGGGCCGGCAGCTCACTCCCGGAGCCCGCAGCGTCGCAGTCGAGTCAGAGGAGACTCGGACCCCCATCACGCACGGGACCACCAACGCGCCCACTCAGAACTGACCCCCGTGCGTTCCACCGTGACCGGCGCACGCAGCTGCCCCTGTGCAGCCCCGTGCCAGTTAACGCTCCTTCCCTTCTGGAAAGCAGAGGGCGAGAGGCACAGCCCTGCAAACAAGCGAGTTCAGCCCCCTCTGCTTTATTCCGGGAGCCGACTCCCCCCGCACACCGCCGCACCCACCACTCTGCGTCTCACTGCTGCCCGCCCCACGATATTCTCTGCGCTCACGCCATTGCGGCTCTCTTTTAAAGACACGGGCCACGCAGGCAGCCGGTGGTGCCTGGATTCCCCCCGACACTCCGAGTCTGTCCCGAGGTCGGCCCGCGCGCGGCGCTGGCCCCGCACTGTGTGACGTCACGCGGACAAGCACGGGCGCCTGCAGCCCCCAACACGAGTCAGAACGATATGGCGACTCCCGCTCATTCACGTTTCCTCGGAGTGACGTCCCTCCGTGGTGTCGCATTTGACGGACCGACCTCGGCCTCCTGGGACGATGAGGCAGCCGCGGCACCGCGCACTGGCTCTGTGGCTCCCCGGTCTGTGTTTAACGGGCTCTCGACGCAGGCCCCCACCCAAACAGCTCGGTGACGCACGCGCACACACGCCAGGCCGCGGCCACTGAACCACTCCGCGCTCTCCTGCGCCCTGGGCCCTAGGACGGGACCCGTGTCCCGTTTCTGGGTTCAGGGTGCTCAGCTGGTACTCCTGTGCATCTTTCCCCCACATTTACAAGTTTCTGAATTGTTAATGCACACGGGCAAGATTGTGTCTGGGCATAATCTTAAACAATGGGGGTTGCTTGGAAGTTCCCTTTGTAAATTGCTTTAAGACCCTGTGGAGTCTTTGGAAGGGCGAGGTTCTGCCCTGAGTTGGCCGGGCCCTGCACGGGCGGTGCCTTCGGATGCCACAGGCGAGCGGCGGGGATTCCGAACAGCCTCGGCAACTTAGTCCAAGCTGCTGTGTCCATTTCTGCTCCCGTGGCACTCTGGATGAGCAATGTGACAGATACTCGGCTACACCAGTTTCTTCTCCTAAAAGATGTTATTGTAGCCCTCGCTGGTGTAGCTCAGTGGATTGAACACCGGCTGTGAACCAAAGTATCGCAGGTTTGATTCCCAGTCAGGGCACACGCCTGGGTTGCAGGCCACGGCCCCCAGCAACCGCACATTGATGTTTCTCTCTCTCTCTCTTTCTCCCTCCCTTCCCTCTCTAAAAATAAATAAATAACATCTTTTTTTTTTAAAAAAAAAGATGTTATTGTTTCCCAGGTATTGTGGAGTCTTTTAGATATTTCAAGCAATGCCTTGGCCTTTCTCATATTTCATATGCATTATTTTTGCAAGTGGGCAGCAATGGTGTCAGAAGAGAAAAGGTGTACCTTTGAATCCTAGAGGACACTCTTAAACTAAAACATGACGTCAAAAAAACTCACACTGGGAAGGCATCGAGGTACGAAAATGAAGCCCTCGTGTCTGGCTGCCCCTCGTTCCCTCCCCTCCCGGCCGCACAGAACCCACCACCTCAACCCTTCAGGCCCTAGGGCTCCGTCCCAGGTGGCACCCAGGGGAGCAGCGGCTCTGCCTCTCCCCTCGTTGCCCACACGCAGCCTGCACTGGGGCGGCTCTCTGAGCACACCTCTGACAGCAGTCAGCGCCAACAGCCGTCGACTCATCCGCCCGAGACGCAGGTATCCAGCACCTGCTGTGACCAGCCCTCTCTCACAGGCCAGGGACACAGCCCAGGCCCAGCTCTCACTGCACATCCCCTGACGGGAGGAGGAGGAACGGAGACACGCCAGGTGCTGAGGACACCTAAGAGTGCCCAGCTGAGTGAAAACGAGGGCCTGAGCAAAGGGGGACAGTGTGTCAGGACCACGTGAGGCGCTTGGACGAGAGGCCATGTCAGAAGGGACCAGGAGATGAAGGAGGAGGGACCCGAGGTGGTCCCAGCAGGACGCTGAGGGGCAGTGGCAGAAGTGTCCCCAGTTGGGAAAGCCTGGCGAGGACCCAGTGCAGCTGGAGCCCCGGGATCGCAGGGACCATCGATGATGGGCAGGTGGGGACAGAGACCGGAGGGGCAGCCCCGGGCGAAGTCACCGGTCCTGTCCCAGGCCTCATCCCAGATGAATCCCAGTGCAACCTCCAGTCATGACCAGGAACAGGGAGCAAGACAGCAGCGCCCCACAGCTCGTTTTGAGTTTACGGGGTGAAAACTCCTGCCCCCCAAGACTTGCACAGGTGCTTCTCAAAGGAGGGCAAGAAAATGGCCGGCAAACCTCAGCAACGGGGCTTGACCTCCAGCGTCACGGGGCAGGCGGTGCAGACGAAAAACCACAGTGAGAGGGGACGGCCGAAATGAGACTCGGTGACACCCCGAGTCGATGCGGGTGCAGGGCGAGTGGACGGACGGCTGCAGATTGCTTAGACTGTGCATCGGCTCCGCCACGCGGGGAACAGTCTGAGAGCTTCCTTGAGAGCCGTGTACATGGGCTCCGGCCACCCAGCGCCCCTGCCTGGGGCTGCACCGAAGCAAATGTGTGTGACCTTCGACAGAGACCTACCAGAACGCTCACAGCAGCACGACCCACACCCGCCAGAAGGCCGAAACGCCCCCACACCCTGACCCCGAGTGTGCGCTGTTGCAATGTGTCACATCAGCCTGAGACTCCACAGTCAGGGGCGCACGCGGACCCAGGCTCCAGGCAGCACGGGTGCAAAACAGACGTAACACTGAACCCCAGAAACCAGAATCAAAGGAATACCTGATATGAAGTTTTGTTCAGGCAAAGTTCAAAGCGCAAATGGAGCCAGTCTGTGGTGTTAGAGGTTAGGGTGTTCTTCCCTCTGGGAGGCTGAACTGGGGCAGGGGTCAAGTTCGCTGGGAGCTGACGCCGTCCCAGGGGCTTGTCCCACTCTTGGGCTTGTTTTCCGGGACAGGGAATGGAGTTGCACCAGACAAACTGTATACTTTGCCATGCGCACGTCAGAGCGAATACAAAGTTTACTTAAAAAAACCCTGAAAATTCTCGGCTGTCCTTAAAATCCCACTAATTTTGGATTTCCACTAATTCCACCTTGCTGGCCCATTTACTAAGTTATTATGCTTTTACTAAAGCACTTTATTTCACGGGTTGGGAAGAAAAACATACAGAAATTTTAAAATATATAAATAATACAAGGACTTTTTGTCTTCGTTACTTACATCATCTGTCGCTGTTCACGCACGCTCTCTGGGAGCCGTCGAAAACGTCTGCTGTTTCTGAAACGTCTCTGGATGATAAACACACGCGGTGAGCTGGGGGCGCGCTCGGCAGGTTCTCCAACGCCCTCCTCCTGCGACTCGGGGTGTGCCAACTCGGCTCCCGGGCCTGCAGCCGGCCAATGAAAAGCTGTTGGAAAGGGCTCCACGGTGAGGTGATTGGTGGATGCCACTTCGGAGACGTCGTTCTCCACCAATGACTGGCGTGGGGGCGGGTGTGCGGGAGGGAGGGGCCTGTGCGGCCCCGGGAGGGAAGGTGTTTTCTGCTGGCAGAGGCTGGCAGAGGTGGGGGTCACTGTCTGCAACCCGCCCCCCCCCCCCCCCCCCGCGGGGCGGCAGCGGGGAAGCAAAGCTCCGTCACCAGGACCCAGACTCACGAGCGACACCCGCGTCTGGGGCCAACAGACCTGTGCCTGTCCGCGTTCTTGCAATGGACCCCGGCGCCCCAGCACAGAACTCGCGGGCTTAGCGCAGCGGGCCCCGAGGAAGGCCCGGAAGGTGGGGGGGGGGGGGGCGTCACCGAGCTGTGGAGGTGGCCTCCCCCGAAGCTGGGCTTCCACGCAGGTGCGACAACCCCTGTGCTCGTTTTCACCAGGTTGTCGCCGGAGTTACATGGGCAGAAACGGAAACATCTCCCGTGTTTCGGGCACGGTGGCTTCTCTCTCGCCCTCCTGAGAGCTCGCCGGCTGCCCCAGGCCTGGCCGCGGGCTGGCGGGGCCTGCGGGTGGGGCTTCAGCCTGTTCACCTGAACACCTGGTCACGTGAGAGCCGCGTTTCTAAATCATTTTTCACCATTACCCTGCCCCCCATCAATCTCAGGGAAAGAGCACTTACGTTTAAATGTATTTAAAATTGATTGACCGATGGACTTAATCTATGCAAACTTACGTTTGATTACTCCCTAAGGAGAGGTTGTGTTCTGGCGTATCGGGTGAAGAAGCACCCCCGTGCGCAGTAAGTATGGGGGTCCCGGACCCCACGCTCCTCGTCCCAGCGGCCAAGACACGCAGGCGGCTCAGTGTCCGTGACCGAGGACGGAGGAGCGGATAAGGAAAAGAATAATACGCACTTGAACGTCGTTCCGCCGCAGAGGAAGGAAGCCCCGCCTGCCGCGGCTCAGACGGCCCACGGGGCCCCGCGCTCCGGGAGGTGCGTCAGACGGGGCGAGGCCAGCCCTGCACGGCCCCACGGCGGGGACCCAGACGCACAAAGCCCACAGAAATGGGAAACGGAGGCTTCCCAGGGGCCGGGGGGGCGAGAAAAAGGGGGGGCACGGTCAGGGACAAGCGTCCACTCGTAGTCAGCTCTGGGATGATGCGCAGCTGGTGGACCGGGTCAGTGACGCCATGTGACGCGTTTGCAGCGGCTCGCAGGGGAGAGCTCCCCAGCGGCCACTGCCCCGCCCCCCCGCCCCCCCGCCCCCCCCCCCGCAATGTCGTCACGTGACCTGGCGGCCACTGCCCCGCCCCCCGCAATGTCGTCACGTGACCTGGCGGGGAGGTTCCAGAGGGGCATCGCTCTGCCGCGTGTCCGACCGTCACACCGCGGCGTGGCGTGCCTTAGACGTGCGCCGTGGCGCACGCCAACTCTCTCAGTTCAGCTGGAGAAAATCAATGAAGAGGGACCCATGTGCTCGGTTGGGACTCATGGCTGAATTTCGCCCCCCATCCACCCCCGGAGCGGTGGATGGGGGTGGTGTTGGTGGGGGGAGGGGGCACCTCGTTCTAATTGGTGAGCGGCTCCCTGACACAGAAATGGCGGTGCCAGGACTCACCCTTCCCACGTGCACCCTCCGGCTCCACAGCAAGCAGAGAATGTGCACAGACACAAACATTTACAAGTTTCCTTTATCACATGCAACTAAATATTAAGCCTGGATTACAAGGGGTCTTTTTTTTTATATTTCATTTGCATGTTTAAAGGAACACACATCTGGCCCTGGCCAGGGGGTTCAGTTGGTTGCACCCCTGGTCCCCAGAGTTGCAGGTTCGATCCCCAGTCCGGGCGCGTACAGGAGGCAACGATGGATGCCCCTCTCTCACCTCGACGTTTCCCCTTCTCCCTGCCTCTCTCAGAAGTCAACAGCCGTGTCGTATCCTCGGGTGAGGGTTAAGAGAGAGAAGGCCCTGTGCAGCCTGTCTGCCCTGGAGCACTCACATCCTCTGAAAGTCGGCAGGAACATTCTTACAAGAGGCGTCATCAGGCAGCTAATGAAGAAGGAGTCCACGAGCAGCGTGCCACGGGGCGCGTCGGAACACTAATTGGACTGCACGCAGAAGTGCCTGCTGGCGCCTCCCCGACACCTGCTCCGTGGCTCCAGGCCTGGCCTTGCTTCAGTTTAGCGACCCACGCTTCATCAGGAGACCGCGTGAGCCTGGGTAATAAACCCCGGACGCCGGCCTGCTTTATGTTTTCCACTTTCTACCTCCCGTGCACATTTCAGGGCGGGCAATGTCCTTTCCAAGGAGACCCGTGGAGTGGCCATGTGGGCCCCCTCCAGGCCGCGGCTGACCGTGGCCTTGGCTTCACTTCAGAGGATGGCAACAGGCGGTGGGAAGCTGTTCGGTGGGGGTGGCAGGGCACCCCCGGGGGGGGGACTTCTCCAGGGCTGGGGCCCTGTTTCTCTGCTCTGCACACAAACGGTGTCTCCAAGGTTCATCGCCGTGGCATCCTAGCAGGGGCTCCGCTGTCTCGGGGGCACTGCTCAACTCCCGAAATCTGACCGTGAACACAGTAGAAGCACCCTGGCCAGGTCCGTGACCCCGCCCAGCTGGCCACCTCTGCTGGAGGGCCTGTCGTTTCTCAGAGGTGCTCCAGGGCCAGAGTGTGGGCTCTGCCCACACATCACTCAGGGTGCCCGTCCCTGGCCCTGCCCAAGACCCCCTGCATCGGAGCCTAGATTCTCCCAAAGTGCGCATCACTTGGGGATGCGTCGCCCCAGAGCACTCCACCACGGACAGACAGACTGGACAGACAGACAGGCATGGGGGCCCACTCAGCCAGAGCTGTAAATTCCTGGACACACTCCTGGGTCGCAGTAACCGACGGCTCTTTGTCCTTCGCTCACCGCAGTCTCCTGCCACCTGCTCCCTGGGGGCACCTGCAGCTCCCCTGTACCGTTCAATCCACTTCCTTCCTTCAACAAACCCTAAGTGTTGCCTCCGTGCACTTTCTATCCCCCGTGTCACATCGAGATGCGTCAAGATTGAGGAATGGCCACCTTGGGGGGCCGGAGTTTAAGAGTTACTTGTTGTGGTTTGAGGGTGATTCAAGACTTCTGGCCAGAGAGTGGCTGCCCATGTCAGCAGCTGGAGTTCGTCCCAGGCTGGGTCCGGCGGCACCGAAAATGGCGGGGAACCTGGCGCCAAGAAACTGAGAGTTGGAACCCAAGGGCAGAGGGACGGCCTGCAGATCTAGGGGAACTGAAGAGGCCGTCAGCATGAGCAGGGGGGCGAGAGTGGGGTGTCCAAGGACACATGTTTCCTATGAGTAAGGACTGGGCTTCTTGGGTGGGGTAGGGACCGGTCTCCGTACTCAGACCGGGGCGGGGGAGGGGACTGCCGTGCTGGTCGTGGGACCATTAATCCCCGCACGCACTTGCATTGTGTGCGTCTGCCTGGGAGTGCCACTTGTTTTATCCCAAAAGCAAACAAACAGCCAAGGGAAGGCTGGGAGGCGAGTTCAGCTCCGGGCCCGAGCGGAAAGGCCAGCCTCCTGCAGGCCGGGCTCCCCGAAGCTGCATTGGGGCCGTGCGCTTCTTGGGGAGGATGTCGAAGTCAGGGGGGAGGGTGAAATGAACCCCTTAACACACAAGCACAGCAGGATGACCCTGGGATGCTGCCGGGACCCTCTTCTCGGTCATGTAGCAGGAGTGGGCCCACGGCCGATATGCACCTGCTGAAATTCATCTGAGAGGGACATTGTTACAGATGACCTGGATTATGTTAGAACTTTACCTTGAAGTCAGAAATTTAACATATTTTCATCCTCCCCCCGTTCATGTATTTTTCTCTTTAGTGAAGATCTGTAACTTCCTTTCAACAGTGGGAGGGGTAACGATTCCTGGACAGGCCCTCAAGGAGAGTGGCCTTCTGCACTAGTTTTGAGGCTCGAATAGCCCGAACCCCTACAATCGCTCTGGACCAGCAGCTGCAAGCAGGTAGCAGTGGTCAGAAGGAAAGCTCTATGTTTCTATAAAGCACGTCATCACGGACCAGAGCACATGTGGACTCAGGACGGAGCCACACACACACGCTGTTCTGGGACGAAAACCTCATCTGTACACACAAGATCTCTGAGCATGCTGATTTTAAATCGGCACGGAACTCCACCGCAGACGCTGCTTGTAATGCTGGCGTCGTTCTGTCTCCAAAGACCTGCTCGGAAGTCAGAGCTGCTGATCACATTAACATGTACCAAGGCCACCTGGAAAAATTAAACCATGTCAGCTCATTAACACCAGCGGCATTTACGTGGTCCTGCAAGGGGTCACAGGCACTAGACAGGCCCTCGGGCGGCGTGGAGACTTGCCTTTGGGGGCTCCGTGAGCGAAGCTTCTGTTTTGGTCTGGCGTGCATTTTGCTTGGTGGCCTGGGATGTCCGTCAGCACTGGGTGTGCCAGTCCCTGGACCCTGCGATCTCATCCTCAGAGCCCGAGCCCGCAGATAGGCCCACAGCTTGGCCGGGGCACTCAGAAAAGACACACTGGTCGTAGGGAGGAGAAGAGGCCTGTGGCTCGCTTCCCTCCGTTTTTAGGATTCCTCGGGGTCCAGGAATCCTAAAGTGTCCATCCCAGCCTCTGGCACGAGTCTGGGGAAGGCAGGAGAGGGATACAATGCGGGGTAATGGATCCTTCAAAGCGCAGAACCGGACGCAGCACCTGGAAGGTTCTCGACCGATAATTTCCACCCTGAGCGCACCCACACTGCCCCTGGGAGGCCCCGCGCTGTCACAGGTGAGGGGCCTTGGCCATGGGTGTCCAGCGTGTGGCGCCTAACTGGGGCTCCAACACCTAGCCACTCAGACCCTGCGTTCCTTGGGCGTCTTTCCGCAGAGCAGGGACAACAGCACCCGCCCCCAGAGAGCAGGCAGCGGTCACCCTGACGTGGGGCGTGTGGTGGCCTCCCCACCGTCACGTCTGCACACATGGGGTCACACACCCACAGCCCAGGAGCTGGTCACACCCTGGCCCGTGGCACTGGCTGTGCTGGGGCTGCAGGGACACGTGGCCACAGAGGTCCTGTGTCTGTCACACTGAGGCGACAGGACAGGACTTGGTCACTGGGGCTGTCAGGACACCCCAAAACCCCTCCTTGAAGCACGTGTCTAACAGGCCAGTTACAGCGAATCGTTAGCACAGTGTCCACAGCAGCAGGTCACGTCAAAGGAAAATGCTCCTGTGGAAGCTGCTGCAGAGACGAGCTCAAGTCGTAACAGCGTGCAGAGTGACAAGTGGGAACTCCTTCTTTCCTTCCCCACGTGGAACCGTTCTCTTTGGCTACAACAATTGTTTCTGAGGCTCGAACGACCGTGGACTGACACGGGGCTCGTATCAGATCAGCCAAAGTCGGTTACATTTTTTCCTGTAAAAGACACATTTTTCATTTTCACCTGTAACTTCATGGATCTGGATATTGTGAGGATGTCGGCCGTCTCCTGCTATTGGCTCCCAGTGGGCGGAGGCCAGGGGTGCTGCTAACCCCTTCCGGTGCATCGGACAGCCCACAGCCGAGAATCACGTGGCCCAAACGTCCACAGCACCCAGAAAATCCCCGAACCACTTCTGACACGTGTGATCAGTCACAACATCTCCTCCACATGCTGTGCAAATCTCTGTTTGTGTTTTGGCTGCATTTGGACCTTTCTTGAAATAATAAAGCATAGTGTGCCAAAAACGTGCTGCCTTCCATCTTCACTATTAAAGAGGCTACACAAAAATTACCAACTCTGATAATTCTTTAAAAGGCACTCAGACAGGACAGCTGGCAGCACACGCCCTAACGACATCAGTTGGAACGAAGCCAGAGACGGCCGAGTGTTACAAGAGCCGCCGTACGGGAAGAACGTCAGGGGCTTTGCCGCCGACCCCGTGTCCTTTAAAATGGGACAAGGGTTCATGTTCCGTTTTGCTCTGTGCCACCTCCACTCCCCAAATTCCACGGCACACGCCTCAGAGGTGACCGTCTGTGCAATGCCACCCGCGTGTGCCCCGGGCGGCCCAGCTTCAGACACAGATGGGCTGGGCTTCCTTTCGACCAGGAAGCAGCGGTTTTCAAGAGCGTGCAGCTGTCAGATGCCGAGTTACCCCCCGTCCTGGGGCGAGTGAAATGCATCCTGAGCACGTGGGCCCCGGGGACAGAACCCCCTGGGAGAGAGGGGGCGCACACAGCATGCTGGCCGCTCTGCGTGAAGGGAGACACAGGAGACACTCGGGGCACATCAGCGGCACGGGGCGGGGGGGTGGAAGTGAAAAGGGGGAGCTCGGAGGAGCTCCAGCAGCAGAAAGAGCCACTTTGGTACCCTTTGCTGATCCTTGACCTCTCACCTCAGGGGGCGTCTGAAAACAGCAGGGACACGTGCCATTGGCTGGCACAGCAGCTCAGGCCACTCTGAGAGCGCAGGCTCAGCAGCGTCACAGGTCACACAGAGCCACTGCACCAGCAGGTGCCGCCACGGGGCAGAGGAAGGACCCCAAGAGCCCTCTGTGGTGCGGGCTCGGGAGCACGTGGCATTCGGCGCGGACAGAACAGGCCGTGTGGTTCAGCAGTCCGTGGCCTCTCCTTTGCTGACACCTGTCAGATGAGACCGCCTGAGGAAGCAGCAGCACCCCGGATGCATTTCCCACCCAGGCTGTGTGTGAGAAGGCCAGGGATTGAGCCCTGGCTGGCATAGCTCAGTGGATTGAGTGGGGCTGCGAACCAAAGTGTTTCAGGTTCGATTCCCAGTCAGGGCACATGGCTGGGTTGCAGGCTATAACCCCCAGCAACTGCACATTGATGTTTCTCTCTTTCTTCCTCTCTTTCTCCCTCCCTTCCCTCTAAATAAAATCTTTAAAAAAAAAAGGCCAGGGATCGACCACAGCAGTTCTGTTGATGGTGGTCTGACAATCCGCCAGCGCAGGCTGCCAGAACCTGGAGGCCCCGCCCCCTGACGGGAGGGACCATCTCTGATCTGAAAAGCTTCCCCCTCTTCCTTCCCCGACCTGTGATCGCAAACCGCGGTCCCAGAGGGGTGTCCTCCTCCAGTGACTAGCAGTATCGGGGCGCACTGACCTGCTCCCTGCAGAACAAAAGGCCCACTGATAAATTTGCAAGGGATGTGGAAAGCCTTGCAAACGCAGCAGCTTGTAGAAGTACACACCTTTTCAGTCACCAAATAAACATTGTTATAAATTAAACACTGTTATTACACCAAAAAAAAAAAAAAAAACAAAAAACCCCGCCACAGGTAAAGTACCAAACATTTAGGGCCTCCTCTGGATTTCTGAAGCTGCTGTATTTGGAAAATAATTCAACACGACTCTTTAAATAAACTCAATTTGCAAAACTAAGCTCTGCAGGTGTTATTTTGATAAGATAAACGTGAACTTTAGACCAAAAACAGCCACTTGACCTAAGGGTAGGAGGGTTTCCTTGGGTTTGGTTGAGAATGCTGTGAGATCTGCCCGGAGAGGAGGCGGTGTTGGTAACGTGTGGTATACACAGAACCACCGAGTGTGCAGTGAAACGAAAACCATCCTGGGTCACCGGCAGCTTCGTAAATGACCCGAAAGGCCTAGGCCTGTGAGTCCACTTCGGGCGACCATGAGAACATGAGACAAAGTGAGACGCATCATTCCTCTCGGTCCCCATCTCCCCTCGCAGAGCCCCTCAGCCGGGTGCGGCCCCCGTGGCAGGGCAGACAGACCGCCCCCTCAACCCTGAGTGAGTTACGAGGCGTCAGCCACCGCCCTCTGGACCCGAGTGGTGGGGTGGGGGTCTCGGGTCACAGCCCACAGGACATGGAACAGCCGTGACCTTGCGAGGAGTTTCCTGAAAACGGCACAATTTCACCAGGAGGTTAAGCAGGGAGACGGTAGGGAAAGCAGTAAAACCAGGAAGGTTCGAAAGTCAGTAAAACTTTCGTTTACACGGACAAAGCACAAGGACGTTCAGGAACGGAACGATTTGTCTGTGGGGCTGATTTCCTGTCCCCACAGTCGACGGCGCCCTGTCGGACTCGGTCCTTGACCAAGGGGCCAAGTTGGAGACCAGTACTGACGGCACACCCCGGGGGTCCTGTGCCCGCCCACACCGCCCCCTCCCTGAGTGGCCGGGAGTGTTGTCGCCCCAGTTTGCGGGCCAGGGAATCTGGAGCCCTGGGTGCCAGCAGGTGTGGGAACGAGGATGTTTCGGCAGGTCGTCCGCTCGGCTTCGGGGAGCCGGGGACTGTCGGTGCCCCTGCTGTGCGGGCTCACCCAGGAGCCTCTGTGGGACTGTGTCTCTGGTTTCGGAAGGGGGCGGCGGGGCTGTGTGCCGCTGTTCACGAGACAAGACTTCCCAGTGTCTCCTGTCACGCAGAATGTCAGCCCCTGGGAGCCGGCGCAGGAGGCACCAGGGAGGGGAAGACAAGGCGTTGGCATGGAATGATCCAGAACTCCCACTCACTCACTCATTCATTCATTCATTCATTCATTCCTATTATTAATCCTTTATGTATTGATTGCTCCCCGAGCAGGGCACTGTATGTCAGAGACACGGAGCCCCAGGAAATCTCCCCGGGCCTGGACACAGCCTCCGACCTCCGAGAGGACGAGACCATAAGCCAACAACGGAAGCTCGGACGACCCCGACCCCACGCGGCGTCGCTGGGACCCTTCCTCGGAGTCGATGTGCGTCTCGCTTCTGGGCAGACGGGAACCCGCAAAGTGCAACATAAACCTCCGCCGGCGCCGTTACGAGATGGCGGGTAATGTTAAAAGCACAATTCTATAAATCATCTTAGCACAGAGATAACAGGAAAAACTTTTCAGAGGAAAATAGAAAAATCCATATTACCGTGAAACAAGAAAATGTGTTTCTCAGAGCCTGGCTGTTTACAAACCCATTCCGCTCCCCGAATTGCGCTGTTATTTACTGCGGACATGAAGCTGTCAGCTCACGGTGCGTCGGCCGGCGGAGCCTGGTCCCCGACGGAGTCGGCCCCCCCCCCGCAGGCCCCCCCCGCCCCCCCGCCCCACCGAGAGCTGCCTGCCTGGCAGACGGCTCTGTCAGCGACGGCGTCCCCTTTCCAGGCAAACGATCTAGATTTGATTTCCGACCATCCTTAAGGGTGAGATTAGGGTCCAGATGAGAGAGCGCTGGCCTGTCCGGCCGAGCTCTGCAACACAGTGGACAGTCAATTACCTTGCAGACCGAGTGGCATTTTTATGCTGACAACTCGCGGGGAAGGCACATTTGTGGCCTGACGTTGCTGCAAACATAATGTCACAGCCACAAACACAAGTGCTTAGCAAAGCATTTCCATCCCTGAAATATGCTTCTCCTTCACGCTTTTACAGGCGGCCGTATTCCCATTATCACCCTTCATCCGGGCGGACTTTCCCTCCCTCCCTCCCTCCCTCCGCCGGCACCCTGACCGCGCCGACCACCCACGGCACAGGCCTGCCCCCGTGTAATCGCCGCGCTCCGTTTCCCGGCTCGTCCGTTGCACCGTGCCCCCGACGTTCAGGGCTGCCTAAAGAACGCACGTGCACAAGGCCCTTGCAGAGAGGGAGGCAAATGAAGCACAAACAGTCACCCGTGCTGAGACCGCGCACACCCCGCCCTCCGGCTCCATCTCGGAGTGTGGGGGGCACTCGGACCCCTCCCCGGCACCTCGGGAGCCCCTCCGACCACTTCTAAAGGGTCCCCACCCTCCCTCAGGGTGCCCTCCGCCTGCAGAGGAGATCCCACTTTGCTGTCACTGCATTTTTCCAGCCCTGTCCTCGTCCTGTTTTACGTGGACCCAAGAACCATTTAAGGTTAGGGCAGGAACCTTACACTTTGAGCCTCTGTCTCTGGGAATGCAAGAGGGAAGCCGGCCTGGTCCCCCTTATCGGCTCCTCGGGCCAACAGGGGTTGGGGGGGTAGGAGGAGCTAACGGGGTTTCGGGGTCAACTCTGGCTGGGAGACACCTGCCCACGGCCGTGCCTGGCCCTGGCGCTGGGACAGGGGGCCGGCTGGCTGGGAGGACGCTGTGTGGTCACGGAGCCCGGGCCGCAGGTCGGACACGGGGCCTGAGGACTGGACTCCACATCTCAGTGGGCGGAGCCTGCTGCTCTACAACTCAAACCCCTCCCCCGCCCCATGCACCTCAGTTTAGGGGTGAGAAACAGAGAGAGTCCGGGTCTTTCCCTCAGGCCACACGACTCCCTGAACCGGGAAGAAAGCAGCTGCTTCTATCCTGCGCGGGGAGGGAGAGGAGACCGGTGTCCGCGTGCCCCGTCCTCCGAGGACACGCTGGGGTTGCCACGGGCAGGACTCGCCGCCCAGCAGCCCCACCGAGGAGTCAGGTGTGACTCAGTGAGGTGGCCGCTCTGCGTCGATGTGGGTTTGGATCCAGTTTCTTTGTCCTCCGTGTTCTTCTCGTCCCTCCGCCACAGCTTGGCGAGCACCCCTCTCTGTGACCCCGGATGCACTCTGCGGACTTGTCGCGGTCTCGAGACGCTGAGGTCTGAAAGGCCGTGAGTTAGAGGGAGACCTGTGCTTCCATGGCCCTAATCGAGGTGTCTCCTTTTACCTCATGCCATTCCTTGTCTTACGACACGCTCCCTCCTGTCTCACCCCCTTTCACTCACCTTGTTCCAGAACGCCGGCTACCACGTCACGGGACAAAGGTGCAGACGCCTCTGCCCGGGAGGCCGATTCCGATGGCTGGGAGGCATGGAAACTCCTGCAGGGAAACGGTCCCCAAACCAAGCCCTCCTCGTCCTGGTGATGACGCCTCAAGGTGAGGGTCCGGACAGCTTTTCCTCGTGCTCTGGGCTGCAGCCTGATGTAGCACATGGCGTAGGAGGGGGACACCCGCGAACAGCCCCCACCTTTCTGTGACGGCGCACCGTCCGCACACCATCGTCCACCAAGCTCAGCATCCTTGGGGCCCAGGAAACAGCCACGAGAAGAGCTGGCGGGAAGGGCTGCTGGGACGCCCCAGGGACATGCTGGCTCCCGTTTGGTGGTTGGAAAGCCACCTGGGTGTGTCTGCTTGTGGGAAATGGACTCATCTGTCAGGAAGGGACAGTGGTCTGAACCTGTCCTGAAACAAATCCAGAACGGCACGTCTCACGAGGAAACTCCCCTTCTCACGACCACAGCCTCAAAGCCTAAGCTGGCTGTCCCCAGGTCGGCCTCACTCAGGCCCTGGACGGCAGCCCCAGACCCCGGGCGTGGGCCCGGTGGGGCCCGAGGACAGCCCGGGTCCTGGTGTTTCTGCCGCGAGGACGGGAAGGCCTCCGGGAGCCTAGTGCACATTTTCTGGAAGGAAAGGCTTTTAAACCATTGAGAATTTTTGTGGGGCCATTTTAACATTGAAGATGGAAGAAAATAAGCAACATGTTTGGACAATTATGTTTTATTTTTTTCTAGAAAGGTAAAAACATGGCTTCAATGCAAAAAAACCATTTTTGCCGTGTGTGGAGAAGGTGCTGTGACGGGTCGAATGTGTCCGAAGTGGTTTGTGAGGTTTTGTGCTGGAGGTTCCTCGCTGGACGACAGTGACCCAACGGAGACATTAACTGAGAACAATCCGTGTTCCACCTCGCAGGGGGGAGCCGACGGACCCCGTGTCCAAACCGACAAAGTCACTGGTGAAAATGAGAAATGGGTCTTCTATTTTAGGGAAAACTAAACAGACCTTTGGCCCACCGACAGGATCATCAGGCTCCCAGGTGGCGTCAGAGGGCAGGGCAAGCCCGCGGCTGAGAATGACGGGCAAGGACCCCCTTTCGCCGTCTGCCTCGGTGCGTCCATCCGAGTGCAAGGTCAAGAGCTCGTTATCCCCTCCACGCAGGGCCAGACGAGCCAAATTAGGGCACGGGGTTCAAGCAGGCGCAGCTAACGATGTCAGTGAACCGCATCCCACCCCTGGGCGTGTCTCTGCTACAACTCCCTGGTTCACAATTTCGTCATGGCCTCGCTGGGGCCGTTACCGGGGTGGACCCACAGCATAACACGCATCTGTTCAGTGTTCGTTTTTGAAAAGGGTAACACAGGCAGAATGACATGATCCCAATTAAGATTAGTTTTAAATGTAAAAAACATGGAGTTATAAGAATGTACAGTGGAGACGGGTTTTACTTGGGGGAAAACACCTTGTAACATCATCCTACCCACCTGGCGGTTTGTTTTATTGAATCACACTGTTATGTTTCCATTGAAAACGATAAAGTGATAGAAATCAACCCAAACCATCCTCAGAAATTGGAAAGAGAGTGAACGGTGAAAATTAAACATAAAACCTAGAAAGTATTCTCACAACCAACGTTTTTTCTAGTCTTCACTTAGAGAAACCGAAGCCGGGCCCGTGTAAGCTGGGGCAGCGTTCCGCGGGAGAAACGCAGGATGTCAAGGTCAAGGTTTCCGAGAGCCCGAGGGAGGCCCCCAGGTTCAGGGTCGGTCCCGGTGGGAATGACGATGGACCCAGAGACGGGGTGCCCCACCCCCGGGGCTGGGGATGGCAGAGTCTCTCCGCCCACGTATCTGACTGCCAGACAGACGGACGGACGGACCGGTCCCGCTGCAGCTGCAGCCCCGGGGCCGGGCTCCAGGCCCCTCGTCCCGAGGGCGTGGGCAATGCACTCACCCCTCCTGCGCCCCGGCTTGCTCACCTGTGGAATGGGCTCGTGACGGCGGATGCAGCAGAGACGAGGGGCTGACCCCAGAGCCCGGCCCCCGCACACGCACGTTGTTCAGCCTCACCGACAACCGCCTTAAACGCTGTCTTGTCTCCCACTGCCGTGCGTTTGCTGCCCAGGGAGGGACACCAGGCGGGACAGGCGAAGGGGCCGAGAAGGACAGAGTGGCGGCTGCAGGACAGGCACGGGGTGTGACGTCCGGCACAGTGGACGATGTCGTGATGACCCTGTGTGGTGCCGGGCGGGTGCCAGACGCACCAGGGGGACGGGACGCTGTGTGAAGTGTGTGGCTGCCCTCCCTCCCGCTGTGCTGCCCACCTGAAACTGACAGGATGATCCTGAAACGCAACTGTAATGGAAAGCATGTTGAAGAGTAGGGTGACGGCCCTAGGCACCCACACACCTCCAGCCTCTCCCGCAGGCGTCACCAACAACCTCGGTGTGCCGGCGCCCCTCCTGCACAGAGAGCCGGGTACTCACTGAGGGTCCCGGCCACGGAGAGGACGCCCCTCCCTCGGTCTGTCTTGCAGGTGGCACCAAGGCCCCGACGGGTGGCAGAGCTCCAGCAGGACCCTGTGCACGACGGTGAAGGCGGTGCCCCAGCCTCGGCCGCAGGGCTGGACCCTGCTTCCCCCTCGGCGTGAACGGCAGTGGCTTCAGCCGAGGGGGCGCTGGGACCCGTCCCTCGGACAAGCCTGCGTCTGTGGCCCCAGGTCCTCGGCCCTCGTCGGGCAACTGGTGCCCCCGAGCAGCTGCGCTTAAGTTCAAACCACACCCACGTGTGTGCACAGGCACGTGTGTGAGCACACATGCACAGCGTGTGCCTCGTGCACAGTGCTACACATGGTTTTCCCACTGGGTTCTCCTGCCTCGAAATACATCTTTGAATTTTCATGTAAGAAAACTATTTTAGCTCTTCCCTGACCTCAGCAGTGATATTTAAAACTCTTGACTAATGAGACACTAATCTTCCTCTAGAGCATTTCTCAAATATTTAGAATCTCTTATGCCGTGAGGATTGTTTAAAAACAAGGCTCCCTCTCTGATACCCGTGAGAAAGTCTACGGAGGACGCGGCACACGGATGTTCGTCCTAAGAACATACTTGTCAGAGATGTGGGCGTAACTGCCACCAAGCAGACCAGGTCAGAGCAGACCAGGTACCAGGACCCTGTGAGGCGAGCCTCCTGCTTTTGCTCCTCTCCTCTCCCCCTCCTCCCCCCGCTGGGACGGAGGGCCCTGCCTCAATCGCTGATTTCACTTGGTCAGTAGGGTGCACAAGTACTTTTCTAAAAACTATTCATTGATTTTTAGAGAGAGAGAGAGAAACATTGATTCACTGTTCCACATATGTATGTCTGTACCGGTTGCTTCTTGCATGTGCCCTGACCGGGGACCAAACTCCCAACCTTGGCGTATGGGCACGATGCTCTAACCAACAGGCCCACCCGGCCAGGGCCCCAAGTAACTATAAAAATATCCTGTGAAATACGGACAGACCAGCAGTTGGCTGGAAACTACAGTTCTTCCTCCCAGTTCCCCTGTCAACCTTCTTTTCCCCTGTACCACAGCTCACCAGGCACGGGCGGCTGATTGTTATAAATTTTATTAGAGTCATAGAAAATAATACATACAGATAACCATAGGATACACGCACAGGAATTTAAAGATACTTTGTATACTTTTCAATATGAAACAGAGTACGAATCTCACGGAGATAAATCGCTGGAAGCGCGTGACACGGAGCGGCCGAGTCGACGGTGACAAGCACAGGCGTGTGACGGGGAGGTGCGCTCCGTCACCCCATGCGGCGTGAAATGCGGGTGCCGCGGGAAGCGTCCCCCCTCGTGCGACTGGAAGCAGCGGTGGTCCGAGCTCCCCAGCTATGTACAGTATATACAGGCCTCGCAGAGAAAGCTAAGTTTTTCTCCTTTGCATATAACGACTTTGTCTCCAATGGGATCTCTAAGTGTAAAGTGATGGTCTCTTCTTCCTGATGCACGCACTGCTGGCCTCAGGTGCTGATGACCTGCAGAGAACCGCAGGTTTCTGCCAAATGTGACGTTGGCAAAAAGAGAGGTAAAAAAAACCTGATTTTGCGATGTCTAGCACGACCTGCCCCGTCCATGGGTTCCCTACGTATTGCTGTGGGGTCAGGTCGTGGGGACCCTTCGAACACTGCACGCAGCAGCCGGCTGGGCCGCCCGGTTCTGTTACAGACTAAACCGGACACGAAAATCCTGCCAGACTCGTGCAGGCGGCCGGCCAGATCTCATTAAAAAAACCACCCACGTCACCCAAAAAAGAGAGGGTCCCTTAATGGAATCGGAAATGGGAAATGGAAAATCGTGTGAATTTCGCCTCACGTTTGGGTTGAGATTCGGGCCCTCCCTTATTTTTGCCACCGTGCGTTGTTCCCAAAGCCCGAAAGCTTGCTCATAGGTGTGAAGGAAACAATTCATTTTTTATCATTGTTCCTTATTTCTGAGAAAGGAGGAAGTGGGATCGTTTCGGTATCCCATCATCGAATGGAATAAAAAAACTCTGCCCAGAATGGAATGCAATCTTCACAAAGGCGCCTGCTGCTCTGGCCTGAGGTGGGTCTCTTCACACGGATGTCCATCCACACAGGCCCAGCGCGAGGGTCAGCCAGGACCACGCCCATTTCCTTAGTCACGGTTACGGGGCGCTCCCGGGCAGACGCCGGTGAGCGGGCCTCGAGGCCCTCCCCAGTGGACGGAGGGGCAGGGAGAGACCTGGGCGGAACCCCGGCTGGGCCAGAGGACGCCGGCACCCACAGCGCCCCCGACCCCGAAGGCAGGCGGCTCCAGCCCTTCCGTGAGTCTCGTGCGCACCCTTCCCGACGGGGGCGGGGTTCAAGCGCATCTGTGACCCTCCCAAAGGGACCCTGAGTCGGCCTTCCCAACGACGCCGCCGCGGCGAGAAAACGACATGGGGGCTACACGAGTGTTTCTGTGTCGATAAACACGGTGCACATGTGTGTGTCCGGCGGGAGCGCGGGAGCCTTTGCCCACGGGCAGTGTCGGGAACGACGGCTTAAGGTCGTCCATGTCGGGAGTCCGGAGTCCGAAACGTGGGGAGTCCTTTGGTTTGTGTCGAGTATTAAGGCATTTCAGGGTCTCCTGAAAGGATGCACTGCACTGCGAGTCACGTTGGCATCATTCCTGGGCAGAAAGTTGAAAATACGGAGTCGGGAAAAAAACATGCACAATCACTGCATTTCATGAAAGCACTTTTCCGCGGCCGATTCACTTCCCGGTGAGCAGTCGGAAGGAGCGGCCGTCACCACAGCGCGCTGACGGCAAAGCACAGGGCCAGCGGCAGGCAGCTGGCCGCGGGGCGGGCCTTCGGCGGGGCTGACGAGGACCCCCTCGCGTCCGAGTCTGTCGAGGACAAGAAACGGCTCGTTAGTGCGGGTCCCGCCGGCACCCGTGACCAGGCAGAAGCAAGTTTCCCTCCCACACCCGGGCCCCGGCCAGAGGCTCCCCGAGGGCCGCATGCGGGATCAACCCCCCTCGGCCTGTGCCGACGGCCACGTGTACCTAGGCAAACACCGATGTGGTTTTCTTAGATAGTTCTAGGCTTTGTTCATCTGGGTTATTTAATGTTAAGACTTAAGGATCTTGAATCAAGGGTTTAAATAAAGAAACCTTCCCTGGATAAGGATTTGAATGATCTGTGTTTGTTTCTATTGTTTTTTTTAAAGATTTTATTTATTTATTTCCAGAGAGGGAAGGGATGGGGAGAGAGAGAGAGAGAGACATCAACGTGCGGCTGCTGGGGGCCGTGGCCTACAACCCAACATGTGCCCTGACTGGGAATCGAACCTGCGACGCTTTGGTTCACAGCCCGCGCTCAGTGCACTGAGCTACACCAGCCAGGGCTTGTCTCTATTGCATACATTTTCAGAGAGGTGATCGGGCAGGATTAACGAAACATCATCTCTCAAACAAGGCCAGCAACCGCAGCCCGTCTCCTCGGAGGAGGCCTGGCCCGCACCGTCTGAGCGGACGGCGGGCGTCACCGGACACGGGGCTCCCGACCCCGAGGCCCTCCAGCTCGAGGAGGCCGCCGGGCCCCGCCGAGGCCTAGAGCCCGTTCCCGCCGACAGTCACTGGGCCGCCCGGAAACGCCCACTCTGTCCCTCGCGGTGTCCTCGGGACAGGACAGCTCCTCTGCGTCACTTTAAAACCACCCTCCTCGTCATCGGCTGATCCCCGGTCCGGCTCCCACCGAGGTGCCCGCCCCCCCAGACGCTCCGCCTGCCGCCCAGCGGGGCGTGTGCAGGTTCCCGCCGGTTCTGAGATGACCGGTTCTCCTGTCTGCGTGCGGCCTGGCTGCCTGTGTAACCCGAGTACCGCGGTCTCCTGCCCGTCTCCCCACCCCCCTCTCCCTCCGTCAGCCAACGAGGCCCCACCGAGCTCTGCACGGCTGCCGGGGGGGGGGGGGGGGGGTTGGGAGGCCACAGCCTTGAGTGCCGGACACTGGGGCGTGGCCGAGCTGCCAGAAAGGCCGGGAGCGCAGGTATCCACGCCCCTGAGAACCGCAGAGCCGGCTGCGGGGCCGGCCGCCCCTCCCCCGCAGCCGGAGCCCCAGAGGACGGCAAGCCGGCCTCCCGCCCGCGGGTCCCCAAACGCACGGGGACACCGTCTCCACCCGCGGGCGGGCGGGCCGGCCCACAGACGCTGACCCAGGGCTGCGGAGGGCCGGCTGTGCCCGGGATGAAAAAGCCTGCACAGGAGTGAACCCTCCCGGGTCAAGGGTCAACCCTGTGCAGGTCAAGGGTCAGCTGTACTCAGCCTGAGGCCTGAAAACTCCAGATTTGTGAGATTTAGAAGGTAGAATTTTTCCATCACTGTCACTGACAAAGTACAAACCCAAGCCTGCTTCCCCACCCGACCTCCGAAAGCGGATTCCATCACGAAACAGGGTGCGCTTGGAGCTTTAAAGGGAAACTTAGTGCGAACCTCGTTTGAAAACAGAAACAATTTTTTTAGGTGTTTTTGGTCTGGCCAAGTGGTTTATGACCTTAATAAGGTTACTTTTTTCTACTTTTTAAAGAATTCGTAAGACGTAACTACCATTTGTAGAAAACAAATAACTTGAATATTAAAAATCCTAAAAAAATTCTGGGTTCAATACTGCCCTTAAGGAATTCTGTTTCTACACGCAATCCAAGGGCAAATTTAGGCTCAGAATGTGGGGAAAAATGCAAATTCACAGTTTTGCTAAATACTGGCTGAATTTGCTGTTTTCTGGCTTTTACGTTTCTCCTCATTTTGCACGACTCCGGCCTCACGCCCCCATCCCCCCGCCCCCCAAACCTCCTCGGCGCCCCGCCCCCACCGACGCGTGGTGGGAGGAGCGTGCGCAGACGCCCGACGCCTCCGCGGGGCCACGGCGGGGACGCTGCCGACACGGAGCTGCCCCTCGGGCCTTACTGGTCATCCGCGGGACCCTGACGGGCTCGCTGCTGGCGCCGTCCCCTCCGGCCGTGGTCGCGCGGACCTGGATGACGTAGCCTCCCTCCTCCACGGGCAGCCGCAGCTCGGCCGAGGTCCCCGTGGTGCTCAGCACCCGCACGCGGTCCTGGCCGCTCGTCCTGTAGAAAACCTGGAGCGGGGACACGCGTGCTCGCCACGGGCCGGCTCGCGGGCGCTCACAGAACCTGCGGCTGTGGCCGTGTTCAGCCCGTCACAGCTCTGTCCGCAGGGGCTGGCACGTGGTGGGATCATCGAGTCCTCAGGCCCGGGGGATGGGCAGGCGGAAGGTCACCGTGGGCGGGTGTTGGGGGGCTGGGCAGGGTGTTGGGCGGCTGGATTGGGGGGGGCACTGGACTGAGCGATCACAGAGCCGACATTGCTCTTAGCGTGTCACGTGGGCAGGATCAGACGCAGCAAACTAACATAAAAAATCCACATTTTCTCCAAAATCCGCACACGAGCAGACTTATTTCACCTAAACTGCACTAACGGAATCAGACGTTTCGGAAAAGGGCCTTTTACTGAGCGGGTTGGCCCGGGCACCACAAAGCTACGTTACAGGAGGAAGCCGGGTCGCCCACGCGGAGAGAGCCAGCCCGCGGCCGGGAAAGAAGTCCCGGCGGATGCGCGCTCACCTTGTACCCCGTGACCTCCGACTCGTTCTCGGCCGCGCGCACCCGCTCCCAGCGCAGCAGCACCTTGGTGTCGGTGGCGTTCCAGACCACGTTGCCGGGCGGCTGGCTGGGGGCTGGAGGAGGAAGTGAGAGGTCAGTGTGGGGGCGGGGGCGGGGGCGGGCGCAGGGCACCCCCCTAGAGCGGATACGCGTGAAAGTAAAGCGGCTCGGAGGGTCAGGGGGTGGACTTGCGCGCACCCCTCGCACTGAGCTTTTGCGAGGTCGCCCGAGGGCCTGCAGATGTCAGGAGGACGCGCGTGGCTCGGAGCTGCAGGGGCCGGCGTGGATCTGGTTGCTGTGGCCCGCCCGCCCCAGACACACACGCCTGTCCCTGCGTCCCACCCACGGGGAAGCTACGTACGCATCTTCTTGGTGGTGGCGTTGACCGTGGCGCTGAAGGGCCCGGCGCCCGCGCTGTTGTAGGCCCGGACGGCGGCGTGGTACGCGCGGTGGCTCCGCAGGCCGCGGAGGCGGGCCGAAGTCTTGCCGGCCGCCACGGTCACCCTGCGCGGCGGGCCCTCCTCTCCGCTGCTCCAGTAGCGCACCTGCGGGCAGAGCGGGGCAGAGCCACCTTCAGGCTGGGGGTCCCGCTGCGGGGGGCGCTGCGGGCGCTGCGTCTTCCTCATTGACTGAACAAGCGTTCGCAAGGCGCCTACTGTGTGCCGTGCCGCCCCGGGCTCTGGGCCACGGGGTCAACGGAAGGGCGTCCGAGAGACGGACAACAAACAAGTGCACAGATAAGCCGGGAAACTTCAGAGAGGACGCGCTAAACCCCAGGAGAGGCGAGTGCTAACGGGGGACAGGAAGGAGAAACCGCCTAGTCAACGGTGAGGGGTCCCTGCGCCCCCCCCCCCCCCCCCCGGCGGGGCCAAGCCCGACTCCAGAACGCTGGACGCTGCTGCAGCTCCCTCCACTGCGGGGGACTGTCCCTCTGGGAGGGCAGTGACCGGGGGAGAGAACACCATCGCGGAGCCAGCTCCCAGCGACTGCCCTGCGGTGACGGCCACGTGCGCACCAGGCCGCGGAGCTGCTGCGGAGGCAGGGGCGGGGCGGGGCATGGCGCGGTGGGGGCCGACGGTAAAACGCCTGCGTGGGTTTCGTTCTTCCGCGCTGTGGGAAACGACCTGGGGCTTCGCCTAGAAGCAGACGGTCACGGAGCGCAGGGATGGCCGCGGGTCCCGCGGGGCTGTGCCGGAAGTCCGACTGTTGGTGCAGCCAGAGCGAGGCGGGAGCGGCCAGGGCTGCGCGGCGGCCAGCAGGAGGCTCACGCGGAGCCCGGACGTGGCCGCCTGACCGCCAGGACACAGGACGCAGACACAAGGGCAGGCTGTGCACACGTGTGTTACTTTCATGAAGAGTCCGTGCTCTCCTGCTGTTCTTGGAAGATGCCCTTTCTTTCTCTCCTTTTCCCACTCTTCACAGTGAAATGCAGAGACAGGGAACCGTTGGACAATTTGTGCACGTGAGGCTGCTGGCGCAGGTGGGGGCAGGTGGGGGGGGGGCGTTGAGAGGCCTCGGACTGGGCTGTGGCGGAGGGCGGGGCACAGTCCCACTGCCCCTGGGGGCGGAGTTGCCGCACGGCTCTGGTTGACCGGGGTGGTGGGCCCGGGAGGGCGGTTCTCTTTGTTTTGTTTGTTTTTTTATAAAGAAACCCTGGTTTTAAGGTGAAATGCCCCGAGCTCAGAGTTGGCCCCATTTCTTGCAGACACTGCAGGCGGAACACGGTGTGGATATTATGGGCTGCGCAGGGTGACCGGTTGCAGTCCGCTGGGGAAAGACGCTAGACGTTATGGCTTTTTGTTGTTTGAGTGAACACCTATCGGTTCGTTCTGTGAAAAAATCGTAGCAAAGCACAAATTCGGGACTTTCCACAGTGATCCCAGATCAGCACGCTCGTGTTACACCCGCCCAGCATTTCCCCTCTGTGTGCGTGTGTTTGCATGTGCACACGTGTGTTTGTACATGTGTGTGCACGTGCACTTGTACGCACTGCGTGTCTGCGTCTCCTGGAAAGGAGCGACCAGTTTCTGTAAGAAGGACGTGACCCAAACGACTGGGGAGAAGTCGAACGTGTCGTCCCTACAGCCTTAAGGCACCGAGTTAACAGTGCAACTCGATGACGTTTTAGCCGCATAAAAAAGCACATAAATGGCAGGCGCCGTGTGCCACTACGGGAGAAAACCACGTGGGTAAGGCGAGAGCCACACGCCAGGGCGTCTGCTCCGAAGCCGCGGCCGAGCTCACGGCGGGCGGGGCTGGGGCCCCGCGGGTCCTGGCTGTGCGGACGGTGAGCGAGGCCAGGGAGGAGGGCTGGCAGGGGGCCAGGGTGACGAGACAGTGGCCCCCTCCCCGAGGTGCCGCCCGGTTGTCAACGAAGAACGACGTGTGATCTCGGATCCCAGCCCAGCGTGGAGGAGGCCTGAGGGCGTGGCCTGAGACGCTGCACAGATGGGGGCGGGGTTGGGGGCGGAGCCAATCTGACGGATGGGCTCCGAGGACCCGTGGGGGCAGCGGGGACAACGGAGGGGGCAATGCGACCCCGCCAGGGTCGACCTGCCACTCACTCTGGTGGCCAGCTGCGACCCGTGGTCCCCCCTTTCCCGTGTGAAATCGCCTCGTCAGAAGCCCCCAAACGCTGCTCCCCAGGGGACAGAATTAAAGAGGAGGTGCACGCGGCCCCGGGCCTGCGGAAGCCCTTCCACGGGTCCGTCCCCGGGAGGAGCCGGAGGTCCCGGCGGCCGATCGCCGCGCAGAACCAGACGTGACCTCAGGTGTCCATCCTCACGTTCAAGGAGGAGTTGCTTCATCAGGGAGAAAATGCCGCCACACCCAACGTGGTGTTGGTTAAAATGGATCATGGACTCTAACTCGGCTCTCCTTTAAAAACTGTGCGAATATGCATTAAACCAGAAGAAATAAGCTGTGACATTAATATTCCCAATTTCTGTGAAATTTTCCCCAAAAATATTTATATGAGGCTGGGCTCTGTTCTCCACACAAAGAGGGAGAAGTCAGGAGTGACCGGAGACAAAGGGCCGTCTGTCCTCCTGGCTGTGGCCCGAAAAGGTGCCCCCCCGCCACTTGCTGGGGCTTTAGCAGCGTGGGGCGGTGCCCAGAGCTGCCGAGAGCGTTGGCGCTGCCAGATACCAGGGCACCGTCCACGGGAGGCAGCGGAGGCAGATCGCAGCACACAGGTGCCTGAGGACCAGGAAGACGGCGGGTGGGGTGGGGCCAGCTGGCTCACCCGTCAGCCTCAGACCCTCACTTGACTCTCTGCCCCCTGGCAAGTCCACCGAAGGGGAGACCTGACTCGTGACGCGGGAGGGAGGGAGGGACAGAGAAGAAAGGGGGCGGATCTAGAAACCATGGAGCAGAGGCACGATGTTAAAGACTCGGACCCGTGATGGAGCTCAGCGGAGGGCGAGGAGGTGATTGAGGAGCCCAGACCGTGGGTGGAGGAGGGTGTGAGCACCGTGCACCCACAGGCAAGAGGCAGGGAGGACGCCGTGAGCGTTCTAACCCGAGTTCCAGAGGGAGAGAGCTGGGCGACGGAGAGGGAACACCCGAGAGTTTTCCAGAACCGAAGAAACCCGGGGGTTTTCACGCTGTGCATCCCGTCCACAGACGCAGCGTCAGAACTGCACTGAGTTACGCGGGTCGCCCGCGGGTGCCGGGAAGTGGGATGACCCAGGGAAAACCCACAGGCTGGGTGCAGGGTACAGCGTCCTGCCGTTCCTCCTGCTGGTGCCGCAGACCCCCTTCCCTGCGGGGGGCGAGTGCCCAGACACCTGCAGCCACCGCGGGGACCGGGCCCTAAATCACACTCTGCCTCTTCCTGTGACACACGCCTGAGACAAAGCCGATTCACAGACCAGATGAACCACCGGACAGTTCACGAACTAAAACCTCTGAGGGGTTGATCTGTGGAATTTCCGTTACATTCTCAGAGCCCGGGGGGCCACAGGGCTCGACATCCGGGGACTGACACACTCAGGCCGACACTCTGGGTGTGCGGCACGCCGGAACTCCCGTTTCTGGGTGAGAGATTTTTTTCCTCCAGGACCGTAAAACCACTCCGCAGGCCAGAGCATCTTCACATGCGCAGAAACGAGCTCGGGGATGTCAGGGTTCCGAGTGCGACCGCTGTTTCTGCGAGGGGTTCGGTCGTTCCGAGAATGGATGGCCCTGAGGAAGAGGCCTAATACGGCTGCAGCTGAGACGGCACTTAATTTAAACTTGAAATGAAATGCAGTTTGTAAAAATAATGCACTGAAAAACGGTGCCTTTTTTTAGCCATTAAAGCACAGGTATGAAGTCTAAACTGCTCTTTTAATGGGCTAAAATAATTCTGTTCATACTTACAGATTTGCAGAGAGGAGTGTTTCCGTGGAGCTGCCAGACCGAACACATTGAAACAGATATCAGGCAGGCGAAGGTGCCTCCGCCGTGCTTCGGAGGAGACAGCCAGATCTGAGGTCTCTTCCTCCTCCTCACCGGGGTCTCAGGCCCGGGAGGGCCCGGGCCTGAGGGGCAGGCAGGCCCCTCGCCCTCTGACCTCTCCTGTGGGTTTGGGCATGGACACAGGAGGCGGGGGAGGGCTGGGTCTCAGGTCCGGTCCCTCCAGGCTGAGCTGGGGTCTGGCAGGAGCCTCTCTGCCCAACAGGGACGCAGCTCTGCAGGGGCTCCCTGGCTCTCAAGGGCATCTGCCGGCTCCCGGTTTCTGCAACTGTGTCTGCGGGGGCAGTGCGGGGTGGGGGGGGCTTCCCCCACTCTCCTCTGTTCTTCCGCTGGGTCCAGAGTGGAGTTGCCCCTTCGCCTGACGGCAGGGAATCAGACTCAACAGGCATGTCTTTCCTCCCAGCAGAATCTTCATCCTCAGAAACCTCCTCCAGCCCCTGCCGTCTCTCTCCGGCCCCGGTGAAAGCCCTGGGGAGCCAGCTCGCCCACCCGGCTGCCGACGGCAGGAGGCGGTGAGGGCAGCTGCGGCGTCTCCATCCGGTAACCCGCACGCCTGTCTGGTGACAGTCCCTGCCAGGTGCTTCTAAAGACCGAGAAGGTGCTGGCACGCAGGCTCAGGGGCCTGTGCTGTGGGCCAGGTCCACACCCGGGTCTCCACCACTCACCAAGGTCCAGCCAGGCCCAGAGGAGTCTCAGGATGCGGCCCGTGGACAGCGTGCCGCTGGATCCCGGTGTCCCCCCCGCCCCCTTCCCCCACCCTGAGCTCTGTCCGCCGGCATGGGAGCGCGCCAGCTCGGTGGGACGCCGCCACGGCCCCGGGAAGTGGGCCCTTCAGTGAGGACTCCGTCCCATTGGGGGAGCTGGTCGGGGGCGCAGCCCTCACGGGGGAGCCCGGCGGGGTCAAGGCCATGCGGAGGGTGGGGAACGGCACCCAGGCAGCCGGCCCCCACTGGGGCCCTCAGGAGCCCTCGGTTTTCCAGGTTGGTGTTCACATCCTGACCGACGCTGAAACACCGATGTTCTTCTCTGTGTGAGTGTATAAACCACGTCTGAAGGCGTCCCCCGTTAGGAGGTCTTCAGCTGAGCCGGTCTCGTTCTCATCCCACTTCCGGGAGCCCCGGGGGAGGGACGCACCGGCTGTTCCTTCGGGACTGGGGTCAGGCCCCGTGGATGCCCGGTGGGCTGCCCAGTGGCAGGCTCGAGCTGCGAGGCTGTGCCCAGGACTCGCCCCCCGGAAGACGCACCCCGGCCCCTCCCCACCCGCCTCCCACTGACGGCAGCGCCGCAGGGGAAACACGGCCCCAGTCCCACGCTCGGGTCCTGCCATCTCCACGTGACTTCACGGGGTGTCAGACTCCCTGCCAGGGACATCCACCCCAGGACCCACACTCAAAACAGGGGGGGCTCCCAAGTCGTGGGGTTGCTGGACGATGGCCGTGAGGTAGGTGGTCTACTGTTATCACCCTCATCGGGGTGACTTCGGACAGAGCGCCCCAGCATCTCGCCCCGGCTGTGTGAATGCAGAGCCTGGGGGGGCGGCAGAATCGGAGGTGGCTCGGGTGCGATCTCAGGGCCACACTCTGCTGCAGGTGTGCTCCCTGCGTCCCCTGCCCCCACCTGTCCCGGCAAAGCCGTTTTTTGCACCCGTGGGGCGCTGCCCCGGCTGCCACCATCTGTGGCACTTGGGTGCACAGCCCTGGGGCTGGATGGGTCCCCTGCCCGGGCTCCGGGGCCCTGTGTGGGCCGACCCGGCTGCCCTGCTGTGCGGTCACTGGTCCCTCCTTCCTCAGCTCTGTGCTCCCTACTCCGGGGACCTCAGCCAGCGTCCCGTCACTAACCCACAGGAGGACATCCCCACGAGTACGTCCCAAAGTGTCCATGCACGAGACCCATCCCCGGGTGTCTGGGGTCAGCGGGTCCAGGACGGTTCTGGGAGCTCATCTTTAGTGGAAAACTCAGGTAAACCTGACGGCCAAGGTCCACGGGACACCAGTGAGGGTCACGCTGCTGAGCGATCCTTTCTCTGTCGCGTTCGCCCAGGTCAGTGCCCGTTGGGCCCAAGGGACAGGACGCCCCTCAACTCACACACCACCCGAGGGTGGGCCAAGGGGCTGGGGGAGTTTCAACAAAGGCCGGACTTCGGCCGAGAGGTTGCTGTCGAACACAGGACATTCCCGGGACTCACCTCGTAGCCCAGCAGGCGGCCGCTGCTCAGCCTCCACGGCACGGCGCCCCAGGACACCTCGATCTCCGAGGCAGACAGGCTCTCCGCCGAGACCCGCGGCGGCGCGGCGGCGGGCTCTGCAGGGGGGCGGGGGGGACACACAAGGGGAAGCGCAATGTCAGCGCCGGCAGCACGTCTGAAACACCCCCCGCGGTTCCCGGTGTCGGCCAGCGTGGCAGCGCGTGGGAGAATTTCCACAGCGGGCGGGGAGAGCGTTTGAGAACAGGAACCGTCACATGCAAACAGAGGCACCGGCCGACGGGTGTCCGTTTCTGAGGACCCGATGGCATTGGAGCCGTGCATGGCCCCTGCTCTGGGGCCACGGTGGCCTGGGCGCCCCTCTGACTGGTCCTGGACCCCCACTTTTCCCCCCTTCCCTTCACGCTCCCTGCCCACCACCGCTCTCTCATCCTGGCTCCTGCCTGGGCACCACCATGCCCATGACAGCTACTGGTTATTGCTTTTCAACGTCCCAACCACAGTCAAGGGCTACAGGTGTCACCTCTAAACGGGTGGGTGGCTGCTGGGGCCCAGGCCGCTTGCACCCGCACCTGGGCGGGGCGCCCTCCGAAGGGGTGGGCACGCACAGGACGCACATGGTCAGGGGCCCCTCGGTGGCAGCAGACGGCTCCGGGGGCTCCGGCCCGGGGACCCTCCCCGCTCAGCGCAGCCCTGAGCCGAGACCCTCTCCCCCGAGAACCCGCCCTGTCGGTAACCGACTCTGCTCACTGCCACAGCGGATGGGTCCCGGGACTGCGCCCAGGCCCCACCCGGGCCCCTGGGTGTTTCTCCTGGGAATTCCAGACTTGGTTTGGGAGGGTGAGGGGTGCTCGGGGCCCATGGACCCAGTCCTGGCGTGCTGGGGAGACAGCCCTTTCGGGGCCCAGGCCTTCACTGACAAAGGCTCTTGATGAGGCTCTCTGTTCAACTCTTCCTCCACCCCACAAGGGGCCCCAGAAATTCCCCAAAGACCCCTCAGGTTTTCATAGACCAGCACCCTCTGTTCCTGATGCTTGGAACCGAAGGACCCGTCACCGCGTCCCCAGGGGCGGCGGGGGGGGGGGGTCACAGGAGAAGGGAGGTGCGGGTGCAGGAAGGGTCGAGCTGTGTCTGTCCCTCCCCACGGCGCCCTCCGGGCTGGGGTGCCTCGAACCCCCTGATTCACTGGGACCCGACCCGGACCCCAACCTGCCCCAGTCCCGAAAGCCCAGCACTGCTCAGAAACGGGGTGTGGGTGGGAGTGGAAAAGCTCTCTTCTGCGAAGCTGCTTGTGACACGTTTGTGTGTCTGCCCAGAAAAACGGGGGGGGGGGGCCTGGGGGAGAGGGCGGAGGAGAACGGAATGTCTCCTTGTCCTTCTTTGGGAGCCGCGGCCGCAGAGGGCACAGCTGACAGCGTGTTTCACAGCTCGGCATGTGCCAGCTCGGTGGGTCGGCTCCACGGGGGAGGGGGGGGGCGTGTTTACCCGTGTCATCCACAAGCTTCCACGGCCCCACGTGTGCACCACGAGACCCCCTGAGCCCCTGCAGGTCGCCCGGCTGGGAGAGGCCCGAGGAGGTCACCTTGGCCACCACACCTGCTGAGGGCTGCGGCTCCCAGCGGGGCCTGGCATCGCGGTGCTTCGTGACGAGAGGCAATACCGGGGCTGGGGGTATGTGAGGGTGGACGGGGTGGGTCCAGGCGAAGGGTGCCCCCCGGGCCACAGCTCTGAGCTGCGCCTGGGCTGCCTGGCTCCACCACTGGCCTCACCCTCCCACTGAGCCCCTTGCTCGGTCACGGTCGTGGTCACGGGCATTGGAGCCACCGTAACACGGGAGACCAGGGCGCCTCCCGGGGAACCCCGACCTCCGAGCCCAGGAGAGGACACTAGGCAGGGCGGGCCCCTCCCCCCCTCGCAGCCGGGACTCAGCATGCTCCCTGCACGGACCGTCATGGAGGGTGACGCCTCTACCTGCCCAGAGTCTCCTGTTGGCGAGGGGCCCTGGGAACCTGTGGCTCCCACCATCGTGCACCTGGAGGGACACGCCTGAAGTCACAGGGAACCACCCCCCGCCCCCCAGAGGTCAGCTCAGGGACAGGCCGGTGGGCCTGTGGGCAGAGCCGCCGGACAAGCTGCCGCCCGTACCTTCCTCCGCGGAGAACACGGCCGTCACGGGGCTGAAGGGCCCCTCCCCCTTGTCGTTGTACACGCCCACTCGGACCTCGTACGGGGAGAAGGGCACGATGCTCTCGTTCCGGAAGACGTATCTGGGGGTGTCCGCGGACGGGACCACCGTCTGGATCCAGCTGGAGGCTCCCAGCGGGCGGAAGGCGACCACGTAGCCGAAGCCCTCCCCGTTCTGCAGCTCTTCCGGCACCGGCTGGGGGGAGACGCAGCCCGTGGGCGGGGCCGGCTGCCCCGCGGGGCCCAGCCCCGGCAGCCGTGACCCTCGGGGGGCGGGCAGGGCGGCCCCGGAGAGGAAGCCGCATCGGGGGACGCGGGTGCGTGAACAACAGAGGACAGGCCCGGGCAGACGTGGGGTGCTCCCTCACAGCCAGGCCCGTGGAGCCCTTCTCAGGGCCCTGGGGACCTCGGAGCCTCCCCGAGCCCCAGTCTGAGCTCTGGACGATGGTGATGGTGGTGGTGATGATGATGGTGATAATGGTGGTGATAGTGATGGTGATGATGGTGGTGGTGATGGTGGTGGTGATGATGGTGGTGATGGTGATGATGGTGGTGATGGTGATGATGATGATGGTGGTGATGGTGGTGGTGATGATGGTGATGATGGTGGTGATGGTGGTGATGATGGTGGTGATGGTGAGGATGATGATGGTGATGATGATGGTGGTGGTGATGATGGTGATGGTGGTGGTGATGATGGTGGTGATGGTGATGATGGTGGTGGTGGTGATGATGGTGGTGATGGTGATGATGGTGGTGATGGTGGTGATGATGGTGGTGATGGTGAGGATGATGATGGTGGTGATGGTGGTGGTGGTGATGATGGTGATGATGATGATGGTGGTGGTGATGATGGTGATGATGGTGATGATGATGGTGATGGTGATGGTGGTGGTGATGATGGTGATGGTGGTGATGATGATGGTGGTGATGGTGATGATGATGATGGTGATGATGATGGTGGTGATGGTGATGATGGTGATGATGATGGTGGTGATGGTGATGATGGTGATGGTGGTGATGATGGTGGTGATGGTGATGATGGTGATGATGATGATGATGGTGATGATGATGGTGGTGATGGTGATGATGATGGTGATGATGGTGATGGTGGTGGTGATGATGGTGATGGTGGTGATGATGATGGTGGTGATGGTGATGATGGTGATGATGATGATGGTGATGGTGGTGATGATGGTGGTGATGGTGAGGATGATGATGGTGATGATGATGGTGGTGGTGATGATGATGATGGTGGTGATGGTGGTGGTGATGATGGTGGTGATGGTGATGATGGTGATGATGATGATGGTGATGATGATGGTGGTGATGATGATGGTGATGATGATGGTGGTGATGGTGATGATGGTGATGGTGGTGATGATGGTGGTGATGGTGAGGATGATGATGGTGATGATGATGATGATGATGGTGATGATGATGATGGTGGTGATGGTGGTGGTGATGATGGTGATGATGAGTGGATAACTCCTCTCTCATGCCAACTAGGAACCATCTAGTCCCCACACTGATAGGGTAATTAAGCCCCAAAGTAAAACTAGGAAACCAGGAAGTAAAACAAGGTGTCAAACTCCAAGCTGTGTCTGCATCGTGTCAAAACCCCCTCCATCATGATCTCTGCACTTTCACTTTTTCAACAACGTCTTCAGATAACACAGATGAGTGCAGTTAGTGCCTCCTGGCTTTAATGTGCTCATTGAAACGGCCCCTGATTGTCACATGAAGCAGCCGCTGTGAGGACACCAGGAGGCTGGCCCCTGCCGGCACCCGTGGGGGCTGTGTCCCCTGCAGGGGGCTGTCCCCGGCGGTGGCGTGGCAGCTGTGCAGAGACCTGCAGGGCCAGCTGGACAGTCCACAGCCAGGACCCGACTCTCCCTTTGGTCTGCCAGCCCAGTGGCCGCAGGCAAATTATTTAACAACTCTGTGCCTTGGTGTCTCATCTATAAGTTGTTGCAAGGATGCAACTTAAAAATATGCAAAAGGGTCGGAACTGTGCTCAGCACAGGGCGGGCTTTGAGAGCATGAGCTGCTGGCGGAACCACAGCCCCGGTCTCCGGGAGGCCCGGGGAGCGGGGAGCGGGTGGGGCGGCCGACACTTACGTCCCAGGTTATCACCAGCTCGGACCGGCTCCCGCCTCCGCCGCTGACCTCGGAAGGGGGCACCTCTGGAGCTGAGGGCGAGAGAGACGGGGTGAGGCCCTGCGAGGAGACGCCCTCTGGCTCATGTCTGGTGTTTGAAGCAATCTCATCGCCGGCACATTTTACACGTGTGTGTGAGTCTATCGGCGATGCGTGCACTTATGTGTGTGCACAGCTGACCCGGGAACAACGCGGGCTCGGACACGGTTGTCCTCCCTGAGCCCTGGGCTGTTTCTGACTGTGGTCAGGGTGTCTGCGGGTGCAGGGGGCCGGCTGTGCGCACCCATCTACCACCTCCCTCAGCCGCGGGGAGCTCCCTCGTGCTTTGCAGCCGCCCACAATCCCCAGTGGGAGCTGCCATGCAGCTGCAGTTGTTGGGGATTCCACCCGGGGAGTCCCACCCCGGCTATCGACTGGGCGGGGTCCGTGCTCGCCCTGTTCAGGGTCAGCTGTGTCTGTCTCTAGGGCACCGTCGCATCATTTGTGTTTGCGTGACGTCATCGAAGTTTCAAACAGTGAGAGCGAACGGCTGAGGAGCCATAACATGAGGAACGTGACTCCCCGGGGACCATCCGAGGACGATGCCACCCTCGACCCAGTGGTGGCTGTACACACACATGCCCAGACCGCACCCTCCCGCCCTGTGACCCGCTGCCCTTCCCGACCCTCAGCCAGACGCCGCGCTCTCACGGGCCGGGAGGCTTTGGGCTGGGGAGCCCCGGGCACTGCGAGAACGCTGGATCCCTGCCATCCGGTCGGGCCCCGCTGTGCCCACGGTGTCGAGAAAGTGCAAAGCCCACAGAAGACACGCCCTCCATGGGTCACGTGAGTGAGGGCAGCACCACTCAGACAAGGTCCCCTGCATCCCCAACACCTGGCACCAATTGATCCGTGTCATTCCCAGTAAAATGGCATCGTTGAAATTGCTGAGACCTGTGCCATGACTCCTACGTGGCTCTATTCACAGCTCTCACTGACGGGAGAACTGTATTTGAAACATCATTTTACTTAATACCACCTAACATCACAGACTGCGCAGGGAAAGCCTCCTGGTCCGCCCAGACGCCTCCGTGACGTGACACCGGGCACAGCTGTGATGCTCAGACGCTTCTGTGATTGTGAGCTGGCCTGACGGCTGCCACGAGCAGCCTCCCCACGTGGACAACATGGATGACTCCCTCCTAACGGAACACGCACGGGGCCAAAACGGGCCCCTCAGTGACAGCCTCCGCGCGTCCCCAAGCTGCTGGCTCCCCGGCGTCACTGCCCTCCCCCCTGCCAGCGCCCCCGTCTGGGCAAACGGCACCTCCCCCATCCGCAGAGTGACTGGGCCGGGGGTGCTTGTCACCGCCGGGGACGACACTGTGCTCGCTCAGCGTGCACTGACAAACACCGTGGTGCACGGGACTCCCGGACACGCCACACGGCAGCAGGTCTCTGACACACGCCGCCCGGCCGTCCCCAGTCCTGCCGCGGGGGGTCGGGTCATCGCCACGGTGCACCGCTGCGGCGGGACCCCGCGGGCCTGGGCACCAAGGGACAGGGGACCCGCGCCCGGGGGACCTGCCACCCCGTTACTCAGGAAACGGAACACTAACCTGCCTCTTCGGTTCTTACTTTTTCTGAGGGTAAACTGGGCTCTCCGCCTCCGAGTCTGTTGCTGGCCACGACCCGGAACTCGTACTCCACCCAGGGGCTCAGCTCGACCACCGTGGCCGTTCGCGTGTTCCCGTCGAGCAGCCCGGGCACTGCGCGGGGCGGGTCAGAGGGTGAGGGCCCGCCCTCGGCGCTCGGCGGGGACCCACCGCAGCGCGCTGCCCGGTGCCGGCGGCGTCCGCCTGCCCCGTACCTGTTGTGGCGGCCTGCCAGCCCACGGAGAACGGCGTCCTCGCCTGGACGGAGTAGGACGTGACGGGGCTGTGGTTGTCGGCTCCTTCTCTCCAGGACAGCCGGGCGGTGGTGTCCGTGGTTTCATCCACCTTCACGCCCTCGGGCGGCCCGGGGGGGCCTGCGGGAGGCGGGGCCCGTCGGCGGGGGGCCGTCCCTGCACGCCGTCCTCCTCCACCACCAAAGGGGAGAGCACGCCGGGGGCCCCGATCTCAAACCACCC
The DNA here is from genome assembly GCF_004126475.2 of Phyllostomus discolor. NCBI lineage: Eukaryota > Metazoa > Chordata > Mammalia > Chiroptera > Phyllostomidae > Phyllostomus > Phyllostomus discolor. Next base: position 444,781 of record NC_040909.2, read on the forward strand.
GGACGGGCCCACTCACCTGTGATGAAGCCCCCCCCCCTCCCCCCACACACGTCTGTGGTTAGAGCTTCAATCAGAAGGTGAGGCAGTAACTCCGAGGTCAGAGCACCCCTCGACGGCACACGGCGCCAGCTCTGGGCCCCACTCGGGACTCCCGCTCCTACCCACATGCAGCGCCCTCTCCTTTGGCTGTGCAGCCGGCCCCTCCGCCCGCTCACGGGGAGGACTCGGGCGGCCCGGCTGCCGGGGCTGCTTTGCTGTCTGGGGCCGGGGTCCCACCCAGTCCAGCCCAGGAGCAAGTCAGCACCTCGGACAGCAGCTCCGATCCGTAGCCTCGGGCATCCTGGGAGGCCAGATCCTGCCTGGCTCACTCGCACACATGCAGACACAGGTGCGCACACACGTGTGCATATGCAGATGTGTACACACGCACACATGAGTGCACACACACCCACTCAGAATCATGCACACATGCACACACTTGTGCACGCACATGCTCACATGCACCATCACTGTTCCCTTGCACAGCACACACGACCGCTGCGTGACTGACAGCTCACACCAGCCAGGCAGCGGCTGTGATCGCTTGTCAGCGGGAGCCTGTGTGAGGGCAGCGCCGACAGTGCCATTCCTGTGGACCCGCACCCTCCCCGACGGTGCTGCCACATTCTCAGGGGGGGGGGGAGGGGGACTAATCGATATCTGAACCCGTGGGCTCCCCCCCTATCCCGAGATTCCCGCATCGGGGGGGCTCGGGCGAGACGGGAAACCACACGCGGAGGGCGTGGAGGGCTACCTCGGACCACGAGGTCGGCGGCCGACGACACGCTGTCCACGCCGCTCTGCACCACGCAGACGTACTGCCCGCCGTGCTGCAGCTGCACGTTCCGGATCAACACGTCGCCCGACGAGCTCTGTGGGGCAGACACGCGCTGAGCACCCTCGGCTTCGCAGGCCCAGAGCACCCTGAGGGCTGTGGGTGGCTCCCCCCACCCCGGGGTGGAGCCTGCACCCTGTAAGGAGACTGCGTGGGGGAGACGGAGGAAGCCGGGCCCGATGGAACGTGGGGACATGGGAGCCGGTGAAACCCCGGCCGGCTGCAGAGGGGCCGGGCGGCCTCTGGGCATTGCCGGTTCCAAGGACAAACGGGGGCAGGGGTCACAGTCCCAGAGTCGTTTCCTTCCGCCGGGCGACCCTCGTCTGCAGACCCATGCTCAGCACCCGCTCCCTCTCTGCTCCGCGCCCCACCTCTGCACAGACCTCCCGAGGAGAGGGGGGAGCCTGCCGGTCTCGGGGGAGAGGCGGCCGCAGGGCAGGGGCTGCCGGGGTCCAGCCACACCGGCACTCGCACACCTAAGGGTGCTGGATTGCGCTTCACCGCAGAACACAGGCACCGTCCACATGAACCCCTCACACGGGGGGATCAGAACGTTTCCGGCCCTGCAGGGACCGGCCGTCCACCGAGGGGCTCCCGGTGCCTCCGTGCTGGTCATTGGGGCCCACGTGCTGGGCTTTCGGAGCTCAGCTCAAACGGCCCTCGTCTTAGAAGGACGTGGAACCACGTTCACAGAATGACTGACCGCAGGCCGGCACCACACATCAGTCACAACAGGGGTTGGAGTAAAACGGTTCGGAAAGCAAAGCCGTTTCCAGGCGACCACTCACGGGAACATCTCTAAGTTGGTGCAGGTGAGGAAGCAACTGTGTATCTGTGTGTATCTTATTTACGAAAAAGGGAGTGTGACTCAGTTTCCCTAGGGCCCAGGGACAGATGGGTGCTGCCGCCCAGCTCCGAGGCAGCCCCTACGGTCTCCCGAGGGGCAGCTCTGTGATGGCCGCCCCCACCCTCAGGCCGCCCCACGGGCCGCACCCTCCCTGCAGGCTGGCCCCCCGAGTCCCGGGAGGAGGCAGATGCAAGGTGATTGGTGGCCGTCATTCGATGATAATCCAGGAGCTCTTAGCAATGTCATTGCTGCCACGCTGAACCTGGTTTCTCCCTCCCCGCCTCTGTCTCCCCCTCAGCGGGGTTTAGGAATGTGTCCCCAAACAGACCCTTCCCTGCTTGCTGCCCCTTCAGGGGGTCTGCAGGTTCCAGGGGCTCCGTCCGCTCACAGCAGCTGGATTCCAACTTCTGGAGAAATCTCTGTGTCCGGAGAAGCGGGAATGTTGCTGCTAAACGCGACCGAGGCACCGTCGTCGCCACCAGCAGTCCCCTTCTTCCCTGAAGGGTCGTTCAGCAGTTTGGGGGGCGCTGGGCCCTGGGGACCGGGACACGGCTTCCTGCGTGTCCTGGGAGCGGAGCGGCCCCTTCCGGGCACACGGCTCTGCTTCTTCACTCTGTTTGGCTGGAGGCCGGAGGGACGTCATCGCCAGCTGGTGGACACACCAGACCAGTGTCCTGCGGAAATGCGGTGGGGTCGATTCCGGGGAGACGGGATGTCGTGACCTTTCACACCGCGCAGCGGGGAGAGGGAGGGGCTCAGGGCCACACGGCGACGGTAGGGGCCGCTGATCACTCCTCCAGCACCGGCGTGGCATTGGACGGGGGAGCCCAGGCGAGGAAAACGCAGCCAAAACCAGGAGCGACGCCCCCCTCCGTGTCCCCCCTCCCAGGAAAGCCCACCGGCGCTGTTCCTCTCCCCGTGGCTCCCTCCCTCACGCTGTCGTCTCTCCGCGCGGCTTCAGGGCGGGGAGCCCACGCAGGGCACAGGGATCCGCGTGCCTGGGAGTGAGTGAGTTGTTTTCTCGGACCCGGGAAGCTCACTGAGCAGAGGTGAAGCGACCTCCCCCGGCACGGACCCCGTGCAGGAGCCCAGAGTGAAGGGGGCCCTGGGGGTCTCCTTCCCAACGTGGGGCCACCAGCCTTGTTGTCGCTGGGGGGGGCGGGCGGGGGGAGTGGGTGTGTGGACCGGGCGGCCACTCCGGAAGCTGTTTTGGAAGCTGTTTCGTTGCCTAGACGACGGGACGTTCGCAGGAGTCCGACCCCGCCGCTCCCCCTGAGAGTGTCCCCCGAAGAGGAGTGCACCTGGCGTCGGGAAGCACGTGTGTGGGCGGGGCCGTCGCTGCCGCCCCTGTCGCAAAACTTGGGTGTGCACCCCCTCCGGGCCCCCCTCCCTGCCCTTCTGCTGCATCGGGGGTCAGGCTGTGTGTGAGGCGGTCCCTCACCCCGGCTTCCCCCCGCCCCCGGCTCCCCCCACAAGTCTGACGGGGGGCCGACAGTGAGGGAGGGGGACTTGCTCATCAACACTCCTCCCTGCAGAGCTGTTCTGAGTGACTGTAACAAAAACCCCCAAGTCTGGCCCGGACACCCCCCTTCCCCCCAGCAGCCCAGTGTGAGCCCAGGAGGGCGCAGGCTGATCGGCCACGACCGCAGACGGGGGGGGGCACCCCACGGCTGTCCCCACGCTTCCCGGGGGCCCCCTTTCCCTCTCCCAGGTTCCCCGAAGGGAACGGGGACCAGGTTTGGTGTGAAGGTCGGCGACCATTAGACTATTTTCTGGTGAAAAGCTTGATCTGAAGTTTCAAAGTCCATGTAAGAAACACAGTTTAAAAATCAGTTTTTACTGTTAATAAAAAAGTTCCTGATGTTGACGGCCACGTTTTAAATCGCCGTAAATGAACCGTTCATCCTTCCCTTCCGCGTCCATGGTCGCATCAGTTAGAGGGCCCCATGAAGCACCACGTCTGGGAAAGCGAACGGATTCCCTTCTGCAACTGGGGCATGAACCCTCAGCCAGCGTGACAACTTCAGCGCAGCGATGGAAAGGCCAGTGAGTGCACCCCCGCCCCCCGCCCAATGCACCCTGGGTGCGTCCCCCCGGCTCACTGCCGGTCAGCACCAAAGCAGCTGGGCGTCACGGCTCCACCCCAACGGGAGGGAGAGATCTGAGCCAACGAGAAAACCAACCACTTTCCTTAGACATGGAGACGTCACAGACACACCCACAGCCTCCGACACGGGGGAGACGACAGGCTGGGGGGCCCTTCTGTCTCGGGACGGCGCTGAGCTCCGTGAGCAAAGGCACAATCCTGGTGGTGGTCCCCCGTCCCGTGCACGCCGTCTGCATTCAACCCCAAGGCCAGGCCACTGCCGGCACTCCGGGCCGTGTGTGCAGGAAACGCCCAGCGGGCGGACACGCAGACACACGCAGACACACGCAGGGTGGAGGCCTGCAGCTGGCAGTGGGGTGGTTCTGGGCAACGGGCGTGAGGCCTCTTTCTGAAGGAATTAAAACACCCTGCAGTCGACTTTGGTGACCGAGGCAGAATTTGGTGACTGTGCCCCAACACTCGGCTGCTCACGTGGAGTCGCTGCTCCGTGGGGCACATGAGTAACGCCTCAGGGACGCTGCTAAGGACACCGGCACCCGCACTGCAGGACCAGCCAGGACCGGCTGGGACTGGCCTCCTCCCTGTCTGGGGCTGTGTGGTCCCCCGGTCATTGCCCTTGTCGGACTCGCCCCCGTTTCCCACAAGTGGTCTCTCCAGAGCAGAGAGCTCCCAGAAAGTCTGCAGCACCGCATGGCGGGAGGGGCACAGAAAATTCTAGAAACTGTGCAGAAGATACAAGGAAAGGGGGAACAGGCAGTCCACCATTGCAGGCAGTGGGACCCGGGCTCCTGGGTGAGTCCGAACACAGGTCCCGGCTGCTCTGATCATGTCTTGGCCTGTGGTGACCCCCGACTGGTGGTGACCCCCTGACCGGCGGTGACCCCCGACCGGTGGGTGCGGCTGGTTCTCGGACCCTCCTCTGCAACGTGCTGGTCGGGCTGCAGCCTCCGGGAGACGGTGCATCACCAGCACCAGGCACTGCCTCGAGGTTGGTTCTCCGCAAAGTCTGAACCCCTCCTTGAAACTGCACTTCTTTTTATTTGAACTTATTTACTGACTGATTGATTGGAGAGAGAGACAGGCAGGTGGAGAGAAACATCGATCTGCTGCTCCACTCATGGACACACTCGTTGGTTGGCTCTTGCCTGTGTCCTGACGGGGAGTCGAACCTGCACCCTCAGCGTACCCGGATGATGCTCCAACCAACTGGCCTTCCCGACCGATTCCCGGTCGGCGGGACCGTCACGGAGGAGGAGACGACGGAGCACCGGACAGCACCTGTGTTCTGCTGGAGTCTCGATGACGGCCCTCCGCAGCCCGGCAGCGCCCGGCGGGTGAAAACACGTTTCAGACCCTCGGCCTGTGTGCCCGGGTCACGGCAGTGCCGCCGCTCGCGTGGGGGCCGCCGCGGGGCCCTGTGGAGGGGGCGGGGCTCACTGAGACCGAGGTGCTGCCTGGCCAGCCTGTTCTCGGGCGGTGGACACCGTGTGTGTGTGGACGTCGTTCCTCCCGTGGGCGTGGGCGGCCCCCGACAGAGCCGCCCGGGACGGCGGGTCTCGGACGCCACGTTGCACTGGAACCACACACTCCAGGTGGCGGCAGACGTGCTCACGTCCAGGTGGTTCCCAGGACGCCGTTGGGTCCTGACAGACCTGGGAGCCCTGGGTCACGCGGGTGACGGCGTTTCTGGGGCCGCCCAGATGTGCGGTCAGCGGCCTCTGCACCCACGGGGCCGGAGTCTCGAGTCCTCAGGGAGCAGGAGGGGCCCACGACTTACCCCGCCGACCTTCTCCAGGTGGGACCCGGCCCGGCCGACGTCCGCCAGGGCCCCGTTGAAGTACCAGGTGAAGGTCGCGTGCAGCAGCGGGTCGTGCCGCGCCTGGCAGGGCAGGAGCACGCTCTCGCCCACGGCCACGTCCATGTCAGGCGGCGCCACCGTGATCCGCGTGGGCTCTGGGGGGACGGGGTTCGGGGCAGAGCGTCACCACTGTGTTTCGGTGGACATGGCTTCCACCGGCAGATCGCTGGTCTAGGTCAGGGTGTGTGTGTTTGGACATGCACACGTATGTGCCGGTCTAAGAGAGTGTGTGTTTGGACATACATACGTGCTCATCTAAGTTGGAGCATGTGTTTGGGCATGCACACACATGGGCTGGTCTGTCAGAACGTGTGTGTTTGGACATGCACACATGCTGGTCTAAGAGCATGTATGTTTGGGCACACACACGTGATGGCCTAAGAGTGTATGTTTGGACATGCACATGCATGTGCTGACCTAAGTCTGTGGATATGTACATATGTGCTGGTCTAAGTCGGAGCCCATCTGCCCCGTGAAGGCTCCCACGGTCTCCCCTCCCCACGGCCCCCCTCTCCCCGCTCCCTCCGCTCGGCAGCAGCAGTGGCAGCAGCAGCAGTATCGGTGGAGGTGGCATCTGCCCCCCGCGCCCTCCCCTCCTCCTCCCCCCACTCTCTCCATCCCTCCCGCCTCCCAAACCCTCCCAGTTTCCTCCCACCTGCTGGCCGCGCCCTCCCTGCCCCTTCTTTCCTACGTCCGCCCTCGTCCGCCCTCGCCGCCTGCCTGCAGCTCGGCGGTTTCCCTCACTCGTCTCCGCTCCTTCTCTCCGAGACTCGCCGGCCCCCTTCTCCACGGGGCCCGGCCCACTGAGACCGCCCCCTCCGCCTGGTGGCGCCCCACAGCACCCTGCCCGCACACCCACCTGTGACCACCAGCCGCGTGGAGTCGTTGGCTCTCCCGAACCGGTTCTCGGCGAAGCAGGTGTAGGTCCCCGCGTCCGCCTTGGTCACGTTGGCTATCCTGAGGCCTCCGTCTTTCAAAAGAGAAATTCTGGAGGAAACGCAGATTGGACCAGTGAAGGCCCGGCAGGCACATCCCCCCGAACACGCAGCAAGGTTGTAAGCACAAGTGCTGCCTCAGGCTGTCCCTTTCAAGGCCGCGAGGCCAGCTGTCGCCTTCAGGAAATGGAGACGAGGAAACGACGTTTCCCGTGCACCTGCCGGGGCTCCGACTCCCGCCGCCCGCCCCCACGCCCCGCCAGGACCTGCCCCAGCACCACTGGACAGTGGGCCGGACCCGGCGGATTCTCCCATCAAGTAAGTGTGAAGTACTCTCCGAAACACACGCCGTGGAGGTTTGGAGAAAGCAGATACGAGACTGTTTATCTTCAGCTGGAAACCGTGTACCAGAAATAGGAAACCCGCTGGCCTGTCCTTAGGAGCCTGGAGGAGGCGTGTGCGGCCGGAGAAACCCAGACTTTGACGGGAGAGGCTGGCGTGGTCGCCGGGGGCTTCTGCTCAGAAGCCGGGCTCCCTGTTGGGCTCCTGCGGCTCTGGCATCCGAGTCATCAGTGAGGAACCCATGGGTGCTGGGTGCTCTGAGCCGGGCAGGAGCCCACCTGCCGGGGGGCAGGCCCCGGGCGGTGCAGGGAGTCCCTCCCCCCACAGGTGCCCAGGTGGGGTCCCGCCCGTGAGGCCTGCTCTGGGGACACGGGGGGCGGGGGGACACCCAGGGGGTGGCGGCCGCAGGAGAGCCTCTCAGAATAGGCGTCACTCAAGCTGAGAAGCAAGAACGAGGAAGGCCAGCCGCCCGCCCGCCCGCAGCCCCACCCGAGGATCCCTGTCACCCCTCGTCGCCCCCCTTCACTGTCTCCCCATTCCTCTAACTCCGTCACCTGCACGACCCGCAGCAGCACCTGGGGCTCAGCACTCCGTGCTTGTCAAGGGGACCGACCATGTGGAGTGCTGGGCATGAGAGGCGGAATCCCGGAGACCCCTGTCCCCCAGCCTGTGTGCCGGCTTCACCGCGACTGTCGGTGTGACCTGAGCCGCCAGTCACGGCTCTGGGCCTCGGGAGCCTGGTGGGGGCGGGCTCACCCTGATGGCACAGCCGGGTGGGAACCAACGCGGCCACGCTGGGCTCTGCTCTCTGAGTACATCTTCTAAGAGACGGATGCTTACGATTGCCGGTGGGAGACGCACCCCCAGTGCAGGGGTAACGGGGGTGATGACGGCAGGTGTGCAGGGCAGACGGAAGTCGGTGAACGGCACCGGAACCTCGGATGCCGGGTGGTAACAGCCCCGAGGTCAGGGGCCGCTGGCTCCGAGGAGAAGGGCGTCGGAACCCTCATCTCTCAGCCACCCCCGCTCTGGGCTTTCCTCCCCCAAACTCGTCTGCATCAGCCACGTGATGTATGGGCTGGAAGATTTCAAGGACAAGGGCAGCAGAGAAGGTACAGCAGTCGGGGACCCTGCGTGGGTGAGCGCCAGGCCACCGACACTCCCCACGGGACCGGCACCCGGGGTCCGAGCCACGGTGTGGCGCGTCTCGCAGCCCACGGACAGTCCCGCACGTCCGTGAGCACCGGCAACAAAGGGACGGTGTCACGACTCCCGGGACACCTTTCCAGGGCTGCCCAGCGTGCCAGACACGCCAGGAGCCAGATTTATGGGACAGTGACGCGGTGGTTTTTCTTTCTGAAATAACTGAGATCCGAAAGGCCCCTTAGAGGACATTTCTCGTTTTAAGGGTTTTATAAAGCTATTCTCCTAAGCAGTTCGCGAGACCCAGGCAGCAGCCCGTTGGGGACACGGTCAAACCCTCACGCAGCAGCAGACAACCTGCCGAGGCTCTGAGTGCCCGGGCACGCGAGGCGGTGAGAACACACGTTACTAGGAAACCCGTCCGGACGGCTCACGCACAGTGAACCTCGGAGGAAACGCTGGTTTAGGTCCAAAGGGGGCTCCGAACTTGACACTGATGTTCTCTGCCCCGTGACGGGCTCACGAGTCAGACCCTCGAGGGTGGAACCTCCGGCTTCGTTGCCTGCCCTACACCGGGAGCCGGTGCAGACCTGCCGCCCCGGAGCCGGGCACGTGGGGTGCGCGGGGCCAGCCCCCGAGCTGCACAGACGCCTGGGGATGCTTCTCTCCAGGCAGGAGCCAGACCTGCCTCTGGGGGGTCAGAGCCCCATCACTGCAGGGCTGCCCCCTTCCTGGGCCCACCACCCTGGGGTGCAGCTCACCTGCGACCACACCGCCAGGTGTGCTGTGCCAGCTGGCACCGCACCCAAACGGGGAACCTCACCAGCTCAGGGGCCCGGAAGGAGCGGGTTTGGGCTGCTGACACGGGGCACGACCTTGAGGTCAGTTCCACTGCGAGGTCATTAAAAACAGATTCACGGAAGTCAGCTAAGAGAGGGGTGGTCTGTCTGTGGGTCAAGGGTTCCGAGTCTCTATGTGCTCAAAGACGCCCGTGGGTCTCATCAGGCCTCGCACTGTCTTTCAGGGGCCGAGTTAGCATCCTCTCCTCACGGTGCCCCCCCAGCAGGCAGGCGTGCCGGCACCCCGTGGCCAGGAGGACTCGTGCGCCCCTGACCGCTGCCTCCTCCGGCACCTCGGGTTGTGGAACCGGCTCCTCCGTGAGCAGAAGGCTCTGGGTCTGCACTGAGGGTTCGGACCGTGGGTGCAATTCTTCCCCTGGAGCAGCCTCGGGCATCAATTGTACGGGTGCTTTTCAAACACCATGAACTTCCCAGTTAAGTAAATTAACACATAGCATGAAAACTTAGGTGCCTAACAAAGTCTTAAGTCAGAGTTCAAGATGTCTCTTTCCTTAGCATTTGAGTGTCAAAGGCTGGGTAAACACTTTTTTCAGAAACAAAATCAATTCTCATACATTCGAACCCAATTACAGGGGTTTTCGGGATCACAGGCCCACGAAGGGCCAAAGGCTCTGGTCTTCCCACAGAAACCGCTCAGCCACGACGGCTGCGTGAAGACAGAACCTCAACATACCACAGAGGAGACCGGGCAGGGGGAGTCCAGCCACACAGCGGAGTTTCTGAGGGTGTCAGGCAGCGAGACCTCCCGCTCGGTGACGGAGCACGGGAGTGCGCACAGCAGGCCGTAAGTCGGATGTGCCGCGGCCGGGCCCCAAGTCCGTCCCCCTGTCCCTCCCCACGTCCGTCCCCCCCGTCCCTCCACCCGCCCCGAGTGCGGCTGAGGGCTGCAGGAGGGGGTGCACACTAGAATGGCACCCCCCACTGCTGATAGGAAGCCTCAGGTAGAAATCTATAGAGAAATCAGTCTCACACGTTTCTGAGGAACGGCAGCAGTGAATTAAACAAGAAAACGATAGGTGCGTGGGGACAGGTGCAGGAAAGCCTGGAAGACTCTTCCACAAACGCCTGCGGGGTTCTTGCCACGCCCTGGGCGCGTTCTGGAAAACCAGAGGGGTGAGGAGGTGCCCGACCCGGGGAGACCGACACCGACGGGGACCCGCGTCCCGCAGGCGCATCCGACCGCCCGCTGTGACCGCCGGCGGGGGGCCGTGCATCGGAGCTGCCCCCTCCTTCCCTCCATGGCGCCCTCGGGCCGGCCTCCGAGAAGCCGCCGACCCCCAGCCGCCCCTCGCCGGCCTCAGGGCGCCCTCCTGTCTCTTCGGCCCTCCGTCTACACCACAGCCCGTGCCCGCCTGGCCAGACCCTGGCGCAGCCGGCGTCCGCCCCTCCACCGACGCTGGCTCCCTTTCTGGTGCAGCCATGATTTTGTCGCGGTCCCCGAGGGCCCCGCGCCGGGACCCGGCCCCTCTCATCCTCGATTCCTGTCACGGCCCTTTGCACACAGCGTTGGGGACACTGCGGTCCTCAGGCATTCGGGCTCCCCCCTGGCTCCAGGAGTCCATCCTCTCCCTGCCCAGGCCTGGGCTCCGGCCGCCGCTCCTCCTGGGAGGTGGTTCTTCCAGCCCCCGGCCTGGCCTGTGGCTGACCTCGGCCTGACCTTCCAGCGCTCTGCCCGAAGTCACGTCCTGCAGGAAGCCGTCCTCAAGACGCCCGACGTGAGTGTCCTCCCGGCCCCTCTGTGCGCCTGGGTGCCTGCCCCCCCGCAGTGCCGGGCCCTGCTCCCCACGGTGGCCACAGCCCACCCCCCTCCAGTGCTCGCTGTCCTGGGACCCAGGGAGTCTGGCTGCCATGGGGATTCTCCGGGAGCCGAGGGACCCGCAGGAAGGGGGGTCTGCACCTGCCCGGCCCGGGGCTCAGCTCCCAGCTCGCTGGCTGGAGTCGGACTCCATCTGGGGGAGATCTCACCTTCGTCACCGTGTGGGACCCTGAGAGAGCCGCGCCCTTTCCCCTCCAGGCTACGCAGCCCCTTGTCCCTTCTCTCTCGCCTGTTTGTTCACCTGCACAGACAGACCCTTCGAGACGCAGCCCCGAGGTCACTGCCCCTCCCTCCGCCCCCAACCAGGGCCGGACACAGCCTCTCCTTGGTCTCCCCACGGGCCCCTCGTGGACACCCCGACTGCGGACAGCTGGCAATGTTCAGATTCCTGGAGGCCATTGCTGACAGCATCCCTGTTCTCTCCCCAGGTGTCCCGGTGCACAGAGCTCCGAGGTCACCTGGGTGCAGCTGGTGGCCGGGTGGCCCGCATCCCACGCACGCTGTGGGGCCCCAGGGGGGGCTGGTGCTGGATCTTGCTCACACGTGCGAGATGGCAGTGCTGGGTATGGCCCCCACGCTGCGTGAGGGTGGGATGAGCAAGTGGACAGCGTGGGTCCCTCCCTGCAGACAAGACCCAGGACTCGGATCCCTATCCAGCCAGACCCGGGTCCTCACCCGGGGCCTCACACGCACGACACACAACCCTCACTCGTTCCGGAAAGGCCGGCGGTTAGCGATAAACCGGGAGGGAAGGGGGCGGGAGGCGTGGAGGGCTCGCCGAGCCACAACAGGCCGGGGGCCTGAGGCTGGCCCCGCCCACACCGGTCATCGGGAGGGGCGGCTGGGCACGGGAGGGAGGCGGAGGGGACGAGCGGGGTGGGCGGACGGGTGCGGTGACCAGGATGTGTGAGGGAGAGGGGACTCCCCTGAGAGGAGGGAGACAGAGAGGGGGGGGGCCAGGAACCGTGAGGCGGCAGCAGCAGCGAGGGGCGCAGGGGGGCACGGCTCCGCAGACGACGGGTCCCCCTTCTCCAGTGCAGAGCTTCGGGGTGTGGGGCGGGGGGTGCCAGGCCGCCTCAGCCCCAGCTGCTCTCTCTCTGACCGGTCTCCGCCGACAGGCGCAAGTTCAGACTCCGCCCCGAGCGATCTCACTGAGCAGATGGCCCCACGTCTCCCAGACGGCCAAGGGCCCCGCGGGGAGCCCTTCAGGGGGTGAAGCCGCGCGAGGAATCGGAGGGAGGTGGCGGCGGAACTGTGAGCACGTGGCTGTGCGAGGGGGCCCAGGTGTCTGCCCAGAGTGTAAGTCACCTTCCCTGCGTGTGGCTCTGCGGGTCTTCACAGGTCAGGGGGGCCGCGCCCACCCCGCGGCAGCCGAGGGCGGAACCGTCCCCTCGTCCCGAACCCCCCGCCCCCCGCGGGCCTCCCACCTGCCCGCCCCGCCCAGCGGCGGTGGCTCTTCCCTGTCCCCAAGCTGCGCCTGGCCCAGGGATGTCGCAGAAACAGGGGCCCCCGGCCTGCGGTGCTCGCTGCCTTGTGAAGCCGCTTCTGACGACGTGCAAAACGATACACGGAGAACTGGTCGCATTTCTCAAACCTGGTCCGCATCGTGGTCATTAGCAGCTGGAGGAAATGCGGGCCATTGATTTCCCCCTTTTAAAGGCGTTCAGACGTCCGAGTGTTAAATGCCGCTCAGAACGCACAACGAGCCGAGGCCGCCGCGGCGAGAAACCTGCCCCCCCGGGACAGGCAACAGCACGTGAGGGACACGCCCTTTCCGGAAATAGCCGGCTGGTGCGTTTCAAATGCCAGGGGAGGCCCAGAAGAGCTGAACATCCTGTCAGACGCGCCGACGGGCGCCCCCTTCCTGCCCACGGGGCCCGGTTGCGTTCTCTGGGCCTTTTCCGAGCCGCTCGCTGGGGGCAGGGGGAGCACCTCCGTGTTCACTCTGCAGCCTCGAGGACGGGGGTTCGGGGCCCTGCGTGGCTCAGAGAGCCTGCTCCCCGCGGGGGGGAGACGCCCCTCTTCCTCCCAGTGACAGAGAAACCACAGAGCAAAGACGACGACGACCATGAACCCCCGACACGGCAAAACCACTTTGCTCCCTGCTGGTGCGCGCCATGGCCCAGCGCGGGCTGCCCGTCCCCAGGCGAGTCACGCGGGCCTGTGACCTGAGTGGACAGCGAATCCGTCGCTTGTGAACTGGGGCCGCCAGACACTGGGACGGGACCGGACGCACGGACCTCCCCCTCCGATCCGGGTTTCCTTCCCATCCACTCTGGGGCGAGGGGCGGCCCCTCCCCGGGGCCCCGGGTGCTGACCGACAGGCACCTGCCAGGACGACTCCAACTCCGTCATCCACGGCCAGGTGCCTTCCGCCGCCACCCACCTGCTCACTGCACCTGCATCCCACCTGCGGCTCCGGCCTCGCCCCGGAGTCCCCGACTCCGTCAGCCTCTAGGGGCACAGACACGTCCGGCTGGGCCTTGAAGGGGCGTCTCTGACTCAGCCAGCCACAGCCTCTCCGGGGCCTGGGTGCCTCGTCCTGCTCCCTCCGCTCCGCCTGGCCCCGTCTGCCTGAACAGGTGGGCCCCCCTGTGCACCCCCCCCACTGGGGCCCAAGCCGGACACTGAGGACTCACCCCGTCTTCCTGCTTCAAATCCTCAACCAGACCAGCACCGTTGTGCCGCCGATTCAAATACCCCCCACCCCGCCTCCCTCTGTTCCCACCGCCTTCTGTTTCGTTCAGGCTGCAGTTTGCCCCTAATGGGGCCCCCACCCCCTCCCAGGCCCCCCCCCCGCCCACTGCCGCCGCCTCTGTGGTGTTTGTGAACAGAAGTCTGATCCTCTGGCTTGGCCACGTGGACTTCTGCTGCCACTGCCGGTGGCTGCGGAACTGGGTCCAGACCCGGCATTCAGCAGCCAGGCCTCTCAGTGAGAGCCCTCTCCCCACTCGGCCCCTCCCACGGCCCGTCCCTGTGGGGGCAGGCAGCCTCCGTCACTCGGATGCCCAGGCTGTGGCTGCGGCTGCCCGGCCGCTTCTCCTGAACCTTGGCCCCCGCCCCCCTCCCTGGGACGCTGACTTCCCCGGAACGCCGGCCCTCTCGGGGAACCACTGAGCACCCCGGGGCAGCCCTGTGTCACCTCCTCAGACCCTGGAAACTGAGCACAGCAGCATGGACCACTCTGATGGTGCCGGGCCCACCGTGGGCACAGTCGGAGGGTCTTCAATGGCGTGACGACACTTGTGCGGGGAGGCCGGGGGGCGCCACTTGCAGCCGAGCCCTTCACCTGTGCCCGGAGCAGCCTTCGGGAGACCGGCCGGAGCTAATCCCTGCACTACCTGCTCGCTCGAGAGGCGCTCTCCGCCTGAAAGCAGCCACGCTGGTGTCTTCCACTCGGCTCTGCGATTTAGGGGTCTCGGCGCCTGAGGTCCCCGTGACAAAGCTGGCACCACGCGGCAATAGATGCTCGCGGCCCGGGAAGGCAGTAATTACCCAAACGCACGCTGTGACTGACACGGGGCACGGGGGAGCGGCCCGCGGGACCCCACAAAGACACTGAGCTCTCGGGTATTCTCTTCTGGTTTGAGCTCTGAAGGACGCTATAGACGGGGAAAATCAGACAGACAGACACGGGGACAGGTAGATGGACAGATGGACAGGTGCAGACACGTGTGTGTGTGTATCCGTACACACCCACACGACACATTCACACATCGGCCTAATCGCAAGTGCACTGGCTGCCAGCAGCCCTCACGGGAGGCTGGAGAAGGCTCTCACACTCATCACGAGTCTCTTACTCGCCGAAAACCCAACTTCATCCCCAAAACCACCACCACCGCCGCCGACAAAGACACCCCACAGCACCTGTGAGTCCCCAGTCTGGCCATCGGCACCCTGTCGGCCACCTGAGCCTTCTCCCCTGTTTCCCAGGGTGTCCCTGAGTTCACTGTCCCCCCAAACAAGCTTCAGAACAAGCCCCTCCATCGCCCCAGCGGCGTCTGGCCCGCGGCCGGGCGGGTGACCTGTCTGTGCCCAGGGGCTCTGCGTGGGGCCGGGAGGCGGACCTGTCTGCGCCCAGGGGCTCTGCGTGGGGCCGGGAGGGGGACCTGTCTGCGCCCAGGGGCTCTGCGTGGGGCCGGGCGCGAGGGAGCTGCAGTGGCGGGTTTGGAAGACGGACGACTCTCGTCCCGAGGGGCTCGCAGAGCCGCGCAGCCCCTGCCGTGGAGGTTCCGGGACGCCTCACGTCTCACCGAGACGCCCCTCCCTCCCGTGCGCCACGCGCTGCGGCCGGTTCAGGACGAATCAGGGAGACCGGGCTGGAAATGGAGCCGGGAGCCCTGGGGGGACTCTGTCAGCCCGGCCACCGGACCCCGGACGGGAGGGCAGGACCGCAGGCCCGAGGGGGACGCACTTGTCCTCTCAGCAGGAACCTCGCCGGCGGGCGGGCTGCCTCCACCTGAGCCCTCCCCAGCTGCTGCTCTCGGGGGGCCGAGCCGCCGGTCCCCCCCACACCTGGACTCCTGGGCAGTGCACCCCGCTCACCCCTGCCCC
The DNA here is from genome assembly GCF_004126475.2 of Phyllostomus discolor. Classification (NCBI taxonomy): domain Eukaryota; kingdom Metazoa; phylum Chordata; class Mammalia; order Chiroptera; family Phyllostomidae; genus Phyllostomus; species Phyllostomus discolor. The sequence continues at coordinate 460,117 of NC_040909.2, forward strand.
CACCCCCTGTGTGACATCCCCGTGCTGCTCCCCAGCAAACCCGGGCTGCTGGCCGGATAATCGGAACGACCGGCCTTGGGCTGTTCTCGGGCGACAGGTCTCTCTAGGGGGGTGGGGGGGGGGCACGGGGGGCAAGTACCTTCCGCTGTCCCGCACGGCCACCTCGCCTCTCTTCCAGGAGGACCGGGCCCGGGGCGAGGCGCGGGGCCGGCAGTCCAGGGCCACCTCGCTGCCCACCTGCACCTGGGCCAGCTTCCGCATGGGCGCGCTGGAGAAGTCGGGGGCGGCGGCTGCGGGGGAGGAAGAGGAGGAGAGAGGAAGAGAGAGGAGGAGGCTGCAGGTCTGGCCCGAAGGGTCTGCGTCCCGCACACCTCGCAGGGGGCTCTGGACGGCCATCCGTGAAGCTTCCGGGTGACGGACGGACAGAGCCCCCCAGGGTGGGTCTGCCTGACACGGGTTTCCGTGGCCCACCGGTCCCCGGACGGGGTTCTCCGCCCACTCCTAACCCTGGGGACAATCAGGTCACGTGGAAACCGCAGCCGTTTACTGGGGAGCTTGAGGTCGCTCTACCCTGAGTCTACAGGAGCTGAACACATTCGTCAGGGGACCAGAGGAGTCTCCCCCGTGTCACCGAGGCAGCTGCCACGGCCTCAGGCCGGGCCCTCGGCCCCGAGTCGCACACGGAGGCCGGGTGCCGGGTGTCGAGTCCTCTTCTCCCACATGAATGTCACCGAGACCCGCCACAGAGTGGCCCCGTGAGCCCCCGAGTCTGGGGAGCGCATCATGACGTGCGTCCTCACGGGAAGTCACAATGTCACCCAGACGCCAGCACCTGGGTCACCTGGCGCAGACGCCAAGTTTGTAGTAATGTGTGCGGGGGACTCTGATCTGGGAGCATCTGCAAGTTCGTTGTGTGTAGGGAGGGACCGCAGGAAGGACGTCACACCCTCACCCAGTAACTCCTCCTCCCGCGGCAAGTGTGGGGGACATCCGGGGCCTAGTGCGCTTCCCAGGCCACCCAAAGCCCTGTCTCACGGGCAATCACAGGGAACGCGACTTGTTTTTGGGAAGTGGAGACCGCACCACGAATTACACCGTCCACAGGACGGTCCACAGAGAAGGAAGGCACCTCCGGAGGTTGTGGGCCTCACAAATGACGATTCTGAGAGAATCAGTTTTACTGAAACAAGCCAAAAGGACCTTTATGTCTCAATAAAATCATAAAAAAACCATATCTGGCATTTTTCCCCAATAAAAGGCCACGCGGCGTGTAGGGTAGGGACGCATCGTGCCTGTAAGGTGAGGTCAACACGAGAGCAGCTGCACCTGGTCCTGAGACTCCCGCGTGAACTCCTGTCCCCACGCCACACCCCTGCCAGTTGGGGGACACAGGCCAGCTTCTCAGCAGAGGGTCCCCCTCCAGGTGCCGGGGACGTACGTCTGTCCTCCAGACACTGGGGCTGAGAGACCCGCTTTCGTTAAGTCGGGATTTTTCGAGGTGAACTTGACCTTTGGGGCTGGGTCGTTTGCCGGGACAGCTGTCCTGCAGGTGTTTCCTCAGCCAGGAGCACTGGCCAGCGGCCCCCTCCTCTGCCCAGCACAGCAACCAAACACGTGTCCAGTCACTGCCCCGGGGGCAGCACCGCCCCCAGCTGAGGAGGCCAGGCAGATGCATCAGGACCCTCCTTCCTTCGGGCTCCAGGACGTGCAGACTGCGGTGGGCAGGGGGACGTGGCCCACTCAGGCTCCGTGGGCCGGCCGCAGGGCTTCCATCGGAGCCACTAAGGAAGCCACCTCTGCCCCATGGACCGACCACGGTGATGCCAGTGCGTGGGGAGCAGCACTTAATGTGGGAACGCCGGTGACGTGTGGGTCTGGGGTCAGGCTGCGCTCAGATCCAAAGATTTTTTTTCAACACGTGGACCTGCAGTCCACCCTTCCTTCCACCCTTCCTTCCTTCCTTCCTTCCCTCCTTCCTCGTTCCCTCCCTCCCTCCCTTCCTTCCTCCCTTTCCTCCCTCTTTCCTCCTCCCTCCTTCCTTCCCTCCCTCCTCCCTCCTCCCTCCCTCCCCTCCCACTTGTGCCACGCTGTACTGCACTCTCAGCTGCAGCCGGGTTTTCAGGCCTTTGCAGCGTAAAGCGTTTTTCTGGCCAATCGCCCTAAACACGACAGGACGTGCTCGCCATCCCCAGGGCCCGAGGTGCAGGAAGAAGGGCATCGCCGACTTCCGCTGCCGAGCCTTCGCTACGAAACCCTGCGCCTTACCTGGCTGGCCGCTGCCGGCAGCCTCGCGGGAGAAAAGGCAGCTGCGGTCAGACCAGTGAGAGACTCGCTGGAACCGGGGGCGTCCCCGGCGGCCCCGCGGCCTCCTGCGGCCGTGACCCCTGCCCTCCTTCGGAGTCACCGGGGTGCACGCTTGGTCGGGAGCCCCGACAAACTCTGCGGGGACCTCGTTAGGGGCAGGGACGTGAAAGTAGGTACTTCTGCTGCCCGCAAAGCAGGGGATCTAAGGAAAACCAGGACGACCAGAGGAGCCGCATCTTACCCACGACCTTGAGCTCGGCACTGGAGTAAATGAGCCCGTGCTTGTTCTCCGCTATGCACTGGAACATTCCAGAATCTGCCACAGTGAGGTTCGCGATGGTGAGGGCGCCGTTTTCTATCTGAATCCTCTCCTAGACGGGAAGGAGAGGGTCTCGCACGTGGAACCCACGGTGCCGTCTCAGCAGGAGAGCCACCACCACCGACTAGCGTGGGGTCGCACTCGGCCCGGGACTTGAACTTTCCCGCACGTGGAAATGGGGGAGTGACTTTCACACGACAGCCACACTCCGGAAGCACCAACCAACACCCTTCGGGCCGACAGCGTGCCGCTGAGACATGTCACCGGGGCGGGGGGGGGGAAACGTGGCCGTGGTTCACGCTCCCCCACGGCTGACCCCAGGGACGCAGGGAGCCACGGCTTCCTCTCGGCAACCAGAATGGTTTTCACCGTTTTTAAACATCGACCGAAGACGTCAGAAACTGTGAGCGCTGGGAACAGTTCTGGTCTGGGAAGCCCCCGCGCGTGAGGGGTCTGGGGCGGCGTGGAGCATCACGTGTGGAAGCGTGAAGGGAGACCAGTCGCTCTGCACTCGGGTGAGAGCGAGCAGAGACCACGGGCCCATGGGAAGGAAGAGACGGGAAACACACACTCGGGGGACCAGGCGCGGGGGTGAGACACGTGATTCCCTCCGGGGGCCGGGCCACACGGGGCAAAGGGTGCTGTGTTCTATGCTCGACTAAGGGATCCCTTTTCTTTTTTTTTTTTTTTTTAAGATTTTATTTATTTATTTTTAGAGAGGGAAGGGAGAGAGAGAGAGAGACAGAGAGAGAAGCATCAATGTGCGGTTGCTGGGGGCCGTGGCCTGCAACCCAGGCATGTGCCCTGACTGGGAATCGAACCTGCGACACTTTGGTTTGCAGCCCATGCTCCATCCACTGAGCTATGCCAGCCAGGGCTGGGATCCCTTCTCTAGTTTCAAACCCAAACAGGGGCCTGCCCTTCCACCGGCTGAGTTCACAAAGACCACCCTTTCCCAGGGGAACGCAAGGTCGGGAGCCCCCCACCCCAGGGACCAGGTTCATCCCCACCCGAAGCTCTGGGCGCCCACCCGCCCACGTGGGGTGGAGGGCGGGCTCCCCGGGCCAGGCCTCACCTCCAGCACCAGGGCCTCCCCGTTCTTGAGCCAGCGGTAGGAGGGCCTGGGCTTCCCGCCGGCCCGGCACTCCCAGCGCAGGGCGTCCTGCACGGCGGCCTCCACGTCCCGGATGAGCTGCACCCAGTGGGGCTTCGCTGCAACGAGAGGGCGCGTCAGACCCCCGGCCGAGGGGCAGCAGATGCTTCCCCGTCGGGTGCTGGGACGGGCGCAGGGACGGACACAGGCCGGTGGGCACAGGGCCGACTCGGGCCCGGGGCCCGGGCTGACGGCTCCCTCCCCATGCTTCCCCGTGTGGGTTCCCGGGTGTGTACATATGTGCGGACGGAGGCGGCCACTGTCCCCTCCTCGGCCGGCCGAACTCCCCCTGCTTTGTCTGTGGTCACTCCGCTGCCCCCGTGGCAGGCATCCTGCGGTGCCTGGCTGCAGGTGTCCGACACGGGCACTCAGAACGGAATCCCGTTTCCAAAGCGTCGTCTGAACCACGAGATCGCGACGGACGGCAACCTCCTCCTCGGAGGACGGCAGACGCTGGTCCGAATCACGGACCAGAAAGAACCTCACGTCCACGGAGGGGGAGCTGCCGCAGCCCAGGAAAAAGTGTTTCCTTCCGGGTGGAAATAACTCTCCATCAAGCGCAGACCGGCGAGCGTCTCGTGAGCCTCGGCGCTAATTAAAACGAGCGCCAGGGAGACGGATGCGTCGGCTGGCTCCCGGTCGGCCCCCGGACGCAGGAGGTTTTGTGAAACAGGAGCCGCCCCCGCACCTTCAATCATGTATGCAAATCAGCCGCGGCGAGCGGGCTCATGCTTTCACTCAGAAGACACTGTTTGGAAAATCCTCTCCACCGAGGAAGCTCGCTCCGCCTCTGGGGAAGGCACTCCGCGCACAGTGTGCTCAGCGCACGCAGGCTGGCTCAGGGTCGCCTGCACCGGGAGGCGGGCGTCGCACTGCTCACGCGAGGGACGTGGGCAGAGTGGGGTGGGGGTCCCGTCTGTACCCCCCGAGTGCAGCGGCAGCGGTTTTACCCAGTTCTCCTTAATTGCAACCATGGGAGAACCCGCCTTTCCATTTCTATCTCCCAAAATTGCTTTCTCGAGAGATGAGATCGAAATGAAAACATGGCTATTCAGCTTCCAGAGAGATTGGACCCAAGTTCTGCCTTATTTCATTTTTCTTCTTTCATATATAAACCGCTTGCCCACTCTGAGGGACGGTGCGGTCCCAAATCACTTCTGGCTGTTAAAGCCCATTTTCTTCTCCCAGAGATCCCCGGCCAAGGCGGACGGGGCCCGCAGACAGGCCTGGCACACGAGCCCCTGATGGACGCTCTGTCTGTAGGACCCTGTGTCTGTAGGACCCTGTGTCTGCAGGACCCTGTGTCTGCAGGACCCCGTGTCTGTAGGACCCCGTGTCTGTAGGACCCTCTGTCTGTAGGACTCTCTGTCTGTAGCACCCTGTGTCTGTAGGACCCTCTGCCTGTAGGAGGGCTCCCGCTGGCAGCCCCGCTGTCCTCCTCCCCCGAGGGACAGGGGCATTTGCCGGACGAGCCGGCCCAGAGTGGCGGCTGCCCCACTCACTGCGAAGCCCCCTCATTCCAGATGACACCCACATGTCCTCTCGGACCACTTTGTACGTGAAATATGACGCAGAGACGCAGGTAACTGTGGCCACTTTCACAAAACTGCATCTCGCTGATTTCCGAGGCACCGGCCTCACAGCACAGACGCCGGGTGTGCCGACCACAGGGCTGCCTGTCACACCTCCTCCTCCCCCTTCATTCCTGCAACAGCCCCGGCTCCTCCTGTGTGAGGCCGTCCCCTCCTCCACCTGCTCCCACGGCCCCTCCGGCCCGGGAACCCCGACCTCACTCCCCGTCCCAGCCAGGGCATCTCACGCTGTCCCAGGCCCATCCCCTTGGTGGGGACGGGTGCAGCGGTCGGCACGGGGCCGTCGGGACGGGGGAGGGAATGCGAGGCGTCTCGGAGGAAGGAGGGGAGGACAGGGACGGGCATGCCGGCTGTTGCTGGTGGCCCCCTTGTGCCCGTCGCGAAACCCACATTAGCAGGGAAAGGGAAAAGCCAGACAAAAACCGAAGCGAAAGTCGCAGAGAAGCCGAGCCGGCGCCGAGCCTGAGGGAGGCGAACGCCCGCTCAGCCTGGGTTCCTGGTCCTGCCGTGCGCACCGCTGACTCGGGGCGGCCGGCCGCGCAGCTGAGGACACCCTCCCCGTCAAACAGGGAGACGGGGGCCGGGGGGCTGCCCTGCGTGCCCCCCAGGGACGGCCCTCTGCACCCGGCCGGGCTGCGGCTGCTCGGAAGGAAGGGCTAACCTGAGACAGGAGGAGGACTCACTGCTTTGGGGGGGCCAGGGAGGCCGGGGAGGCAGAGCCACACGGGGAGGTGCCCCCCGCCCGTGTCCGCATCGCCCACCAGCACGCAAGGCGGCAGGGGTCACACGCAGCCTCCCTGTTGTTCCCGACGGTCCGGACGTCGTCCGGGACACAACACTGTCGGTCACGGAGCTGAGGCACACACACACGGCCCGTTCCCCTCAGGGGCCACCACGGACCGCATCGCTGCCACCCGTGTCCGTGAACGTCCTCTCCCTGCAGGGCCGTGAGCGACACGCTCAGGCTCCCCGCCCCCCCCCCCCTCCAGCCTCTGAGACGCACAGAACGCCGTGCGGTGCTCCTGCGGGGAGCGGCCAGTCCCGCGAGGTTCACCGTGTTCCCGACGGCCGCACCGCCAACGTGGATTCCCCAGCTCCCGCGGCCGCGTTCGCACGGCACGCCTCATAAAATCGCCCGCTCACGCTTTCTAAAATGCGCTTTCATCAAAAACCGGGGGTATTTCTAATAAAAGGTATTTGCAAACAAGTTTTGAATAAAATGCGATGTAATTCTCCTGCAAATGAACTCGAAACGGAGATAACATTATTATCCTTTCCCAGACGGAGCAGCACATCCAATAAATGTGATCACGAGTCGTGGGGGGCAGCGGGCGCGGCCGAGCCGGGGGGCGGGCAGGGGCCACCGAGCAGCAGGGACCCGGCGAGCGGGCTCCTGCCCGGCAGCTCCCTGCTGCTGAGCACAGACAATACACGGATAAACCCACGCTTTCTACAAAAGGCGTCTCCCTTGATGTGGTTAAAGGCCTGAAAGGTTGTTCTTGGAAGAAAGAGTGAAATGTTTTATCACCCTGTGAATCATTTTAAAATGCAAAACCAAGGGTGCCTGTAGATGCAGAACTCCGCTGCTCGCCCGCCCCACGGAGGATTTGCACCCCGATGACGCACAGACCGAGGTGGACACCAGGTCCCGCTGGGCTTGGCCAGGGGCCGCCCCCCGGGCCCACGGGGACACCCACCGTAGTACGTGAGGCGCCCTCGGGCCACGTTCCGCCCCCGGGCGTTCTCGGCGATGCATTCATAGGAGCCCGCGTCCTCCTGCTGGAAGCTGGGGATCTCCAGCACGCCGTTGAACTTGCGCGGCTTCACTTTGCCGGGGAGAGGCTGCCCGTCGCTTCTTCGCCACGTGATCTGGGGCACGGGGCTGTGGGGAGAGGCGCCACGTTGTTCGCTGTTGTAAAGAGCCTAGCCGCGTTTGTGGCTCAGCCAAGTAAAGCCCGGGTTTGGGCTGAGAAAAAGGCCCCGACCCCGGCTGGTGTGGCTCAGTGGATTGAGCACCGGCTTGCAAACCAAAGGCTCGTGGGTTCGATTCCCAGTCAGGCCACATGCCTGGGTTATGGGCCAGGTCCCCAGTAGGGGGCGTGCATGAGGGGCCAACCACACATTGATGTGTCTCTCCACTTTCTCCCTCCCTTTCCCCCTTAAAAAAAAAAGTTCCTTGAAAAAAATAAGTCCCGTTTTTTGTCAATCGTGCATGACACAAACCCGGCACCAGGGCGGACCTGGTTGTGTTAACAGTTTAATAACACAAATGCTGTGTTTTCTTATTTCTGATCTAGTGCAAAAGGTCTAACATACCCACTGTTCTGCCACACGAACAGAAGAAGAAAGATAACACCAATTCAGTTTACAAAACGAGGCAGGCAGAGCCATCGAAAGTTTTAAATTAAATTATATATGTGCATTTTGCCTGTATTTTATTTTTCCTTTGCTTCTAAGTGAAAAAAGTAGCAAACACGAAAACCAGCAGCGTGTGTCAAAAGCAGCCTCCGTCTCCCGAGCAGCCCGCCATCCCCAGGTCAGGCGGGGGCGAGCGGAGAAACTTACTTGCCCAGGGCGAAGCACTCCAGCCTCACGGTCGAGCCTTTGGCGGACGGGAGAGTTTCCGGAAACTGCACTTCGATTTTCGGTTCGTATTCACCCATCACGCCTGTAAATCCACAAAGTGGACAGTTTCACTGTTTCCCTAGGAGTTTCCCCTTTTCCTTACCTGTACCTTCCTCTTGCTGCAGTCTGAGCTAGCCTGTCCGGTGATTTAAACCCCCCACTTCCCGCCTGCTGGGCGCATGGAGAGGCCGCGTTGGCTCCGGCCAAAGTGCAACCTTAATACCCGCCCTCGAATCCCGAGACTCGTAAGTCACTGTGTATGGCGCAGTCCGAGAAAATCGGCCAGCCGCTCACGTCTCAGAAGATGGGGGCTCTGGTGTTCCGCGCTCCTCGGGGCTGTCTGCAGCCCCACTGGGGCACGGCAGGCATCGGGGCTCCCTGCAACGCCCTGGAGAGCCAGCCTGGTGGCGGGGCATTGCCTGAAAGGCGCCCTGGTGGCGCGGGCACCGGCCTCAGACTCAGAGACCGGCTCCCTGCGGCCTCTCGGAACCCGGGGAAGGTCCGGTGCGACTGCCGCCGACCGGAGGTGTGGTCAGGCCTCGGGGAGGCTCACGGGGTCCCCGAGACAGTGGCAGCCAGGGGGTGAGGACACCCTTTCCTGGCTGCACTGAGGGGTGACGGGCAAACACCGCCTACATCCAGGTCACCCCACGTGGCCATCCCGTACCCGTGCATGCTGGGAAATGACTCCCTCAGGCAGGCGGGGACACAGAGCCCCCCACGGAGATGCCATGTTTAGTTCATTTCCTAATTTTTTAAAACTTTATTTTAGAGAGAGAGGAAGGGAGGGAGAAAGAGAGGGAGGGAAACATCGGTGAGAGAGAGAGAAGCACCGATCGGTTGCCTCCCGCAGGTGCCCCGACGTGGGTCGAACCGGCCACCTTTCGGTTTGTGGGACCACACCACACCCCACCCGTGCAGCCACACCGGCTGGGCCATTTGTAATTAACTCTTAAATGTTTTTGTGAAGAGAACCCTTCAGATCTGCACCCCGAGCCAATTCCCCGTGCACGGTGCCGTGTGGTTAGTGAACCCCCACTGCCCCGCGGCTGGCGGCAGAGAAAATGCAGCCACACTCGTCACCAGACGAGTGAGTTTTGGGGACCTAACATTCCCGTCTTCCCTTTATCTTCTTACGGAGATGGCCCACAGCCTGTGGCCAAGGCCCTCGCACTGGCGAAGGTCAGGACAGCTGACTTCTCGGGCGGCCAGTGGGCCGGGCTCGCTCACGGGGCCCTGGGCGTGGGGTGGGGGGTCAGGGTCTGGGACGCTCAGTGACGTTGGGGCGATGCGCCCCGCTGTGCGCACTCTGCACCGGCCCCTGCGAGTGACCAGGCTGTGCCCGCGTGGGGACCGTCATGGGGACCTACGGCTCAGGGACTCATTTGGGTCCCCCCATGCCTGCTAGACATTCTGCTCTGAGACAAACGGAACGATCCCGCTTCAAGACCGGCCTCCCGCCCCCCCCCTCCAGCGCCTGTGCCCGCCCCCGTGACGCCCCCCGGGGCCGCCCTACCGTCGGCGCGCAGCGTCAGCGGCGTGGGGGCGCCCAGCACCCGGCCGGCGGCCACTGTGCTGGTCGCCACGCAGGTGTAGTTCCCCACGTCGGACGGCTCCACCTTGGCGATGTACAGGTGGCCCGTCTCCTGCGACACGAACCGCCGGCCGTCCTCCTGCACGAAGGCCGGGTAGGCGTTGAAGACCCAGGCGTAGGAGAGCTCTGAGGAAGTGCCAGGAGGAGAGCAGGGAACGGGCTCCGTGAGTGAGGGCAGCTGCCCGCGGCAGGTGAGCACCTGACGCCCCACCGCACTGAGGGGTGAGGCTGAGCGTCCGTCTCCGCGGCGGGTCGCAGATAGGGCCGGTGACAGGGATGGCCCGTGTCCCATCCGCGTGGCCACACCCCTGGCCAGCTCCCCCGAGGGAGGGGCCTGTCGCCGTCGCCCTAATCGCACCTGTGTCCCCAGGCCCCTCCCCCCACAGTGTCTCCGGCTCCCGTCCAGACCTCTTCTCCCACTGGGCTGCACGCCCGTGACCTCCTTCCCCGCCCAGTTCCTGACCCGGAGCGCCCCACCTTCTGCTGGGGCCTCGGGAACACGGCAACCGTGAGGGTCCCAGGAACCTTCCAGATGGACGGGGTTTCGGGTCTTGGGTGTGACGCAGCCCAGCTCACAGCCCCCCCCCCCAGGGAGGAGCCCCCACACCAAAGGGGTCACGTGGGGCGGTGCTCACTTCTCCATCTACCCTTCCACTCCCCCCCCCCCCACACCCACGCCCGTTTTGCTGCAGAAACACCCAGGGGGTGTGCAAAGCTCGGTGCCGGCCCCAGGAGTCGCCTGCTGAGGGACGTCTGCCTTCCCTCGGCCACCGGGCAACCTGGCACCTTCCTCCACTGCCCTGTGACCGTCAGCACCTGCTGGCTGGCCCGCCCGCCCCACCCAGCAACTCCCTGGGACACACCCCGGCCAGTGAGCAGCAGGAGTCACCGACCACTGAGCAGCCCTCAGTCAATGTGCAGGAGCTCATCAAAAGTGAGTCGATGCCACTGCCTACCTCCTTCCTAAAGGAGGTCTGAGCGTTTTCTTCCCCTTCGGGTCCCAGGGACCGGCTCCCTCCCTCCCAGAACCACGTCGGGACTCAGCGCAGGGACGGTGCGCACACGCTCCGGGCACCGCCCCGTGGGAAGGGCTAGAAAACCGGGCGAGTCACTGCGTTTGGGGCAGAGGAAGACGCGCCAACCTGCACGCGTGCAGCCCACGTTAACTGCGCACGGCAGAGCAGGACACGCGTCATCCCATCAGCGTCCTTTGGAGGTTTTTCAGCACGACTGTACGCATGATGACAAACACAAAGCTACCACAACAATGATCATGTTACGTCCTCACTCAAGCTAGACTTTACAGAACCCTCGCCACTGCCCGCATCGATCGTAACCACGTGGTGCCCGCACAGCCTGGCCACCAGGCTTTCCTTGAACGACGCGGCTCGGACATCAGGGTCGGGAAGCGTGTTTTACAAGAGGACAAAGAGGGCCGGCGATCAAAGCCGTGAGTCCGCAACACGGATTCCCGAAGCCCTGCGTCTGGAAGGTGGAGCGCACGGAACACCCTCCTCCCGGCGGCCCCTCCGCCCGGGCACACGCAGCAGCGGGCCGGCCGGTGCGCGCAGGGATACACGTCGCCGCTGTTGCCCCGGAGACGCGCGGATGCACACACTGCGGGCAGGACTGCGGCCGCGGGAAACCCCATCACCAGGGAGGTTCAGTCTCTGGGCACCGGCATTTCCTAGGAGAATTTCTAGAGGAAGAGACTGCCGCTGGACACCACTGTGCAGGACATTTTGGCCATTTGCTGGGGGTTTCCCCCCCCCCCCCCCCCGGGGAAGAGCGACCCAGTTCAGAGGAAGACGACACGGATTTGAAAGGGTCTGACGCCCCCTCGGGGCCTGCGGGCGGTGCTCAGGGTCACAGGAGCCGGCAGTGGCTTTGCTGTGAGGCGCGGAGAGGGCACAGCGCTCGGGGGCGGGGAGGCAGGACACGTGGGAGGCCCTGAATCCACGCAGCAAACTGAAGCTGGTTTACGTTGTGAGCAGCTGAGGACCAACGGTGAGGGCTTTGAGGTCGGCACCTGTGCACGCGCCTGACACACCCGCCTGACACACCCGCCTGACACACCCGTCCGCGTGTCCTGTTCCGGAAGCTGCTCTCCAGGTGGGCGTGGGGGCACGGTCTGCACACACAGCGGGGTTCCTGGCTCAGCCTCGACGCCTGCGCCTGTCCACCGTGAGCTCAGCACAGAGGGGCCTGAGGCCGGAATGGGGAAGGGACACTTCCTCCCTCCGTCCACACTGGAGCCAGTTCTGGGTCCGGGGCTGCTCGGGTGGTGAACTGACCGTGTGAACACGCCTGCTGCTGCGTGCCCCGAGCAGATGCAACACAGACCACATGCCACCCCCCGGCCTCCCGTGCGGGGGGCCCCCGAGGCCCCCAAACCAGTGTCTCCAGCCTTGTCAGGGGACCCGCGTGAGCCCGCCGGGGGGTCAGCGACTCCCAGGACATGCACGGCCCGGGGACGAGCCGGCCACAGAAGGTGAAGTCGGCCGGACCACACCCCCTGGTCCCATCCACCCCCGTCTGAAGAGCCCTTCGAGTCGCGCCGGTCACTTCACAAAGATCTGTTGATCCAGTGGGAATTTCTGGTTCTCTACCTGCACCCGTGCTCTCTCTTCTGTGAGGCCCCGAGCGCTCGGGGATGCCTTTGGGAAAAAAACTGGAGAAGCAGACACGACCCACCTGGAAGCGTCAGCAGTGAGCCACGAGGAAGGAAGCCACGGAGGAAAGGGGCCATCGGGAGCCCTGCTGCCACCCTGTCACTGTCACTGTCACACACAGACCCTCAGCCCCGGGCCTCCCCAGGGGCAGGACCGCCCACTGTGCCCACCCCCTGTGAGCCCGGCCACAGGACACACTTGGAGGGCGGATCTGCACACCCAGTGGCACTGCAATGCGGTGTCTGTGTGTTCTGAGGACCACAGTCTGAGGACCATGTTTCACGTCAGCTCTGAGCTCCGGGCCGAGAAGGGCTCCCTGGTGCCTGGGATTCCCAAGTGAGAACACACACGCTGCTCCCCAGTCCTACCACAGGCCCAGGAGTGCGTGTGCAAGGAGGGGAGTGAGGAAAACCCCAGCAGGGACACGCGTGCGACCTTGTACCGTGAAGGTGCTTCCTGGGCGACAGGCGTGGGCCTGGTTTCTGTGAGGCCAGCTCTGTTCTCCAGGAGGCGTCCATCCGATGACGGTCCCTCCCCGGCGGTCAGCTTGCTGCAGGAGGCCACATTCCGTGCACTCCCCACGCTCAGCCCCGGCCCCCGGGGGAGAGTGTTGCTTCAGCCCATCCCGGGACCGCGCACAGCACAGCAAAGACCCGGTGGCCTGTCCTCGCTGCCACCGAGTCGGGGCCCAGGACGAGTGCTCAGGGTCGCAGAGAGAGTCGGTGCTCACGGAAGCCGCCGGTTGTCACCAGCTGGCTCTGCCTCCCAGGGGCCATCACCCCCAGCTGGGCCAGAACCCTGAGCACGTTGTCATCGCTGTCCCCTCACATGGCCGCTCCTCGGCGGACGCAGGGCCTCACCCCACGTTGGACAGTCTTTGTCAGAGTGTCGGGAACCCCTTCGAGTGTCCTCGTCCTGCTGGCTGAGTCTGAGGGGCGGGGCTTCACAGTGTACAGAGCCCGGGGCACGTGACTCGGAGGGCCCCTCAGGGAGGCCGAGAGGGGCTGAGGGGCGGAGACCGCCCAAGCTCTGCTGCCCGGTGAGGCCTCGGCCCAGGACGGTCCTTCTCCAAACACCAGGCTTGTTCGTCCACAAGGCTTTACGGCTGGGCTTTGAAAAACATTTTTACTTGTTGATTGGGAAGGAACACAGAAAGGGAGAAAGTGCGGGGAGAGAGAGAGACATCGGTCTGATGTTCCACTGATTGATGCATTCACTGGTTGACTCCTGTAGGCTCCCTGACTGGGGATGGAACCTACCACCCTGGTACATTGGGGCAGCACTCCTAACCACTGAGCCACCCAGCCAGCACCTGCGGCTACACTGAAACCGCAGTGGGGGTGCCGCACATCCCAGTGTGACCTTGGCCAGCGTGCAGCCGGTCCCCACGACAACATCGGCGGTGGTGGGGGGCAGGGAGCAAGGGCCCTCCTTCCACACGACGACTTATCTACCGAACAGCAGAAAGCGGCGGCCTTACTGGCCCCGGGAGACTTGGAGACGGTGCTTGCTGCACCCTCTGGGGACACCAAGCATCCCCCAAGAATTAATGCACCGGCCCCAGGGGAGTGTCCAGAGAGTCAGCAGATCGCACGGACGCTGGCGGTCTCCCTGCACACCCGCCGCACTCTTCAGAAAAACAGAGGCAATCACCGGCTAGATGACTGTGGCCATTTGTGCAGAAAACGATGCGCAATTTACCGAAGGACGTTGCGATCTCAACGCTGAAGAACACGCCGTGTTTGTGCGTGTGACATCTTAATGCCGTAGTTATCGATTTCCCAAAATAACGCACGCATCTCACATCCCTCCCGTCCGGATCTCACCCTCTTCTAGCGCCACGACTCTGATGCGCTTTTGGGGAAATGCGTTTATTTGAAAGATGATCCTTTTCTCTTTTTTTGTCAAAACAAGTGGCGTGAACCGGGAACTTGACGTACGGGCTGCTCAGACATTATGGAATGAAAATGGGTTTAGCGTTTAAAATATAATGAGCTGCAGGAACAAACGCCTCCCTCCCCCGCGGGCCCCCTTCTCCGCCCAGACAGCCCCCTCCCGCCCCAAATCCATAACCTCGCCCGGGGAGGAGCAGCAGCCGCGCCGTGAGCCGTCAGGCTCGGGCTCAGGGAAAATAAATCGCTGGCACGGAGCAGCCCGGCGCGCCGCGTGGCCGGTGATTATTTTGTTTCTGCCAGAGGAGGAAAGCAATAAAGGAGAGACGAATGGGAGAGCTTCTGCACCGAGCGTGTACGTATTAATTCTCCCCAGGCCTGAGATGACAACTCCACTCGTGTGTGACGCCGGGTCGCGTGCCGGAGGAAACAGAAGGGAAGCAGCAGTCCCGTTCGAGGCCGCGGTCCTTGGGGCCGGGGACGCACCTCGAGGTCGAGCCAGGCGGAGACCGCGTTGCAGGGTTAACCTGGAGTCTGTGGCATTGCCCGCCGTGGCGTGCAGCATGCGGCGAGACGGGGCTTCGGGGAGATGGCAGGCAGAGGGACAGCTCCTGGGCACAGCCCGGGTCACGGCGCTTCGCAGACACGGACTATCACTGTTTCACGCACGGAAGGCCGGTGGCGGCCCTGTGTCCAGCTCGCTGTCCACCGGCACTGCGTTTCCACCAGCACATGCTCACTTCCTGTCTGCGTCACCTTCCCTCGATGTTGTTCACCGTCAGGACGGCCGCCCCGGCTGGGGTGCTCCGAGACCAGGGGTCTGTGACGCCGCTCGTGGCGTGCACGGCCACACGGGCCTGTGGAGGACGATGGACCTTGCTGACAGTGGCTCAGCGGCCGCCGTCCCACCGCCCGCCGCTCCGGTCCCTCCACGTCACCCCAGGCCTCCCTGGTCCCCCGGACACGATGGCAGTGGAACGGGGCCAGTGAGGGATGGACATGGACTCTGACCGTGCAGTCCAGTCAGAGGGAGGAGCCTCGCGTGTCCCTCACTGTGAGTCAGGAGCTAGAACCCACAGCGTGCCGCCAGAAGGGGGCGCCAGCGAAGGCTGAGGCAGGCGGGCACGTGGCGGGTGGAAAAGAGGAGGTCTCTGTGGACCTTGGAAGTGTGGCCGCGGTGAACTCACAGGGGATAAGGAAGCGAAACAGCCTTATTGTTGAAGACCCAGAATTCCTTGTGCCCTGTCCTCCCGGAACCTCTTTAAACGGCGAGTTCGGAACATCCCGGGAAATCAATGTGAATGGTGGAACATCACACGGAACTGCTTCCACTCCAAGGGACCTCAGGTGGGTCGGACGTGACCCCTTGTTGGCATTGAAAGGAGCCAGGTGCCCCTCTGGCTAGCACAGGGCCCCACGCCAGAGACCCTAGATGCGCACAGTAGGTCCCCCTGGCGGCTGGCAGCCGGGAGCCACACGAGCGTCTCCAGCTGACCTTCCTGCGACCCAGTGTTTCCAACGGAGCGAGAACAGCCCAGAAAGCCGCCGGCTCCCTGCAGCCGGCTTCCCACGGGGAGGGAGCCCCAGGGTCACTGGCACAGCCGGGCAGACTCGGCTCCGCTGCGGGAGGCGGCAGACCACAGGCTAACGCGCTTCAAAGGAAATTGGTTTCCCATTGGCCTCACAGCCCTGCGACACAAACCCCCCGATTTACGAGGAGGCGGGTTTCTGACGGGCCTCCGGAAGTCCGGTCTCAGTGGGAAAGGAAGACAGACTCTCCGGAACACACACCGCCGGCCCCCCACTGAGAGGCCCCCACCGCGAAAACTGCACCCGGATGGTCTCCCTTGCACGGCGGCAGCGGCAGCGCCGTGTTTGAGGGCCGGGCAGAAGGGCAAGGACAGGGCTGGCCCGGGAGGGAGCGCTCTGTGGACTCACACAACTGCCCTTGAGGGACGCGGCCCGGTCCTTGGAGTGGACGTGGCTGCGGCCAAGACTGTGTGCAGTCCGAACCTCTCTGGACGGACGCCTCTGCCCACGGAGCAGATGCCGGACGGGGCCTCAAACACCCAGCCCGGGGCACAGACCAGGGGCAGCCTCCATGAGTGACTCAGGCTCTCGGGGTGCCCCGAGGGCCCACGGGGCCTCCTGCGTGCATCTCCATCACAGGCTCCTCTGTGTCGTCGGGACGACTCCCGGTGCCGGAGGCTCCTGCTTCCACGGTTCCAGAAGACTCTCCACGGAACGCCTCCCCCCTCGCCCCCCTGTGACTCTCCCCAGGGGCCCAGGGGGCCAGCAGCAGGGAGTCTCCCAGGGGTGACCGGGTCCCACCAGGCGAAGACGGGGTGTGACTCTCTGCACAACAATCCGCTCTGTGGTTTTTCCATTCCCGTGTGCACAGGCTCTGGAGTCCTTCTGCCGGCAGGCTACATACATGTGGCTTAGAAGACGGGCCTTCCGTGACGTAAATGGTGCGAGAACTCTGCACACACGGGAAGGCCACGTGTGTGTCCTGCCAGGATGTCTTGGCACGGTCCCGACAGTGCCACTGCTAGCTATCCCGATTCCTACACACGGACTCAAGGAATCCGTCCCTGATCACGTGCATGAGACCTGGAAGTGGCCCTGGCTGGTGTGGCTCTGTGCATTGAGCATAGGATGCGAACCAAAGCATCACCAGTTCGATTCCCAGTCAGGGCACATGCCTGGGCTGTGGGCCAGGTCCCCAGTAGGGGGTGTGTGAGAGGCAACCACACACTGATGTTTCTCTCCCTCTCTTTTCCCTCCCTCCCCCTCTCTCTAAAAATAAATAAATAAAATCTCTAAAAAAGAGACCTGTGAAGGGACCAACTTAACGAAACACGCAGGTTTCCCCCGCTCCCCAGAAACCTGCTCCTGCAAAGCCTCTGGTGAGCTGAAGGGGCGGGAGCGTGAGAGCCACCCGCCCGCCGCAGGGACAGCTGCCGAGTGTTTGCAGCACCCAGAGCGACGCACCAGCCGCGGCAAATGCCCGGGAAAGCCCAGCAGACGGTGGGGGGGGGGGGGGCGGGGAGGGCGTGTGCAGCTCACACACAGGTGTTATGCCGGTTTCTCTGAGGACCATGAGCATCTGCGGATTGGGCGTCTGGGGGGTGGGGGTCCTGGAACCACCCCACACGTGCCGAGGAAGGACGATCGTGTCCCAGAGCAGAACCTCACGTGTGGATTCTACATGCTCTGTGCGGAGTCCACCCGGCTGCCGCTCCCCGGGCCTGGCTGCTGCCTGCTTCCTCCGACCAGGACGTCCCCTCGGCCTGTGCGGGCCGGTCTCCGAGGTGACAGTTGGCACAGCCACTGGGTTCAGGTCGACGGCCCCTGCATGCCTCTGGCAGCCCCCCCCCACTCCCCACCTTGGGCAACACCTCCACGTGGTATTCCCACGCTCTGGTCGCCACGGCTCGGTTCTGGCTGAGGGCATCTCCTCCCGCTGAGCCGCGGAGGCTCACGGTGCCGCAGTGGGGAGCAGGGTCTGGCAACGACGCGCTTTCCCGAGACCCTGAAGCCGCGGCTACTCAGGGCACCCCCGCGCCCGGGGGCCTCGCACGTGCTTCTGCTCTGGCTCACGGACGGAAAGAGTGACAGCACCTTCCGGCCACCCTCTGGGCGTGACAGTGTGACGGGTTCCCAGGGCTCCGTGCCTCCCCCGAGCCCCACCCGCTGCTGCAGGGAACACACCTGTCACCGTGCGTCCCCCCAGCCGCTGACCCCCCTCCACCTCAGCGGCGGCGACGGGAACTCAGGACCCCAGCCAGCGGTGGGACACCGAGGGACACCCCTCCGGCGTGCCGGCCCCGGGCTGAGGAAGCGCTCAGCCGCGGTGTCGCAGCCACGGGAACACACACCACATCGCACCCGCGTCTCCGAGTGTCTGGCAGCACCACAGTCTGGCGCCGAGAGTCAGCGTCTCGTGTTTACAGCAGGTGTCAGGTTCGCAGCGCCTCGCTCTGGGCTGTCGGAACGCACAACACGGAGAAAAGGCCACGTGGGGGGGGCAGGCGGCGCGGGCGGTGCTCAGAGACGTGGCGATGCTGCATGAGCTCACGTGGAGCCCACGCACGCCCCACGCCCGGCGCCGTTTCCCCGCTCCAGGGGCCCGGAACTGTCCTCCCGACCTGACTGCCGGGCAGCATGCGTTTGGGCTGAAACGCCCAGTGGGCTCGGAGGGCCAGTGGATGGGGCCCCTCGTCGGACGGTCGACGAGGGTGGGGGATGGGTGGGCCGGTGTCCCCACCGGAATGCCCCAGCCGGCGACTGCCACCGTGACAGGTGTGACAGGACCCACACCTGATCCACGGAATGCAGGGACCCTAATGTGCCCTTATGCTTCCGCCCCCCCCGCCCCGTCTCAGGGTGACGTGATGAAGAACCCCCCCTCCCCCAGACCAAGGCTTCTACAGCCGAGATGAATCTGAGCTCCTTCAGGAGACGACTCCCCTGCTCCCTGGTAGAGTAAGGCGTATTGCTCCTCCTGCCCCCGCATCCCCCTCCTGTACCCTCCTTAGTCAGCACGGCACCCCACTTTTTAAAGGGCCTTCCCGTGGGACTTCCCCAGCTCACGTGGGTGAGAGCAACACCGCGCTCCCTGCGGAGCAGCGGGGACGGGAAAGGTCGGTGCGCTTGGCTGTGCCCCTGAGAACTTGCACAGGCCCCTGCCCCCCCGATTGTGGGGCAGAGGACATGGGGAACATCTGGGGGGCTGGGCCTGGGGGCGTGCCCCTCCCTCAGGGCTGCTGGGCGGGGAGTGAGTGTGGGGGAGGCCACAGGGAAACGTTTCCCCTCTCAGGGAAACGTGACACTAACGTGGTCCCGGTCGGAGCCCCAGGAAGTGGCCGGATGACGCTCCTCGGCTTCCCCGGCAGGTTGACCGCGTGCTCCCCTGCGAGTGCTTGCACTGCGCAGGTGCCTGTGTGATGGCACGAGAACTCGCTGTGACAAACGCCACCCGGAGTCACACGGGTCTCTGAGTCCAACGCACGCTGACGGGGGCGGAAGCCCACACGGGCACCCGGCATTCTCCTTCCTGCTTGCACCGCAGCAGGGCCCCCGGGCGAGGCGGTCGTCCCCAGGGCAACTCTGGGGGTTGCTCTGGGGGCAACTCTGGGGGTTTCACCTAGAGTGAAACCACAAACGCGAGCCTCCGCGGCTTCGTTCTGTTCAGCCGGCAGATCGATCCGGACTTTGGGGTCACGGACAACTTGTTCAACAACACAGGCACCTGGCGGGGCCGGGGGCCGGGCGCGCGTCCGTCCCGGCTTCGGCACAAGAATGGAAACCGGGTCTGCAGGGCCGCGTCCGGAGGGACCGCGTGCTGCCCCCGATACGGCAGCCTCCCGAGCCCTTCATTAGCGGCTTAATTAGTCTTGCTCGGAAGTGATGCACGCACTTGTGACCCGAATAAAAGTGAGTTTTAAAGGCCGCGCCCTGCTCTAGGCGTCTCTCGGCCCTGCCCCCTCATTCTGTTGCATAAAGGGGGCTTCAGACGGTTCGCCCTGAACGACCTTGAGGCAGGACCCCCGCTGCGGGTCACGGGCCGAGGGAGCCCGGCCGGGGGCTGTCTGACCCAGGCTGTCAAACCACCTCGGGAAATTCCGCCAACACGCGGTCTCTGGCTTCCTCGCAAACCCACAAGGCTGCTTCCTCCGTGGCTGTAGCCCGCGGGGCCTGGGCGGCCGGGGCCCCTCCGGGTGACGCTCAGCTCTGACCGCTGGCTCCAGACGAGCGGCCTGGCTGCTGGGGTCTCAGCTGGTCGATGCGGAGCGGGAGCGGCACCTCTCCCGGTGTGGTGGGCGGCGGACCCCCTCGGCCCGGGGTCTGTCCGGAAACAGCCCCATTGTGCTGCCTCAGGGTGAGCTGCCACCACCTCGAACCGGCCCGTCCGTGTCCGGGGGGCTCCACGCCCCCAGGAACCAGAACCCCTCCTGCTGCTGTTTCCCGAACACCAGCTCAGTGGTGCTGCCCGGAGTGGAGGCTTGGAGGGGGGGTCAGCAAATGTCCCTTCAAACATATTCCTACACCTGGCTGGCGTAGCTCAGTGGATTGAGCGCGGGCTGCGAACCAAAGTATCGCAGGTTCGATTCCCAGTCAGGGCACGTGCCTGAGTTGCAGGCCACGGCCCCCAGCAACCGCACATTGATGTTTCTCTCTCTCTCTCTCTCTCTCTCCCCCCCTCTTCCTCCTCTAAAAAATAAATAAGTAAAATCTAAAAAAAAAAAAAAAAACAAAAAAACCCCACATTCCCTTCACGTGCACCAGCAGCACTCCACAGGTCTGCTCTGCTCCATGCCGAGGTCACCCGTGTGACGGGCCGTGTTCGCTGCAGTGAGATGGACACTCGGTGTCTCCCACGCGTCAGCAGGTACCGGACGGATGCACCAGGGGGTAACTGAAGTGGATGGACAGACGGATGGACGGATGGGAGGAAAGGAGGAGGAGTGTGAGGGAGGGAGGAAAGACGGTGGTGGGGGGGGTGCTCAGCCAACGTTTACAGCCTGAAGCCCCCACACTCCCGTGCTCTGGAGGAAGCCAGGTGGCGGACTGGTTGTTTGGGGAAATTCTCGCACTGCGCCCTGGTCACAGCCAGAGACGCCGTGCAACAGTCTTGTCGTCTGGGCCCTAGAAGGGCCCGAGGAGCCTGGACCCGTCTTCCCAAGGCACCCTCCAGGGCACCTTCGCTTCGGTCCCCCCGGCCAAGCTGCCGGGGGCGACTCTTCCGTTGTTGGTCCTGGGGGGGGGCGAGGGAGACGCTGACACAGAGGGTGTGCGTCCCACCCTCCTGCTCCCGGGGCTGGCGGCCTCCCCTCGGGCACCGGCTCCCGCTCTCGGGCGTCCCCCAGTCCCCTGCTTGCTCACGCCCGAGGCTGTGCTGGGAGCGCGGCGGCAGGGCCCGGGGCAGCGTGTCCGGGGCCTGTGGCAGGTGAGCCGGCAGGAAGGAGGCCAATCGGAGAAACACGGGGAGAGACGGGTCCCGTCGGCCACCTTCCAACACGACCGACGCTGTGACCACGTGCACGGGAGGGTTCGCCGAGCCCGTGACCTCCTAATGCCAACGGTCTGGTCCATTACTGTCTCGTTAACGTCTAGTTAGCGCTCGTCGGGACGGGCCCGCGCGGCCATTGGGTGACCTTGTTTACAGAAGGGCCGTCTTTCGTGCTCATCCATCTGCGTTTCTCGTGGCAACCACGGTCCCCGGCTTTGCATGTGCTGGTGATGAGACTGATAATGAAGCCACAGGGCACACGGGTCCCATCCCCACTCCTGTCTCCTCCGTCCCCAGATGCCACCCGATTCCCACGAGCAGCGAGCGGCTCTGGTCCTGGAGCGCCGTGGGGCTGCTCCGCGGTGACGGCGGGGGGGGGGGGGGGGGCGTCGCAGGTGGGAGGAGACGTCACAGAAAGAGCGAGAGGCGTCTCCCAGGACAGCAGCCTGCGTGGCTGGGCAGTGACATGGATTCACGGCCACCAGCCGTGAGCCAGGTTCCCTTCTCTGGCCTCACCCCCACGGTGGCTCCCAGCCCCGCAGCCTGGGCCGCTGCCAGCGTCGAGAAGGGTCCGGCAGGCAGAGCGAGGGGCTGAAGGGCTCACCCGCACGGTTCCCGCCCCTTGGGGAGCCCTGCAGCCTCCGCCCACCAGCACCGCCCCGGCTGACGCTGGAGGAACATTTCCGATTTTTGTCCGAATGAACAAAAGAAAGTTCAACACGTACGTCACCAAGAGAAGAGGTGTTTAACACGGTTGTATCATGGGCCAGTCACGGCAACAGAATGTCTGGCAATAGTTCAGTTTGTGCCAATGCAGCATAAAAATCTGCAACTCCAACAGCCCAGTAAAAATGCTGTGAATATACACACGGACCAATTTCATATACATTCTGCAAAAACCAAGATGTCCAACAGCGTATGTTACTAAGTTTATGTAAGAGCGTGTGTGTATCTATACATATGTAGGTATCTATGTACACACATACATGTGGCTATCTCTATGTACATACACACACACACACACACACACAGAGCGAGAGCACACACTGAAAGACCACATGGCACACGCCCGGTCTGCCACCCCGTAACCGATGACGACCAGCGAGGCTAGAGCCACGCTCAGCACCATCCAGTGGCTGACGTGGCCGTGAGCCCGCCCACCGCGGGAGCCTGCCACGGGAACCAGTAGCCTGCGTTTACAAATGGCTCTGGTGGGACTGCCTTTCGAGGAGTTTCTCACCCGCCACCTCACGGGCAGCAGCACCCCGAGGCCCGGGGCCACTGACGGATGCGGCCACAGCCCAGAAGCGTCGCCAGGAAAGAAGCAAAGCGAAAACGGGCCCGTCTTACCTCCGGAGTGTGGCGGGGGGCCGCAGAGCAGGACGACGCCCTGACCCTCACGCACGGACACGGTGCTTCTCATCTGGGTCTTAAAATTTTCCAGATCTGGTCGGGAAACACAACGAGACAGAATTTCAGAAAGAACCGTAACGTGAAAATGCCCGCACAGAGACACGCCTTCCTTTGGTAGGACAGCATTTAAACCCCTTCTTAGGGGTCTCAGGAGAACGTCTGTTTTGAGAAGGAAAAGAAAGATTTTGATTTCTCTGTTAGGGCTCCTAGAAATTCAGTGACACAGCCGAGACCCGTGCCCCTGACCCTGCGCTTCTGTCGTGGCGTCAGAAATGGCCGGGCCACGCCGCAGGGCGCAGCCTTGGGGGGGGGGGCGCTACCCAGGCGGGAGGACCAGCCGAAGGAGGAAACGGCGCGTCTTCGACCAGACGCACACACACTGGCCCCACCTCTGTCCAGTGCTTCACCAAATCACCGAGACTTCCTCTTCCTGTAACAGAAGCCCCTCACGGACAAAATCTTCTGTGCGATGTCTCACCGTCAGTGGCACGAGACGCCTTCCTGCCACCCTTCACAAAAAGGGTGGTGAACATTCCACTCCCGGTCACCGGTCCCGTGGGCCCCACGTCTGGAGGACGCTGTGGGCCATGTGCAGCAGCCACTCGGGGGCGGGGGGGAGTTCATGGCACAGCCCACCCAGGTCCGCAGACCCCTCTCGGCTCGCAGCTCTGACAAACGCTGCTGCTTCCGTGTCTGTCCAGAGGACGTCTGCCCGTGGCTCGTGGCGCCGTCAAGGCCCACGCGGCTTGGATCGCCAGAGGGTATTTTTAAAACAGTGCATTGCCTCCAGCAGCAACCCCGGGCAGCCAGTCCGCCCCACACCCTCCAGCCGAAAGGAAGGCGCACAGAAAGCCTGCTGGCCTCATTTCGAACAAAGGTTGAGCCGATGGGGGAAAGGAAGAAACTAATCTAATTTACTGCTTCTCCGAAGTCTGGTTTAAAAAACAAAACAAAACAGATCTACGTTTGTAAGAAGCTCAGGGCAACCGCACTGTCCATTTGAGAGAAAACACACCCGTTTCGTGGCTCTGGAGGGCGGACCCAAGCCACCGGTGGGGGTGCCACGCAGAGGAGCCAGCGTGCGCATCTCAGGGCGTAACTTAGAAAGTTTCCACCCGCCGTGGAAAACACTAGAGGCAACATGACATCTTCAGATTGATGAGACTGCAAACGGTCGACACGTGGGCATTCGGAGCACCCTGAATCGGCCCCTCAGAGGGAGGAGAGCGTATTTGCCTGATTTCGTTGTTGCCGAAAGCGTCACATAGCTGGTCGCCAGCGTGAGTGAAGCAGTTCCGTGAAACCAGGAGTTCCGAGACGGAAGGAGAAGTAAAAGAAGAAAAACGTTGCTATGGGCTCACTTTACCCAGAGGGGACCCCACAAACACAACGTAACGTAGCACCGTGTCACCCCACATGTGCACCTACAACGCAGCATTATCGCGACACCAAGGCTCCGGAAGCTAGAACCGCCAACCCCGCACCCCCCGGGGTGTGCAGGGGCCGCCGGGGAGGACAGCGCATCCGTGAGCCCCCAGAACACGATCAGGGGGCACTCCCTGACCACCGGGCTCGCGTGTGTGCTCCCTGCGGCTGCCCCCACCCCCTCCTGCTTCCTCTGTCCCATCACTTCCCACCCTGGCGGGGAGTCCGCATGGGGGTGGGCGGGAAACAGCAAAGGGGGAAGAGTTCTAAAGCTCACTCCCGTCCCCTCTCCCTGAATAAGGGTCTCCCTGCGGCACCGACGGGACCACCAGGAGAAGAAGTGCAGGCAGAGGCTCGGCCTCCTCCCTCCAGCCCAACCGCCTCACTCAGCGGAAATCTCGCTGAGCCATGCCCACAACACAGAGAAAATGCTGCTTCGGCGGGGGGGGGACGACACCGTGACTCCTCTTGCATTCCCTGACACCTGCAGAAGCTTCTGGAAGGTCTGCTGCTTCTGGACACGAGACACAGTCGGTCGACCCTTAACCACCTTCTCTGTGGGCAGGTCCGAACCAGACACAGCTGTGCTCTCCTGCTCTGACACTTGACTCAAGTCCCGTCTTTATTTTTCTTTTCATTTATGCCGAGTCTGCATCTCCAAGGGCCACGTTAAAGATTCACCCCGTGCGGGAGGTGCTCCAGGGACAGCACCCTTCTTGCCACCCAGTGGCCTCAGCCGCCCTGCCCGGCCGGCACCCACACCCCTCGGAGCCTCCTCTGCCACCGGCTGGCCGGCTGTGTCTGTCGGCACAAGGGATCACACAGGTTCGGTTTTGGTTTAAATGAATAGAGAAATTTAAAAAAAGACC
The DNA here is from genome assembly GCF_004126475.2 of Phyllostomus discolor. Taxonomy (NCBI): domain Eukaryota; kingdom Metazoa; phylum Chordata; class Mammalia; order Chiroptera; family Phyllostomidae; genus Phyllostomus; species Phyllostomus discolor. The sequence goes on from NC_040909.2 coordinate 484,990, forward strand.
ATGAGATACAACCATGAAAGGAAAGGGAGCTGCTACTTTAGTAAAAATAAAACGAGAGGGTCTGGAACAACCCAGTGAAGGAAATTCACCCTCCATGGTGGTCCCTGAAGTCAGTGCCCAAACTGGGCGGGAAAAGCGTAAAAGCCTGAAAACACAGAATAAGAATCGCAGACCGCCTGGGCACCCAGGCTGCACCAGGAATGAGCCACCACGCGCACCCAAGGGAACACAGGCCCTGGAAAAGGCACAGGAGAGAGAACTCGGTGCGGTGCGAGGCAGGATGGGGAGCCGAGCTGGTGCGGCAGGGACGGCGGCGGCGCCGCGTGGAGAAGCGACGGGCGAGAGCGAGAGCACGGTGCACACACGGTTCCGTGCTGAGGCCGAACTAAAATGTCACCACACATGTCTTCCTTTTTAAAAACAAATGCCTGTTGTTCAAAGAGTTCTTCAACGAGCAGTCCAGTGCCTGGCTCTGACCACATCAAACAGGAACGCCCCTTTAGGTCTTTAGAAAAAAGCAAATGTTGGGTTTTTCCAATCCAGCAACAAAAATCAAGGATACTTGACTGTGTCGGTTATTGGCAATTTTGCTCTTTTAGAATCTGTTAAATCCAGAAAAGAGACAAAAACCTCTTTTCATCCGATTGTGGATGTTGTTTTCACCTGTAACACCAACGTTTAAAGGATGGACAGTTAATATCCCTGAGGAGTAAAATAAATCTCTACACTCCGCACATTTTTTCTTATTATATTTCACACATGAAGCCCCGTTGGGCCATCAAAACCACATTTTTAAAAATCTCTGTGGCCGTCCCGCAAATCACTTCCCTTTCCTTTGGAACAGAGACCCCCGGGTACCCCAGAGGTCTGGGGTAGCCCAGCACACCTGCCTGAAAGCCGCACCTCGAAAGTCGATTTGATCTTAACAAGGCCACAGCAGATGCCAGGGTTCCCGTGGAAACAGCGCCAAACAGAGAGCCATGTTTCCCAGACCTGCCCGTCCGGTGGGCGCACCGTGGGGGCCCGAGCGTCCAACCCACACGCCCACTGGAGCCGACACCCAGACCGTCTGCAGAAGCGACGCGACACCCGGCAAGGGCAGTGCCCTGCAGGTGGCGGCAGACCCGGCACGTCAGCGCGGTTACCTCAGTCAGGTTCTCAGACATCTTCGGAAGAGCTTCCGGCGGCCCCGGTGAGAAGGTCGCGCCCTCGGCACAGACACGGGCCTGGGCGGCTGCTGCTCGCACGGGCTGCGCGGGTCTGGACGGAAGCCTCAGAAAACGCAGACCCCGTGGCCCACGGGAGGGAGGGAGGGGAGGGAGGGTCACAGGAGGCGATAAACACAAAGGTGTGGGGACCCGGGGGGGGGGGGCGCAGGGAGAACTGGGGGGCGGCCCGCCTCTGTCCTCAGCCTCCAGACCCGGGCCACTGGCCGAGGCGATGCACCCCCAACTCCTCTGGGGACCCCGGTTCGTCCACATTTAGCCTCGTGCCCCCGACGGGCAGGTCTCTCCCCCGGGAACATCTGCACGTCTCAGGGACGGCCGTCCTCCAGGCAGGCGAGTCCAGCTGCGGGTGGGCGCTGGACACTGTCTGCTGGCGTCCACCCTCCCGGGAGCGGGAGGAGTGGGGACGAGTCAGCGAGGCACCGGCTCTCCCGGCACTGCGGGAGGGTGTCGGGCAGCGAGGCCCCCCCCCCTCGCCTTAGTACGGACATGCTGTTTATTTTTCGGTGCCCCCACCCCCCCACGGCCGTTTGCCGACGGGCAGCTCGGCCCACGGGGTCCGGCAGGCGAAGAGCGCCCTTGTTTCTTGGGACGACACTAATTAGTTTAATTTTTCATTAATTATGGGATCGCTTCATACTGAGAGTTTTTACCCGAGTGAGAGACCTCGTGATTACTTACGAACTGGCTGAAGAAATACCTGATTTCGAGGTGGACGAAGACGTTTACATTATTTAATTTTTGCTGACTGTATCGGGGTGACCGTGGCTAGTGAGATCACACGGGTTTCGGGGTGCGGCTCTGTAGCGGGTCATCCGTGTGCTGCGTTCTCAGCCCGAGCCCCAGGGAGGTCTCCTTCTGTCACCGCTCACCCCCCACCTCGTCTGCGCCCCCCCCCACCTCATCTGCCCCCCCACCTGGTCTGCACCCCCCGTCCTTCCAGGAAACACCGCACTGGGGTCTGCTCTCTGAGGCCCCGAGTCTCCTTCTATCCCCGTTTAACCCCTTCGCCCCGGCCCCGGCCCCTCCCCTCTGACGGCTATCAGTCTGCTCTGCGAGTCCGTGAGTCCGTGGGTCCGTGTCCACAGGCACGAGCCTCTAACGACACACGACTTCTGACCGGGTTTCAAACAGATCTGTGCGGCCGGCGACACGCACTCTCGTCATCCCCAGGGTCTGCGCGGGCGAGCCGGGCGCGGGAGCCGAGGCTTCGCCCCAAGTCCCGCCAACAACTCTGACCGTCAGAGCCGAGTGGCGCCCCCGCACCCCAGTCTCTGACTCAGAGCAAAAGAGGGGGTGCCGCCTCCAGATGGAAGTCGAAGCTTCCCACTGCTTCCCCGTCGTCCGGAGCTCTGCCCTTCGCAGACTGGACCGGAAGGCGTTCGCTCCGTCTGCAGCTCACGCTGCAGGTGTTCGAGTTTGCTCTGCTCGTCGCGCCGGGCCGGGCCGGGAGCAGGGGTCCAGCCTCTGGAGGTCACCTCCGCCCGCCCTTCGCCGAGGGCTCAGGGCCCACGTCTCCCCCACAGGCCGGACCCCCCTGCCCGGGAGCCCGGGAGCCCGGGGCCTGACGTGGGCTCTCAGGTGCTCACGACAACACAGGTGCAGGTGCGGGTGCTCCCCTCAGTCCCCGCCCCCGCAATCTAAGGCAGCGTTCGGTTCCTTCCCGGTCCTCGCCCAGTGTCACCAGCCGTGTTGATCTACCGGGTGCCCGCCCACCCCCGCCCTGGCCAGACGCGGCGCTTCAGGACAGAGAGTCCAGTGTCCACTCCCTCCCGTGTCCTGGGCACACAGGTGGCGAGTCAGCTGCGTAAGCAGATGTCACGCCCACGCCCCACGCGCACCCACACACGACGATGGAGTCCCGTCTGCCGGTGGGAGGCGGACGGCAGCCGAGGCCACGGCCTTGCACGGCGGTTTCATGGTTCCGCCAGGGAGCCCTCGGTCACTGACTGGAAGCCCACCCAGCAGGCGGGGAACGAGGAGCCCCCACAACACGTAGCTGCGGAATTTAAAGCGGCATCTGCATCCGCCCTCTATCCGACGTGGGGGCAGACCTACTGTGTGACGTCCACTCACTCTCCAGGTTAATTAAACAGACGGAAGTGTGCAACTCCCAGCTAACAGGGAGCAACGAGACGTCACACTTGCAATTACAACAGCTTGTAAGTTTTCACGGAGTCTTTAGAAACACTTAACTGAGGGGAAAATCAGCCTCATATACAGTGATTAAAGGGGAAAAGGTGGTGTGCATTATTGTGTGTTCTCAGCACCGCATCCTACGGTGAACTCGAACACAGGGATAGGTGGATATAAATATTATGGTGGCCTGCTGGTTGCCACGGAAACATCCCCGTCGGTAAGCCCCTGGGCACGCGCTCCCTGCCTTCGGCGCCTACGGAGCCTCCACAACGGTTCCTGGGTTTGAATTCCAAGGTGCCCGAGTGCACACAGGTCAGGAAGCCCTTCAAACCGGTTCCCTGCGTCTCCTGCAAAACGCCCCTTGGTTTCTGTCAAACCCGGGGTGTCCAGCCCGGGGTGTCCAGCCCGAGGCCTGAGTGCGGCCCAGGACGGCTACGACTTCGGCCCAACGCAAAACCGTAAATGTCCTTAAAACCTCCTTTTGGCTCATCCGTTTTTGTGAGTGTTTGCGTGTATTTAACAGTTGGCCCAAGACAGCTCTTTTTCATCCGGCGTGGCCCAGAGACGCCCAAAGGCTGGGCAAACGACGCCCGTCACTGTCCAGCCCGCATCCCCGCTGCTGGGGCCCAGGAAGGGCCAGCCCACCTGACAGCTGGACGGGGGCCCTCTCCGGCAGCCCCCACCCCCCACCCCCCACCCCCCGTCCGCTCTCCCACCGGCTCCCTCTGTCACCAGTCCCAGCCTCCCGAGTGGCCACCGGGCGAGGCTCGTAAATATCCGCGTGTCGCTCGGTGAAATTAATAGGGGCTCTGCGGTCGGTCTCTGGCCGGGCCGGCTCGGGGCTGGGCCCACGGCCACAGAGCGGGAGGACGGCTGAAAACCACATTAATTACGCTCAGACGAGGCTCCGAGTCTTAAGTAAATCACAGCACCGCCGAGAAGACGTCGCATCTGAATTATTTATGTACTTCTGGAGAGCACTAATCTCTTTAATCATCTTTGCTCAATTAAGGAGAAAACCAGCCGTCATTTTTAATAAAAGAATAAAAACCACTTGGGGTTGATGATTAGCCAGGAGCGGGAATCAGCGAAGACCCCCCCACCCCCCAGGCCCCACACCAAGGAGCCTGAGGTGCGGGGGGATGGGGAGGGGCGGTGACCCCAGGACCCCACACGAGGCGTTCCACACACAGGTGGTCCCCCTGACGCTCGGGAAACCCTCCGACAGACGCCCTGTGTCCTTCACCGAAACCAGGTCCAGGGCGACTGGGGCCGTTTCCGTTCTGACATTCACCGGAAGCTCCGAGGCATCGACTCCCCTCCTCCCGGCGTTCAGGAGCACAGCCGGCCACGGCCCGACCCCAGACCCCAGACCCCGACCCCGACCCCGACCCTGACCCTCAGGTCAGCCTGGGAGCGTGGCCATCGGCAGAAGACGCGCTGGAACCGCCGACCTCAGGAGGGGAGTGAGTCACGCGCGGCTCTGAAGAGCCTGGTCCAGCCCACCCCTTCCTCGCAGCGTGTCACCGTCACGGGCTGCCACCCATGCACCGCTATCGTCACGTGTCGTCATGCATGGATCTAGCGGCCAGGGAGCCCACCCTGGGGCGTCCGCCCCCTCACCCTCTGAAAGTGACGTGGCCCCGGCGTCCGCACGCAGTGGGTCTTCCGGTGCTGGTGGGGAGTCTGCACACAGTGGGCCTTCAGGCGGTGGTGGGGTGTCTGCACACAGTGGGCCTTCGGGCACTGGTGGGGCGTCCGCACACAGTGGGTCTTCGGGCACTGGTGGCTCCCGCCCGGCCCTCGTCCCTCGTGGCTGCTCGGCGCTCCTGCCCAGACATTCTAAACAGGCGCCATTTTCGAAACTCAGTCTGAGGGTCTGTGAAAGTCCCAGTGACCGGGTCGCGGGAGAGGCTGAAGCGAGCTTGCTCAGAGCCGCTGAGACAGACCCCGCGCGTCCCTGGGGGGAGGGGGGTGGCGTTGGCTTGGAAAGCGCCGTGGCAGGGCTCCGCCCGTGTCCCCAGGGGACCCTCGCACCCCCCTCCCCGCACCACGATCTGCAAGCGAAGGCAGAGGGAGCCTGGACCGTCCTGGAAGGGACCCTGGGAGAGCACGGCCCCCCGAGGCCCTGGGCGTCGGAACCCCGGCTCTGTGGTCTTCCTGAAACACTGGCGCCCAGGCCCCCCGCCCCCCGGGTCTGAGGCACTAGGCAGGAGGTGGGGCCCGGGAACGAGCACCTGCAGTCAGCTCCCGGGTGGACCTGACGCCCTGGTCCGAGGAACAGACTCCGAATGCCCCGGTCCGTGCTCTGCACCGTTGCACACACGTGGGAGAACCGGAGCCCCGTGTCCCGGCATGACACGCTCTGCGGCAGGTGCTGGGCAGGACCACACCCGGCCACACCTCGGGGTGCAGAGGGCTGGCCGCCAGCACTCCGGGATCCCGCTGCGGAGGGGGCCGCTCTCCGCAGTGCCTAGAGCACAGGCCACGTGGGGTTCAGCTGCCACAGAGAACCAGGTAAAGGCCGCTGAGCTGGAACCGCCTGACTCCCGAGCCCACAGTGTCTGCCCGCTGCCGGGAGCGCCCACTCCAGAGGCTCCGCGGTGGCAGAGCCCGGGCTCCAGGCCGCTCGGGAGGAGGAGGGGACAGGCGTGAAAGTGGCCGTGTCTTTCCGAGCGAGAGCACTGGGCTGACGCTGAGTCTTCACGCCGGCGCGAGCACGCAGGGCAGCAGAGCGGGGGATCCCGCTCATCCTCGGGGCCCCTGTGTGCGGGGACGTCAGTGGACCGTCGTCATGCAGTGTCGAGCGGGAAGTGAACGGGAACAGCTGGGTGGTTCGGCATTTTTCCCACGAGCGAGCCCGTGACTGGCCGGAGGTCGCATTGCAGCAAACTGGCATTTTCCACTAAGAAAACAGAAGCTTTCTCCCTTTTCCTTGTTGTCCCCGAGGCTACCACTGTCCGGGCCGGTGGACACGTGGTGTTCATCTCGCCCAGCTTAAAATGCTCCTTTCTCGCTGAAACGGCTCCGTTCTGAGAGGACCCACCGAGGGGAACGGACTCCCCTTCCACAGACCCGACGCAGAGAGAAAACAAAATAACTCGGAGGATGCACAAACGCAAATCTTACAAAACTTCTCCCTCGGACATGCTACACTCCGTTAATGGTGGGATTTGTCTTAGTGTTAAAATAGCACATTTGATAACGTTCTCAGATAAAGGCAATACTGCGGTAGCCAACGGTTTATTCCACTTTATTGTTAAAACCCGACGTTCTGTAGACACTGAAGGTAACCCGGCTCCCATCACCGACCCTGGTGGGGACAGACAAAGCCGCCACCACCGGTGTGAAGGAGAAGACCAGAGCGTGCTGATGACTCGAGAAACCTGAGTGCGCCCCAAACAAGTGATGATTTTCAGGGAGTAACTTCCCCACGATGCAGTTTTCGAAGTTGGCTGTGTCCACGAGCCACAGCCTTGGATTACAGGTCATGGCCCTGGCCGGTGCTCACCGTGTACCGGCAGCGTGGTGCCGGCGGCCTGTCGCCTGCTCTCCCCGAGACCCGGTCTCTGCCCTCGCCTCTCCCAGGGGAACGGGGCGCCCCTCCCAGAAGCCCCCCACCAAACAGCCCAGCACTGGGATTTCCACATCATCTGTAGTACTGGGCGGGGTACAGGGGGCTGTGATGGACCACTCCTCCCGCCCTTTTCCAGATCAAATAATGAGGCCAAAGAAAAGCGTGTCCTTTGGCTCCTTCCGAGGGTGCTGCACGCACACCCGCTGTCAAGAGTAAGAAGTCTTTGGCATTTAGCATCTATGAAGTCTGATGGTACCCAAACTTCGTTAAATTTTTAATGCCACGGCTTGTTTAAGGAACTATTTTGCACGGCTCAGAAGGTACATAATATGTGACAACAGGCAAATTGGAGGAATCCAACCAATTAACAACTTTAAAGGAGGAAAACCATGCAACAGAGCCAGGGACTGTGACAAAGCCCTAATTACTCATCTTCGGGTCACAAGTTCCATTCCGACTTCCCTAACAACTTTCAAGGTCATTTGGTCGGAGAAACAACTCTCCGTGTCCAGAAATTGGTTTTTTATTTTTAAAATCCTGCAGGTGAAACGCAGCCACACCCGATACCAAGATCCCAGCTGACGCCTACAGGTCCCCACGCCGAGGACTCCGTGGGGTGACGGGCAGCCCCCCCCCCATGCTGGGGAGCGCTGCAGGCCGCTCCCGCCGGCGGCCCCTTCTGGGCGAGGTGCTGAGCTTTCTCCACGCCCACCGTTCAGCGCCGCATCAAGACCATTCCCAACACGACGACAGGCATGAGTACAGGTGTCCCGGACACAAGGGGGCCAGTGGTCTCCCTCGCTGAGCCCACCATGAAGGGAACCCGAGAGAGCCCGAGGGCGGGGAGGGCGCTGGTCCCTGGGAACCAGCTCCTGGCTCCGGTCTACCCGGCAACGCAGACTGGCAGCTGCGGGGAGGGCACTCCTGTTGCCATTAGCCGCCCCGGCCGTGGCAACAGCAGCCCCAAGGAACTCCTGGTCCAGCGGGCTTTTTGTGTCACAGATTCCTCCTCTCTCCTGTTTCTTCTTTGTCACGCCATCAATCAGGGGAAGAAAATCGGCTGTTCATGCTGTTGAAATGATTACGGTGTGGTTTGGGCTAATTGTATCTCTGTGGTGTCTGTTAACGGGAGCTTCTGTCCCCTAACCTGGTGGCCTGACCCAGCGGCCGGATCACAGTCGGCACCACTGACTCATGCGTTTTCACTAGCTGTGATTCACAGGTGGCACCGTGCACTCTCCGTGGCATCCGATCCAGAGGCCCCCGGTTCTGTGGGTCCCTGGTGGTGAGGTTCACGTGTCCTCTGCTCCCAACCTGGACACGTGCACCGCCATCGATCTGGAATCTCCAGTGAAACCAAACTTTCACGTTTTGGCGTCTTTGCCTCTGGTCTGCAGCACAGTTTCGGAGACTCACGTGAGCTCATCACCACGGCAGCCCGACGGGAGGGAGGAGCCCGAGGAACGGCACAGCAGGCACTCGCTGGTGTCCGAGGGGGAGGGGAACGTCCCCACAGAGTGACGTTGTGAGTGGCCGACCCACTCGTTTTCTTGTTAAAATCACGTCCGGGACTCAATTCTGCTTCACAACTAGAAGGACTCAGATGTGCCTCAAAGCCCCTGTGCCCGCCCCTCAATGATGACGCCTCCTTCTAAACCAGCATGTACGTGGGGGGCGGACGCCTGTGTCACCCGTGAACTCGCAAGTCATTCCCCCAAGTTCGCGTGACCACTGGAATCTCCCGGAGCACCCTGGCTGACGGTCACGGTCAAACAGAGCTAACGCAGGTTCCCTGAGACGGCGGAGGCGGGGCCCTCGGACCCCGCCGGAGGAGACGCGGGTGCTCAGGGGCATCGTGCAAGCGCGCGGCACGCCCTCCGAGGGCCGCGTGTGGGTCGCACAGTCCCGCCAGCCCGGCCTCAGGCGTGGACGCAGGAGGGTGAGCAGCCACACCTGCGCACACACTCGCACGCCCGTTTCCAGCAGCAGAGCCCCTGCCAGCCCCACGGCGAACTCGGCCCGATGGCCGTCAGCAAACGCTGGGACAGCACGGGGCGTGTCGCAGGCTGCAGTGCCGCTCAGCAGTGAACGCGAGCAAAGCGCTGACGGGTGTCACCGAACACGCGAGTGTGCAAGGCGCCACGCCGAGCGACTCTCAGAAACCTCCAGCGGAGCCCCTGACTGGTCCGCCCAGAGACCCCCCACGGCTCGTCCCAGGGACTCGTGGCCAGTCTCGGGGAGTCCAGGCACGGACAGCAGGCCCGTGGTTTCCTGGAGCGGACGGGGGAGACCGGGGGACGGGAGAGGTGGGTCTCGGGGGCGAGTTTCTTTTGGGGACGACTGGTGACAGCGAACTTCTCTACTGAGCAAAGCGCACAGACCAACTTGAATGCTCCTGTATGTTCCCGCGTCTGTGGCCACACCACAAATCACGCAGTGACACCGTTTCAGGGGAGTGAGCTGCCGTGTGGGCGTACCCCAACCCAGCTGTTGTAAACGATACCCCGTGACCTGCCCTGGGTCCGGCCGTGGCGAGTCCCTGCTGTCGTCAGGACCCGCCGGCACCCGAGGCCCTTGGAGGAGCTACACAGAACCGTGTTCCCTGTGCAAGGCACGGAGTGACCCCACCCCAGTGCCCCCCCCACCCCCCGCCAGCCAGGGCTGGGCAGCCGCCACCAGCCCATGAGGCCCCGGGCAGGGTGTGGCCTGTGCAGACACGCTGGGCAGTGCAGGCTGACAGGTCACCCCCCACTGCCCAGCCAGGAGGGGAAGGCCCTTTCAGGTGGACGGCAGGAGATGGCGTCTGGGCAGCCCGACCTTCCCCGAGCAGCCACACCGTCCCCCTCCCCATGCCCCCCACCACCACCCGGGGCTCGCGCACAGGGGGATCCGGCACTTACAGGCGAACTGGAGTCTGGCCTCTCTGCTGACCACGGTGCCCAGCGAGTTCGTCGCGAAGCACTGGTAGCTGCCGGCGTCGCGGCCCCGGCGGGGGCTGACCAGCACGAGGCTCCCTCCGCGCAGCCGGTACCGAGAGGGCTCGTGCGGGTCGATGTCGCTCCCGTTGAGCTGCCACCTGGGGAAGGTCAAAGATCGTGCCTCTCAGGATGGGTCTCCTTAACTCGGCACACAGAGCCCACCGCACACGTCCCCTCTCCCCGACGCCACAGGTGGCGCACACATCCCTGCAGTGTTTCATAACTAAAGATCAGCTGCGCCCAGTTATCTGTCAGCAGCCAGAGGCGGCTCGGAGTGGAGGCCACGGCGGCGTGGCGGCAGGAAGTTGGAGACGCCTCAGATCGCCCGAGGAAGTGGGAGTGATTTGGTCGCGCGCCGGGACCATCAGGCTGGGCCCGGGCAGCCAGGGGGGGCAGAACGTTGAGGTAATTGTCTCCTTCCCCGCAGGCCGGCCGCTCGCTGGCCCGGAACGGGGAAGAGCCTGCTCCTGCGATTGATCCGGGTGGACGGGGCGTGGTTAATAAATTCATCAGGAACGCGCTCAGCATCCGTGTCCATTCGTCTGGGTGCACGCCCGCCCGAGGCCCTTCCGAGCCGCCACCATGCTCTCTGCCAACAGGACGCTGAGGCGAGGGCCCCAGTTACCCCCGGGGTCGGGAAGGGACACGGCGGGAGCCCTGGAGGCATAGTCAGTCATCAACGGGAAGGCAGGAGAAGAAAAGGAAGGAGGGAGCGGCTGGCCTCCAGCAGGGGCTTTCGGACAGCAGCCCCGGGAGCCTCAGCCGGTGGGTCTGCAGACATGCCGAGGCACACGTCTTCATTAAAACCCACCGTGTGCCACAGTCCCCGGACACGCCCACTCCCCACGCCCAGCCTCCCGCCTCCTGTTCTAATGACTCCATTATTCTCATTAGGAAGGCCTCGTCTTGATAATAAAATCACGCGGCTACCTGTTCCGCAAATTTTAGCACATTACGACAGCCGTCCTCATTGCCCTTTATGGCAATTTTGAGAAAACGGGAGGAGGCATTAGGCCCGTTTCCTAGATGAGGCGCTCAGCCCAGCAGCTGGGCGAGTTGGCGGCAGTCCCACGAGGGTTAACCGGCCGGAACGGAAGCGACGCCCACCTCGGTCCTAGCCCCAGCCATGTCCTGGGGCCTTGCAAGGTGTCTCGTTAACACAGGGAGCACTGAACCTGGACACACTGCGTACCGCGAAGGCACAGGAAGAGGTGAAACGTGAACACCACCCCGAGTGAACTCGCAGAAGCTGAATGAAATATTAAACAGCTGTGAAAATGCATGAGCTTGTATTAACATGAAAAAGTCTCGATAGCTATGGTTAACAAAACTGCAACATAAAACATGCGGTTTGAGACCATTTACATAAAATTTAAATTTTATGTAAAAACAGGTATACTCATATTAGGACTATTCTAAACATACATCTTAGTGGATGGAAATGATACACCTCGATTTAAGGTATTTTAATCGCTCTCGTGGAGAGAAAGGAGGAGGTGTTGGGGCGAGTGTGGGGAACTCGGCTTTCGTGGCCACGAGAAGGCTCATCGTCACACTTGGCTGTAGGCATGCGCCACGTTCCACATCGGAAACAGCGCGCAGTGGGGTGTTAATGCCGGGGACTGGAGGACATGCGCAAACGCGTTAGTTCAGTCTCGGGTGCTCAGCGAGTGTTTGATCATCTGCTCCTTTTCAAAGTCAACAATTTCTTGGTTCGTCTTCTTGGTTGATGTAAGTCTCCCAGGTCTACTAAACCAGCATTTCTCCTAAGAGACCAAGTTACAATGAAGAGAAAAAGCTGGAGGCCCCAACTCTTTTTCTTCCGAATTTAAAAAGAAAATGACAGGAAAAGAATAGAAGGAGCCGTAACCTCCTCCTCGCGGCCAAGTCTGCTGTGGGTCTTCGGCTCTGTTCTGCATGTGGAGCGACTCTCTGAGGGTCCTTCCCGAGGCAAGCCCATGCCCATGCCCACGTGGGTGTTTTGGGTCATTGTCTTCGATTTTAACTTTAATTCTGCCCTTCGAGTTTTGATGTCACACTATGATAAGCATGTATTAACCCCCTCTCATCTGATTCTTCCCCAAATCCGAGAACTACAGAAACTCCGAAAAGGAGATGAAACACAGGAGAACTGTCCATCCATCCTGTGTAAATTCTGTTTGCTTGATACACAGTGTGCTCTGAGGAGCATCATCATCATCACCATCACCATCATCATCATCATCACCACCACCACCATCATCAACACCATCAGCACCATCACCATCAGCATCATCATCACCACTACCACCATTATCACCATCAGCATCATTAATACCATCACCACCATCACCACCACCACCACCACCATCACCATCATCATCATCACCACCATCACCATCAGCATCATCAACACCATCACCACCACCACCAACAACATCACCATCATCAGCACCATCACCACCACCGTCCCCACCTGGGAGTCTGCTGGACACACAGAGCCTCGGGCCCCACCCCAGACCTGCTGCAACAGAGCTGGCATCCTGACAAGGACACCGAGTGTTTGATGTCAAGCTCTCTAAGTTGGAGACGACCTGGTCTACGTTCTACCCAAGGAGCCAGCATGGGCAACCTCTGGGGACACGAGCAGGTGAGAGCGCCCACATGTGACTGATTTTGTGTTCGACAACCGCACTTAGAGAGCCCTTCCTTTCTCCCTTTCTTGAGGAAAACACGGAGCACCCTACGCCAGGCCAGCTTCTGGTTTCTGCGCATATGGTGACAGGGGTCCCTGCCTTCAGGAAGCTTCACGTTGGTGGGTTTTTCCAATTTCCTGGTTCCTGCCCTGCCCTCCACCTGGGTCCCAGGCCCCAGCCACTCCCACCAGGTAACAGCCTAGTGCACCCCGAAGGGACTCAAACCAAACACACCCCACCCTGCGGGCTGAGCCGACCCTCCACCGGCTCGGTGACCACGGGCCCACCACTTACCTCCCACAGACCTGAGTTTTTAACATGCAGATTGGAAGAAAACGCCATCTTTGCCATAGGGCTTCTCCATAAATGTATGCAGACGATGATGCCAAGCTCTTAGCTCAGGGGGCCGTTCAGCCAACAGGAGGCGCCACTGCTAATGTGGAGGAGACGCCCCCCTGGCCGCCAGCCGTCTTTCTCTCAGCTTCCCTTTCCTCCAAGTGCCTGCTGGTTCTCCGTCAGCTCCCTCCCTAGGTGCTCCCCACACCGGGACCCTCCTCTCCCACGGAGCAGACTGTGTCTCAGCGGACAGTGTGTCTGCACATGCACCTGCTGGAGAAGCCAGTGAGCACGGGACGAGACTCGTGCTGGCCTTGACCTTCAGGGAGTAAACCCAACAGGGTGTCACAGGACACGGGCTGACACTGACCCTTGTTGGTCAGTGAGGGGCTCCGCGCCCGCAGCGGGAAACACGCTCTCCAGTCAGGAACGACGGAGCTACTGTCAGCTCGGATGGACCAGTCTCACGACAGAGGGCACCTGTGTCTCCGTCACCTGCGAAGGTCAGCTAGAGTGGAGGCGGTGGGAAGAGATGCTGGTTCCGGAGTCGGCACATCTGTGGCCTGGCTCAGCACGCTGGGCGGTGTCCCTCGAAAACTGTGCTTTGGTGTTTAGCCGGCGGGCACCCAAGACGCAGCGGCTGCGTGGGGAATCGTAGAGATGCTCGCAACTTGGAGAAGCACCTCTTCCCTCCTCGTCCGTAGCTGGGAAGAGCGGGGGGTCAGGACGCAGGGGAGTGAGTGCCTCCTCTCAGCCATGGTCTCCGACCTAAGAGCTGTCGCCCCGAAGTTCTGGCTTGTTCTGACTAGGAGAAACACGGAGAAGGTGGGTTCCGGCCTCATGCATGTCCTCCCTTCCTTCAGCTCGGGGGTCTTCATGTGGTCACCGTCCCCGAGTTATCTCACCACCGAAAAGGCAGGAAAGACTCGCCCTCCAATCCGGCCCCGCCGCACCGGGGTGGACGGCGTTTCTTCCCGCAGACCCTCAGAGCCCCGCACACCTGCAGTTCCTGGAAGAACAGTCCTTCTCCTCCAGCAAAGCCTCACGCCGATTTCTCACCTCCCCCAGCACAGTTCCTCATTAATGGAACTCATCCTCAGGTGCTATAGAATTTTTCAATATCTTATTAAATATTGATTCTTTTCCTCCTGCTGAAAGTGTGTGGATTCAAAGGAGTCGTATTTGTTTAAACTCTGAAGGATGTACGAAATCTCTGGGCCTGGGTTTCATCCTGAGAAAACACTGATGCAAAAATATGCCCGCGTCGGCCTGATTTGTAAATGCTCCTGACATTTTTGTTGGCCCAGGACACGTGCAGGAAGACTGGACGCACACACACCCTCCTTCTTTCCTGAGTCTGCCTCCAAGCAGTGCCCACGGCAGCCTGGGGTTCTGCAGTGGAGTGTCCGCCAGCCGCTCGGGGTGGATGGGCACGGCACCCAGCAGGGACCTGTGACCTGTGACCCAGGGGCACGCTCAGGGCGTAAACTGGGGGACCTTTTCGGGGAAGGTGTTCTTTTAGTTTTGCACCCTCACTGTCCTTTGTAAACGTCGCAGCAGCCTGCTTTTATGAAGGGGTTTTGCAGTTCGTAAGGAACTTGACAACCTTACGATGAAATCTTTTGAAACATGGGAATTGTTCAAACCTTCACGGAAGTAGCACTGCATTCCAAAGGCTCTACTCGGCGACCTGCAGCCAAGGGGAGCCAAGGGGCCGCCCCTCCGCACAGGCATCACGCGCTGACCGCCAGAGCGAGCCCGGACGCTCGCAGGCAGCCCCCGGGGCCAGACGCTCGCTCTGCTCGCACCGGGATCTGCTTGTAGGGCCCTCGGGGGAGAACCGGCCCGTGACTCCCACTTCTCGAACCCACTGCGTCTCAGCTGGCGTGTCCCAGGCCTGGGAGCTGCTGAGCGAGGAGACACGTGGACTTGTTCCTGGGCCGGCAGCCCAAGGGGGAGATCGGGGTGTGGGGTGCAGGGTGAGACATCTGCTGGCCGAGCCAGGCAGCAGGGATTCCATGCATCCATTTCTGGAGATCAGTCACTCATCCACACAATCAGAGACGCCCAGCTCCCTGGCCCGGCGCTGGGCAGGCGGAGCGAGCGAGCGAGGGAACAGGGGGCCCAACCACAGAGGGGCGCAGTCGTGGGGTCCCCCCACCCCAAGCAGCTCGAGAACAGCTGACGTAACACCTCACGCACGCCCGCGACCCAGCAGGCTTGCGTCTCGAGCACAGAGCTGGGGCGCCGGACACAGGAGGTGTTTCCACGGGTCGACGTCCCTCTGGACGACAAAACCACGCCCCCTGCGTCCAGCAGAGAAAGTGCCGGGTTGGCCCCAAAGTCCGTGTGGTTTTCTCCATGAAACAACAGACACGCTGTTTGGTTTCCCCGGTAACTGTATTGTTGGGTATTTTGAGCATGTCGGCTCCCTCCCGTGTGGCAGAACACGGACTGTTCTCCGTTAATGTCTCCATTTCACCGCCGACAACCTCACCTGGCCGGCCCGACCCCGGAGCACCGTCGGGCGAGAAACCTCCAGCACGGGACTTCACGGACCAGTGTGACGTGTCCGTCAGTCACAGCACCTTCTCCACACACGGCCCAAACCTGTCTCTGCATTTCAGCTGCACGTTTACCGCTACTGAAGTAGTGAAGCACGACATGCCATAGACGTTGCCTACCTTCTTCTACCTTCGATATCAGAATGGCTGCACAAAACTTCCCCGATTCCGATTCGTCTTTTCAAATGCACGCTGATACGACAGCATTGACAATACGATCTAACACAGCAGTTTTGGATGAGGTTAAAGATAACTAAGTGCTCCTAGAGCCATCGTACGGACGAAACCCAGCGAACTTCTTGGCCGACCCACGGAGCACGGATGGTGCAGGGGCGAGTCACTGCCCGCCTTCCCGTGCAGAGAACACACCGTGTGAGAGTGTGTGTGTGAGCTCAGGTGTGTGAGAGCTCAGGTGTGTGAGAGCTCAGGTGTGTGTGAGCTCAGGTGTGTGAGAGCTCAGGTGTGTGAGAGCTCAGGTGTGTGAGAGCTCAGGTGTGTGTGAGCTCAGGTGTGCGTCACAGTGAGTTCGATCAACGCGAAGGCCGGAGCGTTGCTCCCCTGAACGGCCCGTTTGGCTCCCTTAGGACTCTGCCCGAAGCTGGGGAGACGGCGAGGGGAGCCGCTCACAGGTGCGTCCTGACGAAGCAGCCGGACCCCGGCCTCCCACCTGGCCAGCACCGACCCTACACAGACCCGGCCGCCCCCACGGCCAGCGAACACCTCCGAGACGGGGAAGGCGAAGGCAGGCACCGCTGTTCCCACTCCCCGCGCCAGTCCCGGTTCGTTTGCCGGCTGAGGTGTCACCGCAGGGGCAGCCTGTCACACAGGCCCCCCCGGAGGGGACGCAGCGGGAGTAACCAGCGACAGGTCCCGTCGCCCGTGGGACTGCCGGCGCCGAGTCCTCAGTCCGGCCTCCCACCAGGCCTGGAGAGCGAGCTTGGAGAAAGCCGCCCGTGGACACTGAAACTGGCACCACCACAGGCAGAGGGAGGGACTCTGGCCGTTTGACCGTGATCCCGGGATACGGTCCACCGGCGACGGACGGTGCGGGGCCGCTGTCCTGCAGGGTGCCCGCACCGTCACACCGGATCTGAGGAGCGTGGGGACAGAAACCATCTTCTGGAGCAAAAGACATGTCCCCTTGGACTCCAGCATCGAACGAGGCAGGAGGAACACCGCGATGCGCCGAACCCTCCCAGGGGCTGGGCTGGGTCTCGGACGTCGGCCGACACCGACCCCTTGTTCCGCCGACAGGCAGTGCTTGACTCAGGTCTTGACAAGAAAATTAGGAATTTAATCACAGAAGCAATTCTTGGTTCCAGATGCGGCTTCGCGTTAATAAGCAAATGCATTTGTGCTCCAGCGCGGCGCTTGTTAATATGTTTGCTGAAGTGATGAGAATAATTGCGGCCCTTGAAAGAGCACATCTCTGAATTTGCATATTCAGTACTTTATCCAGAAATAACCAGCGAGGCTCCGGCAGTAACTGCTGAAGATATAAATGAGGTAAATGGGGATGCTGTGTCTTTTAAAATCGAGTTTTTAGAGTGTGTTTTATGATATAGATTCCCTTTTGTCATTCACTGGCCAATTTAAACATAATATTAATAAGAAAAAAAAAACAGACCAGAGCCACATTGGGATTAAAACAAGACTTCAGTTTCCATAGTTACAGCCCCGTGCCAACTGGTCGGCGAACGGCCTCGGTGGTTCCGGGGAGACAGGGAGAAGATGGGGGTCTGCTGTTCCCGCGTTTCCTGCAGCCGGGGTGGGTTCTCGGGACCAGCTCCCCTTCCACGGGGCCACAGCCCACGAGACCCAGGCTGGGCCCCGGAACTCGCCCTCCGGCCCAAGGACACCGGGGACGCACCTGTCAGCCTCCCCTCCCCCTCGGGAACACCAGAGCCGCCGCCACAGGGAGGCCCGTCTTCTCTGCTGTCTGTCACAGCCGGGACCCGACCGGCCCCTTTCTCCCGGCTTTTGCCCCCGCTGACCCCCGGCTCTGTTTGCGGTTCCCGTTTTCCCGGCGGGGGCAGGCCCTTCCTGAGGCTAACGGGGACGACATCCCCTTTCCCGGCTGAGGTCAGGGTGACGCTCTGGGCGGCCGCCCGCCCTCGTCCCTTCGCTGGAACAGGTCTGCAAGCGGAGCCAGGCAGGAGCAGCAACCCAGACGCAAGGTTGTCCCTGCCTCTGACCTGTGCCCCGACTCCTGGTCGGACCCCAGACGCCCTGCTCATCCCCTGACCTCTGTTCTCACATCTGCGTGTCGGGCAGGCGGCTCCCGGGTCCAGGGACAGTGTGCATTGAAGACGCCCAGGGGGGCCGTGCCCGCCTCCGGGTCCGGTGTTTCCGGCCTAAATCACGTGGGGAAGAAGCGCAGGTCGACACCAGACGTGGAGAGGCCCCCAGCAGAGAACGTCTTGGAGCATCTCTGGAAAAGCCGTGGGACGCTGGGCTGAGACCCCAGGGTGCCCGCAGGAGTGTGGGGCAGCCGCTGGGACCTGGGGGGCTGGGGCTGCCGTGGGACAGTCCCGGCCCCCGGCCCCGGTTTGGAGGGCGCTCCGGCAGGCCACCCCTTCAGGTCTGTTACTTCTCAGGTCCGTTTGGGCTCCAGCACGTTTCACCCAACCCAGCCCCAATGGGTGGTGCCTGCCTTCGGGGCTGAAGGCACCTGGGTGGCCGGAGGCCCTGCTCCTTGGGGCCCTGCAGTGAGCATCTGTCACCCAATGGGACGTCGGGGAAAGCGCTTGGTGCTTGACCAACCCACTGGGGCCGCCCAGGGCCACCTGCTTGGGCGTCACCAGCAGGTACAGGGAGACCAAACTCTCCCCAACCTTCGAATGGGGGGTGAGGCACCCGGCGGGGACGGGCCACGGGAAGAACAAAACCGCCAGCCATGCCCCAAGACAAGCGAGTCTCTTGAGGGTGTCTGAACGTTCGGGCTTCGAGCACGGCCACTGAAGAGCTCCTCTTCCCCGGGGCGGGGGGGGGGGGGGGTGTAGTGACAAAGAGGTCTGTCCCGGACGAGGTGGCTCCAGTCCAGGGGGACTGGACCAGGGGGACAGGCTCCGACGCCCAGCTGACCGTCTCCCGTGAGACGGGGGAAGTGGGCTCTGCATCCTGGGGGAGGTGTCCGTCTTCCGTCTTCCAGTGGTTTCCCGAGGCCCCCAGCGCTCCCCCTCGTGGCTACCTGTGCACCTGCCTAGTCTCTACCGCCTGCCTGTGCATTTATGTAAGGGTGTGTGTGTGAGTGTGTGTGCACCTACCTGTCCTCCCCCCACTACCTCCCCACCTGTCGGCTCCGATGTGCAAACACTCACACAAACACGCTCTCTCTCTCTGGCTTCCTGGAGCAAGTTCCCCACATCCTTTCTGACGGCCCCGCGTGACCACATGTTTATGGTGTTTTCTGCAGTTTTTGAAGGGCAGGAAAAACGTAAGAACAAGCAACCATATTTTCTTGGGAACATTTAGAGGATAATGTAAAATATGACCCCGTTGATTGTTCCAGCCAAACCCTTGGGGGGACATCAGCCGTGTGAGCCGAGCTATGACTCCCGCCCACGTGACCTTACACGCCCACCGGCTCCGTCCACCGAACCCGTGCAGGCAGCGCCCACCAGGCTGCCGTCGCTCGTTACAACAGAGGCGGATGTTTCTGAAACACAGAGGTTCCCTGTGCTTTCTGTACGGTCTGAGGGGCTGTAAACCTTCAGTTAAAGTGAAATTTTATATTGCCTGCAAATCTGAACTTCAGAAAACCTTTACGGCTTTAATGAAAGTGCTGGCTCTTTGCTCCTGAGCAAGGGTTTACATCAGGCCTGCGTGTTCGGCGACCCCACACGTTACATTCCTCCGGTGTCAGACGTAAAACCGGTGGACTGATTTAAGTCACCCATCTTCCTGTCCCAGTTACGGGTCGTGTTTAAGTTCCAACATAACGCCCCAGGCCGTACGTTAAACATACGAGGGACTCGGCAAAGGGCAGAACCACTTCATAAACACGTGTGCATGCTGCCAACACAGTTAAGAACCCCCTGCCTGCTTTTCCAACACGTGCCTGGCACGCAGAGAAATAAAGACAAGAGGCTGTGTCTGCCCCTTTGAGCTCCACACTCCTTACTGGGTGGTCCCTCTCCGACCCTGATTATCCATGCAGAGACCCCCCTGGACGACAGACTCCGGTGCCTGGGCCGTCCCTCAGCTGCACGGGTTCATCACCCACTCGTTCGGAAGACGAAGCCGGAAACACGGTCTCCTGACCGGCTGCAGGAAGGCAGCACCAGCCCCCCCGCGCTGGCCCCTGAGTCAGGCTCATGGTCAAGTCTCGGCGAGAGCCGGCCATCCCAGGGAGGGACCGATGGAGGCGCTTTTAAACGGGTGAGGACGTCGTCGGGAAGTGCTGGGAACGTTATTCCAGGGAACCTTCTCGTTAGGTGGACACGTTCACCTTCCCCCCAAGCAGGAACTGTGTCCAGGGGTCCGAGTGGTTTGTTCATGTGGCTCGTGTACCACAGCTCCTCGCAGAGTGAATAACCGTCTGTTAACCGTCTCCTGTGGCCGGGGGGGGGGGGGGGGGGGGGCGGGGGGGGAGGGAGACGCGGAGGGGCGGGCGCCCTTCTCAGCTCTGCCACTTCCCGCCGGCCCCTCACCTGGGACCGTGTTGGGGACACACAGCACAGGTGCGGGCAGGCAGGCTGGGGAACGTCACCCACCCGGGTGCCGGCCCGCGGAGGCCGGCTGCTGGCAGCAGTGGGCCCCGACGGCCTGCGAGGTGTAGCTGGGCGCCCGAGGCCCGTGAGCGGCAAGGCTGCCCTGCACGGCGGCCCTGCACGGCGGCAGGGCCGCGGATGTGGCTGAAGTCCGCGTGCTCTGCGGGTGTCCGGCCGGGGCGGCCCAGCAGACCACTTCTGGCGACAGTGTCCTGGAGACGCACGCTCTCAGGGCTCTTGTTTCCAGGGCCACCGGCACGTCCCCCAAGGCCCTGCCGCGAAGGCGGCGCATGCGGCTTACCAGCGAGCCATCCCCCACTAGTGCCGGCCCTGGGCCCCCGGGGGGCGCCCCGTGGACGTTCTGTCGGTGAAGAGCAACCCCCACCCCCCACCCCCGTCCATGCCCCCCAGCCCCGCCCCCCCAGCGTGTTCACACGTGTTTGCACCTCGGGGCGTCCAGAGACCAGGGTTCTGTTCCCTCTTTCCTCACGTCTTTCCGTGACGTGGGAAGTTCATCAGTGAAGGGGTGCTCCTCCCGTAATCTGCAACACCCAGACTTCTGCACGAGAAAACCCTGATACACATCTGCCTCCTCACGAACAGTGAAGAATCAATGGCATTCTAAGAGCGCAGTTTGTTCTGTAGTTAGCAAACCCCCCCCCGCCCCCACACGCCCCAGGAGAACGGCATGGAAGCCGGTTACACTGCAGGCGGCTTTTCTGAGCTGCAATCCCCACGCCCCTGCAGACACGTTCACCTTCATCCCCACGCCCGCACGGAAGTCCACGTTCACCCGTCAGTGGCACCGTTGGACGGTGAGAACCACTGTGCGTGGGGAGACTCTGCCCAGAATTCCTTCGACCCCAAGCCCTTCCTGGGAGGTGGACGAGTCTCTGTGCCCGGGGCCTGGCGTGCATGCGTCAGGTCCGGTGAACACCAGGTGCTTCTCCCCCGAGGCATCGGCGTACGGACTCGAAAGCACCCCGGTCTCCCCACCACCGCATTCGTAACCCGAGGCTCACTGTACCTGTAGTGAGGGGTGGGGCTGCCCCTTGCTTCGCAGCTCAGGGTGACTCCTCTGTCCTCGGACCCCACGGGGACCATGCTGCTGCTGGGCTCTTGGACGAACACGGGGCCGTGGAAGGGCCCCTCACCTGCGGGAGGGAAACAGCCAGAAGTGATCCCGGTCAGTGGGAGGGTGGCAAAAAGCTGAGTCCAGCCCCAGCTGGTGTGGCTCAGCGGACTGAGCGCTGGCCTGCAAAACCAAAGGGTCACCAGTTCGATTCCCAGTTGGGGCACAAGCCTGGGTTGCGGTTAAGCTCTCCAGCAGGGGGCGCACGAGAAGCAACCACACACTGATGCTTCTTTCCCTCTCTTTCTCCTTCCCTCTCCCTCTCCCTCCCTCCCTTCCCCCTCTCTAAAAATAAATAAATAAAATCTAAAAAGTAAATTAAAATAGTTTTGTAAAAAGCTGCATTCCAGAGCTTCAGAGGAAAGGAGGGACTCGTGTCTGCTCTCAGGTTCCCCTCACCGTCACACGTGCCTTCTTTCCTCCCTGGATGACAGCACCCCGGCTCTCCCTGGGCCCCCCACCCCGGCACCGCTGCCTCTCGCCCCGACGCGCTGCTACACAGAGCAGACCCGGCAGCGGGCCCCTCGAAGCTGCCGGGCTGCCCGTGCGGGACGTGTGGGGGAAGGGAGGGCAGACGGGGCGTGAGCCCGGGGCGGGCGGCCGGTGAGACACGCTGAGACGCCAGCCGCTGTGCAGCGGTGGCCGTGCTCGGGGACAGGGGAGGACCGCGGGGAGCTGAAATTCAGGGGCGCTTCCTATCACCAGCATGACGGCGAGACCTGCGGTACCGACCAGTGGGGAGTCCTTTGCTGTGGCTCGCATGCACGTGTGTGCACATGTGTGTGTATGCACACGCGTGTGAGTGTCTTGTGCTCCCCATCTGCCATCCTTCATGCATCGGCCCCTGACACCTGCCCCCGTCCAGAGTGGGAGGGGGGCCATTCCGTTCCTCTCAGCTGACACAGCTCCCGGACACACACACACACACACACACACACTCACGCACTCACACACGCGGGCGCTTAAACCACTTGTGCGTGACGCGCCTTCAAGGGCGCTCGATACTCGGGCGGCCATCCAATAAATCGGTTTGAATAAGCACTTCCTTTGCAGGAGCCGGGGAAGCAGTCAAGAGGCACTTTGGAGGCAGCGAGTAGTGTAAAAGCCAAATAAAGTTGTGGGTTTTCCTTAACCTTCTGTTCGCTGAGCTCCAGCAGCATCTCCAGGACCCGTGGTTCTCTCGTTCCCCAGATGCCTTTTTGGCCGCCGCCAGGCGCCCGAGAGCCCGACAGGCGGAGCTGTCACCCATCCGCGTCACGGGGACACAAGGCACCACGTGCTCGCCCTCCTCCTCCTCTGGCCCCACACGCACGCTCTGAGCGACCGCCGAGGCCCACGGGGGAAGCGCAACGCCCTCACGGTTGCGGGCGCTGCCAGGGAGGTGTGCGTCGCGGGGACCCGAAGGTGCCGGGTTCTCGATCAGACGCCGGCGCCGTGTCCACGTCCCCAGCATCTGGGCCATCACAGGAGCCACACGGCACAGAGACGCAGGGAAGAGACGGCGGCCTCGGGAGCTCCCGTCAGCAGCTCTCGGCCACGGCCACGGCCACCAACATGTCCTCAGGGGCACCAAGGGAGACTCCAGTGAGTGTGGGAACCAGTGGAAATCGGCTCCACAGCTACTTCAGGGAGAACCAGAAAAGCCTTTTGTCCCTCACGGTGTCCCACGGTCAGCCCGGGCAGGTGTGGCTCAGTGGGGTGGGCATCGTCCCGCAAAGCCAAAGGCCGCTGGTTCAATTCTCGGTCAGGGCACATGCCTGGGCTGCAGCCGACTGATGTTTTTCTCTCAGAACATTTTTTTGAATATTCATTTATCGATTCCAGAAAGAAAGGAAGGAAGGAAGGAAGGAAGGGAGAAAGAAGCATCAATGTGAGAGAATCATCAACCAGTGGGCTCCCACATGCGCCCCGATCAGGGGCAAACCTACAGCCCAGGCCTGCGCCCGGACCACTGCCCTACCCGTGACCTTCCCGTCTCTGGGGTGACGCTCCCATGACCCCAGCCACACTGGCCAGGCGCACATCACTGTGTGTGGGTGACACCGAGAGTCAAATCAACGGTGTGGGACACGAGGAAGAAGTAAGCATTCAATCAGAACAGGAAGAAGAAATTTAAAAAAAACATCCAAATCATAGGGCTGCCAGAAGGAGAAGAGGAAGAGCAAGAAGTGGAAAACTTATTTCCAAAAATAATGGAAGAAAACTTCCTGAATTTGGTGAAGGAAACAGACATGCAAATCAGGAAGCACAGAGAGTTTCAAACAAGGTGAATGCAAAGAGGCCAGATCCAAGACACACACAATTAAAATGCCAGAGGGTAAAGATGAAGAGAGCATCTTCAGAGCTGAAAGAAAACAGGAGACAGTTACCTACAAAGGAGTTCCCATATGACTGTCAGCTGATTTCTCAAAAGAAACCTTGCAGGCAAGAAAGGGCTGGAAAGAAGTATTCCAAGTCATGAAAGGCAAGGACCTCCATCCAAGATGGCTCTATCCAGCAAAGCTCTCATTTAGAATGGAAGGGCAGATAAAGTGCTTCCCAGATAAGGTCAAGTTAAAGGAGTTCATCATTACCAAGCCCTTATAATATGAAAAATTAAAGGAACTTACCTAAGAAAAAGAAGATCAAAAGTATAAACAGTGAAATGACAATAATCTCACAATGATCAATAACTGAACCTAAAAAACAAACACTAAGCAAATAACTAGAACAGGAACAGAACCACAGAAATGGAGATCACATGTAGAGTTATCAGCAG
The DNA here is from genome assembly GCF_004126475.2 of Phyllostomus discolor. Taxonomy (NCBI): domain Eukaryota; kingdom Metazoa; phylum Chordata; class Mammalia; order Chiroptera; family Phyllostomidae; genus Phyllostomus; species Phyllostomus discolor. The sequence continues at coordinate 509,087 of NC_040909.2, forward strand.
GGAGGAGGATGGGGGTGGATGGAGGGAAGGCACGGGGAACAAGAAGCATAAATGGTGGGCACAAAGGAGACGGGGGGGGGTAAGAATAGTGTGGGAAATGGGGAAGCCGAACAACCTTTATGCACGACCCATGGATGTGCACTAAGGGGGGTTGCTGGCGGCGGGAAGGTGAGTGCCAGGTAAAGGGGGACAAAGGGGGAGAATTGGGACACCTGTGGTAGCATAATCAATAAGATGTATGTTTTAAGAAGAGAGTTTCATGTACCCAGCCAGCCCCACCAGGAGATTAACACTGAAGGCAGGTGAGACTCTGCCAAGTTTGGGATCTCCACGGGTGTTGATCGAGGATTCGCCCACGTTCACCCGAAAACCGTGCTCCCCGGTCAGAGGGTCACGGCCCTGCGGCCGCACGGACTCGGGGGGCAGTGGCTGCTTCTCACACGGAACCCGAAGTCGCCGCGATCTCGCTGCGCCTGGGCCCCTCCGACAGCAGACGTCACGGAACCTTCGAGAACAATGTCTGCTCCACCGACGTCACAGCCGTCCACGGAAGGGCAGCACGAGCCACACCCATGTCCCCTCGAACGCGCTGGCAGCCACATTACACATGGCTACAGGGAACAGCGACATTTCTTTGGAGACTATTTTTACTCGACCAAACGCATCTAAGATAGTATCAGTTCAATGTTTAGTCATTAGAAGGCTGTCGAGATATTTTAGTTATTTATTTGTTACCCTTCGTATTTCTGGAGAGAAGCCTGAGGCTCTGCAGCCACTGTACACGGACGCCACCTCTGAGCCGAGGACCGACAGAGGTGTGTCTGCACGTGGCCAGGGCCCCCCCTCCCCGCCGCCCCCGTAGGGCCGTGAGCCCCGAGGCTCCGACACGGCTGCGCGGTGAGCGGGTAGTTAAGTGGGGGTCCAGCCACCTCCTGGGGGCCTCCGCGGTGCTCAGCCCAGGCCCGCCCCCCGACCTCACGACCTCACGACCTCACGACCTCACGCCGGGGAAGAAGCTGCCGGAGCGGCGAGCACCGGTGACTAGGGCGCTGGACATGGGCACCGCAGACAGAGAGACCCTGCGAGGGCGACAGACCGAGAAAGGCCCGAGGCGCTCAGACCGTCTCCTCGTCTCTGAGACAGACGCAGCGCTCTCCATGTGCGTGTGGGAACCGGAGGGGCCACACAAAGCTCCCCCAGCCGTTCATCATCTGGTCACCGTCACCAAGGTCACGGCCGTTGCCAGCAGTTTCGCCCCCAGGGAAGGCAGGGAACACAACAATTAGCGAGCGTTGGCTTCGTCTGCTGGGCCCGTGTCCCCGGCTGCTCACCGCCCTACAAGTACGAGAACTGGCACCACACACAGAAGTAAGGGTCCCAGCCCGCCTGCAGGGTGTGGCTGGCCAGGCAATAACGGGGTGGAATAATTTACATCTTAATGTGAACCTTTCACCTGCAAGGCCCTAGGTTGTCCTCGAGTGTGGTATCGTGACACTACAGAATCACATGCTCATGATTTCACAATAAAAAGGAGTGTCATTTGTGCTGGACCCTGTATTTTCTTTCACTTGCCCTTTGCTATGAGATCACCCCTAAATCAGGAACAGATTTTTAAACTTTAATGCATTAAAAAATGACCCAGCGTTGGTTCTCAGAATACCACACGAAGAAGCGAGCCTTCTAACCAGACATTTCTGCAGGTTCGGGACGGGAGGGGCTGGAGGCAGCCAGTACTCCAGAGCCCTGCTAAGAGCCACACGCTGCTCCAGGTTGTAACTACGGAGACCCCCGGTTCACCCAGCCACCCCTGCATAGAGCTCAGCCACATCAACTAATTCAATTCTCCCTTATCAGCCCTCAGAGCTCGTCTTGACCAACATATCCAGAGACTCGAGCTGGCCCTTGCAATGCTCTAGAGATTATACTGATTTATTTTTAGAGAGGGGGGAAGGGAGGAAGAAAAAGAGGCAGAGAAACATCCCTGTGAGAGAAACATCAACGTGTGGTTGCCTCTCGTACGCACCCCGAGAGGGGACCTGGCCCGCAACCCAGGCCTGTGCCCTGACTGGGAATCAAACCGGTGGCCCTTTGGTTTGCGGGATGACACCCAACCAACTGAGCCAGAGCAGTCAGGGCTGGCCTTTCGATGTTTTAATTAATTATCAATATTTCAGTCAAACGGATACTGTGCTTTTTCCATAAATTCATTCATACATATGTAAAAGATTTCTCAAAAAATGCTGACAACGGTTCACTCAATTTGTACACCGTGTAAAATCACAACTCAAAATTTTAAACCTCTCAAAAACGGATCTTTCCCTTTAGCCACACTCCACTTCTTCCTACTTCCAATTAACGGGGGCGTTTGAAGGTTGCTCCCATAAAACCTGAGTCATGAATAATATCATTTTCCCCCTTCTACTACAGAATTCAAGGTTGAGACTCTGTAAATGAAGAAAGTAGCCCTGGAAGAACACATTCTGGAGGGATATCTGCACCGGTCTTTCCCCAAAGCCCACATAGACAGGCAGGGATTTGTAAGTGACACTCCTTCTCTTCTCAGTGCCAGAGGCGTAGCCATCAAAGAAAAAAAAAACATTTTAGGGACGGAACTGAGGCGCCACAGGGAAAAACCTGCTAAAAAACTTTCATTTAAAGGTTGGCGGTTTTCACTTCATTTAAATATTTGAGGGATGTTTACAGTTTGAGATAAGGGCTCGGAAGTCTACCCCCCCCCCCCCCACACACATTTCTGACAATGTGTTTCACCTGACCATGCGTGTGGCCTCCTTACACATCCGGCAGTGTTCGGTCGGTTCCCATTTTATGAGGAACTGTGTTTATGTAAAAAGTTGTTCCTCTCAGGAGAGGGGTGCTGAAGTTTTTTAAAAAGATTTTATTTATTGTTAGAGAGAGGGGAAGGGAGGGAGGAAGAGTGTGAGGGAAATATCAATGTGTGGTTGCCTCTTGCACGCCCCCTACTGGGGACCTAGCCCGCAACCCAGGCCTGTGCCCTGACTGGGAATTGAACTGGCAACCCTTTCGTTCACAGGTTGGTGCTCATGCCACTGAGCCTCACCAGCCAGGGCAGATGCTGAAATTTTTAAGGGTGAGAGGTCATGCCTTCCATATCTTTCTTTCAAACAGTTTCACACATCAATCAGTTAATTAATGGAAAAAAAATACACCCACATATGTACACAAATAGAACAAATACAGTAAAATGACACAACGGTTCAATCTAAATGGTGCCTAGGTGGGTGTTTATTATACTGTTCTTTAAATTTTTTAGGTGCTGGAGAATTTTTACAATAAAAAAAGAAAAACAATACAGTAAACTCAAAACTACTTACAAAATTCTTCTCTTATACACGCCTCCAGAAAACAAAACAAAATGAACAAAACAGAAACACATCAAATGATTTATTTATAAGAGCTGCTTTTCCTATGGTGGATATGTGGAAAACGATCCCTTGTTCTTTCCGCTTTGTTCTAAAGGTCAAAATTTCCAAATTAACAAGTAAAAAGCCTGTGCTTATCTTTGTTCCCTTAAATAAGTTATTTGCTTCAAGGGAAGCTGTGTTGTCTTCCAGGTTAGATATGGAAATATCGGCCTCCTTTAACATTTCTATGCTCTCTTTACACTAGAGATAAGTTTGAGCTCCTCCTGGAAAAAACTCATAAATTAATATCCTCAAACTCTGGCGAATGGCTGTAGTCATACGCTGCAGGACATCGGTGATATAAGAAGCCATTGTATTTGCTACGGAAGTAAGACAGTGTGCCAAAATTAGAAGCTGCAATGAGAAGCTGATAGGCAGAAGAGAGAATTTGAATTTTTTTCCTGAAAAAAAAAAACACCCTGTTTTTCTTTGCTGCTGGCAGAGTATTACTTCAACATTTCAAATTATCGACTATATGACTCGAGTACAGTGCTAACCTCGACTCCGAACACAGCTCCTTCTTACCTCCTAGGCAGCCAATGAGGGACAGCAGGACCAGCTGTTTCCATGACAACACCATCTTTAACTGCCCGGAGCAAGGACCACTCTGGTCCAGTCTCTGATGAGCAGGATGCTTTGTCTTCGGGAAAATCCCTTAATCTGTCAAAGATATGTACAAGGAAGTTAAGACTTGAAAAATGGGTTGCCTTAAATAATAGATTTTCTTCTTTTCATAAAACTGTAAGTCACTCAAAACCCTAAGTGAAAGAAATCTTTTTTGATGCGAGAGAGAAGGTGTATGAAACATAAACACTCAAAAAAACACCGTATGTCAGGGGAGGCGGTGGGAGTGGCTTCGCCAGACCGCAAATGCGCAACGGTGCTAAAACAGTAGACACCAAGGCATTAAATATTAACACTTTGGCCAGATAATAAATGCAGCAAATAAACTATAACCTGAAACGCCAACTTTTCTCCTCCTCGCCAGCGACGACACGGTGGTGGAACCCAGAGAGCTGCCCCACGGCAGGGTCCGGGAGCACGGCTCGCGTGGCCCCGACCGACCGAGGCCCTGGCCAGGCTCCTGAGTTGGAAACACCGTAGATTCCGGCGCTTGGGGGCAGCGCACCGCCAGGGGCTCCCGACCGCCACGGCCTGAAACTGGCCCAACACGCCCGGGGCGGGGACTCGGGGTGAACACGGCCGCCCTGCAGATGAGGCCACGTTCCTCTTCTTCTTCCCCTTCGTCCCCCCCCCCCCCGCCGACCGACGCTGCTGGAGGGGCCGTAGCGACGGGACGGCCTGGGTCGTTTCCCGCGGCCACTGGACCCCAGTCGCCCTGCCGCTCCTCGGTCAGCAGGCCAGCGGCACACCTGGTCCCGGGGACCCACTCTGACCGGGACACCGGGGGGCGGGGCCCCGGTGGGGGCGGGGCCGGGGCCGGGCGAGCTGCTGCAGCGCCAGGGAGAGGAACCTCAGCTTTCCCGAGACGGAGGCGCTCAGAAACGGGGCCTGACCTGGGACGTGACGTGTCCAGTGAGCACTGCGTCCCAGATAACCCGTCCAAGTGGAAACAGAGCAATGCCCGGTTATGTTGTTAAAACGACACACGGACCCAGCGGCTCCTGGAGTGACCCTGGGTGTCCGCCTGCCGTTGATGTGGGGGGGGGGGCCTGCGGCCGGACGCAGGGTTGGCAGCTCTGGCCCTGCCCACAGGACCTGGGCCCCGTCCCCGGTGACACGCTGCACGTGTCTCAGTCCAGGTTCCCATCGGCGCACGGGCTGCGGCGTGACCGCCCCCGCAGGCAGGCCGCCCAGCAGGCAAGGGAAAGCACAGTCGGGGCGGAGGGAGGTGGGCGGGAAGGGCAGGCGGCCTCGAAGGTGAGACACGCAGCCACCAGCCGTGGGGACGCGCACTCCCCCCGGGCAACGCCCCGGCGCGTCCGGCACACCAGGCCGGTGACTCGGGCTGGGAAGCTGTTCTCGACGGCGTCAGGTGCCAGGCTCCGAGGGCCGGGGGCCGGGTGCTGCCTTCCTTCCGTCCGTGGGGGGACGCACTGCCCACCCAGTCGCTGCCCGGCGGGCCGGGCGTGCAGACTCAGCCCCTTCCTTCACTCCGGCTCCGTCGGCGACACGCTCCCGGTCACGAGTGAAAACCGGACCGTCCCCGACTCGACGCACAACCGGGGCCGCCTAACCCCCGCCCCTCCTTCTAACCTCGTGTGTGTGTGTGTGTGTGTGTGGGTGTGTGGCGGGGAGGGGGGCGCTCAGCAGTACCCAGGCTGGCCAGTACCCTCCCCCCCAGCCTGTCCTGTCCACAGCCGCCTCCCCCCCACCTCCGGGCTGCCCAGACCCCACCCCCACCCCCCAGACCCCCCCACCTAAGGGCTAGCTTGGACTCAGTGGGGGTGCGGACTCCTGCTGCACGGTCAGTGCCCGGCACCCGCTGCGAGGTCAACGTCTGGCAAAGGCCTTGGGACTCGGGTTCAGGGTTCGGGGCAAGAGCAGAGAGCAGACTCACGAGAGAGACTCGGGGGAAAGGAGGCTGCCGACCCGTGAGGAGCTGGACCTCACTCACAGGTGCCCGGCTGCGGCCCCGGCCTCGGGGTGAAGCCCTGTGAGGAGCCACCGCGGTTCTGACCAGGCGTCACGTGATCTGATTCGCAGCGGGCATTCCCTTCACACGTGTCATCGCCTGCGCCCAGTCCCTTCACACGTGTCATCACCTGTGCCCATTCCCTTCACACGTGTCATCGCCTGTGCCAGGCTTAAAGGAGCAAAAAGGAAGCACGCTTTCCGACACGCCCACTTCACCCCTGCCCTGGAATTCGCCGAGTCACAGGCGGGAAAACCTTAGGCAGCCAGCCCGGTGGGAGCGGAAATGCACACGCGTGTGCTCTAATGTTCTAGGAGAGGCACACACGCATGCACACTCTCTGTAAAGTGTGAGGATGGAGAAATGTCTCATCCAGGAACATTATGGCTAAAAAGTGTGTTGCTTGTTTTTCGTCGGCGCTAAGGAAGGCGCTGGCTTCCCCAGTGATGAACAGTTACGACTTGGCAGGGCTGCCGAGAGCCCTCGCAGAGGGAAGGGCCGAGCGAGAGCCGGTCCCGCTCCCGGAATCGCTGAGCTACAGAATTGCAGCTGGACCTGGCTGGCGTGGCTCAGTGGACTGAGCACGGGCTGCGAACCAAAGTGTCGCAGGTTCGATTCCCAGTCAGGGCACATGCCTGGGTTGCAGGCCATGGCCCCCAGCAACCGCACATGGATGTTCCTCTCTCTCTCTTTCTCCCTCCTTTCCCTCTCTAGAAATAAACAAATAAAATCTTAAAAAAAAAAAAGAACTGCAGACGGAGACGCTGAAGCCAGACACAAACGGATCAAAACGCCATCGGCTGAAAACGAGTGTTCGCTGCTCACGGGAATGTTCTTGGTTCGAGAAAACGCAGGTGCCCTTGGGGTGTTCTCGGCTCTCGGATGTTTGCACCAAGTGGCTGGAGCTCCGTGGAGTCAGAGCACGTGGATCCTGCCGGCTCCTCCAAACGGCCCCAGTGTCCGGGGCAGACTGGACGCCGGGCCAGCTGCTCTCGACGTCCGCCGAGCTCCCAGACACGCTGGACTCTGGGCCAGAGGCCACGGAGGCTCTCGATGGCTCCTGGTTTCTGCTCTGAGACCGGCTGTGGCTTGTGCCACCCGCATCCCCAAACTGCCGCGGAGGTCCTAGATGGCGACCCACAGGTGGGCACAGACCGGGCACGCGTGTGGGCCCCTCCGACTGCAGCCTGGGTGAGTGCTCGGGGCTGAGGCTGCTCGGTGCATGTGGGAAGTGCCTCTTCCCTCGGCTTCGCTCCCACCAGACCAGCGGGGACCTGCCCAGCGCCCTCCTTTCAGGGGCATGCGCCCGCACCTCCGCTCAGGAGGGCGACGCACCTGACGCATCGCTCACCTGCAACTGCGACGCCGAGAAACAAACCCCTTTCTCGGACAGACACTGTAGCCGGCAGCCACGACCGGCCCCTGCCCTCCTGCCCCCTCCAAAAACCCCACGCCCTTGAGCAGGTTTGAGACCTGGAGTGCAGGGAAACAGGCGGGAACAGGGAACAGCCTCACGCCCTGGGCTGTCTGCACTCGGGGTCTCCCAGGACGACTCCAGCCCCCGGCACGGACGCCACCACGGCGCCGTGGCACTCAGACGGCAGTGAGCCACACACTCCCACCGAGCAGAACTCGGGCACGACCCACCCGCCGTCTTCATCCTCAACCCCCTCACTCAGGATCCTCCCCTTTCCCGCGGACACAGCCTGTCCACCCTGCCCGTGCTCTCCAACCCTGGGTCTCCTGCCGGGGTGGAACCAGACCGAACGCTGGGCTCCCAGAGTCCGGGTGACGCCACGCACGTCCCCCACAGGTGACAGGTGTGTGGCAGGGAGGGAGGGGGGACCCTGCAGGGAGCCCGTGCGAGGTCACCGTCCCCCCCCACCAGCGGCTCTGGGTCCACAAGACGTGGAAAGTCCGTGCTGCCAGCCCCCCCCGCCCCCGTGACCTGCCACGCTCCCACGCCTTCCACCGGCGGGGGGGGGGAGACCGTGGCTCGCTCCTCCGAATGACATCCTGTGGGACACGGGCACGGGGCCCCTGCGAGTTCAGTCCCTCTGGAGAACCCGCCCGATCTCCAAACACGCACAGGCCGACATGAGCTAACACGCTCCGTGGTGTATTCTTACCCCCGGCACTTCCCAAAATAAACAGGGAACCGAGCAAACGGATTCCTGCAACCACAGGAGCTGAGGGGCTTGCTCCGCTGCCTCTCCCACAGGAGGGCCCCCGAGCCCCAGGCTCCACGAAGGGGAGCCACGGCTGCATCACCAACCACGTCCCTGCCGCCACCGCAGACCCCGCTGGGGTTCCAGCACAGCCGTGCCGCATCGCTGGGTCTGAGCGTTTTCCACGGGGGAGACGAGGTCCCAGGGACCAGGACGCAAACAGCTCAGGGACCTCCCGACAGCCGGCTCGGACCGTGTGCCGGTCACAGGTGTCGGTCCTGAGCCCCTCCGTCCCCACGTCCGCCCACGAGGGGCTTCTGCTCCGGCCCCCGGTTGTGGATAAAGAGGCTGAGACTCAGATGAGGTGAGGAACCCCCCACCGGCTGGGGGGGCGCGGAGGCAGAACCCCAACCTCCCAACGACCGGTCCCGGCACACCCAGGTGTCCCCAGGCCCGACCCGCGGGGAACAGGAAGCGGGACCCGGTGCCCTCCCTGTGTCTCGGGCACCGACCGACAGCGGGCACCGGGGGGGTCGGGGGGGAGCGGGGGGACACACTGCACGGCTCCCACCGCCGGGTGAGAGAGGAGCAGGCTCTGAGGGGGGGGCGGGGGGGTGGACACTGCACGGCTCCCACCGCCGGGTGAGAGAGGAGCAGGCTCTGAGGGGGGGGGAGGGGGGTGGACACTGCACGGCTCTCGCCGCCGGGTGAGAGAGGAGCAGGCGCTCTGCGAAGGGCAAGGGCTTCAGGGGGCCCCTCCGAGCGCACCTGCCGGTCACCGGCCTGGGGTCGGAGGGCGCAGCCCCTCCTGGGGCCTGAGTCACGGCACCGCAGAGACACCCTGGGCCACAGACACAAGGTGAGACACAGCGTGTGAAAGGCGAGACAGCCTTCGCACAGGGACCGGAAACACACCCGTGAACACACGCGTGTGAGCCCGGGAGTGTGGAAGGAAGCGTGGGCGGGAGGGGGACGGTGTGTCTCCGGGGAACAGAGAGAAGACACTTCCCCCCTGTGCTGCGTGTGCGTGTCTCTGCAGCACACACGCGCCGACGGAGGAAGGAATGAGCACACACACGTGTTTAAGGAGGAGCAGACCTCACTGCACTCCGACACGGTCCACGACGTCGCGGCGAGAGGGGCTGGAAGGGGCTGGAAGGGCTGAGACGGGACGTGCGGGGGCAGGGACAGCGGCGCTGCAGGGAGGCAAGGCCGGCGTCCCCGCCTGCGATTCTGGGTGAAAGGCAGGGGGGTCCCCGGAGAGCGCACACACACAGGCACCGGGCGCCCACGGCTCGCCGGGTGCAGAGAGGACGTTTATTCTAAAATACGTCCCAAATCGTCCCCTTGGCCCTCACGGCCCTTCCCCTCCGAGAAGCGTCCTGACGGAGGTGTTCCCACCCGGGACTCTGGAGTAGAGGAGGGGGGCTCTGAGGGGTCACAGTGGGGTCGCCCCCAAAGGCAGGGCAGGCGCCAGAACACAGCCCGGGAGACCTGGCTCTGGGCCAGCTCACAGCCCGCCCGGCTGCCCGGGGCGGGAGAGGGTGTGGGAAGGGCTTCTCCCGAGAGAATTCCGGCGACTCCCACCCGGGGTGGGGGCGGGTCCTGGGACGGGTGTGGGGCGGCCGCCCAGGCGGCGTCCAGGGCCACAGCCCCGAGGCCAACCGGGGACTCTGGTGGTGCATGTGAAATCTGTGACACCGTAGTGGGTTCAGTGCTGAGCTGAGATAACCGGATTTCTTCCCACGAAGGGTGGTCAAACACAGTGTGAACACCATGAGAGGCGGAATAAGTTGTGGCTAAACGTGTGTGTGTGTGTGTGTACATGTACATGCAGGGTACATACACGTGTGTGCACATGCAGTTGCATCACATCGGGCAGGTGACTCGTTGCTTACACCCTGTTTGCCCTGACCTTGGCCTCTGGGAGGTGGGGCGGGTGTGGAGGCTCATGTCTGGTTTGCGGCGGGAGGGCTGCGACCCACCGCTGAGCCAGCGCCTTGGGGGTTCAGGACCCCCCCGGTCCCCACGGCTGCTTCCGGAAATCAAGTCTGATCGGCACCCGGGCTGGTGATAAATCACGGGCTTCAATGAGACATCAGCTGCTCATAACACTTATTATTCTGCTTAACTGTGTGTTTAAAAGTTGCTTTTTATCACAACGAATGGAGTGATTCTGACACCTTTGGAAATGCTAATCGAGGCTATGAATAGTTACCTGCCTGGAATTCACACCTATTAGGGCCGCGCCGAGGTGTGTGAAACACCCACGCGGCTCAGAAGCGAGAATCTAAATGGGGGCAAACTGTGAATTTATACCCACGGGACGGATTTCAGCTGAGGAGACCCAGAGGAGAAGTGGGGGTCCCCCCACCACCCCCCGTTTCCATGCAGGCGAGCAGTGGTTCAGGTGGAACCCTTCACCCACACGGGTGTGGGGGAGGGGCCTCGGGCTGCCCGCCTGTGTGGAACCATCTGGAACAAGCCCAGAATCAAACCCCCGGGAGGGGTGAGGGCCAGAGGGCGTGTCCGCTCACTCGGCCTGGGGCGCCCCCTCCCCACAGAGCCGACGTGGTGAGTTTCGTGAGAGAGCCCCCCCCCCCCCGTGGTCCCCGGGAGCAAGCAGCCCACTCACACCCCAAGGCCCAAACACCCGTGCAGACCGAACCACGTGTGTCTGCGACCTCAACACGGCCCCTCCCGAAATGTCTGGCCGAACTCACCTTCCCCGCTCTAGACCCCGACGCGGGTCCTGGGCCACCCTGTGCCCGGACACACACACACACACACACACTCAACCGTGGGCCCCACGCACTTCGAGACTCTTTCCCATGTCCTCCTTGGGGGTGGGGGTGACAGTGGGGAAAGGGGGCCCCCACCCTCCAAGGAGGGAGCCCGGGACCCCAGAGGGCCTGCGTGCTGGTCAGCCAGATGGTCCCCCTCCGCCCTCCGAGAGCTCCCGTCCCAGAACCCGGTGGGCAGCCCAGGCTCGGCGGGGCAGGGGTCCCCAAGACGGTGCCGCGACGGGGCCTTCCCTGGGCCCTGCGCACCGGCTGCCTCGGCCTCCGAGCCCCACACCGCCGCCCCCTGAGCACTGGACAGACACCCCCTCTGTTGCACCTGCCCCAGGAAGGGCCGGGATGCAGGCGGAAGGGCCGGCAGGAGAAGGTAAGACCCCAAGGAAGACCCCGAGGGGTGGCAAAGCCTCATCCCCCCACAGCCGGCCGACTCAGCCAACAGCCCGGACTCTCCCACAAGCTCCCTGCAGACCCGGGGTTGGGGGGGGGAGCCCTGCTCTGCACAGCGTGCTGTTGCTCGGCCCCCTCCAGCTCCCCCTCAGGAGTAACTTTACGAGGAACGTGCTTCCGGAAAGGACCTGGCAATGCGGGTGGGCCCAGGCCCCAGGCCCCGCTCCCTCCGGCCTTGGCAGACCCTCCAGAGGAGGCCCCGCCCCGAGGACCCCCAAACAGGTTTCTCAGTGGCAGCACCAACGCACGGCCCCTCCAGGGGCCCCCACATTCCAGACCAACGGAGACGAGTGACCGTCCCCACAAACACCCCCGGTTTTCCGGGCACATCAGGACGTGAGGGCGTCAGGGGCCGGCAGACGCTGGGGGTCCGTGAACAGGGCCCAGTGGGGCGGCCCGTGCCACCCACCCCGGACACGGGGACAGCTGCTCCGGGGTTCGAGGCGGCAGATGCTCACTCATTGTCTGGTTTTCCTGTCGGCGACTCATTCTTTTTTCTTTTTTGTTTAAACACGGGGCTGGCCCAGCCGAACGGGGCCAGACAGGGCCTGCAGGCCGGGGTTTGAGGCCGCTCCGCACCCGGCAAGAGGAGACACAGAAAACTCGAGGCACTCACATCCCGCCTGGCCGCGGCCCACACCCCCCCCCCCGCCGTCTGCCCACCGCCCGGCCCCGCGCGGGGCCCCGGCGGACGCGAGAGCAGTATGTGCTGCATTAATGAACGTCGGGTTTCGGGCCCCGGCGGCGCGGCTGGCCCCGTTCCCTGACCATCCAGGGGAGCCCGGCAGGAACTCGGCTCCCTCACCCCTCTGCCTCCTCCTTCCCGGGCGCCGGGCCCAGAGTCGCTGCTGTTTGCTTTTTAAACTCCCACCGCAGTGCTGCTGCTGCTGCTGCTGCGGCGGCGGGGATGCCCACGCTCCCGGAGCCGGCCACGCTCCCAGCGCCGGCCCGGATGGCGGAGACGCGGCAGCTTCGCCTCCGGGGCTGCTTGTCCCCCCGGGGCGCGGGTTCATCCACGGCTCTACGCTGCCTCCGGACAAGGGAGCGGGGGCAAAGTGCAGGGTTCAAGTTCAAGTCGTCCCCAGAGGACTTGCTCCCCAAAGCCCATGGCTTGTGGGGAGACCCACCGGGGAGACTCGGCCGAGCTCTCGGCTGGAAACACAGGAACAGAGAAGGGGAATGTCCCTGGATCCCCCCCAGGCGGCGGGGCCTGCGGCTGTGAAGGCCGGGGGTGGACAGAGGGCACCGGCCACCCGGAGTCCTCAGGATGGTCCCCAGGCACGGAGACACGGAAGCTGGGACGGGCGCCCTGGCTGGAAGGACACACACAGCCCAGGAGGGTGAGGACCAGACACCGTCCTCCGAACGCGGCTCACACTTGCCCTGTCACAGCCGGGGCCCCTGGGGGACTCTGGGGACCACAGCAGGACAGCTGGGCGGTGGGGAGGGCCTGCCGCCGGAAAACCACCTGCAGGGAGTCGCAGACACACGGGAAGCTGGGTCCCTGTGCCGTCCACACTGGGGGCGGGGTCCTGCCCGAACCGCGCCCGTCTACAGCGAGGCGTTTGACAGGAATGTGGGGCGACACCTGCTCGAAAGGGTTTCATGCCGACTAATTGGTGACCAGGGTGAAACGCCTCGGTGGGTGGGTGGGGGGGGGGAACACGCTTCTTTCTTTGGCTGCGTGATCACCGCTGTTGCAGCTTCGAAACGGAATGACTGCGGCGTCCGCACCCGAGAAAGCGGGCAGCCTGGGCCCCAGCTCCGTCCCCCGCCCTCTCCTCCGGGCCCGGTTGCTCGCAGGGGCGGGGGACGGCTGTCTGGTCTGCGAAGCCGGCGCCGTAATAACGCGCCGTTTCAGGCAATGAAGGGAAGACGGGGCCTAAATGGGAACGGCAATAAAACCCTCCCCGCTCATTCAAGAGAGGCCCGAGTCGCCCGCGTCCGCCTGCAGGAGATAATGCTCCTTATCACTCAGGCACGTTGAGAAGCCAAACATTGGATGAGATAAAGGGTTTACGGGGTGTGGGGACCCTCGCAGCCTGGGTGGGGGTGCAAGTCCCTGCGGAATTGCTCCCTGGGGCAGGAGCGGGCCGATGGGGAGCAGACGAGGCTGCTGGCTCTGACTCGAGAGCACCTCACGCCAGGGAGCCGCTGCATCTGCAGCCCCGTCTGGGCCTGTCGCTGCCCCATCGCCGCCCCCACCCCCCGCCCCGGGCCGGGTGTGGGGGGTGTGCTGTCCTGGAGTGGACCGGGTGGGCCCCCCTGCCCCTGAGAGCGTTTGCAACGCCACCCCTGGTGCATCAGAAGCTGCTCCGTGGCTCTGCAGCACAGAACCTCCCGGGGCGGTGCTTTTCCCGTGAAAGCGACACCCCACGTCCAGGTCCACTGAACTGTCACCCGTGGTCCCCAGGACGTGGGTCCCACGCGAACGGGCGCGTGTCCAACACAGGACGGTGACAACCAGCTCCAACGGTCGGACGAGTCCTTCTGGGCAGGAGTGTCACTCGGACATTTCAGATTTAGGTTGTCACAACGACCGAGTCGCCGGGTGGAGCTGAGGGAGGAGCCCCTGGAGGTGCTGACAGCGGTCCCCTCACGAGCAGCTGTCCCGCGTCCGTAGCTGTGCTTAGGGTCCCGCCCAGCAGCCCAGGTGGACGGACCGGCACCCTTCCCAGCGGCACCAACCACGCTGGCATCCGGGGTCCCCAAGCAGGTCGGCCTGGAGCTCCGTTCCGGCTGATCCCTGCGGGCGCCTGCTCCCCCCACGGACCCCGTGTGGCCACCGAGAGCGTCCCCCCGTGCGGCTGGTGGGAAGGCCAGCCACTGCCCGGCACAGGGGGCGTCAGGGGGCACCGTGCTCCGGGCCACGGGCGGGGGAGCAGGCTCCTCGCAGCAGCACATTCTGTCCCTCCCTCGTGAAGATGTCGGTCACTCACTCTCCAGAGAGCCGGTGGCCATTGTCTGCAGCCATGTCCTTTGGGCCTCTGATTTGGGCAGGTCCATGGCCGGCTCCCTCTCCAGGCCCTGCCCCGTGGGTGCCCCGACACCCTGGGGTCTTCCCCAGGTGGGGGGGGGTCCTCTGCCCGCACTGACTGTGCACAGGCCCCCGGTCCCTTCCCATCCCTGGGCGTCCGGCGCCTCGGCCCTCGGACCCCAGCCGGGCTGAGCCCCTTCCCCTCCATCAGAGCATTGTGGTGCCCGGTGTGCCGGGCGCGGTCCCACCCGCGGCCCCAGGAAAGACCCCGTCCCCTGTGCAGGGTGGCCCCTGGCACGCTCCCCCACCCCAGACTCGGCGCCCCCTCCCTCCCAGCTCGCACCCCTCACCCCACCACCCGAGTCCAGCGTCCCCTGGGAGACGGGGCGGAGGGGCGTGGAGGGGAATCATCCAGCCGGCAGCCGTGTGAGAGCGCCCCCTGCCTTCCGTCTGCGCGCCCCCAGTGGACCAGCTGTGTTCTGGTCAACAAACCGGACCCAGCCGGACCGCCGATCTGCACGGCCTCTTCCTCTCCACTTAAAAAAGGGAAAAGATCAATAGTCGACATCATGTCTACTTAAAATAGAACGAGAGAAACTCGTGGCCCAAACCGGGCCACACACCATTTCTAGAGCTCAGAAAAAATAATTCCTGGCCGAGCCACAACCAAGGGGGAAACAATTTCATAAATCGATAAAAATTGAAACTGCATTAATCATTTATATGCAAACCAGAAAAGAAGTTCTTTTTATGGCTGAGATAAAAAAATCAGTCATCATGCATTATCCCATTTAAAATGCCCTTAGATAGTATTTTGTGTTTCTCACATTATAATTTTTTACTGAACTCACTGGGGTGACTGGTTAGTGGGATTACACAGGTTTGGGGTGTGCAGCTCCGTGGTCCATCATCTGTATATTATTGTGTTGTGTGTTCGCCACCCGAGTCACGTCTCCTTCGTCACCTGATTCGCCCCCTGCACCCTCCTCTACCGCCCCACCCCTGCCCTCTGGTCCTCGCCGCACTGTCATCGGGGTCTCTGGTTTGTTTTGGCTCAAGACCTTCTCCTGTCCCCCCACCAACCCTCCCTTGCGACAGCGGTCCGTCTGTCCTCTGCATTTAAGGATCTGCTTCTAGTTTGTTGTCTGTCTGTCTATTTTGCTCATTAGATTCCGCGTGTGTGTGAAATCACATGGTCTTTCTCTGACGGGCTCATTTCACTCCACATAACGCTCTCCAGGCCCACCCATGCTGTTGCAAAGGGTAAAATTATCTTCTTCTTCTTTTTTTTTTTTTACAACCAAGTAGTATTCCACTGTGCAAACGTCCCACAGTTGCTCTGTCCACTCATGTACAGGTGGACACTGGGGCTGCTTCCATATCCCGATTATAAATAGCGCTGCAATGAGCACAGGGCGCCTATATTCTTCTGAATTAACGTTTGGACTTCTTCGGGCATATTCCCAGGCGCGCAACCTCTGGATCACAGGCAGGTCCGTTTTTAACTTGTGAGGCATCCCACACTGCACCCTCAGCGGCTGCCCCAGGCTGCACTCCCACCCACAGGGCACGGGGGTCCCCTTTCTCCACGTCCTCGCCGGCACGTGTTTGCGGGTTTACTGGTGACGGCCACTCTGACAGGCGTGAGGTGATACCTCATGGTGTGGCTTTAATTTGCATCTCTCTGATAATCAGTGACATCGAGCATCTTGTCGTATGTCTGTTGGCCATCGTATGCCCTCTTGGGAGAAGTGTCTATTCAGGCCCTCTGCCCACTTTTTAATTGGGTTGTTGTTGTTGTTGTTGTGTGTGTGTGTGTGTGTGTGTAGTTGTAGTTTACACTAAATAAAAAAAAGAGGGGCACATATCCTGGTGCTTAATTTTATTTTCTACTTAGAAAATCAAAAGTATTACTGTATACTTTTTACAAGTACATGGTTTAAAAATAAAATCACTCACATGAAGCCTTAAATCCTACTTCCCTACTAGAAACACGCCGAGTCTGTTTTCTGGGCTCCAACCCCCAATGTTAAGCTCATTTTCTTCCTCGGATTAACCACGGATCCCTGTGGAGTCTCCCGACCGCCCTTGACCTTCTGAGAGGCGGCGGCCTTGACGCGGCAGGAGGCAGAGGCTTCCGACTGTGCCTGAGAGTCACCTGAACAAACACCGTCCAGGTGTGCTGTGTCCCTGCTGGGGAGGGCCCAGGTACTGGCCGGGGGACAGAGTCACGGCCTGGCCACCCGAAGTCTGGCGGTTCCAGAGGAGGGACGTGTGGGCGATGCTTCCGCACACGTCCAACGAAGAGGCTTCGAGAAAATGGATCGTTAAGCCAGGTGACGTCAGCAGTTCCTCTGTCAGAAGCTGTGCCGTCCACCCGTCCCACCTCCCCCAGGGTCCCAGCGCGACCCCTCCCCTTCCGGGGGTGCGGGAGAAAGCACCGCCGGCCCTGAGTGTCACCGCAGGGACCGCAGGCCCACAGAGCAGCGCGAGCCTCACGGTCACTCCCACGCCAGCCCCGGAGCCACCGCCTGGCACCCACGGCGCCGCCTCCCCCACCGGCTTTCCGGGAGTGGAGGCGGGCGGGCGGGCGGCCTCCCAGGATGACCACTGCGGGCCGGCCGAGGCCTGGGGCTCGGTCACACAGCGGCGCGAACTTTCGCCGGAAGCTCCATCCTGCACCAAGGACGGTGTCACTGACCCCAACCCGGGACAAGACGTTCTAGGTTGGTCGTGTTCCCGACACACACACACGTGGCTGGCACACGTGCCCGACGTATAGAAGCTTCACCCTGATGTGCAGAAAAGACACCCGTTCTCCATGTCCCGTGTTTTCATCGCAATAAACTCGAGATCCATCCTTACCAGTCCGCAGAGGACATGCTGAGCGTCTCCACTTCCTCCTAAGGTGACGTTAGGCTGCTTATTCGCTTCCTGTGAAAGGAAGCCTCCAGGACCGCATGCTTGAAAGTCACGTTTTTGTTCGGCGTGTTATCAACAGAATAATTAACAACCCCTTGACCAAACCGGGGTTATAAATGGCGAGAGAAAAAGTGAAGGCTGTGCAATCACTGCAGGACAAAGGACACAAATAAAACAAAGCCCAGCAACTGACGGCCGAAGGCCCCCGATGCTCCCGAGGTCAGAAGTTAATGCACAAAGTTGCCAGCACCTGGCAGCCCGAGGAGCTGCTCACCAGAGGGCGCCTCCCTCCCCAGCCCGGCGGCACGCACCCCACTCTAGGGCCCAGCAGCCGCACAGCCGGCGCCGTGGGGGCGCTGGGTGAGGCCCATCAGGAGGCCGGGAGCCACGGACGCCCCGGCGGCTCCCTCGGCATTTTCCTCGGGCTCCGGAGAGGACGGGGAGACGGGGCCCAAACCACAGGGCGTCCGTCACTCAGTGCGAAAGACTTAAAAGCTTTCACTACCTTAGATCCTTGCCAAAGAGCTGAAAAAGTAGGTACATGGAAACGGAAGCCCTGAGAGTTTGTCCTCCTCCTCAGCAGGGGTCGAGAGAGAACTCGGGCTTCCCGTCCGTGACACCGATACCCAGAGGGGGCCACAGCCACACGGGACGCAAGCAGACCCCACGCAGCCAGCAGGAGCAGCGGCTGTGAGACCGGGCCGAAAAGCAGCGACCGTGTGCCGTTTGCAAGAAACACAGTTTGAATGCAGGCGGGCAGGCAGGCTCGAGGGAAACAGCTGTGAGGAGGAAGTGTGGGGGCTGTAAGTGTCGGTTAGCCAGTGTCACGTGCCGATGTCAACGCAGAACGTGAAGACAGCAACAGGGTGTTCCACGGTGACACCAGGGTCACGCCGTCTGAGAGCAGTGACGACCCTAAGTGAGCACCCACCGAGCAGGGCCAGAGCCTTAAGCACAGGAAGCCCACACAGACAGCTCCAGGAAAACGGACACCCCACCGGGCGGGGGAGACTTTCAGGGTGCCCTCTGCATCTCGGACAGAATGACACAGCAGCCCTTCCCCCGCCCCCCCCCAGGTCAGAGGAGACGCGGGAACCTGAGAACCAGCCTCAGCCACCGGACTCCCCAGCGTCTACGTCACCTTACCCTGAACCCCGAGACGCGTCCTGGACCCCGAGCGACCGCTGCAGGGGCTCTGTGAAAATAAGCTCTAAAATCACCCAAGAATGGAAACAAAGGGTATATTCTCTAACGGTAAAATGGTAAAGGAAAAATGAGTAACAGGACACATTCATGCATCCACCAATATTAAAGATTACATGCTTCTAAGGAACCCATGGATTACAGAAGAAATACGAAACACTTTTAAATGAATAATGATGAAAACCACTCAACATTCTCTGATGCAGAAGAGGCAGTTCTGACAAATTTAGAGTTTTAACTCTTAATGGCAAAGAAGAAAGGTTTCAAATTAAGTCCGAGATTCCCACTTTGAGAAGCAAATGAAGCTCAAAATAAATGTACCAAAGAAAACCTAAAAAATAAGAGCATAAGTGAACTAAAAATGTAAAGGGCAAACAACAAGGAAAATAAACACAGTGAAACAGTGTTTCTTTAGAAACAAACAAGGAAAATAAACACAGTGAAACAATGTTTCTTTGAAATAAACAATAAGGAAAATAAACACAGTGAAACAGTGTTTCTTTAGTAACGTGAATGCAATCAACAAACCAGGAGCCCAGTGGCCCAGGGAGAGCAGAGCTGAGGGACTCCCACTTGAAGGGGAAGAGCAGCGTTACCACCGGCCGGCCAGGAGCAGAGATACCGCAACAACGTCACGCTAACTCGCTCAGCACACTTGATAACAGGGCGACTCCTCCAAACACACACAGAGCTACAGATGACTCGAGGCGGTGGTGTAGAGAATCAAAGGAACCACCTATCGATGAACCAGACTGAGCTCGCAATCAAACCCTCCCCACCCCAGAGGCCTCGGGCCCCCCGGCTTTGTGGGCGAGCGCCAACCGGAGGAAGACAGCAGCCGTCCACACGGAGTGTCTGGGAACCCACAAGGAGGGGTGAGGCTGGCCTACGCAGGACACCCCAAATCTGGTGGCCGTTCCGGTAAAACCACAGACCAGTGGTTTTCTCATGGAAACAACCTTAGAAAGCCCTAAAAATACAGCAATCCCTAAAATATCAGCAGGTCAAACACCAATATTAAAACAAGGGCAAAATGTCATGAAAGATGGGACTTGTCCCCAAATATGCGCTTGGTTTAGCATTTAAAACACCAGTCGTGGGAAATGCCACACTAACAAAATAAAACAGAAAAAAACCCTGTTCTCAGTGGAGGGAGAAGAGTCTCAGGACAAAGTCACCGCCTTCACGATGGCGTCTCGGCCAACCGGGCACAGACGCGGCTGCCCCTGCCCCGGCGGTGAGGGGTGTGGCTGGTAAGCCTGCACCTACCTGCTTCTCCAGGCGAACACCGGCCCCTCCCACCGGGGGAAGGCCGGGAGGTCCTCTCTCCACTGTTGGCCCTGACTTTGAGGCCGGGCCAGTGCGCCCCAGTGGACTGAGCACGGGCCTGCAAACCAAGGGGTTGCTGGTTCAATTCCCAGTCAGGGCACATGCCTGGGTTGTGGGCCAGGTCCCTCCCTGGTCGGGGTGCACAAGAGGCAACCACACACTGATGTTTCTCTCTCTCTCTCTCTCTCTTTCTCTCTCTCTCTCTCCGCCCCCCACCGTCCCTCTCTTTCTCAAAATAAACAAACAAAGTCTAAATAAAAACCTTCCTTAAAAGAAGTAAGAGGCATTCGAATGGGAAAAATATAAAGCTCAGTATTCGCAGACAGTACGACTGTATACCAGAAAAGCCCATAAAATCTGTAAAAGAAACCCACTTGGATTGTAATGCAAACCAGCAACGCTGCCCAACACAAGGCCAGTGCGCTACTAAAACCGACTGGTTTCCCAAATGTAACTGCAAAACGGAGTGTGGGAGTCCTCTCATAATGGCATATCAAGCACCAACAATCCGGGAAGAGACCTCCCGTGTGTGTGCCTCTCCCTGCGCCGGACCAGAGCCCCGCCGAGAGGAACTCAGATGACCTGGAGGAGGGGAGGAGGGGGAGGCCGGCTCAGGACTCGCCGACACAGCCCTGGGACACCCCCGCTCCCGAGGTCACCTGCAGCCGGCCCTTCCGATGAAACAGAGATCATTCCAGCATCTACACGGAGCTGCACGGAACCTACAAAACCCAGACCCAGCTCCACCCGAGATAATTCAGCAGATTTTGTTTAGTTTTAGAGAGAGGGAGAAAGTGAGGGAGAGAAACATCAGTGTGTGGTTGCCTCTCACACGCCCCCTACTGGGGACCTGGCCCACAACCCAGGCACGTGCCCTGACTGGGAATCGAACCGGTGACCCTTTGGTTCACAGGCTGGCACTCAATCCACTGAGCCACACAGGCCAGGGCTGGTTTTCTGTTTTTGAACCAAGGCACTGAGGTAGTGCACGGGTGGGGGGGGGCAGGGCGTTCAAGGAGTGTTACTGCAAAGGGGAGCGGGCACACGAAGCGACCCCCGGTCTGTGTGTGCCCCGCCCACGTGCGCACACACCCGACCAGGATCGCGGCTCCAACGTGAGACCGGAAACCAGGAAGCTTCCGGAAGAAAGCCGTGTGGCTGTGTCTGCGATTACCGACAATGATGAACTGGGGTTCTTCCAAATTAACGATCTCTTGTCATAAATGGTGTCATTAAGAAAATTGATACCGTTAAGAAAATTAACCACTAAGAAAATTCATTAGGTCTGGGGGAAAGCGGGCAGCACCCTGGTGGGCTGAACACACAAGGAAACGAGGAAGAGATGAGAAGGGCTACAAAAACGGGCGACAGGCGTGAACAAACACTTCCCGGAAGACAACGTAGAAGTGAGAATGAGCGCACGAGAAGAGGCCTAACGGCACTGGTCACGCAAATGAAGCCCCGGGCAGGACCGCGGTCCCATTGCTGGGGTGGCTGCCACCGAAGACTCAGGTGGGCAGGGAGGGGGGGCCCGAAACCCGGCCGGGCTGGTGGGCCCGTGCGGACAAGGTGCGGTGACCCCGAGACACGGACGCCGGCTGAGCTTCTACCCCGGACGCCCACCCACGTGCAGAAGGAATGGCGCTCCTGTGTGTGTGTGTGTGTGTGTGTGTGTGACCCACATCTACCATTTACCACTGGCTCATGGGTACCCCTGATTTTAACCGATGGTAGAGGCTGAGTGAGGGCACGGAGGGGTTGACGCCCCTGGGAGATCTGTCACCTGGTCCCCCCAAGGACAGTCCTTGGCCCTGTAAGTAATTAATGATGCCAGACACACGGATACGGAAGCCAAGTGAGCACAGGACGGCCAGAGCCCGAGAGTGGACAGCAACCACGTCCATCAGCGGGAGGTGCGCAGGCCGGGTGCTGCGTCCCCTTGGGGGCGGGGGGCTCACACAGAGACCGGGCACCACCTCGGTGCGTCTGCGTCACAGCAAGGGCGACGGCCGAGAGCCGGACCCCAGTGGACACCGGGCTCCCGGCTGCGGGAACCAGGTCGCTGTCCCAGGGCCCAGGGGGGAGGGGCCGCCCGGAAGTGCCTTGGGGACGTCCAGGCAGGAGCAGTGACCCAGGTGTCCTGTGGCCCCTCTGTGGCCGCCCTGTGCCTAAACGGTCGGAACGCACCCCACGAGCCAGCCAGGACTGCGCGCTCAGCTGTCTTGTAGCCCGACCACAACCTCTGTGACTTGAATGTCATGTTTGTACGTGACCCGAAACCTCCTGAGGCAACACTGGCCTTTCAGAGGACAAGCCAAAGAAGCCACACACTCGCGTTATCAGGAAACATCGTGTGGAAAATAAGCACACTTGTAAAGCACACTGCAAAATTAAAACGCTTACTGAACTTTGGAAGACCTCCACTTCTATCATCTTGAAATACTGAGTGGCTGCCTTAATTAAAGCTAATAACTTTACTGTTTCCAATAAATGCAGCTAAGAGCGAAACTTCAATGTCGGATAAATACGGATTAACAGGGATGCAGCCGTGGCCAGTCTCCCAGTCCCGGGTTGCTCCGCGGTCAGAGGCGCTGCCGGAGAGCAGACGGACCTCTCCCCGCCTCACGTTGGGTCTGCACGAGGGTGAGAGGGTGCGGCTAGGACCCTGCCGCTGCCTCGTCAGAATGACAGTGAGTCGAGCAGAAACACAGACCCACGGGGATAATGGTGAAATCACCGGCTGGCGTTCAGACTCCATTTCCTCGGCGTCCCCTCCCGGGGCTGTGACAAGCCGCTAGCCGTGTCCCCGGTGCAGGGGGCAGCGCAGCAGCCCCATCTCGGCCGGCAGGGGACGGCCAGACAGACAGACAGCGGTGGGCCGAGGAGCCTCCCTGCGCGGCGGCCGCCCTGGAGGGACCCGGGACCCGGGACCCCCGGAGGAGTGTCCGTCGGATGCCGGCTCCTCCGCGGGGCGGAGCAGGTTTCCCGCGAACCGTGCGATGGAAGTTCCATCGAGAAAACTCGGGAAAGCCATTAACAGAGCGGGAGCCTGAGGGAGAACGCCAGAGCCCGCGCCCACCGTCACTCCCTCCCCCGACCTGCGGCCTGACCACCGCTCTGTCCCCTGACCGCGTGCGCGGTGGCGGCCACGCCCCGATGTGAGGCAAAGTGGTGTTCAGAGACGAACCAAGTGTCGGCCTGGACAGCGGTCACGGCGACAGCACAGAGCGGCCTGGGGAGGGGGGGGTTCACGTCAGCTGGGGTGGGGACAGCTCAGGCAGAGGACGATGACACAGCAGAAACACGGCTGAGTTCAAGGCTCGTCTCTTCACAGACGTCACGCCTTTCCCGCGCCAACCGCACCTGCCTGTGAGCGGGGCCGTCTCACGGGCGGATGATGCCCCGAGCTGGGGGGGCCGGGGGCGGGGGGCAGCGACGGCGAGGCCTGCGCAGGCCAGGCGCCGTCGGGCGCAGGAAGGAGGGCCGGCCGGGACACGCCCCCTGCTGTGACAGGGGACAGCCGCCTGGGCCTCGGGGATGGGGTCACCCGGGGGTGGGGGTCAGCGAGTGGACAGAGTAGCGCCCACACAGAGAGGAAGGAGATCGGGGGTGGTGCCGCCCCTTCTAGAAGCTCCATGGGGGGAGGGAAGTGGAGAGAGCTCAGTCTGAGGGTCCCCGCCGCCACGCAGAACAGGGGAGGGGTGCTGACTGCCACGGACGGAGCCCACAGGGGAGCCGGAACAGCGGGTGTGCATCCCCCCAAAACACCACTTGGTGAAAGCGAAGGAGAGAGAAATGCCCAGATGCACTGCACCCGGGGCGAGTCCTGGCGGGTCCTCAGCCTGGGGGAGGGGCCGTCCCCCCAGGCTCGGCCACGTGGCTGACGCTTGGGTCACGTCTCTGGAGGGAAAACCAGGGCACCGCCCCTGAACGCGCCTTCCGGATACGGGGCGGGCGGATCGGGGTCATCGCTTAAAGGGGAGGCAGGGACCGCCCCAACTCCCGGGAAAGCTGTCCCCGAGGGGGCTGGCCTGTGCTTTATCTCCTTCTACAATTCTCCTTCTGGGGAACCAGGCGGGAGATGTTTTCTAGTGGCCTTCCCTGCGCCCCCACTTGCCCTGCAGACAAAGGGGCGCCCTCTGGGCCCTCAGAGATGGCCGAACACGCTCACCACTAGGGGTCAGTACAGAGGAGTCGGGCAGACACAGGGCAGGAAGATCCAAAGACAGCTCAGGAGAGCAGGAGGTGGCCGCGAGGAAGAGGAAGAGGAAGAGGAAGAAATGGCCAGCTGCAAACACCTTGGCCGTGGGCCCCGACCACAGCCCAGAACTCCTCCCGGCCTTCGCCGCTACCCTCTCGCTCACGTGCTTCTCAAGTGTCTGCTCCTTGCCTTACGGACAGGATGCTCTGGTGTTCGGTCTGTTCCCTCGTCTAATCTACAGCCGGGGTATCGTGTGTGTGTGGGGGGGGGGGGGCAGGATAAATGACAAAGAAATAGAGTACAGATAATCACAGGGAAAAAACGGAAAAATCAAGGTTCAGGGGGAAAAATCCAGAAGGAATTTTTAGAAGAACGGCAAAAGATACTCTGAAACTAGTCATCCTACGAACACCGTTGCAGCGACAGACAACGAAGGCGCTACTAGATGGAGGTAATAAGGCCCGTGTTCCGGGGTTGCCCATCACACGGCGGTGTGCTGGCCTCGCACACGCATCTTCCCGGACCGGACGACGTGGTCGGTGTTGCGACGTCCCAAAACCACACGCACGGAGACCCTTCCTTCCTCTGAGAGACCAGCACGCCGTGGGCCGGTTCCAGAGCACCGGCTCTGTGAGCCCGGTTACTGCTTCACCGTCCGGAGGAGTCTGACACAGTCTGCTGAAGACGAACGAGTGCTCTCCGCTGCACTTGAGACAACCTGACCGAGCTGCCGGAGAAAGCGGGAAGGAGAGGGAGCCTTCGACCCGTGAGGCTCAGACTCCAGGGCTGCCCGGCCCAGGCACACAGGGGCCCTGCTCGGCCTCACGCAGCAAAATGGACAGCGTCAGCAAAGCTTCACTAAGAATAATCGAGAAAACGACAAGGTGCCTACTATGCGCTGACGTGAATGCTTCTGTCGGCAAAGCGGACAGGTACGTGTCAGGGGGCGCCGTCCCCTGTGGCTCTCGCCCAACGTGGGGCGGACGCGCCCCTCTGTGTCCCCGAGCCGACGGATGCTCACGGGCTCCTCATGGTGACCGGCCATCAGCCACTGCACCACCCCAAGTGCCCAGCAAGGCGCAGCGTCAGCCCGGGGCGCAGTGCCATTGTTCTGGCCGGTTCTAATCGCCCGGAAAGGGTCACCGCCGTCCCCTGCCGGGTGCAGAGTTACGTACAAGAGGGACCGTTTCTGTGTAAGAAACAGAAGCGGGGTGTGGGCCGGACAGTGCAAGGAGGCACCGGCCGAGGCTTGGCCTGAGGGGCCTGGGACCCCCGTCCGGGTCTGACTCGAAGAGAAACTCGTGTTCCCGCCGAGCTTTGAAAGGTGGTGCGGAGAGCCAGCACAAACGCACAAGCCGGTGGCCGCCGAGAGCCTCGGGATGTCACATCCCTGGTCTGTAAAATGCCAACACTCCCATTTCCATAGCAACGTGCACGGGCAGGCCGCTCCAAGGAGAGGCGATCATGCTGTTTAAGAACAACCAGACAAATATTTGCCGGGAGAAAGGCCGAGGGAGGTGGGATTTGGAACCTCGAAGACGCCTGCTCAAACGCACCGTCAGTGTGAGCAGACACGCACGCCAGCTCCCGGGACATCTGCTCCTCCAAGTACCACCCTGGGTGCCCGGGTCTGCACCTGGGACGGAGCTGCACCCAACCACCCCCCACACACACCCACACACACCCTGGGGTGAAAAAAGGTGACGAATGGGGTCTGCCGTGAACCTGTGACCGCAGGCGGACTTGCCACAGGGGAGCAGCGTGAAGGGGACACAGGGATCCCTGTGCTACTTCTGTGACTTCACCTGTCACCATTTTACCGGGCTGGCCAAAGGGTCCCCTGGTTTTTCCCCGAAGGTGGCTGTTAGCAGTGCACAGTGGTCTTTAACTTCCTTCGAAACAGTTTTGTTAGACTGCACTGGGACGGCCGTCAGATCAGCGTGCATTGACAAAAACTTATCAAAACGGCTGAGTTTTTGTGTAGCCACTTTATCCTGAAGTTGGAAGAAAATACACAACATTTTCAACATGTTATGCTTCATAGTTTCAAGACGGGTAAAAACACAACTGAAACTAAAAAAGAAAGATTCGTGCCGAGTAAGGAGAAGGGGCTGTGGCTGAAGGAACCTGTCGGAAGTGGTTTTGTGCAGTTTCCTGCTGGAGACTCCTCCCTGGGCGGTGCCCCAGGGTGGGCCGACCAGGCGAGGCCGACGGCGAACAGATCCAGACGCTAACTGAGAACAATCCATGCTCTACCAGGTGGGAGGCAGCCGATGTACTCAAAACATCCAAATCAATAAAGTTATCGGTAAAAATGAAAACTGTGTCTTTTATTTTTACAGAAAAAGAACATATGGACTTTTGGGCCAAAACTTTAAAAATGTAAGTTTACCAAGTCTGACACCAGCGACAACTCGGTAAACCCTGCAAGGGCCGAGGAACGCCCACTGTTTCAACAGGCTAGTCGCTAGTTCCCGAAAGACCACAGGAGGGGGAGGGGCCTTCCCGGTGACATCGGAGGGGCGCCTTGGGGCCCCGTTTCCACGCCGCTGTGGTTACAGTTGAGGCGATGCGCCGACCTGTTTTCCAGTCACTCAGTCACGGCTCCCACCCGCCAGGGCCGCGCTCCGACGGAAGGAGGGTTCGAGAATTCCAGGCGGCCCCTCGCGCCACAGCGAGGCGGCTACTCCGAGGCCCCGCCCTCCGCGCGCCCACCCTCCGCTCGGACTTCCCGCACCGCGTCTACGCTCCTGCTCGCAGGGTTTCCCGGATTCACACCCCCGGGGCATCCACCTGCGTGCAATTACCGTCTGTCACCCAGAAACGTGCAAAATAAAACCTTCAGGCTTATCCACTGAAGTAACTTCCAGCCCAAGAAAACGGTGCTACGGCCTAAGGGAGCTGCAGTGGAGTTTCCTGTGAACCAGTGGTCGGCGGACTCTCTTCCGTTCACAGATGTGCACCGTGGGTGTGCCCCCCGCCCCACCCCCGCCCCGCCTGGCAGGAACCGCCGAGACTGAACAATTAGGCGACCCCCACGGAGCGGTAACCCATGCGGCCTCTGCCCAGGAAGCGCAGACGGAGGGGGGCGAACGTGGGGCTCACGCCTTGTCGGGCAGGGAGCAGAGCCGGGGTCACGGGGCAAGGGTCAGGATTGGAAGTGAAGAGCTCTACTGGCAGAGGGGAGAGTGAGCTGAGGGGCAAGTAGGGGGAGCTGCAAGGGTCCCCGGTGGCCCACAGGGGTCCACCTGGCGGGGGGGGGTGTGTTTCTCCAGGCAGCAGGAGTCCCCCAGCACCAGACTTGGGGCTCACGGACTCACCCTGACCCCTGTCAGGGAGGCTGGCCCCGGCGGGCAGCAGGGCAGCAGGCAGGGGTGTCTTCACCCCACCACACCGAGTCAGAAGTGTGCACCCCGGGCTCAGACCGGGGGCTGGCACAGGAAACCCCCGGCGAGCGTCCTTGTGTTTTACCCGGTTGACCGGTTCCAGGGACAAAGGGAGAGGACGGTGCCACAGGCCACCGGGGCCACAGGCTCGAGGACCACAGTGCGCGTGAACACGCAGAGACACGGTCACCAGAGGAGGGCCCGCTCGGGAGCACGTGTGAAGCTGTGTCCACACAGCGGGCTGGTGTTGGACACACTCGGGCGCCAGGGGACCGTGGGCAATGCGGCAGGAAGGACGCCCGTGAACTGGGGCTGCGGCCTCCACAGCGTCTTCCGTCACAGGCGCCTCCGTCCGGAGTTGCAGACTCAGCACCTCCCGCGGCACAGTCCCGGGGGGCTCACCGCAGCTCCCTGGGAGCCGGGGCTGTGACCGGTGCGGCCGCGCAGGACGGGGTGGAAGCACACAGAGGTGGTTGCTGCACGCACGCCAGAGGCTTACAGGGCAGCGAACACGGAACCAGGAAGGAAACTGGGCGAGTGAGGGCCCTGGCTGGGGATGACCAGAGGAGCCCGAGAGAGGAGCTCAGAGTGGAGGGTGGGGAGGAGGAAGAGGAGGGGGTGGAGGGGGAGGAGGGGGAGGGGGGGGGGAGGAGGAGGAGGGACGGAGAAGGCCGTCTCAGTCACGTGTGTAAGTTACACGTGGCCTGAGGGGGAGCAGCTGTGAAAACCCCCGTGTGTCTGCCCCTGTCTGTGTGCTTGGGGTTAAAGGCTGGAGGGGACAACCCGGCAAAGGGCAGGATGAGCCCCGTGGCGGAGGAAGGTCAACGAAACCTCGGACGGGAAACGGCGGACGGAGCTCCCACTCCACAGAGCACGGCGTGAGGGGGGCTGGGGGGGCCCCAGGGGCTGGAGCCCTCTAGGGCACTGCAGGTGATGCTTAATAGCTCAGAAGGCGACAGGAAGCCCTTGAAGAGCTTTGGAGAGGGAAACAGTAATTTAACATACATTTTAAAAAATGCTGCTGTGACCGCTGTGCAGAGGAGGACCTGGGGGAGGCAGCGGGGAGAGGGGCAGGGGGCCCGCGCAGTGGGCCGGGGGAGACGGCGGCGGCGGCCGTGTGCGGAAGGACGCGAGCGGAGACGCAGACGGGGCGAAGCGGACGACCCGGAGACACTGTCAGCCCGGGCACCGAGAGGACACGGGAGCTCAGAGCTGTGCCAGTTCCCAAAATAAGAGCAGCGGGCGCGTTGGAACCGGCCCGAGAGTTCTTTATCTGGGCAGAAAGGGCCGGGTGACGGGCTCATCGATCAGCAGCACAATCCAAGTTGGTTTTGAATTACAGATTTCACCCCGGAGGAGCTCGGAAGGCAATCCAAAGCAAGCACTCGAGAGAGAAGCAAACAAACAAACAGAACAGGTGTGTTCCCCCGCTCCAGCACCCAGGAAATGTACAGTCTGAGCCTCTCAGAGGCACCCGAGGGGGTGCAGGCAGCTGCCGGGTCCCGCAGGACAGATCTCTCGCGACACCCAGGGCTGCGGTCAGGAGCCTGCGCGTGCCGTCGGGATTATTTTATCCTGCTTAATAAAACAGTCACTTTTTCTCACTTTTTGGCGAGGCAGCTTCTTGCACAGTAACGATTCCACAAATGTTTACATTCCCGCTAGCAGCACCCTTTGAGGCTATCGAGTCCCGCCAGCACCCCGCTGAGAAAGCCCCACTTCCTGGGTGCACTGTGCGCTATCGGGGGTGGGGGTGGGGGTGGTGGAGGGGGAGTGGGGGGGTTGGGAGAGTGGGGGGTGGGGGAGTGGGGAGCAGGGGGGTGAGATAGTAGGGGGGTGGTGTAGAAAGCAGCAAGGTTGAAACAGCATGCAGCGTCTCAGCCAGGGGGAGCTTTCTCCTGCAGCAAATTTTCTGAAGGCATGAGCTCCTGTGTGGGGGAGGCAGCTGTGGGGAGTGGTTGGGGGTGGTGGGGAAGGGATGGGGGGCAAGGACAAACCCCAGAGCCCGGCCAGCACACGTGAACACCTCTGGAGCTGAGATCTGCCCCCCCACTTGCACTCCAACACCCCTGAACTAGCTGTGGCCCAGCACGTCCAAGCTGCTCTGCAAAAAAGGGTGCTATTGAACGCCCGGTCCTCAAACACAAGGGGCTGGTCCCCGGCACCAGGAGACTCCCGAGTGGTATCAAGAAGCAGCGGCCGCCTCAGAAACGCCCACCCTCGAAGGGACCGAGGAACTCCTCCGCTCAGCAGGCTCGGGGTGGGCGGGCTGCAGGGGACTCGGGGCGGGCGGGCGGGCACACGCACGGTGCCGGCAAGCCCCCCTGCCACCCGCGTGCCTCCCGGAGGCACACAAGTCACATCTCACCGCTAACAGCTCACCCCTCGGGGACCGGAAGACAGAGCCTGGCTTCTCTGCCGGGTGGCCTCGCGGCAGCTCCGAGACAGACACCTGGCAGTTTGCAAAGGCGCGATGATCTTTCTATCCCGTTTCAGCACAAAACAGACGCAGAGTTGAGGAAAACTTCCAGGCAGACGGTCACACGAGGCGGGAGAAGCCAAGCCGGAGGACGCGCCCCGAGTGTGGTGCTTGCCCATGAGACGGGCATCGGTACCGCCGGCACGGCCGAGAGGCTGCGTGTGTGTGAGCACCGGCACGCCGCTGGCCTTGGCCCCCGCGGGGGAAGGGCTCGGCCCGCGGGTGCTGGTGCGGGCGTTGTGGGCATGCTAAGGAGCAC
Organism: Phyllostomus discolor; assembly: GCF_004126475.2. Lineage (NCBI taxonomy): Eukaryota > Metazoa > Chordata > Mammalia > Chiroptera > Phyllostomidae > Phyllostomus > Phyllostomus discolor. Next base: position 539,298 of record NC_040909.2, read on the forward strand.
GTGGGCTGTGGGACTGCCGTGAGGGTGTTTGAAAGTTAGGCTTCTCCCAGGGAAGGGAAGAGGAGGCCTGCTCAGGAGAACACTGACGACACCCACAGCCAGTGGGACGCACCCCAGGGGGACGCGGGGCTGAAGGAAGGTTATTGTCCGAGGCAGCAGCTGCCCGAATCTGTCAGCCCACATGTCACTTAGCCACACACTGTCTCAGCCACCCCAGCTTTCGACAGGAGGCCCCCCACACACACCCACCCACACACACGCCCAACCCGGGCACTGCCCTAAGGGCAGCACAGCTACTCGCTCTCCGTCCCCGGTGGGTGCTGACCCACTCAGGGGTCCTCAGCCACACGCCCCTTCTCAGCGGACCCCCAGCTGCCACTCAGAGGCTCCTGAGGCCTCTGCTTTCATCAGTCACACACCCTCCCCTCTCCCAGAGCGAGGCTGAGCCCCGCCAGACGTCCTCTGGGGGCACGTCCAGGAACCTGCCCCACTGCGACCAGGGGCCGGCACACAGTGGGCGCTTTGCAAGCGGCGTCCCTGTGGTCAGGGCTGGTCACCTGCAACTTCCTCCCAGGCCCCGCGACCCGGGAAGGGTTAAGCCACAGCCTGGCACCCCTGGACCCCACCCCCAGTCCTGCCTCTGTCGCCAGACACGGCCCCAGAGCAGGGCCCCAGAGCAGGGCCCTGCGGCGGACCCCGATGCCGAGACTTCCCAGCGCCGTCACTCACAGCATCCGCCCCCCTCCGGTCTGAGGCGCTCTGACTCACCGTTCTGATTAATTCCTGTTTTTAATCTATTTACAGATCAGGGTTCTTTGCAGCCAGCGCGATATTCATCTCTGTGGGGGCAGACAGAAGCCACGGCGAGCAGCCTTCCTAGTATTTTTAGTTATTCTCGCTTCATCGTTCTGGACGACTTCTGGATTTACCTACTCACCAGATGGGCCGGGGCTCCTGACCTCTCCCGCACCACACCCGGCAGCCCCCGCCCCCGCCCCGTCTGCCCGCCTTTCCCCCGCTCGGCTTCCCCGGTTCTGGTTGCAGGGGACCAGACCTGCAGCCCCCTCGCCAGGGCTCGGAGGGGAGCCGGCTCTCCTCGCCGGGCGGCACCGTTTATTATTAAATCATGCCGTGGGCGCCTGTCCTGAGTGCCAATCAATGAGCAAATGCAATACGGGCAAGGGCGCGGGGCCGGCGGTCCTGCGGAGCCCAGCACCAGCGGAGCCTGGCGCCGTCCCCGCCGCGCTGTGACCCGGGAGCTCGGCCGCCCCCCGCCGGCGCTCGGTGACCCGCGCGGGGCGCCCTGTGGGGCTCCTTTGAGGCGGAGCGGCAGCCCAGACCCGGGTCCGAGATCAGGAAACCCCGACCACAGCCTGTCAGAGGAAACCCCCGCAAATTAATGCGACAGGGATTCCGTCCCCGCCACGGGTCTGGAAGCTCAGAGAACTCGGTCTCTGGAGGGGGGTCTGCGCCCGGCGGCCCCGGAGCCCGGCGGGAAGGGGTTTCGGGCGCGCCGCCGTCACATCCCCACTCCACCGCAGGCCGGGGACTCTCCCTCTGCGTCCCAAGGGTCCGCAACTTTTCCCCCCCAACTTTTCCCCGGCCAACGGCGGCGCTCAGGGCCGGTCGCAAGGCCGGGCGGGCACCTCCCCCGCTGGGGCTGGATGCCAGCCTTTTAACCCCGAGACAGCCCTCGCCTGTGAGGGAACAAGAGCGCCCCGAAGCACATCGGCCCGAGAAGCCTGGTCTTCCCCAAACTTTGGAGCCCAGGGGCCTTGGAGCCCGCGCATCCGGTCTGCCCGGCGGCTCTAGGAGGGACCTCCCGACCTACCTGGACCCGCGGCCTCCGCGCGCCCTTCCCGCTGCGCGCCGGCCCCGCCAGCCGGGCTGTGTGTGTCTACCGCCGCCGCGGTCCTGCTGCCGGCGTCTCGGCCGCTCCTCGCGGCTGGGGGCGGGGCCACGGTGGAGAGCGGGGGGAGGGCACGCGGAGCAGCTGATGAGCAGCCAACCGGGCCCCGCGCCCACGCCCCGCCTCCGCCTCCGTGCGCCCACGACCCTCGTGCACCTACGTCGCCTGTGCACCCACGCCCCGCGCCCCCTGCGCTTCCCGTGCCCACGCCCCGCCAGAACACACGCCCCCTGCGCGCCCCGCCCCCGTGCGCCCACGCCCCACCGGATCCCTTGCCCCACGCGGCTCATGTGGGGCCACGCTCCGCTTCCCACGTGCCCATGTCCTGCGGACCCCCGCGCTTCCCGTGCCACCGTAACCCACGCCGCACGCCCGGAGCGCGACCCAGGCTCCGACCCCATGCCCACCTCCCTTTCCCAGCCCCACACCCCAGTGCGTTCACGCCCCGGGCCCCGTGCTCCCACCCCCACGCCCCCCAGCGTGCCCACGCTCCCCGCAGGCTCTTCTCACTCCCTACCAGACTGACGCCCCACGCCCCGCCAAAGCTCTGCGAGCCCGAGTGTGTCTGGCCTGCAGGGCCCGAGGTGGTGGCGCTGGAGGGCCCAGGGCAGCGTGTCGCCGCCGGGAGGCCTCCGGCGCGCACAGCTGTCCAGGGAGCGCGGGGGTTAAAGGCAGGGATGGCACCCAGCTGCGCGCGGGGACCGCAGTGTGAATGATAAAGCCGGCAGTCGGGCAGGGCGCGCGGTGCACCCGGGAGTGGACGGCGCGATGCGATGGCGGCCCGTCTGCTCTGGGGTTTTCCCCGGAAAGCCTGGATCTCTGATGGGTCTGGGAATTAGTGAGGAGGAAATTAACTTGCCTCGGGCTGCCAGCCGGCAGTTCTGAGACTAACCCCCATTCTCCTCCTCCTCCTCCAAGGGAGGCGTTCTCACCTTTATTGTCCCAAACAACTCCGGACGGCGGCTGGTGGCACAGCCCGGACCCAAGCGAAGCCGGTGGAAGCCTCGGCCGTTGCCGGAATAGCGAGGCCCTCGCAGTCGCCGAACCTCTGTCGGAGACCACCTACCTGTGCACGGGTGGGGGCGCGACCCCAGTGTCCTGGGGACGAGCCCTGGAACCTTGGGGGGCAGCTGGGACTCGGGCACTGGCCTGCCGTGGCCTTTGGGAGTTTTGTCAGGAAGGGGGAGGCTGGTTTGGGTGTGTGAGTGCCAGGCTCCGCATTCGAGGTTTCTAGAAGGACCTCGCAGGGTACCAACGGCTGTCCTTGTCAGGAACACCGGAATGGGGGCTGAACTGTGGGATTCTCGGGCATTCTGTCAACAAAAGGTGACTCCCACCCGTCTAATGAGAACACGGACCCCCAATCACCGGGGCGGTGCAAAGAGGAACTGGATTCAGGTGCACCATTTGCAGATGGAAAACACAGCCCCTGGAGGACAGAGGGGAGGCCCCGTACACAAAGTGTGTCCCCCCCCCCCCCCGCCGCCCCCGGCCCTGATTGGTCCATTCTGATGCAAATGAGGAACCCAAGCTTGCAGGGTGCGCCCTAAAGACACTGTTGTGATTGGGATCACATATTCTGATTGGCCATTACGGAGCTGTTAGGGTTGCTCAGTAAAGATGCAAATGAGGGCATGGCTGCTCAGCTCGGATTGGACGGGCGGGTCTCCGCCCACTGGCCGGAATGGGATTCCAGGAACCCCCTGATAAGGGTGGGCGCAGCAGGGGCCTGGCTGCAGGTGTGCAGGGCGGTCCCCGGGATGCAGTTGGCACCTGTGACCCCTGGGATGCTGGGCCCCGAGCCCTCTCTGTCACATACATTCCTTCTCGGGGTCCGCATTTTGAAACTGTATCATAGGTTTATAGCAAAAGGCCTACGAGGTCGCTTAATTAGACTAGAAGGGAGAGCCCAGCGCTGTGCCCCCAGCCCTGTCCTCCCTGAGTCCTCCTGCTGCAGGGACGCCCCCTCAGGCAGGGCGGGGACCTGGACGTCCCAGGAGGCCCCAGGAGGTCCCAGGAGACCCAGCGGGCCTGGAAGGGGAGCCGAGGTTTTGACCACGCCCTCTCAGTCTAGCTTGCGCCTCCCAAAGGGCTCCCGTCTTGGCCCCTGCAACTCAGAACGGGACCTGAACTGGAAAACCTCTCCTCCGGGGTTTAACAGCCAGGAGGTAGACCCCAGGCGGGAGGGATGCAGGGTGCTGCGCTGCAGGGGGGCGCCTGGGGCCTGCTGGGCCCCCCATCCTGGCTGCGGGCGGGAAGGGCCCGCTCCCCAGGCCTGAGCACCAGGGGGCAGTGGTGAGCTCTTTCCTCGGAGCTCGCGGCGGTGGCCTGGACACGCGGGGACCGTCTCCAAGGCTGGCCGCCTCAATCCTCTCCCACGGTGTCAGGGAGCTGTTCTTCCTGTTAAGAAGAGTGGCTGCATTAAAAAAAAGTGGGTGATTTAAGTTTTAATGGGGGAGGCAAGGTGAGCTAGAGCTCGCTACTATAAATAAAAATAATGGGATTTCTCCCATCAGAATTAAATTGCAGTAAATTTGGGCTCCTTACGGCCTCTCCACTTAGCCAAAGAAAGAGACGGAACAGGGCGGAAAGGTGGTTTACGGCCGTTCCCTTGTTATGGGCAGTTGTAAATAATCCTTTTGCTCGCAGCCTGGGAACCTGCTGCCAACCACCCCCTCCCCCGCCCGGGTGTGACGGGTGTTTTATCGGGTAGAGCCGCCGTGCGTTCCGGAAGGCACTGAGACACGACCTGCAGACCGTGCGCCAGCTGCGCGCCGAGCAGGAGCCCTGACTGCCCCGCCCACCTCCCTCCCGGGAGCCCCTCCTCCGAGTTTCCAGGGCGGGGTCTCGGGGTGCGTCTTCTTCTCACGCACCCACCCACGCCCTGTCTGGTGCCAATAGTGGGAGGGTGGGGGGCTGGCCCCGGGCTGGGGAACAGTGGAGGAAGACGGCAGACACGATAGAGGGAGACCCAAACCTGGACCCCTCGCCACGCCCGCCCAACCGCCAGTTGTCTCCAAACTCAGGCCGCCGGCGCTGGTGGAAGCGGGTCACTGCCGGGAAGGGCGTTCATAGTCTCGGAGTCCGGTTGCAGCGGCGGCGGCAGCGGCTGATGGGGGGGGGGGGGGGGCGGTTGTAAATCGGTAAGAGCGCTGATGGACGTTTATTTATTTTAAGATTTTATTTATTCTCTTTTAGAGAAAAGGGGAGGGAGAGAGAAAGAAAGAGGGAGAGAAACATCAGTGTGTGGTTGCCTCTCATGCGCCCCCTACTGGGGACCTGACCTGCAACCCAGGCTTGTGCCCTGACTGGGACTTGAACCAGCGACCCTTTGGTTCGCAGGCCCGGCGCTCAATCAGCTGAGCCACGGCAGCCAGGGCCTGATGGACACTTGGTGCGAGCCAGCTCCGTGTGTCAGTCGGGACAGGCGAGGCGTGTGTGAACAGGCGCACACGCAGAGGGGGGCGGAGTTCTGCCTCCTCCCTCGGCGGCTCGGAGAGGAGGGCACGGCGTGAGACGACCGAGCGCCTGGTACTTAGCAGACGTCGACACACAAGAGCAGGTTTAAATAAAATTCCCATCCAATTTCTGGGCCGGAAGCCCAGGAAATTAAAAATAAAATAAAATAAAGGCGCGTGTGGGCCTTCTCTGTGTGAAGGCTGGATGGAGTTGTTATTGAACTTGGCCTCGCCTGATTGTGGCATTCTCAGCAATTCCGCAGTCAGATTCCAGCAGCCACTCGGACAGCGGGTCTTTTTTCAGGGTATTGTAACGGAGGATAATAACTTCCCTTTTATGAGGCGCCTTTTGCCCCCCAGCACTTTAAAGTGAGCTCATCCCCCCGCCGCTCGGACGCCCCACCTGTGCGGGGACGGTGGCGCCGTCTCCAGCCACGCGCAGCACGGAGCCGCCGCTCGCCGGTGGCTGGGGCAGCTGCAGGCAAGGCAGACAATACCTGCCGAACCCACAGGCGGGCGGACATGCTCAGGTAAAAGTAGCGATGGGGATGCAGCCGGTTTCCGAGTTAAATGCCTGTGTCTGCGGGAAGAGGTGTGCCCTCTTTTAGGACCACTTCTGGACGTCGCTGGATTCCTGTCCCTGAGCCCCGCCCCCACGTCTGGGTTGGAGCGTGTGCGTCAGGGAGTTCTCAGAATTCTCATCTCCAGCGCTGGGGTGGCTGGTCCCAGCGGGTTCTTTGTCTCAGACTAATGAGTACTGGTGGGTTTTCAGCATCCAGGATGCAGGGGAAAAGGTGAGGTTTCACGAAACCTACAGGGCAGAGGCAAACACCCTTGCATGAGTCATTCACCCTAACTGCCAGGTCACGCACTGCACGCTCTCTCTCAGGCACGGCCCACCCCTGACCGGTGAGAGGGTCTCGCGAGGTGCTCGATGTTGCACCCGGGACTTGGCTCCCGACACACATCACGTGGGGCTCACGCAGGTGCCTCCTCGGGAGACGTCTGGTGACTTCCCGTCCCCAGACGCTCTGCTGTCACTGTCTTTACTTCCCAGGACGCGTCCCTGGGTGACATTGGCCTTGTGCCGAGGTTCCTTACTGCCCGATCCCCTCACTAGGAAGGCCGCTTCGGGAAGGCCGGGAGGGACGTGGTTCTGCTCGCTGCTGTGGTCGCAGCTCCCAGCGTGTGGCTGGCACATGGGACCGGGGCCCCGGAAACGGTTGTCCCTCCCCTGCTGAGCCAGTGGCCGGCGTGCTGAGCCCCACGTCAGCTGCTTGTGACAGGCCTTTGCAACTCTTCCGAGGGCACCTTGAGGGAATGGTAGTTCCCACCCCGTTACAGAGGCAGGGACCAAGGCAGAGAGGGTAGGTAAGACCCGGGTCCACCAGTGGGACGGCAGAGACGGCTGACACCCGACACCCAACACCGGTCCCTGTCTTCTCGTCCCAGGCGCTGGCTCCGTGGGACCAGCTTCCTCAGGTGGGCTTCAGGGAGAGTGGAAGTGGCGGGGAGCCAACAGGCGGGGCGGGTTGGTGGAGGAGGGAGGGTGCCCACTCAGGTGGGCGGCAATGGCACCTGGGGAGGGGGGAGGGGGCCGCAACCTGAGGGAGAAGCCAGGTCCCCGAAGTCCGCTGTCTTGAACCGAAAACCTGCCCCGCAGGTGCTGAAGGTGACCACCGCGTAGACGGCCCTCCCTCCACCGCAGGGGGCAGCGCACAGGCCGAGTGCATGCCCCGTTCAGTGGCTCTGTTCACGTTGCCCCACCCCACCCAGACATGAACGGGGTGATGGGAATCTGAGGATGAAAAACAAGACCTTGGTGAACCGAGGACACTCGTGTTGGCTGAGGGAGGGTCTTGGGTGCAGTCCGTGGGACGGAGGTCAGGGAGACCAGGACGCAGCCCCACCGCCTGGGCAGTGTCCACCTCGGGCCTGATCCGCCATCTCGAGGCTGGAGGGCCGGCCTCGGGCCGGTCTGGCCGGGTCGCTGAGGGCTGCTCCTGGTCTGCGGACTTCCCGTGTCGTCACCCGGCGTGCGGGACACCCACGCGTGGCAGACGAGTGTGTGCGAGCCTGCAGGCACAGACCCGGTCATGAGGGCTCCGCTCTCGTGACTGCAGCCCGTCCCCAAGGCCCCTGCCAACGCCGTCACACTGGGGTGTGACTGCCACACGGGAATCGGGGGGCATGATCGTTCAGTCCGTCACCACGACACAAAGGGGGTCAAAGGGACAGAGTCCTGCACTGGGAGGACAGCCACCGGGAGCCACTGACCGCAGACCCCAGTTCGCCTGCGGGGGGTGTGGCAGCAGGGCCAGGAGTGCAGGGGAGGGGGATGGGCAGGTGTGCGGCCATGCCAGCAGGGCGCCGTCATCAGCACACAGGAGCGCAGCGTGGAGACAACTCACAGTTAATTACAGGTTAGTGACAGGGACGCAGACACACCGGGTGTCCGTGCGTGCCGGAGAGGGCTGCTAACTTCTCTTATCAGGCTGCTAGCTCTTGAAGGATTTTGGCATTTTCTATTCTGAGCACTAGGCAGATCTCTTTGGGGCTGTTTCTGGATTTGCATCTTCAGGATCCTTAGCAGGGGAACAATGGGAGGGAGGAGGACTGGAGGGCCATGTCCGTGGTGTCTGGAGAGGAGGCCTCCTGCCCTGCGGCAGCCAGGCCCCCGGACGTGGCAGGCAGCTGGCTTGGGGTTGTGGTGCCCGGGGTGCGGGGTGGAGGACCCCTGTCAAGCACACAGAACAGCCTGTCGTGTGCGGTATCGCGTTTCCACGCTTCCGTCACCTGTCTCTCGCGTTGCCGTGACGGCTCTGTCCACTGCTTACTGTCATTCTAAGCGCAGGAGTGTTAACAATGCCAGTTTCGGTGTGAATTTCACCACGCACCTTCGCGCTGTGCAACGCCAGTTTGAAATTCGAATACAGGAGCATTTGCCTCACGGGCAGAACCACCGAAGTCACGCAGTTGGTGTGTGGCGGCTTCTCACGCAGGTACGTTCTGTTCTCTGGAGCTGCGGGGACGCCGGACAGAGCTGCCCAGCGTTGTCCTGTGAGCCGATGGGCGTGTGATCTCCTGCACCCTCCGGGGGGCGCCCCGGGCGTCGGGGGGCGGGGTCTGGAAGGACTGGGAAGCATGGCTGCCCGTCTGTCCCTCACTCTCCTCGGTTGTCATAGCTGCCAGTCGGTGGCTGGCCTGGGCAGGGCAGTGATGACAGACACGAACTGCGGGTACAACTGCGTTGTCCGGTCCTTAGTGTTTCCCTACGGGCCTTTGCTGGGTGGGTTTCTGCCCTGGAAGCAAATTCTGGTTCCAGCGGAACACACGGTGTCCCGGGGCCTCAGCCCTCGGCTTCCGCAGCGGTGCGAGCGGCCAGTGTACGGTGTGCGCACCCTGGGTTCCGCTCACGGCTCCCGCGGTGGGGTGGGGGGTGCACCAGCGTCTGGGGCTCCGAGAGCACCGTTGTGACGGCACACGGGCTCACCCGCTGCTCCCACAATGCCTCGCCCCCTGGACGGCACTTACACTCATTCAGAGAGAAAGCTGTTGAGAATTCGCAGACAATGTGGCAGGGCACCAAACCCAGAGCAGGCACCCGTGCGGGTCCCCGGTCTGAAAAACCACTGGGCAGAGCCGTTGTGAGCCTGAAACTGTTATTTTCTTTTTTTTAAAGATTTTTAAAATTTATTTATTTTTAGAGAGGGAAGGGAGGGAGAAAGAGAGAGAGAGAAACATCAGTGTGCAGTTGCTGGGGGCCCTGGCCTACAACCCAGGCATGTGCCCTGGCTGGGAATCGAACCTGCGACACTTTGGTTCCCAGTCCGCGCTCCATCCACTGAGCTACACCAGCCGGGGCTGAAACTGCTGTTTTCCCGTGCGGCTCTGCCGCTCCGCTCACAAGCAACATTCCAGGTGGAGACGCCCATTTCCCCGTGACAGCGAGACATTCAGTCTCATGGTTTCCTGGAGGTGGATTGGAAAACGGTGCTTTCACATTCTCGAGACTCTATCCACGTTTCCACTCAGTAAAATCCATTTTTTTTTCTTGTGAACCAGGCAAGCGCGGTGGCGCTGACCGGATTCTCGCGTGCTGCCGGCCAGGGCCCCTCTCCGCCTCGGCCGTGAATTTGCCGGGGAAGCGGGCGGCCGCAGCCGGGACCCCGGACCCCAGACTCCTCCCCGCGGGCTGCGAGGTTAATATTTATGAGGGAACCGCGCGGTTTGCCGGGCCGCCACGCCCCCCTGTTTTGCAGACATTTACAGGCGTTCGGTGTTGTTTAATTAGCGCGCTCGTTTCCTCCGGCGTCCTTCTCCCCGGGAGCAGCTCTGGCGCCACATGTTGGGGCGGGGTGCTGGCCTCCGAGACGAGTGGCTCCGCGGCTCCGCCAGGATCCTCTCCCGCCGCCGCATCTGCCTCTCCCCGCTGTTCCTCTGCGGCCCGCGCCCTCTGTTCAGAGGGTTCTCACCTTCGAAAATCAGATCGTTAACGTGAAGCAGGAAACGGCAGGATCTCGAAACCGGCGTGGGTCACAGAAAACAGCCTGGGGGGTCGTCTCCCTTTCGGGGGGCTGCCTGGCTCGGGGACACGGCGGCTCTGCCGGGCGTTTGCCGGCGGCCCGCTCACCGGCAGGGCGGGTCTCCCTTGCGCTGATCTCGGGAAGGCGCCTGGGTCTGAGCCAGCTGCGGAGGAAGCTTCACAAACACCTACACTGCACCCACCCGAGACCCAGGTGGGCGGGCGACACGCAGTCCGCGGTCCCCGCGCACCGCCCGGGGCTCACCCACGCAAACACGGCGCTCGTGGCCAGCAGGAGAATCAAGGCGGCGGGTCCCTAAAGCGCAGGCGGAGGGTGGCGATGTGAGAACATCACCCCACTTTAGAGACACCCACGCCCCGTTCGCCTCCCCCCGGATCGCCTACAGCTTTTCAAACGTGCGTGTCTGTTCTCTGAGCCACCGCTTTTCCACGTGGACGACCAGGCCCACGAGCCGCCGTGGCGCCAGGATGCACGTGCTTTCTCCGGGGAGCACACCCGTCCGCTGGCGGGACCCTCGGGAGGCAGGGGTGATTTCTGAGACGGTCTCTGGCTCGTGGTGGAACGAGTCAGCTGAGAACTGGGGAACCGCCGCGTTGGACGGGCCTCGACAGGAGAATAAAATATTTGGGGTTACACACAAAGTGGGCGGCGGCACGTGGGCCCCCGAGCCCGGAAGCACTCTGGACGAGGGTCTGGGAGAGCAGGGCAGACGGGTCCCTCCTTCCTTGTTTCCTCTTCTCTGCTCCCCGAACACGACCGTGACCCTGCCAGCCTCCACGCCTGCCGGGCAGGATGCGTCTGCTGGTGCGACCCGTGTCCCGGTGCCACCCTCCTGCGCCCACGTGGTCACCCGCCCAGGAGAGACCCGGAGACCCCGGTGTCCTCCCGGGCACACAGGGTGAGTTCACCCGTGCACCAGCCCACTGCCCACCGTGCGTGCGTCGCTGCGTCCTTTGAGAGCGGCTGCGGCTGACGGGCGGCAAACTCATTTCCCATCGGCCACCTCTCTCCCCCCCGCCCCCCGGCCCCACCTTCAGCGCCGGACAGGGGCCACAGCCTGTGACCTCAGATAGGAGGCGACAGGTATAAGACACAAAGTGACATCAGCTGTGAAGTCCCCGCCTTTCCACTCTGCTTGCTCTGGTTGGGGCTCCCCCAGGCCACGGTGCTACAGGGACCGAGCGGTGGACCCCCCGACAGAGAGGGAGGCCGGGGAATCCAGGGCCCCTTCGGGCTGTGGGCCCCCAGGACTCAGGCCCACGGGTCGTCCCGGGAGCTCAGCCTCCGTCCCTCCCGCCTCCGCCGCCCTGCACACGGAGGTCGGTGTCGGGCATGTGCCTCTCACGCCTGCGGCCTTGGCAGCTCCGGGCTCGCCCCCTCACCCCTGGCCCACCGACCGGGACTCCTCCTCCACAGCAGGCCCAGCAGGGGCTCCGGGGCGGTCTCATCGCACTCCTGGGCCTCGCCAACGCCCCTGCTCGTCCCTGAGCCGGGCTCTGCTCCAGCGCAGGTGACGCCGTGATCGACAGACTGTAGTCACGTTCCCAGCGTGGAACATGCCACCCCTCCCCCCACTGCCGGCTCCCCAGACCACACGGGCTGGGGTCCTGGGAGGAAAATGAGGCCCTTCAGCCCATCAGGCAGGGAGTTGAGTCTGGGCCGGGGGGAGCAGCAGGCGTTTGGCAGATGCCAAGCCTCCGTGTCTCGTCTTCCCGCCTGTGTCCCTGGAACAAGCTGCTGTTGGGAGCCCCGGCCTCAGTGGTCACCCCAGGGCGGGCGGTGGGGGCCTGCGCCCAGGGGTAGGTCCTGAGCCCCAGTCCTGGTCGGTCGGGGAGACCGAGGCCTCTTCCCGGGACCCTGCACCGGCCGCACGGGCACCAGGGGGGGGGAAGAGGGGGGGCTTTCTGCCGCTCTCGGCCCAGGGCCTCGTCCCGGACGGCCCCGCCCCAGGGAGGGCGGCTGTCTCTAGGGGCCCTGGGCCTCTGCAGGGGAGAGGCTTAAACATGGGCCAGCGCGGCAGTGCTCCGGGAGCTTCATTGTGCATTCCGCGCAGGTCGGAGCGTTCACGGAACGCTGCAAAGCACAGATGGCGAGCTAATTGCTCCAACACCTGGGACCCCCCGTCCGCGTTCAGCCCCCGAGACCTTCACACAGTCCAGGGTCCAGCAGGCACCACGACGCGGCCCCCTGGCTGCCTCTCCCACTGACCTGTCCAAAGGCCCTGCAGCTGTCACTCCCCATGGAAGACAGGACGCACAGGCCCGTTCTGGACTCAGAAGGACCCGGAAGTCCCCCGTGCCTGTTTCCCCGAGGTCGTGCCCTCTGGGCTCTGACGTCTTTGTCGCTCTTGTTCCCCGAACTCGGGTCTGGGGGTGGCAGCGTCCGCATCCCCCGGGGTGAGCTTGTGGGGCCGTCGGTGCCCCAGGACCCGCCCTGGAGAGCTCCTCCTCCAGCCCCTGAGCTCAGCAGGTGCGGCCGCAGACCCTCAGCCTCTCTCTGTGTCCCTGTGTCCTTGGCCTCACGGTGGGCTTGGCGGGGCCCCGAGTCCCGGCACCACTGGGCGGTCATGCGAATCGATGCGTGTCAGGGTTCAGAACCGTGTCTGGGGCATGGGGATTCCTCAGTCGGCGTGAGTTCCTGTGACATAACAGCCACCGCTCCCCCATGGTTCTTACCGTCGGAGGTGAGAACACGCACCGTCACCGCCCCCAGAACCCGCGTGAAGAAGGTCGACACACACGTGCGTCCCCTTCCTCCTGCCGCTCTGCATCACGTGTCTCGAGCGTGTTCTGTTCCTGCGGCACAGATCGGGTGTTCGTTTGGTACATTTTGGGCAATGAGTCGATATTTTCTTGCACTTTCCCTGCAGTGCCCCTCACCAGGGCGCTCACACTGCTCTCCCACCCCACCCCACCCCCCCACACCGATGGCATGTTGCCGCCCACACGGCCGCCTCGCTGCCCCCGGAGCCACAGAGCCCGGTGTTTTCTCAGCCGAGGTTACTCTTCGTGGTTACTCTGTTCCCAGACGTCTGCAGGGACCTGGTGCTGCTCGTTGGAAGGCAGGTGGCACACCCATCGGTCCTTATCTTTACGGCCTCAGTTTTCTCCCCACCGGTACTGAGTTCCGAGGCGGCTTTCACAGCCCCTGTCTGCCGCTCCCTGAGTCCCGCCGGCCGGCACAGACCCAGCCGGTCCGACCGCACCTGATCAGGTCAGATGGAGTCCTCAGAGGTTAGCTGGGAGAGAGAACCTCGCACCCCGGGGAAGGGCCCTCAAGGCAGACTGGTGAACCCTGACCTCTGTCTCTGTCATGAGGCCACACAAAAATGGTCAAAATCAAACGTTCAAATACCGAAGTTCAAATGGAAATAAGAGGACGCATCGAGCTGGGCTCTAGTGGCCCACGCAGACCGGCTCTGAACCACGTGGTGGGCGGGGACGCCGGAGCGGAGCCCTGAGCTTCCCCCGGCTGTGGGGCCACCGGCTGGACTGAGGCCCTGGGGAGGCCCGGCCCCCGCTCACTCTCCCGCCCGCCACTCACAGTGCCCCGGTGCGGAGCCTGTGCCCCCCAGGGCTCCTCCCAGGGGGGCTCCTCCTGCACTCACCCGCGTGCCCACCCACTGGCGCACCCCCCCTCCATCCATTTCTGCTCCTTCACACCAGCCCCTCCCCCGTGTGTGCGGCACCATTAACCGGAACAATCTCAATCATGTCCGACACAGCGATGTTTTCCCTAAGGCGAGGGTGAACCTGATTCTTCGTCTCATTCATTTCAGCTAATTAGTCAACTAACTGTGTCACCCGTCTGTCGTGGGACCCAGGCTGGATTTCAGGGGCTCATCTGTGTGTCCTGGGGTCGCATCCCGCTGCTGCTTCCTCCGGGGAGCAAGGGGGCTCCAGGCGGGGACGGCCACGGTGCCGACGGTCCCCGTCCCTGTTCTCACCGCTGACGGTCTCGTCTTCGCCCTCACACACGCAGGCTTCCCTGGGCGGCCCTCCCTGGTGGTCTGGACCCCCGCAGGGGCCCCAACAGATGACCCAGGCCATACCCGGTGCGGGGGCAGCGTCCTTCATGGAGTGGTGCTCACCCCTCAAAGCACTAGCACACGCCCCAGGCCCTGGGTGCCAGGAAATGAGGCCGAGCCATCTGCCCCACCTCTGCACCTCCCTCCGGGCCCCCTGCTCCAGCCCAGCCCAGCTCCTCCTCGCACATGCACACGGGTCACCAGCTGCAAAACCAGCACAGAGCAGGCTGTTGGGCTGCGGTCCCCAGGAGGGTGCCCAGCTATGGGGCTTGGGCTCACAGCCACCTCTGGGAGCCATCGCAGGGCCTCGGCTGGAGAAACTGCCGCTCTCGCCCTCTGTGCAGGCTTTTGGCTCACGGGACAGAGGAGCAGGTGGGGCCCCTGGTCGCCCTTGGGCCAGGTGGCCTTGACCTCTGAGACGGGGAGGGGGGGGGGGGAGGAGGGCCGAGCAGGAGTCACTCTGTGATTTTGGAGAGGACACTTCACGTGCCTCCACCAGTTCCGGCAACGGCCCGACCTCAGCTGTGCGAGGAGCCGTGAGCACCCCAACCCGGTCCTTTCGAATCTCGGCTGCCTCTGCGGGCGGTGCTTCTCGTTCGGAGCATCGGGGGGTGGGGGCCGGGGGACCCTGGTCACGGCCGTGGGGGTCACAGCTGGGTGCAGCGCGTCCCTTATTCTGAAGCAGCTCTCACTCCGGTTCTCGTGTTTCAGGGGCGGAATTCCCCAACGTGCGGGGCCGTTCCTGGTCAGTGAGCCCCCCCATTCGGAAGCGCGTCCTGGCCCCCACGCAGAGCCACCAGCCGCGTCAGGAGGGGGCACGCGTGCACGGACGGGCCCTGTGACTTGGGGGGCTTCAGAAGCCCCCGCGGCCGCCCCCGGCCTGAAACCGAGGGCTCCTCCGGGCCCTGTCAGTTTGAGGGAGACGGGCAGTGGCAGCTCTGCTCCACTCGAATGCAATCACCGCTGACCAGGCCCTGGGCAGGCCAGCACCTGCCCGTCTCTGACGGACCGGCGTGGCAATTTCCCGGGGGCCGGTCCACTGGTCTGCGAGCGCCCTGTCTGCCGAGTTCAGCAAGCTGACTCCACGGGGGCCAAATGGGGGCACTTTCTGCTCCAGGTCTGTGGGGCGGGGGGGCGGGTAGGAGGGTCCCATGGGTTGTCCTCACGGCCTCGGAGACAGGGCATCGTGTGACCAGGTGTGACCCCAGGGATGGGGTCCCAGTGCAGGCAGGACAGCTGTGGGGTTCACAGGGCCCCCCGTCCCAGGGGGAGCCGGGCAGGTGCCTGTGGTTCACGGTGTCGTCCTTGACACCCGGGACGGAAACTGGACGAGACGGGCAGTTCCCACGACGGTCCTGAGTGGACAGTAACAAACATGCATCAGTATCTGAACACACTTTGCAATGATTCTCTTGGTGAAGGAAAGACGCCCGAAGAATATGGACAATCACATGGGTCAGGGCCCTGCCTTCTCCCTGGAGGCTTTGGTGAGCAAGGTGTGGGCTCTCGCGCCAGAAACGGAAGCTGTGAGTGAGGGACATTGCAACACTTCTAGGCTGACAAAGGACAGGTGTCGGCTGCAAACGATGAGGAGACTGAGAACGAAAGGGTTAACTGACTCACCTGAGGGCACAGGAGGAGGAGGAGGAGGAGCGGGTGGGCAGGGGACCACGTGCCCAGGAGTCGCAGCTGGACAGAGCCAGCTTGCCGGCCCTTTGCTGCAAGAAGAACGGACGTCCCCAGGCTCAGCCGGGGTGCCGACCTGCTGTGTGCGTGGCACCCCGCTTGCTCCCTGGGGGACACGGGGACCGGCCGGTGCCGCTGGCTGGGCTGGGGGTACCACAGTCCTTTGTCTCGCACCTGGACATCTCGTGCCTTCGTCATGCCCAGGGACGGCGAAGGGGCACACGGGGGCAACCAGCGTGAAGATCAGATCCCGCCTGACAACATGTTCGTTGGCTCCGCAGCGACTTGGGGGAAGGGACAGGGAGGCAAGGTGTCGCCTCTGAAAGAGCTGAGGCCGCAGGTTTGCCTGGGTGCACAGGCAGACACGGCAGCTCCCAGCGGGGTTCTAATGAGGAAGAACATATGAGACTATTATTAATGTTTGGTTACCATCTGTGAGGAGGCGCAGAAACATCATCTGATCGCTTTCACAGGGATAATAACACGTGGTTTTGAGGGAAAGCACTTCTGTTCTGTGTGAGGGGATTTTCGTCTGGAATTTGTAATGTGGAAATACAAACACACACTCATATCCAAAGCCAGGCTCTCTGTGTCGCTCAAGTATCTGCACCACAAATAGATTTTTCTAGGATACTACAGCTCCTATAGTTTTTATTTATTTTTTTTGTAATCATAATGTACTAAATACATACATATCTAAGGACTCTATTTCATTAATGTGAAGGATTGGAGATTTGTTTTAAAAGTTTTTATTTTTAATAACGTGAGTCACACTCTCAAAAACCCTCTGACTCAGACGGCAGGGGAGTGACAGTCTGTCCAGGTCGCCGCAGCCGGAAACTCAATCTGGGGCGGGAGTCCTGGACCCCGGGACCCCGGGGGCTTCCCCAGGAAGAAGCCGGCGGGAGGGCGCAGACTCCCTGCCCCCTGGGGCTCACTGGGCAAGGGCCCCCCTCCAGACCCGGTGGGGGGGTTCAGGGCCATCTGGCCACGTCAGCCCCCCTCGTCCCGTCCTTGGAAGCTGGGGCGAATGAAAGGCTTAGAAAGGGGCCACGAGTTTGTTAACAGAAAATCGTGGTAACTGAGCTTTTCCCCCCCAAAACATTGGTTCCTGTTTGAAGTTCTTCTGAAGGCTGGCTGAGCACCAACACAGCTTTCCTTAAGCCCATCGCTTGCTGTCCCTGACGTCACGGCTGGAGCGTCAGCGCACTTACTTGTTGGAGAAGCGAACCGCACTTGCAGGTCGATGCGGTTGTCGGCAGTCTGGGAGACAGGTCCAAGCTGGCCGTGGGACGCGAGCCCCGTGCACGCCTCACAGGTGGCCGCGGACCAGCCCTGGGTCCTGCTGGGACCGCGGTCTGAGTGCAGTGCGGTCACTCCACCCCCGGCCGCAGCTCACCTGGGGAGCAGGTGCCGCTGGCTCTGCCCTCGGGACTCGGGCCGGGGACGAACGGTGGACGCCCGCCTCTCGTGGTGCCTCCCGTCACACTCTGCAGGAGCCCGGGGCCAAGTCTCTCGCTGCTCTGTGGTCCTCAAGCCCCCCTCCCGCGTCCGGGAGGGGCCGTCCCCTCCGCTCCAAGCCCGAGGAGGCCCTTCTCCCCCCGCCCGTCCGGCAGCTGGTTTTCAGGGAGACCTCGCTCTTGCTCTCGAGAGTGTGCAAGCTCTCCCCCCCGCCCCCCAGAGATCAGCCGGTTTTTCGATTGGGATGTTGGCTTTGAAGCAGTTGGTTTTGCTCCGTTTGCTTCTCCGGCGGGCGAACAGCTCTCTGGAAGCTGTGAGCTGCGAGATCCTGCCAGGCCCACGCGAGTCTGTCGCTCCCGCGACGCTCACGTGGCCGAGGCGCGGTCCCTCGGTGACGGGGCCGTCACTACCTGTCCCCCCCTTCCCACTTTGCCCGCACGAACTAGCCAATGACGTCGTCCTAACATCTGCACCCAAGTCTCTGCCGGGAGGCAGGGGATTTACTAGCGGCGGTTTAATTTCCACTGGAGTCCCGATCAGTGCGGGGGAGGGCGTGGGTGTCTGAAGGGACGCGTGCGGGTCACCCGGGGCACACGGAGCGCCGCCGTGCGGGGCACAGGCGTGTGGCCGGTGTCAGCGGTGGCTGCAGTCTCCTGCTAGTTCCTGGGCCCTGGGCCTGGGCGACTGTCCGAGCCCGGCTGTCTCATCCGAGAATGGGGCCGCGACAGGCCGGGAGATTGTGTGACGCTGCGTCACCACCGCTGGACAGGCGCTGGCGCTCTGTTCCCGCTGCTACCGGCGCAGAGCCAGGGGGGCTGAACTGTCTCTGCTCCTTCGCGTCTGCGCCCCGCCCACGGCACGCCCCGCCCACGGCACGCCCCGCCCACAGCACTCCCCGCCCATGGTGCGCCCCACCCACAGCACGCCCCACCCATGGCGCGCCCCGCCCATGGTACACCCTGCCCACAGCACGCCCCGCCCATGGCACGCCCCGCCGACAGCACGCCCCACCCATGGCGCGCCCCACCCATGGTACACCCTGCCCACAGCACGCCCCACCCATGGCATGCCCCGCCCTCTACATGCCCCGCCCACGGTACACCCCGCCCACGGTACACCCCGCCCATTGCGCGCCCCGCCCACGGCGCGCCCCGCCCCTGTTACGCCCCGCCTAGGCCTGGAGTGTGGAGCCTCTGCAAGCCCACTGCCCCTAGGGCCACGAATCCAGACGAGGTGAACTCGCTCCCCTCCCGCGCACACACTCCGACCTTCCTCCCCCTTCTCCTCCCGTTCGTGCACTCCTGGCCTCTGTCTCCGCTCCAGACTGACCCGGCACCCGGCTGTCCCACGAGAGCCCCGGGCGTTCTGTGGTCCCGCGGGGAGTGGGAGGAGCTCGCGCTCTTACCTGCCGCGGTCTGCCTGTCGTCTGCCTCCTCTGGAGCGCGGCGTTGCCGGGGAACGCGGTCCGCGTGTGTTGACGCCAGGACGCGCGGCGGGCGCGGTGTGAGGCTGCGGCCCGCGGCCGGACTCGGGGCCTCCCCGGGTCTCTGCTCCCGTCTGAGGTCTGGGAGTAGCCGTTTCTGCGGGGAGCACCAGTTTCCCGGCTGGTGACCAGAGAACGGCGACATTCCCCGAGCTCCGGAGTGGGGTCACGGGGGGAGAACAGCAACCAACACCGCGGACACTGGAACATGTGTAGGTGTGAGCCGTCGCCATGAGAGCCACTCAAACCCCAGCAGCATGAACTAATTTCTGGTAAAAACAGGGTGCGACGTGGGGGCTTTTGCTGTTTGCTTTCAACTAAACAATCTGTAACTCTGTATGAATGATTCCCTCAAATTATTTTTAATTACTTTTAGCGTATAACGTTAATTTTTAGAATGCAACATCGGTGCACAGGAGGACGATTATTTCTAAAGACAACCGCGGGGAACGGTGGGCGTGGGCGAGGAGGGCTGTGCAGAAACTGGAGCCTCTGCGGGCACCCCTGGGTGGGGGTGCTCCCTGTGCAGCTGCTGTGGAAGCCGGCGTGGCGGTGGCTCCTGAGCGCGTGGAGAACGGGGCTCACGCATGCGTGACCCAACGGTCCCGCTTCTGGGCACACACCCGGGGGAGCTGACCGCAGGGCCTGGGGGACATGTCTGTGCACCGTGTTCGCGGCAGCGGCAGGGGGAGCCGCCCAGGGGGCCCGGGACAGGTGGTGGAGACGCAGGTGCAGCGCACACCCACAGCGGGTCCTGCTCGGCCCGACACGGGCTGCAGCACGGTGACCCGGAGGACACTGTGCTCAGCGGAGTCACCAGACCGATTCCACTGACAGGAGGTCCCTCCAGTGGTCAGGTGCACGGGGCGGAAAGGGCAGCAGAGGCCTCCAGGCACTCAGGGGAGCGGGTGGCAGGCGCTCACGGTGGGTTCGGTGTCTTGGGTCTCTGAGGGAGAGGGCTGCCAGAGGTGCCTGCTCAGCAGCATCAGCCCCACCGTGCCATCCGCTTGGATGGAAGTGGTCAAGATGGTCAGTTTTATGGCATGAGAAGTTTGCCACGGTTTTGTTTGAAAAGCCAAACGGGTATTTGTCTATTGTAAAGCTATACGTATGAAATCGACTGGCACCGTCCTCACAGGGGTCCGACAGGCCTGCCCATCATCCCAGGGGGTTCTCCCGCTGCACATGGACTTGAGTTCCTGCCTCTGTGAACGGGGCGGGGTCCACACAGCCACCTCAACAGTCCTGCTCCGAGGTTTCAGAGAGATGCGGCCCCCTCGGCTCAGGGGGCTGCCGGCATTTGGAGCAAGGCCCACCTCCCAGCAGCTTCAGACCTGAACCCTTTCTCAGGAGTGACCCTCCAGCTGCAGCGCATCGATGTCCCCCGCCCCGCCCCCCCTTCTCACAGAGCCCCCCTCCCGCTGAGTGAGGGCCCGCCCTAAATGCCTTGTGGAACGCCATGGCCTGTACAAGACCCGTTTCCAGTCAGGTCGCGTTCTGATCTCCTGGGGTTCATCACGGGAGTTCGGGGAGCACGAGGGGACCTCGGGCGTCTGGAGTGGAGATCGGGTGCCTGCTGGCGTAAGGGGGTTTCCCCAGACGGGCGGGGTGCGCTCTCTGGGCACGCCCCGTGCGAGTTCCTCTCAGGACGCGAGTGGTTTGAAGGGGAAACGTGACGTGGCTGAGGCCTCCCCTCCGCACACACCCGGGGTTACCGTGGAAAAGCGGGGAGCTGAGCGTCTCTCCCGGAAGGTGGAGGTGGGTGTGACTGTTTCCATCCTGTGCACGGCATGCTCTGTGCTTTGTATTTTTCCTCCAGAAAAGCCAATATGTCTTTATTGTCTGTGTCCAGACTGTTTTCTTAGAAATTGATCTCAAATAGAATATGCACCAAACAAACAAACAGACGGAAAACCCACCTGAAAACGATGAGAGGACAGAAAGCGAAAGAAGACAGAACGAGCCCAGTGGGAGTGCAGCTCCACAGCGTGGGCCAGGCAGGCGTGGGGCGCCGTGTCCCCCGGGGTCCGGCCCCCCCCGGCAGCTCTGCAGCTCAGGCCGGGGATCGTGGCTGTGGCAGAACTCTGTGTGAGCGGCACACATGCGTTCAGACTTACCCTGCCGAGCACTGCTTTAGGATAAGACTTGAAGGATGGCCGTCAAGGAAAAGGCGAGCTCTCTCCAACCCCACAGTGCAGCTCTCGGTGGAATGCGCTGGGCGGAGGGCCTTTGCTTTCCAGACACACCTTCACATGTGTCCCTGTCCCTCCGGGCACGGGCCCCTTCTGAGTGTCACGGGCACGATTTCGTGGGTCGGGCAGCCGTGAACCGGGCGACTCCAAGCAGACAGCTTTCTGCCGGCGTGTCGGAGGGGAGCTCCCAGAGCCCGCCGTCCCTGTGGACGAGACACCGAATGTGCCTTTGAAAGAGTGAGGGCGTTCACCCAGTCAGCCGGTCCTACCGACACATTCCGGAGGAAGACAAGCCAGTGTGGCCAGTTCCACGGCGCCCGACTCTTTCCTAAATGTCACCCAAGTGAGAAGGAGTCGATTTAACCAGGTTCCGAGTCCTCAAGGGTTTTTATCTCTCTGGGTCTTTCCTCCTCACCGCCTCCTCCATTGCTCCGATCACAGACCGGATGCTTGGAGGAGATTAAAGCCGTGTTTAAGATTAGGCTGCCTCTTTTTAAAGCAAAGCAGAATCTGGTTAGAATAACGCATGAGCGATATTGAAGAGCTTTGGAAACTAGATGTAAATATATGCTTTCAATAAATGAGTGAATTCGATACCACGAAAGTATATTGAATTTATTGTTCGCAGATACTGAGGCGCAGAGTGTACCCGTAAAAACTGTCCCAGTGTCTTGTGGGTTTAAGATAAACTAGTTCTGTTCATTACTGTTCAATTTAAGAATATTGAATTCTTACGGGTTTTCCGAAAAACATTTCAAATGTAAGTGTTTCCATATTTACCTAAAGAGAGTCATCAGAATAATGTGGAAATTAATTTCGTCTCTCCGTTGACTCATTAAGAGAGTCATTTTCTTCAAACCAAGTGTATGTATTGATTCTAACTTTAAGTCGAGCAGCTCACACCAGGTGACGTATTAGGAGCCGTGTTCTCCGCTGCGCTTTGCACGAACTCGTTCAGGCAGCGTTTCTGTGTCCGCCCTGCCCGGCAGAGTGGCACTCACTGTGCCTTGAGGGAGCTCTCCCAGGCTTTGAGTAGCTGTCAGTAACGTGGGCACATCCGTCTCTCCCAGGTAGTACCTTTCACACCGTCACCTCACACCCTGGAGGGCGCGCTTCCTGGGTCGTGTCGCCGGTGAGCTGTCAGAGAGACCACCCGTTGCATCCCCCGATTTGCGTCTGCGCGGAGCCTGGAGCAGATGTCGGGGGCGGGGCACGGGGCGCGTCCTTGGCCGGCGGCGGCCCGGTTCTCTGCACCGAGTTCCGTGGCACTTCCCACCCACCCCTGCATTTTATCTTCATTTAAAGTTAACCGGAGCTGGTAACAGACAGGAATGCAGACGCCAGGGGCTCTGAGCAGCTTTAACTGGCTAGAAGCTTCCCCGTGCAATGGGGTGGGGGCATGGGGGGGTGGCTTCCCGTTCTGCCCCGTGCGTTCGCCCGGGGCGCCAGCCACGGGAGGCGTCTGGTTTCCAGATGTGACTCCGGATCCGTGGCAGGCTCCAGTGGGAAGTGGAGGGGAGGGCGACACATTGTAGCAAAACGTCTGTGTTTCCCAAGGCTGCACACGCATCAGCAGGCGGAAGTCCGTCAACCACAGAATCAGCGCGGAACAGCGGGAGGGAAGATATTTCAGGAAATGTACCGGAACGTCCCACGCAGAAGGGGAGGTCTGCGGGCGCCCTTCCTCTTTGGTTGCTGAGCCCGCCCTCTCTGCTCCCTGGGGGAGGGGAGGGCAGGGCAGCGACTGGAAGCGGAGGCTGCAGCATCAGGTGGACTGAGTTTGCGACCCTCCCCCCTCCTCCCAGCCTCGCTCTCCTCCGCTTCCTGACCCACAGGGTGAGGACAGGGGTGCCCACGGCACAGGGCCGTCCTGAGGGTTGAATACGAGTCCGTTCCAGATCCCGAGCCTCCCGCCTGCCCCGCAGCCGCAGCCGGGGCACAGTTCTGGGCACGGCTGTGGCCAAAGTTGTTGTCGCCCCCTGCTGGTCGCGGGTTTGTTCCTCAGGGACTGCCCCCCCCCCGCCCTCCCCCCCAAAGCCCCCCCAGCCTGACCATGGGGCTCCTTTAAAGCGAGAACAGTTAGTGACCCTCCAATGCCGGGCAAGTGGCGAGGATCCTGTACTTGGGGGGTTTTCAGTGTTATAAGCAGATTCTAATCGCCAGCCTGCGGCTGATCGTGCTGATGGCCAGAAGCACTCGGTGATCTGGGGCAGGAGGGGGGGGTACAGGACAGGCTGTTAGAAAGACGCTGGCTCAGCCGTCAAGCCGGCAGGAGACGGGGACAAGGATGGGCCGGAATGCGAGCCTGTCCAGGCGTCTCCCTGCCGACTTCGCTCCCAGTGGCCCTGTGTCGCTCTGGGGTTGAGTTTTCAGGGCAGAACGGGAGTGGGCCGGCCTGGGTGAGCCCCTGCCGGTGGGCCAGCCGGGGGCGCTGTCTGTCGCCAGTGGTGTGTGTGCTGACGGCCCTGTGGGCCCACCTGTGCCACCCACGGGTGCCCATGGGCACTGCCGACGCTGGGGCTCCCTCCGCACCCGCTCTGGGACCCGGGGCGGGGCGGGACCTGGAAGTATGTGCCTGTGCACGTTTGACTTTCAGTTACTGAGAATTACAAAGTAACGGTGTAACTTGACAGTCACACCCCCCAGGTTTCCGGTGCTCAGCAGGCCCCGCAGTGCAGGCAACAGCGGGCGCGGCAGACGTGAGGAGGAGCCTCCACTCCTGCTGTGCGTGTGCACTCACCTGTCCATGTGTGTTGTCTGCGTGTGCTGTGTGCGTGCACAGGTGTGTCTGTGTGTCCATCTGTGTGAGCACGAAGAGCTGCGAGGCTGCCAGAATCGGGCGTCTCGTCTCTTGTGTCAAATCCACGCGGAGGCAGGACCCGAGTGACCTGTCCCTGCCCTGAGAGCCTGGACTTCAGGGGTCGGGGTGCCAACGGGACTGGAGCGCGGGGTCGGGGAGGCAGACTGGTGAACAAGCACCTCCCCCTCCCGGTGGCAGCCATGGTGGCGAGTGGGGAGCTGCCACCAGGGGCCGCCGCCCCACCCAGTCCACCCCCTGCTTTGGTGACAGTCCCCATCACCTCGTGTTTTTACCGATCGGTGAAGGCTGGTCAGTGAGGGAGCCAGGGCTGTGGGCGGCAGCGTGTCCGAGCCACCAGGCCCTCCCAAGTCCACCTCCTCAGCGACGTTGGAACCCTCCCCTCCCTGCTTCCCCACGCGCTCCCTTCTGGGCGCTCGGACGACTGTTACAGTGAGAGAGAGCATCTTAGAAAGTACGATTGGCTGAAGACCGTTCGTCTCTTTGGCGGTAACTTACCTTACGGAGGGCGGTGGAGGGCTCCGTGGGGTCACTGTGTTGGTTAGGGTCGCCGGGGTGGCAGTGAGCGGGGTGGGCAGAGGTCCGGCTCACCACGCACAGGGGCCGTTCACACGCAGGGGGGCGGAGGAAGGGCAGTGATTCCAGGTGACCCGATGCACCGCCCTCGGGGTCTCTCAGCCGATCCGCTCAGACGCCAGAGGAGAGCCTGCGTTTCCTGCCCGCCCGCCTGTGGGGAAGCCACGAGGGCGCCGCTCAGTCCCACGTGGTCGCCGCATGTGTGGGTGTGCTACCAACTGCCTCGTGCATTTACTTACGAGAAACTTCCAGATTCCGTGTCCCTCCAGCCGCCGGGCCTCTAGAGTGAGTGCTGGCGACGGTGCCCCTCTCTGTGCTCACATGGGCTCTGCCGGGGAGCATGCTCCCGCTCTGCCTCAGTTTACTTAGCTGTGAAACGGGGAGACGGGAAGAGGGCCTCAGGTACAGGCGTGTGCAGATCCGTGGGGCGACGTGTGCACGGCCGTTGGTGCAGAGCCACGAACCGCACGTGTGACATCACTATGGTGCCGGCCGGACGGGCGGGGCAGGACCGTCACCAGGACTGACCGCTGTCAGTGCCTTCCCGTCGGTGCTGTCGGCTGTGAGCGTCCCCCTGTCTGTCCGGGTGCGACCACCCTTCCGCCTGCGTGCCCCGTGTGCCTGCCCTGCTCGGGTCCATCCCCTTCGCGTCCAAGGTACACGCCGTCCCGTCTGTCTTTGCACAGAGGCACCCGCTGGGCAGCGTTCACGGGCAGGTGAGGCGCGGCGCGGCCCTCTGCCCACCAGTTAACAGTGTGCACGTCCCTTTCCTGGAGTGTAGGAGTGTCATCATTATGAAGACGAACGCCTTTTGGAGTTCTAAGTGATGCGCTGCGAGGGCCCACTGTCGTCGTTTATGATAACAGCAGCACTGTGGCGGCGTTAATGATGACCGTTTAAAGAAGAAGTTGGAGCCGAGTGTGCACGCTGCACCCAGGCACGGGAGGGTGGGGGGTGGGTTGACAAAACCCTCTCGGCGCGAGGAAAGGGGTCTCCTCTCTCGGGCCCTCCCTCCAGCCGCCAAAGGACAGTGGCCAGTGTCCCCGTCCGTCCCCGGGGTGGCCAGCCCACAGAGGGTGACTTTGGGCCATTTGTTGAGACGTTGAAGTGGGTTTACTGAGCTGAAAGCTGTTCCGTTGTCACTTCTGGGCTGAACAAACTGTGTTTAAATGCTAATCCACTCGAGTTGCTAATCCCTTTCGGATGCGCCCTCGTCTGCAACAAGTGGGGGTGCCGGGGCGGGGGGGGGGGTTGAGAAAACTGTGGGTGCACGGAACGGAGCACAGCGGGCGGCGGAGCACCGCTCCGGTGCAGAGCACACCAGACATCCCTGGGGACGGCGGGGCAGCCCCGCCTTCAAACCAGAGACTTACCGCAGGAGACAAAGGCTTGGCACGTAATCCCACACGTCTCATTAGTGACTAATCCCGGCCCCTCGTTAATAACCACTCGAAGAAATTAGAGTCTGTTATCACGACTCTCCAAACCTCGCTTCCATTATGCTCCACTGGCCACTTGACCTTCTCCTCCCAGTTCAAAGCTTTCCGCTGGCACGAACATAATTTTTTCTTTTCATTTGGGGCTTCTGCCTTTTGCTTTATTATTTCATTGACGTTCCCCTGTTTTAAAGGATGTTTCCACAAGAAATCCTTGGACTCTGTTGGGACAGCGGCATCCGTTCCTCTGGCTTGCAAACTTCCCCGTTTCCTCAATGCTGTTTTCTTCCTTCTCCTGTAAACACACATGTGGCTGAAGGCTTTCCATGCCTGCACTTCCCCGAGAACCACGTGCCACTAGGAAGCCACGTGCAGCCTCGGCTCCGCTGTGCGGGCCCCGTGAGTGTCTCCCTAAACCGGGTGAGTGGGGGGTCAGGAACGGTGGGGAGCTCACAGGGGCTGGGGTGGGTGTCATCTTACGCAGTTGTCAAAATGGGGTCACAAAGGACCTCACTTTTTTAAAAGATTTTATTTATTTGTTTTTAGAGAGGGAAGGGAGGGAGAAAGAGAGAGAGAGAGAGAGAAACATCAATGTGCGGTTGCTGGGGGCCGTGGCCTGCAACCCAGGCATGTGGTCTGACTGGGAATTGAACCTGCGATGCTTTGGTTCCCAGCCCGAGCTCAATCCACTGAGCCACGCCAGCCAGGGTGGGACCTCCCTTTTAAACCTTTGTTTGGTTCAAAACTGTTACAACCCAACCCTCCCGCTGAAAACCAGATGCTCCCCGACTGGGGGAAAAGCTGGTGCCAACCATGGGCTGCTCAGGAGAAGCTGACGGGGCCGCAGGGAAGCAGGACTCGGGCAGCACTGACCCCCGACCTCTCGGGCCGAGGCCACGAGCGCCGTGCGGAGAGCGAGGGCCCGTGGCCACGGAGTGCGTGCGAGGGGCCCCGTGTGTGCGAGGCTGCGGACGGGCAGACACACACTCGTAAACTAATTTAGAAACGAGCCGCACCACGCCCTTCCTGCTTGTTCACGTCCAGGCCACCCTCGGGCGTTTGGGGTTAGAATATTGGGGACTAGGTTCCCCAAATCTGCAGCTGGAATGCTTTTCCGAGGTGACTCAGAAGCAGTCGAAAGTTCGCAAACCACTGGCCTCCAAGATACTAAGGAAGGAGGCGTGTCCAGTGTGGACGGACAGACAGACAGACAGAGGCACAGAGACGCAGGCAGCTCCCCTGAGGTCACACAGCCCACGGGTCGGACCAGCTGGTCTCCCGGCCCCGATGTGGGACCGTCCCCATCACGCGGTGCGGGGCCCTGAGGGCCCCCCGCTCGGTGGGACTGTGGGACCTGGAGCCAGCCTACTTCCACTCTGAGTCCTGGGTGCCGTCTCCCCATGGGGGGCACCTCTGGCTGTGGGGCACACCGGGTGCCATGTCAGGTGGGCATGCAGGCGGGGCTCGGGGGGCAGTGGGTGTCAGAGACAAGCCGGGGTGGGGGGAGACGGGAGGATGGTGGGTGTGGGGAACAGACGGAGACAAGGTGGGGAGACCCACGTCTCCACCAAACGGCAGAAAGAAGAAACAGCAATCTTTCGATTTTATTGCATTTTCTACATTTTAGGTTTTAATGTTATATTTTTTTATTTCAGAAATCGTTTTTAAATTTGTAGAGAAGCGGGTCTACAGGAGGTAATAATTCACGGGTGGAGGCCTACTGAGGCCATTATTAAACGGAGATTTAAGTGAAATAGGGCACCATCCAGACGGGCAGGTTTAAAGTGGAAGAGAAACCGCAAACGTTCCGAGTCCTACTGTTATTAAAACAGGTGATACACTCAGAACATTAGTCCCACGTTCATTTCAGTTTTTACAGAAAAGTTTTCCAGGAAAAGCTTCTGTAAGTCAACAGCGATAGACGTGAGGCAACAGTTGTAGGAAGATCATACAGCTCTGATTCCTGTTACAACCCGTGTCTTTGTGAGAACCTGGTTATCTGGCACCCGTCAGTCTCAACGTGGCGTTTTTTCGCTGACTGCGTGTGGAATGTTCCTGTACACTGCAGTCACTTTCGTGGTCTTACGAGCTCGCACACCTGTGATTTAGACACAAAGGAAAAAGAGGTCGTTCCTGGGAAGCAAGCTGGGTCTACAGCTCCTTGAATTGAACCGATTGGATCCATTGAATCCATTAAAATACCTGAACAGCCTTCGCCAGCCCCGCTGAGAAGAGTCTGAGGCACCTGCCCACTCTCCCCCACCTTCCAGTCTGCCCCTCCCCCTTGCACCCGGGTGGCCCTGGTTACGGCCAGTCTCCGAGGGAGGAGCCGCCCAGGCAGGGCCCCACCCCGCAGGGTCCCCGGCTCCTCCGGCCACAGCAGGCCAGCCCTGACCTTCAGCATTGCTGGGGACAGGCCTGTCCGTGGGGTGCGTCCTGCCCCAAGACAACGGTGTCTCTTCCCACCCACGCTTCCGTCAGGTGACGCAGCATCGACAAGGTCGTAAACACGGCGGGGGGCAGGGGCAGGGCGGGGGGGGCTTCACGACAGGAGCAGACGGGACCGTCTCCAGCTCCGACCCACCGAACAGCAGGGGCAGGAGGACGACGCCTGTGTGGACGGGAAGCGTTGGTGGAGCGACCGGCTCACGGGGGAGTCGCATGTGGTGCAGGGTCCGTGGGGCTGCTCCCTGGGCCCCCACCTGGTGCCCGATGTCTGCCTCGTGAAAGCACACGTGTGTGCCGTGGAGGTCCGGCTACCTGGCCCACACCTTCCCGCGCAGGTGGGGCAGTCGGTGACAACTCGGCTCACCGGCTCGAGGCTCAGGGGTGCTGATGGCTCCTGTATCGGCCGGCCAAAAAGTCTGGAAGGTTTTTCTGTAAACAAAAAGACGCATTTGTCCTTTCACCAATAACTCAATGGACTTGGATATCTGGAGTGTGTCGGCGACCTCCCACGTGGTAGAACGTGGATTGTTCTCAATTAATGTCTCACTTTGTTCACTACCAACTTCACCTGGTTTGCCCACCTGCCCACCTGACGGTGGAGCACTGTCCGGCGGGAGATCTCCAGCATGAAACTCTGTAAAACCACCTCTGACACGTTTGACCAGCCACAGCACCTTCTCCACACACAGCACACACCTGTTTTGTGTATGTTCCAGCTGTGTTTTCACTTTCTGTAAATAATAAAGCCTAATACACCACTAAGATTGCTTATTTTCTTCCATCTCCATATTAAAATGGCTACACAAAATTCACCAATTTTTCTATATTTTTTTAAATGCACGCTGATGCGACAGCTGTCACAACATAATCTAACAATTGTTTGGAGTGAAGTTAAAGATAGCCAAGTGCTGCTAGCGCCGTCATTCATACCGAAAAAAACAACACCAAACCAACATTTAGGTCAACACAACATCTTTTAGCTCATTTGTGCTAAAACAGACATCTGGGAGGTTTTGTTTTGGTTCCTGGCTCCGACCTCCCCTGAGCACAGACTCTCACCGGCACGACCCGAGGGAAGGCTGTTCACGAGGAGCTGAGCACAGAGCCCCCAGGTGCCCACGGGGGCTGGAGTCCGGAGCTCCTCTCCTTGCGGCCACGCGTGCAAGGCCGTGCCCCGGTGACAGAGTTCTTCGCCTGGAGTCCTCGGGTCACGTGGGGCCTGGGTGGTGCGCCCTGCAGGGGCTGCACACCACGGCCGGGGTGGAGGGTGAGTGGTCTGTGCACTCCACGCGGGCACCCTGGCGGGGACAGGCAGCCACCCAGGCCCCCCGGAGCCGTCTCTGCTGGAGACCAACCCCCGTGGCTCTCGGGGGGCTCGGAGCCACGGCCACGGGAGAACGGAGGGCCCCGCGGCTCCCAGGCAGCCGGAGGGAGCAGCTGGGGGTGCGGAGGCCGTGCTGTTGGGCGGCCGCTGTCGCCTCCGGGTCTTCGAGGACTGGGAGGACGGGGGTCGCCGTGGCGTGCGTTAGTCCTGGATTCCAGCACAGGGGAAGCTGAGAAGGTTAGAGACCCGCCCCGGGGGGTCCAGAAATGCACCTCCAGGTCTGCCCCGAGGGGCCCTGTCAACCAAGTGCCCCGGACGCTCCTCGGGGGGTGACCATGCACGGGCGGGCGCTGAGGGCCCGGGAGGAAGGCACGAGGTGCGTTGGGACCGAATGAGTCTCTCCAACAGCTGTGTGGGGTCACTAGGGGTCACTTAGGAGTGTCAGCTGCTCACCGTCCCAGGAGACCCCGGTGTTCCTCCCCAGCGGCGAATCCTGACAGCGTGGCCCGACCGACGGAGGCTCAGGGTCCGCCTCCTGCCAGCCCCCTCCCTCCATCACTGCGGAAGCTCCTCCTCCCCCCGAGTCCTCGCACCCTGCAGGCTGCACGGGACGCACCGATGCTTGTCAGCCAGCATACATGTATGTGGGTTTTTCTGCGTGCAGACATCCGTGCTGGAAAGAACACGGTAACAGAAACACCAGCCTGGGTGCCGCGTGCCACCAGCCAGCGCCTTCCTGCCGGTCTTCCCAGCCACAAGCCCCCGAGTATTGTTCCATGGTCCCCGGCGTGTGCCCGCGGTCCATTCTGAAGTCTCCAGACAGAGGTTGGTGCCGCAGACCAGCGAGTGGGGTTTGCTGTGTCGGCGGGAATGTCTCCATTTCTGTCCTAGAAGGATCATGGAGCCCGTGTCCCTGTCGGTGGCTCCTGCCTGTGACTGCGGGGAGAGTCTGAGGGGTGGGTGCAGCTGTCACCCGGGTGAGGCTGAGCCCCAGGAGACCACAGAGGGGCCCAAGGTGGACGGGTCAGTCCTGGGACGCCGGCCGTATCGGTGGCATTTCTCTGGACCTTGACGCCACCTCTGCCTGCCCAGAGGGGGTTTGGCCAGCCGTGGGGCCCCCTGTGAGGGGTCTGCAGCCTCGAGGGAGCCTCTGATATGGGAAGAGGCTCACCCCGGTCTGGGGAAGCAGCCAAGCAGCTGTGTCCATCATTGGTGCCCGCACTCTGTGTGTGGACACGAGCCCTCACAGCAAGCCGTGAGCCTTTCAGCCCCGTGAGGACCAGCGTCCCCGGAGGGCGGAGCCTTCCGCAGTTTTGTGAGCAGCTGTAGGGACACGTGACCAGCGGTGGATTTTTTTCCTGAACTTGGGGTTTGGGGCTGCCTGCAGGAGAACTCACCTTTCCAGAGGGGGCCGAGGTGAAGCTGGAGCTTAGTTAACATGTAAACAGTTTTCCCGTTGACAGGTTTAAAAATAAGCCAGCAGGCGATGGAGAGATGATGAAAATCACACCTTGTCCACATGACGGGGACCCCAGCCTGCCGCGAACCATCAGACACGGGTTTTGCGGTTTTGTGACGCTGGGCAAAAAGTCTTGATTTTAATTCGAGGCGTGATGCTCAGTGAGGGATGAAGGAGTCTAATTAGCATAAAGGTGTCGGCTCTTTGACTGCAGACTAGGTTATTCCACGTTTCAGTTGTATTCACGGGTGTTGAAGCTTTGCGAAGAGTGGAACCCTGCGCTGAGATCCGGAGGTTTGTTCGTTCCCAGCGTCAAGTAAGCAGGCTTCTCCCGCGGCCGACGGAAGGGCAGCAGCCACCACGGGGTCCTGGAGGTCGGTGAGCGGGGTCGCAGGCGTCTGCGGTCGGAACACGGAGCTCACAGGCGATTCCCACGTTGGGGCCACGTGGCTGCGTGACGCTGTGGTTTCCCGTTGTGCCGCCGGGTGGGACCCCGGCTCTCGCCTGCAAACAGCCTCGGGCACGTCATCCTCACGTCTGGGGGTCTGCGGTGCTCGGAGACCGCCCGCCCCGCCCACCCGTGCGAGGAGCTCACGGGGTCTTCCCGCTGCCCGTTTCTTCTTCCTCTGTCCCCGGTCGGTCTGACTTCCTCGTGGGAACGGTGTCTTGGTGTGTCGGGGTGTCAGCCAGTTTCCAGTTTTGCATCCGGCTGTTCGGCTGAGGCTCCCCACCCCCCACTTTCCCATCCTCCCCTCCGTTTCCACAGAAACCGGAGGGCACCACCCCGGCCCTGGTGCCCTTTGTTGCCCTGACTCTCCGTGTGGGGAGGCCCGGGACTCGGAGCGCGGGTACAGCTTTGGGTCAGTGGTTCCAGCCACGGACACGGATTCGCCTCGGCCGCGTCTCAGCCCGAGCGTCCGTGCATCCGAACGTGGCGTCCGTCCACCAAAACAGGGCGACGGTCGCGGGCAGATGCCTGCTTCTGTTTGTAAACAGGGACAGAAAGGACGTGGTTTATTACTTTTTAATGATTTTATTTTGTTAAGTGAGTCCGGAATAATTCAGAGTGGCTCAATTATTCAATTATATTTACTCGTTATAAATGGTGGGTGGGAACCCGTTTTAAACGGAGATTTTGAAGGTCGCAGGCTCAGCCTCACGGGCTGAGGAGGGTTCGCCGTCAGCACCGCAGCCAGGCCCCTGCCCCCGCACCCAGCACTCGAACCCCCTCCTGGTCTGCCATGTCCCCCTTGCTTTGTCCCTTAAATAGGGTGACCCCCTTTCCTTTGCTCGTCTGTCTGTCCCTAGGGTCTTCCCAGACTGGCGCCCCGCCCCCCCCCCCCAGGCTCCCCTGGAGGCCAGGCGGCCCATGCCCTCCCTCCCCGCCAGGGACGTGGGCGGAGATCTGGGGCCGGTGACGCCCAGGACGCGGCTCAGGACACACACCCAGAGCTCAGCCTGCAGGCTGTTCGGTGAATGGACCGTTTCCCGTGGCCGACTTGGTCTTTCGGGTTTCTCTCGGTTGCTGTACCCCCAGGGATACCAGAACTATGTGTAATCATCCCTAAAGGTCATGCGGAAAAGCGTAGACTTTGGCAAACGGGGAGAAACAGTCACCGGAACAACGGAGGAGTCCCCCACGTGGGGTCCCAGCTGATTGTGGACCAGCCCCAAATCGACGGACACTCAGAGCGGCCGCCCCGCCCGGTCGGACGGTGCCGGGGAGTCACCTCCACCGAGGGGAGGACGTCACAGCGGTTCACACCTGTCACGCGGTGGGTCGTCAGAACTGTTCCCAGCAGAAGCACGCACAGTGAGGGGTTTTCTGCCGGCGAGCCTCTGCAATACACGGCGTAAAGAGCGGACGGGCAGTTTCATCCGAAGCAGCAGACAACCTCTGTTCTCTGCTCTGGGGTGTTGTGTCCAAGTTACAGATGCTGTTGAAACATGGACTTCGTATATGTTTAAAAACGCACAGCTGTGAATTAGTTTTTCATCTCTTTGGACCGCACTCCAGCCACAGGGAAATAAAGTCTGAAACAGGAACTCGGACCCGAGGATGAGCGTGTCCCAGGGCAGTTCTGAGACGGCCGTTTTCACTGTAAATGCGCCGTCGGTGGTCCACCACCCGATCAGCGCGGCGGCGGCGGCATCGGGCGCTGTGTGAGCTGGTTGGTGGAAATCGCGCGAGACTTATTGGCGGGGAAGTGTCCAATAGCGGCCCCCAGCTCCCCTGATGGAGATGGACGTGGTTTTCTTCGAGAGTGGGAGAGATTCAATTAAACGTAACAGGAAGAAAAGGTTACTTTCCATTAAAATTTAAAAGGTTAACAGTAAGGACAAAAATGTCCCTGACACCATTTTTCAAAGCCTCACCTCATTTTCATCAGGCAGAAGAGGTGAGCCTGGCCCTCCCCCTCCCGCCCCAGGCAGATCTGGGGGCTCTCGTGGGCGACAGGAAAGGACACCTGGGAGCAGGTCATCACAGGTCAGACTCCGCAGAACGAGCGGGGGAGGGGGATGGGCGGGGTGGGGGGGGGCAGGCAGAGCTCACTTCTCCTGCGGTGCTTGGGTGCGAGGCTGTGTCCGAGCTCCGGGAGGCCAGCGCGGAGCAGCACCCAGAGGCCCTTCCCTCGTCTTTCCTCCAAGACGGCGGTGGCCAGACCCACGACGAGGTTACCGCTGCCTGTGTGGCCGTGTCTCCAATACACCGTTACGTTTTGATACTTGCATTTCAGACCAATTTGTTTCCTCTGCGTCCTTTGTAATTCAGTGTGTTTTAATCCATGCACCTGATGCTGTTCTGAGCAGTGCCCTGAGGAGAGGAAAATCCCCACACGCTGCTGCTTTGAAACAAAGTTTTCTGGTTTTGTTTTTGATTTTCTTTTTTCAATCTGGAGAAAGTCCTCCCTGGTCCAAAGCAGCGCGGATGGCAGTTCAGTGCGGGGGCATGCCTTTTGTTTTCCGTGGGAGAAAATATTGGAAATATTTATCTCCCAGCCGCAAAATTATTCCCGCAGTCGATGTTTCTTTACTTGAAAGCAGCCTTCACACGAGCACAATTATAGACACACTTTATCTTCCGGCACACTTAAAGGAGCTCAGAATGGTTTAAAATCGCGCACTGAAATTTATGGCGCCCACCACTCCGCGTACACAGGCTTGGAAAATAGCGTGGCGGCGCCGTGTAAATCACGCTCAATGTGGGTTTGAAAACCTGGATGCGACAGGCAAGTGCTAAGCCGCAAACAGCAGGCCTGGACTTGGAGAGTCTGCTGACTCAGGGTGCGATGACCGCGTGCAGCCGGTCCCCGGCTCCGCTGCCGCCCACTGCCGACCCGGCGGCCTCGGGGACGGTGGCCGGTCCCCACCCGCAGGCCTCCCCCTCTCGGGCCACCCGAGTGCCGCCGCGTCAGGACCCCACGGGCCTCTGGGGACGCGAATCCCGGGGTGAGAGGAAGGTGACCTGTGTGGTTCGTAAGGGGAAACTGGGGCCGGGAGGGACAGCCGCGTCGAGATCCTGAGAAAACTTCCTGAGAGGAAGGAGGAGGAGCCCCCGTGGCGCTGCCTGCCCGTGCTGCTGGAATTGTAGCCGTTGGAACCTGTCCGGTCGGTCGCAGCGTGCAAGCTCTTCCCTGGACCGCTGGGGAGGAGCTGGCGGCGGGTGTGGCAAACGGTGCGTGCTGTGCGGGGGAGAGGGTGAAGTCACCGCAGGGAGGGGAGATGGAGGGAGACAGGACGGCTGGTCCCCTGGGGGCTCCGCAGGGTCTCCGCTGGGACGGCGGGACCCTGACGCAGGTGACGCCTCACCCTGCACCCCCTTCCCAAAGGTTTGTCACAATCTGGAGAGATTTGGGGTGTCACAGCCGGGGTGGGGGGTGTTGCTGTCATCAGTGAGCAGGGCCAGGGATGAGGCTGAGGTCCCACAACGCCCAGAACCGTGTCCGCCACACAGAACAGCCCGCCCTGCGCCAGCCGGGCGAGGCTGGGAAACCCCTGGAGGCAGGCGGGCGATGGGCCAGCCCCACGTCCCCAGGCCCCCACCCCACCCCCACTGATGTCTGGTAACATGCCCTCGGCATCAGGAACCGCAAGCTGCTTGGGGCGCAGTGTCAGTCACCATCAGGTGGCCTGTCACACAGGATGCTCATTGGTTCCTCCCAGAGGTGACGTGTCTGCCCGAGGCCGGGCCCCCGGAAACAGGGAGGGGAGCACGAACAAACGGCCCCCTCAGACCTTGGTGACTGGGGACAGTGGGGGTTGAGCTGGGTGTTGGGCAGCAGCCCGTCGGTGGCCGGGCACTGCCAGGGTGCTGTCCCCTGGGGCCACGGGAGCGCCTCCTGCTGGAGCTCAGGCCCCCAGCACTGGGCGAGCACTCGGGGGACCTGCCCACCACTCCTGTCATCATTGGCTGCCCCTCAGCCCAGACTGGGGCAGAGTCCTGGGTGTTCGCAGGAGGCAGCCTGTGGTGTGACAAAGTCAGTGACAAGACAGATAGGCCCCGTCACGGAGCAGAGGGTGCGTCCCGGGCCTGAGCTCACCTGGGGGGCTGGACATCACACTGGAACCAGACCCCCCTTTTGCTCAGGAGGCTCCAGGCTCTGAGCCACCCCTGTGACCCAGAACCACAGGCCCGTGACGCCTGGCCGGGCGCCTGAGCCAGCTCCGCGTGACTTAGACAGGTGCCCTTTCAGCATTTGTGTCACGCTGCCCCTAGCTGCCCGACGGGCTGCGTGGACGCCAAGGAGGGAATGGCCTGTTTTCCTTTTCGCTGGGGCTCCGTGAGCTGGCCGGACCGTCCCTGACACCCCTGGGGACTGTTGTCACCGCTGCCCAGGTGCGATCCCTGGCTCGTCCTCGGGAGAGAAGGCACAGCTCGGTCCAGGGAGCCGTCAGGGTCTGCATGTTTGTGCGTGTTTACAGTGTGAGTCTCAGGGCGGCATCCCGTGAACACCCACCGCGAGCAGGTGGGGGCGTGGTTTCCAGGGAAACGGGGATGAGGGCTGAGGGGAGTGAGAGTTCAAGTGCTCCGCCCCCCAGTGCGTGGCCACCTGTGTCCACACCACAGGTCACAGCGGCCGAGATGAGCAGGCTCCGCCCCGACACTCGGGGCCGAAGGCTCCCCGGCAGGTCGGTGGGGTCGCTGAGGAGCTCATGTCTCCCCTTGGACCTTTGCTGCCACGGCCCCCGGGTTTTGTCGTCCCCGCCGGGGAGGCCACTTCGAACCCCGTTTGAGCAGCTGCGGACGGGTCACGAGTTCCCTGGACAGGTGTAGCAGGCACCGTGGTGAGATCCTGACAAGTCCTGGGCCAGGGGACGTCGGGCCGCTGAGATGCCCAGCGTCCACCCTTCCCTCCTCTGCTTGTCGGTCTGTGTCGGCCGCCAGGCACAGAGCCCGCCTGTCGGCATCAACCTCTCAGGCGGTGCCCCTCCCCCAGCAAAAAGAAAAACTACCTAAAAGACTCTCCAGTTTATTTTAAACCTCACGCTAGGTGAGAATATTGGAATGCGTGATTTCATGATAGTCGCAGCAAGGTACTGCCAGGCCCCAAGTCACCTTCCACCCACCTGTGTCGTCCTTCCAGGTGAGAGCGGACGCGGCCTGGCTTCGGTGCGCAGCGACCCCGTCCCAGGACTCGCTCCCCTGAGATTCGAGTCGCTCTGTGGGGTCAGCAGGGGGACAGGGCACCGGGGCGGCGTTCACACGCCTCGGCTGGTACCGAGTTTGCCGGGCATGACGTGCACCTCCTGGGCCCAAATTTTTGAGGAAAACATAAGGTTGCGTGTGATATACATGGGCAGTACCGGAAATACCTCGTGCCTGTTCTTTTGTTTCATAGTGATTTGTTACATGACATTTTTCTCTTTTTTAAAATATTTTATTTATTTATTTTTTTAGAGAGGAAAGGGAGGGAGATAGAGAGAGAGGGAGAGAGAAACATCAATGTGCAGTTGCTGGGGGTTATGGCCTGCAACCCAGCATGTACCCTGACTGGGAATCGAACCTGGGACACTTTGGTTCCCAGCCCGAGCTCAGTCCACTGAGCTACGCCAGCCAGGACATTTTTCATACCATGATATGTTTAAAAATAAATGCTAAAATTCCTTGGTAGGAGAAAAACAGGTATCTAAGTACAAATGAATAAAAATTGAATTAAAACATTAAAATGAAAGACTTTTTCCCTGCAAGTATGGGCCAATGACATGGGTGTGCATTACACACAGGAGGGAGCGTATTGTACACGAGAAAATACGGTATTTTATCAGCGTTTTACGGAGGAAAAGTTGCTGCTGTTAAAAACACAAAACGCTGCTGGGAACCTGTAAACCCCGCCAGCGCCGCCCCGGTCCGCACGGTGCGTGTGACTGTGTCACGGGTGAGGCGCGTGCACCAGGGGCGCTGCTTTCAGTGCGGTTTCGCGGGAGACGCGAGCTGGGGCATCGATGCGCGCGTTCAGCGCGGGGACCTGGTCCGAGTTCGCGCTCGTCCCTTCGTGGACTATGGGTTCCGGTCGGCGTCTGCCCAGAGCGACAGCCATCAGCCCGGACCTCTGTGGCGGTCTGCAGCCCACCCAGCCCGCGTGGGGTCTCGGACGTGGGGGGGCTCCTCACAGATCCCCTGACACGCCTGCTCTGAAGCCTCGGAGACGGAGCGGAGACGTTCATGGCGCAGCAGGTGCGCGCGCGGGGGGCGCGTGCGGGCGGAGGGATTCGTTCCACCGGGACGGACTTGGGTCCCACCCGCTGTGTCTTCGGGGCGCAGGGCTTGGATTCCGCAGCAGGTCCTGGTCAGCTCGGGGCGCTCGCTGCACCCGTCGGGTGCAGGGCAGCGGCCTCGGCTCTGGGAGGGACAAGGGGGCGGCAAGCCCTGACGTCACAGGCGGCCCGAGAGCCGCTCTGGGCCGAGGTCGTGGTTCCGGGCGCTGACTCCTTGGCCATTTGCGTTGTCCATGCAGATTTGCATCAGCCGCGGTTACGCTCACTTGTCAGTGGTCGGAGCCTGGCGCCTGTGACCGCTGTCTGTTAACTGCGGCTTTCTCGAGTGGATTCTGGCTCTGCGCTTGCGCACCTCGCAACGCGTGAAGCCGGTGCGGTATCAGCAGGTGGCGAGGGGCCTTGGGTAGTGATGCGGCGGCCTCGCCCTTCTCCACCGTGGTCTGTCCTCCGAGAAAGGTCACCCGCAGGCTCCGCCCCCCGGGCGCCCGGTGGCATCTTAAAGAGCATCTGGGCTGTGGCGTTGAGAGACAGTTACTGCAGAAATGCATAATATTCTCTACATTTCCCGTTTTCCATTTGGGAACCTGGTTTCTATTCCACGCACGACATTTCCTCTCTACTGTATATCATTAGGTGCTTGTGGTTTTCTGACAAGTTCTAATGAAATACCAACTTGTCAGTTTTTAGTTTCCTTTCTGGAGCTGTGGGTCTTAAACATCGTTATTTAATATGTCTAAGAATAACCCCTTTGGGTGTGGGCTGCATTCTCGCAGACACGGAACCATTCACACAGGAGGCAGCTTTATTTTTGAACATGCAATTCAATTCACATTGACATCACGCAGCTCAAAAAAAATGTATGTTCAGTCTCCTCCCGCTTAGAAGAACCACGGTCCCAGAATGCACTGCCTTCTGTTCTGCCTGACAACTGGACCCACAGACCCAGCTCCGGGTGCCACCCTTCCCGGCACCACCACCTGTCTGAAGTGGATGCATTCAGAAGGCACACCCACTCAGGTGCTGTCGCTATCCCCCTTAGAGGCTGTTTGCATGTCTCATCTGCAAGAGAGGCTCACGCAGAACTAAAGGATGTTCTGTTGTCACCGGCCCCCTCCCTTTGCGATAACACACAGCGTGAGCGTCCCGTAGGGCAGACCCTGTGAGCCGTGCAGGACGGCGAGCGTGGGGGGGACCCACAGTGCTCGAGGAGTCCCCGAGAAGGAGGCAGGGGCCCTCCCGCTGATTTGCCGTGGGGGGGGAGCTGTGTGGCCACATGCCCAGCCGTTCGCCAAGGGGCCTTCCGCAGTCTAGGAAGGGATATTCAGAGTTGTAACGCACGACAGTTTCTGCAATTCCGGAGCTGTGTTGCCGACGAACATCAAACACGGAAAAGCCTCACGGTGCCGGCCAGACCGGCTCGCTCACGGGGCTGCCGTGTTGGTTGTCGACTTCGTTCCCGGTGCAGGAGGGTCAGCGTGCAGCCGCCATCGACACGGTCAGGCCCAGTTAGCAGCCCGGCCCTCCCCATCCTGGCCACAACGCTCTGCACGCGGACCAGGACAACCGAAGGGCGAAGAAGACAGACAGGAGTCCGGCCTGCGTGCAGCTAGTCCACGGTGGGGGTGACTGGGCGGTGGTGACTGGACGTCAGCAGTGACCAACGAAGACCCCTGGGACTTCCGAAACCCTGCACAGGCAGGCCCTGGACTTTCTGGTCGGGTCGCACCCACAGGATCTCGGTTCCCCGGTGTGTCCCGCCTTCCCCAGTCCGACTCTGAGTTTGGCCAGGTTTCCGCTCACTTCGATTTGGCACCTTTCACTGAACTTTGGCCGTTGGCTCAGCGACAGGGATTCACACACGTGCACGGACCCCCTGCACGCCCGGCGCCGCGTGGGTGCCTCCCTCAGAGGGAACAGGAGGCTCCGAAGGTCGCCGTCTGTTCCCGCCCCACCCGGGACTGACCGAGGTCCCGGTGAAGGAGTAAAGGGGCGGGGGTGGGGGTGGGGCTCGTGCACAGCGCTCGTTCCCGAAGAAGCGTTAGGAACGGCATTGTGGCGGAGAACCTGAGGTTTCCGTGCGTCTGGCCTGCCGCAGGGCTGAGACCCGGGGTCCCCCTTGCACGAGAAGTTAGCACAAAGGATGGAGTATTCACTCACTCAGCCTCGTGACCGCGCTTGCAAACCAGTGCACACCACCACCACGGCCCGACTGCCACGGCTCGGACGGGCTGGGTGTTCAACAGTCGTGCTGATTAGCTGCCCCTGCGTGTGAGGTTCCTCAGCACCTCCTGCTATTCTACTTTCACCGAATGGTCGTCGGAGAACAAACTCTGCACGACTTCAGCGTTTCAAGGTGCCTTGCAGATCACCTGTAGCCCGACACACCGTCTGTTACGGAGAACGTGTTCCGGACGGGAGACGCATCTCCTCCTCCTCGTCCCCAGCGCAGCGCCACGCGGCCGTCGGCCGGGCCCAGGGGCTGACAGCGCCGTCCGGGTCCTCCGCGTGCGGCTCCCTGTCTGCACAGGTTTCATGCTGGGGAGGGGAGCCCCCGGCTACCGGCGGCCCGTTTATTTCTCCCTCCGGTTCTCTCGGACTTGTTCCGAGGATCTGGGTCTCCGTGCATTGTGTGGACAGCCACTCCCCCTTCTTTAAGAATTAATCTTTTACCGTCCCACAATTCCTCTCTGTCTCGTAACAGCTTTTGTCTCAGAATTTGTTTTGATCTCAGTGCAGCCTCGCCAACTTTCCTTTGGCTGTCGTGTGCAGGACACTCCTCTCTCTGGGCATCTGAGGTCACTGCGGGGCTCGCTGGAGACGCCAGCAGCGTGGGGCTTCTCTCAGCCTTTCATTTACTTTCCACAGTCACGGGCATCGTTGTTTTGTGGGACACATGTTTTCTCCCCCTGAAATTCCTGGCAAACACACGTGTTTATTTACACGCGGCTCAGCGCCACTTCGGCTCTCCATGGATCCCCTTCCGTTACCGTCCCCGCTGCTCCGCTCCGCTCCGGGCTTTACGGATCTCCCGGCACCTCCCCGTGCACCCGGCCCAGCGGCCCAGCGCTGCGATGTTCCCTGCGCACTCGCTGCGTGAATGAGCCGACCCGGTACATAAGGAATGAAACCCGAGTCCCACATCCGTGCCCCCGGGCCAATCACTTACCTGGGCTCCGGGCGGAGCCCTGCAGCTGCCAGCCGCCCTGCGGGTGGGGGCGTCCCTGCCGCCCCGTAGTGGCCCTGAGTCCCTGCGTCACCGCCGTCCCGCCCTCTGTTCCACCCTCCAGGGCCTGAGCTCTGGTACGTGCACGTGCGTGCACACACACACACATACATACACACACACGCATACATACACACGCACACACGCTGCATCCACACACTCAGGCCGTTCACCTAGAATTCCAGGGGCCAAGGGGCCGTGTGGGCCTGGTGAGTGGGGTGCTCCTGGTGGGCAGGAAATATGCCCCCCCCGGCCCTGTGCCCATGGTGCCTGAGGGGGACCCAGGTACCAAGTACCAGAGGGTGCCCAGACCCCTCCTGGGGACAGCTCTGTCCTGCGTCCTGGCCTGGCGGCTGAGCCCAGCCCCGTGTAGGTACATGTACGCATGAGGTCTGTCCAGAGGTGTCCAGCCATGGAATAGGAGAAACGGAGACATTTACTGAGGGAGAAACATGGTACACAGGACAATGACGCCTCAGTCCCCTGCAAAGTGGGTGCCTGGGGACCTCACACATTTCTCCCAGCCACCATCAGCTGCCCTGTCGTATCTTCCTGAATCTCAGGATTTAACGATCTGAAACCTCTTCCCCTTTAAAGGTGATTTTAGTTTGGGGAAGAGCCAGAAGTCGCAGGCGCCAAATCTGGGCTGTTAGTGGGGACTGAGTCACCTGGGTGATTTGATGTTTCGCCACAAAACCCCTGCATGAGACGTGATGCGTGAGTGGGTGCGTTGTCGTGATGAAGCTGCCGGTCACCAGCTGCTCCCAGCTGCAGACTTCTGGATCACCCGCACGGCTTCCGTGGAGGAGTGCTCAAGCTGAACACAAACTCGGATGCGGGTTCGTTGCTCCGCTCGCCCGGTCAGTGAGGCTGTGAGCTCTGGGCTTCCCGTCCGTGTGAGCCCCTGGCTCAGGCGGGTGCCCGCCGTCCCTCCCTCCGGGAGCCGCTTCTGGGACAGGCCTGTAGGGACAGACGTCCCCACTGAGGACAGCCCTGAGGGGTGGCTCTCAGACACCGGGAAGCTGGTATTGAGGTCCCACTTCCAAACACGGATAGATGGGTTTTAAAATGGCAAGAATAAGATGGACAAAAGATAAAAAACATCTCATCTTCGAGGTTGCCACTTGTAAATGGCTCTCGTTTGAATAATTGCCAATATTTTTGTGAAACTCGACGCAGAGAAAGTGTTGGGGAGCCACCTTCCCAGAGTGGCTGTGCCCCGGCCCCCAGCCCCCGGGCCCCCGCCTGGGGCAGCCTCCGCCCCGGACGGCCTGCCTGCCTGCCGCGTGTCCCCCGAGGCCGCCCCCTCACCCCGAGACCGCCAACTTGTCTTCTAATGTCCTAGGACTAGTTCTGTCCGTTTTTAAATCTTTTCTAAGTGCAACTTAGCATGTGTGATTTTTTGTCTGGTTCTTTTGCTCAACATTATGTCTTGGTGTTTTCTCTGTGTGGTTGCGTGTCACGGCGGTTCATGTCGTGGCTGTCGGCTGTAGGATCTCAGATGTGACTGTTTGGGAACGCCACGGTCTGTCATCCCTCGAAGGTGGGTTAACATCCCGCATCACTTCCAAGGGGCTGCGCCCTTTGCATATTGCAACAAACAGCCAACTTCCCCACTGCTTTAATTTGGTAATGACCTTGACATTGGAGGTGGCTCTCTAGCTATTTAGCTCACTTTAAGGCAAATGTATTCTCCCTGCCCCTTCCACCTCTGGGATGAAGGAAACTTAGGTTTTAGGTCTAATCACAAAAGTACATGACAGAATGCAATACGGAGTTTGATTCCTAGGTGCACGGGCGAGGGGGTGGGGACCTCGGTTCTTCACAAACACTCGGGCCGTTCCCGCACTTCCCTGTGTGGTTGGTGGGGAAGTCTTTCTCAGGCTCCTGGGGGGAGTGGTTTAGAGATCTGGCCCCTGAGAAACCTCACGAGAGGAAATGTAATTTTAGGCATGAAATGACATCGCGCTGTAGTCTGCTGAATTTGATTTTCAAGTGAGGGCTTCTGCACAAAGGGAAATAAGAACTGTCTTTCGTTACCCTCGTCATGCATCTATCACGGTTTCTCTGTGTGGAGCGGGGCCTTTCCGGCTGCTTCTGTGCCGTTATCGTCAAATCTGCCGTTCACGGCAGGGTCAGACGTGTCTCCCCGATGCCACGTCTCGGGTAAGCGGCCGGGGACCTGGGACCTGGAGGGCACCCGGACGTGCGCCTCCCACAGGACAGTTACTGTTTCATCGTAGAACAGGGACGCGTTCTAGGGGGAAAGAAGGTGCTTGTGGATGAAGAATTCTCCGCCGTCTCCCATTTATCAGTCTCGAGAAAGCCTCACCGACTAGGGCTCAGGTGGATTTGGGTCTCGGAAGGTGCGTTCCGTGAATACATGTCTCGGCACCTTAGATTCGCAGGCGGCCTTCCGGTCAAGGGCAAGGGTCGTGTCGGCTCGCACACAGCTGGGGCGGCCCACAGCGCATCACAGCGACGGGCGAGCACCCTGTGAGCCCGTTGTCGGGGACCCGTCGGGCGCGGCGAGGATGACGATGACAACGACATCGTCGGTCACGGCGGCATTTAGTCTTCCTGCTGCCCACGTGTCCTGCCATGAGCTCGTGAGGCAGGCGCCACGCACATTCCCAGTTCACGCGTGAGGAAACCCCGACTCGGAGACACGCAGTGAGCGGGCGGGGCCGCTTCAAGCCCGGGCTGGCCCCACGTGGGAGCCAAGCGTGTGAGCACCCCGCTGCCCCCGAGGCCGCCGCCCAGCGCCCGTCTGACCGAATGGCCCGTGTCTATTCCCCCTGGGATGGGAGGCAGGTTCTCTTTTAGTTCCTGGCAGCGGGGGGCCGCACTGAACAAGTGTGCACAAGTGTGCGTGTTAGTGCGCCTTCTCCTCTCCTTCGGGTCAGCCTCTGGGGTGACGGTTTTCGTCGTAAGGAGAATGTATGTTCTGCACCTTTACAGTGTGCCAAACCCTTTGTCAGCGCTGGTCCTTCCGCTTCGAGTTCCTGGTGGTGGCACCCTCGGGTCCCCCCGTCCCCCTCCTGCCCCCCCCGTCTCCTCCTGCCCCCCTCCTGCCCCCCTCCTGGCCCCCTCCTGCCCCCTCCTGTCCCCCTCCTGCCCCCCCTCCTGTCCCCTCTTGCCCCCCTCCTGCCCCCCTCCTGGCCCCCTCCTGCCCCCTCCTGCCCCCCCCGTCTCCTCCTGCCCCCTCCTGCCCCCCCGCCCCCTCCTGCCCCCCTCCTGTCCCCAGCAGCCCGCACGGCCATTCCTCAGCTCTGGCCCGCTGGTGCGTGCGTGGTGGCGCTGCACCGTGGGTTTCCCTGGAACTTCACTCACGGCCGCTGTGCTCCTGCGGCTCCTGTGCGTACCGTTCCGTGTGGGGGCTCCGGCTTCGCCCGTATTTTGAAACGGACGGAGCTGTGTGTCTCCTCGAGTCTCCAGTCCTGTCATCGTCCGGATACAAGTCCTTCGTCACGCATAGTTTTCCAAATGTTCCCTCCCACGTTGCGGCTTGGACTTGGGCTTCCGAAAGCATGCCTTCGGAAGAGGAGCAGTTTTAATTTTGTCCAAGTGCAGCCGACCATGTTCATCTTCACACCTTGGGCTCAGTCTGTCCCATCCAGGAAACACGTGCCCACCCAGAGTCATGAACACCTTCTCCTGTGTGTGTCGTCTTGGGTGCTCTCAACGTCTCCTGCGAGAGTGCAGTTTGGGGCCCACTTCAGGTCTCTGAGTGTCCCCCGTGGGAGGGGGGGATCAAGGCTGAGCCTCCTGTTTGTGGGCCCTCGAGAGTCCCAGCCCCGTTTGCCCAGCGGCCTGTCCTCCCCGGCGGGCAGACACCACG
The DNA here is from genome assembly GCF_004126475.2 of Phyllostomus discolor. Classification (NCBI taxonomy): domain Eukaryota; kingdom Metazoa; phylum Chordata; class Mammalia; order Chiroptera; family Phyllostomidae; genus Phyllostomus; species Phyllostomus discolor. The sequence continues at coordinate 583,903 of NC_040909.2, forward strand.
CATGTGGAGAAGATCGGCGGACGGCACGGGCGCAGGCCTGTTTCCGGGCCTCCTTCCTGCTTCTGCAGCACACGGTGTCTGTTCTCACTCGGACTCACTGATCACTGCGCCTCCCCGACGAGTCTCAAACCCCACGGAGCAAGCCTCCCCACTCTGGCCTCCGTTTCCCACATCGTTTCAGCTGGGCCTCCCCCGTGTGCGTAGGGGACTTGGGTCCAGCCTGTCCCCTTGGACGAGGTGGGCCTCGAGGGCCGTGGCCGAGTGGACGTTTAATCCAAGGTCACGCTGGCGAGGTCTCACATGTGCATGGTATTTTCTCTTCCGGCGCAGAAGCAGAGATTAATGTCCCTTTTACTTCCGCGTGCTGTAATTACCCTCAGCAGCATTTTGCAGGTTTAGTATCCAGGTCTTGAACACATTTTATTTCAGATTTATTTCTGCACATCTGAGCCTCACAGTCCTTGATAAGCAGTGGTGTAAAAATAGATTTCGAGTTGGAGTGGGGGTTGGCTGGCACACAGCGAGACCGTGGGCTTCCGCATGCTGACCTTGCATTCTGAGTCTTGCTAGGCTCACGGAGCAGCCCCCACCCCCCTGCCCCCCTGCTCTCCGGTGGGGCCTGCAGCTCGTTCTGCGTGGACCGCCGTATCCTGTGGGCGGCCCAGCAGCGGCGTGCCCCTTCCTCCCGGACCACCGTGCATGCACCTGGGCAGGCGCTGTCCTGGGCTGGCAGGCAGGCCTCCCAGCAAGCGTGCAGACCGCCCGTGGGGAGGGAGGAATTCACTCCAATTCTGCCCGCAGGGAAAGGGTTCAGTGATTTAGCGGCAGCTCACGTGAGCTCTTTAACCTCTTTTTACCTAACATGCCGCATGTCGGCCCCTGACCAGCCGCCTTTGTCACAGACTGTGACGGCCAAGTGCACCGAGTCCGGGAGAGGTCTCTCCGTGCGGCCGTGTGTGATGCAAATGCATGAATCCCCAAGCCCGGCTCTGTTACGGATCCTGGAGAAAAGCACGGGCCCGTGCCAGGCTATTTTGAGGCAGATTCTCCTATAAACCGGGCTTCATGAGCACGGCGGCTCAGTTGATAAATGCCCATTTCAGGCCGAGCTGTCACCGATGCCCGTGGACTTTGAACACGCTGTAAACGTCTGTGTGTGTGCGTGTGTGTGTGTGTGTGTGTGCTCACGCGCGTGCACACGCACCAGGTTTGCAGAGCACGTCCTGATGCGGTTCCGTGATGTGGTTCCCGACGACGAGACGCTCTGAACGACCGTCTGAGCCGGTTAGGGGCAGAAGAGGGTCCCCTTGGGGACGAGGGGGCTCAGTGGTGGTGCGGGGAGGGCGGGCGTGGGCGGCGCGGCTCTGCGGCTTCTGGTTTTACGTGCTCTGTCTCCCTCTCTGCACACGAGCGTCGTCCACGGGAACTGTGGTCGTCCGACTCTCTGGAGCAGGACTCTCAGCCCGGAGAGTTCCGGTCACTTGTCCGGTCACTTGTCCGAGTCACACGGCGGCACAGCTGTGCAACGCGATGGGACAGTCTTCGTTCTTCGTGTCTGAACCAGCTGGTCCTGGCGGAGCAGGGGTCACGCACAGGGACTCGTGGTGACTAGGAGGTGCCCGCGTGGCCGGGCTCTGCCGTGTCCCCAGGGCTCCCCTCAGAGGGGCAGCAGGGAGGGCAGATGTCCGGACACCTTGTCGCTTATCTGCTGGCCCACCACTGGCCTGCGTCTGCTCCCTCTTCCCCGGGTCCTCTGTCACCGCTCCGATCCTGGGCCACGGGTGCGCGTTCAGCATCCTGAGGGAGGGCCCTGGCTGCCGAGGGTCCCCATGCCACCAAATCGAAGTCAGTGAGGATTGGTGCGGCTTTCTGCCGGCGGTCATGGGCTCCCACTCCCAGTCGTGGGCCTCAGCTCGCTACTCCCCGCCCCTCCCCCACCCCGTTTTACAGAATTCCACTCCCAGCTGCCGGCACCAACCAAGGTCAGCACCACAGCCTCCCACGCACGGCTCCCCGGCTCCCACGCTGACTCAGGTGGAACGTGTCACAACCCCCTGGAGACAGTGTTCTGATGTAGAATTACTGTTCCTTGTGTGCACAGAGGGTTTCATGTTGTGTAGTTGTTACTACACACACATCATTGTGTGTGTGTGTGTGTGTGACATAGATATATTATATATGTGTAACGTCCTGGCAGTTTCTCATCTCTGATTAAACCCTGGCTGATACGTTAATCTATAGCAATTTTCAAAGATTTTATTTCCTTATTTTTATTTTTCATTTTATTTTTAAAAATATTTTATTTATTTATTTTTAGAGAGGGGAAGGGAGGGAGAGAAGTATCAATGTATGGTTACCTCTCTCATGACCCCTACTGGGGACCTAGCCTGCAACCCAGGCATGTGCCCTGATGGGGAATCGAACCGGTGACCCTTTGGTTCACAGACCTGCACTCAGTCCACTGAGTTACACCAGCCAGGGCTATTTACTTATTTTTAGAGAGAGAAGAAGGGAGGGAGAAAGAGAGGGAGAGAAACATCAATGTGCGGCTGGCTCTCACACGCCCCCTACTGGGGGTCAGGCCCACAACCCAGGCATGTGCCCCGATTGGGAATCGAACCGGCGACCCTGAGGTTCACAGGCTTGCACTCAGTCCACTGAGCCACGACAGCAGGGGCGGAACATTCTTACCCATGCTGCTCTGGGTCTGCCCTCCTGTCTCCCCAGGAAACGGCAGAGCGTGGTGTCTGCCTGGCTGCATTTTGCATCATGAGCAGCCGCCCTCATGCACCCTAAGTTATTGCCATATTTTATCTTCCCACCAGCAACGCACAGACGTTTCGGGGACCCCACCTGCTGACGGACCTTTATGAGTGTTGGTCCTTTGGAAATGAATCACTTTAGCGGAGGGGAGACCAGATTTCCTTCTGGTTTTCCCTCGCGTTCGCCCGATGACCCACGGGGTGGAGCATCTGGTCATTGGCCCCTCGACCAGCGGCGTGCCATCGGTGGTGGAATGTCTCTTGAGACACCGGTGCCATTTTTAAAAAAAATCAGTGGTTTACAGAATTCTCCAAGGTATAGCCCGTGAATACAGGCCTTTGGCAGGTGTATATATTGCAAATGTTTTCTCCAGGTCTGCGGTTGGCATTTTCGTTTTCTTAATTGTCTATTTTGATGAGGTCGAATCCGTTCATTTAAAAGCATTTCATGGTTACCGTCTAATGTGACCTCAGGGAGATAAAGGTATTTCCAGCAGGTTTTATGATTCTACATTTTACGATTCTTCTTCGTACGCTAATTTTATGTAGTCAGGGCACGCGCCTGGGTCGGGGGCCAGGCCCCCCCAGTAGGGGGCGTGTGAGAGCCAACGCACAGGGACGTTCCTCTCCCTCCCTTTCTCCCTCCCTCCTTCTCGCTCTAAACCTGTAGGATGTGAGGTAGTGGTCCGTGCTCCTTTAAAACATATTACGGATATCCGGCTTTCCCACAGCATCCCTGAAGAAGGCCTCCTCTCCTCCGCAGAGAGGTCTGGAGCTTTGCCAACAACCAGGCGGCAGAACGTGTGCAGGTGTCGCCACGCTGTCCCTCCGGCTCCGGCTCCACTGGTCTGTTGTGCCTCCATCCTCCCACCCGGAGAGAACGCCGTCTTCGCTGCCACAGTCAGCGACTTTCCCCCTGCCTGCTGCAGAATTGTTCAAACAGGCAGTGCCCCACTCTGTCGTCGGGGGCACTGACCTCTCTTCCCTGAGATTGTCAGGTAAAACAATAACAACAGCCAACACAACAACAGCCGTCCAATGTGAATGAATCACATTAATGACGCCTAGTCGACCAGCAAGGACTGTAGTTTGGGTGCACCGCAGGATTTCAGTAGTGAGTGTGTGTGCGCCGTGCGATGGAGAAGGTTGGACATCGCCTGTGGCAAAGCCGGCCGGGCGCTGGCCGCTGCTGGGAGGGGGCTGGGGACCCGGATTAGCCTGGGGAAGGGGCCGGAGCTGGCCCTTCCGTCCAGACAGATGAACTCCCTATCGTTGGCCTCCGGCACCCGGCACAATGGTGGCCAAAGGAGAAGAAATGGTTTTCAAATTATATGCAAACGCGTCCGAGTTCAATGGCTCTCAAAGCACACCAGCCTTCTATACTGCCCACGGAACCCACGGCGGGCCCCAGCACGCTCTGAGGGCTCCTCATTTATAAGTAGTAAGGGTGTGCCAGTTTCGCTCGAGTGTTTGGCTTAATGGGCAGTTTTCTCTCTCCGGAACGGCACTTAGCGGACGCCGGTGAGCACCAGTGGCTCCGGGGCGGCGCCATCGCCAGGCTCATCTGGGAAAATTCAGCGGGAGACGCCGAGGGAAGAAAGTCGCTGGCACCCTGACAAAAGCTGAACACTCACTGAGCCTACTCATTGAGATAAGTTTAATTCAGAGCTCAGTGGTGGCGGTTGGAACCCATTATTTCCCTCTCCTGCCTGAGAGCGCCCATTATGATCATAGTACCGAAGTGAAAATAATAATAATCAGAATAATAACGCCAGAAAGGAGAGAGAATCCATCCCTGCAAGGTCCCAGCCCGCGCCTGGGGGCTGCAACAGCCCCCGTCTGGCCGGGGCTGCGTTCCACACTCTTGGGAGCGGCGGTGGCCCGGGGCACAGCCCCAGCGAGAGCGCAGATGGAGGACCCGGTCTGCGAACCCCAAGGACGGGGCGGCCCGGGACAGGGCCTGGGAGACGAGGGACAGGGACAGTGACAAAGCAGACACGGGGGCATCGACTGCAGGTGTGTGCAGGAAGGAGCTGTGCCCACCTGCACTCAGCCAGGAGACACGCAGCCCAGAATCCAGCCTCCCACGCGGGAGCCAGCCACGGTCTCCCGGGGAGACTCCGGCGCTGGAGTCCAGCCGTCTTCCTTCTGAAGTGTGGTGGGATGGCAGGCTCGGCGGCATTCCCCGCCCGTCACCCGAAACCAAAGCCTTGCAGGGGCCCGAGACGTCCCAGGCCGGCTGGCCACTGGGAGAGCCAGTCCGCCGGAAAGAGGACAAAGGTACTCAAAAGCAAAAGGACCCCCGCCTGCTGCCTGCCGCAGTCACCTGCTGCTCTCCGTTCGTGAAGAGCAAGCGGGAGGCTCATGTCGCCCGGGTCCCGAAGGCAGCCAGCCCCGTGCGTGGGGAAGGCAGACCCAGACAGGCAGCCACGGCGTGGAGCCTTTGGGATTCACGTGTCTGGGGGGAGAGAGTCGAAGGATATGTATTTGTGTCAGTAAGTGTACAGTAAGTTCGAGCTATAGTGACGTTTTTTGTTTTGGATTTTTTTTTTTTTTTTGGTTAAAGAGAAAAAGGAAAGTCAATTAGATTGTCCGGGAACAATCAAGATTTTGTGTAGGGAAACCGTGATCTGAACGTGGAGCAAAGTAATAAAGTACCTGGTGTGGTTCGAAGGGAAGGAGTAGGAGACGTACTTCTGTTAGTCCTCGGGCGCTCTCCTCACGGCCGCTTGGGGACTCGGGCGTGGGACTCGGGCGTGGGACTCGGATGTGGGACTCAGGCGTGGGACTCGGACGTGGGACTTGGACATGGGGCTCAGATGTGGGACTCAGGCGTGGGACTCGGATGTGGGACTTGGACGTGGGGCTTGGACGTGAGACTTAGACGTGGGGCTCAGACTTGGGGATCTTGGTGTGGGACTCGGGAGTGGGACTCGGACGTGGAGCGTGCTCCACGGCGCAGGCCGGACATCCGTGGTAAAGTCCGCACAGCTCACTGGCCTGCAGCCTTATTACTCAATCTGTACAGGAGCTCAGGCAAAATGAAGAAGACGGGGGACAGTGTCACTGTAACCTAAAACATTGGCAGCGGAGAGATCCGAGGGAAGGAAGATGGTGAGAAGCGGTGGGAGGCGGTGGACGGGGGCCACGGAGGACGGCCCCCCAAGCCCTGCCAGCCATGGTGGTGGTCCACGCGCAGGGAACGCAGCTGCCGCCCTCGCGCCCAAAGCCACGGGGAAGCCCACGGCACAAAGAGGGGGCCGGGCGGGGCCTTGCTTTCCGCCACGAGTTTCCACGGTCTCTTCAATTCTTACTCTCTGCCTCCGTTCCTGCGATAAACACACTGGTTCCCACGCAACGTGGGGCAGCAGTGGCTGGGTTTTCGTGTCCCCTTCTCTTTCCCGAGACGCTTTGTCCCAAGGCAGCTCCGGTCCAGGCCCGAGCGCGTCCCGGCGCGGACCAGACGCCCTCCTCCAGAATCGCTCAGACGTGGTGATCCCTTTCACTGTCGGAAAAGAAAATGAGCAAACGCTGGTAAGTAAAAGCCAAGGCAGACTGAAACTCCACGACAGATTCTGAACGGGATTAACGGACGAGGATGATGGCGGAACAAATTGAGGAGAGACGCTACGGCCCAGCTGCCCGGGAACAGGTTCGCCTCTGGCAGCCGCCGGGAAACGCTCCCTGGCTTCGAAGGAAAGGGCAGCACTGGAAATTAACCACAGACACCGCCTCCCTCTCTAAGTGCAAGCGTTATTTCTCCGTTGCTTCCTTATCCGTGACCCCTTTTCAAAACCACCGCTGAGCCTATTTCTCACTAAAAATAGGGTATTTGAAAAATCCACGCACTCTCAGGTGAGTTTACAAAGTCCGCTGCAGCTGCATGGCGATGGAGCTTTCTTCGTCCCCTGTGTGAGGACTCACAGTCGCACTCAGAGAGCTGCGTCGCACACCCGCGGCCCTGGGGCACAGGCGGTGCGGGGACGCAGCGTGGACAGCCCCGAACACTGTCCTTGGTGCTCGGTGACAAGCTCTCCACCCTGCAGCTTAGGAGAGAAACTGGACCCCACGAAAGGATTAGAGGATGGACACGATAATGGTCGGGTACAAAATCAGGATTAAGTTTGGGGAAAATTGTTTTTTGAGAAATGACTAGTTACTTGTGTCACTTTCACTGGGCGACCTTGTGTGAATCAATCACACGGAGAGGGACTTACTTTCTCCATCCTTAAAATTAAAGAGCTATTTTGGGATATCTCTAAGATCTAAATTGTAGAGCTCCAGGAGAGATGATCACAGGAAAGGTGTCGCCTTAAAATAGCTTACACCGAAGCAAGAGGAAGTGGGGCTACATATTGCAGAGAAAATGTGGATTCAGTAATATTCCTCCGAAGGACCCTCCCTCCCCATGGGTTGTTTTTTTTTAAACAGTAGGAGGCTAATTTGTGTGGAGAAATTTATCTACTTAAATGCTCAGAGAGATTGGAGTAAGTCCATTTCTGAAAAGCTACACTAATCTCATAAATCTAAGTTTTGAAAGCAGCAAAGCCAGCCCTCCTGGTGCCGGGGTATTTGCAGACCCGCCACCTTCTCCAGTTCACTGGGCCCCTCCCAGACCCGCCCCTCCCCTCCAGGGCCTCGCTGGGGCTGTGCTGAGGCTGGGACGCTGCCCCATGCGCTTCGGAGCCTGCTCTTCCTAAGGTCTGTGTAACGTCACCGCCCCAGAGACACCCTCAACCCCCTGGTGGCATCACATTGTCCTGTGATGAACCTGTCAGCCCCAAGACAGCTCCCCTCGAAGTCCCTGTCACCATCGGTGCCCTTGCGCCTCCTGTGTGCACACACTGGGCTGCTTCTGTCCCCCGTCCTGGGATCTGGGGGGGGGGCGGCAGGCGGAGGCCGCTACATGCCCAGTGCCTGACTCGGGCCTCAGCACCGCGAGGGCCCCGATTCCACAGCTGAACAAGGGAGGGGCCGTCTCTCAGCCTCTGTCCACCCTCTGCGGCCTGGCTCTCTCCTCACTGCCATCCTTTTCTAGATTTCCGGTTTTGAGGACCGATGAAGCTCTTTATAAAGTCTCAATGCCTTCCGTCACTTCAGTGGGCCCAGGGCAGGTGACCCTTGTCCATCTTCCTCAGGTGAGGTGTTCGGGTGAGGAGAGGGTGGACGGATGCAGCTCCGCCGTGTTAACACTCACCAAACGTCAACGGGACGCGGGTTCGGGTCCAAACTCTGACTGCGAACTCTGACTTTGTCCCCGGTGCTCTGCTTGGCTTATCTGCAAAGTGGGATTCACGAGCACTGCCTTGCCTGCCTCGCCGGAGGGTGCTACGCAAAATAGGGAATGTTTTCCGGTTTTGTTGTCTTCCTGTTATCCACTAAACTGCGCATACCGACCCGACGAGAGCCGGGAAGGGAGGTGGGCCAAGCGCAGTCACCTGCGTTCTGTCGGGGCTCTCCCGGTCGTGCGTGGGGCGAGGACAGCGTGAGGAGGCTCCACGGGGGAGGGGCCCCACGGGGGAGGGGCCCCATGGGCTCACACTCTCGGGATGCATGTCGGGGACACGGGCGCCTTCACTCTGCCACCGGATGTGGCCCTGCTGGCCTCGCAAGGGCCAGCGAGGTGGGCAGGCGCCGTGCAGGTCCTGCCAGGTGACGCCCCAGCTGAGACCCGGGGCACACGGGGACACGGAGAATCCTTCTCAGTTGCCACCTGGCACGGCCCAGCTCCCTGGCCTGACTCGCCTGGGGTGCCGGTCCCCGACCCGGTCACTGGCTGGGTCTGAGGCTGACGTGTTTTGTGGGCAGAGAGTGGAGTAAGGTGGGGCCCCAGGGAACGGAGTTGCTGGGGGTGGGGGAGGGTCCCGGAGGACAGACAGCGCGCTCTTCCGGAGGGAGGGGCGGGGGGGAGGCGAAATGACTGGTCTCCCTCAGTCGTCATCCGGCACCGGGGTAACCTACGACCGGCCACCTATTTGGCTGCTCTGCGTTTTTCAGCAGTTCTGCAATAGTCACGCGCCGTGTGGGCAAGAACAAACACACCCGTGAGCTGCCGTGTTCGGTGGTGCGCTCTGAACTCGGGGGGGCTCCACGCTGAGAGGGGCTGGCAGGTTGGGAGTGTTTTCCCGTGGGGGGGCACGGGGCAGGCAGACGCCCTTCCTCCCCCGCACGGCAGTGACGGAGCGCGAGCGTGCGACCGCCTTGCTTTTCCCGGGCTGGACCGAGAAAAGAGCCGGAGACGGTTTCTCAGCATCAACCGGCCCCTCCTCGGAGGGAGGGAGGCGGGGTGTGCGTGCCATCCCCGGGCCTCCTAGTGGCTCTGCGGCGCCAGCTTCTCTCGGCCCTGCAGCGGGGCGGGGGCGGGGGGGGGGCAGACCCCACCACGTGGGTCTCGGAGGCGACGGTGTCCAGGTGGAAACCGGGACTCAGGACTCGGGGCTGTTGTTTGTCTTCTGTCCACCAACCGCACTGAGGAAAACACCCCAAATAATTACCTTGTACTGGGCGTTCCTGCGATGCCGGCTGTTTCCTCGCCTCCGTCTTTCCGGAAGACCTGGCATCCCACAGGCCCTGGGGGGGACGACCCCAAGGTCAGTTGCCCTGGGACGCAGAAGGAGACAGGCCTGCAGGCGGGGACGCCCTGGGACACCTACCGGGGAGGGTCACGTCCGACCTGCGGCGGGTGGGGGGAGGCTGTCCCGTGGTGGGACGAGGACAGAGCTCTCGGTGCTGGTTCTGCGGGGTCCCCTCGGACCTGCCCCAAACCTGGGCAGGGCAGTGCCCCAGGGAAAGAGGCCCCGAGAGGGGCGGCAGCCCCTTCTCTGGTGCGCTGTGGGGAGGGGGGGGCCTGGGGCAGCCGGCCTGGCCCCGAGGCCGGAGCACCAGTGCCCTGCAGGACACCGGGGGTGGCCAGCAGCCCCGGCTGCACGGACCTGGGGAACAGGTGTGCCCTTCGGCTGCTGCAAACCAAAGGGCATCGGAGCGGCCTCGGTAACGAGGGGCAGGAATCCAGTTCACGGCTTAGGCGCCTCTCTTCACCTGTCAGAATCGGTCCGTTTGACTTTTCAGGATGCGTTTTGTTACACTTTTCCCCATCTTTGAATTCCTTCCTGAACTTTTTGTTCTCCAGCCTCCCGCTGTTCCTCCAGCCCGAAGAGCCTCCTTACGTGTCCATTGTAGTTTAGCTCGACAGGCAGCCGAGCGTCGCTGTGGCTCCTCGACTTGAAAGGGGCTTTGTTTCTCTGTCATTCCTGAAGGGTGGGTTTGCTGGGTAGTTTTCATGCTTTTGTTTTTCCCGTCAGCGCATTAAAGATGCTGTTTTGCAGACTGCCCTTCTTGATGGATTCTGATGAGGAACCGGATCCTTAAAACATTGTCCTCCGCGGCATCGTGGGTTTGTTTTGCTTTGGGACATCTTTGACTTTGGCAGTTTGATTGCTATGTATCTTGATGCGTGATTTCCTTAGCGTTTATCTTATTTGAAATGTCCCGGACTGCTAGATCCTGTAAGTTGATGTAGCCCGTCAAATTTAAGATACTTTCAAATGTTATTTCTTCCAATACATGTCTGCCCTACTTTTTTAATTGCCCTACATGTCAATAAGCATGAAGATACTTCCACTGAAATTACTGGACCTCAGGGACAGAATAGACAAATGATTAAAAAGACACGGAACAGGACTCAGGGAGCTACGGACCAATGGCAAAGGGTCTGGAGTAACTTGTACTGTTCATGCGTAATGCTGTTCAATCTTCATGCTTATTGACATGTAGGGCTTTCCTGTTACGGATATGTTCTGTTACTGAGCCTGTCCAGTGGATTTTTATTTAGAATATTGTACTTTTCAGTTTAAACACGTTCACTTTGTCGTTTTTCGTACTTTCACTGAATTTCCTCTCTCTCTGTTTATTCCAGGTGCATTTGTTATGGAAGTTCCAGCTCATGGGAACAGTTATGACGGCCATCATGAAGTCCCTGGGTCATGATTTCCAGAGTCGGGTCCGTGTGGCTTGGCATCCACGGATCATCTTTTCCTTGAAAACGGGCCCGTGTTTCCGTATCTTCCTGGGCCGGCCAACTCTGGGTTGAACGCTGGCCCCTATTATCTCCCACAGGCTGGGCGGGTCCTCGTTCCTAGTCTCGGCTTCTCCGGAAAGGGACGGCGCCAGGCTGGCTGCCTGGACCGCATGGCCAGCCCTCTCCTGGGGGGTGGGGTGAGTTGCAGGTCCGGCCTCCCGGCGTTTGCTCGCTGGTCCGGAATGTTTCGTGCCTAGGCGCTCAGAGGTTTAGCTGAGCGTCCTGCGATCAGAGCGTCCTTCTTCCTCTCCGTGGGATGTGCTCACCGGTTCCCTTTCCTCCTCACCAGGCAGCGTCTGTGCCGGCCAGTTACAAGTGGACACGTCCCAGCCGATGCCTTGGAATGTCAATGAACTGAATCGATACTGGGCAAACCTCGCCGATTGTCGGTCCCTCAGAGAGGATGATGTAGTAATAGTTTTTGAAAGCTGGCCCTGTAACTTAGATAAAAATTTACTTTTTAAGAGGTGTGAGGAAGTCATGCTTTAGGCAGTGACTGACTAGGAGGTTTCCAAACATGGTATTTGCTGAGAACAGCTCTATAAACTGGGAAAATACCGGCTGTGGCAGAAAATTAGGCTTACCTTTGTGAGTATTCAGAACACAGTGGTTATTCTTGTGTTGTTGGCAGAAGCGATGGTTAAGAAGATTGTAACTCAGAATTTTAAAAACTGATTAGAAAATCCAAAGCTGAGCTTTGAGGAGTGCTATAAAATTCAAGTAGCATAGGTAACAAAGGAAAATATACTGACATATGTCATAGCTGCTGAAAACCAAAGATAAATTATAAATCGTAACGGCAGCTAGAGAGCTATTATCAGTTCAGCTCAGTCTCATCAAAATCCCAGCATGATTTTTGGGGAAAAAAATCATGAACTAATTTTAAAATTAAAATGGAATTTCAAAGGCTACATGCACACACAGTTTTTTAATGAACAAAGTTGAAAGACGTACATGCCTCGCTTTTGAGCATCAGGGTAAAAGCACATTAACTAGCCTGCAGCACTGGTACGATAATTGACTAATAGATTGGAAGCGCCGAGTAAAGGTTCAGACATGGACCTGTGTATACAGTCGACTGTTTTCATCCCAGGTGCCAGGCGAAATCCATGGGAAAGGAAAGCCTTTGAACAAACAATGCCGGGTCAATGCCACACACCCAAATCAAAGTAATCACTCTGGTTTGAAGGACTGTATGTAAACTTCTCAACTGTGAATCTTCTCTAAGAAAACCAAAAACTGTCTTTGTCAGCTTGAGCAGGCCAAGACTTATTGGACAAAGCACAAAAAGGATTAGTCGTTACAAAAAGTGGTAACTTGTACCTTATCAGTATTACAAAGGAAACGTGTTTATCCAAAGGAACTATTAAGAAAATGAATAAACAAGCCACAGACTGAGACAGAGTATTTCCAGTGCATTAACCTGGAAGGGCTTTTATCCAGAATTAGATAAAGAAGGTCTACAACTCAAAGTTTAAAGACAACCTAATAAAAAGGTAAAACTTCTTAACAGACACTTCTCAAAAGGAGATATAAGGATGACCAATAAACTCAAATGCTCAGCATCATTAATCATCCAAGAAACACAAATTAAAATAGCACGCTGTGTAGTTTCACACCCACTGGAATGGAGAAAGCTAAGAGGGCCAATGCTAAGTGTTGGCAAGGGTGTGGGACTCTCGTAACTCCCATAGCGGCTGGTGGGAAGGTAAAATCACACAAACACTTTGAATAACTGCTTGGCAGTTTTTTTTTTATAACGTTGAACATACATTCTGTCCGAGACCCAAGGATTCCATTCTAGGTATTTACCCAAGATAAATAAAAACATACGGCCACAAAAAAGATTTCTAAAAACGCCCATTGTGTCTCATCAAAATAGCCCCTGATTTGAAACGACCGAGGTGCCCCCGACCAGAGAATGGGGTGAAGTTCGCGTCACGTGAGTGTGGCGGATGGTGTTGGAGGCGGGAGGACGGGGAGAAACACGGCAGCGCAGGCCCCGTGACCTCAGGGGCGCGCCCCGCGCACCCGGCATTCAGCCGAGGGACCAGGTACAGGGGGTTCTGTGCCGCTGAACGTCGCTTATCTGAAGTCCAGGTCCCGGACGGCGGTGACAGAGACCAAGACGGTAGTGCTTCCCGTGGGAGTGGGGACGGGAGTGGGGACGGGAGTGGGAAGAGGCCTCGTGGACACGTGCTGTGTTGTCTTGTGTTTGGATATTAACTACGTGAATGAATAAATTTGTTAAAACTCATCGGACTGAACCGTTAGTGTCTGTGCATTTTATTGCATTTTGTTGCACATGTATCTCGTTAAACGAGGAACCCGATGAGCTGCCGTGATGTATAAGAATGACCCAAATCAAAAACAAAACAAGCGTGGAGCGCTAAGTGTTGCGGGGTTGCCGGCCCACGGAGACGTGCACGCCGTGTTTGTCGCGGGGCGGGTGGGCACGAGCCGTCTGGGGACCTGCAGCGGAAGACCCACCCAGACGGGCCCGGGGATTCCGCCTGCAGCTGCACTCCAAAGAGCAGCAGCGAGGAGCCAGGGCCAGGCCCGGCTGGTTATGTAACCGTCTCGTTTCCGCAGCAGAGCTTGCAGGGTGCACCTACGGGACCGGGAAGACCCCCGTTCTGTGCAACGACACGGGAAATCTCATCGCCACGACGTTTTGTGAAAGAAACCCAAAGAGAAAGAGCACGTGCTGTGTGCGTCCATTCATGTACGCTTCAGAAGTAACTGATTTTCGGTGTGCGTTTTCCGCTTCTGCGTTTCGTTCCAGCTTCCAAAGCTGCGTTTTCAGAGAGAGGGGAGGGGACGGTGGGACGGGATTCAGATCAGAGGGGCGGGGTTCAACTGAGAGGGGGCGGGGTTCGGGTGAGGGGCGTGGCTCGGGAGAGGGTGGGGCGAGGGAAGGGGCATGGTTCGGGTGAGGGGCGTGGCTCGGGGGAGGGTGGGGCGAGGGAAGGGGCGGGGTCGAGGGGAGGGGGCGGGGTTCGGGTGAGGGGGCGGGGCAGGGACCGGAGTCGCAGACCTCAGAGTCTGCACTTGCGCGGTCAGTATCTCCTCTCTGTCCTCGTTCAGTTTCGTTCTTCACCGATTTCCACTCCATTCTCCCCAGAATACCGTCTCACATCTCCATCCCATGGAGATACCTTGTTCGTCCCGCCCGCCTGCGTCCCAGCTCGTGCAGGTCGCCGGTGTCGCGTTACCTGCTCATCCTGCGGAATGCTGCTGCGTGCGCCCCAGGAGCCGCTCTCGGGGTTCGCTTTCACACCTTGGCAGGTGTTCTCGCCTCTCCGGCGCTGGCGCCAGCGCCCCGCGGGGCTTTCACCGCCTGCACACCTGTGAGCCCCGTTTCAGCGGCTCTGGAAGTGCACCCGCCTCCGTGAGCCGCTGGGAAAGGTGTGATTAACGTGCACGTTTTTGAAACTGGGATGCAGGTAGGCTCTTAAAGAGTCGTAGTCAAGTAGATCACGAACGCACTTTCTTTACGCGTGGTTTTTCTTGCAAGAAGCCGCCACGGCCTCAGATGGTCGCTGAAATCCAGACGTGTCCTCCGGTGCCGCCCGGTGACTGAAGTGACCAGTACCGAGCCTGGCCAGGAGGGGGCGGCCCCGCAGCCACCCCGCCCCCGGCGCTTTTCTGAAACTCCAGTATAGAACTTCCAGGGATGACGCCGTAGCATTCGAACCAGGGCTGTCCCTTTGATAGTTTGTTTTTCATGTACATATTTTAATGAGGGGGAAATAATTTCCGTCTTAAATATGTGCGTGCATGGACAGATGCAAACGTAGCCAGCAAGCAACTGGAAGTTCTGTGGAAGAATCACAGCAGCTGTCAATGCCATCAGCCGCTCTGTACTGGGCCCCGCCCGGACGATCGCTGATACTTTGTACCCAGGTGGTTCTCGCCACAAAGCCCTGCAGCGTGGAAACTCCGAGGTCGGTTCCCTTTGGCACACGAGAACACGCCGTCTGCGGGAGTTAAAGGGACGCCTGCCCATGCCGCTCACGACTGTTCGTGTGGACCCGCGAAGGCCTGCTCTGTCAGTAAAGTTTTATTGGCGCAGGGCCGCACTGTCACCTCCACACGGGTGACTGTGCTTCCCCACAGCAGCCCGGACCTGAGCAGCGGCCGCCGCAGCCCTGGCCTGGACGGTGCCCCTCTCCACACACAGTCCCTCTGGGAGTGGGCCTCGGCACTCGCGCGCGCACACACACACACACACACACACGCACATTCAGTCTGTGACGGCGAGGAAGTGAGTGTGCGTGGTCGGTCAGTGCTCACGCCCGGGGCACTCGTTTACGGTCGCTGTGTTGGAATCGCGACTTTTCTGTGGCGGGAGCGCAAACCTCAGCCGGCCTGGCTGCCTGGGATCATTTCTGTGTTGTGATGCTCTGTCTGCAAGTCTGGGGTTTTGGGGGGGGGAGCTTCCCGGAGCAGTCTGTCACGGGCCACACGGTGCAGTAAATGTGCGTCTGAAATGGGGAGCAGCCACAAGTCAGGCCATTTGCATGGTAATCATACGCTTAAAAATAAATAGGCAGCCCTCCTCCTGAACAACAGAACGACACCTTCAGGAAGCCAGAGAGTTCGTTAGGCTCTTTTAACGAGCTCACAAATAACACTGCCCCATTACGGTCTTCCGCCGGGAACCCTAAACCGGAAAATTAAGCGTTTTGTGTCGCAGCCCGCCCTCGGCGGGCGTGACACGCAGCAAATCCTGCTCGCGACGGCGGCGTTGGGGACGAAACTGCGGGCGGGGTGCCTCAAAATTGCGTTTGGAAAGAGCTGTAAGATGGTCTTTTTTCCAAATGTTAAGTGTTTGATTTGAACCAGGTGGCGTGTGTGTCTCTCTGAGTTCCTGGGGGGCCTCCCCGAGCCTCGTGGAAGCGGGGTTCCCGCAGGCGCTCCCCCGGATCCTGGCGCCGAGGTTGCAAGAGTGTCTCCGCCTCGAGACCCGATCACAGCAGCCTGTGACGGATGAGGCCCCAGGGAAGGGTCAGCTGCCAGGGATTATGGTTCTCACACCTCCCTGGGCTTCCGAGTCCCCCGAGAATCCTGTCACGGCGCTGAGGCCGGGGGTCCCGACTGGGTCTGTGCGTCTCTGACCAGTTGTCAGGGGCGCGCCCCTCCGGGTCCCGCTGCCAGAGAGCACTGCCTGGCCCCTGCGGCTGTGATGCGCAGCAGAACTGTGGTTGGTGGCGGGGGAGGGACTGAATGCTCAGCTGCACAACCTGCGAGTTCAGTGTCGCTGTGGCCAGGGGGACCCGCTTGGGCAGGCAGAATGACGCAAACCCTGCCGGCCCCCTTCGGCTTGGAGCCCTCTGGCACTCCCCCCCCCCTTCACTGTGTTTGTCAGAACTAGAGACGTCCTTACGCAGGCAGCTGCCGCCTCTCTGCCCTCTTCTCTCAGGGGCCCAGCCCTGGTCCCCTCTCGCAGGGCCCCTCCCCCAGGCCCCCTGCCCAGTGCTGTAGATCAACGGTGGGCGTGCAACGGTGAGACTGGGCACCTTGCGTCGTGCGCTGCCAGTGCATTTGCCTTTAATTCTCACGCCAGGCCCGGGCAGCTTTGTCCGTCCCCAGCGCCCAGAGAGGCTCCGCAGCTTTCCGGGGTTGCACAGCCAGTGTGTGAAGTGGCCAGAGACCGTGATCGCCACCCCCCGGGGCTGTGGGCATGTCTCAGAGGCTGGCCACTTGCAGGCGGTGGTGGAGGGGGCCGTGCAGGTCGGGGCAGCCATCCCTGCGGGGAGGAGGGGGCCGCCGAGGTGGAGGCGGAGCCTGTGGGGGGACAGCAGGGTTCGAGTGTGACCGGAGTAGGTGCAGGAAGGCGAGTGGCCGGCTGGGACAGGGAATGACAGGTGTGTGTCACAGGGGCCATCGTGAGAACTTGGCTCCTAGGGGAGGTGGGGCTCCAGGGAAAGTGCTTTCTGACAAATGGTTGTCCTAGGAAATGCTCAGATACAGTCAGTAAAAAACAAACAAAAAACCTAAGACACACATCACACAAACTGTGTGGCTGTGGAGAATGAATTCCAGAGAGAAGCAGCTAGTGGCGATGCACAGCTGTGCGGGCAGCCGGCCGCCTCTCCTGTCCCCTGCGCCCTCCAGGGGTTTCCGGACTGTGTGTGCGGTGGGTGTTTACCCTCTGTGAGGTCAGAGAAGCGGACCACTATTTTCTGAAACGTAGGCAGTAGCTGGGCAACCAGCAGCGCACTATTAACACCTGATGGTGCAATTCCCAGGCCCCGACATTGCTGACGGTGACCAAGGACAACTCCTCCCCCAACCCAGGCAGCTGCCTGACGAACAGGAATGAGAACCGCGTCCGGGCCGTGTGGGTAAGACCACGTGTGGCCCACGGAACCGGAAACCCTGTGCTCAGGCACAGAGCACAGGCTCTTCCACGTTATCTGGGAAGTCGACCTGTTCAGACTGGACCTCAGCACAGACGTGAGCTTCTCTCCCTGGCATCACAGGTTTCCTCGCGTCTCATTCACGAGCCTGGGGTTGTTGAACTGGCTCCTTTTTACCTCCGGAGAGTGTGGGGCAGTCCCCCGGCTGAAGTTTAGAAGATTACAAATGTGGTCTAAATTGATAAAATATGTTGTCTTGTAGGGAAAGTATTATAATTCTATTATATCTTTGGATTGTTAATATCACGTTGGGATTTGGATGAACTACAATTATTTTATAATGATACTCATTTTTACAAGAAAATTATATGAGTAGAGAAGATTTAGGCTTGTATTTTCAGACACTCTTATAATTGTTCTCTTTCTGCAATAAGTGCTTTCCATGCCCATTACAGAATAGCTGAGTGCTTCAGTTCAAAGACAGAAAACTGTGGTTAAAATACCGTTTTCTCTCTTTCCCATCCCTTCAGCTGAAATTGGAGATCTGTGTCCACCAGGAATCTCTCTGGGGTCGGAGGCCAACCCCTCAATCCGAGGTAGACTGAGGCAGAAGGGGAGACTCGGGCACACGCCCGGGAGCCCCCGGGCCAGGCGTGCTCGTGGGCGTGGCTGGGTCCGGAGACCGGCCACAGCACCCGGGTCTGTTTCATCCCGTCTCCGACACCCTCAGCTCCGCTGGCTTCCGTCCCGGAGGCTCTGGAAGGCTCCGTGTGTGGGAAACGTCCTTCCAGTGGAAGACGTGGTGGCAACAGCCAGTTATATCCCTGCTGGCCTTCCTCATGTCCTGAAGTCCATTCCCACTTGTCACCTGACGTCCTGTGTCCAGGACGGATCAAGTCATGGGGACCCGGGCCGGGCCGAGGCCTGCTTCAGCCCAGGGCTCGGTCCGACAGGGCATGAGTGACGGGGCGTCTCCGACAGGAAGTCGGGGACAGGGTGGCGGGGGAGGGGGGCAGACCTCGCATGTCCGCAGCGTGCCCGTTGCCGGAGAGGCCGTGTCCGGGTGTAACGGCGCCGACTCCGCTGCCTGACCAGCAACCTCAGATCCGCGTCGACGCACCACGAGTGTCTTGCTCGCTCTCAAGTCTGCGGCTCAGCTCTGCCTCGGTCAGGTCAGCGGGCACCTGAGGCGAGTTTCTGGAAAGGTCGACGGTGTGACCGCAGAGCAGTGAGTAGAACACGGTCCTTTTAGCCCACAGCCCGCCGGGCAAGCAAGGCGTGTGGCGAAACCCAGCGCCCACGGAGTGGGACATGCTGTCTTCGCACGTGGGTGGGGAGGGGTGAGCGGCAGGCGGCAGAGGGCACAGAAACCGGGGTGCTCCTCAGGACCGGAGTGAAGAGGAGAGAGCCACAGTCCAGGTCCTGGGGCAGCTGTCCGGGGGCCCCCCCAGATGGCAGAGGCGGCCCCCGGGGATTATTCCTCCCCAGCCCAAGCCTGCAGCCCGTTATCCCCATCCGAGGAGACGCAGTTCATCACCATCACGTTCGTGGTCAGACGAAACCACGCTCCGATACCTGTGTGTAGTGTGCTGTATAAGAGGGAAGTACCAGGTGTGATAACAAATTTGACCCATGTTCAAGGTTGTTACTGACATTTTTCCGGTTTATGGCTTTGGAGCACCAAGCGTCATTGAAACCTGTGTACTTCTGGAAACATTCAGATGCACCTCTCCAGTTTCCAGTGGCGGGTTTGATCCTCCTTTGATCCCCCCCCCCCCCGGAGCACATTGTCTGAACCCACACAGACACGGGCAGGCCGAGTCACCCCGAACTCGGGGCACGCAGCGTTGGATCCGCTAGGGCCGTGACTTTCATCTGAGCTAAGTGTCTCTTTGTGCAGCGATGTGGTGAGTCACCTCGGCGGATCAGAGCAGGTTGCCCGCCTTTGTTCCGCCGGCGGGTGAGACGTTCTGGACGAGCAGTTAGGTGTTCGTAGCCCTCGGCGGCAGCGTGCTCGGCAGACGCCTCTGCAGTCACCTTTCTCTCTCTCTCTGTGGACAGACCGCTGCCCGCGTGCCCCGCAGAGGGTGCAGGTCCAGGGTGTCCGCACAGTCAGGCGTGTGTGACGCCGTCTCGGACGAGGAGGGCCCGTTTTTATGAAGCACCGTTCGTGGCGATGCTGGTGTGGCGCGCTGTTCACGTTCTTTCGGTCACCCCTATGCAAGGCTTCCCTCTAGGCTGCGCTGGCCCGCCGGGGCGGTGTAAGGGCCATATTTCAAGGCTTTGCAGATAACGCTCGTCCGTGTACAGTTGGTGTGCTTGGGGTACCGGCGAGGGCGTCTTTGGCTGGGACACCCATGGGCACTGGGGTCTTCCTTTGACGTGGGCTTTCTCACACGGGGCACGATGGGCATTCTGGGCCGGAGCATGCTTTGTGTGGGCTTTGTCTTGTGCGTCGTGGGGCAGGCAACAGGGTTCTGGCTTCTACCCATTCGGTGCAAGAGCAGCGCATTCCCCACTCGGGCTCGTGACAACCGCAAATGTCCCCAGACGTGTCCAAGTGCCCCAGAGGGAACAGATGGCCCCCAACAGGACCCCTGCTGTCCTTTCTAACGAACAGTGACCCATATCGTAGCCGTCCTCTCCCTCCACCTGGCCCGACTTACTTGGAGCTGTCGGCCTGGGAACGGACAAAGGGCCGAGGGAACAGGAAGCCAGTGCGTCCCCCGCTGCACACATCTGCGGGTCTGGGCTGGAAGGACACACGTGTTGGGATGGAGTTTTCCCTCTCACTCGGGCTGCTCACGCAGAGCCTCACGGGACGGACGCTGAGGGCTGGCCTGCCGGGTCACTCTCTTCCCTGCAGCAAGAATGTCGCTTCCTGTTGTCGTTGTTGTTGCCGTCCACCGTCCCCTGATGGTCGTTACCGCTATGGATCGCAGGCGTCCCCGCCTCTGCCACGGACGATGGCGTGTGGGAGCCGCGCCGTCAGGGGCACGCCCCGTCAAGTCTGTGGACGCATGCTCTGCGTGGGCAGTTTCTGCAGCTCAGAAGGGGCTGCCTGGGCGGAAGCACCCTTCACGCTGGAAGGATGATTTCGGGCAAATTGAACCGAGTTGTTAAATGAACTCCCCCTTTCCCACGCCCACGGGCGCCAGGAACAGATGACGTTCCCAGATGCCGTTTGTCTGCCGGAGTGCTTGGCCTTCTAAGTTTGCTCTCTTTGGAATCTAAGACACTTTCAGGAGGCTTTGATTCTGGACTCTCAGGCCCAGATGCTGGGGGGGGGGGGTGGCGGGGGGAAACCAGGATTCGGCAGGGAGAGCAGGAGTTTTGAGTCAACAGGATTAGCTTCTTGTTCTGCCGGGCACCCGGGTGTGCGTCCCCGGCCACGTGGCCTAACCCTCTGACTCACGGTTCGAGTCTCTGGGAACGGAGATGTGGGTTTCACGGGGGGGGGGGGGGGGGCATTGGCGGGAGGGGGGCCGCCACTCAGTCCGGAGATGCGGCTGCCTTGCCCTCCTCTCTCCCTTCATCCTGTCACTCAGCACCAGCATCTCACTGACAGCTGTGCTCACAGAGGAGCCCAGACCCTCCTGCTGACAAATTCCGCTAACACACACGCGGGTCCTTTTCCTGATGACGGGCTCCTTGCCTTCAGAACAGGGTGGGCGCACATTTCCCGTAAAGAGCCAGAGAGGTGAGTGGGCGTCTTTGGTCTCGTGGGACCCGTCACATGTGGCCGCAGCCGTGGAGGGCGTGTCAGGCAGGGACACGTGGCACCACGTGCAGCAGCGGGCTGGGGGCGTGGCCTCGCCCGGGACCCTGCTGTGCACCCGCATGGCCGGCCAGTTCCTGGGGGCAGATCCTCCGCCTCTGGCCACAGGGGTTCCTCCTGGTCCGGCCGCTCCTCCCCGATGGCACAGCGATTGTCCAGCTGCGTTTCACGTGATTCCGATTGGGGGGGGGGGGGTTAGAACATGAAAACAGTCTACACTAGTATGTGGAGTAGAATTGTCTCACTTTAAGTACTTCAGCCAGCTAGCTGAAGTCCCTCCGGAAATAAAGATAACAATGCTCTCAAAAGTTTTCAGTGAAATTTATGTAAAATAATATAAATAATGCACTTGATTCCATTCTTGCCACATTGGAGAGTCTCACGCAGGAGAGAGATGAAGCCAAAATCACAAACTCAAACATGGACAGCGTTTATGCCGAGCGTTTGAACCAAAACCTCCTGAGCTTTCGGTCACTTCTGTCAGCACACCTGTGCTCCTGGCCCTCAGGTTCACGGTGGCCAGACGCTCTGGACATGCCCGGGCCACCGTCGCTGAGGAAGAGGAGACAGTATTGGCAGTGGCCTTTTCCATAACGTTTGTCAGCTGTTTCTTTCTTGGATCGAACACAGGACCATGAGGAGGGGGAATCTGGAGTGAATAAAATCTATGACATTGGCTCATCAGATTCCTGATTTTTCAGTGCCCTCCCGGGGAGCCTGAGTGACCGGTGCTGGGGAGAGGGCCAGGGTCCAGCGGGGCACACGGATCATCGTCGTAAGTGTGGGAGCTCTCCGACCACGCCAGGTGACACAGTAACGTCCAGACTGACCCAGGGGACTCCTTGAACACGTGACGATCGATGCTGCACATTTCTCTGAGCCATGCCCTTCCCTGTTTCTTTTTAAAAGAAAAGGTGACAGGTGACACTGCCTCCTTAGTCTCGCTCCCATCCTCCGTGCCGCCCCCTCCTCCCGGCCCAGCCCAGGGTCTCCTCAGCACCGCGGCAGCCGGGAAGCCAGACCTGGCCACCATGTTGCAGAGGGGAGTTTGCTACCACAACTTTTCCTGTCATTCCGTAGTTGTTTACAGTTGCTGTTGGAACCCCGGAGATGACTTTGTTCTAGGATCTCCCCAAAGATAAACCCGCGGTTACCATGGCAGCACAGCCGTCCCATCTCCCGAATCCAAAACGGGGCGGGAGATGCTCAGCACGGTCTCCCAGGGCGGTCGACGCTGGGAGGAGTGACAGCCGGAACCCTGGGCTGCTCCCTCGTTGCCATGGAAACAGGCCTCTGTCTGAGCTGCACATCCCAGGACTCAGAGCCTGGAGCTTTGCAGGGGTGCGGGGCTCCCCGCCAGAACGCGCAGTGGGGGAGACTGGCAGGGGACGGGGTGGGGGGGCCCTCGCCGGTGGCCCAGCGGGCGCCGATGGCCTCCGAGTGCATGGCAGTTAAAGAGGACGAGCGTGGCACGTTGGAACGTAAATGCGTGCATTTGGGGGCATCAGGGGGGCTGTGTTTCCTAAAAAAAAATAATACGCTCCACAGTGCTTTTACTGAATCTCACGGTCGATCGTGCCAGATGGGAGCACAGCGCGCCTTTCCTGCGCCAAAGCCGTTGGCGCGCCTCGCGGAGCAGCTGGCAACGCACAGCGAGGCCCGAGGCGGGGCTGCGCCTTCTCCGGGGTCCGTCCGTCGGAGGGAAGGGCCGCCGGCTCCAGGACCGCCGTCCCGGCTCAGTGGGCGGGGGCGACGAGACCCCAGCGCCGTGCGCAAGGGGCGAGGGGCGAGTCCTGCAGAACGCGCTCAAGGCGGGCTGGACGTCGGTCCCTCGGGCCCCGCCCACTTCCGGAAGTGCGCAGTGACGTTCTGCCGAGGGCGGGGCCACGCGCCCGCGCCTGAGTGCACGCCGGCCGCCGCGGTGTGGTTGTGGGCAGCACGGGGCTTACCGAACTACAGCACGGGGATCAGGAAGGGTGCGCTCAAGGGCCGGTTGTAACGCCTGCCAGGCGAGCTACCCAACGTTGCGTGCTTCAAGGTTTTTTTTTTTTTTTTTAATAAAATGGGATAGTATTTAATCTACAAAGCTGGCAGGAGGATTAAATAAAATATTAAACAACAAGCATTTAATACAGGGAGTGGCCCATCCAAAGTAAGGACTCAAAAATCTTAGCTAGTTCTTATTGTTCCTTGTGGAAGTCAGAGGTCAAGCAGAAGGGGGTCTCCGTGTCTCCTTCAAGGGCAGGAAGACTGGGGTGGCAGACTGCATCAGCAGAGCAGCCTGGCAGACATGGTTGAAAAGAAGAATGTAAGGATGTTACTATTTAAACAATATTCTGATTTTGTATTGAAGTATAATTGGCATTGATTAGTTTCGGAGGTACAACGTAGCGATTCAGTATTCGTATCTACTGCAAAATGGTCCCCACAGTAAGTCCATTTAACGTCCATCACTGAACGGAGTTGCACATTTTTTTTTATGTGACCACGCCTCTGAGATGGTTCATTTTGTAACCGGAAGTCTGTCCTTTTGGACCCTTTAACTGTTTTTCCCACCCTTCCCCCCTCATCTGTCCCCGAGCTTGGCTTTAGTTTTGTTGTTTCTATTTTGTTTCATTTTTTAGATCCCACACACAGGTAAGATCACACAGACACGTCACACTGCCTAGCGCTGGGACGCTCCGTCCACGGGGCCGTAAGCAGCAAGATTCCGTTCTTTCTCGGGGCTGAGTCAGACCGCGTTGTCCTCACCCAGCACCCGCTGGCGGCACCGAGGGGCCTGTGGCCTGACCCGCTGACCTGACCCTCTGCACGTGATGCAACCTTGGCCTGTGGGGCGCAGGTACCTTCTCAGGTGTGTGGTTTTGTTGTCTTCGAGCAAGTCCCCAGAGGTGGCATGGCTGGGTCATGGGCAGTTCTGTGTTTAACCCTCTGAGGACCGCCATGGTGTGCTAAACTCACTCACTTTGTCAGTGTGAGGCATTGCCTGTCTTCCGTCCACTTTTTGATTTTTTGATGCCCGTCCAGCTGCCCTGCTCACCGAGGCCTCTCCAGGCCCGGCTCCCTCCCCATCTTCATCTCGTGCGTCCACCCAGCCTCACTGCAGATGTCTCTGTTCGTTCTTCCATCCTGTTTTAGTCTACGGACACCCCTTCCTCCCCCAAAATAAACGTGCCCCGTCATAACCCACAGACATCAATTTACAGGTGGGTGTATGGGATTAGTGGTGGAAGAATGGACAGCTCAGTCTATTTTTCGAACTAACGCTTGAAATGGAATTGATTTTTTAAAAGTATTTCAGTTAAGTGCAACCTGCTTTTCTGGACCTACGCAGTGACCCCTGTTCCCCGGCAGGAGGTTAACCCGAGGGCAGCACCTGCTTTATCCTCAGGGAGCACCGAGCTCTGCGGGGAGCGGGGGCAATGGGAGGGGCCTGGCCCAGGCCTCTCGGCAGCCCCACCTGCCTGTCTTGCTGCGGGAACCACAGCGCTTTGAGGGAAGGGACCGCAGAGTGTCCGATCTCAGGGCGTAAGTCCTGACCCATCACAGCCAGCTCCTGCCTCTGCCCTCCCTGCCCGCCACATCTAACTTTTCCACGGGAAGCTCCCCTGGCCGTAAATGGAACAGGAAGTCTCCGGGAGCCCCAAACCGAGCTGCTACTTCCTGATGAGAAGACATAGACTCGGGGCAGGGGGCAGGGGGGAGCCCTCGCCGCACCGGCTGCCCAAGTTTGAAGGCAAGTGTCCTGTTTGCAGCTCACGGTCAGCCACCAGCTGAACCCAAGTAAAGTGAAAACAAAAAACACACAAAACAAAAACAAAGCAAAAACAAAACAAAAAAGCAAAAACCAAAGCAAAGCAAAGCAAAGCAAAGCCGAAAAGGCCTGTGGATCACACAGCAAGGGCCAGCAGAGAGCACGTGAGTTACCGCGGACGACGCCTCTGAGCTGGCCTTTCCCCTCCTGCTCCCGGACTTCCCAGCCAGCCGAGCAGCTGCAGCTCTGGGCTCAGCCTCTGTTGGCTGGGCTTTTGTCTCTCGCTGCCCCCAAGTGCCGGTCAGGTAGAGCTTCCCTACCTGAGACCATGCGTGTGAGTCACACCCAAAATCGTGCCAGGCGAGTGTGAGATGAAGAGACTCACGTGATGAGTGGTGCTTGTTCTGAGTCACGAAAGCCAGCGTGGAAGGCTTGCCGTGCGCAGCTGAGAGCTGTGCTGACTCGTGCGCACAGTGTGCCTCGCCGAGAACGGGCTCGTGCAGGCAGGTGAAATGCACCTGTTTCCCCGCATTCAGTTTTCATGGAGGCTGAATGTACTGGACTTTAAGGTTCTGAGTGTTAAAGTCCCCTCGGCTTCCATGGCCCCTACTACACGTGGAATATGAGCTCATCGTACTTACTTATGGGCTGGAGTTTCTGGGTTGGAGAATGATTTTCCGAGTCCAGTGCCTGCCCGGCTGCCCGAGTCCTTGCCCAGGTCTGAGCTCGGGGCTCGCCGGGTGTCTCCGAACTCCGTGGGTGCCCAGGACTGGACTCAGCTCGTCTCCCTCCTGGCCGCACGCCGCTCACCTCGGCCGTGAGCTCACCCCTGCCGCGTGGGAGCGTGCTCGGGTGGCGTGTGCGCCGGCCTCCGGGTCCCACTCCATGGAGCGTGTGCGCCGGCCTCCGGGTCCCACTCCATGGAGCGAGTCTCGGGAAGGTGTAAAGACGGCCGGTCTTTCCTCCCTGACCCCGACTCCACTCACCCCCCACCCGGGGTCTGGAGGAAGGCGCGGAGGGAAGTCACGTGTGGGGGGGCTTCCCGGGTTTATCTCTGTCCACTGCAGTGCCGTTCACTCAGTGACTTAATGTGACTCATCTTTTTACTTAAGTTGTTCCAGCTGCACCCCAAGCAGTCATCATCGGCATCGAGTCACTGGTTTGACTTTCCAGTTCTATTTTAAGTGGGCATTGCAATCAACAACCACCCAAATTACAATGCTCGTGTTTTGCCCTGGTGGCATGTGTAGCACAGGTGGGGGAACATCGCATGAAGCATTTCCCGTGGACATTGTGTGTCTTAAACCATCTCCTCTCCCTTCTCCCTCCTGCGCTCCCTCCCTTCCTTCTTTGGAACGAGACACGTCAAACGTATTTGCCATGAAACGAAATACAGAGAGTTTGGGTCTTTGGACGTACAGAGAACACCCATTCCATGATCAGAGAAAGGTTGTGTCCTCTCTCAGCTACTACATTAAAATTCAGATTCCCTAAATTTGTGAGGACACGCCCTCTTTAGATCTGAAGTACACATTGCTGTTAATTAAAATTTGAGAAGGTAAGCAAGATAATATTTTCTATCTGCATGTTACTGAAATTAATATAGGAGTACCTCAGCTGGAAGGATCGTTGTTTTAGCAATAAAAGTTCATCCTCTTTGTAATAAATACATAGGACCCACTTGGCTTCAGTTATTTGCTAGGAAAAAGCTATATTTATATCAAGGAAATCAAACATATCATTGTAACATTTTTCAAATAATATCACCGCACATTTTTGTGTCATATAAGTGAGAAGATTATTCTCTGGTGTGAGGTAATAACAGCAATGCAAGGAAAGCCAGCAAGGATTTTACAGAGATTGATAAATTAGCATAGAGTGCGGAAGACTTTTAAAAATAGCTTTACACGAAAATTACAATATGCTCTTAGAAGGGAGAGACAGAAGCTTGCATAAATAACAGCATGATTTAACTTGACTTCAGAGATTTCCATTGGGAGAATACGTTTTCTTAGAATTAGATTTGACCCCAATTTCTACTTATTTTGGAGGCGAGGATACTCAGAGGTAATGTACACTGAGACAACGGTGATGGCTCAGATGCACGGACTTGAGCCACCTCAAGTTCGATTTCTTTCATCCAGACCTGGGGTGGGGGGCAACCGAAGTCCCTCTGATGCCCTAAGTCCTCCCAAGTCCCACCTGGACGGGGAATCTCAGAACAAAACGAAACCCTATAAGACGAGACGACTCTGTGGACTTTTCCCAGACGAGGGCCCCACGCTTTGTGGGGAAGCAGAATTCCTCAAACGCACGACACGTTTCGTGGTTGGAGCTCCAACGCAAGCCCCGGGCGTTGTGGCCCCCCGGCGCCTCCACCTCCTCCGCTGGCTCGGACTTAGAGCCGCCCCGGAGGTTTTCTCGTGGACGCTTGTCTTGTTGTGGTGGTCAGGTCTCGTCTTTGTGGACCTCAATCCCGCATTCCATCAGTACAAGGTGCCGTCGGGGCACCGGCGGGAGGCACACGGTGTCTGACTCCTGCTTGTACGTTTCTCCCCTGCTCGAGCGGCGGGTCGGTGCACCTCGTTACAGAAGGGCTTATCTGCTTACCTCTGCCCTACCCAGGTGAACTACCTGTGTGACTTCAGGATTCAGAATCTGCTTAGTTGCTCTTACCCTTTGGATGCAAGTGTTGTGTTTAAGACCATATACGCGCGTGTTAAGCCGTTTGACAGGTGTTCCCTGGGATGGAATCTTCAAGAAACCAGAAACAAATGCAATTATTATCAGTGAAAGTTTTCTGCCAAGAAATAGCAACAATTTCTCTTTTTTAAATTTACTTATTTATTTTTAGAGAGAGAAGGGAGGGAGGGAGAAAGAGAGAGAGAAACATCAATGTGCGGTTGCTGGGGGTCATGGCCTGCAACCCAGGTATGTGCCCTGGCTGGGAATCGAACCTGCGACACTTTGGTTCGCAGCCCGCGCTCAATCCACTGAGCTACGCCAGCCAGGGCTAACAATTTCTTATACAAGAAACAAAATACCGGGGCCCCAAGCAGGCGACATCCTATCCCCATGAAGCAAGTTTGTGCTGAATGAGGGGCTGCTGACGCTCTACACCAAACCCCTCTCGGCGCATCTGATACCGAGATTGTTTTTTCTCAATAACAGACTCACTCGCATTGACTTCTCTGTGTTCTCTGCTCGATCGTGTGGGTGGCAGCGAAGCCAAGTGCGGCCGTCATCCAAACACAACACGACAGATGCGGGGAAATGCGCCCGTCACCTCACGGACCCCACGGCCCAGCCAACCCACGTGTCAGTGTCACCGTTCAGACGGGCTTGTCGTCCCCCCTGTCCTGAAGGAGGTGCTTTCTCTCCTGGTTTCCGGCACCATCAGGGCTCACCGTGTGGATTGGCGTCTCTCTCTGTTGGTGCGTCGCTGCGGGCCTGCTGTGAAGTGGGTGTCAGGACGGGCACCTTGTCTGTCTGTCCTGGTCTCCCAGGACCAGAGCACCGAGCACAGTGTCCCCCAGGTGCCCGGCACTGTTCGTGTGACTGCCCTGACCTAGTGGGCTGGGATGACTGTCCCTCTACCCTGAGCACCATGTCCCCAGCCTGCAGGCCACTCCCCGGAGGCCAAGGCTGGACAGAGGGGCCGTCCGTGGGCCAGGCTGGCCTTTGTGTGTCGAGAAGGGACAGGAGTGAGGAGGGCTGGAGGGGACTGTGATGGGACCCAGCTGCCCAGCAGCCAGGGAAGGACCCAGAAACCACGGCTCCTGTCCTGGTCCCCGGGCCCGGGCCCTGGAGACCTGACACCACCGTGACGCAGCTCGAGGAGGGTGGATGCAGACGAAAGTACGACCACTCCACGGCTACGTCTGAACGCGGATGGACCAGGAGCGTGGCCCCAAACACAGGTGCCCAGCACGCCTGTCCTGTTTCACACGCATGACCGCCGCCTCTGCTCCCACGGCAGCTGAAGGTGGCCACCTGCCCTCCGTCTTGGTGAGATCGGTCAGCGTGTCCACTTGTAGAGCCTCCCCTACCTCCTAGGATTATCCAGCCAGAGCAAAGCCCCCCACTCTTGACCCCCCCACCCACTCTGCACGACCCCCGATTCTGTGACGAGCCCCCCGACACCCTCGTACTGAGCCACCCAGCGGTCCCCGATGCCGGCGTCATCTCCCTGCCACGGACAACACACCCAGCTCGTTCCGCCACGGCCGCGAGTCAGAGTGTGGGCTCGGGTGGGGCCTGTCCGCACACACACCTGGGGTGGTGGTGACGTGAGGGTGCCCAGGCTGAGGGGCAGGGACAGCCCCCTCTCCTCGCTGCCAGCCAGCCGGCGGCGCCCGAGGGAACCCTGGGAGGCGTCTGCACGTCTGTCTGCGGGTCTGCGTGCTCCGCAGGGCGAGCGGGTCTGTTCCACGGAGACGGCGGTCAAGACCGAGTGTCACTCCGGAGACTCGTTTAAGTGACAACCTCTGCCAGCGCGTTTGAAGCGAGATGGATTGCCGGAAACTCGATCCAGGAAGAGTTGCTCACACACACACACACACACACACACACACGGACGCAGCTGTCAGGGCACACGCCAGAGCTCGCTGGTCCAGGCAGTGAGTTGATTTGCATCTGTTTTTAGTTCTAGGCCTGGTCTTCCCAACTTAATTAAGGCCAAGGCGGCGGGGGGGGGGGGGAATTCATTTGAAAAAAAGGATGTTTATTAAGGGCTCATGTGAAATGTGGAGGCATTTCTGCTTCTTCAGATGAACATTTTATTGTGGGAGGCAGAGTCACCGAGAGGAAAACGTTCCTTCCCCCCGATCTCCCTGAGAGTGAGCTGGCAGAGAACCTTTGTAGTCACGCAGTGTTTGGAGGTAAACAGTTTCTGTTTTCTTCCCCCCGGTCCTGTTCGGTCCCTCATTCTCACAGCCACGCAGCCGCGAGCCCTCGCAGCAGACACCGCGTGGGAAGCCGGCTGCATTTCAAAGGCCCTGTTGGGTCTGCTGCCCAGGGCGTCTCGGGGAATGTGTGTGCGTGTTTGACGTCGCCGGAAGGGAGCCCCGCTGTGGGACGGGCCCCTCCCAACCTCGGCCGCCGTTTCTGGCAGAAATGCACCGACCAGAAGCAGCGGCACTGACCTCGTGCCGGTGAAACGTGACTCCCCTGCGGTCTGCACACAGCTCGGCCACCAGCCTCCGTTTGTCGTCGGAGGAAGACACCCTACGTACTATGGAAGGGAATGAGGGGCAAACCCAAAGTTTTGCAATTTACTGGCAATGTCCGCCTGCCTCAGGGTCACCCCGTGAATAACTGTGGTGCTCACCGGAGGGAGCCTGCACGGTGTGGGGATGGACGTGGCCGAGGGGCCCCCAGTCTCAGCTGCTGGGGCCCAGCCAGGGCGGCGTGGTGGGCGGAGGGTGTGGCTGGCGCTGTGGCCCCCTGAAGGGTGCAGGGCGGCCGGCGTGGAAACCGAGTCGCCGCGTGGAAGCAGCTGCACACAGATGCGGGGTGGGGCGGATGACGGGGTCCCCCGAGCAGCCGTTAGTGCCTGGAAGGAACTTCCTCTGCCTCCATCGTCCCCGCGTTTCCCCAGGCGGGCTGGCGCAGTTAACTGGGATGCTCGCTGATGATCTAGCAAAAACGGTTCAACCGGGTTTACACTGACCACGTTGCAACAACTGGATCTTCTTTCCAGCTCATTTTCATTTCGTCCTGGCAAAACGATGCTCGTGCAAACCCGGGCTTTGAGGATCGTGGATTCTCACACCCCTGCTAGGAGGCGGGGCCTTCCGAGCAGCTGCTCCTACGGGTGGAGGTGCCGATTCAGACACAGAGCCCTTCTCATCGCCATACCTCACGCAGCCACCTGTGCCAGGAATGTCAGCCGTGCCCGCATTGAGGTCGGAGGGGGGGGGAGCCCTTTCTGCCCCAACACCCCTGACCTCACCCCTGCCGCCCCCAAGTGGGTGGGCTCCGGGGCCCTCCGGGAGACCCTGGGGCCTTCGGGAGGGCGGAGAGCTTCAGAGGACCGAGGTCCTCCTGAGTCGGGGAGCAGGCTCCATCCCTTCCCGAGGCCGAGGGCGTCGGAGCGCCGGCGGGCGTGGGGCGGTGGCGACGGGGCGGGTTCCTCTCTGCGCCACCCGCTGCACTCCGTGCGGCCCCTCCCCGCCGGGCCGTCTTCAGGAGAGCAGGGCGCGCGGCAGGAGGAAATGGAAAGCTGGCGGGATTCCGAGGGCGGTGAGTTAGATCCGTCTTGTCCTTAGAATCTTCTCTTGTGTAGCTCCTGAAGGCTGTGCCCGCAAACGCTTCGACGAAGAGGGAATAATCAGCAGCCACGTCGCAGAGGGTCCCTGTGGGCGAGCCTTGACCCGGGGCCACGAGAGCGGGCTGAGCTCCCACGAAGTGCCTGTTTCGTGTCCCACCACGGCAGTATTACTGACGAATTCAGTCCAGGAAACAGTCAATTCTTCCGGCTGCACGGCCAGCTCCTCCTCACCCTCGGGGCCAGGGGCACTCCGGCCCCTTCAGCAGGGCTCGCCTGCCGTTCTCCGCGGTGACACTGATTCCCACGGAGGACACACTGCAGACAGACAGACAGACAGACGCTGTCTGTGCTCGTCTCGCCCCGCTGCTCTGCCTGCATGTTCGACCCACAGGCTCCACCCCCCCTCCCCCAGGGCCCACGTCCTCCCCCCTGGGCCTCACGGTGTCTTCAGCACCTGTCTGGTTTCCTGGCCCGTGGAGGCGCTCGGTCCCCGACGGGGGGGGGGGGGGGGGGGGGCGGCAGCCGTGTCGATGGACACGGGACGGCGATGCCTGTCTCATGTGCCGCGGCGTTGGCCACACGTCGGCACCTTCTAAGGTGCATGTCGTGCATGCGGGCATCGACACATTGGCACGGTGATCGTCCTGGACAGGTGGCTCTGTCCATATTCCCACAGGCGGCGGTGACCGGGGTGACACCGTGCTGTTGATGGCGGTGCTGGTGTCCGGTTACAGAGGGGAGGGAGCCGCGACCTGAGAACCGCTTGGCTGCGTGTGGCGAGAGCACGGCTGGTCCACGCGGCGTGTCCTGTCCATCCCTCTCCGTGTCCAGTCAGCCCTGTTCCCCGTGTTGGAGGTTCGGGTCTTGGCTTTCTCTCCAGCTGCTGCAAAATCTCGAGTCGGAGTAACAAGGGAGGACGAGACGGGGCAGGTGGGTCGTGTGCCCTCTCCGAGGGCGCCCCCAGCTGTGAAGCAGTGAGGTGCCCGAGTCGCTGAGCTGTGCTCCAGGAGCAGCACGGAACACCCCCCCTCGGCCGAGAGCCGACGCAGGCGGCTGGGGGTGCAGACCAGCGTGTCGGGGAAGGGCCCTTCCTCTGGGGCCTGGAAGACCTGACGCTGATACACACCTTCCCCCTTGGCCCTAGGTCCTTAAGCTTGAGTCACACATGGAGCCGCGGCAGCCGCGACGTGAGTGGTGGCCGTGAGCTGCGGCAGCGACGGGGGAGCTGGGAGGAGTGGACGCTGGCTTCTCGGGGCCGGTGGGTGGTGTGGGGAGGGGTGACGGCTGCCCCAGGGGCCGGCGGGGCGGGGGGGCGGGACAGGGGGCAGACGTGCAGGCTGTGGAGGAGAGGGGAGGCCCGGCAGACGTCTGGGGGGGGGTGGGTAAATAAAAGCAGCCGCGGGAGCAGCCGCGGGCCGAAGTGCTGCGGGGGGTGGGGGAAGCTCATGGAGCCCCTTACCTTACACGGGAGCAGCTTCCGTCTGTGAGCGGATCCAATGACACAAAACGTCCTCGTAGCGAAAGGAACCCGGCAGCGCCACACGCAGAATCAGCCCCACACGGGAAGGAGCTCCGAGAGGGAAATAAACACACGGGCTCCCCTTCCCTTTCTCGGGAGTGTCTACCCTCGTACAAGCCCTCCTCAGCCACCTGAACTCGGCCTCCAGTGAGAACAACACAGGAATCACTCACGGCTCAGCCGCGACAAGGTGCAGACCAAACAAATCCCCAGGTGCACTGTCCCGGCCCACCCCGAGGCCACTGGGCACACTCCCTGCCCCCGCCTGGAGCCAGGAGGAGGGGAGTGACGGGATTCGTAAGAGCTGGAGCGCTGGGGTGAACTGAAGTTGAGGTCTCTAACCCCCAGATCGTAACTGCTGTTCTGCCTCTCGACAAAGATGCTGAGTGGACTCATTAGCAGCCGCGTAATGTGAGTTTCACTGAAAAAACTGGCGTCATTGGCCTTATTAGAGGCTTTCTCGTCCCATGGGGGGTGGGGGAGGGAGGCCCTGGCGTCAGGAGGGCCTCGGCCATGCAGGGATTTTAGGAGTCATCTCACGTGATTTTTAGTTCCGCCGAACAGAACAGTTACGGCTGGAGGGATACAGAGGAGTCTGGGCAAAACGACAGAATAACCCCAATATTTCTCTAAAAATGAAAAATAACACCTATCTAACTGGTGCTGCTGTATTTTATGAACAAGATAAGAAAATCAATGACACAGCTGAATGGCGATTAAAGGTGATTCACCGAATTTCCACATTTCTGCAGCCTGCCCCAGAGTTAATAGCCTAGGTTTCCGGGCAAGTACTTAGCATCTCCAAATGTCCTCAGCGCGTAAATTCTGGTGTGCTCCTACCGTGCACCTTTTATGCAGATACATTCGAAACATTCAAACCAGGTCGTTAAATACCCTTCAGTAGTTTTTACAACTGAAATCTCCCTGCACCCTGCGAGCGATGCTTCGACACGTGGGCTGGGGCACAGAGAGACCCAGAGCTGAGGAAGCCGGAGTGCTCCCCGAAATGCGCCAGCACTCACGTTGCTGTTCGCTCGTTTCTCCGGGGGGAGGCTGTAAAATGACCCAAATCTGTGGCACGATCTTAGCTGTAAGAAGCCCCTTAGAACAGCTTGCCTGAGGTGTAATTACATGTTCTTAGGAGACGGCGCAAACCACCAGCAGAGCCAGTGTGGTGACGAGGGCCGACCCCGAGGCAGAGGTGGTGGGAGTTCCAAGGCCTGCCCCCCCCCGCCCCCAGTCCCGTCCCAGGGGCCACACCGGCTGCAGGCAGCGCCCTGGGGTCCCCGGGGGTGAGAACAGCGGGCGTGACTCTCGGAAACAATGCCCCCATTCCGACCTCTCTCCAGTTCGCTGTTGACCGAAACTCGGGGTCCTCTGGGGCTGCACGAGCCCCCAGCAGCCATGCTGAGTG
Organism: Phyllostomus discolor; assembly: GCF_004126475.2. Lineage (NCBI taxonomy): Eukaryota > Metazoa > Chordata > Mammalia > Chiroptera > Phyllostomidae > Phyllostomus > Phyllostomus discolor. The sequence goes on from NC_040909.2 coordinate 617,843, forward strand.
TGGGCGTGTTTCCGAGACTTTCTCCAGGGAGGGAGCTCCCGTCGCTCCTGGTCCCCGAGCGCATTCCCTCGGATCTGGGCATCACACATGTTTCTGCCCGCAACGCTTTTTCCTGTTTAGTTGCTTGTTGTCTCCCGACGCGGCAGGCGCTGCGTCGGCGCTGACGGAGCGGCAGACAGAAGGCGCGCCCCACGCACCGGGCGCAGGTCCCTCAGACACGAGTCCCCCCCTATGGGTTCGCCTCGCGGGCGCGGGGCGGCTCGGTGCCCGAAGGACGACGCACACACTCCCGCCCCTCGGCCTCTGTCTGCCCGCGGCCACAGAAGGGAGGGACCGTCCCAACGCAGCACAATTTGTGTGTTTTCTTTGATTTTTATTAATTGACTTGAGAGAGAGAGAGAGGGAGAGAAAGACATTGATTTGTTGTTCCACTTACTGTCGCACTCACTGGTTGGCCCTCGCATGCGCCCTGCCCGGGGACTGAACCTACAACTTCGGCGTATCGGGACTAGGCTCTAACCCACTGAGCTACCCGGCCAGGGCAGCACTGCCATTTAAGTGATGTTTACGACTCACTTACCCCCTTACTGTTGAATATTCAAAAAAGTGGGTCTCCTCTGGGAACGTAGTTTTTCTTTGCATGCATTACCTACGCATGCTTATCTGTCCACATGAACAACAGGGTTCGTAGGGGACAGGCACCTCAGAGCACCACCGGGGCTTGCATTCTGGACATGTCACCGGACGTGTGACCGTCAATGCCCCATCACCCGGAACTCCGTCTCCCCCGCGTAGGCGCGTCATGGAGGGTGGGCTGCTCCCTGTGGACACAGAGCGCGGTTTCATGAATAGACATGGGATGCAATTTGCAAAAACAATGAGATGCATTCAGAAGCTCAGTGGGGCTGGTGCTAATGAGAGTGAAAACCCCAAACATAAACAAAAACTTTGCATATAAATGACATTGCCGATATTAATTTTAATCAGCTGGATAGCACACAGTGCACGGTACACTGGCTCAGAGCTTCTACTGCAGGTTTTGGGGTTTTGGGGGGTTGAATTCTAAGCCCGAAGGACGTGCTCAGGTTGGCGACACCAAGGTCACCATGCGTGACCCAGGGCAGAGTCAGCCTGGGTGAGTCCGGGTCCCGCTCCCCAGGGCAGGGCCCCCGCCGCCCGAGTGGGCGTCATGTGTGTGGGGGGGAGGGGCAGCCCCGGAGCCTTGTCCCCACGGACGGCACCCAGACCTGTGTGGACGCTCTTCCCTCTTCCTAAACTGGGGACAATCAGGGCTCTTCCCTCCAGGGGCCGGGAGGCTTCCTGGGTCTCTCCCCTGGGGGGGGGGGGGAACCCTGCAAGCCGTGCCCGGCGGCCATCGGAGGCTGCAGGAAGCTGCCGTTAGCGTAACATGTTCAAGGTCGTAAACGGAATCGGGAGTCACTTCCCAGAGGAGATGACGTCTCACCTTAGGGCAGGAAGGCTTTGCATGTCCCTTCTTTCTGCTTATAGTTATTTTCTGTCCCACACAGTCGACTTCAACCGTGTCTTTTGGTGAAGATGATCGCAGGCGATGGTTCTGACTGAGTGAGGGAAGTGGGGGGTGACTGCTTCCCCTCCCTGGAAAACTGCGTCTGTCGGCAGATGACGTGACTTTATATAGAGAAAATCCCGAAGACGCAGCCGAGAACCTGTTACATGCAATCAAGGAATTCAGTGAGGTTGCCGGAGATAAAATTAGCACACAAAACCCAGTAGCATTTTTATACACCAACGAATGTTCTGGAAGAGAAAGAAAGACATTGATCCCGTTTACAATAGCATCAAAATCTAAATATACTTAGAAATAAATGTAAGGCAGTGAGAGGCTGTCCTCTGAAAGCTACAATCCATGATGAAGGAAATCGAAGAAGACACAAATGAATGGGAAGGTGCCCCATGTTCACGAACTGGAGTGATTTCTACCTTTAAAATGTCAATAAAACCAAAAGCCACCCAGAGATTCCGTCCAATCCCTATCAAGAATCCAATGGCCTTTTTTTTCTGAAGTAGAAAGTAACTCTCCTCAAATTCATATGGAACCACGAAAGACCCCAAACAGCCCCAAAATCCCGGAGAAAGGAGCACGAAGCAGGAGTTGGCACACTGCCTGTCCCCACATGATGTCTGAAGCAGTGGCCGTCAAAGCAGCGCGACCCTCCACACAGCCAGACAAGCAGGCCAGTGCTCCGGAGCCAAGAGCCCGTAAGTAACCCGAGTGTCCGCCAGCTGACCTTTAACAGAAGGTGCGACTGAGCGTTGGGGGGGGCCGACGGCCGGGGGGAGCCGCAGACACGAGCAGACGGGCACTGAGAGGGGGACAGTGTGGCCACGGCATCGCCAGGACCTGGGGCCGACCCGAGGGCACTGAGCGGGCCCCGCGTTGGACAAGCGTGCCGGGAACACTCGGTGGAGGGAGACCGTCTCTTCCGTGCGTGGTGGTGCCGGGGTGAAGGGGCGTTCACCGGTGAAAGGCTGCACCTGGACCTGTGTCTGAGGCCGCTCACAGAAAGCACCACCCGACGGGTCGCAGACTCACCTGCGGACCCGACACGGGAAACTCCTGGAGGGAAGCTCGGGAGCGAGCTCAGGACACGGTCTCGTTGGTGGCTCTTCAGGTGTGACGCCCGAGACACAAGCAACAGAAATAACAAACAAACAAACAAGGGGATGGCACAGAGCGAAGAAAGTCCCCACAGCAAGGGGAACGGCCGGCAACGTGGGAAGGCGGCCCCCGCGATGGGAGAAACCGTCCACCCGGCAAGCGGCCGGCGTCCGAACGTGCCCAGACCACACGACTGACCAGCAGAGGAAGCTGGAGCCCAGTTTGCACACGAGCAGAGGCCCGGGGGCGGCGCCCCCCCAACAGGGGACACTCGGGGGTCCGCCAGCACGTGGAGGGGTGCTCAGCATCGTCCGGCGTTGGAGGGGTGCACCTCACCCCCGCAGTGCGACTGTGCCATGCCGGCCAGCGTGGCCGCCGCACACAGACCAGTGTCAGAGGGGACGGGGGAGGGGAGCCTGTGGGCACTGGGGACGGTGGCACAGCAGCTGGGTGACATCCTTGGAAACACCGCGGAGGACCCTCCGGCGGCTAAAACTAGACCTGCCTACAACCCAGCCGTTGCCGCCCTGCGCGCCGAGCCGCCGGGACAGCAGCACTGATGCACAAAGACCCTCGGGGTCCCCCGCTCACCGCAGCTCCGTGGAAACGGCCCGGAAATGGGGACAGGCGCCGTGTCCGTGCGCAGGGGCTGGGTGGGGAAGACGGGACGTACACGCCCACTCCCACACGGGGCGTCGTGCCGCCACCAAGGCCGGGAACGCCCACCACTGGCCACAGCCCCGGTGCGTGAAGCTAAGTGAAATGAGCCAGAGAAAGGAGAATGCTCTGTGATCTCTCTGACACGTGGGGTCTGAACAAAGAAAAGGCCAAACTAATAGAAGACATGAGATGAGATGAGACTTGGGGGTCCCCAGGGCAGAGGGCAGGGGGACGGGGAGAAGGCACCGCCTTTCTGGGGAAGGCGGGGGAAGGGCAGGCTTCGGGCCCGGGACAGGCGGGTGCCGTCCTGGGATGCACGTGGCAACCGCGGCCAGCGGTGCTGTGTGGCCCGAGGACAGTGAGGAGAGTGAGTGCGGAGAGTCCCCGTCCCAGGGGGAGACCTGCTTTCTTCTCTCTCTCTCTCTCGTTGTTGTCGTGTTTACGGGAGAGACCAGGTGTCAGCTGGATCTCTCGCCGTTGTTTCCCCGTGTACGTGAGCCAGACTGTCGCTTGTGCGCCGTACACTCACACAGCGAGGTGTGCCAGCCCCTCCTCGGTGACACTGGACACGTCACGCAAACACTGAGAAGAGACTGTTGGGTTTTGAGGTTCCTCGTGGGTCCTCCAGGGAAGGTCCCCCAGCGGGTGAGGCCTGGGGGACGTAGGTTCGGCCCGTCCGCCTCCTCAGATCCCACGGACCTGCCAGGGCTCAGAGACGGGCCCTGTTTGATCACCGGCCGGGGCGGGCGCAGGAACAGCGGGTGGAGGAGCAGAGGGGGCCGGCTCTCGCTGACCACCCTCATGACTGGGGCCGTTGGCCAAGAGGCTCTGGCTCTGGGTGGGGACGGACAGAAGGACAGGCGCCAGGGCCGGGCATCTGGCGCTCGGCAGGAAGTGGGGGCGGTGAAGGCCCCCCGGGCTCTGCCCGCTGAAGTCGCCGCGTCGTTCCTGTGAGAAGGTGCGCAGTCCGGGGCCCCTGGCACCCTGCACCGCAGGTTTCCTTTCCCGACATTCGTGCGAAGTGAAGGCAGGTGGGGCGGGCGGCACGCAGGCCACCAGAGGGGCCGAGTGGGCTGGGGCAGGAAGGGGGGAGCAGTGTCTCCCGGGGCGGGGCTGCTCCGTGCTCTGTGGCCTCGGTGCTTTGCTGGAGTCACACGGCCAGCAGGGCGGTGGTGCTTCGACTTGCCACGCGACCACGTGAGAAGCCATCCACGGGGACAGCCAACGGTGGGGGTGGCCGTAGAACCTGACACTCGAAAGAGGGTTTCGTTGCTTTTGCAGCTCTCTCGGGCGCCGGGGGAACCGAGGCGCCCGGCCACGGCGTCAGGGCTGCGGTTCACCACGCGTCCGAGCGTCCCACAGGCTGAGAGGGGGCCGCAGCCGGGACCAGGCACGCGGCAGCGGAGTGGTCCGTCCCATTCCCGCCCGCCGTTACCGCCCACTGCACCGCCGTCTCCCGGGACACGCGCCGTGACGTCCGTCCAGGGGGGTGACTGCTACGCCTGTTAAGACACCCTGAGTCACTCATTGGCTTGGAATGTGTAGTGATCTTCCGCCGACCCGAATGTGGACACGCCGCCGCCCTCCCTCCGTGTAACCTTTTCGTGGGAGGCTGTGCCCGCTGAGCCGGCCGGGGCCAGACTTCAGTCCCGGGGACGGGGACCTCACTGGTGACTGAGAGAGCGTGGTGGGCTTCCCGCCCAACAGCCCCCCACCGTTGGTTAAGACGTGCTAATCCACTGTAAGCCCGGGAAGTCACAGGCGTCTGTGATCACCTGCAAACAGCTGATCCCCTCAAAGGGGATTTTCCTTCCTTCGCTCTGGTGCCCCCCCCCCCCACAGCACCACGGGGAGCCTGCCAGCCGCGCCTTGCAAAGGCCCCAGGTTCCCTGGTGATTCAGCCTTTGTCCAGGGCTAGCTCAGACGTTCTCTCCCACACACTTGCGGCCCCCTTCCCGCGGCCCCTGGCACCTCCGGGTTCTGCTGGAGTCCGTGGGCACGGCAGCAGCCGTAGTGACCGTGACTCACGTGGTTTCCCTGCAGATGGACCTAGAAAACGACCCTGACGTCGGACTCGCTGCGTTTCCGGGTGCATCCGAGGGTCCGGGCTGCTGGTACTCGTCGCTGAGCAAATCGTAAAAGCTGTTCATGGTGACGATCGTCTCTCACGCTTCCGAAAGCAGTTTCCGCTCCACGCCAAGCACCCGCCTTTCTCATGCACCGAGTCGGCGGCTTCCAGTGTGTCATCCGTGTCCTCGTAAACGGCACGAGAATGGCATTGCCCGGGAAAGGGGGGGGGGACTGCTCCGTCGACACACACACAACCTTCTTTTTTTTTCTTTTTTTTAAGATTTTTAAAATTTATTTATTTTTAGAGAGGGAAGGGAGGGAGAAAGAGAGAGAGAGAGACATCAATGTGCGGTTGCTGGGGGCCGTGGCCTGCAACCCAGGCATGTGCCCTGACTGGGAATCGAACCTGCGATGCTTTGGTTCGCAGCCCGTACTCAATCCACTGAGCCACACCAGCCAGGGCTACACACAACTTTCTTTAACAACCGGACACAATTTAACACAGAGTGTAGCCTGTCAATCCTCGCTGGACACACTTCACTTTAAGACAGACCAACCTACATAACTGGTGCGCATTCCAGAAGGAGAAATAAGTCAGATCCGGGGATTTAAGGATGCAAACATGAACGCTTCCCCTGCTCCGCGGTCTGTGACAGGGCTCTGTAACCCAGACTCACTCCCCACATTGCAGCCTGGACGGCTGTTCCCAGGAGCTCTCCCTGTGGGGGCGCTCCTGACTCGGGCCCCCTGGTGACCTCACATCACACAGGCGCGTGACCCCTTCACCCCGGCGGCCGCCCCTACTGTGGGCTGCCGTGGGCAGGAGGCACCCATCCTTGTGTGGTTCTTTGGCAAAATTAACAAGACTTTAATTTAGTGTTTCTGCTGAGAACTGATGCTGGAAATGCCGAAAATTGGCACAGAAAGTCACGGAACATTTTTTTTTCCTAAAGGACCTAAAATCAAACCGTCACAAAGTCTTATTTCTCCAAATAAAATTACTCCGAAAATAGGGTTAGCGAGATGGATGCCTTCGGGAAAATTTATGTAAGTTTTAAGAAACTCAAGCCAGGAAATGCATATATGCTCAGATTTTTTTTTGAAACACATTGCCGCTTTAAAGAAGCACAATTAGGTTAAAGACAGAACAATAATTTGTCTTTATCAAGATGATTGATTGCAATATTTTAGAAGGTGTGTGTATTTGTGTATCTTTGTATCTGCGACCTGTGCATCTGTGAATCTGTGCATCCACCCACCTCTCCCATCCATCCATCCATCCATCCAATACCCCCACACAGAAGCGGAGGCCCCACCTTGGCAAGACAAAAACAAGGACTGACAATAGTTACCTCATAATCGTGTGTTTCTGGTTCACCTGCTCTGTGGCCGGGTCTCAGACACAGGTGGGGGCACCAGAGACACAGGTCTCCTGGGACCATTGTCGGTCAATGAGGGGCACGCAGCCCCCGTCTCTCTGGCCACTGTGGGCTCTCCGGCACAAAGGAGGAAGGACGGCAGCATGCCGTCCGAGTTGGCACCCGCCCCGGGTTTGTGGCCCGTCCTTAGGGGGCAGGAGTGGACGTGGGACTCTGAAAGTCCTTTGCGGTCCTGTGGTGAGTGCCGTTGTCCCGGCAACGCTGCCCGGCCCCCGCCTGTGCCTCCTCTGGGCCCAGAGCCGAGGGACGCCGCCTCCCTGTTCCGCCCCCCTGCTGCTCCCGCCGCGACCCTCCGGGAGGCGCGAGCAACCTGACGCACAAGGACTTTGCCGCTCTCCACCGCCCTCTCACCACAAACCGCCACTCCGCTGGCACCGAGCTTGCCGGATTAACTTCCAGGGAGAGAGGCACAGAGCGATGTCAACTGAGCAAATCTGTGCAGAAAGGCACCGGGGCCTTCGGTCGGCCTCCCGGTCATGCCTCCTGCAGCAAATCTCACTGGCGTGTGTGTGTGTGTGTGTGTGTGTGTGTGTGTGTAACTCTCCTGATAGAACAGCGGCACCCCTTGAGGGGTTCACATGCGACCTCCTCAGAAGACCAGCCCGGGGAGGTCAGGTCCGCCCGAGGAGCAAAGCCAGGTCACGGGCAGGGTGGCGTGTGTGTGCCTCAGGGACCAGTTCAGTAGCCAGTCGTCCTGTGGAGCCGGGGGACAGGCCTCAGGACCTGGGTGTGCCCCCCTGGGGCTGCACCCTCAGCGGGAGGCCCCATCAGCAGGAGTCTCGCCAGGAGGGGGGAGTCCCGCCGGCGCTACCTGCTGTGCGCAGTGCCTGGGACTGAAAAAAGCCACGCCTGGTTGATTCCACGCTTCCAAGGCTTAAGGGCGGCCAGCCTGACCAGTGGGTTCCCGGCACACAGTTCCGTGCGGAAAGGACGCGCTGGAAGAAAATGCCAGCTTTTGAATAAAACTGTGTCCAAATGCACTCCGCGATGAAATTGAAAAGAAAATTGAAAGTGCGACTTTGAGGAGGATTTACTGCTCCCTGTGCCGGGTGAGCGGGCAGCTCGGCGTCCCTCCGTGCCGGCCAGGGGCGCGCTAAGGACAATTTTGTGTTCGTCTCCGCACCAGCCCGACGCGGCCCGATTTTCCTTTAAGTGCAGAAGAATGCAATTAGCCGACAGCTTGGAGCTTGATTAAAATGTCACATTTTATAAATTTATGTTCCTCTTCTGTGCCTCCCTGGAAGTGGGAGACGGAAAGACTCGGCATTCGACCGGCTCTGCGTGCCGTGGAAGGTGGTCCTCCTTCAGCGAGAGAGGAGAGGCGCTCCCAGGCGGTAACCTGGGGGTTTCTAGCAACTTCCTTGTGATATGCGTGTCACTGACCTATCAAAACTAAACCTGTACATCACTTAGTGGATTCTGGTGGGTAACTTTTGAAAACAAAGGCTATCCAATGGATCTCCCTGGCTATTTTAAATTACTACTAATAAAACTGACAATACAATTAGAGGCTGGTTTCTATGAATTTCCCAAGAAGGAAGCCAGAGGTTTCAGGCCAGGGTGGGGGGGCTCACTGGGCCCAGCTTCTCACCGCTTCCCCCCCTGCAGGGGTTTCTGCGCCCCTTGCATCTGCTCACGCCAGGGCGCACCTCCAACCCCTCCAGCCTGTGCTGCGCATAGCGGGGTGAGCTTTGGTGGAAAGAATTTCCTTCAGGGAAAGAAACAGTTGCAAGCTTCGAGTTAGAAGAAAACAAGGGCTTGCACTGTGTTTGAGGGGGTCTGGGAACGCAGGCTGTGTGCAGGCAGCTTCTGCTCCAGGTCGGCTTAGACCGTAACAATGTATCCCTCTGTGGTCCGGCTTCCCAGCACCTGCTCGCCAGTCATGGCGGCTGCAGGGCTCGGGCGCTGCAAGTGGTCTTGCTAAACGCAGACCCGGTTTCTGCCTTGTTGAGCAGGCTGCTGCCGGGGAGACGGATCCGGTGGAATGTGAGAAGTAACCATCTGTGACGAGCGGCACCTGCCCTACTTTGTACATATTTTGGAAAAGCACTTTTTCTGAAAAAGGATACAGCCCGAGAAGGTGTATCTGTAAATATCGGCCGTGAGCAGAAAGGCAATAGCCGGGGATTGCCAACTGCGCCCGGGGTGTGAGGGAGGGAGGCGTCGGGAGACTGGGCGGTTGGTGTGGGCCACCTTGTTCGGGCGGGAGCCGGAAACCGGGGGGGGGGGGGGGAGAGTGGTTGTAGGCGGTTGCTGGCAGCCCCCCAGGCAGGCAGGGGTCTGGGCCCGGGGACAGAGAGCCGGAGGAGGTGAGCATGGAGACCCCTTTAACCAGGTCAGCCCTGGAAACCTGCCCGCCCTCTCAGACTCCCACAGGGTTCTGAACCAGCATTCCATGAAGCCCCAGAAATCACATGCAAAGTGGGCCTTGCCTTTGTGTGTGTGTGTGTGTGTGTGTGTGTACACACGGGTGTGCCTGTGTGTGCGAGTGAACATATCCTCATGTCTGAAGAAAGTCCGTCCCCTTTACCCTATTTCTGAAAGGCCCCCGGAAAGACGAGGACCCCAGGTCCTGAGGAACTGGAGGACTCAGCCCTCTTGGGACTCTGAGGTACTGAGTACAGCGTGCCGAGTGACCGGCTGCTGGGTCCATCCCACTGAGGTCCAGGCCGGGCCAAGACAGTGACCGGTGGCCACAGCTCAGATAACCCCGGACAGGACACCCCGCAAATCGCCTTTATTCATTATTTCCCACAAATGGAATGCCCTCAGATTGGACCCCCAGGTTCGGAAGTGATCCCATGTCTGGGTTTTCCAGATCCGGGCCATTTGGGGCGGGGCCAGCGGTCACACGAGGCGCAGGAGCCTGGAAACGTGGCGAGTGACCCACGTGGAGAGGGGGATGTTCTATGGGTATATCATCACGCATAACAAATGTATTTTACTTCACCTGTCCCCTTTACTGTTTGAGTGAACGCAGTCCCCAGGAAACCTAAGTCACGCACAGGGCTGCCGTGTGTCTCCGGGACCACGGTCCGGCAGGTGCCGGCGAGGACCCTGCCCTTCGCACCTTTACTTCCAGGGGAAGAAGCGGGACAATCAACAACCAGCCCCGTGAGGGAGTCGCCCAGCGTGGCAGAAAGTGCCGAGCACCACGGGGAAAACGGAGCCGAACGAGAGGATCCGGGACCGGGCTGGGAGGAGGATGCCCTTGCCAGTGCGAGTGGGAGGCAGGCTCACTCGGACAACCCCGGACACAGTGGCTCTTCGAAGTCAACCGCTCGGTGACCTTCATGACATCTGTGAGGTCATTTTGCCGGTATCCGTCCTGGGGGCCAAGCCAGGGCCCAAAGTCGAGGCTGAGGTGGTGCCGGCAGTTTGCAGGGTCCTCCGATGCACGGCCTGGTGCTGAAGGAATTCTGGTTGCTCCGGCGACAAGGAGGCCCGTGCACCTGTGACAGGGGTCTGTGCACTGCAGACGGACATGCACCCCGAGTGAGCTCCCGGGCCCCCGAGGCTGCACAGGACCAGCTTTGTCGAGAAGTCAGACCCGGAATCGGGGAACCAAACCCAGAGAGGGGGTGCTGGGCCCCAGCCTCCTCCTTGCAGGCCCCTGGGTGCCAGGGTGCTCGGCTGAGGACCCAGCAGCATCCTGCCCCCGGGGCCGGAGGTCAGAGAAGGAGGGCAAATCAACGTGAGGAGGGACCTGGGATGCCGGCAGCGCTTCTGGCTGGAAACGGCTCCGGAAGCTGAGGAGCCTCCTGGGGAGCAGGGCTGGGTCCCACAGCAGCCCAGGCACCCTGAGGGGACAGGAGGGGACAGGCGGAGTGAGGGGACAGCAGGCCCCCTTGCTGAGCTCTCCCCACACGGGGACCGAGGGAGGTGGCCGCCGTGCATGTGTGGAGCCCTGGGGCACCCGTCGGAGGGTTGTCAGTGTTCGCGATGTTGGGAGCCCACGGTGGCGCAGGGAAGAAATTCAACACACGCTGTGGGAGGGGCGGCAGATGTCCTCCCATCTTCCTCGCTCCTCAGGCCGGGCCTCCAGCGGGCACCGCTCACGTCCCGGGTGGGTGAGGCCCCACGTGGAGTCCTGCCCTGCTCGTTGCCGGCTGCTCTGCAGCTGCCCACGGGGTTCTGACACCCGTGTCTCCACACCTGGCGGGGTGACCCCTGGGGACAGGCGGGGCTGTCCCTGACCGAGACCCACCGCCCGGACCAGGGGCTCAGACTGCAGTTTGCAGCGGAACCGCCCGGAGGGTCCCACGACGCACGGGTGCTGGGCCTCAGCTCCCAGGTCCCTGGGGCGGGTGTCAGGGGCTGCGGCTCGAGAGCTGGCATTCTCGGTGACTTCGCAGGTGACGCTGATGCTGCCGGTCTAGGGACGGCGCCGTGAGGACTGCAGCTTCCTGCGCAGACGCCGGCTGCATGCTGAGGGCTCCCGGACACAGGAGGGCAGGTGCACAGCACCGGGGAATCGGTGACCCCGGGAGCAGCCGCCGCGGCCGGGCGAGAGTTGGTGAGCCCACACTGCACGTCCCTCTGCTCCCGGCGTGGACCCCAGGCCTGCTCCTCCCGTCTCCAGGGCCCGGGGGTCAGCCCCGGGGGCGGGCGGCAGCGGTCTGCTCATTAAGTCTGCGGCCTCTGGGGTCCCTCGCTGTCCTCCCGCCCGCGCCCCCCACGGGTGCTGCCTGGGGTCCCTTCCCCCATAAACGCCGTGTGCGCTGAGCCTTATATCAGGTTGCCTCCTGACTGAACCCAGTTAAGGAGTAATTGCAACAGTAATTTCTCGGTTTTTATTTTTTAAGGACTGTTTAGTTTTCCCCGTCTGGTTCAGGGGTCCACCGCGGGAGGCAAGCACGCCCTCTCTGCCGTGGGGCGTCGGCAGCCTCTGGGGTCATTGCCGGTGTCACCCTGTGACCGAGAGTCTGCTGGTGGGAGCCAGGGGCATTCCAGGTGCCTGTGACACACAGGACAGCTCCGGAGGAGGAATCGTGCACCCTGAACGTCAGCGGCACCAAAGTCGAGAAAGCAGCGCCGGCCTAAAGGGCCCAGTGAAGGCGCAAGTGCACAGGGGTGAGCCGTCCTCCCTGGGGCCCCAGGCTTGGGTCCAAGTTCCCACACGGCCGAGGGTCCGAAACCCTTGAGATTCAGGAAGCTCCTTCGTCCCTGGTGGTTTTGCTGATCCTGTGATGAGGGTTCCTAGATTGACTTGACCCTGACCCCGACCCCGACCCTGACCCCGACCCTAACCCTAACCTGAACCCTAACCCTAACCCCTAACCTCAACAAGTCATCATCTAGTTCTTATTGCACGTGTGGGGTGACTGGCTAGTAAACTTATGGAGGTTTCAGGTCTGCAGTCCTATAACCCATCACTGCATTGTGCGCGAGGCCTTTGAACTCCTGTAAAAAGTACCGTTTCCAAAAGTAGACGCTTTTGCTTCAACGGATACAATGTGATGAAGGGCAAAAAGGTAGCCAATGGTGCCTGGTGATGCTGCAAGCCTTGCTTCCCGCGGCTCCCTTGCCCTCCTGCCCTTGCAGGGGACACCGGCCGCGCTGCGTGTGCAGAGGGAGGGGCGGCGGGTCAGGGCGGCAGCCGTGGCCTCTGTGCACCTGGGCATCCTGGGGGGCGGGAGGGCTCCCCAGCCGTGTCGGGCAGAGGACGGCGCTGCCTTCGCCCAGCTGGGGGGCCGCACGTGAGGAACCCCGCCTTCCCGTGTCCTCACCTGCTCCGGCTGCCGCCTTTCAGGGCCGTGTGTGGGCGCCTGGCTCCCAGGGCGGTTTTCTCTGTGTCGTCTGGTGACACAGGGGACAGCAGTGAGGTGTTCCATCCACCCACACGCGGAGGAGTCAACCCTGGTGACTGTGTAACAGGAGACACCTGGAGAAAAGACGCCCGGAGAGAGCCAGGTGTTTTGTTTCTCAAACATAAGAACTTGATACAAGTACATCGATTTGGGGGATGAAGATTGGAAAAGGAGAGAAGAAATAGGAATAGAAGAAGGACCTGAATTTAAATCTATCCTCTGAATAGTGCTTTCTCAAACATTTTAAAATATGAGTGGATGGTCTCAATTTTTGCACTGGATAGTATATTGCTTTCAAAAATACGACTGTCAGTTTCAGTAAAGAGGGGAGAAAATGAGCAACATCTTCAGCCTATTATCCTTTATTATTTCAAGAAAGGTAAACACGCAGCTGAAACACAACCAAAGATTGGGCCGTGTGTGGAGAAAGGGCTGTGGCTGATGGAACGTGTCAGAAGTGGCTTTCGGGGTTCTGTGCAGGAGGGTTCTCGCTGGACGGTGCTCCAGGGTCAGGCAGGCCAGGTGAGGCTGGTGGCCATCAAACTGAGACATTAATTGAGAACAATCCACGTTCTACCCGGTGAGAGAGAGCCACCATACTGCAAATAGCCAAATCAATAGAGTCATTGGTGAAAATGAAAAAGGAGCCTTTTATTTTATGGAAAAACAAAACAAACACATGAACTCTTGGGCCAGCCCAGCACTTAACCCAGCCCCTGTCTCGCTTCTAGAAATCCCGCTGTAAGACGGTCACGCCTCCAGCTCCACAGCCGGTTGGCACCTCCACGTGGAAGATGGGGATCCAGGCCGGTTTTCTAGGGAAAGTGCAGCAGCGTGAGTGTGAGCGGGGTGGGGGGGCGGCGGGGAGAGAGAGGGCCGATGATGTCCTCTGGGGCATCTACCCAGGCACAGGGTTTAGGGAATCTATTTCTGTATTTCCTTCTAAAATGCTAGTTTTACTCAGTGAAGACGCTCCTTTTCCCCATTGTCTGTGAACCAAAGTGAAGCAGGTGATTGTGTGTCCTGTATCATGTACGTGTTATGGTCGTGACTTTAAGTCAGGTCCTCCCTTACTAATCCAAGATCATAACTAAAAAGATTTTAAAAATCTATGTAAAATGGGCGAATCGCTAGTACATGTACATGTTTTGTGACTCATTGTGCATTTTGATTAAAAAGTTTTAAAACTGGACATATGAGGTTTCACTATAGAAAGGGAATAAATAAACCAGCATTCTCGGTGGCAAAAAAAACCCCAGCTAAAATGTTTCACCTTGCACACGCCATGTTATGTCTTCTCTCTTGTTTCATCCCGACTAAGGGGGCTCGTGAGCCGACCTCTCTGGGCGTGCCCCTCCCCACGTCCACCCGCCGCCAGGAGGGCGGTGGCCGTAGTCCTTGGACACGCTGCGCCACAGAAGGATGGCTCGGGGGTGATGGAGCCCACCCCGAGTCTGCACAGCTGGGGAGTGGAGCCGGAGAGGAATCTCAGCCCCGTTAGAGGCACGGCGAGAATCAGAGACCACCCGGGGACACGCACTGGGTGTGGTTCCCCCATGGCTGGCGGCCGGCGGCCGGCGGCAGGTTCTGGGCGGGCGCCGACGCGGTCACCCCCCCTGGAGGCTGCCCCGGGCAGCGGGACCAGCCCAGGGTGAGCACACATGCCCGTGCGTGCCCCGTGGGCAACCGCACCCCCCCGGCGGGCGGTGGGAGCTGTGGCCTCCCCCAGGGGGATCCTGGGGCCGCGCTTCCTCGGGAGAGACCCCGGGCCCCCCCAGGCAGGCCCACCGGCCACGCAGAGAAAGAGCATCATCGCCTCCTGGAAAACGACGCACCGACCGGATCGTGGCCCCAGCGCGGCGGCTGGACGGTGGGCACTGACCGCCCTGAGGGAGGAGGTTTGCACGGTGTGAGCCGGAGGGCGGGGCCTGTGGCTGTTCGGTGGCGGCCATCGGACACGCCCTTCGTGGCCCGGCCAGGGGTGGTGGGCCAGCCCCAGCTGCGGCTCCCGGCCAGCGTGCGTGGCCACGCCCCCATGGGGCGGGACTCCCTCACGGGGGCGTGTGCCCGGGACGTGGCCCCTCCCACCTGGTCTCCAGACGCGGGTGTCACTGTGGGCATTCCGTGGCTGGAGCTGGACACGATGGGGTGAAAACCAGGGCTGAAGTGGGCCCAGGCTCGTTGCTGAGAGTCATCTCGGTTCTTTCCCTCCAGTGGGAGGGTCCAGTGGGAGGAAAGGTGACCGGACGATACGAAACTGGGGGGGGGGGGGGTGTGACAGTGACGAGGGAGACATGAAGGCGACTGTGAACCGAGGAGATGAACGGGAAAGTGGGGGTGTAATGAGGTGAGTTCCCCAGTTTCTCTGGTCCACAGAGGGGTGCTGCAGGTCCGCTCCCCCGCCTCCAGTAGTGTCCACAGCCGTGTCCCTCTGCGGGGCGTCCGGAGCACCCGAGGGGGAGGGGTTGCCTGGAGAGTTGGCGGAAACGGGACCTAAGGGAGGAATTCCTATGCCGCGGTGGGGGGGGACGGTGGTGTTCGCTTCGCTGCGTGCTCGACGGACACCCCGTCACACAGAGGCCATCACCGGGAAACACAGGCGTTGGCACCGGCCACCGCCCACAGGAGGGAACGGGACCAAGGTGGCTGGAGGGGTGGTTGGAGCTGCCGCCTCCCTGCCTGGTCCACACGGAACGGTGACCGTGCGGAGGGACGTCAGGGGCAGGGAGGTGAGCAGAGCCCTGTCCGGCCTCTGGGGCGGCAATCTGGGAGCAGACGCTGGGGCGGCCACAAACTCCGTCCCTTTTCTTTCTGTGCGGCGGCTCTAGTCGGGCTCAGCTGCCTGCAACTCGTTCGCAACAGTTTTGTGGGATGGTACTGTGATGGCTGTCCCATCAGCCTGCATGTAAAAAAACACATCAGAATTGGGGAATCTTGCGTGGCCATTTTAATATCGAAGACGGAAGAAGCTATGCAACATTGGAGTCCTATTATGCTTCGTCATTTCAGAAAAGACTAGAAAACACAACTGGAACACACACACACAAAGATCTGTACAGTGTGGGGAGGAGGTGCCTCTCCTGAGAGAGTTGCCTCCTGTTCTCAGGAGCGAGAAGGGGGTCGGGGCGTCCTTCCCTGGAGGTGGTGTTTCTTAAGAGCCTTTGATTCAAAGTAGTCAGTGGGCCCAAGCGGAGAGATCGATCTGGGGGGAAAGATCGATTTGGGGTGGCCAGATCTGGTTTCCTGCGGCACCTCCTCGCCCCCAGCCCTGGAAACAATGACCAGAGACAGGCCGGGTGCTGCTCCGGGTCAGAGAATAAGGACATGTCTGGCTACTGTGTGTCGAGCGCAATGCTAGTTGGATGCCGAAATAAAAGTACAATGTTGCACTGGCCAGGCACAGCTTTGATGTTGCGTGATGTTGTTCAGGGAGAGGAGCCAGAGAACCGAGATGAAAATGTAACAGGTTCTTTCCCACCTGGAGCTGGCGAGCGCTTCCGTGGGTGGGAAGGCTGCGGCGGCTGCCTTCCTGCCGGGGGCGGTGGGGGGAGGGGGGCACGCGGCCTTATCCGCTGTCAGCCCTCCGGCTGAAGACAGACGAAACCCAGCAATGCTCCTTCCTGTTCGATTCTCCGCTTTGAAGCAGTGTGTTTGATTCTCTGCTTTGAAGGCAAGAGGGCGTGAGGGTATCAGAGTCAGTGTTAAACTGTGGGTTCTCTCCTCATGAAAAAGACCCCCGACATTACTGGCTCACACAATGAATGCGAGGATGGGAAAACGTGAAAAGTGTTTCTCAGTCACGCAGCCCCCTTTGCACACGAAGACGGCGCTTCGTGAGACGTGGAGGCTGACCGGTGCCGGCCGTGGCCGTGGGCCTGGAAAAGAGTGGTCGGGAGACGGGAGAACGTTCTTCTCCCGGGAGCTGGGCAGGGGTGTCCGCTGTGCCCCAACCCCGCTGAAGCTCCGCTTGCTCCATTGTAGAGTGAGCCTTCGAATCTGAGACCAGAATCAGAGGCGAGACAAACCCCCGCCAGCGGTAACCTGCCGCGGGTGTGACATGGGTCAGGCCGCGGTTCGGGTAAGTCCCAAGTGGTAAATCACATTTCACTGGACTCTGTTTGCAGGGAGAAAACAAAACAAAACAGAACAAACCTTCCTTGATTTTTTTAATGCTAATCCGTTCTGGAAATCCGGGACAAAAACACCGCGTTGAACTGAAAGAAGGCACCCGGTGGTTCAGTGCAATGTCCAGGAGGCCGCGGAGGCCCTGGCGCGGGTCTCCAGGCGTGACGCCTGCAGTGGCAGCGGCCGGCGGGCCTGCGGGGTCCGGTCGGCCTCGCGCAGAGCTGGCCGGGCACCTGTGGGAGCCGCTGCCGGGTGGGCAGCTGGGCTGCGGGCTCCGAACCCTCTCCACTGCCCGCACTCCTCCTTTGACAAAGTACTTGCCTTGGATTTTTCATAGCAAAGCAGTTTTTGTAATAATATTATGTAAATAAATAGGTCTCTTCCAAAGCTATATGTTATCTTAAGTAATCTGTCGTTATAGATTCTTTTCCTGTAATAGGAAAGTTAATAGGAAATGTGTGTAGTTGCTATAGCAACGCACACAAGTGCATTTCTCTTGAAGGGAAGCATGTGATTAATTTGTCTTTTAATCTCTTTTATTGTAAGAATGTCCATGAAATGCAGTAACAGAGTTCTGTAGTCCCAATAATTTTCTTTCTTTTTTTTTTTTACTTCAATCCTCTAAATAATCTTTTTACATTAAAAAAAACGTTAATTAGTAGAATTATTTTGAACTGGAGGAAAAAATATGTATATCTTCTTTAAAAAATACAAAAGACTTCTAAAATAGTCAGAGTCCTTTGTATTATTGTACATGTTGTGGAGTTCATTAATGTTTCACCCAAATGAATTTTAAAGTTAAGAGTCTTTTATGACTTCACATAATGCTCTTACTTAAAGTGAAAACATTCAACTTAAGGGGGTAAGTGTAGCATTGCCCCAGAATACATTACCATATTTTACTTTTATGCCATGTGCTGTTTGGCTTCAAGTTCCCTGGACAAGTGTCTCCACCTCAGAGCAATGACACAGATTGCTCTCGCAAGGAGCCCACTCCGGAGTCTTCGTAGGATAACGTGAGGCGGTTCTCTAATGCCTCCGTGACCCGACCTCGGCCTCCACTTCTGACCCGGCTGCCAAGGGAGGCCGGGCCAGGGACGAGGGGGGAGGGGCACATGGGGCAGTGCGGAGGAGGGCTGGGGAGGTGGGGCCCGGGTGCAGGGATAGGTGGCGGCGTGCAGGGGCGGGTGGCAGCTGCCCCAGCCCGGGTGATCATCGCTGTGTGGGACGGGCCCTGTCTCCCCGATCTCTGGAGAGAAGCAGAATTCCCAGTGTGCCCCCCCCCCGCCCCCCGGCACTGAGCGGTCTGCATGCACACAGCCGTCGGAGTTTGGGCGTCAAGTAAGATCAGACGACCCCCTGAACGTGCGGCCGATGGTCCGGCTGCCCTGGTCTCTCGAGTTGCCTCAGTTTTACCCCTTCCACGACCTGTGCCGCCCCCTGAGGAGGTGGGGGACCCTCGTCCCAGAGCCCGTCTCCACGTCTCAGGATGGGAGGGGGGGTTTCGTGAGGAGGGAGCCGGAGAGCAGGACCAGGAGGTCAAGGGGACGGACGGGGCGGACACTTTTCTCTGTGCCGACCAGTACGGTCCATTCCAATAGGGACCTCGGAACTGGTCAGGTGACGGCCGGGTGGGCGTCATCCTGGGTGGACGGGAGAATCTCCCAGAGCTGGGAGGCCTAGGGGTCGGAGTCCGTGTCTTCCGAAGTTAGTGCCTAGGGTTCTCGTACAAACAGGCTGTTCTTCTGCGAGCTGAGTGTCGGGGCGAGCGTGTCACAGAAACGGTGTCACGTGAGTGGCCGGCTGGGCCACACCCCCACGGTTACAGCACTCAGGTCCCCTGGATCCTCGGAGTTTGGTCCAGTCTAGGAAACATGCACAGGGTTCCTGAGAGGCTGCTCTCGGCTGCAGGGACCCCCCTCTCTGTTTGCACTGCTCCCGGGCGAAGCTGGAAAACCCGCGGGTCCAGGGGGAGAGCAGTGGGTCCGGGGGGAGAGCAGAGCCTCCACCGTGGGCTCTTGTCTGTCTCCCGGCGGCGCTCGCCGAGCGGTCTCTTTCTTGAGTGGATTTACGTTCTCGGCCTCCCGACGGTCCGGCCCGCAGCAGCTCCGAGCCCGGCGTCCCCAGCCACGGTATCCAGGAGCCAGCAGGGAGAGGGGGCTCCCGGGTCCTGGGGTCTCCAGTTCTTTTTGAAAAGTGAGTAGTTGCTCAGACACCGTCACTTCCCAGGGGTCAGGGCGGTACCCCGAGACCACGTCTGGGCCCGTCACCAAGCAGGACGCTGGACATGCTCACTGGTCTTCAGCAGCTAGGACCTGCCAGGGGGCTTTGCTGCGGTGCTGGGAGGGACTCGCTCTGACCCAGTGGGAGGGCCCCCCGGTCCCTGAACCAGCGTTAGCAAGAAGAGGGCTGTGGGGGGGGTGTGTGTGGTCAGCCAGGTGTTGGCTACCTGGACGTAGCTGTGCCTCGGGGCGTTCGCTGCTCTGGGAGATGCGTGTCCAAGAGCCCCAACATCCTGCACAATAATCTGCGGATGTAAAAAACCTTAACTTTTTTTGTGCCGAGCTGATTAGCAAGCTGACGTCAGTGTGATAGGAACTCACAGAAGGCTGAACAAATCTAAAACTGTGGCCAGTTTTTTTTTTTTATCAAAACACCGTGCCTTTGTTAGGAAAAACCCTCAATTCCTGTGGCGTGAAAAGAACGTTAGAAAAAGGAAAAAATGGAAGGATCTTCCTCGGTTCTATTTCTGAGTCTCTATCGACGGTTCCTGTCATTTCACCGTCTCCAGACCCTGGAGGAGAACTCTGGACCCCATGAGTGAGTTGACTGGGAGCCTTGACGAGATAAATGCACGGAAACCAGGTGTGCGCCGTGGTTTGTGAAGGCGTTTCCGGTGCGAATGCATCTGGTGGCGTGCCCCACACCACATCTGTCTGTCTGTCCGTCCGTCCGTCCATCCCCCTTCCTCTGTCTGCAGCTCATCCCGTCGATACCAAGACCCAAACCTCCTTCCGCAGTTTCCTCGTGTTAATTCCGCTTAGTGGAATCCCACTTAGCAGGGCTGCCTGCAGTCAACCCCATCATAATTTTCAGAAAATCAAAGCCGTTAAAAAGGGAATGGAACCAAACCGGCGCTCCAGCCAGAGAGGATCCGTGCATCCAAATGAGGCACCAGCACCTCGGGCTCGGGGACGGGAGGGCGCGCCCGAGTCTCGCTGCCCGTGGTGCCCCTGCGGAGGCGTCAGCCGTGGTCGCCCGGCCCTGTGCCTTCTCGGAGTTGGGGGGCAGGGCGGCTTACCGTCCAGCACACTCCCGCTTGGGCGCCCCGACAGTGGGTGCTGGTCACAGGCGCCCCGAGGAAGGGCCCCCGGGCCCAGGGCGAGGCCCCCCTCCCCGAGTCCCTGGGGCGGGTGTTGTCTCCACCCCCCACTGTCTCTGATGGCCAGAGCTGCCCCCGCGGAGTTGGGGACACCAGGAGCTTACACCCCCGCCCGGAGGTCCACAGCCACCTGGCAGGGGCATCCCGCACATGCACCGGCCCCCCCCCCCCCCCCCGCCCCGTGAGCTCCGGTCTCCTCCCCACCCTTTAAAGCCGGGGTGTCATCGACCCACTGCGGCGCGTTAGCTGTGGGGGGTGCATCTGCGTGTGCAGCGGAACCGTCCCCGCGGTCAGTCCAGGGGACGCCGTCACCCCTCGGTCCCACTGTTTCCTCTCGACGGGGACTTTGAAGAAACACGCTCGGCACCCTTCCCACCGGCAACACAGCCGCGCCGGCCGCCCTCGCCACGGCGGGCCTCGCCCCCGGGGTTGTGGGTGTGGTGACGGGGAGGCTGCACCCTCTGTGCCCCTCCACCCCCCTCGCCCACCCCCCCTTCCCCCCCCCAGGACCACCTCCCTGTTCTCCGCACGTTTTCAGAGGCCACGCGTGACTGAGGTCATACGTGCCCTGTCCCTCTGTCTCTGACTGACTTACGTCCCTGAGCAGGAACGCCCCCATGGTCCGCCCGTTTGCAAACGGCCGGATTTTCATCCTTTTATGGCAGAGCCCTTTGAACCCACCCACCCATCCACGGGCACCGAGCTTGCTTTCCTCTCTGGGCACTTGTACCTAATGCGGCGATGAACACAGGGGTGCGTGTGCCTTCTCAAGTCAGGGTCTTCGCTTTCGGGGATAAATACCCCTAATTTGCATTTCTGGATCATAAGTACATCCATTTTTTATTTTTTGAGGAAGGCCCTACTGCTTCCCACAGCGGCTGCGCCCGCCTGCGCTCCCACCACCAGCCGCAAGGGTCCCCCCTTCTCCACGTCCGTCCATCCGCGCCAGCACCTGTCGCTCGGGGGTTTGCTGACGGCAGCCCCCTGACAGGTGCGAGGGACGCCTCCGGTGGCTGCATTTGCATCTCTCTGAGGACTCCTGGTTTCCCGTCGTCTCGCGTGTCTGTCGGCCATCTGTGCGTCCCCTTCGGAAACATGCCTTTCGGGTCCTTCTGCCCATTTTTTAACCGGAGTTATTTTTGTTGTTTGTTTTGTTTTTGCTCCTGGGTTGTAGGAGCTTTTTGCACAATTTGGATATGAACCCCTTCGCAGAACTATGATTCGCAAACGTGTCCTCCCATCCAGTGGGTGGGCTCTGTGCTCTGCTGATGGTTCCCTCTGCCGTGTAGCAGCTTTTAGTTTGAGGTTTTCCACTCGGTTGATTTTTGTTTTCGTTGCCTTTGCTTGGAGTGTCAGATCCCGGACACCACGTCCAGGGCGGGAGGGGCTTGCCAACCCTGTCTTCTTCTGAGAGTTCTATGGTTTGGGGTCTTAAGTTCAAGTTTTTAATCCATTTATAGTTCATCCAAATCTAGTTCTTATTGGAAAACACTTAAGGCCTGGCTGGCGTAGCTCAGTGGATTGAACACAGGCTGGGAACCAAAGTGTCCCAGGTTCGATTCCCAGTCAGGGCAAATGCCTGGGTTGTAGGCCATGACCCCCAGCAACCGCACATTGATGTTTCCCTCTCTCTCTCTCTCTCTCTCTTTCTCCCTCCCTTCCCTCTCTAAAATAAATAAATAAAATCTAAAAAAAAAAAAGAAAGAAAGAAAACACTTAAAAAAATCTTAGAACCTGCAGCTTTTCTTGGGGTGTGAAGGAGGGAGAAGAGGAACCTGAACTGACTGGCTCCTGTTTGAAAAGCAGTTACGGTGCGTGGGCCTCGGGCACTGCGGACGCCTGAGGGACCTCAGGGGCCGTCTCTCTGCCCTGCTCTCCGTGCCCCTCGGTCCACGGGGCGTCTTCCTCTGCGGGCCGCACCCGGAAGGCACCCTCTCGGCTCTGACCGCAGCAAACCTCCTCTTCCCTCGCAGCCCCACCCGCGGTCTCCAGATGGGGGCACAGGTGGGGGCACGGGCGGCGAGGGGCCAGGCTGGAGTCCCTCGCCGGCCGAGAGGGCGGAGAGGCCTCGGCCCAGCCTGAGCACGGGAGCGGACGGTGGAGGGCGAGGGGTTCCACCAGGAGGTGGGGGTTCTTTACAAAAGAAGGGGAGTGGGTGCTGGAAGCCCCTCACAGAGGTGCCCCCGGGCGCCGCCCGACCATCCACCACTGCTGGCTTCTCCAGCCCCTCTGGGGGTGCCAGCTCCCCTGCGGACGCCCACGAGCTTCCTGCCTTGATGGGCCACCCATGGCAGCCCCCACCCCGCCCCCGGTCCCCTACTCCCAGGGTGCTCCCCAGCCATCCAGCAAGCGAGACCTAGAGACACGAGGCAGGTGGCTCTCCCCGGCTCGCCTTGACCAGGGAGGGGAGGGGCGGGGCTAATGGACTCCTGCTCTGCCCGTGTCCCCCGCCCCCCGCAGGGCAGACTGTCAGTGTCCTCAGGGCTGGGTTCTCCTGTCGGTCCCTCCTCCCCTCCTCCCCTCCTGCCGTCCCGGTCAGTCTCCCTGCACCTGCCTCAGCAGCACCCCTGGGGGACACAGGCTGAGGCTTGCACCTGCATCAGCACAGCGTGGGCGGGTGTGCCCTCCATGGTTGTGGGCTCGGGGGATTCCTGGAGGCGGGACTGCACCCCGCCCCCCCCCCCCCCCGCAGGTCCTGAGATGCTTGCATGGGACCCCCCCCTGTGCACACCTGCTGCCGTGTCTCAGCATGAACAAGCGCGTGTGCACGCCCACCTCAACAGGGACGCGGCCTTGTTGTTCTCGGTGTCCGCGGCTCCCCACAGACGTGGGGCCGGCCTCCCGTGTGCCAGGCGCTCACCAGTGTGGGCCTTGCGGTCACTTCCTGCCCACTCGGCGGTCACATACTGACAGCACGTGATGATGTTACCATTTATTTCCTGACGTGCTCACAAGGCGGCACGTTTCAGTTAGTTGATTGGCCATTTGGGTTTGTTCCGTTATGAAACGTCTGTTCCGTTCTTTCGTCGGTTCGTTTCGGTCTGCTCGCCTGCCATTTCCCCTCCCTTTCTGGGGGGGGTCTCCTGGGCCCCCCGAGAGGCTCCTCTGGCTGTGACTCTCACCGCTGTCCCCCGGGGCTTGGCTTTTGCTCTCGACTCCGGGTGACCTTTGAGTGGAGAACTTAACGTCGGGGCTGGCCACCGGGACCGCACGCTCGTGTTCCCCGCTGTCCCCTACGACGCCGGGACGTTGCCCCCGTGTCTCCAGGGCTGCACACCCAGCGGGTGGCTCACCTGCGGGAGGCACGACCAGCCCTCGGCTGCCTCAGCAGCCCTCCTAACCCCACGGCGGCGGTGGGCTCCGTGAGAGGGTGGTTCCGACACTGCGCCGGCTGTGCCCGGCTCATCCCACCGGCCCCCGGGAAGGGAGAGGCCGGGTGGCCGCTGTGCACAAGCGGCAGCTGGGCCCGGCCCGCGCCCGTTGGGCTGGTCCCCCCCCTCCTGGCAGGCAGAGTGGTCTCCTGGGCCCGGGCTCAGGGCTGTGCCAGCGTTTGGCCTCACTTTTTCTGCTTCCTGACGGGAAATCACTGGGTCCTCTCGGGCTGAAAATTGAAAATCAAGCAGCCGGGCAAAGCAGCAGCGTGCTCTCCGCGCGCAGGGGCCTGGCTCCCGGCCGCCTCACGCCCCAGGTGAGGGACCTGCAGTGTCCATGCAGCGTACCAGCTCCCCCGCCCCATCCGTCCACACCCACTCAGGCAAGTGACGGGTGGGGGTGTCGGGGCCAAGGGCCACCCATCAGTCACAGGTTCTCTTGCCCCTGAAACTCAGTTCGGCCACAACCTCTGCCCCATGGCCGAAAGCTCATGACTTATGAGTGTGTGCGAAGGAAGCGATTCCGCGCCGTGAGGGCAGCTGTCAACGAGCGATTCAAACCCTCACGGACCCAGCGTCGAGTTCCGCTCTCCTGTTTTTGTTTTTGCCGTTGATGCTGTCTGGGGAAAGACGTGAGCAAGCGGGACCCCGGGAAGGTGCCCGATGAAACAAACCCTTGGTATTCTCTGATGAAGGGAATTAGCAGAACAGAAACGTGATGCGTCCACATTTTACTAGTCAGTTTGTATTTATTTATTGTTTTGCTTGTGAAAGGAAGGGCTTTGGAGACGAGGTGGGCTGGCACAGAGGACGGCTGGGCCCGGACGGGCTCATGGCCGGGCAGTCACGGTGCCCGGAAGACGAAGGCTCCTCCCAGACAGAGGGACCCCCGGAGCGGGCCCCTCGGAGGGACTACCCCGAGACAGGCGCTCAGGGAGAGACTCGAGCCCCGCCCCCGTCCCCGGGCGGATGACCACCTCAGCCCCGACTCCGCAGCCGCTGATCGCACTCCGCCGGCATTATCTTCGTTTCCCGGTGTGATGCCGCAAAGGGTCTCTGCTTCCTAACGGCCCGGGAGGAGAAAGGCAGTTGCTGCAGGCGGGGAAACCGAGGCAGAGCCCTGCCCCCCCTGGCGATCTGCCCCCCGGGGACCCGGGCGCTCCGGCGAGCTGCGGCTGGAGTTGGACCTGGTGCCCCGAGCCCAGAGCCCCAAGCCCGGAGCCCCCACTTCTCACACGCGGACCGAGGCTCCAGCCGTGACCGGCAGTGGCTCCTGATCGGACGACCTAGTGCCTGGGCACAGGGGCCGCGCTGCAGGTGATTGAGAGGCACAGCTTGGTCCTCCGGGGTCACGTCTCCCTGGGCGCTCTGCTGGGTCTTCACCTCTGGCCTGTCACTTCTTGTCCTCCCCCCGGCCCCCCGCTCGCCTCCCACACAGACGCCCCCCCCTCACCAACTCTCCCTCCAAGACTGGGGACAGCCTCTCCCAGCAGAGTGTGCAGGGAACCAGGGTAAGACAGACAGACAGACAGGTGTCTCGTGGCTCAGAAACCTCTGGGTTTGTCAGAGGAGCTGGTCAGGTGGCACTCAGGTCACCAAATTCGGGACGACAAACCAGGGATGGTGTCCCACTCTCTCTGGTCCAAGAACTGGGTGTGCGGGGTGAGGAGGGATCGGAGCCCGGCCTGGACGGGGCTGCGGGAGCAGCAGTTTGCGTGCGTCCTTGTCCCAGACGAGGCCACATCAGTGCCGCATCCCGCGGTTGGTGTGAAGGGCCAGGACCCCTCCTGGACACGGGGACACAGCGGGGAGGGCATCCTGT
Source organism: Phyllostomus discolor (assembly GCF_004126475.2). Classification (NCBI taxonomy): domain Eukaryota; kingdom Metazoa; phylum Chordata; class Mammalia; order Chiroptera; family Phyllostomidae; genus Phyllostomus; species Phyllostomus discolor. The sequence goes on from NC_040909.2 coordinate 643,163, forward strand.
GCCTTTTGTCTTTGCCTGGCCAGTCGAGCACCGTCCACGCGAACTTCATGAGTGTGACAGAAAGGACACGTGTGGCAGGGGGTCAGCAGGCGGCCATGACAGAAACGACCCCGGAGCCGGGAGCAGGTGCTGAGAGCCCCTCTGCCCCTGTTTCGTGGAGTCAGGGGGCCTAGAGCGTGAACCAGCTGGCCCTTTGTCACTCAGCCAGAGCCGCTGCTTGAACTCAGGTGGTCTGACTCCAAAACCCAGGTTTGTTCACCTGAAAACTGTTAAAGACTCTGTTCAAGCCCTGGCTGGCATAGCTCAGTGGATTGAGCGCGGGCTGAACCAAAGCATCACAGGTTCGATTCCCAGCCAGGGTACATGCCTGGGTTGGAGGCCATGGCCTCCAACATTGATGTTTCTCTCTCTTTCTCTTTCTCCCTCCCTTCCCTCTCTAAAAATAAATAAATAAAATCTTAAAAAAAAAAAAGACTTGGTTTGGTCCTGGAGCACAGTTAGGGAGAGGGCTGGGCCTTCTGGAACACTCTCTGGACTTCTGGGGATGGAATGGAAGCCGCTGTCTGTCCCCTGCGATTTGAGAAAAGAGGGAAGTGCGGCCACATGGGCGGCAATGCCTGTGTGGTGTTTCCCGCCGGCACCGGGCCGACATCCCCACCCCCCACCACACACACACGGGCTGCCCCCTGCGACTGACGGACTGGCGCTCCCCTCGAAGGTCAGTGTCAGGGGCAGTTGTTGGCGTTTGAATTCCACTCACCGACAGGGAACCTTTCGGTTATTTCAGGGGTCACTTCAAGGTGAATCTTGCTTTAAGATTCAGTTGTTTCGAGGCCATTTCAAGGATTGTTTTGCCTCTTCTGTGTTCACCAGAGATGCTCTTGGTCGTGGCGGTAGTTACTTGGATACTTAAGTAATAAGTAAGCCTTCCAGGAGACCCTAGTCTACTTCCGGAAAAAAGGAGGGTGAACACAGCCTTTTTTAATATTCCGCAGTGTTCTCCACGTAAGATAAACTCCCCCTTTCCGAACACAGAGAGAAGCGTGCCTAATGCGGAAGCCTCTCGCCATTCGATTTGCTGCACGCCGCCTCCATTTGTGTCCCTTCTCCTTTTTAAAAATAAAGAGGAAAATCTCAGCAAAAAGCTATTTCCAGGGCATTATTTCGGAGATTGGTTTCTTTCTCGAGAGGAGTGAAACCTCACTGTCACCTTTCACGGGGTAATTTTTTGGGGATATAAGCAGGAAACTAGAGCTAATGACTTGTATTTTGTTTGGCTTCACACGGAAAGAAAAGCCTTGGGAATGGGGGCTGAAGGGGACTCTGTGCTGTGTGGGACGGGGACGTGAGGAGGTGAGTTGCCGGTTATCGCATGCACACGGGCACACGTTCTTACATGCCAGTGCACACGTGCATGCATGTGCTCATGCATGTGTGTGCATGTGTGTCTGTGTGCATCATGATGTGTTTATAGTCGGTAGCTGGAAGGGGTCTGACAGACCTATTAGGGCGTCACTGAGGGCTAATGAGGATTTAAAACATTTACTTGTGGATTTTGGAGAAAAGTATTGTCCTGAGGTAGTCTGGCAAAGCGAGCCGGAAGGAGTGCATGCCCGTACAGTTAGAGAAGCGTGTGAGGCTCCCCTGCACACTTTCCGCCCCAAAGTAACGGATCGTGGAGTGAGGAGGACGAAGGGGAAGGGCTGAGAGAGCCCATCAGCTAGGATGCAGCTGCGTGGCTCGGGTGTGGATGTGAGTCTGTCACTCCTGGGTGGAGGTCAGAGGTCAGGGGTCAGGGGTTGGGGGGTCACTCACAGGTGCTCTCCGGCCCAGGGGACAGTGGCGGCAGCTGGACGCCAGCCAGGGTCGGTGTCTCGGTGAGAGGGTGTGTCAAAGGCGAAGACCGTTTAGTGATGAAGTGTGACTGGCAGATTGTGCGCGACGTGAAAATAACGTGGAACTCCACGGAGGGAAGACAGAAGAAATGCGGAGGCGTGTGCTCGCACGCCTCAGGAGAGAGGGCCGCGCCGTCTCTCCAACGCCACGTCCTCGGAGACGTTTCTGGGAGATCGGTGGCCACGTGCTCCCCAGATGGAGCCGTGACGACACTTGGGTGAGGCTGGTCTTCTGCCAGCTACACACATGGTTTTCCCTGCCAAACCGGCACCAAGACAGAGCCCTGAGCCAACCCGCCCCCCACCCTCTCTCTCCCACCCCCTGCAGCTGGCCTGCCACTCAAACACTAATGAGAGCATGGCCGCGTCCCAGGGCGCCAGGGGGCCCCCAAACGCCCTCTGGCCTTGACTCGCTCCTGTGGTCTTCAGCTCCCACAAAGCAGGGACCAGGCGGCCCGTCGGTAACTGGCCCAGCTGCTGTTGAATTACACTACCTGTGCCCGCTCCTCGCTCCTGTCTGCACTCAGACAGGAGGCCCCAGAGAACTTCAACGGAGTGTGTGGCCGGCCGGCTGGCCGGGAGGAAGGCCGTGTCATGATCCATGAACACCTGGGCACCCAGCGTGGAGCCCACCTGCCTCCCTGACGCTGAGTTACGGCTCCACGCAGAGCTGCGGGCATGCTTGTGGACACGGAGTCTCCGTGGGGGCCCCTGACGTTGGCCTCCTTGAGGACATTTCTCTCTCTTGCATCTACAGATCCAGCTTTCGGCTCACATCTTTCTTCTGATGTGCTAAACGTCATGGGGGTGGCCAAACTTTCGGCGTCTCTGGGCCACACTGGAAGAAGGAGAGTTGTCTTGGGTCACATGTTGAATACCTGGTGACACGTAATCACAAAAAAATCTCATCGTGTTTCAAGTAAATTATGGTTATGTGTGGCGCCACATTCTCAGCCATCCTTATTTCACTGACTTTTCCCTTTCCCTGGGTTTGCTCAGGAACTGGTAACGTGAAAATCCAGTGTGGTTAATAGGCTAAGTTGATACACTCTGAGAGTTGGAACAGATTTTCGGTCTCTTGGAGGAAACGCTCCGTCTAACCCCTACCCAGGGGCAGGGGCACCCCCAGACCCGCCGCCACCGGAGAGGCGGCTGCGGCGTCCGCTGTGGGCGAGGCCGGGTTGTGTCATCTCCGTCGAGCCCCGTGACCTGGGGCGTGCCGGCCAAGGCCGCGCCTCCTTGTCTGTGTCACGAGGGGAACTGCACCTCACGTGGTCGTTCTCGTGAGGGTCACCTGACGGGATTCACGCCCTGCACCTGCTGTGGGCCCTAGCGGGTGGCAATTATGACGGGTTTTGTTTTCACGGGGTCTGTGGGCTGTTGAACCCGGAGGACAAGCTCCATCTTTTCTGCCCGGAATCTCGGCGTGTGGAGTCATTGGCTAGCACCCTGGGGGGATTCGCCGAGAAGATCGAGAGGTCACGGTGTGACTGTGACTTCTAAGCCTCCAGGTGTCTCAGGCCTATGCCCTGGTCCCTGTGCCCACGGGGCGCAGCACACGCCAGTGGCCCTGCCTGCCCCTCGGAGAGGAGGGGCTCAAAGCAGGAGTCCCTTACACGGCGTGCCAAGTTCTAAGTGTTTAAGTTATAAAACAAAGCTCACCCGGTGTCCAGTTCAGTCTTATGCCTGCTTAGCTCGATACACGAACCTTCAAGACGGGGCTTCAGATGCTCCTTGAGCACCTTGCGCGCCTGTTGTGGGAGCACAGTGGCGCAGGCAGGCGCCTCGGGCTTGGGGACGTTGCAGCTCAGGGAGCCACCCTTGTTGCGGTTCCCACGTGCACGTAACAGTTGCGTGTCCACTGCACTGCAGTCTCCTAAAGCATGGGATGGCATCGCGTCTAAAAACGTACATGCCTTAGGTAAAGATCCTTCGTTGCTAAAACGTGCTGACCATCGCACCGATGGATCGATGTGCTGAACGCAGGGTCGCTGCAAACCTTCGACGTGTGGGAAACGCAGTACCTACCACGCAGCACATTACAGCGAGGTGCGGTGCGGTGCGGTGGCCTGTGTTCATGATAAGCAGCCCACAGGGAGCAGGAGCGGGGCCGCCACGTGGGCGCCGTGGCTCTCGGGCGGAGGGACGGGTGGGGATTTGGGGAAAATCACCGAGCTCTGGAGCGTCTGGCATGAGTAGGTTTCCTGTGGGGCGCCGTCTCCCTGGGGCCCCAGGGGGAAGTGCCGTGAGAAGAGGCACTCTTCATCAATATTTACAGCCCCTTGCTTTGCTATTTCTTTTCTGCCTGTTTATGAATTCCGGGCTTCTATTGAACTTACTCAAGCATCGTAATAATAAGGTTGGATTGAGTCATTACTGCGAAATATAGCTACCTGGATATTTATGACTCTGTATTTGATAAATGTTTTTGTTTACCACTGTGTTCCCTAAGTGGAAAAAAAAAGAGAAAAAAAACCTTTAAGTTGATTTATTTATGATATCTTGTCAGTTGAATCAGCATTCGAGTTAGGAAAACAGAGCTCTCTGAGCTGCCAAAGTAAACTTCACAGGTTGCTTTCCCGTGTGTTTGTATCACTTACGAGAGTTGGGGAGATCACGGGAAGGCACCCGGCCTCAGTTTCTTTTACTCACTTACTTGCTCGCTCATCAAATATTTACTTATTCAGTTTCTGCCACTTTCCAGGCGCTGCGCGAGGTGCCAGCGGCGGAGTGGTGGGCGTGTGGTGATATCTTATGGTCACAGATCGTGTGCACATGTACACACATGTACTGCTTACACATATGTTGCATGTAACGCTCAGGCACAGACACAGGCGCAGTTTCACCCCGTGCGCTTAGGTCCTCACGCTGACCTCTTACCCCGAGCCCTTGGGGAGTCTGTTGGGGGAGCAGGTGAGAGGCACGTCAGGGAAAGAACAGTCAGAGTGGTCCCTCGTGCCGCTTCTCCGTGGCCCAGCCTGTCTGCGGTGCCTGCCAACGATCACTCTTAAACCTTGGAGATGCACATTGACAAGAGGAAAGGAGACCTAGAACTCAAGAATTCCAAGAGCTGGTTCTACTTGAGAAGAGGTGGTGGGTGGCACCTCGCTGGACTAACCTGTCTGTGTCGGCCCACATTGCTGTCACCTGCCTTGAGGCACAGGGGCCTTACCACGACCCTCATCCCCAGCAAAGACCCCGACTGCATGAGGCTCTCCAGGGCTGGTCCAGGGATTTGGGGTTCACAAGCTCCCACTGCCGTTTGCACTGTGACCCCCAACATGATGGGTCTGAGTGGATGCGATTCCGCAGTTTCAGCTTCCTCACCGTCTACCGTTTTGTATCAGAGAGATTCACATGGTTGCAAGAATGCAAACATCAACACAAAGCACCCTGCAGTAGCCTGCCTTTGTGAGCTCCGAGTCCTTGCAGTGGTGCGGAATTTACGGCTGCACCCAGAGGATCCAGCCTGACATCGGGTCGGATGTCTCAAGGGGAGTCTCGCTCTACACGAGCAACCTCTGAAAAGTATTTTATTTCTCTGAAGGGAAAGAAACGGGCGGAAGGAAACTCCACGAAGCAAGGTGAGCGGATTGCTCGGGAGGCTGTGGGTGCTTCCTGTGGCCGGTCCCCCAGAATGCTGCAGGCCGGGCAGAGGCGGGCCCCCTGGGCCTGGGACCCCTCCCGGTGCAGCTGGCGCCGTGGGCGGACCCGGGAGCAGCAGGAGGACCGTGCTCATTGCCCGTGTGGAAGCACTGGGCTGGCCGAAGCGTTGCACTTGGTTTTCTCCATGCAATGGCTCTGGCAGCGCCTAGGTGTACTCAACGTCACTTGAAACAGTTTTGTAAGATGGTGCTGTGGCTGCCGTCATATCAGCCTGCATTTGAAAAAGAAAAACTTATTGAAACTGGCGACTTTTCTGTGCAGCCATTTTAATATGAAGATGGAAGAAAATACCCAACATTTCCGGCATAGTACGCTTTATTATTTCAAGAAAGGTAAAAACGCACCTGAAACACCAAAAGTGATTCGTGCCGAGTACAGAGAAGGTGCTGCGACTGACCGAACGTGTCAGAAGCGGCTGAGTTTTAGGGCTGGAGACTTCTCACCCGACGGTGCTGGAGTCGGTGGCCATCAAACCCCGACATTGATGGAGAACACTCCAATTCTACCACACAGGAGACGGCCGGCACACTCACAATATCCAAATCAATGAAGTTACTGGTGAACGTGGAAAAGGTGTCTTTTGTTTTATGGAAAAGCCACATGGACTTTCTGGCCCACCCGACGGTTTGCACTTTGGCTCAGAGGAGCAGCAGAAAGACAGACGGCCGCGGCGTTCCAGGCGGTGAGACGGAAGAGCCACAGAGTTCGGCCCAGAGCCACCCGGCAGCAGGGCCCTAGGCCAGGGCGGCCAGGTGCCACCTGGTGACTTTGGCAGGACAGACGCTCAACACGGCACCGTTCTGGGTGGGCGGCGGGTGGGGGGGGAGGAATTCAGGTGCTGGACCTGCTGATGTATTGAGCACACACCGTGCTCTGCTACTGAACCTCATTTCTTTCACATTTATTTTGAACAAGGTGCAGTTGACTCTCTGTATGGATATAAATGGACAGAGATTTAGGCATGTTTAAGAGTCATAAACAAGTGGAATGCTTACCAGAGAGAGGCAGGGGAGTGTGAGAGGGGGCAGAGAAGAAAAGAGGGTTTCACCTTGTCGCCGTGCAGCGGGCCGAGACGTGTGCCCACGGGAACAGACACGCCTGTCTGCTCCGGAGGCCCCGGGAGGAAGGAGGTCAGGACCTCAGCCCCTTCGTTCTGAGGCCTCTTTTTCTCGTCTTCCCGTCGGTGGACGTGAAGTGGGTGGGTCGGCTCTTGGTACAAAAAGCGGCTGGAGAGGAATGCTTCCCGTTCAATGCCAGCTTTCCGCGCACGTTTAGTGGGTATAAGGAGACGTTTCCTGCTGGACCCACAAACAATAGTAGTGACGATATTACCCTGATCAAACGTTTTCCGGGGGCTCGCTAGCTTGGGATTCCTGGACTAAGTTCTTTATAAGCTGATAGAAATCGTATCAAAATTAGTCCACAGATAAATTTGCTCCGTAAATTTTTAGGCTGTTTTTCTTGCCTAATTGAGGGCACCACATTTTTGCGTATGTCACAGGGTTATAAAATATCTCTTGGCCCCAGGAGGCCCTTTTGGAACATTGCAGGGAACTTGGTAGTGACAGGAAAGAGGGACATTTGCACCGATAACCTCAGAAGTATGCACACGCTCAGGTGAGAAAGGCTGCCGTGTTACTGTGGGTCAAACAAACACACCCACGGGCACTGCCTTTTCCAGGTGACTTTCATCTGGTCACACCTGCTGTCACTCCCGACATGCCTGCTCCTTCCTCGTCTCAGCCCACGGCGACTCTGCTTCCCGTGCCCTTAGACTAAAACCCGGGGTCACCGGCGTATTGCCTACTCCCACCCGGGGTCCTCTATCCCTCCCTCCGAGGCCCGGCCCCCTCGGTCCTCGGCCCTCTGTCCCCACAGGGCGCCACTGTGCCTGCCCTCACTGCCCAGCCGCCCTGGCCCTCCTCTGTCCCTTGAACTTGGGTAGCTCACTCTTTACCGGTTCAGAGAGTCTACCCTTGCTGTCTCCTCCTCCTGGCGCTTTGCTTGGATTCAAAACTTCCGCTGTCCAGGTCTTCTTCTGCCACCGTTTTAGCGAGATTTTCTGGACCCCCTCCTGGACGTGTGTCCCCCAGGTCAGGGCCGTCCCGGGAACCTGGGAGGTGCTCTGTGAATACTTCCTGAATACGTGCTTGCTTTGTTACTATAGTTCACAAAGTGTGTGTTTGCGTTGCTTATTTTCCTGCCCTTTGTTGGATCGATAACGTTCTCTAAACTTCCTTGTGCCCTCTAGGCTTCTAAATGTTAGATGTTCCTGTATTTTATACAATTGCTTCTATAGTTTTGTCATTGTCACGTCAAGCACAATGCCTTAAGTGTGTAGAGTAAGTGGAACAGCTGGTTAAATTTGGGGGGCACGTCTGTGTGACCAGCACCCAGATGAAGAAACGGAACAGCCTGAGAGCTCCGGAAGCTGTTTTGGGCTCCCGTCTCGTGTCTGCCTGCCCCCCAAGATCACGCTGTCTGGACTTCTCACTCCATACGTTGGTTTTATCCATCCTTAAACTCCATGGAAAGAGAATCTTGTACTCTGTGCCCTGTAGGGTCTGAGTCCGTTTGTGTCACCTAATGTCTGTGAGACACCCCCACGCTGCTGTGCTCATTATTAGCTTCTTCATCCCCGTGAGTGTGTAGCGTTTCATCGGATACACACACTGCACGTTGTGTAAATACCCATCTGCTTGTGGAGAGATATTTCTGGCTCTTGGATATTCACTGTGCTGCCGTGACCATCACTGTGCTGCCGTGACCATCACTGTGCCTTCCCGTGACAGAAGCTTCTGTGTGTTTACGTCAGACGTGTGATGAGAAATCGCCAGATCCCGGGAAAACCGTTACGTTCGGCGCTGGGACTGCCGCTGTGCCCGGGTGGGTGCACTTGTTAACACTCACAGCGGTGTGTGAACATTTCACCCTGCACAGTGAGGAGCGCATATTCAGAAACACGGTTACCATTTAGTAACTTGTCTCTGTGCACAAACTGACACCTCAACACACGTTTGTTCAAAACGACTCCCCCGCCACCGCCGTCCCGGTCATTAGCATACACAGCTTCAGTTCCACGTTAGTCAGATTTGCGAACGTACGTTACTGAGTTCTTTCCCCGCTGGTTTATCTTTCGCTCTTGCCTTGAACTTGTGGCTTACTTCCTCTGGCCGGAGCATGTCCCTTAGTAGCTCTTCCTCTCAGGTCTGGGGGCGGCAGATTATGCGTATGACAAGTTTCCAGTTTTCCCTGCTCCCTCCTTAGATGGTGCGAGGTTCCTCACTGTTGTTTTTCTGTAACAGTTCGATGCTGTAACATCACCGTCTTTGTCGTTCTGACGAGAAGGCTGCTGTTTGTCTCATTGTCACGCCTTCCTCAGTGACGCGTTCCCTCTGGTGGCCGCTCACCTTGCTCCGTGTCGGTGACGTTCTCCGGGTCAGTCTGGTTCCAGGTCTGAATTATTTCGGTGTGTCCTGTTGGAGGCACTAAGGGCCAACAGCCCGGGCTTATTTGTACCAGTGCGACGCCCAGTCAAACAGAGGTTTTCTTCCCCGGAGTCCCAGGAGAGCCCCAGGGCCAGGGCTCATCAGACAGGGGTGAGCTCTTGAGCAGCACCTGCAGCCTGGGGGCGGAGCACAGCTGCCGGCCAGGCTGGGGTCACGGGCCTGCCCCTGAGGTCGGGAGGTCTGAGGTCAGCTTGCACTGGCTGCCTGGGGTAGGGGTGAGGGCCACAAACCCTCCTGGGTGGCTGGCTGGGCGTGGTTCCGGCTCCTGGAGATGGACACGGAACGACTGGGGTGTGCCGTTGTTCAGGAGCGGACGGCAGAACGGGGGCGCCCTGGAGGTGGCAGAGGTGGCAGGCACAGCCGTGAAGACGGGGATTTAGCCGGGGCAGGGGAGAAATTGGTCCTTCCGGCTGTTTGGCAGGTCAAATGTGCGGACGGGGGCGAGGCTGGAGCGGCAGGCTGGGAGATAGGAGCCGGTGAAGGCCAGGCTGTCCGTCCACACTGCTCTCTGGAGGTGGCGCAATTCACGGAGACACATTCGGGAGGAGAACGGTTGGGCGGGAGCACGCGGGACAGAGTGGGAGATTTCGACTGGAAGAAAGGTTGGGTGTCCGGAGAAAGTTGGGGAGTGTCATGGGCAGGATGGTGTCCCCCCACATTTCCACGCTGGAGCCTGAACGCCCGGCTCCAGAGAACATGACAGGACCTGGAGACCAGGTGGGCGGGAAGGCAGACCTGGCCTCCGTCTTTGTCAGAAGAGGGAGTCTGGGCACCTGGAAAGGTGCAGCGGGGAGGCCACCAAGAGGAGGTGGCTGTCTTCAAGCCAGGGAGAGAAGAAGAAACCAAAATCTGTGGACACCTGGTCTTGGACCTGCAGCCACAATAACCATGAGAAAATAAACTCTGTGGTTCACGCTACCCATCTGCATCGCTTCATGGTAACGGCCCCAACAAACTAACTCAGGGAATGATGTTCAAAGTGTCTATGTGCAGCAGGGAACGCCGGGAAAAGGCAGGTTAGAGGCACAGCCTGCCAGACACCGCAACAGATTGGATGCTGCTCGTACGAGGGAAGAAGCAACCTCTGCCGAATTCCCCCTGAGACGGAATTATAAAGCAAACTCCCCTGCGTTGTTTGGCTGGTGAATCCTTAGGGCGAGTTTGCAAAGCCTGCGATGCTGTGCCACGTGGCCGTGCCAGACGGCCGCATCTCTCGGCAGCGATGAAAGTCTGTTGATCCTCAATCTCGCTGAAAGGCAGGAGAGCTCCGGAACGCCACCCCCCACCCCCCGCACACTCGTGAGTCTGAGCTCCCGTTCCTGGAAGAGGCTGCGCCAGGGGCTGGAGCAGAGCAAGCCCAGCGCTGTGCACGGGCTGGGGCGGGGCGGCCGGCGCAGCTGCGGCTGATGGGGGCGCTGGGAAATCAGACCTTCCCGGCTCTCCCGGAACTGCCTCCTTGCAGATGGTCTGGGAGTCGCTGTTGTGTGTGCTGTGCCTGGTAGTGGTTCTGGCCAGGCGGCAAACGCTCCTCAGACCATCTCCTCGCTCATCCAATTTCCTGGAGCAAAAATGAAATTAAGATAAGAATATTAATAGGTAAGCGCGGTCTTTCAAAAATATAGGTCTGCGTAGAGGATTGTACATGCCTTCTTGGGGGTTTGCGCCATGTACGTTCTATAAATCACATCGGCATTCACTACAACTGTAAAATGGAATTTGTGGGACTGACTGTATTTACTCCTACGTTTGAAGTATACAATCTCCGTAATATATAGACTGGTTTATAATGTGGTGTACATAAAAATGACATAAGGCATATAATTAAAGAAAACTTTCAAAACCTGGGGTTTCTTCTATTGCAGGTCTTTTTATGTCTGCGGAGGGACTACCACAGAAAGCAGTAAAACACCGCGTACATCTCATTTTACTTCGATCAACCGGCCAACTTCTCGGCGGAGAGTCCCCATTGAAAATATTTTTCTGCGGAGCAAGAAGACAGGCCCGGGCTTCTCGTTTGCATTCGCGCCGTAAACATCACTGCCAGGCTGGCAGGTTTGTAAATATCCACTCTGGGTGGCGGTTCCACGGCGGCCATTCTGTCCCCCGCGCCGTGCTCCGCCTGCCAGTCACTAACGACGTCCGCCTGCCAGACATTCTGGAACGTTCCACGAACCGAGAAACAGCATTGACTCAGACACCTGTAGGGCGTGTTTCCATCCGTCTCCTGATCGTCGCAATGAGGATATTTCCTGTGCCCCGATTGGGGTGTGTGCTCTGAAACACGTTTTGTGAATCATTCACGTTTTGACTTACCCCTTTGAAATGAGGGATGCACGACAGATGTCCTATGGATGGGGGAGGGCAGGGATTTAAGAGTCAGTCCTCATGCACTCGTTACAAGACAAGGAGGATGGGGCTCAGGGGCAGGGAGGTACGAGGCACCACATTTTAACCCAGACATCGAGTTCAGAAACAGAAAATAGTCGCACGGTCAAAAGAATGCTGGAAAGTAGAATATATAAGGGCATTCATCTGAGTCAGATTTTTAAGTTGCTAATACGTCCAGGATTCTTAAACATAGTATGATTGTTTACATCGTCCATATGAAAGATGAATACGCACAACTGGTTAGCAACTGGTTAGTGCTGCCGTGAGCCATGCCTCCCCCTCCCTCCACGATAGCTGGTTCTGTTCTACGTATTTTCAGACACACACAACTAAGCGTTCCTCAATAACCCCTTTTAAGGCAAAACAATACCACTTTACTGTTTTTTTTTTCGAAGTAGTATTATTTCTCCTTCCCTACTTTCTTTAACATTCAGACACACACTCGCCCTTCAAGAATTAAGATAAAATTATGCTGTGACCTGCGACGACCCACCCCCGGTGTTGGCGGCCCGGCACTGGCTGGAATGGATTCTGTGTCATGCATCACGTAATTGTGATTTTTAGGGACCACAGAAGAAATGTATGCTGACTACTAATTCCCAGTCTGCCCATATTAAATCACCCAAATCTAGTTCCAGAGGGCAAAGTGTGAAAAATCAATTTAAAAATGTAATCTGCGGATGAGAAAAGAGTCTTTTCACCAGCAAGTAAAGCAGCATCGAACGCCCATTAGCCGGGCAGAGATGAATTTTTGACGGAGGCTCTGGGCGCTTGGAGGGGTGGTGGGGGGAGCCGGCTTTCAGGACACGCTGGGCCACCTCGCCCCTTGTGTGTTTAATGAAAAAGGCAGAGGATGCGCGAGCTGCCTTCAGCTGAGGGTCGTGGGTACCTGCTCAGGTGACCAGAAGCCACAGGTAGCTCCTTAAATGCTTAGGCACCAACCAAAATGTCCAATTTTGTAAGTTTTCTGAGATGACTGGTGGTGTCGTGACCAGAAGACCGGTGGGTTGCCGACAACATAGGGCAATGCGCTGGGTGCAGGTAACCTACCCGCACTTGAGGCCTCGGGTCGAGGAACTGTAGGACTGTCAGACCCTCGGCCAGAAGCCCCAGATCCGAGTTGAAAACCAGAGAAGGAGGTTGTGCACCGCCATTTCTGAGGCGTGGGGGGAGTGGGGGCAGGAGACAGGTGGCGTTATTTCTTCCCAAACTAAGAACACACGCCATTGTTTTTTTTTTTTTAATTTTAATTGTTGCTCAAGTACAATTTTCTGCCCACTCTCTAGCCCTCCCTACCTCCCTCCTATTTCCACCCCCCTAGTTTCCGTCCATGTGTCCCCCATGCTTGTTCCTGCAAACCCTTCCCCCTGAAACCCCGTCCCCTCTCCCCTCTGGTCACTGTCAGCCCGCTCTCTCTTTCACACACACCATTGTTTTTATGGTAAAAAGAAGAGCCATTTCCTCCCCCTATTCAGAGTGTGTGCACCGAGACACTCCCCGTGCTCGGAGAGTACGCCTGTATGCGATTTGCCCTCACGTCCAGATTGCTGTGGTTAATCTGGGGGAAGAGGACCACCTACTGAATCCCATCCAGACGAGAGTGTTTTAGACATGGGGTCTCCCTAAATACAAACGCAAAGGTATGTTACAGCGATGGCTCCAGGCAGGTGAACCTTCGGATCTGCACACGCAGCAGATGGGGACACAGTGGAGGGAAGAAGCCAGGCTGACAAACCCAGCAGCACCCACGGTGCACTCGTAGGCTGTCTCAGACCAGGGCAGGCCCTGGGGTGCACGGGGAACGTGGGGCTCGAGCGTAGTCTGAGTGGGTCAGCAGGAGGATTTCCCCCAATTTTTCAAAGACTCTGAAGATTCGGATTTCACATCATCTGCATTTTCACTTGGCAGAGTCCCTGAGAATCACAGGGGTCCAGAAAAGTGAGCAGTCGAGGGCACCCCAGGGGTGTGAGGGCAGGAAGAGTGGGGCCAGCCCCCGGTCCCCACTGCTGCGGTGACCACCCCCTCACCCCACTTTCTTTTTCTCCCTCTGCTGCTTGTTCCAGAGTCAGAGCGCAGAGGCACTTTGGCAACCAGGGAACCACCACCTTTCCCGGTATCATGGCGGGTGGAGTAGATGGTTCCATGCCTGGAGCTTCGCTGGCATTGCACTGAGGCTTCTGTTCACACACAGGGCTGGAAAATGTGGCCGGTGACAGATCCCCATCTTTGCCTGTTTTGGGAACGGTTTTCTGGAACACAGGCTACACCTGCTTGTGTATGTCTTGTCTGGGCCTGCTTTTCTGCTCCAAAGGCAAATTGATAGTCGCGGCTGAGCCCATTTGGCTGGCACGGCTGGAAATATTTACCATCTGGTCTTCGATGGGAAAACGGCGGCTTCCTGCGCAAGAAGAGGGGGTGTTAATAAACGGTGGCCTAAAGCGGCACATAGCGGCTCCCCAGCCCAAATGTACCGTGGCGTTTAAATCTGCTCCGGAGGCCTCCATGCAACGTTCAGCAGATACAAAATGCGATGCAAAACTGAGCTAAAGCGCTGGGACCTAACGAGGCCCTGGCCCGAGAAGACCTCGCAGTCCCGAGCGGGGAAGGAGCCGGGACACATGGTTGTCAGGGAGGCCGCCCGCAGCAGACGTTCGGGAACAGCGGGTCTAGAAGCCAGCCCCCGTCCCTGAGGCCTCGCCCGAGCCTGTATCTTTGCTCCTTTGCTTATTGTCCGAGACTCTGAGCTGGTGTCTGTGCATCTGAAAGCGGGGCTCCGCCTGCGCTGGTGGTGGTCGGTGGTCCTGGGAAGCCGGGGCCCAAAACTCTCTGGGGTTTAGTACCCGCACGGTCCCGGAAGCAGGCGCGGAACTACCGGAAGTGGGAGCTGGGCCCCCGGAAGTGGGCGCTGGCTCCCCCGGAAGCACGTGCTGGAGGGAAAATGCCGCCGTGAGGCCACTTCGGTGGGCCGCTTCCAGAGACGCCGCCCCGCGGAGCCCCGCGCCCCTGACCGCGGCCCGGCCGGGGATGCGACCGCACGAGGCCGGGCCTGGCGCGCAGTGGCCCCGCCAGGAACAAGGTGAGCACGTGTGAACACGCTGCGGCTCCCGCGAGGCCGACGAGCGCGTGGCGGCCCCGGCGCCGGCGCCCCCGCAGGACCCAGGTGAGCAGAGGCGCCCCCGCGCGGGGCAGAGCCCCGGGCCTCGCGGACGTGTCCCTGCGCCCAGAGCCGCCGCTCCCGGCTCGTCTCCGCGCGCAGGCAGGTCTCGGTCGCGGGGTGGCGCTCGGGCTCTGATCTCCCCGCGGATGGAGGGTTCGCGTGGGCCGTGTCCCAGCCCCTGGAGGCCACGCTCGTGGGGCCCCCCCATGTTCCCGGGGGCGGACCGGGGGTTTTCCGGAGACCGGTTCTCCTGCAGCTGGAACGGCAGCCTCAGGGAGCCCCGGGGAGCCCGGGCCGCCGTCTGCCCCCCGCCTGAGCTGCTCCTGGCGGACCCGACTGCCAGCGTTTCCTCCATGACCGTCTCTCCCGGGCGACCCCAGGCGGCCACGCGGGCAGGTTGGCGCTGTGCGATGCTGTGGGCTAACCGCAGGGGATCGCCGCTTGGGGCTGTGAACCCACGAGGAGACGCGGTGTCCTTAGTGGTTTCTCTACTTGCAGCGGGTCAAGGAGACGGGGCGCACAGTGGAAGCCCGTGTCCCGACGGGAGGCTCAGCCACGGCGCGCAGCAGCGCTTAGTGAAGGACGCGCGGGATTCTTCTTCCCCGTGGGCTACGCGTCCCTGGTTGGGTGCCATCCCGCCCCTCCTGGGTCCACCTGGTCCGCGCAGCCCTGCGCTAGCGGTTAGCGGGCGGCGTTCAGTGTCAACAGTGCAGGCCTCGCTGCTGCCGGCTGTTGGTGGCGCCGGGGCTGCTGACCGCAAGGAAGAGTGCTGAAACCTGGGAGGGATTGTGTGTCAGTCCCCGGCTGCGTGTGGTGGCGGCCAGGAGAAACGGGACAAATGGCACCGGAAACCTGCTACGGGTTCACACGTCTCGGGCAGCGAGGAGTCTGGGAGGGGGTCTGCAGAGGTGGCACCGTTGTTTGGGGATGTCACCAGAGACCTCGGGACCCTCTGTCTAGCACACGGGTGTCTCTCTCCGGGTCACGGGGCCCCTCCCCGTGCCACGACCTAGGCCTACCCCACTCCTGGGTGTTCTAGTGGGGAGGAGGAAGTGGACCCATGCACTTGCCCCACATTCCCTTTCGTCCCCACTTTTCTCCCTCTGCCTCCCTCTCAGTAGACGTGTCCTTGGCGTGTAACACACACTCCAAACACGAGCGCAGGGAGTTGGATGCTCCCGGACCGAACGCACCTGTGGGACCGGCGCCCAGACCGAGAGTGAAAGCCAGCCCCCTGAAGGCCCCCTGTCCTGTTCCAGCCAGCGGGGACCTCCGTGGGGGCTCCCAGCTCCGTGGGGCGGGGTCTCCTAGTTTCGAGGTGGAGGCAAGTGCAGCTGCGTGGTTAGCACTCTTCCGGGGCCGCCTCCTTTACTGACTGACGGCCGTGGGGCTCGTCCCTTCTGTCGAGTGTGGTTGTGCCATGGCTGGTCCGCGCCCTTCCTGTTTCACGGTCACCGCTAACTCACCCATTCCACTGTGGTGGACTCGTGGGTGGTCTCTCACACTGGATCCTGTGGGTCGTGCTGTAGTCCCATGCGTGTGTATCTGTGTGTTTGGCAATCGTGCCTGTGCATGTCTGTTGGGAGTGTGCCTGAGAGTGCAAATGCCGAGTCACAGGGTGGGCTGAACACTAGCAGGTGCTGCCAGCTTTCCAAGGTTGTGCCCATTTCTGCACCCACAGGGGCGTCTGAGGGGTCCCCTGGCCTGCACCCTCACCAACACTGAGTGATCAGCCCTCTCATTTCAGACGTGGTGGCCATTGTGAGGTCTTCCTCTTAGCGCCCTCGCTGGGGTCTCTGCTGCTAGTGGGCGGGCAGGACTGTGCGGTAGAACCAGCCGGGAAGTGAGCTGATGGCCTGTGGTGCCGGGTGAGCTCTGGGCCACGTCACGGTAGGGCAAGCTGCCTTCCCCACGCGGGTCTCCACGTGCTGCGCTGGGGCAGGGCGCTGTGGCGGGGGAGCCGCCTGGAGCGGCTCACAGCCCACGGGCTCAGGGGTCTGCCGTGGCAGGGCCGGCAGACGCAGGAGCCACAGGGGGATCATCTTGCCGTTTTCTAGTTTTTTGTCTATGAATATCTAAACCGTATCAAATGCAGTTTGTTAGAAAAAGAAAAGAGCCCCAGCCGAACGAGGTGTGCACGTGTGTGTGTGCCCCAGAGCGACAGAAGACAGCCCTGGACGGGGTGTGGGCATGCTCCCCCCCGCCCGCCCCCGTGCGGAGATGAGGCTCCAGCAAAGGCCCAGCCAGCTCTCGCCAACCCCAGGTCCTCCTGGCCCCGCCGAGAACGGTCCAGCCGGGTGGGCTCTCAGGCCCCTCCCAGAATGTTCCCGAAAAGCGGGGCTCGGACGGCCTTGGGACGGCGGTCTCCATAACAGGAAGCCTCCTTTCCAGTGTTTGGCCGATGTCTAAGTGGTGTTTTGAATGGTTTATGACCAGCTCCCTGAACTGGCGTGAGGTCTCGTCTCGACACTTCGGGGCAGAGCTAAGGCAATGCTCCTTTGCAGTTGTCCTGCTCCGGCTAACTCCTAACTCCTCCAGGCGTCAGGCCGAGGTGGGCAGCACCCCAGGCACGGAGGGCGGGGCTTTCCGGAGGCGGCGGTCTCGCAGGAGAGACCAGCGTGGGGGGGAGGGGAGAGCTGGAGAGCAGGGGACGAGGTTGCCCGGGAGGGAGGGACACACGAGCGCTCAGGCTCAGGCTGCATGCGTTGTCCCTGCTCAGGGACCCCCAGCCGCAGTCTGTGGGAGAGGACGCACAACTGTGTGTGCGTGCATGTGTGTGCACGTGTGCACGCATGCCATGCTTACACGGGCATGGTTTATAGTGCTTACAGTGTACCACACGTGTGCGTGGTTTCTACATGCGTGTCTGCATTCACTGTGACTGATTGATATACAGTTCACACATATATTTGCACACGCTTAGAGATTTAGGATCTGTACATATTTTTATTTCTCTCTTGTGTTCATGTTTGTATGCGGTTTCTGTATTTTCTGGTTCGTTTGTGGAGCACACATTACTTTTAAGTTAATAAATAGCATGAGGTATAAAGTATACCTAAGTAAGTTATGAAATGGCTTGGCCCACAGAAAGTGTGTTTCTGCATCTTCATGAAAGACCAAGATGAAAAGAAGTCCCGTGTTGACATAATGATTCCACGTGCACTCCCTGATCAACGACAGACAGGCCTGCTGTGTGCTCCGCCGTCCCGTTTCCATGGTCGTGTTGAGGTGGTTTTGCGTGGCCAGCGAGAGCGAGGCAGAGGAAGCGAGTGGGATTCCACCACGCGCTGGCATGGGAGGAGCGGCCCTGGCAGGTGGGGTCGGTGCTAGGGGGCCGGGAGTGTGCGCCTGCCCTCTGTGCGGCAGCAGCCCACACTCCCGAGGAGCGGGCGAGGAGGACCCATGAAGGAGGGCCAGTTGGTGCGCACCTGGAGCCCCCGCGGCCACCCAGTGAGAGGTGGCGGGGTAGGGGCGAAGAGGCCTCCATGGGAACCTCGGGGAGGAGCCAGGCACCAGTACTGGGGACGCGAATTTGCTGCTGGGAGGGCGGTCCCGCAGACCCGGAGCAGGAGGCCTTCAGAGCAGAGCGGAGACTCGGGAGAGAGAGGGGAGCCTCACCTGGACGTGGAGACGGAGCTGAATCACCGATACCTGAGTAACCGAGTTACGGGGTCGTAAGACATAGAAAGGAGCTACCAATGATGAAGCAAAGTAAGAGGAAACACGGATACTGAAAAATCTGATGAGATGTTTGCGGAAGCTTCGGTTTTGTTGGTGGTTTTCTAACATCAGTGTTTCAGGGGAGCCAAATGCCAGGAATAACATGATTGTTCCTTTAAGTCAGCGGTAACCAGTATTTCTTTTCACAATGAACAAGAGCCTCCAGGTGTTTTTCAGAACAAACTGGACACGATGCCTGCCCTTCGAGGGCTGTGCACGGAATGTGTGGGGCCTGGCGAACTTGGCGGGGGTCACAGACACAGCTCCACCGAGAGAGGGAGGACCTGAGTCCACTCTGCCGGCCGGGAGCATGTGCCCCAGGCCACGGCAATGGAGGTGCCTGAGCCATGTGCTCCGGCTCCTCCCGAGGCTCCGTTCACATGGGCTGCCCCACCTGAGACCCAGCAGGGCAGGGGCTGGGGGGACAGGACCCCTCATGGCTGACCTTGGCCCAAGGGCCCCCCAAAGCCTTGTTGGGGTGTTTTGTCAATGCCAGTGCTCACAGTGAGGATGCTGCCGTCCAGCCGTCCTTCTCTGTCTCCTTGATTCGGGGTCAGGCGTGCGTGGCTGTTGGTGGGCTCCCCGCTGGTGCCGGCCCCTCCACCTTCTCTGTCGGCGCTGCCCCGAGTCTTTGCCTGTGGGACCCCATCCTGCGTCTGCCTCGAGTCCTCATTCTGCTCTGGGGGTCCGTCCATCCAGGGAGCTCCCGGGCGTGTGCAGCCGCCATTTCCGGCAACTCGCTTCTTGTGTTCAAAGTGTTTTTGCAGAATTAACAGAGATTAGATTAATATAGTCAACCGGGCACAGAGTTACTCCAGTCAAAAATTTAAGAATGCAGAGGGAGTAGAGAAAACATATTCATTATAATTCAGGAAAAAGGTTTACCAGAAATCATGGAGAACTTGTTAGGGAAAGAAAATAAATAAGACTAATTAAAATGATGAGAAGACAAAATATTTGCAAGTATAAACAAAAAGTATAAACTTTAATGAAGAGATTTAAGAAAAGTATGGAATGAGCATTTTTAAGACAAAAATTCATTTACATAGTTATGGAAGAGCCTTGTAATGAAATAATTTTCAAGAACAACAAACAGAAAAATGCTTCATTTTGACAAAAAGTGCAAGAAGATACAATCTCTGTAGAATCAAAGACACAATGACAAAATTTATAAAAAGGATAATACTGGAGAAAATATCTAAAAATTTATTTTGAGAATATAAAGAGCAAAATGAACAAAGCCTAGGACTGGGCACTTTGAAGAGGACATGTATGCTCATCGGACAAGAAGCATATTAACAAATGCGGTTAGTCAAAAATTCCATGTGGATTTTTTCATGCAATGGCTCTAGTAGCTCTCAGCTGTGTGTAACTTCGTTTGAAATAATTTTCTTAGACTGTATGGTGACAGCTGTCACATCAGCCTGCTTTTTAAAAAAAACGTCAAAATTGGTGACTTTTTGTGTAGCCGTTTTAATATTGGAGATGGAAGAAAGTATGCAACACTTTCAGCACATTAGACTTTAATACTTCAAGAAAAGTAAAAACTCGACTGAAAAGTGTGAAAAGTGTGTGCAGCACATGGAGAAGGCGCTGCGGCCGATCGAGAGTGTCGGAAGTGGTCTGCGAAGCTGCGTGCGGGAGGTTTCCCGCGGACCGTGCTCTGCGTGCGGTTGGGCGGACCCGGCGAGGGTGAGAGGGATCGAACCGAGATGGTAACTGAGAACAGCCCGAGTTCCACCTTGCGGGAGACGGCCGATGTACTGAAAATACCCAAACCAGTGGTGAGATCCAAATCACCACTAAAATCCTAGTTAGTGGTGAAAACGAAAAGCATGTCTTTTAGTTTACAGAAAAAAAACTAAATGGACCGTTTGGCCAACCCCACTTAATTTTACTAATTACCAAGGACGCGGAAATTAAAATGGCAATTTGGCAGAAAGTGAAAAGGAGAGATTTAAGGAAACTCTGTGCAGTGTAACTTCTGGACGTCTATTCTCGGTAGACGTGTGTCCGTGCTCCTGAGGCGAGAATGTGATCGAGCCAGCCCCACGCTCCCCCGGGAACTCGTTCCCCGGTGGCCGGCCCGCTCTGACTGGACGTGTCAGGTTTGTCGGCACCCAGATGGTCCTGGGTATTGAGTCCTCTGCATGTTGCTCTTGACACGAAGTTATTTACAAAGCTCTCCCTTGTGCCGACAATAATGAAAGTGATCATTATTCCAGAAAAGGAGAACAGCCGGGTGTCTCTCCGGAAGGGAGAGAAGCTACAGACTGTGTGCGTTCACGAGGAAGCCTGGTAACGAGTGAGCTGAGCCAGCCTGTGGTGGCGTGAATCGGTTTTAAAGCCGGAAACTGAGTTTAGAAACATCACAAAGGACACGTGCCACTTGATCATATTTATTTATTTAAAGTCCCGAGTCACAAAACACCCACTTGTCTCAGCGAAGTGTGATGGACCCGTAATAGCACGTGAAGGGCCGTCTGGATGCGCATGCGTCACCACGCTCAGCGCAGCGGTGGCTTCGGCGAGTGAGTGGGTCCCTCAGGGCTTTCCCGGGAAACAGAACCAGTGGAGAATGCGTGTCTTACCTGTTTGTATTGCCTGCCTATGCTTCACGTTCATGATCATTGTGGGAAATCGTCTCGAGTGGTCACGGAGGCTGAGGAGTCCCTCCGGGGGCTGGGGCCCAGGAAGGCCGGTGGTGAGACTCCGGCCTGAGCCTGGAGGCCTTGGGGGGGGGGGTGCCCGGGGAGCCTCGGTGCCAACCGCAGACCGAGGTCCTGGGACGAGGAGCGGAGACGCCCCAGCGCCCGCAGGCGGGAGGGAGGGAGGGAGTCCTCTCTCCTGCCTCTGGTCTGCACCGGCCTCGGGGCTTGGGTGCTGCCCACCCACACGGGGAGGGCAGCCTGCTCTGCTGGGCCCACCGCCCACCCGCCCTGCGGACCCCACCCGCAGGTGAGGGTCCAAGTGGGCGCCCCGGGGCCAGGCCTCCTACAGCAGAGTCACCGCCACAAGGGGCGTGCCTTGGGCTTCAGTGAATTGTGCGGTGCTTAAGGTTTTCATTCTGAGAGAAGAGAATTGGAGCAGCTACAGCAAAGTTTACCTTAAATTTAATGTAATTTTCAAGTATTTGAAATAGTCCATTATTTGGGAGGAGACGGGAAAAATGAAGCATTCACCATTCTCTAGATAGTGGTAAATGCTCACTTACGGTTTTGAATTCCTACTGTTTTAGAATTCTCATTCTTTGCAAAGTTTAGTCGATTACTTGAGCATTTTAAATTTGAAGTATCGGCGCTGTCCTTTTTGCAGATTCCATTTCTGGGGCTCACGTTGGTGACAGCAGATTGGAGCAGATGCATCTCTGCCACCGCCTCCCTCCGGGAGGGAGGGAGGTGTGTGCCAGTTCCTGGAAGCACGTTCGGAAAGCGTTCTCAGTGGGTCTTGTTTGGACATAGAAGGGCACCTTGGAGTTTGTGAGCTA
This sequence comes from Phyllostomus discolor, assembly GCF_004126475.2. NCBI lineage: Eukaryota > Metazoa > Chordata > Mammalia > Chiroptera > Phyllostomidae > Phyllostomus > Phyllostomus discolor. The sequence goes on from NC_040909.2 coordinate 664,985, forward strand.
CACGAGGCTGACCCTGAGTCTGACCGTCTTTAACTCCTGAAACTGCTGCCGAGTTTCCGAGTGCAGTTTCTCAGCCTTGTCGTCGGGGCTGCCCTTGGCTCCAGGGCGAGGGCGAGGGGCCGACCCGGCGCAGCGGAGCCGGCAGAGGGAGGCTCCGTCCGAGGGACTGGCGGACGGGCACCGCTGTGTGCTCAGAAGTGCTCACCGCTGGTGGGGGTGCGTGGTGGGTGCTGGGGCCAGTGGGAACCGTGGGTGCCCCGCCTGCCTGCGCGTCGCTCCCTGCGCTCGCCGCCCAGAGCCAGCTCTGCTCACGCCCCCGCGCCCCTGCCCTAGCCCTGCCGGTCCCCGTCACTGGTCAGCACTTTTAAAAAGGAACCGGCACTTGGACCTCCGATTCTCAGCGTGGTGTCTCCTCATCTTTGTCGCCTTCCTTACGTTTCCGGATGAAACCACCATCTGTGCCGTTCGCGTGACTCGCCACACGTGCGCAGCCCAGAGACTCGGGCAGCCCCCGGGACGTCCCTCTCCTGTGCAGCCGTGGCCCTCGGGTTCTGACGCGGAGCTCTGCGTCGAGGCGCGACCCGACCCTGTCCCGTGCCGCCTGTGGGTCTCTGGAGGGCGGGGTCCAGTGTCCCGCCCCGGCCGTGGTGCGGAGAGCCTCGTGCGGTCGGTGCCTCAGAACCGCTAGTGCGTGCCCCCCCTGCCTCGCCTCACACAGGGCTGAGCAGGGGGTGTCTGGCCGCTGCTGCGGAGTGACGCCCCGAGTCCAGTCGGTCCCTGCGCTATCCGGTCAGAGCCGGTCTTCCCTCACGCAGGTGCCCCTGATGTCTGAAAGCCGGCCGATGGTCGCGGGTTTCGTTCGGTCGCTCTGCTTTGCTTTCTGAGAAGCTGCTGGCTTCGGAATGACAACAGCGGGGTTGGGGATCTGCAGTCCCAAATGTTCCCTTCTGCCAGTTCTGTTTTCCCAAACTCGTGGGCGGCACCTCCTCGGGGCGCCAGGCTGCTCCCCGCGCCACGGCTGCCGGTTTCAGGTGCTGTCGCCGAGACGGCGGAATTGGTGCAGCGCCTGCCTCGCTGGTGTTAGCTGATAAGCAATCGCTGTTTCTTTCATTCAGTTTCTGTTCTTTTCTGCTGATTAAACTATGTGGCAATTTTTGGAAAATCTCCTTGTCTTTTGACCGAAGAGATCTATCGTGATATGGACGGAGTCTGATACAGAAATCAGGCTGAGAGCGGGCCCCCTGGGTCGCTGTGGCGGCTGCTCCGCAGTCCCTTCTTGCCCCTTCTCCCTCCGAGCCCTGTGGGGGCTGCTGGGCCGTTTCCCATCCCCTGGCCACGCGGGGTGCCGCCAGGCCCAGGAGGGGTGCTCCGGGCATGTCCCCCGCCCCGGGGCCGGCTCCTGACAGGGCTTGCTGGCCTGGACGCTATGGCTTCGTCTTCTCCGCTCCGGGCTGCGCCTGCCCCCGAGGCCCCGAATGCCGGACAGAAGTGAGTGTTCCTTGCCTTCCCCGACTCGCTCTGCCCTCCCACCTGCACTCACTGCCGGCACGAAAGGGGACGTGTCGAAGCCAAATTCACTTTCTATTCCATTCTGCCCAAATGGGCTCAAGGTGGCTCCGTGAAAGGGTGGTTGGTCCTGATGAGCCTGCGCTGCCCACTCGAGGGGCAGGGTTCCTCACCCCGTGGGGGGTCCTTCTGCTTGTGGGTTACAGTGCCGCACATCTCTCCTGTGGGGGCCCCCCGCCAGGCAGCGCGTCCGCCTGTGCAGGACGGCGCGCTGCTGCATCGAGAAACCAGCCAAGTGCACCACGGACGCTTTCCTTCATTGTGACAGACGTGCCTGGACCCTGTGTTCACGCTCCAGTTCACAAGTTGGGGAGAAAATACCGTCTTGTTCGTTCGGGCCTGGATCAATGTGCACGTGAGACCCGGAGTCCCGGACAGGCCAGCCCCAGTTACAGCCCCGGCCCCTCAGCTGCGCCTGCTGTTGCACCAGTGTGTGCGGGCACCGGGCTTGCGGGAGAGGAACAGCACGGGGCTGAGTAGAGGAAACAAGGTACCGCTCATTCAGATATTCCCCACGCATCCGTGAAATGCGCAGGACAGTGGGGTTGCACAGAAAAACGGGAAAAGCAAGGACCCTCTCGGGGATGTCAGAGTGCTCGGAGACACACAAGGGCGTGTGCCTGTGCTCACACACACACACACACACACATGGGGAAAAGCACCACACACACGTGCATGGCGGCAGATACACCCCCACTCACACGCGTGCACGGGCTCCTCCCCTGAGGGCGGCCGCCGCAACCCCGTGCATGGCCCGCAGGCCAGAAGCAGGGGCGGCGGGAAGGGGGAGAGACTGAGGCTCCCGGAGGACGGAGCATCTGGGGACGGGGGGGAAGGGGGTCCAGCCGTGGAAGAGGATGCGGCTGGGAAGCCATGAGATGCTGACACACAGCCACGCCGGCAGCACACCCACGGGGGGGGGGGCAGGGCTGTGGGGACAGTGGGCGGGAGGACAGACCTGGACCTGATGTCCTCAGGCACCGGGTTCCTCCGTGGGACGGGATGTCTGAACACAGCGACTGTCCGGAGTGTGACACTAAAAGACGGTGACACTGCTGAGTGCAGGCGCCGGCCGGGCCCTGCGTCCAGACTGGACAGTGGGGCGGACACGTACCAGGAGGACACGTTCCAGCCCAGCAGGGCCACTGTGGCGGTGGAGGCGGGGACCTGCCTCCCCCCTCCCCACCGCCGGGCCTGTGGTGGTGCTCTCGCCTGTGAGCTCTGCCACCTCCCCTCCCCCCCCCCCCGGGGCCCTGTGGGAGGAGGGTCCTGCACCGTCTGACGGAAGTCCCGGCAGACGGGATGGCCCTTCATAGCTGACAAGCGGCAGGAGGATTCAAACTCGGGACGATCTGACCTCCAAACCTGTCTACCGAGAAGTGCCCACGGTGTCTCTCTTGTTACAGAGATGTCAATAAACATGAAAGTCATTTAAACTGATGTCACAGTGAATTAAATTAATCTTGATTTCAATTTGGTTCTAATCCCCTGTTGCCTCTTGAAATTCTTAGCATGAGACCTTTTATACCCGTGATTGTGTGGTAACTCTATTACTTTTTTTATTTTTATGTCTTCATCCGTAACGATATTTACATTTTCCTGGTGAGATTTTGAGGAAGTCATGCATATGAGCCCCGTGAAAGACCTTGTCTGGGGGGACTCGGACTTGGCCCACAGATGTGGTCCCCAGACACCCCTGAATGCATCGTGTCCAGGCCCCGAGTCACCGCGTTTCCTTTGTCCCTGGCACAAGCTGGGCTGCATTTCCCAGACCCCCCTCGGGACAGGTGGCCTGGGACGGAGTTCCGGCCCTGGTGGGAGGTTCCTGGAGTCCTGTGCACCTGCCGGGTCCCCTCCTTCTTGCTCTTCACTCCCCCTGGGTGACCTGGGTGGCCGTGTGTTCACGATGGCAGAGTTGCAGGGAGACCCCCGAGTCCCTGAAACTCTGCGGCCCACTGGTCAGGGGACCCATGAAGGACTCCCATGAGCAAGCAGTCTGGGTTGATTACAGAGATTTGGGGTAACATTCCTTTAATGTGTGCCCCAGTCTCTGTGACCACAGAGGTGACATCCTGAAGTGGGTGGAGCTTGGTGGGCTCCTTCAGGTCAGAGGAATGTATTCCGAAGGCCCCCAAGCAGATGCACCGTGTGACCCAGCCCCCTCTGCCTATTTAAGACGCGCGTCTGCACCGTGCACGGTGCTGGGGGTCAGGCAGCCACTGGTGGGGTGACAGCCCCCACCCCTGGAACAGGCGCTCTCCCGAGAGAGGGAGACGCTTGTACCCGTGACCCTTGGTTGTGACCACGTTTTGGAAGAAATCAGTCAAGGGGCTACTCTGATGGAAAACGACGAAGCAGCCGAGGGAGAGGGGGTGCGTGAGGCTGCGGATGAACCACCACACCAGACCGGCGGGGGGGGGTTCCGGGAGCACAAAACCAGCAGTAGTAACCATCCTGGTGTGGGGAGCAGCCCAGCCGCCACACCACGTGGCCCGAGTCCAGCCTGGACCTCGAGCCCGGCTCTCCCACGGCCAGAGCCCGGCCGGCCCCTGCCCCGGACAGCCAGGTCAGGCCGAGGGGCGTCTGTCTGCACACGAGGGTGCACAGGCCTTGAGGGAATTGACAGCCACATCGGCTTTCTAATTAGCGTGGTTTACTATTTTTAACTCCTTAAATTGCACATGCTTGGCGTGTTCGTCTGGCTGAGACTGACAGTGAGAGAAATCTTTCTGGCTGTTCACGATTCACGTGGAAATCACCGTGCTCGGTGCCCTCGGAGCAGACTCAACTCTGGCGGAGCCGGACTGGACCACTCTCCGGGAGGAGGGCCTGTGAGGACGGCAGGACGGTGCCGCCGCTTCCCCGGGCGTGCCGGGGAGCTGTGGGAGCAGGGTCACGACCTCTGCCACGGGCGTGTGTCTGCAGGCGTGCATCACCCCTGGAAGGCGGGTTTCAGAGGTTCGCCTCAGGAGGACGTGACCGAGAAGAAGGTATGGCACGGGTCACGTGTGTACGTATGTGTGTGCGTGTATATATATGTATATGAAGTTATATTAAAAATCTCAGAGTCACACTGGATGAGGTGTTTTAAGACACCAAAATAGATTTTCCATTTGCATATTTTATCCAAGATGCTACAAGAGGGAGCTTTTCACTTGTGGATGGAGGATTCTAGAGTCTTGGTGGGCATGTGGACATAACGTGGTAACGAGGGGGCACGCGAAGGGCGTGAGCGTGACCTCGTGTGACTGTGGCCCAGGCGCCTGGGGGCCGAGAGAGGGAGGGAGGCCCAGGGCTCGGCCGCCCCTGGCCTCGGTCCCCACCCCTCCCCGTGGTCCCAAGGTACTCTGCCTACCTACTCATGTTTGGCTTGGACCCTCTCCTTGGGTACGCTTAAAGCTGATCTTTTTCTGGCTTATATTTTTTGAAAGCATAACATCTCCAAGTATTTTGAAAATAAGTATCACTTAACAATTCATAGCAATGTTACATTAGCAATGGCTGGATTCGTTCCGGAGACACCGCATATGCCAGTTCAGGTCCCAGGCAGGAGCCACAGGTGACCAGTTACGTGTGGAGAGGGGACACGGCGCTGGTCTCGGGACACCACTGTTCCCAGAGCTCGCAGCTCCCTCAGCTCTCGGCGATCGAGGACGCGCCGCAGCCTGTCCCGGTGCGGGACCCCTGCCCACCCCACGGGAGGGGTCTGAGGCCCAGGCAGGTCCGCGGGTGCTGCCCTCGGCCCTCGGGGAGGGGCTGCAGGGAGACTGGCCGGCCGTCTGCATCCCCACCCCGGGGAGGGGAGCCAGTTGTGAGCCTCCAGCGTCCCTAGCAGGTCCAGCGCCGGCCAGGGAGGGCCAGCGTCTCCGGAGCAGCGGCGGTCTCGGTGTGCCGTGAGCTTCAACCGAGGGAGCGTCCGTTCCTCCGGCACGCAGCGGCAGGCGACTCACGGCACACCGACCTGCGCCAGCGACACCGTCTGAGTCTTCCCTGTCTTCGTGGGGAACGGCCATCACGTTCCTGCAGGACGGCTCTGTTCGCAGAAGCTCAGGGTGCACGACTCTCCGTCTGCGACTGAGTTTAACGTGGCTTAAAATTCTCAGCCGTGCCTTCAAGGTGCCTTTGTCTCAGGGCTGGCCTCCAGGCACGCGAGCTGACGGAGCGTGTGTCTTCCCCAGACTGTGGATGTGGGTGTGCACACGCGGTACCTCGGCGTCGATGCTGACGGGCAGCACGCGTGCCAGTGTTCAGGGACACCGTGGGCTCGGGGACGTCTGGGCACTGGCTCAGGGCGCAGAGGAGCTCAGAGGAGAGGGGGGAGGCCGGGAGGGCGTGTCTGTGGAGCCTCGGACGAGCACCTGTGGCTGTCGGGGTGGGGGGGGGCTCGTCCGAGTTCCAGGGTGACCAGACTGCCTTGGGGGGGGTGCAGAAGAGCAGGCACACGTGCACGCAGCCCCTCGCCAGGGACAGCGGTGGGGGGGCAGAGGGCGTTCTGTGTGTCGGTGGGAAGACCCCCCTGCCGCGGAGCAGGAACAGTGGGAGGAGGAGCCTCGCTCTCATGTGCCGCCCTGCAAGCCCCAGCCCCGGGGGTGTCCTGCCCCGGGAGCGGGCCTCCTGAGCACCCCCCGGCACCCCTCTGCTCTCCATGGGGTATGCCTCCGTGGCCAGCACCGTGCCTGGCCCACGGTGATGTACCAGAAACTTCCGGTGAGTTAATGAGGACTCCCCCACCTCACGTGGCCAGCGTGGCCCCTGTCGGCCCCACAGGGGCCTCCCCCCGTGACAGCACAGGCCCCTGCACCCCAGGCGTGTGGGATAGCCGATGGGTCTCTCGTGCTTACTCTCTCCGTCCCGGTCTCGTGGTTCTCTCTTCCGCTGCAGGTTCGGCAACTGTCGGAGTAACCATTCCCGCCGCTGCGGGCCACTTACACAGAAATGCAGTGTGTTTAAGTGTGTTTAAGTCCCACGCCAGGTCCGTCTGAGAAGGACGAGGCCCCCGCTGCAGGGAGCTGGGGTCCACCGGGAACCTCCGCTCTCCTCGTCTTCCTCGCGTGTGGGCACCCGGGAACAGTGTCGGCAGGGCAGGCAGGGCCGGGACTCCCCCGGGCAGGCCGTCCTGCCGCCAACATGTTTGGGGTGGGTTGTACCAGCCCCACCCAGTCTGCGGGTCGCCACCGCCAGGGGCTCCAGCCGGGGTTCATTTCCAGGCAAAGGACGTCATTCCTTCGCTCCTCTGGCGCACAGTAGGTGCACAGAAAATGGGCAGTCACCTCCCGGTGGGGTCACCTGATGGAGAGGCGGGCTTTCGGGGTGAGCCGCCCCCAGAGAGCAGCGGTGGGGGTGTTGGAAACAGAGAAGTGGGGCTGCCCAGAGGCTGAGAGTGGAATGCAGCCCTGGCAGGGTCGGAGGCTCGGGGGGCCTGTGCTCCTGCTCCCCACTCCCTGCCGAAGGGAGCCCTCCGCCTCGACCCTGCCCGAGAGCCGGGTCCGTGTGGCACGGCCACTCCACCGGGCAGAGGCCGGGGTGGGAGTGGTGAAGGGGGGGCGGTGGGGTCACCCTTGGGCAGTGGCCACAGTGTGCACCTCGTTTTTCTGGTCGGCCGTGGGGACCTGGGGGCGGTGCATCAGCCTGCTCTCCGACCAGACGGTCCTGGTTTCCGAGTCTCTGTGCAGAGCTGCCCCTCCCGCCCCTGTGCCACCCGTGGGCCTCGGGCCGGCCTTCTCGGGACCGCCCCTGGCCAGTGGGCACCAGCACGTGCCTAGGTCTGTGCGTCTGAGGACGGTGGTCACGCTGGCCAGCGTCTCGGGCGGGTCCTCGGGTCACCTGCTCCAGGTCGGTTTCAAAACGGGGACTTTTGTATTTTTCTATGTTTTATCTAACTCCACCGAAGTTGTTGCTTTGTGCACACACCTCAGTCAGAGCAGTTCCTCCGAGACTGGCGTCTCTGTAATACCAAGCCAGGCAAAGGCATGAATAGAAAACAGAACTGAGCATCGCGTGTCCCGTGAATACAGCCGTGAGAGTCGGCCGCCACACGCGTGCAGACCCAACCCAGCCGCAGGTGGAGAGAACGGCGCATCACACCGAGGTGGGTTTCTTCGTCCCGGGGGTGGGCCAGGCTCCCCCCAGGGAGTCCCTCCGTGTGATTCGCCCTGGGGAGCCCGGCACACGGACACACATCACCTCTCACGGTTGCGTCTGGACCCACCAGGACGCCGGGGCCTGCGCTAATGCCGCACGCCCCACGCCGCGGTGGACGGCCGAGTGCGCCCCCAACCCCCGAGATCAGACGGGAGGCTGGGGTGTCGTGTCCCAACGTGCCTTCCAGAATCACCTCGGTCACAGTCATCGTTGCGAGACAGACACGTCACAGACACGTGTGCAGATTGACTGCACAAGAGGAAGGGAAGTGCCTCTGGTCCCCGATGTCGTCGGCGATGGCATTGTCTGCACAGACCCCCGGAGGATGCAAAGGTGTGCGCGCACACACGGCCCCCCAGTAATGAGCGAGTTTCCGGGGTGGTGGCGAGCCACAGACCAGGCATGTCTATGTAGCAGCAATGAACCGCGAACATGCAAGAGTGTGGCATCCGTGTGCGTCACAGGCACTGGGCCAAGACATAGTCAGGTGCCCCTCCAACGGGACAGGTGCCGACGTGGATCTAAAAGCACCCCCTGCCAAGGGAGCCCTGGGAGAAGACCCGTGTGATGCGGGCTGTGCGCGGCCCATGACCCAGGGCGTGCGGTGTCCCCAGGGTCAGCCCCGCCCAGTGCCGTCTGCACACTCAGCACACTCGCAGCGCACGCCCTGGCAGGCCCCGTTCCTGCGGCCAGCAGGCGTGTCCACGCCGGTTGTGTCGGGGCACGGAGGGACGAGGGCAGCCACGCCGGCTCCAGACAGTTGCACACAGCCTGCCTTGTTTCAGCAGCCACACAGACTCGCTCAGACCCTGGAGGGGGCTGACGGCCCCTGGGCCCCTGGCGGCCGGGTCCGCTGCGGTGGCCGGTTTCAGAGCGCGGGGAGCCGCAGCTCTCGCACCTGCGGGGCGCTTCCAGAGCAGGGGTCCCAGAAGTCGTTTTTGACAAATGTGCGATGAAAGGGAAACGTGACTGCTTCAGCGAGAGCACTAAACACACTAAAGAGGGTTTTAAAATAAGCTAGGTGTGCCCGAAATTCAGACGGTTAAAAAGGCTCTGACGGCCGGAGCCCTGCGGCGGCGGCCTGGACTGAGACGTGTGGGGGGCACGCGGGGCGCCTCAGAGCCCAGCGTCCGCGTCTGGTGTGCGCTCCGCACTGCGTGCTCGTGGTCACCCCGTCTCGCCTGCTGGTGCCTGGAGCCTCCTCCTCGGAGGGCGACGCTCCTGCTGCTGGGCGTCTGGGTGGTTGGCGGGAGGAGCCCGGACAGAACAGGCCGCCATCGGTCCCCGGCGCAGCTCTGCGAGCATTGTGACCAGCTGGCGTCGACTTCTCAGCGTGTGGCTGGCCGTGACCTTGTCGTCCCCGCTTTGTGTCCTGAGTTGGCCCTCTGTTCCCCCTGCGTGTCCGAGCTGTGTTTGGGAAGGTGGCACTAGTGAGGCCCTGAATACAACCATAAGGCTCGAGGTGCGTCTGATGGGGGACCAGTGAGGCTGTTTGGGGAAGGAGAGTGAATCGTGCGGGTTTAACGTTCTTGGGAACCGAGGTGAAAGTCGGGTTGTGAGAGTCCCGATCGTGATGTGCTTGCGAGAGACTGTGCGTGCTGCGCCGCCGCTGACTGGACCGCGTCCTTTCTGAGCTCGCGGGTGGGAGCCGCGGCCCCAGGGTGGGGGTGGGGGCCCTGTGGGGAGGATTCCACGAGTGACGGGGTCGGGGCCCGGCTGGAGGACACAGGCAGCTGGCTCTCCTCCACGTGAGCCCTGTGCTTGGTGGCATCTCGGTGTGACCGGGCTGCCGTCCAGCCTCCCCCGGCCTCGGCCACCTGCCTACTCACCTCCTCACCTGCCTCTCTGTGCGCGGTGGCGGCGTCCGCTCACTGCCTTCCTGGAACCGCCCTGCCCCTTTCAGACACCTCACCAGCGGGAGCAGAACACCCCAGCGGACAAGCACACGGATGACTGAAGCAGCCGCAGCTGCCCGGAGCTCTCCTCGGACTCTGGGCAGCAATGCCGGCCCGGTGTCCCGCGGACGCAGCGATTGTTCTCTGGTTTACGCTCTCGTCCTGCACGCCGCCCTCTCCTCTGGTCGCGCTGCAGTTGAAGTGGGTTTGTCCGCCACAGCGGTTCTGGGCCCACAGCAAAACAGGACGGGGAGTGCAGAGTTCCACCCCCCGCCCCCGCACCCTGGGGCACACCCCCTCGAGCATGGAGGTCTGGGGCGTTGCAGCCGGAACCCGGGGCCGGTGCAGCGCTGCCTGCATGGGGCTCCCCTGCGCCATGCCCATTTGGGACTTTTCCCCCCGTGTGTCCCATGTCCGCCATCCCAGTTCGTAGAGAATCTCCAGCCAACCCACTGAGGCACCCACTGGCCCCGCCATTCACCTCCCCGTGCCCCCCAAACCCGGGCAGCCGTTTTTAGTTCACTGTGTGCGTTACGGCTTTCTTGTGGTTAGTCATGTACCTCCAACTGCTGCTTCATCTCCACCGCGGCGGTAGTTACAGCCGACACGGTGTGGCTTCCGCGCAGAGGGGTTCCTGACTTCTCCTGCGAGAGACCGTTCCACTCCCTGAGCGTTCCGTGTGGCTGTGTGTTGTGGTGCCGACCGCCCTGGTCCACATGCGTGTGTGCGTCTCTGTGTCTGCGTGCCTGCATCCGACCGGCCACCACGAGTCCGCTCTCCCCCGACGACCCCCGACTCCTCCCGGCGGCCCCCAGCCGCCGTGCCTCACCGGGAGGGGCCCTGTTCTCGTTCCCGGACACCCTCCCCCCGCCCCCCCCCCCCCCCCCGCCGGCGCGTCTGCGTGTGCGGCCTGCGTGTCTGCCGCCGCGGTGGTTCACCGGCTGGCTTTGTTCGCCCGGACTCTGAACACTGGTTATGCTCCGAGCTCTCCCTGCGGCGGCTGCGGCTGCGCGGTGGCGCACCGTGAATAATTCATGCGGTTTCAGCCGTCCCTGCCGAGGGGGAGGTTTACGGCCCCGCGGTTCTCTGACGAGCCGTGCCCCGGCGCGCACCCTCCCTGCCCGGTGTCGGGCGTGGGTGGGCGGCTCACCGCGCTTCCCGCCGGGCCCCTCCCCCGGCTGGGCTGTGTTTGTACAGGCAGGTGTCCACTCCCTGTGCCCCAGGACAGAGCCTGGCGTCCCCCTGTGGCCGGTCACCTTGACGTGGGCGGGGTGGTGGGCAAGTGGCTCTGTCAGCGCTGATGCTTGGGGTGGGGGGCCCCTTCAGTTTGGGTTGCCGCGTGCGTCAGGGGGGTCACGTGAGGTTTCTGTAAGACCGGGAGGTGGACGGGAGGTTTACGGACCCGAGTTTCGGGTCTGGAGGGGAGCTCGTTCGAAGCTCGTTTCTCCGGCTTCCAGGCCGAAAGCCCGTGTGGGCTCACCCGCCTTCAGGGCCGCAGCAAAGCCCGACGTTGCCCACCCCTCCCCCGGGACAAGCTCCCCGTCGGCACGGGTGTCGGCGCGGCCGGGCCGCGATGGCGGGGACCTGGCCGGCGTCCTCTGCGAGCCGTCTGGCAGGTGGCGGCCTGTGGTTGCGCCTGACGATCAGAAACGGCCTTCGCTTCCACAGCGAGTTCCTCTCAGTCGAGCGCTGTGTGCAGCTGTGAGGCGGACGTCAGCCCCCGAGAGCACGGGAGGTGGGGGTGAGGTTGGGGTGGCAGGCGGGCGTGTTTGGTTCCGGCGAGTGCGAGTGGGCGGCCGTGACGTGTTCACCGCCCGCCGCCGTGGCCCTTGCTGTGGCCGCACTGAGAGATGCCCTCGCGCAGCCTTCGGCCTTCTGCGCGGCCCGGGGGACTGGGAGCCTGTGCGCTGCGGGGGGGCACGCCCAGCCGCCTGCGCCCCCTCCTTGGCACCGGAGCAGCGGACGGAGACCCTGCCCTCCTTCCCCGAGTCTGCGGGTTTTCAGCTGCTTCCCTGAGGCAGGGCTGGCCTCCTCTTTCCTCTCCAGTTTTGCTGTGTCTTCCGACGCTGCCGCTGCTTCTCAGCAACTCGGCGAGGTAACCGTGGAGGAGCACCGGGACGGGGCCTCCCGCAGCAGGCCTGGACAGCGGGGGTTTCTGTTCCCCTGTCGGCCTCTGGGCTCCTCCTCCTCTCCCCTCGTGAGGGGAGCACCCGTGGACTTGGCAGACGCCCACCCGGCACCACGTGGGCTGGTCTCGTGCTCACACCCAGCACCAGGCTGCTGCTCATGGGACCTGCGTGACGAGGAGGAGGGCGCAGGCGAGCATGGGAGGGCAGCTGGGAGTGAGCGGGCGGAGCTGCAGTGCTGGAGTGGGCTCTGCCCCGGGCGCCCCGTCCCGGGCACAGGTGTGTGACAGACGTGTGCGGTTAGAGCTGTGGCTGCGTGGGGCGCCGCTGGCCCGTGGAAGGAGGGGTGGGGGGGGAGGGGGTCCTTGCTGGGGCCTTCCTCTGTCCTTTCCTTGGCGAGTACTCTCGGCCAAGCCCCTGCAGCTTCGGTGCCTCCCCGGTACCTGTGGCCGTGGTGGCCGGACCACAGTTTTTTCTAAGATGATGTTAACAGATGGCCCAGAAGTCGGAGGTTTCACGGCTCAGAGGGCTTGATTTTTTTTTTACCGAGGTCACCTTTGAAGTGGCCTGGCCCCTGCAAGCACTTGGGGCCCTGAGGCCGGGCTGGCAGGTCTAAACCGGTCTTACCCCATGTGGCCGGCTTTTCACGGTGCCGCCCAGCCTCTCCGGAGGCCCTCCGGTCGCGCCGCATTGGTGCGTCAGGGGTCCGTGGGGGCTGGGCTGACGGGTCCCTTCCAGCTGCAGCTTCTTCCCCGAGAGTCTGCACCTGTCTCACCGTCGTGGGCGCTGCTCCTCCTCCTGGCCGAGATGCACCGCAGGAGAGGTGCTCACACGTGTCACCTGCACAGGAGGACGGCACCAAAGGAGTCCGCGTGCGCGGGACAGGGCTTGTTCCCAGCAGCACCACGGTGTGCGCCCTCAGTGGCCGCAGAGGAGGAAACCGGCCCGAGGCGGGCGGGCTGCCTGGCGGGGCCGTGGGCTCAGCGCCGGGCAGGTGTGGTCCTGGGGGCTTTCGGCAGCACAGACGGGTGCTTGGGGGCACCCCTGGCCTCCTGCCCCCCGTGAGGGGCATCCCCCTCAGACTGCGCAGTCAGAGGTGTCTGCAGCCACCGCTGGTGTCCCCGGGGAAGCAAGCAAGAGCCCCCGCGTCGGAGCCCCCGGTGGCAGGAAGAGACGTCGAGCTCCAGCAGGAGCGCCCCGCTTTGGCACCCCGCCTCCCTGGGTGACAGCGTCCCCCCCCCCCCCATGGCTTCCCGCTGCGGCGCGTTCGCTGGCCCCTGTGGCTGCGTGGCCTGGGCTCCCGACGGGGGCTGAGCTGCAGCGTTGACCTCGCTGCCCGCCGGGGTTAGCGGAGGGGAAGTGGGCGCCGTGTGTCGGAGCGCAGGGCAGCCGGGCAGCCGGGCAGCCGGGCAGGGACAAGTCCCGTTAACGGACCGCGGGTGTGTGCACACGCGGTGCCTCCCACACGCGCCTCGGAGCCCTGCACCGGGCTGTCCTGTCACGGGTGCGCGACGACTCACAGGAACCGTGATCAACTGAGAAAATGTGCTCACACACAGGAAGGCTCCGCCTGAAGACATCTTGGGCCATTTGTCCGAAAAGATGTCGGATGAAACGTACCTTAAATACAGCTTTTTAAAAATTCAGTTTACTGGGGTGACCGGTTAGTAGAATTGCATAGGTTTCAGGTGTGCACGCCTGCGGTCCATCATCTGTATGTTGGGTGTGGTGTGTTCACCACCCAAGTCACGCCTCCTGCACCACCACTCACCCGTACCCTCCTCTACCGCCCCACCCCCGCCCTGTGGTCCTCACCGTGCTGCTGTTTGTTATCTGCGTCTTTGAGGGTTTTTTTTTCTTCATCCCTCACCTTTTCCATCCAGCCCCCACCCCCTCCCCTCTGACAGCTGTCAGTCTGTTCTCTGTGTCTGTGGGGTGGTTTCTGTTTGTTTGTCTGTTCCGTTCGTTAGATCCCACGTGTGCGTGGAATCAGGTGGCAGTGGCCTTCTCTGACCGGCTTCTCTCGCTCAGCGCAGCGCGCTCCAGGGCCACCACGCTGTCGAGAAGGGGAACTTCCTGCCTCTTCATGGCCCGGTAGTGTCCCGCTGCGTAAATGTCCATTGTTGTCGTAGCCGCTTACCCACTGAGGGACATGTGGGCTGCCTCCACCCCTGGGTGATTGTAAGCAACGCTGCAACGGACACGGGGTGCCTGTGTTCTTTCCCACGAGTGTTCGGGGTTCCTCCGGATGTGTTCCCAGAAGTGGGGTCGCTGGGTCATGGGGGACACCCACATCTAGGTTTCTGAGGAAACCCCACACGGCTGCCCACAGCGGCTGCCGCAGGCTGCACCCCCCGCCAGTGCACGAGGCCCCCTTTCCCCGCGCCCCGACCAGCAGCTGCCGTCTGTGGATCCACTGACGGCTGTCGGCCGTTCTGCCCGGTGTGAGGTGGGGCCTCGTGGTGGCTTTAACGTGCGTCCGTCTGGTCGCAGCTCAGTGTTAGGGCAGCTGCAGGTACCCAGTGCACCTGTCCTCGGTGTCCACTCTCACCCTGACAGCGACAGGGAGCTCACGATGGGCGGGTCTGTGGGAGGGGAGATCTACCAGACGAGAGAGTCCGGGCGGCCCAGCACTGCCCAGGGCTGCCCAGGGCTCAGAGCAGAGTGACCTCGGTCTCCCTGGAGGCCCGAGCGCCTGGCCCCCTCGGGCCAGCGTTGTCGTGGACACTCGGGGCCACGCTCCCTCCCGCGGGAGGTGCTGTGCGCGTCAGAGCGTTGCAGTGGGGGGTGCCTGGCTGGGGGCTGGCCCGGCCCTGGAGCGGGGACTCGGGGACACGGCTTCGGTCAGCACCCTGGGCCTCCCGCAGCTTCCCTGCGGCCCCCCTGGGACTGGCGGTCGTCTGGGGCCAGGACCGGGGTTGCCGTGGAGATGGCACCTGGTGGCTGTTTCCACCCGTGTTCCTTCCCTGGGTCCCTTCCACGTGGCCCTGGGGGTCATGGGGCTTCTGGTCAGCTGAGGAGGCATGCTGGCTCACGGACATCGGGAAGTGAGGTCTCCGACGGTCCTCGTGCAGGGCGGTGGCTTCCTGCCTCTCTGGGCTGCGAGTGTGGGAGGCGGGAGGAGGCGGGGCACCGAGGAGGCGGGGCACCCAGGAGGCGGAGCACCTTGTGCGCTCCCAGGGGGTGGGAGACCGGAGTGTGGTCGGCAGTGCAGCCCGTGACTCCCAGTGCAGCTCTGAGCATCGCCCTGGCTGGGGGTGGGAGGTCATCCCCACCCCCCCGGGACCGAGAGTGACGGGTGGGCAGGAGGGGCTCCTGCAGAAGCCGGGGCCCCTTGTTCTTGCTGCAGGCGGCCCAGCTCTGTGCGTCCAGCGCCCTGGGGCTGCGGCCAGGGCTCGGGCGCACCCTGGCTTGGCCGCACTCCCTCCGCTGCGCCGTCTGTCCTGCGCCCGGCCCTCCTCACCAGTCCCTGGCTCAGGAGGCTCGTCTCTCCCACCGCTGAGTCTCGGGGCCCCCAGCCCCTGTGACAGCCGGTCATGAAGCGGGTGGGGAGGCTGAGTGTGCACAGATTGGGAGCTGTCCGGTGAGGGTCTGTGTCTGGTGAGGGCCGGGGTGCGGCGGCGGGGACAGGCAAGCGTGCGGTGTGGGGACAGCAACCGGCCGTTTGCTGGTGTCCCCGTGTCGGGGGCGGACGTGGGGGTGGTGCGGCCTGCAGGCCGAGGGCGTGGGCGGGCTGGGTGCGGAGGGAGCCCGGCCGGGGACCGGACTGTGTCCAGAGTGAGGGCAGTGCCGGGGGAAGAGGGGGGCAGCAGGGGCCGAGAGTGTGGGGAGGGGAGGGCGCAGGAGTGGGTTGTCAGGGGTGTGCCGTGGACGTTCCCCGGGGGGGGGGGGGACGCAGCGAGCAGACTGGGGTGGCCTGCGGACGGCTCTCGGGGTCTGTTCGCCGGGAGCCTGTGTCTCCGTGGGCTTGGGGGCCGTGGAACTGGCTCTGGCCCCTCCGTCTGGACCGTCTCCCCAGCCCCCCACCTCCCAGGACCTGCATCCGCCATCCGTGACCCGAGGTCCCCAACATGGTGCTCGCCCCTCGGGCTCAGCGCCCCGGCACCTGCGACCTGCGTGGAGTCCTTTCCGTGGCTGCCCCGCCGCCGGCCACCGTGACGAGTGGGCGGCGACAGCGTTGAACGGGAGTGAACCGTGAGCGAGGGCTTTGTGTCCGCATCACCGCCTGTCCCCTCGGCTGGGGAGCCCCTGCAATGGACAACATCGTCACCTGGGCGAGGGCCCGGGGGTGGCGGACGGCGCGGGGCCTCTTCAGAGACGTGGGCTCGTCCCCAGGGACCCAGGCCTCCCCCCCGTGCTCCTCACCCAAAACCGGCCACCCTGCGCCCCCCCTGCCCCCCACGGGGCTCTTGTGCCTGTCTTGTCCCCTCACTGTGAGTGAGGAGGAGGAGCGGAACCTCGTGCAGGGTGGGGGCCGGTCGGTCTCTCGGCCGCTGCAGACAGAGGGTGGGCCTCGTGTGGAGACCGGAGGGGAGCTTCTTAGCTCTGGACAGAGCGATGTGACCTAGACTCTCGGGTCCAAGGTCATTCCAGGACGGTGCCATTCTCTGTTACTGTTTGTGGCTGAAGCATCAGGGTTTTGTGTGTTTTAGGTGAAGGCATGAATAGCAACGACCCGTGTCCCGGAGGAGACAGTGTTTCTAAATACACGTGCCCGCGCTGGGAGGTCCGGCGGCCGCGGCCTCCAGACACACCCCGTCTGTCCAAGTGTCGTTGCAGCAGGAGGAGGGCGAGGCCTCGGCAGACGCAGACGGCCCGTCCCTTTGCTGCTGCGAGAGGGCCCCGTCGGCTGTCAGACCCCCGTCCCCGAGACGCCGGGGCGGCCTCTCCGTGGCGCTGCGCTGCGAGCATGCATCTGTGCTCGGCGGTGGGACCCGGCTTCTTGCGGCCCCCTCCTCCCCCGTGGGCCTTCACTGAGGCGTGAGCGCCCTCCCAGCCTGCCCCCCTCCCGCCGGACCCCAGGCCGACCTGTCTGGGGCCACCCCGGGCAGAGTCCTGGCTCCTGCCCACGCCGTGTGCCCCCCCCCCGCTCCCCTCGGGCAGTGGGGCCTTGGCCGAGGTCCAGGCTGCAGCCCAGCTCCGTCCTGCTCGGCGACGCCCCGCAAGGCCCCGGGCGGCGCGGTGGCGGGGCAGGGACTTCCGGAACAGCTGGCCGTGCGAGCAAACTGAACGCCACACAGCCGGGCGGCCCATCTCCCCGCCGCAGGACGGCACGGGAGCCGCCGGCTGTCGGGCTGCCCGGCCTCGGGCACTTCCTCCCCAGCAGACAGGAAGCCTCACATGAGGACTGCCCCCGGTCACGGGTCCGGAGGGGTCGCCCCCGCCACGGCCTGCCGGCCTCGGACCTCCTTGTGGTGTCTCGGGGAGATCGGGGGCCGCTCTGTGCACGCCCGCCCCGCCCCGCCCCGGCAGGCCCGTCCTTCAGCCGGCGACAGACACCAGGGCTGACAGACACCAGTGCTGACAGACACAGGCAAACAAACAGAATAAGCGAAAACAAAGTCACAGCAGTTGAAAGGCTGTTGAGTTCAGAAGCTTTCCTTTTAAAAGCGCATTGTCTCACCCCTGGGGACACTCTTCAGCCGCCCGTCTTCAGGTGGCACCTGCACAGAACGCTCTGAGCGGCGAGGCACGCGAGCGGAACTGTGGGAAGCCTGGGGGTGGGTGGGGGCGGGGGTCCGCCTGAGCACAGAAGGCAGGATGGGCTTGGGGGGGGGTTGGCAGCGGGCTCCCAAGACCCTTCCAGCGCAGGATGCGCTCGCCCCACGGAGGCTGGTGTGTCGGAGGCGCCGGGGACTCCCGCAGGCGGCCTTGCCTGGGGACCCGTGGGCCACGCGTCGGAGCTCGGCCCCACCCTCCTCCGGGCGCAGCCGTCGTGCGGGGCCCCCTCGAGCGTCACCGGGGTTTGGGGGCCTTCTGTTTCTTCTCGGGCCGAGCGCTGTCACTGCCCCCCCACACCGTGGTGCGCGGGGGACGTGGGCCGGGGCTCCGCCGCCCTTCTCGGCGCCTGTGCTTCTCCCGGACGGCTGGGAGGACGCGGCCGCGGAGGCGCGGAGAGCAGAGGAGTGGGGCAGAGCCGCTTTCGTGTGATTCGCGTGAGGTTTTTTTTTAATTCACGTCCAGGTCAGAACTCTGACTCACTGACGTCGTTAGTTTGCGAAGGAGTTAATCTGGCCACCAGAACGCCACGTGGTTGCCAGCACGTCCACGGGAGGACAGTGTTTTCAAAACGACGGTAGGAATCCGTCCTCACTTCGCAGGCTCGCTGGGCTTCCTCGGAAGGGAACGGGGGGATGCAGGTGCACCTGCCCTGGACCCCGGGGAGTTCTGAAGGGTCCTCTCCGACCCGGAGGCCGCAGAGCCCCCGCCGGACTCGGTGGGTGTTGGTCCTCGGCCCAGACCCGATGGGCCAGCAGTGGGGCTGCGAGGTGTGTGGCAGGCGCCCCCTCGAAGTCACCAGCAGGAGCTGCTAAAATTACCTCAGTTTCTCGGACTTGAAGTGCCCTAGTACTTCTAAGTCCTTCTTCATCAGCCAGTGGGCGTGGGGTGCCGCCCTCCCGCGTCCTTCGCTTCACAGAGGGGAGGTGACACCCGGGTCACTGCGCTGAGGGGGCGGGGGCTTCGCTCCTCCCAGGATCTCTGTCCTCCCCCGCCCCCTCCATCCCCGTGTTCCGGCTGCTGGGCCCCTCGCTGGGGAGAGAGCTGGGGGGGCAGACACGCTGCCCTCCCCCTCTCCCGCAGCCCGGGGGCCCGCAGAGGCGGGGGACTGGCCAGACCGGCGCAGAGGTGAGTGCCGGGTCGCCCTGCGGTCGAGCAGGGAAGGGAAGGGACGTAGGGACGTGGCTCCACCCGATGGGGGGCAAGTGCGCCTCCCCGAGTTCCGGAGGAAGGAGGGGGAGGATGCGCCAGGAAGGGCTCAGCGGCCGGCTGTTCAGCTGCTCCCACCCGCACTGTGCTCGGGGCCGGTGCTGACACAGTCACAGGCTGTTCCAGGCCCTGGGGACACGGCCCTGGAGCTTCGGAGCGGGGAGGGCCCTGGGAGCAGGCCTGGGGGTGTCCGGGGGGGCGGGGGCCTGCCCACTGGGACCTCGTGGTTGTGGCAGGAGGCACCCGGCCACATGAGTGCCAGCTGCCTCCTACAGGCAGCGTGCAGGCATTGAGAGTGACTGAGCCGGGCAGTGCCGTCGGACTCTGTTCTGGGAGCTTCTGTGGGCTCACACCTGGAGCAGGCGTGCATGACAGCCAGCTCCCCGATTCCCGGCTCGGAGGGAGCCCGCCTGCCGCGTCCTCGGGGCGCTGGCACCAGTGAGGCACCTGCATGGTGACTCCCGGCCCTCCCTCCCACCCTCGGAGAACGCCAGCAGGTCTCCTTTTGCAGCAGGCCTCCTGCAGCGCCTGGGTGCCCTGAGTGCAGGGAGAGCCCTGGAGGCCTGGAGCCGGGTGACCAACCCATCGTCCTCGTCCTCACCCCCAGGGCTGGAGCGCGAGCGTGAGCAGGCTCCACCCCCCATGCTGTTTCCCTGCCTTAAAGCCCTCCGTGGCTGCCTGCTGGCCACACTCGTGGTCATGGGTCAGAGACCGAGGCCTGGAACGTGGGACCGTGACGACAAGGGGTGTGGGAAGGACACAGGAGACGGGAGGGGCCACAGAGCTCTGGGGGCCCAGGCTGGGGGGGGGGGCGGAGCAGCTGCAGGTCAGAGGGCGGGGCAGCAGGTCAGAGGGCAGGGTGGATGGCGTGGTGAGATGGTGAGATGCTGGGCTGGTCCGCCAGCACGAGAGGCGGTGGGCGCGCCATGTCCCTGTTGGCGGCCTCTGTTCCCGGGCCGCTGCCAGCCCCCAGCGCTCGCGCAGAAACAGGTTTCTGGGACGGGTACGCCTCGGTTTGCCCGCGTGTGCTTGGCGGGACCGCCGTCGCCGGGTCGTCTGGTGTGCACGAGCGCCCCCGTTACGACGGGGCCCGTGGGGGTGGGAGGAGCGACTCCCGCTCAGGCCGGGCCAGACCGGACGCCCGTGCTGCCCTCCCCCAGGGACGGGGGCTCGGCCTCTGCTGCCCGACGTGTGGGGCTCCTTCAGTGCCTTTTTAAACGAGGTTTTATTTACTTGTTTTTAGGGAGAAGGAGAGGGAGGGAGAGGGGAGAGAAACCTCGACGTGTGGTTGCCTCTCATGTCCCCCTGCTGGGCACCTGGCCCACAACCCAGGCCTGTGCCCTGACTGGGAATGGAACCGACGACCCTTTGGTTCGCAGGCCGGCACTCAGTCCACTGAGCCACCCCAGCCAGAACTAAATGGCAGTTTTGAACTTGAGGTCTGTCGCCTCCCGTTTAACGACGTTTGGAGTTGCCTTTTCCTGCTTGTCGCTCCGCGTGTTCACCTCCGAAGGCACCCCTGGGGACCCGCCGTGGAGCACCGAGGGCCCGGACTGGAGCAGGCCCGCGGGGAGAAGTAACCCAGGGCGCACGCGTGGTTGTGAAGGTGTTCTCACGTTGTCTGCAGAGGGCGTGAGGGGCCGCTGGCTGTCGCTCTGGAGTGAACTGCGGGGCGCAGGGTGGGGGGCGGGGGCTGATGCAGGGTCAGGGCCGGCCGGAGGCCGTGATGAACACGCACGCACACGTCAAGTCACCGGCTACGACTTCAAGTCAGGACTCCACCGCTGTGGCCCAGCAGCCTCCGTGGGACGCAGAGATGCTGAGAAGAGCACTGGGGCCTTGGAGAAGAAGAGAGGGGAGGGGGGGGGGAGGGGGGCCTGAGGAGAAGTCCACGCCCCGGTGAAGGGTCAGGACCACACGTTTTCTAAGGTGTTAAGTTTGCAACATTCGGGCAAAGTGTCACAGATCCACTTTTATAATGGATTAGCAATGAGAGCCCAGCATGAGTCGTTGGGCATAAAATGTCATCAGCTCCTTGTTTGGTTTACGTGACGAAGGAATTAGAAGTTTGGGTCAGTGCCCATGGTAATGTCATTGTTGAAATGCTTCAGTTTTTTATACTGGGCGTGCTTTTGTGTAATTCATGTGCCTTTTAAGAGTATTTTTTACAGTAAAGGGTGAGTTAGAAGCAATCTTCTTTCCGTGTTTTCTGTTCCTCAGATGTTGGTTTTCCCTCTAGCAGGGGCTGCCGCACGCCTGCTTCCTAACATCTGGGGAGCGCAGGCTCGCACCACGGAACACTCACACACGTGTGCTGGGGGCGGGGGGCGCCCACAGGCCCGCGGGCGACTCGCACACTCGCGGACGGACGGTGTGAGCTTGTCTGCGCCGAGTCACACCGCTGCCTCCGCCCGCAGTTTCAGAATTCAGGAGAGGATGCAGGAGCCCCACCTCGTCAGAACGAGGAGTGGGTTAGAAATAAGTCAACGCGGAACCGCAGCTCCGGGAGCGGAGACGGTTTGGCCACGCCGCGCCCTCGGTTCAGTAGCGCTGGACGCCCAGGACACGCGTGTGGGACGGACAGACGGTTGGAAGGAGGCTCTTCCTTTGTGAAAAGCGAGGTGGCTGATGCTCAGGTGAAATGCAGGTGCGAACAGGTGCCTCGGGGGAGTCTGGCGTCCCCGTGGGCGGACCCCCGCCCCCAGGGCCCGTTCTCTGGGTGCAGGAGCCTCTCCGAGACTCCCTCCGCCCCGACCACGAGCACCTGAGCCCCCCACCGTTCACAGCGGCCCGGCCTCCGAGCGGAGCCCGCCAGCCGTCGGGAGTCAGAGCAGCGGTGGGAGCCCGAGACGCGGCTCCCGCTGGTCTGAGTGTGGATGCCGTCTCCGCGTGCAAGGAGGCGTCCCGGTGTGTCGGCACCGTCGGTGTCAGGACTGCCCTTCCCCCCTTCCCGCCGTGGGCCGGTGCCGGAGCCCTGGTGAGGCGAGCCCCTCCCTGACCCTGGTGCCGGCCGCCCGCCGTCCAGCGGGCGCAGGAGGATCGCACTGGGGCGTCGTAACTCCTCCGAGGAAGCATCTCCGTGTGGTTTCGCCGCTCCCACTCCGAGTCGTTGGCAGCGACCTAACGAGCGTCCCGCCCACCGCGCGCTTCAAGAGGTCACTGAACACCAGCCATAAAGGCCGCCGTTCTCGCGCCTTGACTGACAGTGTGCACGGGAGTGTGGAACAGGAGTTCATAGAAGACGTTGCTGTTCTTTGGGGGGGGGGGGGAAGAAGCCCACATTGTTCCGTAAACTGTTCGTAGGAATTACCTGAACGTCTTCGCTGGCTGTCCCAGAGCGAGGAGCAGGAGCCATGGCGCAGGCCCCGAGGCGCCAGGGGGCGTCACGGGAGAAAGGCCCCCCACCAGCTCACGGCTCGGGGCCTGGGCCCCGGCTCAGAGGCCGCACTGCCGGTCGGAGAGCTCGCCCGGCACAGCCGCCGCTCCGGCGTGGATCACACACACACAGTGGGGACACGCGGGCCTGGCAGCCGGGGCAGGGAGGGGCTGTCTTCGGGCGTGGCGGGCATTTCACAGCGTTCTGTGCCTTCAGTGGTCACAGATTCCCCATCACAGCGGCCTCAGCGCTGACGTGAGGGTGACGCACTCTCCCCCCATGAGCAGGTGTCCCTGGAAAACCAGCCAGGTCTGCGCTGCGGCCCCAGGCACCTGCGCCACCCCCGCCCCCGTGCACCTGCAGCCCCCGGGCAGCGTCTGATCCCAAACTCGAGACACCGGCCCCCCCAGCCTCCGTTCCTGACGGCCGAGTGACTTTGAGCCAATGGCCTGTGATGATGCTTGTGGAAGAATAACTGTCAGATTTATTTTCTCCTCGGTTGTAAAAAATGATATTTGTATAAATTCTTACAGTGTGTCGAGATAAGAGCCAAGTTACTATGTATTCCCATTATTGGAAGCATTGAAGCTTGGGGGTATCTATTTCCCACTGAAAGAATGTTTTCAGTTATTTTCCCTCACGCATTTAGGATGTGTGATCCGTCTCCAAACTCAACGGAGAAGCCCTCCATCACCTGCGTCCCGTTCAGGGTGCGCTGGATGTATGTCTTGTTCAACGGGGCGGGCGGTGCTTTGTCACTCATGCGGCTGACCGCTCAGGGGCCGTTGCCAGCGTGTGTCCGTTACGTTTTCACTCGTTGTTCCCAGAGGACGTGGGAGGGACCGGGAGGCGCCCCCTCGAACCCGGGCAGGGGGTCCGGGGAGGCTGTCCGAGTGCCCGAGGGAGACGGGGGCCGCCGCCCTGGGGCGGAACTCTGTCGGCAACCAAGCCCATCCCCCCGCTGTTGCCCAGAGCAGGTGGGGGGCCAGGTGTGACAGCGGTTCGTCAGGTGTCAGAACCATTGTCACCGCACGGAAGTGTCGTCATCGGGGAAGTGCGACCACTCCACGTCCTGCAGACCCCGCATCGTCTCTGTGCTCCCAGTGACTCCGGAGCTGTGGGCGCTGGGCTGGCCCCCTGGAGCCCCCTGGAGCCCCCTGGGGGCCCCTGGGCCCGGGGCCTGCCTGCCCTGCGCTCCGTGTGGGCGTGGCAGGGGCGTCCCGGTCCCTGGGCGGCACTAGGCTGGGCGGCCAGGGCCGGGAGTGGCCGTCTCCGCGGCTCGGCAGCTGTATCCCCGAGATCGTCGCGTCCTGCCCTGCCTCCCCAGCCCCGGCTTTCTCCGGAGCGCGGTGGCACACTCGTCACAGTTCGAAGGTGGCACGTGGGCGACGTCCCCCAGGGCACCGTCCTGCAGGGGCTGACGGGCCAGCTCCGCTCCAGGGCCTGCAGCGTGGTGGCCGCACGCTCAGCAGGAGAGCCACCAAGGACACGCACGGGGGGGTCCCAGAGCCCGTCCACCTGCCTGGCCCGCCAGGAACGGGTTCCTGGTCCCCGTCAGCAGCGAAGGCCATGCCAAGTGCTGCCGGGAGGAGGCACTGCGGGACCTGGGAGGAGAGCGGGTTCCGGGGGCGTGTGCTGGAGCTGACCCTGCAGCGACCCGCTTTTGCTCCGTGGGGCGTCAGCAGATCGACTGAGGGGAAACTCGGACACAGCGTCCTCTCCGGGCTGAGACGCGTCCCCGCCCACTCGGACAGGGGCCAGCGTCCACTGGGAGCCCCCCCCACCCCCCCGCCCCCGTGGGACCGGGAGTCGCCCACACTCGCTCGCGCCTCGGAGGCTCGGGCGGCCGGGCTCCTGCATGGGCACCTGCGGGGGCCAAGCCCCTGCATGACTCTGGGACGAGCAGGGCTGGAGGGGACCGTGCCGGTGGAGCGCTGAGGCGGGAGTGGGGTCCTGCAGAGGCGGGAGTGGGGTCCTGCAGAGCAGGGCACCGGCGCTCCCATGCGGAGACCCAGTGGCAGTGAGGCCCCCGTGGGCCCCCGCGTCTCAGACACAGTCGCCTGTTTCCAGCCCGGCGGACGAACTGATGCACCAGCTCGAACCTTTGGGGCTTGTTACTAAATTTGACCGTATTGTGTTTTCTCAATTGTCAGCTCTCCCCACGCATTCCCTTCTTCCTTGTGCTCTGCGTGAGCCCAGCGCTGCGGGGCAGTGTCCGTCTTCCGTCCGTCCCCGGGGTGGGTTCATGGGTTGGCGTCTCCGGGCGCCCGTGAGCGCGGCACCCCCTGGGCCGGAGTCCCCCTGGTCGAACTCTGAAGCCACACCACGCTCCGGGAGGGAGGCTGCTGCTCTCTCCCCCTCCCTCCCCTCTTAAGAACACGTCTATTCCCCCCGTTAGAAACCTAACAGATTTGGGAGGGGTTTTGGAAATTAGAAGATTGGCTCAGAGCTCCCAGGAGGAGGGGAAATGCACGCACCCCGTCGAGCGGCCAGCGGATGCAGCGTGTGGAGAGCGCGAGTCCTTCTGTCTGTCTGTCTGTCCCGAGTCCCTGCAGAGCCGGGCAGCAGCCAGAGGTGCGGTGCGACTCCTGAGCCGATCGGTGTTACAGCAAGACCCCTTCGCGGCACATCCCACATCCCAGCGTCTCCCTCCTGGAACGGAGTCTCCCTGGAGGACGCCACCGGAGACCCCTGAGCCCCTCCTGCAGCGACACCCCAGATGCAGGCAGGTGGTCGGGCATGCGGCCACGGTGCCGCCGGCCCCACACTGGCCCTCCAGCCGCTCCCCGGTCCGTCCCTCAGGGCGTCCCCGGGCGGCCAGGCTGAGCAGACACCTCCAAGGTCCCTCTCGGGGTGGTGGCACTCCTGAATAGGACCCTGCTCGGAACCAGTCAGGACCGACCATCTGAGCCCGGATGGAACTTCCCAAGCGCCCCACCTGGCACGTCCACTCCGGCCATCCGTCCATCCGTCTGTCTGTCCGTCCGGGACATCCCGCCCCAGGAGCGCCGGCGCGGGTCCCCAGAGACCGGGGCGTGGGCGTCCTGGTGGCATTTCGCAGAGGCGCCTCTGTTATTATTCAATTTGCATTTTAAAAGCATTCGTTGTAAGTTAATGAATCAATTGATACTCCAGGGAACATTTAATCAGATTTACCGCCTTATAAAATTTATATGGCTTTCAGCTGAGTAACCCGGATCACAGTTATTAGCAGTCGCATAATTACATTTCTGGCGATGGCAGACTTGACCACAGACGGGAGGCATCGGTACCGTCCCACGCGTCATGGCGGCTTCGACTCACACTGTGGCAGCACACCCCTGACTCCCAGGCGCTGGTGTTTGCTCTGGTTCAGGAGGCCTGTGTGACTGGAGACCTGAGCCCTCCACAGGAGCAGAAGGGCAGACACACTGAGAGGGCGGTTAATTAAAAAATGTTGGAATTCGGAGAGTTTGAAAGGCCACGGGGCCCAGGTAGCCGACAGCCCGCTGCCAGGAGGGAGGAGGGCTCCTGCCCCCCGCCACGTGGCACCTGTCAGCTGCCTGTTGAGTGAGTGGCCTTCAGGCCGCCCCGTCACCATCCTGTCCACGCCAGCCTGGCCGCACGCCCCCTCCCCCGCCACTTCTCCCACCACCCCAGAGCCCCCGCCTCCACCAGACCCCCCCCCCCCCTTGCCGGCTCCTCCAGCTCCTGACCGTCCACCTGCCGACCCTGCCCTCTGCCTGGCCACCTCCCGCCCTCGTCGGAGGCAGGAGCCCCGGCCACGTGGTTTGCTCTGGTCGGCGGGACCCCCCCCCCCCCCCCGATGCTGCAGCAGCGCTGGCTGGTGGCCCCTCTGCGGCCGGCGATCCTGCCTGCTGAGGGAGGCGTGGCTGCGTGGCTCGGAGACGGGGCTGTCCTGGCCAGTGCCCCGTACCACGGGGTGCCAGGCCCTGGACAGACCGGCAGGAGCCCCTCCCTGCCGGACCAGTCTCGGCGCTGACACCCGGAATGGTGAGCAAGGGCACGGCAGTGAGTGAAGTCACTAGGTGCTGGCGAGTTTCCGGTGCCGCACGCAGTAGCCGCTGCAGTGACCTGAGACTGCCCCCCCCCCCCCCGCCTCGCCGCCATTTCCTTGTCTGTGAGTGACCAGACCGGAGGTCACGGGGCGGCCGTGGCCCTTGGAGACTCCCCTCCTGTCCTGCCGGCCTGGGCCCCGTCACGTTCTGACCCAGTCTCCTCTTCCCTCAGAGTGGCTCATTAGTTCAGTGCTGGGAGCCTCTGCTTCTTTATCTGCCATCGCCCGGAGCCTGTGCCGGGTGCCGCCGCAGGAGCTGGTGGAGGGTGCCGGGTGCCGTGTGTCTGGGTGCTCTCCCAGGTGCACGTGAATCTGCGGTTGTCTCAGAAGAGCAGCGTGAAGCGCCATCGCAGACTCTGACACACAGTTGACATGAAGGGAGGTTACTGCGGTCACCCTCTGAGTTCTAAATGAGTGAAAGCAGACTTCCGACCTCCTCCGAGGAGCCTTCCCGGGTTTCCCAGCCAGAGCCAGTGCCTCTCTGCCCCGAAGAGCCGCGGCCCTCACCAGCCAGGGGCGGCCGAGGGCGGAGTTCCTCATCCTCCGTGGCTGTCCCCGCCGACCGTGAGCTGCCGGGAGGCCAGGACCGTCCAGTTTGCCTGTCCGTTCACTCACTCACTCACTCACGGGCCTTTCACGTCTTCCCATGGCTCAGCCCAGCTTTCCCCCCCTAACTGGACTTTTAGAAAACGGGCAAGATTTCACCTTCACGGGACCCTGTGGTTTCCCCGGGGTTGATGATTGTCAAAGGGAGGAAACACGGGACGTGCTCCGTCAGGGGCTCCCAGCAGCGCGCTGGTGCGGGGGTTGCTTTCCCTCACTCCGAACCAGGTCACCTCCGGGAGTTCTGTTAGCGGAGTCCGGAGGGTCTCTGAGGACAGGCAGTGTCTGCGGCGAAGGGCTTCGCTGCGCAGGGGCCTGGGGGCCTGAGATCAGCTGTGGGTGCCGCGGGCTCTGCCGCAGAGCGTGTCGGGGTGGGGGGGGCAGCTCTCCATGGTCCCCCGAAGAGCTGGAGAGCCCAGCGAGTTCTGGGAAGCGCTTGGGGGAGGGGAGTGGAAAGAAAGGGCCCAGTGAGGTTTTCACCGCAGATTCCTCCCCCCGGAGGCCGGGGTCGCTCTCGCAGGCGCAGCTCCCTGGCGGGCCGAGGGCTGATGGCCTGTGGGGGGGGGCACCTGCCCCTGCTGGGCGCGGGCAGCCCGTCACCCGCGTGCCCCCCCGACTCTGTGCCCCACGCGCACCAGGTACCAGGGTGCGGAGCTCGCAGGTGGGAAGCAGGACGGTTCACGTGCCGAGTGCGCCCAGATCAGAACACGGCACACGGCACACGCCCGTGTTTTAGTGAACACGCAGACACGGAGTCCGCTGCCGCCCGCGCTGGGCGAGCTGCCGAGACAAGAGTGCGGTTTCCCAGAGACAAGCAGCTTTAACCAGTCAGAGCGAAAATGGCTTCCTGTGCTCGGAGCCGTCAGCGTGGATGAGTTACGGGGTCCGCCGCCACCCGGGGAGCGAGTGTGTGCAGGGTGATGGGTGTGCGGGCCCCCCCCCAACCCGCCGGGGCTGCCTTCTGCGGAGCGGGGCCCCTCCCGCCGCCCACTAGGAAGTGGAGGAGGGTCCCTTCATTTCCGCAGGACCCGCTCCTCCGGGGACTCCTGTCTCCCGGGTTTGCATCCTGTGGAGCTGACGGCTTTGAAGTGGGGGTTATCGATCCCCCGGGAGCCTGCTGGTCGCGGGGGGAAATGAGGTCACCGCCTCCACTCCCTGCAGCCAGCACACACAGGCTGCGATGAGCTCACGCGCTCCGCCCCTTGCTGCGAGGTTTCCTCTCCCCGCTCACCGTCCGGACACTGGACACCGGACACCGGACACCGCTGTGGCAGAGGCAGGAGGTCCAGTCTGCAGCCCGGCTGGAGGCCGAGGGGGTCACAGAGAAAGGGGGTGCCTGGGGGCCTGCGCCCCGCTCCCCGCAGCTCAGCCCAGAGCCCCTGCTGGCTTCTGGCTGCCGTGCAGCAGTGGGCTGCGGAGTGGGCGGTTTCGACCCACGCGTGGTTGTTGTGGGGCCGCTTCTGGGCGAGGAGTGCGGGCGTGGCCCAGCCTCTGCCCGGGTCTCAGGTCCACAGTCGAGGGGTCTGCTGGCGTCTCCCCATCCTCCTTCCGGAGGTTGGAGGTCTGCAGAAGCCGGCTGCCCGTGGCTGTCGGGCCAGGTCCCGGGCTCCTGGGGCGGCCCTCCCCACAGGCGCTCATGGCGGAGCCCCGGCTCCTTCCCTCCAGGATGTGGGAGGGCCTCCCCTGTGGCCTCACCTTCTCCGCAGGACTCACCCACCCCACGAGGTCGGGCCCGGTCAGTGTCAGAGTCAGCGAGCAGGCCTGTGCTCGCCACCTGGTCTGGCCTCCCCCCGTGCAGGGAGGAGGTGACGCTGGGGCCGTGTCCCCTGGGGTCGTCACCCCTGCACCTGGAACTGACCCTGGCACCTGACATGCAGACTGTGAAACTTTACTGAAAAACAGATGAATTGCTCCTCGTTGTTTATTACAAGAAGTGAAATTTCAAGTTCATTGTCATTGATTACCTTACAGATGAGTCGTCCCTTTGGCACCAACAGGTCTCCCGGATGTTTGGCACTAACCCCTGCAGCTGCCTCCGTGTTCTCGGAGGGCCGTGCCTCCGGGCTCTGCTCGAGCACACATTGGGCGCTTAAGACACGTATGTGTTGGAGTAACGGGTAAGCGGCAGAAAGGAAGGTTCGGTGCTGGCCTCAGGGACTCCAGAGGAAAACGAGCTCCTTCCCGGTCTAGACCCGAGCCTGCGGCAGCCCAGTTGACGGGCAAGTGCTGATTCCTGTGTTTCAGCAGCGGGACGGGGGGGAAAAGGGAAAGGTCTCCATAGGATCTTCGGTCTCTGCATTATGGATGAGTTCAAGGGAGTCATAAGAATTTAAAGAGCACCCGACTCCTCCAAGTGAAGATCAGGTTCGACTTCAAGGAGTACAGTCGGGGAGTGCGGACTCTTTGAAACGCTGTGTGCTGCTCGTGGTGCCGACTCCTCCCGTTCGTGGGGGAAAGTCCGGCGGCGGCCACCTGGAGGGACACCGTCGCTCGCGGTGGCTTCACCTGGCTGGTCGACCGGGAGGCGACGCACCTGCACGTTGCTCTCCCCTCCATTCACCTGTCCCTCTACAGCCAGGGGCACAGCCAGGGAGTCACCGCGTTCCTTGAACGACCCGGGGAGTTGTCAGCTGTGTCAGTGCGAAAACGGATGAGAAGTTACAAGGTCAGGGACTCGGGAAGTGAGCACAAAATACGAACCTGCAAATACTTTACCTGTCTTCCACAGAGCAGGTGGGGGCAGGGGGCGCCCTGGGGTGGGGGCCGTGCCAGCCCCTCCCTCACAGACGTGCCCCGAGGACAGGAGGTCGCCCGCGCAGGTGACTTGGACAGGCCCCGCCCAGCCCGGGCCGGGAGCCCTCCCCTGGTCTTCGCCCGAAACCGGGGTTCAGAACGCTGAGTGTCTGTATCGTTCGGGGCCAGGAACAGGAGTTGCCGTGAGGGTTGTTACTATTTCCGCCTTTTTTCCAGAACCTCATCTCTAGTCAGTGCTGACTTGTGTCAGCGTCTCGTACTGACTGACAATCACGTGAACGTCTGTGGAAGGGAGATTGCACAGGAAACCAAGCGGCAGACTCCCCGTCTGCGACACCCCTGCCCGTCTCTGCCCGGACGCGCTGGCCCGGGGGGGGGGGGGGGGGGGCTGGGCACGCCTGGGTGAGGCCCAGAGGTGGGGGTGGCTTGCCCCCCCTCCCCCAGCTCCATCCGCACGAGCTGTGCAGTCCCCTGGACCGCCCGCACTCCGGCCCCCCACGTTCGAAGTGTGGGTACACCGCTGCCTGCCCCGTGGAGCGGTGTGGGGCTGACCGAGGTCCGGTGTTGGCAAGAGCCGGGGTGGCACCTGGCACTCCTGTGCTGTGGGCACGCGCTCGCCCGGCGTCGGGAGGGCTGTTTCCTGGGGCCGCCCCCCAGACGGCGGGCGGGGGCCTCGGGGGCCTCTGTGCGCACAGCGGACTGAAGGGAGGGCGTGTGTGCGTGTTGTCCGGCACCTGAACTGGGGAGACCAGGGTTCTCCGTGAGGCTTCGCCTTCCGAGCCCCCGTGTGTGTACACAGGGCGGGCTCACCAAGCTGGTCCTGGAGCCCTGAGCTGCCTGTCCTGACCCGGGTCCCCACCTCTGCCCACCCGCGGGGAGGCCTGGCTAGGCCTTCCGGTTCAGAGGTGACGGGTTTCTGGGGAAGGACGCAGACCATCACCCCGAGAGAGAGCCTGTGGGACCTCACGCGCGCCCTCCTCAGTGGCTGGGCCGGGCCGGGCCAGGCCGAGCTTCCCCCGATTCTCAGAGCCGTCACTCTGCACGCGTCACCCCGGCCGTCTGCTTCTCCTGTCCAGCCCCAGAGTCCAGGGGCTGAGACGGAGGGGGAGACACCAGGGTCCCGAGCTATCGATGTCCAGTAGCTTGTCCTGGTGCTCCGTTCTCCTGGGGCCATGTCCCCCTGCGCCACTCTGTCCTGCGGCCCGTGTGTCCCGAACGCCGGTGCACCCCGGGGCGCCCCAGGAGTGCGGCTCGGCCAGACGCCCTCAACTGGACGCTCCCCCAGTGGACTCGGGCTCCGCTCCTGTAACTGCAAACGGAAGCACAGTCGTAATTACTTTCTTTTGTTCTCAGAATAACTTTGCTTAATTTGAAGGAGAAGATAAAAGAGTGTTGTTGGGAATAACTAACGCAAGGGCTCGGCTTACGAGGGGGTTATTGTTCCAGTTCAGAGGCGCTCCATTCTTTAAAAGTTGCGTAGCACTTACGTTCTCCAGAATTGCTGCATTAAGGAGGCGCCCGTCTGCGGAGCCCACGGAAGTCGGATGTGAGGAGGGCGGAGCGGCTGCGAGTGCCCCTGTGGGTCCCCGCCTGCCCTCCGACCTGCACAAGGTCGGTCTTGTTACAAAGGAGAACCCTTGAGTTAAGAAGTAACTACCCAGTATGTATCTTATATGTAGTAAGAGTTTGTTTTAAAAATCAAAGGCATGATTACGTAGATACACACAGGTAACGACCGTTTCCGTTTATAATTATGAGAAACGTTAAACCAGTGACATCAGGCCATGGAACATTCCGTGGGCTTTTTAAAAAGCCACGAGCCAGAGAGTGCCGATGGGGGGGGCGTGAGGCGAGAAGCGCTTTCTCTGGGCTTCGCCGGGAGAAGTCTCGGTGGCGTGGGGTCAGCTGGCCAGGAGCGGGAGGCCCAGCGGGCCGGCTGTGGACGGTGGTGGGGGGAGGCCCGAGCGCCCCGTGCGCCCAGAGCGTGCCAGGCGCGACGCCGCCCGCCGTTCTCCTGACGCTGCCGTGGGGACCGTGGGCAGGAAGTGGTGGTCCGCGGCCCCGCCGCCTCCACTGTGTGCACACGTCCCCTTTTCGCTCTGCAGAAAGAAGACAGGTGGGACGGTGTCCTTGTCTCGGTAACTCCAGGAGCCCGTTTGGGCTGCCTGCAGCGGGTCCCCTTTTCATGCGGCTGGCGTGTGTCCCCGGCCCGGCTCCCCAGGCTCAGCCCAGCGTGGGCGTGGGCAGCAGTGGCGGGAGAGACCTCGCTGGGACAGGACTGGCCTCGGGCTGTGGCCTCGGCCTTGCACAGAGTCGTCTGGGGACCCCCCTCCCCAGGGTCCGCTGGGGCCATCCGTGGGTGTCTGCCCGAGGCCGTCCCCGGGGCCCCCACGGGTGGGCCCCTGACTCACACGTGAAGTTGGGCCCTGGAGGGGACCCTGGAAGCGTGGCCACAGGTCCCGCTGGGACGCAGTGGGGCAGCGCGGCACTGAGCAGGCACCGGTCACAGGGACCCTCTGGGCGGTCGCCAGGAGTCCCGGGCACCCCGCCCAGAATCCAGAGGTCTGGGGACAGGAGTGAGCGGGCGGTGGGGGGAAGGACAGGACGGGACAGGACAGGGCGAGAGGGGCAGGCCCCGTGTCCTCTGGAGTGCCGTCCTCGCCCCACCGGGGCAGGATTCTCCCCGGGCTCCCCTGCAGGGCTGGGGGCAGGGGCAGGGGCAGCGGAGGCCATCGCGGGGGCCATCGTGGGGGCCGAGAACGGTGCTGGACGGCCCGGGACCTGGTCAGGGCGGGTTCACGGTCGTTTCTTAGGGGCGTCGCAGGCCACACGGGAGGCCGCCCTTCAGTCCCGTCAGCCGGCCACGGTGGAGGGTGGAGGGGACAGGTGGATGCTCCTGGTGATGCGTCTCGCTCCCACGTCCCTGCGTGTCCAGGGCGTGTTTCCGTGTGCCGTGTGCACATGGCCGCAGCCCCCACACAGTCAGCATTTTGTGTCCTAGTGTTCCATCTGCCTCCTTGGGGCCCGGCCCGTCCCCCACCTGGTTACGTCTTCCTTTCGAGGGCCCCCTAAATGGGGGCTGGGGGCTCGCTCTTGGGACGGATCCTCGCCCTGACTCCGTGGCTGTGAGGCTGGGCCCTCCCACCCTCCGGCAGACGGCCTCGGACACCGCGGACACCACGGACCGATGCTGTCTCTCCCCAGGACGCCTGGTCCCCGGGGTGGAGCTTGTTGCTCCCCCCGTCAGAGGTGCCCAGATGGCGGTGCCCCCCAGAACCCGCGCAGCGTCCCCGGCCCTGGGTTCCGCTGCACGCGGGGCATCATCAGTCGGGGTTATGGTCCTGCCACCGCCACCCCGGCCTCAGCTCGGTCACTCACGCTGCGGGCACGGGGAGCGTCCCTGGTACTGGGCTACGAGGGGAGCAGGCATCGGGGCAGAAACCGTCTCCCGGGGCTGGGGGTGGGTGGAGGGGCGGGGGGGTGGTCACTCCTAGGACTGGGCCCCGAGGTTGGCGCATCAGAGGCGAGTCTGCTGGTGTGGGAAGTGGTGACACTCAGCAGGGGGCATCCTCCCGGACCGTCCCAGGGTCGCCGGGCACACTGTCCCCCGCCGAGTCACCCTCAGGACCCCTGCAGCACCGGGGACCAGGCCTCAGCTGCCGGGGCGTGTTCCGTCACACACGAACCCCTGCGCCTGCCCCCGTGTCCGGGCCAGGAGGAGGCTCAACCCCCAAGTCTCCAACATGGGTGTGGGGTGCGGGGTGGTGCAGGCTCGAGCCCGGGAGCCACAGGAGCGGCTGGACAGGGCGGCCACACAGCCGAATGGGTCGCCTCTCCCACAGTGCCCCGCGCGCCTCTGCCAGGGGAATTGGATGATTACAGGCAGCAACAATAATGAGGTCTGAATATTCATAGGCAATTAAAGTGCCTCCGTGCACTTGAGCGGTGCCCTGCAGAAGCGCTCCTCGTTCTCAGGAGTAACTGGGCTGGAATAATCAGGCTCCCCGACATTCCGCTGGAAAGAGCAAAGGGGAGGCCTCATTTAGTGATACTTTTATGTGCGGGACAGGCTGACACCCGACCTGCCCACCGTTGCCGGCGCCACGCTTACTCTGCGGCTCTTGGGATTGCTGTGACAGGAGGTGACGCCCGTCTCCTTCTCTGCCCTTGAAGGGCGCCAGCGAGTCCCGCTGTGAGAACGGGCCCCGCCCCCCGCAGTGATGCGGGCTGTCCCCTCGGGAGCTGGGTGGGCTGGGTGGGCTGGGGGCGCTGTCCCGCCGGCCACTGTGCAGAGGCTGGCCCGCAGTCACCGCCCGTGTCCCCTTCGTCCGTCCCAGCCTCCCGTCCGAGCGCTGCAGCCGTGGGAGTCAGGAGACTGGGGTGGGGGTGCCCGGGGCCGAGGTCTGGAACGCGGGCCCTGGGAGGGACCGCTGCGGCATCTATGATGCCGGCTGCGTTGCTTCTCCAGCCCCCCTGCGGCGTGGGGCCCACCCCTCGCCCTCTGACTGCCCTGGGCAGCTACTTGCCTGACGAGGCGGCGACCCTTGGGTGCCTCCTCAGCTTTCTCAGGCGTCAGGAGGAGCCCCGGCTGCACCAGGTGGGGTGGGGCCCGTGGTCCCTGCTGGGCGGCCCTGGGCCTGCATCCATGGTGTTAAGGGACAGGGGTCTCCTCTGTCAACGGGACAGTGTGGGGGCAGGGATGGGCTCTTCCCAGAGGCCCACAGTCCCCTCCCCGGAGCACGGCCCTCAGTCACGCGGTGCTCCCTGTGCCCCGGCGGTGAGGACCGAGCCTTCTGGAGCCTCAGCCGTCCCTGCCCCGAGGACCCGGTGTCCCTGGACGGGAAGTTCACCGTCTGGAGTCCCGAGGGGAGGGGAGGAGACTGCAGGGCCCGTCCTGACCCACGGTGACACCGTGCTGCACTGTGGGGTGGTTGTCCCCGCTGTGTGTCCTCGCCTGTGCCGACGTCCTCCAGGGACGGGTGGCGGTGCGTGGGTCTCTCGGCGTGTGCCCGGCGCGTCGGCAGGGTCTGCAGGGTCTGCAGCCCCAGGCTCAGCACCGCGGGCCGGTCACCTGGGAGCAACATCCAGGGAGGTCGGACGCAAAGGTCGCCTTTAGAAAGTAATTACCTTCTTAATTGATATTCATGCACCATTTTAATATTATCCCACAATAAATCAGGGCTTAGGACTTTGTTTATTTGTTCACTGTACCAAGAAAATGCGGTATAATTGGAGCTTAATATTACTTGCTTCATCTCGAACTCCATAAACTTAATATTAGTTACTCCGCTTCCTGGCTACGGGAGCGTTTTGCAGGGATCTCGGAGAAGTGTGATTAATGCACGGTGCGACACTTGGGCGTCTGTCCCAGGTCCTCTCCAGGGCCCCTCTCCTGTCCCCTCTCTGGCCCCTTGCTGCCCCGGCGCTGCAGCCCTGCGGGGAGGCTCCGAGGGCGCGTGGGGGGCCTGCGCACTTTCACATCAGTGTCTGGGAGGAGGAGCTGCCGACAGGCCCCGGGGCCCCAAGTACAGGGTCATCGGCCTCCCACGCCCATTCCCTCCCGGGCCTGGTCCCTGAGGATGGGCCGGCTCACAGCTGCAGAGGGAGGAAAGGAGTTGGGAGACTCCTGTGGGCGGCCTGGGCGCGGCCCTGAGCTTGGCGTACAGGGCAGCCGGCTCCACGGAGGAGCCTGGAATCGGGGGGTGCAGCCTGGGGGAGAGGCCTGCCCGCCCGCCAGGCGGGGGTGTGCTGGCGAGGACTGCAGGGGCTCGGGATAAACACACGCAGCCCGGTGGCCGGCTCCTGAGGTCAGAGGGGCTCACGGCCACGCAGTGGAGCTGGACCTGGGGTTCCCAACGCTGGGACGCGACTGTCACCACCCCAGCGGGGGGTGGTCTGCGGAGCACTCGGGCCCACGCTGGGCGCCTCGGGCGGGGCCTGGGGTTGGGAGCAGAGGGCCCCCCTGGCCCGGGGCTGCCGGCAGGACACAGCCGTGCTGTGCCCCTGTGCTGCAGTCACGGGAGATGGGGGGCAGAGCCCAGTGGGAGGCCAGGTCCCCGAGAGGGCAGCGCACCCAGAGAAAGAGCCATGTCCCTCCGCCGGGAATCGTGGGGGCATGGCCCTCTGGGCCGCACCTTCCTGGGTAATCCCCGAAGGGAGCCAGGGAGCAAGTGAATTTCAGGAAATGCATGTTGTCTGCATAACCCCCCGGCAAAAGCTGCAGGTTAAAAGTCGTCAGCACCTGACTGAAGCAGACACAAATGTATCTAAAGGGAAAAGCACCAGGAAGCAAGTGCCCACCCAGGATGCACCTGAAAGACGGAAATGGACCCGAGGGGGGAGAAGGAAGCCCGAGTCTCCAGGGTCTCCAGCTCCAGGCGGGTCTGAGTCGTGCTCAGGTGGAACCTGACTGTTCCTGTGCATGAACACAGAGAAACACCGACCGTGAACGAACGCAGAGTCCGTCTCAACAGAAAAACAGTGAAGGGCGAATTCCAGGGTCGTCTGAAGCAGCGGACATTAACGACAAAGGGAAGGTGATACGGAGAAGAAAGGCAGAGCGGAAGGTTGTGCTTTGAAACGGTGAATAAAACTAACAAACCCACGAGGCGGGCCGGGAAGGAGAGGAGCCAGAGTGGCCGGTGTCGGGGGTACGGAGACACGCTCCCGCGAGTGCAGGCCCGTTGACCGTGACCGTGGTAATGACCCTGGTGAAACGAGGTGGCCCCGTGTGCTGGGCCGCTCACGCCTCTGCAGGTCCTGCGAGCAGGCGTTCCGGGCCGGGCGTCTCTGTTTCTAGAAAATCGTCCCTTTACAGAAAAACTGAGCAGATGGCGTGGAGACCCCCCGCCCCCCCCGTTTTCCCCATGTTTAGTGTCTTGCATTAGAGACGGGCCCTTCTTTACACTGAATGAACCGAAATCGGTGCCTTGTTGTTAACGGAAGTGCACCCACGCTCTGCATGACGGTGTTTGGTCCAGGACACGCCTCACCCACAGCGGTGGCCCCCGAGGTCCTCCCGGAGCTGCGTGCCCTGTCCCCGCCCCCGGCGGCAGCCTCCCGTGTGCCCCCTTTGCCTCGTCTCCAGGCGGCGTCACTTCCCCTGGTGCTGGGTCTCGTCAGCGCCGCGCCCTGCAGGCCGGGGGCCCGGGAGCAGCCCAGGTGCGCGGGAGGCTGCGCCATCCAGGTTGCAGGCCACGCCTCTGCGAGTCCCTCACCTGTGAGGTCGCCCGCGAGGCCTTTCTCGGGACTGGTCCTGGGTTGGGTGGGGCGGTGGGGGTCCCTCTCTGGGCTGCGCGGCTCTGGGCTGCAGGGGACCGAGTTCTGACGCCTGCTGCTCCGCCCCCCCCCTCACCCCAGTGCGGCGGCTCCTGTGACCGGACTCACAGCCGGCCTCCCCCCTCCTGTGGTCACGAGCTGGCAACACGTCCACCTCTAAGAGGGTCTGGAGTTTTCCTACACAGCCACGGCGGCGTTGATGCACCTAACAACGCAGTGCCAAGCCTGGGCATTCCCGAAAACTGCACGGGAGCCCCATTCGCTGTGACGGCGGAAAGGGAGCAGACCCGCTGGCACACCGGGCCGACCGCAGGCCTCAAGGTCAGCAGTGGTCCTCCGTGCTGCCGTGTGCCTGCTGCCCTGGCGCGCCTGGGTGGGCCGCTGCGTGAGAAGCGGTGTGTGTGTGGGGGGAGTGTCCTTGGGCGCGGGGTGCGCCGGTCCAGGCGGGGAGCTGGGCGCCTTCTAGGTACCCGTTTGGGGCATTTTCCTCACCTGGCCTCTCAGCTCTTTGAAACTACGGTGATGAGGAGCAGGCCGCAATTTTCTTGTGCCGTATTTCATGCCGCCTCTTTTGCCATTTCCATGCTTGAAGGTCAGAGCCATGGTGAAGCATTTTAAATGGAAATTAAAACCGTTTTCTGCAGACCTTTCGGGCTAATGAAAATGCGACCGGGTGCTGGTGGGGAGGCCGGCCGGGGGTGACGAGCAGCACGTCGCCCTGTGGGCCCCCAGCGCCGGCCCCCAGCCCCCTCCCCAGCACCCCGCCCCGGGGGGCTGGTGCCTGCGCCTCGGAGCCCTCTCCTTTCGAGTCCACGTGCCGGTCACAGCGCTTCCCTAGGCCGGGGCTGAGGCGGACACTTGTCCTCGTTGTTTGCAAACTTTCATTTAAAAATTTCAGGTAAATGCATTGACATAATATTGACATAATTTACACCCATAATTAAAATCTTACAAATATTTCTGTCATATTTGCCACTTATTTTTACAAATTCAATATATTACTCAGAAATTGGAGCAGGCTTTTTAAGAAGGCAGTTTTGCTGGAGTTACCCATCACAGTTTTAGGCGTCAGAATCCAACCCTTCACAGACTGCGTCTGGAGGTAAATTAACTCCTCTTTCATTCGCGTCCAGGCTCTGGGTGCGTGTTTCACAGCGCGTCCTAAGACCAGCACAGCCCTGTGTCACTGCACCGTTGTTTGCGACACCCACCGTCTGGGCACGGCGCCTGTGCCCACCGGCAGCGGGGCGGGCACAGAGCACGCTCGCACCTTGGAGCGCTACGCAGCAGGGAGAAAGAGCCGCTCCCGCCCTGCCCCCCAGCGCGGGTGGGGCTGGAGGGCACTGTGCCGGGAAAAGTAAGATGGAGAAGGACGGACACCCTGTGATCTGACTGACGTGAGAAACCCAGTGGACGCAAAGAGACAAAACAACAGTCTTAGAGTGAGCAGACCGACGGCTGTCGGGGGGAGGGGCCCGGGGGCCTGCGTGAGAAAGGTGAAGGGGCGAAGGGAAGGGAAAAGCTCAGAGACCCCGACAACAGCACGGCGAGGACCGGGGGCGCAGGGGGTGGGGGGAGAGGGTACAGGGGGGTGAGTGGTGACGGAGGAGACGTGACTTGGGGGCGGTGAGCACACAGTACGGTACACAGATGATGGGCCACAGAGCTGCACACCTGAAACCCATACGATTCTATCAACCAGGGCCACCCCGATAAATTCAGTAACATTTTTTAAAATAAAAAAATAAAATACAAATCATTCAAATTGTTGCTGAATGCGCTCTGGACTCTTTAAAGCGTGTGCATTAACGAGTGAGCCCGTGTCTTTGCCTGCTCCCCGTTCGAACCCAGCGCCCGGCGGTGGGCGGGACTCTGCCCCGGCTGCCCCGCCACCGCCCCGGCCCAGCGGGGGTCGACCCCACAGTGAGTTCTTGGGGTGCGCTCTGCCCCGGGGGCTCCCTTCTGCCGCAGCTGCTCACCTTTGGTTCCGGTGCCGCACGGCTTCCCCACCGGCTGGCCTCTGCCTCCGCCGGCCCGCCAGCTCTCGGTCCGGGTCCTGTTCGTCCTGGACTCCGGTCAAGTTCGGCGACGAGGGACAGCACTTCCTTTCTCGAGGTCCCAGTGCCGATCCGAGGAGGGTCTAAAGCAGATGGCACTTGATGTATCCCAGCCCCTCTGAATATTCGATGAGCGCCCTCCCTGACAAGACGTACGTGTGGCCAGATGCAGGACGCGCCTCGGTGCATCTTCACTCAGCCAGAGGAGCGGACGCCCTGCCCTGCGGCCTGTGCAGCTACAGCTGGGAGTCGGGTGTTCACGGAGCGCGGCAGCAGACGGGCGCACAGCTGCTCCTGAGATGAGCCGCGGACGCTCGGGAACGTGGCGAGCTCTCCTCTCCGGTCGGCGGGGCAGGTTGGGGGCCGGTCTGGTCCCGAAGATCAGGTGTTAAATCAAACCTGTCTTCGGAAAGTCAGTGAGCAACAGAATGCAGAGGCACCCCTGTCACTCACGCAGACCCAGTGCGGGTGCCTCTGGGGCCGACACCCATGGGCGAGGCAGAGGCTGCTCCACTGGGGACTCGGCCTCCTGCCTGAGCCGGCGGGGTGCAGCCGGGGGCCGGGCCAGGCCCCGGGTGACCTGCACAGCGCTGAGCAAAGACACCCTTCGTCAGCTGCTGCCGAACCCTGCTCTGGACATGGCCATGTGCCCTCCCCCGCCCTGCCCTCCATGGGCATGTGGGGGGGTTCAGAGTTCCCCGAGAAAACCACCCTCGGGGAGGCCGTGAGCAGACCCGGGATGGAGGGAGTGGTGTGCGCCGAGGTCTCCAGGGCGTCTGCCCTCAGGGCCGCTGCCGGTCTGTTTCCGGGGCTTCTCCTCCATCCCTTCGTCTCGCCCGTCTGTGGACCAAGCATGTCTTACGTGGGTCACTGCACGTGTCCCCACAGCGTGGTGCCTGAGCCCCAGCAAAGTGTCAGTGGTCCTGGACCTTCCCGCTCCCTCCCCTACAAGAGAAAATCTTGTGTCATTGGGGCCAGTATGCACACCACGCCACGCCATGCCACGCCACGCCACGGGGTCTGATTCAAACCCGTGCCATGGCCGGCGAGTGCTCGGAGTTCCGTGCTGAAACCCAGAGAGCAAATCCCAGCAAGACTCAGTTTCGTCAGGGCCGAGGTTGGCGTCAGCCAGAACTCCCGGGGCCGGGGTCTGAGTCAGCAGCAGCCGACCCCCAGTGCCGGGGGTTCCGGGGCTAGGCAGTTTGTCCACGCGTCACTTTTGTTTGCGTTTTCAGTTCTGCCTTTTCTTTTCTCGTGATTTCACTCAGGCAGTTTGGCCACTGGGAACTTTGTCAGGTGCCCGGGGCCGGGGGGGAAGGGGAAGGAAGGGCCGGTCTCGGCCCCCCCTTGGTGAGCAGGGGGCACCGGCGTCCCTGGAGGGGGCTCTGGGCCCAGTGGGGCAGAGGAGGGTCCCGGGGAGCAGTCTCTGTGCCCGAGGTCGGCAGGCAGCGCGCCCCCGAGGACTGTCCGCCTGCGTGTCCCTCCCGGGGCCCCTCCTCCGCCCCTCTGCCTGCTCTCTGCGGTGGCGTCCAGTGCCCCCGGGGACAGCGCACCTTCCCCTCGGTGGCTTCAGACAGCACATGCTTCTTCCCTGACAGCCCCAGGGGCCAGGACACCCAAACCACGTTCTCTGGGTGCGGCGGCTCCTCTCGTGTGTCAGCGTGTGGGCCGCAGGGTGTCGCGGTTTCTGGTCGGACACTGTGCTGGGGGTGCAGGGGTGCTGGGGGTGCTGGGGGGCGTGTCTGGGAGAGACGGACGTTGAAGTCGGGGAGCCGGGCAGCCTGGGCCGCGGGGCCAGTGGGCGGCGCACCTGAGGTTGGGGGCTCGGGGGCACGCTCTGCTAAGAGCTGGTGGATGCTCGAGTCCCCGGGGAGCGTCGGCGTTTGCCGTCAGGGCTCCCAGGGGGCGCCCGGAGCTTCAAAAGGCTTTTCGTTCTCCGCTGCACGCTCCCCTCGGGTCCTCCCTGACGCGGCTGAAGGACAGTTATTCTCCCTCCCGGCGGCGGCCAGGACTGCCGTTCCGTCACACACGCCAGCTGTGCCCCCGTCTGGCGGAGCTCGCGGGACCCGCGCTCCTCCCACCGATGCATGAAGAGCGCTCCCCGAAGTGAAGTTCCAAAGATTTTCTAAAGTTACTACTTAAACCGTTGCATAAAAGAGAATAAATCCACTCAAAATCATGTAAAATATGAGGAGTAACTGTACGTTTTTTAAAGCTAAGAACAAAGTAAGTAACTTACTAGATGCACAAACTCAGAAAATTGAAAAAACTTAACATTATTTGGATTTTAAGACATCTGGCTAAAAATGAAAAGTCATTTAAAAATCACAATTACTACTTGAGATCGTGAAGATAAAACACTTAAACAGCTGATTTCCTCAGTTTTCATTCAGTTGTTTTGTCTTGTAGCTGGTCAATCTTTATAAAAAAAAAAAAAAAACAAAACTAGGCCCTGGCTGGCGTGGCTCAGTGGATTGAGCTCGGGCTGCGAACCAAAGTGTCGCAGGTTCGATTCCCAGTCAGGGCACATGCCTGGGTTGCAGGCCATGGCCCCCAGCAACCGCACATTGATGTTTCTCTTTCTCTCTCTTTCTCCCTCCCTTCCCTCTCTAAAAATAAATAAAATCTTTCAAAAAATTGAAAAAAACACCTAAAAATGTGTCCATGCCTACTCAGCAGGCAGTGAGGCCCGTCTTTTCAAGCAGCACCTGCAGTCCGGTACAACATCCCCGTCTTCTCCTGTTTCTTTGGGAGGAGATGGGGGGGGGCTTGGTCTCAGGGCGGGTCACCCCCTGTGAGCTGGTCCTCGTTCAGCCGGGATTAGCCTGAGGCGTCATGCCCTGCCTGGGGTCCTGACACTCACCATTCTGGCTTCCACTCTGGGGAGGGGCCCCGGGATTCAGTTCAGGACCCACCGGATCCCAGCTGGTGGGTGGTGCCTCCTCCCCACCCGGCTCTGACGCCCGGACTCGGGGCGGTGGG
Source organism: Phyllostomus discolor (assembly GCF_004126475.2). Lineage (NCBI taxonomy): Eukaryota > Metazoa > Chordata > Mammalia > Chiroptera > Phyllostomidae > Phyllostomus > Phyllostomus discolor. Next base: position 706,747 of record NC_040909.2, read on the forward strand.
GCTGCAGGAGCGGCCCCCTGGCCCCGAACCCCGTTTTCCTCTCTCACTCCGGGTTCCTGTGGCCTCCTTCTGAGGCCTGTTTGCAGGCACACACATCCTGGGCCTCACTGCACCCTCGCACACCCCTCCCGGAGGCTTGTGGTTGGGGCGTGGTTCTCAGTCTGACGTGCGGATCTTGGTTTATTTTCAAATCTGCTGCATAATATTATGTTCCTCAGGCCCAAGCTACAGATGACATAGCTACGCTGGGAAGCAGGAGTTGCCCTGGCGGCCGACATGCGCCGAAGAGACAGAAATCTCGGGACAGTCTTCGGGCCCCGAGGGCGCAGTCCGACGCCGTCCTCTGTCCTCTGCCCCCTGGTTGCCCACGGCTGGGTGCCTGGGCGCCCCCCCCCCCAGGGGTGGGGACTGGGGTGGGGGACACTGGTTTCTGGAAGGAGCCCCGACCTCCCGTGCCCAGCTACCACCGAGCCTCAGTCACGGCCCCGCCCCCCCGTCTCCGCCCGCCAGAACCTCCTCAATGTGCTTGGCCGCTGCCTCCCAGGTGCGGCGGAGATGAGCAGCTTAAGTGACCACGTGCTTCCAGAGGGCTGCACGAAAGCAGCCACTTATAAGTCCTTTAACTGGCGATCTGTGACATTAATGCGACGCGGCGGGTTAAAAGGACACACGTTCCAGCCCGATCCGGCGTCTGAGTGGTCCTCTCGCAGACGCTCTTTCTGGTTCACTCTCGCTGTTGCTGCGGCAACGGGCTGCACGGCGAGACCCGAGGGCACCGCTCCTGTCCCCACGGCGTTCTTGCCCTCTACCCAGGGGCTTCCGGCACCTTCTTGGGGCTGTGCGTGGAGGGACTCGGGTGGGGCCTGTGAGGCAGAGAGCGCTCCCCGGGGGCGGGGCATAAACACACCCTCCTCTGTCCCTCCCTCCCTCCCATCCCCGGGGTCCCTGGGGCCGGGCAGCCCAGGGAGCCTCGTGCACCACCCTCCTGTGGCTGGGCTCGGGGTGCAGGAGGTGGACCCGGCTCAGACACGGCTCGGGTGGATCACTCCGCGCCTTCCCCGAAGTGGGTGCTGCAGGTGCCGGCTTGGCTTCGACGGACTCAGCGGGGGGTTTCCGGCGGGAGCCCCGGGCGGTGGCGGAGTCATCTCCCGGTGAGGTCAGGGCGCGTGGGGGCGGCCGAGCGGCAGTCCGTGTGCGGGTGTGGGGGGCGTTGTCTCCGTGCACGGCAGTCGGTGGGCTCGTGTGAGGTCGAGCTTGTGCGGGGGAGCGATTCTCTGTCGGGCCAGCGGTCACCAAGAAGTTGCTCTCTGTGGGTGCGCCGCGCCGAGCCCCCAAGTTCCAGACGTGAAGTGAAGGGCGTCGCGCTCGCCCGTAGTGACTTCCTGTCCCCCCGGGGAGGGGAGGCCGGGGCCCTGACTCGGCGGGGTCTGGTCGGGGTCCTCGCTCCCGGAGGGGCGCTGTGGAACCTGGGGGGGGGCATGTGTGGGAGTGAGCGAGGGCCTGGGAGGAGGGGTCTGGTGGGTTGTGGGGGGGCGATGGGGACAGGGACAAGTACCGGCTGGCCACCAGGTCCGTCCAGGTTTTCCCGTGAAACAAGACACTTTCCATCTTCACCAGTGACTTCACTGATCTGGATGTTTGGAGTATGCCGCGGCCTCCCACGAGGTAGAGCGTGGATTGTTCTCGGTTACCGTCTCCGTTTGATCCCCACCGCCTTCCACCGCCTGCCCCACCGAGGGCACCCGCCAGGGAGAGTCCCCCGCGCGGGGCTCCGCCCACCACCTCTGACCCGGTCAGCCGGTCGCTGCGCCTTCTCCCCGCGCCGCACAAAGCTTTTCTTAATCTCTTACACGTCAGTTGTGTTTTTATCTTTCTTGAAATGATAAAACACAATATGCTGAAAGTGTTACTTACTATTTCCCATCTTTAACTGCACAGTGGCTACACAGACGTGCGCCAGCTTTGATGGGTTCTCTGTAAACGCCCGCTGATGGGACAGCTGTCACAACGGGGCCTGGCAAAGCCGTCTGCCAGGCGGTTGAAGAGAGCGGAGCGCTCCTGGGGCCCCGGCGCGGCACGACGAAGCGAACCTGCCGCCGACCCTGGTCGTGCGGAGTCAGGGGTCGGCGGGCGCCGACAGGCTCCCTGTGCTGTTTCACGTGTCACCGGTGTCACGCGGTGGGACCCGTCAACAGTCCCACTCGGTGAAGGTGGGGAGTGAGGCCTGGAGGAGCTCGGAGACCCGCCCGGGGTGAGACCTGGCCGGGTGCAGGCGGAGGGGGGAGGGGGTTGTGGGAGGGAGGATTTGCAGGCACCCGGCCCCAGGGAGACCCGAGTCCAGCACCCGGAGGAGCTGGGACGGGGGCAGGGGAAGCCAGGAGCCCCGTCCCGGAGGGTCTTGTCTGTGATGCCCAGCAGCTCGATCACCGTTGATAAAAACAGTGATGTTTTTCTAAGGAAGCTCCTCGGACGTCGGTGGGGCCTAGGAGAAGGGAGGGGCTCACGACCCCCCAGATGTGGTGCCTGAACCCCGAGTTGTGATGTTCAGCTCTGCACACGTGCGGAGGAAACCCGCAGGGCCCCAGGCTGACCGCTGGCTTCCAGGTGGGCGTGGGGAGGGCTGGCCGGCCGGCGCCGACCTGCGGGGCCGATGATCCGGGTCACCTTGGGCTGGCGAATTAGTAGTTTCCCGGCGTGCTGCCTCTCTGGAAATGGGTGTAATTAGGCTTGTCACGGAGGGGCACAGCGTGGCCTAATCACTTCATGTTAAGTAAGGCTCTCGGAGACCCTGACGCAGAGGCCCCCGTGCAGGTGCGGAAGACCGTCACTTAGAGACGCGGCCACCGCCTGGCGGAGAGCCCCGGGAAGCCGCATTGGAGGGTCCTCCTGATGCCGCAGGGGCTGCCCCACGAGCGTCTGTGCTCGTAAACCACCCCACACGCAGCACACACGCTGGCGGGGCGCGCCCCGGCGCCAGCGGGGGCAGTCACAGAGGTGGCCTGCAGCTCCCTGTCTGGCGGCGGGCGGCTTGCGCGCCTCAGGTCCGAGGTTCGCTCAGGCCCCGCCCCCCAGGCCCCTGTTGCTGGACACCGGTCCACCCCGCAGCGGTGTTTGGGAATCTGGAACACGCCAAATTCCTGCCCTCCTTGCAGCAGCCTCATCTCCGTCTGCCTGTAAATAAATTCTGTATCTTTCTGTGTGTACTCACGTAGGGACTATAAATACCTATCGGTGAAATTCAAACTACTTTGTACAGTTAAAAGCAAAGGCCTCTGTCTAACTTAGTAAACTACTGGAGTCGTCTAGGAAGTGTTTATTCTGGAAGCACTTGAGCGAAACCTCATGCTACCCGGATGGAAGGCTTGGTGTGGGCGGGAGGGGCCGTGCAGCCTGGGGTGGGGGCGTCGGCGTCCGCAGTGATTCCGGCGGCCTCTGCGGCCTCCTGGGTGAGAGCACCGCATCCTTCATGCCCGGGCCGCGTAAGTAGCTCTATGTGCACAGGTGATTACGAATGTATCATTCCCCCCGCTTGAGAAGCCGTAACTTTCTCCCTGGCAACCAGAAGAGCGCGTCGCACGGCGTCCTGTAGTGAATCGCAATGAGAAGTGGAAGCGCACACCCGTGTGTCTCACTGGCTGACACGCGGGGCAGCCGCTGCCTCCCAGCGAGCGTGTGTGACACCTGGTGTGTCTGCGCAGCCCGGCTCTTCCTGCGCACGTGGCTCCGGGGGCGGTTCCGGGGGCGGTTCCGGGGCATGGCGCGTGCACCACGACACCGTGGGCGCGGAGACCCGACGCAGGCCCGCCGAGTCCCGCTGCGTGACCCCGAGATCCCCGCCTGCCCTGGGACTGCCGGGCGCAGTGCGCGTCCGCCCCGACCCTCTGGCTGGGCTGTTCGTCTGCAGCCTCGGAGGAGGGGGCAGGGCCTGGGTGGCCGCTGCCCACTCAGCATCCCCAGCAGACACCCACCGGCGGTCGCTCCCAGCCGGCCACTGCCCTCCGGGAAGCAGCGAGAGGGGTGCCAGGGGCTTCAGACTGCTCCAAGTGCGGGAAAGGATGAAAAAGTGCGTCCCCGCCTGTGCTGGCGCACTCCGGGGCAACACCGACCGTCCAGGGGAGGAGCAAGGGGCTCTGACGGAGTCCCGTCCCACGGGCAGAGCCGTGCGGCCCTCAGAAGGCGTTCCGGTGACAGCGATAACCTTGTCAACCCGGGCCATTTCTGTTTCCATGTCAGATCTTGGTTTTTCTTCTTATTGGCTCACGTCTGTCCGGCAGACATATTTTCTTCCTTCCACGCTGTGTTGAATCGCGATTCTGAAAAACGACTTGGCTGCCACCAAATTCCACGTGAAAGCGCAACACCTCCCCGCCTCTCCTCTCAGGCCGGCCTGAGCCTGTCGGTGGCGGTGGCCGTGGGGTGCGGCGTCCGCGGCCACAGGTGCACCCGGGCGGGTCCTGGCCCAGGGCTCCCTGTGACCTCCAGGCCTGACCTCTGACCTCTGACTGGTCCACTGCAGTTCTGAATGCCGGGGCAGAAACACCCCTCCTCGCAGCTGAGGGGCACCTGGTGTCTGCTGGCCACGCCGACAGCAGCCTGAGCTGAGCGGCAGAAACGAGGGGTGACTTGCAGTCACGCCAGAGTCCACCAGGCAGGGCTGGACGTGAGCTCCGGGGCAGCGGGGAGGAACCCGGCCAGGCCGGGCCGGGCAAGCCCACGGGGTGGACGGGCGCCGTGGAGGGAGGGCTGACCCGCCGGTGACACCACGTGGAGCAGAGTGCGTGGGGGGGGTCCCGGGTCCCGTGTCCCGTGCGCTGCAGGAGCGGGCCGCACACGCAGAGTGCTCAGTGCTCCGTGCTGCGGTGGCCGAGAAGGGCGACGGTGTGTGAATTCCGTGTGAGTTTCACGTAAGTGATGTGGTACGTAAGTTATGTATCACGTGAATTACGTTTCACGACAAGTCGTACGGGTTTGTATTTTATATAACGTGCACGTTTAGGAATGCACAGTCAGTGACACGGCGCACTTGCATGTTCAGATACACGCGTACTTGATAGTGTAATTAGGATGAGCATATGTTGGGTCGCCTGCAAACATTCACACGCCCGTGTTAGCGTCCCCTCTGCAGCCTGTGGAGCGTGCGCTGTGCGTGGCGTGCGGTGGGCGCGTGGGGTGCCTGTGAGCGTCGCGGGTGGGAGTGCGGGGCGGCACGCTGGCGGGGGGTGGGGCGCGCTGAGGCTCTGGGGGGGCGCCGGCTTCGTGTCTACATCATCTGCCTGTGGGTCGAGTGACTTGAACCTCAGGTGCGCATTTGCTTTGTAACAAAATTCTCTTCAGGAGCTTTAGAACGCTTTCGTTTTTATAGGGCTGGGCAGCTGTCTTTCCAGTCCCCATGCACGTGGGTGTGCGAGCACACAGTCCCGTTGAGGCCTGTCGGAGCTGAACTGAACGCTCACGGCTGGGGGCACCACCGGCCAGGCCCGAGGAGTCTCCCTGTGGACCCATGCCGGCCCGAACCGACTGTCCGAGGCTGCCCTCCCGTGCGGACGGCCGTGCCCGGCAGAGGGGGGCCTCAGCGGCGCCGTCCTCCTCAGCCCGACAGTTGAAAGCGTTGCCAAGCAAACTGAGACCCGCAGACACCAGCTCGTGGGCCGCTGCAGATAACCAGGCTCAGCTGTTCCCGAAGTCTCCCACTTCGTGACTCCGGCTCTGGCCGCGAGGTGTCATTCATCAAAAGCACAATGAGAGGTTATCAAACGCTCATCCCAGTAAAGGAAAGAGGAACATTACCCTCAAGAGATAAATCCTTCATTAAACTTTGCAAAGACCTTCCTCAGTCTCTGCCTCATTTATCATGTCCAGTGCTCACCAGGCGCCAGCTGCCCCAGTCCCGGCGGCAGCGCAGGGTGGGCGGCCAGCCCCGGGCGACGGACGCGGGGGAGCTCGTCCACCCACCCGGGGGAGCCCTCGTGTCCTCAGCCGGGGCTGGGGCTCCAGGGGGCGGTGCACCGAACTACGAAATGACGTTCACGTTCTTCGAACTAAGATGAAAATTACTTTATCACAGAGAAATGTGTCCAAGGGAAAATATTCTGCAATTTCTGTTCACACGACCGTGAAAACGAGTCTGACGTCACGTTGGCACCCTTGGGACCCGTCACCCCTGCCGCACAGCCCCATGCACTCTCGGCCACCCTCCCGCAGAGCACCAGCGGCCGCGGTGCAGACACGGGGTGGGGCAGGGGGGGCGGCTCGCCTGCGTCCGGACCACCCAGCAGGCTGCCCGACACACGGCACCTCCCCCGCGTTTCCAGAAACAAGCGGCGGGAGTGGGGGAACGAGCGGATGAAAAGTCACAGAGGCCGTGGACGAAAGGACTGCACGTCTCAGAGCAGGAGAGGTCCAGATTAGAAGGGTTTGTTGATTGCGTATGCAAGGGCCGTGAAATGAAAAACACATTTGAAGAAGCAATTAGGTATTAAATTACAACTTAAGCAAGGCCCATTCACACTGTTCTTATTCTCGAGGATTCCTTATTGACATTTTCCGTTTTATGACTTCTGTTTTTGCTGTTCCTTCTCATTCCGCAGCCTGCAAACCCACCGTGTGCTTAGCGGCTGCGTTAGGCACTGTCTGGGACCGGAAGGGACACAGCCCCGCCCTGGTGGAGCTGACCGTTTCACGGGGAGGAGGGACACGTAACTGGATCGCAAGGAAGTGGGAGGAAATGTGCTGCCGGCAGGAGGTTAGGTGTGATGACGGGGGCAGGAGGGGGGAGTGTGTGAGTGGGGGTCCTTCTGGGCAGATCAGGAAGGGTGCGTGGGAGTTACCCCAGTGGAGCGAGGGACGCGGAAAGTCATCCAATCGGAGCGTCGCTCACAAGCTGCAGCCAGCGAGGGCGTTGGCCGAGGCAGGAGGTGGGGATGGGGTGACGTCTGGGCTGGCGGCCGGCAGGCAGGAGGGAGACTGGCGGGCTCTCCCCCGAGGGGTGGTCAGCCCCTGAGGGACCCTGTGTTCTTATTCCCTGGTCCATGCAAGCAGGAACGTTAGGTGCGTCCCTCCCACAGGCCCTGCGATGGGTGCTGGGCGCACGCAGACGGCGGGGCGCTCTGCCCATGTGGGGCGCCCGGCACTGCCCGCTGAGTCTCAGAGCAGTGAGCCCGGGAGGCCTGGACGAAGGAGGCCGTGTGGTCCAGAGGGGCTGCACTCGGAACTGGCGCCCGGGGCCCCGGGGAGAGGGACGGCGCTGCTCCGCTGCCCTGGGCTTGGATGGGGCCGGTGGGGAGGGGGGTGCAGCCCGGGGCTGGGGCCACGGGGGGCCGTGCGGACCCCTGGGCCAGGCGCCCTGCCTGCGTGTGGCCCTGACGGGCGAGGGGGCCGGGGCGGAGACGCTGTGCCCCGGAGACGGGTGGGGGCGGTCTCCCATCAGACAGACAGTGGCAGCACGTGTGTGCAGGGGCGCGGGGGGGTGGGGTGGGGGTGGGGTGTGGGTGACACGGAACGGCGGGCCCTCGAGCTCGCACTGGAGCCCGGCTGTGGCAGTCCCACGGAGAATCCAGGTTTCTGACAGTAACGCCGGTTGCGCCAGCCACTCCAGCCCGGGGCTTCCCGGGGGGCCGTGTCCGAGGGACGTGATTTCAGTGGAGGCCGGCCACGTCCAGTGCACAACAAACACCCGGAAACTTCCACGCAGTCCACCTCCCTGTCTCGCTGCCGCGCTTCTTCCTGGCCCTGCCTCCTCCCTCCGGCACTCGCTCCAGGGACCGAGTTTTATCTTCTCAGAATCTCCTCGCAGCAGCCGGAAAGGTCTCCTGCTCCTTCACCAGCACCCAGCACCCAGCACCCCTCCCCTCCTCCCCCCCTTCCTCGTTCCTGCTGGACTCCTGCTGCCCGGAAGTCCGGGGTTAGTTCAGTGAGTTCCAACATCTCTTAAATGTGGCTTGTCTTTCCGCCTCCCCTGTAAGTTCTGAGGGTGTGGGGAGTGTGGTGTCTGCCCCCCAGGTCCCGCTCAAACCCAGCAGCCCCCAGCCACTGGGGGGGGGGGGGGAGAGCTCCCTGGCCAGCGAGCTGTGGTCAGGCCCCGCCCCATCGGGGAGGAAGGCTGCAGTTACCCTCAAATCCACTAAACTCTGCCCAGCCCCTAAAATCTATCGAGTCGATAAACAATAAATGTCAGAAGTGGCGGAGAACACAGGCGGTATTAAAGAGGCTTCACAGCAGACGTCTGGCATTTGGTAAAAATGAACTTCACCGTGGTTCCATGAATCCACACCGGATGCACTATTGTGCTTGTCGGAAAGGGTCATCTTCGGCATTATCCAGGGGGAGCCCCGAAAGGCCACAGATCTCATGAAGTTGAGTAATTAAAGTCGAGTAAATGCTCCAGCTTGTTACGAAGGTAATTGGGAGCTGGAGGCGCTTTTGTCAGAGGGAACAGCGGGGCCGTTTCCAGATGCAGGCGGCGGGGTGAGGGCGGGAAGACAAAAGACCGGGGCGCTTCCCGGAGGGCCGACTCAGCGGTTCCTGGGAGCCCGGGGATCCGGGCCAGCTCCCGAGCCGCCTCCTCGTGTGTCTGGTTGCGCGCTGTGCCCGCCCAGAGCCCCGCCGGGCTGTCTTCCCGTCCTCCCCGCCCCCACGCTGGCCTGCACCGGACAAAGGCGCCCGCGGGCTCCGCCCCTTTCCTGCCGCGGGTGGGAGGGGCTTCAGACGGCGCCGCGTGATCTATGGGGCCTGCTGCAAGTTGTATGGAAATGCACTTCTCTTTCAGATTTCACTTTTTCTCTCCATTTAATGGTCTGATTTATTTTAATGGCTGTAATGTATTCTGGCAAAATCCATTTAATTCTGCATTATCTGTATTGAATGCCTCTAATAAAAGTATTAATCAGAAAAGCACGGGAGAACGTCCTGAAGGTGATGAATGAGGCCCCGTGTTTGTTTTGTGAATCGGCCGTAGTTTAATACTTTCTCAAACGTATGTGGATCAGATAAGGAAGCGGAGACGCTGGGGTGTCCTTCGGTGAAGTCACGCCGGCCGCCATCGCTGCGCGGGAAGAGGTCTGTTCTCCCTGTTCCGGTTTCTCTCACACACTTCCTCCTGTGTTCCCACGTGTGGGCGCGGCACACCAACACTGAACGGGCTGTTAACCCAGGCGTTCCCTGCCGACAGGGCCCGTGTGACACCAGCCAAGGTGGTCGGGTGTGCACGGGGGTGTGTGGGTGGCCGCCACGGGCCTCTCACCCAACAGTTGGGGCTTTGGGGGTGACCAAACGCTTTCCGGGGCGCTCTGGCCCTCAAAACCCAGTGGCTCTGCCGGAGTCCCCGGGATTTTCCTGCCGACCGTGGGGCAAGTGCCTGTCTGCAGGGGACCCGCCGGATGCCAGGCGCCGGGCCCGGGGACGCAGCAGCAGCTGTGTCAGCCCAGAGACCCCGGAGCCCTGGCGGGGGGAGGGAGAGGTCCTCCTCTTCCTCCTCCTCATCTTCTGGCTTAACAAGGGAGAACAGGCATTTCCGACCCAGGCCTGGTGGCTCGGCTGGTTAGAGCGCGGTCCCCACAGCCAGGGTTCCAGGCTCCGCCCCCGGGCAGGGCGCGTGCAAGCAGCAGCCAGTGAGTGAGTGGACGCATCAGCGAGGGGAACGACAAGCTGATGCTCCTCTCCCCCCTCCCCTCCCTTTGTGAAGTCAATAAATCATCAAAGAGTAGGCATTCCTATGAACCAGGTGATTCTTCAGGCATTATGCTTGTTCTTGTAACCTCAGCTTGCCTGCCTTGAGTTGTTCTTACGTGTGAAGTTTTGATTCAACATTTAACTTTTAAAAAGGCCTCACATATCCTTACTTAAGAACTCTTAACCCTAGTTAAATCTGTCCAAACGGGTTGTGATGCAACTTTTCTCCTCCAGAAAATCATTCTTTCGAAAGCCTAAAGAAAGGCCTCCTGTTACAAAGGTCCTCCTCAGAGAAAGAGGGCCTGGGGAGCTCGGGGTCCCTCCTTCCTTCCTTCCAAACTGCAGGTGCTGGCCAGCGTGCCCCCTCCGGGGAAAGTGGTGCTTCTCCGCGGAGGAGCCGGCCAGGGCGGGGCGGGTCCTCTCTCCGCAGAGCAGGTCCAGCGTCTGGACGGACACGCTGAGGCGGGCAGATGGGCGGGTGTCTCTGCCGCTGAAATGGGAGCTAAATCGGGGCGACCCCCTGGGAGCGTTGCAGCGTGCAGGACAGTCCGGTCGGTCACTGCTGTCCAGTCGGGCAGCTCCCGGGGACCCGCTCCCGTGGCGTGAAGGAGCCGGGGTGACCTCCGCACACTGGCCTCTGGGCTGTTTACCTCCTCACCGCGGCCGAGGCCTGTTAGCTCTGGAGCCCGCTGGCGCCAAACCCAGATCCCTACCCACGCGGCTATTTTTAAACCAGCCCAGACACGCAGACTTCCATCCGCTGAGGACCCGCCGGCTTTGCCGCCCTGGCAGCTGCTTCCCGTTGATAAGTGGGCCTCGGCGTTTCAAGGCCCCAGCGGCTGCGGCCGGCGCGGGGCTCTGGCCCAGGGCCCAGGCGGTGCTGCCGAAAGCCAGCCCTCCACCCCCCTCTCCCAGCCTGGTCCCCAGGGGTCCTCCCGCTGCCACCGCCGCCTCCCCTGGCGCCTCCGTCTGTCTTCGGCTTTGAGGGCTCTGCCTCTTGTGCAGCCCCGTGCAAACACCTCCCCAAAGCGCGCACCGGGTGTGACTGGTGGACACACCCCTCTCCCTGGTCACCCCCTAAGCCCCTCCGACCCCCATGGCTGCGAGCCAAGTTCGGTGCAGGACACGGAGGGCCCGCAGGTCCTCCCCGAGGTTGGGAGAGCGTATTTAAGGAGGCGCGCTGAAGTGGGGGGGAGAGGGACCGCCGCTCACTTCACATGGACGTGGGTCTCCCCCTCGGAGGGATGAGCGACGGTGAGAACACAGAGCGCAGCCTGGGCGCTTCGGGAGAGGGCTCTGGGAGCAGGGAACCAGCCCTGGGCCTTGCAGGGGGTGGAGGCTCCGCCGGGGCGAGAGAGCAGCCTCGCGGGGAGCCCGGCAGCCGGCAGCAGCTCCGGCTCCGCCACCAGCAGCCTCAGGGCGAAGCTTCCGCCGCCGACCAGACGGCTCCGAACCTGCCTCTTGTCCTCACGGTGAGCTCTGCAAGGGAAACCTTGGGACTCCCGCTGGAGGTGGGAGGACACAGGCTCAGCGACCTGGCTGGCCTGGCCACGGTTGCGGTGACCCACCGCGGTGAGCGGCACAGACTCGGCCCGGCTCCCGGCTCGGGCTGGCTCCTCGCGCTGTGCCAGCCGCACCTGCCGGCACTGTGTCGCCGCTCTACCTTCCGCGCGCAGCACTGGAAGGGGCGGAGGAGGACAGGTGCGTGCTGTGGGGGAGGACAGGTGCGCGCTGTGGGGGAGGGCAGGTGCACGCTGCACCCCGGTTACAGTCACCGTTCCACCGTGAAGTGTGCGGGGGCGACACTGAGAGGTTGCCCCCGAGGACGCGGGAGGGCTTGGGCCTGGCAGGCGAGTGGCCACGGCGGGTCTCCCCCGCGCAGGAGCACCAGGAAGGGTGGGTGCGGGCCACGGTTCTCCGTGTGGCCACAGGGAGGAGGCCCCGGGAGGGAGAGAAGGAGGCGGGAGTTAGGGGTCAGCGCAGGGGTCCAGGTGCACGTGTCGTGGTCGTGCCTCACGGGACTGAAGAGACGAGGAGGAAGGGGATCCGTGCACAACCCGGTAAAGCCACTTTCAGGGCTGGCTGCACCGGGGCTGCCAGCCGTGAGGGAGGGAGGGGGCTCCTCCACCCCCAACTGTGGGTGGGTCCCTGACGGGGCTGCTGGGGTCCCGAGTCCAGGAGGGAGCGCTGGGGTGGGGCCTGGCGGGGCCCCGTGAGGGGAGCGCGCCGGGCAGTGAGGCCAGGGACCGGGCGTCTCCTGTGGGCCATTTTTGGCTGCTGCTTTCTTTGTTTAGTGCATTGGACAGTGACATTGTGATTAATTAATTATTAGTATAATATTTTTGCAACTGCGTGGAACCTGGGGAAGTCCGGCTCTCAGGTGGTGGGTGTGGGTGCAGGCGGCCGTGCGGGGTGGGGGGCAAACCTCCCCGGTGGCGGGAAGCTCCTCGGCCCGGGAGGGTCCTCGCTGCCCGGAGGTGGGCGTGTCCCGGGCTGGTGCGGGAGCCCGGGGGGACCGCGCCGGGAAGATGTTAGTTTTACATCCTGTGTTCCGCCTGTTTGTATATTTTGTTCTTATATAAGTGTTTGTTTGTGACTTTTCCATGTTTTCTATTTTCGTATTTTATTTTTACAAATGTAGGTGGAAATAGCAACGGCAAGCTGATGCCTGGAATAAGGAAGGTCTGAATTGCATTTATTTTTCGCCTCAACATTATTTGTGAGAAAAATGTTCCGGTCCTGTGAAAGACCATCCTTCGCTTCCGAGTTCCACGGCAAATGATGCAGAGCGTTGTATTTTCAGGAATGTTCCAGGAGTCCTTGAGCTCTCCCAGGGGCCTCTGTGAATCTTTTTATACTTAAGTAATTTCCTTCCGGATGAGAACGGTGTCATTATCTCTGACACTGATTGCATATCTAGTCAGTGCCTGCTCTACCCGTGTTAAAGCTCTGGCTTTGAGTGTCTCGCGGGCTGGAGGAAGCCCCCAGCGGCACTTCCGTGGACCTGCTGGACCCCTGCGTCGGCTGCGGGGAGGTCTGCAGCTTCTCCTCGAGAGCGCTTTGTGCCGCGTTGGCCCGGCCGTGGGTGCAGCGGGGAGGGAGGAGCGCTGAGTGGGAGGAGTGTTTCAGTGGAGAGTGATGGTATATAACGTCAGGTACAGTGGGGTCCGCTCAGGCCTCGCCACTGCGGGGACCCCCCCCTCCCCCCAGTCCTCGGATAGAGGTGACCACGCGATGCTTAAATTGTGTTTGTAATTCCAGGCGACTGCGAGTGTCGGTCTCGCTGAAAGCGCTGTAACTGCTGACTCTGTCCTTCCTCTGCTGGCGAGTGTGACGCGTTCACTGCGCTCTGGGCCCAGGTCCCGTGGGTGGCGCCACCGGAGCACACAGGGGTCCTCATTCGAACGTGGCGTGTGTGCCCTTCGCCCTGGCGGTTTGGCGACTCAGGGGAGCCCGAGTTAGGAGCCTGGACCGCCCTGGTCACGTGGGTTAGGTGCGCGCCTGCCCGTCTGGCTCGGCCGGAACTCTCCGCCGTGTGGAGCCCAGCGCCGCGCTCAGCAGCTCGCAGCCGCGTGAGGTCCCGCCGCGTCTGCACAGAAAGCACACGGGGGCGGGGGGGGGGGGGGGGGGGGGGGTCCATGTCCACCTGAGCTCAGGCGTGGTCTCACGGCTGCACCCCCGCAGGCCCCCGGGACCTGCTCACAGGGGCGGCGGCGGCGGGGACCCCGATGAAGGGGGAGCGGCGGCTCCTCTCTTCGCCTTCCGCCGGAAACCAGGCTTCCGGCGGCTCCGGACGGAGGAGGCTTCGCTCTGCGTTTCCTGGGCTTTGGGACGCACGGGGCGGGGGGGGGGGGCGGTCTCCTCCTTCTCCAGCCACCGGCGCGAGAGCTTCGCGGCAGTGCTGTGCGTGACGAACCCCCCCGCCCCCCGCCCCCAGGGCGCGCTCCCGTCCCCCTCTCTGCTCCCTGCGCCCCCGGAGGTGGCCGTCTGAGGCTTGGGAAGGGATCGGCGTATTCACTACCAGTGCGTGCACCCAGCATTACGGAAAGTGACGGGGAGGTGGAAGACAACGTCACCATAGCTGTTACCGCAAAAACCCCGCCTTCCTTCCAGGCCCACCCGGGCTCCCGGTCCCTGGGTCGAATGCTCGTCCCTCACGCCGCACCGCTCCACTCTGGAGCAGAGCAGCCCTGCTTCTGCACACGGGCCACGGGGCTCGCGAGAAGAAGACGCAGGGATTGGACACGTAGGTGCGCAGACACGTGCTGACCTTCGCGTGCCCCTGGAGGGGGCGGGTCACCAGCCCAGCCTTGCCCCGAGCCCCAGGGTGCGGGCGGTCCCGGGACCACTGACCCAGCTGGCACACTCGTCCCCTGCCGTAGGCGCCGAACCGTGGAGGGCGGTCTGCGAGTGTCCGTGGGAGCGCTCTCCGCATCGCGTCGCTCTAGCACACGCGACCGGTCGTGTCGAGTCACGCACCGCCTCCAGCTCCGGGCGCACGCGCACGTTAGTGGGGAAGAGCGCCCGGTGCAGCGCAGAGAGCTGACGCAGGAGAGGAGGGAAACGGCCTCTCTAGACTTTGCGTGTGAAAGTCACTGCTTTGCATTAAAATCTGTGTCCGTTTCCTGTGGTTTCATAAGAGCAGGGCTGGAGTTCCCATCGAGGTAATTCTTTCCCGTCCACCGACCGGCTGCGGGGTTTCCTGCCAGCCAGCCCCCAAGGCCAGGCCAGCGTGGGGTGGTCACTGACTTTGCAGCCTCTCTCAGAGTCGTGGATGCGTGTGGGGGGAACCCCAGAGCGGGGCACTGCTCACGTTCTCCAGTGGAAATGCCGGAGGCGCTGCCGCCCGCCCAGCTGTTCCCCGTGGGGTCGGAGGCCGCACACCTGCCCCTGGCACTCGGAACCACGCAGGGACTGACTTCACGCCGTCCAGCTCCCTGCAGGAACCCAGAATCACGCAGGGCGGGGAGACCTCTAGTGGGCGTCTCTGCTCACTCCCGACAAAGGACCACAACGAGAAACAGAAACGCTGCTTTCAAACCCTGTTCTGTGTTTCTGCAACAGCCCGCCTTTGTCACGTCGGGCGCACCGCACCGCACCAGCGCAGGACGCGGGGCGCAGGATGCGGGGTGCAGGATGCGGGGTGCAGCCCGGACAGCTGCTCTTCGGGGAGAAAAGTAACCGCCGTTTTACATCTGAATGCATGTGGGCTCGAATGCGAACCTCACTTTTCCTTTTTAAATAAAGCACCGCAGAACCGGCATGGGAATGTCAGTAAAAAATTGACGAGCAGATATTTTTATCCACCTTATTTTTGCCCTCGCTGAAATGCTACTTAAAAGCAGCATTAATTAAAACACAACCCATCTAAAACTCTTATCTATTATTATCGCCAATTAAAATGCAACAGGCTTGCATCGTGGAACATTGTGCAAAATGGGAAGCAGCCATCTTGTCAGACAGAGCCACCCCCCCCCCGCCCGTCACATGGGGTCCCCACGGTCCTGTGGCCACCTGTCAGGAGGGCAGCCGCCTGGGGATTGTGAAGGGCCAGGGCAAGCGGCCGGGTGCTCCCCGCCCGCCGAGCTGCTGGCCGAGTCCAGGAGATGGGCAGTGGGCCCGGGCAGGGGGCCCTCCCCAGACCTCGGGGTTGCACGCTGGGGGCGTGCAAGGGAAAAGAGCGGGGCAGGGGGTGCGTGTGGCAGACCCGGTGCACCTCACACTCCTGCAGGGTGAGTGAACACGGACGGTCAGGCCCTTCTCGTCAGGCCCTGGCCCCTGGGGGGACTCTGACCCCCGCATCTCCCGTGTCCTGCAGGTCCTGCTATGGCCCCGCCTCCCCACCTCCACGCCACACCTGGTTCACCGCGCACCCGCAGCGCCCACCCGTGACTTCGGGGCTGCCGTGCACCTGCGCAGAATGGAGCTCCTGCGTCTGGCTGTCTCGGGGGGACGCTCCGTGAGGGTCACTTGCCTGCGTGACAGGGGCTGACTCCCCGTCACTGCCGCACAGCGCTCTCCGAGCGCAGTTAGCTGTCCGCTCTGCTGCTGGCGAGCGTGTCCTTGCTCCTCCCCGTCGGGGCCGTCTCAGGAGAGGTGCTGGCAGCACACTCCTGCACATCGTTTGCTGGGTGTGCATGCATTTGGGGGTTCGTGGGGTGCACCCACGTTTAACTGGAGTGCACTTGGCCGAACGGTGTCCCCAGTCTGCCTGTGCTCTCGCCCCCAGCCGTGCGTGGGGGTCCTCGTCACGCAGGTCCAGTCCGGACCTCAGGGTAGCCAGGCCTCTTGCTGCCCCTTACACCTGGGGGGTGGGTCTCGGGATCCCGTGGTGGCTTCAGGCCACGTGTCTCTCTCTCTCGACACTGGCATCTTGCTGCACAGGAGAAGCGTACCTGGGGAAAGGTGAAGACAGTTCCCGCCCCTGTGGATGCACCGCTGTGTCTTCTTGTGCGTGTGTGACGGGTGCTGACACTCTGCAGGCATGGCCACCCCTCCGGGGTCGAGGAGGACCCCCAGCGTGTAGGTTCCTGGGACGTGGCTGTCGTCCCCATTCTCGCTTACACCCCCTTCACTCGTTTCCATTTCACACGATGTCTTAGGAGGTCCTCATGGTGCCAGCACATCCACGCTACCCCTTTCACACAAGCCCCTGTCCTGCGTGGCCCCGCTGCGTCCGGGTGAGCCAGCCTGCCGCTGACAGGCCCTCCGGGCTCTGTCCACAGGTGCTGGCTGCTAGAAGTGAGGGTGCACCCTGCACCCCGATCCCTACGTTCAGTCTACAATTGCAAATACGTCTGCTTGTGGGGTGAACTCCTAGCGGTGAGGTTTTTGCATTAAGTGGTTAGCTTTTCCTTTTAACTGAGCAGAAGGCACTAAAGATGCTCACAGGCAAGAAAAAACGTCGTATTTCTGGCAGCAGCAATATTACGCATAGTTACCAAAGACAATTCTTTAAAAATTACCCAAGATTGCAGCGTTTGGCCTAAAATCATTATCAGACTTACTCCTTAGATGGAAAATAAGCTGCTAGGGATGGAAGGGAGTTATAACGAACGAGGAGGTTAATTCTTCAGGGTCTCCTTCTGCTTCTGTTGGGAAATACGGCTATTAGCTTGAAGATGGTACTTCGGTTGTAAGGTGCAGCCAGCACACAAGACCGTTTGGAGCTGGGCGTTACGTAAGCGCCGTGTGCACCTGTGGACCCAGGTGTGCTGCTAGGGCCCCTGAGACAGCAGCTGGCCAGGGGTGGGCACACAGTGAATCCATGGAAGTCACCGGAATAACTTATTCCTGATCTGAGTGTTGGAGACCCCGACAAGCAGGGCTGGCTGCCCTCCTCCCTCCGGAGCCTCCGGGGGCTGTGGCCAGGAAGCTGACTTACAGCGGCCCACCGGAGCGAGTTTCCCCGGGGCAGGTGGGCGGGACAGTGGGGGACTCTCGAGGCTTCAGTGCAGACAAGAGCGGCAGGCACGCGGGGCTGCGGAGGGGGAGGTGGGGGCGGGACACCCGGCGACCCCGGTGTGCCCTCCCTGGCTGTCTGCCTGCGCTCTGGCTGGACTGGGACCCGAGAGTCAGCCCGTGAGCAGGGACCTGACCCAGGGGCTGTGGGACTCGGGTCCCCGTGCACGCTGGTCACGTGCGCACCTCTGAACCGCAGGCTGCCCCGCCCCCTGAGACTGGGTGCCGCGGCGGCGCCGCCGTCCCTCCCGGAGCCCCGCGGGCTGGACGCCGCCCTGTTCCGCCCCCCGTGCATCCGCCTCCGCCTCAGCCTGGGAGGAAAGTGCAGCGGGGTTCTCGGTGCCGAGTTTTGACTTTCCCGTGGGTAAGAAGTTACTTCAAAATAAAAGCGATCACGGTGGCTTACACCAGATGTCCTGGCTGCTGCTGCGTTCCCCAGCCGCGCTGCGGTGTCTCCCTCTCTGCAGAATTAAGGTTTTTCAAAGTACTCTGCAGAGAGCACATGGTGGGGTTTTAAAAGATGAGTTAGTTGGTTTGTTTTTCTAGCCCGCATTCAATAAATATTGAACAGACGAGTAACAATAATTTAAAGAGGAAGAACAGAACGGAGGCGGAAGGAGAGAGGCGAAGTGAGGGGCGCGGAGGATGGGAGACGAGAGGCTGCGGCCCACGCAGTCCGCCTTCGGCGCGGGGGGGCGCGTGGGAGCCGACGTGGCTCTCGCCGGGGCGGAGCCGGGCGTGGACACCGGCGTGGGGGAAGGCGCAGACACGGAGACATTCACATCGGTGGGGCAGCTTCTCACAGGCATTCACAGCAAGCGTCCTCCTGATGACCCCCGCCTTTCAAAACCGCCCCCCCAGCTGTGCACAGCAGGCACCCCCCCCCCCCCCCCCCCCCCCCCCCGCTCCTCTGGGGCACTCTCTGCCCCTCGGCCTTCCGCCCTCCACTCAGCGCCCCAGGCCGCAGGCTTCGTCTCCCGGACCTGCTTCTCGTTCCGGTGCGCGACTCCCCCTGCTGGGCGGTGGGGGCAGGCACTGCCCCCGGTCCTGCTCTCCGTTTCCCGGCCCCTTGCGGGGCACGTCAGGGTGTTCTGCCGCCTCTGTCCTCTAGTGACCGTCAGGGTCAGGTTCCACCCGGCCTGGCCCTGTGCCCACCCCTCCCCCCACCCCCCACTGTCAAACCAGGTGAGCTTTCACTGGTGCCCAGGTGCGTCTCGGGCTGCGCAGCTCTGAGGCCGTCACGACTTAACAGGGAGAAACAGACTCAGTTCTTCTCACCCGAAAGCCTTCTTCCTCCCAGACCCCACTTCTGCTTTGGGGACCTATCGGTGGCCCCACGCGCTCCGTGAGAGTCTGAACCCAGCACCCCGCCGACCGCTGGGGCAGGTCCGGGGCGGAGCGCGAGCCGCAGGGGTTTCCTCCTTTTGCAGAGTAGCGCCGCCCTCTTGGTGGGGGTCTGTGCTTCCTTGGAACGCGGTGCAGCCGCGCAGCGCTCCGCACGGCGGGGACGTAAGGGCTGACTGCCCCTGAGTCCGGGCTCCGACCGGCAGAGCACAGGTTCGAGCCCCACCGCAGGATACATTTATCACGGCGGCCGGCTGCAGCGCCCCTCACGGTCTGAGGTCAAGGCCTCAAGCTCTCGGAGCTCCCAGACTGTCCAAGTAGCAGCCGCTCCGCCTCCCTCGCCCGTGTCAAGGGGGTGAACTGACGGACGAGTCAGCCCACGAAGGTTTGGTTCCCCGCTTTCACGGAGAGCACAAGCCCCGAAACTGCCGGAGCGTTTCCGCGAGGACGAACGAGCTAACGTCACCTGTTCTCAGGGGACACCGGCTTGGAGGGCTCCTCGGCCGAACGTTCCTGGCAGTTCCCAACGCTGTGGCCTTTCGGTGGATCCGGGTCCGGCCCTGCCTCCCCGCAGTGTGTGTGCGGGGGTGGGGGTGCGGGGCAGTGGGCGGAGCCTCCAGGTCAGGGCCCCTGGGGAGGGCGCCCCCTGCCCCAGCCGCAGGGCAGTGCAGCCCCTCCCTAGGCTGGCCATCACTCACGGCCCCCCAGAACCGTTGCTGGGGAGCCACTGTCTCCGGCAGGGGACAGGGGACAGGGGACAGGGACAGGGGCGGGAGCTGGAGGCCTGAGGCTCCTGGGGCCCGGCGCAGGGAGGAGCAGAGCCGCAGCCTGGGGCGCACACCTGGTCTTGATGACGTCATCGCCCCCCCCCCCCCCCGGGTCCGCTCTCTCTGGGGGTCTTCTATTCCTGGAGTTTTCCGTGGTGCCGGCCGGGAACCCCCGCCCACCTGCGCTCGCGCGTCTGCTGACGCCAGTCCGAGGTGGGCTCTCAGCCTCTGGCATCGGAAGCGTCACGAGTCACAGGCCGTGCAATGCTATTAAAAGACGGGCTCGGGGCGCCCGGGACGGCGCTCCCGGGGCTGTCTGCGCGCCCCACCCCGCAGAAACCGCGGGGAAGCAGGGAGGGCTGGCCGGCGGGGCGGGGAGAGCCCGGGCGGGGTTCCGAGGAGCCTCCTCTGTGCGGTGCGTGGGGAGTCACCCCCCCCCCCCCCGACCTGGAGGGGGAGCGCTGCCGCTCAGGCCCCAACCCCGCGCTCGCTCTGCGGCTCTGGGCCAGCTGGTCACGCTCGCCGGGCACTGGTGCCAAGACCGGGTGACAGTGGCCTCTCTTGCCTCGTCCAGGGCCGCCGTAGGGAGCGACTAGCTAATGCGTCCGTGTGCGCTTCCAAAACAGCACTGTGCCTGAAAATAGGACAAATTAGTAGTAACACTCAAGTATGACCCTCCCTCCCCCAGTGGTGCGTTTCTGCCTTCGCATCTGTCTTTCCCGCAGACAGCCCGTTCGGGTTTGCCGTGTTTTTAGAATCATCGTACTTAGAGCCGGAGCGGCCTGGCACAGTGCACGGGGCTAACCACTGGTGGCAACCTACCACGGGCTGCGGAAATATTTCTACTGGAGCGTTCCCTTTGAGAAGCTCTTTCCACATCTGCACGTGTTGGGGAGATACACGGCACTCAAAGATTATCAGGGCGAAAGTGTCTTTCCTTGAGAATATAATAGTGTTCCCAGGAAGCAGCGTAAAATTGGAGTTTTCTAAATCTCCACAAACAAGATGCAGAGCCCAGCTGCTGACTCCCGTCGGCCTCCTCTTTCAGACACCAAGCCGAGCGGGCAGATGGAGCGGCAGGTAATGGCAGTCAGACCGCGTGCGCGAGCCGCGGGGGCTGCGAGGCCCTGGCTGGAGGGGAGCTCCGGGCAGGGGCCCCGCGCCGCGTCGCCGTCGCCGGGGCGATCCGAGTGTCGGGCGCAGCCGAGGCGCTGGCGGGCAGTGCGGGTGGAGCCTCACCTCCGGCTGCGAGCTGGCAGCCGCAGTCCGCTCGCGGACCGAGCCGGCGCGGCGTGCCTCCGGCTGCCGGCCGTGAGAGCCCGGGAGGCCACGGCCTTCCGTAAGGGAAGGCGCCAGAGCCGCATTGCCGGGGCTGGGAGGACCGGCCGCGACCGGGAGGATGAAAAGGACACCGCGGGAGGAGGCCCCCCGGTGTCGGTGCTCGGCTGCACGGGCAGCCTGCTGGGATTGGCCGGCCCACGCAGGCGGCGTGCTGGGATTGGCCAGCCCACGCAGGCGGCGTGCTGGGATTGGTTGGCTCTCACAGGCAGCCTGCTGGGATTGGCCGGCCCACGCAGGCGGCGTGCTGGGATTGGTTGGCTCTCACAGGCAGCCTGCTGGGATTGGCCGGCCCACGCAGGCGGCGTGCTGGGATTGGCCGGCCCACGCAGGCGGCGTGCTGGGATTGGTTGGCTCTCACAGGCAGCCTGCTGGGATTGGTTGGCTCTCACAGGCAGCGTGCTGGGATTGGTTGGCTCTCACAGGCAGCGTGCTGGGATTGGTTGGCTCTCACAGGCTGCCTGCTGGGATTGGTTGGCTCTCACAGGCAGCGTGCTGGGATTGGTTGGCTCTCACAGGCAGCGTGCTGGGATTGGTTGGCTCTCACAGGCTGCCTGCTGGGATTGGTTGGCTCTCACAGGCAGCCTGCTGGGATTGGTTGGCTCTCACAGGCAGCCTGCTGGGATTGGTTGGCTCACGCAGGCGGCGTGCTGGGATTGGTTGGCTCTCACAGGCGGCGTGCTGGGATTGGTTGGCTCACGCAGGCAGCGTGCTGTGATTGGCTGCTGCCCTCCCCTCTGAAGGCCCGGGGATGCCCTGGCAACGCGGAGGCAGAGCAGCACCGCGCGGGCGGCCTGGGCATCCCGCAGCTGGTCGGCAGCGCAGACCCCGTGACCCTGCCACGTGCCACATCCCACGGAGGGGCCCCACACGGGGACATCAAGTGCTGAGCTACACACCAACGCCAAGGCGATTCCAGTTTGACTCTCTGCAGGGCCAGACTCTGAGAAACCTTGTACCGACCGTTCCCTTGACCTTTGCAACCCGTCCGCGGACCCTGGGGTCAGTGCAGGCTAAGAGAGCAGCACCTGGCAGGTGCGGCGATGCCCCCACGGAGTGACCACGCCCAAACGTGCACCTCGAGCCGCGCTGCTCCCTGAGGTTCAAACTCAGTG
This sequence comes from Phyllostomus discolor, assembly GCF_004126475.2. Lineage (NCBI taxonomy): Eukaryota > Metazoa > Chordata > Mammalia > Chiroptera > Phyllostomidae > Phyllostomus > Phyllostomus discolor. The sequence continues at coordinate 728,438 of NC_040909.2, forward strand.
GCTGCCTGGCACCTCGCACTGGCCACTGACGGGCACCACGGACCGACACCAGAAGCCAACTGTGGTTCCCCTGCCCGGGGCGCTCCTTAACCCGGTCACGGCCAGCAGCCCTCCCGGCTGAGGGCGAGGCCCGTGCCTCCACATCCCAGCCTGTCGCTGGCCGGCGCGTGCGTTTGTTTAATAAAACAAGACCTTTGCCGACCGCCACCACCTCTCCCAAGCCACTACGCCGGCCCCCCCGGGCCGACACCCGCGCCATCAGTGGTCACATGCAGTCCTCCCCACACCGGGCGGCAGTTCGAGCACGTGGCAAAGGAGCTCTCCGAGTTTATCCGCCGAGCCCGACCTCCAGCTTCCCAGACACACGGGTGGCTGACGGCCGGCCTGGGAGTGTGAGCTCTGCGCTCAGCCTCCCCGGGGGGCGGTTCCGGAGGACTCCGGCCGCTGCGCCGCCCGACTCTGGGGCCTGATGAGAACCGCTCAGGCCGTTACCGGGCGCCGTGTTTTAAGGTATAAAAACGTGTGACAGCCACCAGCAGAGTGACCCTGACAAATGAAATTTCCCGATATTGCCAGCCTCTGCTCCACCCCCTCGGGGGAGAACGAGATCCTGTTTATTGCGGCTGTAACAATGTTTGTGTCATTTCCTCCCGTGGTCGCATTACCACTGTGAGGCCGGTGGCAGATGCGGCCGCACGGAGACGGACCTGTTGCCCCCGGTTTCCCCCTTGGCTGCGTCCCTCCGTCTGTGGATACAGTGGCAGCCGGCTCCGACTCGACATTGATTGGACTTTGTAACATCGGATGAAACAGAATGCCACAGTGTCTTCTGTAACTGATTTCACAACGAGCCGTTCGCAATGGGTAATTTCATCGCACTGACTGTGCTGTCTGGGAATCGATGTGAGGCTTGCCTGATTAGGCCTGTGTTTCACAATGACAGTTCACTCAGGATTGTTAAATAATATTTTTTAGATACAAAATTGAAAAATAATAGTATGCAAATTTGTACGTGGTTTTATAGTTTGCGTTGTCTGTATCACCTGATTTTTCATCGTGAGTGGAGGGTGACAGGAACAGGTGAGGACTGTGGTCCCGAGGGTGCCGGTTCTGTGGATCTGCTGGGCTGCGTGGCCCGGAGACACACTGGGTGCGCGGCCGAGGGGTCTGGCCTCTGCCAGCCTGCACTGCCCGCCTTCTCGATGCCCGAGAAACACGACCTGCTCGATGGGGTCTGGGTCCTGCTCCACAGGTAAACCCGTGACAGAGACAGCACTCCACAGCAGTGGGCAGAGTGGCCGTTTCAGCACCAACTGCCCTCCTTTGGGAAGAAGATAAAACTAGGTGAAATGTTTTATGAAATACATCGATGCAGGTCCCTGCTGGCGCTGACAGCAAGCTGTGCACAGAACAACAGGGAAAGGTTTAGGATAAAGTTGAGGCAGCGACTGGCATTATCTCGGGCCGGGGATGCTGTCGGTGAACGGGAGACACACCCCAGGGAGATCCTGGGGAGTGTGATTGTGTAAGAATTTACAAGTGTGCAGGACAAAGGCCTATCAGGAAGGACGCGTGCACCAGGGAGACAACATTCGTGTGACACCCCGTCAACTCGGAGGTTCTGACACGGCACCACGACGCGGCAAGCTGGGCATCTTCCTAGGGACATGTGGAGGCCAGCCACCCCAGCCTCAGTCCCTGGCCCTGGTCACAGGAGGAGCCAGGTCCAGGGGCTGCAGGAGGACATGCGGGGACAGGGGTGTGACCTGTCCAGGGCTGCCACCCTCTCCGGTCCCCTCGGTGAGGAGCTGTGCATTCCCAGACTGGGGAGCAGGCGTGAGGCGTGCCCTGCACAGGGTGCAGGTCTTCCGCTCCCCACGGGAGGAGTGCCACGCTGGGAGAGGGGCTGGCACGCGGGGACCCTGGCACTGGTTCACTCTCCCAGGAAGTGCTAGGTCCCCCTCGATCAGCGCCTGGTCTGTTCTGGAGAGGGCTGAGCAACGCTGTTCCAGGGTCCATCTGCCCCCCCGCCCCCTCGAGGTGGCTGGGCGTCAGCGGGGGCCATTCCAATCCCTGCCCACCTGAGGACCCGTCGGTCAAGGACTCCGTGTCCCTCCCCACCTAACTCCCTTCCCCTGCTCTCCCCCCACCCCTGGGGGCCAGAGACTGAAGTCCACACAGCTGGAGAGCAGGAGGAGGAGGAGGAGGGGCACACCAGCCACACCCCCTTTCCCAAGGAGGGCACCCTCTGCAGCCCAAACCCGGGGCAGACGACGGGCTCCGACGCCAGGCCAGGCGCCGGGTGTGGGCCGTCGAACGAACGAGGATGTGCACCTGCCAGGGCCGTGCTGGCTGCTGGCTCTGCCGCTGTCCAGGTCGGCTCTGCCGGCACGGCGCTGGTGTGCTCTGGTCTGCGCCGTGTGCGTGCGTGATCTAACCGTGACTGGGAACAGTCGCCGCCCCCATTTCTCGCCCGGGCGGGGCAAGAACGGCCTCCGGGGGGCAAGTGTGGAGAAAGGAGAGCATCGAGCCCGAGTCCTGTCTGTCCAGCGCGCGGCCCATGTCGTAGCTGACGGACGGAGGGCCGGTCCGGAGCTCCTGGCGCCTGCCCGGCTGTCGGCGTGGCCGTTCAGAAACACAGACGGCGAGCAGAGGCAGGGAAGCGTGCCCGACCCAATCAGCAAGCGATCTGGAAAACGCAATTCAGTAGCAAGTGAGCTTTCTCCGGCTATTAGATTGGCCAAAATCACTCACACTAGTGCTGTGCAAAGTCCACGGAATCACAGAGACACGGGTTTTCATCCGCTGCAGGACCGTTCATCGGCCCAGCCAGTTCAGGGGAGGGTTTGTCGGAAACTATCGAATTTTAAAAGGATGGGCCATGAGATCGGCAGTTTTGCAGTCAAGGATCTCTTTTAGGTAAATCTCCACACACGTGCACCCACTTACTCATCCGGCCGACCCTGCAGGGCCTCTGTCGTAGCGCAGGGCTGCGCGGGAAACTCGTAGTGTGTGTCCCAGGATGGAAGGAGAAGAGAAAACGGGGACGCCCCCTTTTCCTCCTTGAGTGTCCCTTATGCACGCACGAATGGGGCGGGGGACGCACAGTGGCGGTGCCCCAAACCAGGAGCGCGTGACGGGAGCGTGCGGGGCGGCCCAGGGAGACCCCTGCTTCGTGGGGCCCGCAGAACAGGACGCAGGAGAGAAAGGGCGTCTGCGGCCCCCGGAACTGGTGAAAACCCTGTATCTGTTCCGTGCGGAGGGAGGCAGGCAGGCGGGGCCGAAAACTCACGTTCACCCAGACCTTGAAAATTTCGGCGGAGAACGTCTGCCCTCTGCTGGCCGGTTTGGGAACGAGCAGGAAGCGACGCCGCACAGGAGGAACGAACAGGACAGACAGACGGGGGGAGGAAGGACAGAGGGACAGGCAGAGGGAGGGTGGAGGAAAGTGATGCTGGAGGCACGGCACTGGAGTGCCCGCCGCTGCCGCAGACCGGGGACACAGGCCGTGCAGAGGCGACCCCATCGTGCCCCTTGCCAGCTCCGCCTGCACACGGCGCCCGGGATGGAGGCCGCCAACCCGCAGCCTGCCCGAGGCGCCGAGGGTCTCCGGGCAGCAGTGACCGCCACCGCGTGAATGGGTGGCGGCGTTGCGTTGTCTCAGAAAAGATGAGGTTGGTTTTGAAAATGTAACAAGAACTCCCCACCCGTAGTGAGCGAGCTGTTCATTACTGCAGTTGAAGCTGATGGACGCCTTCCAGCGAGTGAGTCCCCGTCTCCGTGTGTGTCCCTCGTCCGAGCGGCGCCGGCTGGGCCGAGAGTGACCGGCCCCGGAGTCCCGGCGGCCCGGCCGGAGACTCCCAGTGGGCTCAGGACGTCGGAGCCGTCGGTCACCTTTCCTTGCCCACCGTGGTCAGGGCCTTGCTCTGCAGAGCCCTTCCAGCACCTTCCGCTCGGCGTGGGCCCGGCAGGGCCGGCTCTGTCCCCCTCCTGAGCTCCCTGGTTCTCTTGGGACAGGGGCTGCCCTCGACTTGACCTGGAGTGGCCTGTCCCAGCTGTCTGGCGCAGGGGTCAGGGTGCAGGGGAGGGGTGCAGACGTGCAGAGGGCCTCCTGCTCTCAGCCTCTCCTTGGGGTGTTTCCTACCGACTTCCCAAGGGCGGGACCCCCAGGGCCGGGGGCGGAGCTCAGCCTCCATGGGAAGATCTGCTGGCGCCGCCCCAAACAAACGGTTCTTCAACCCGCCTGTGTGTATTTCTCCGTCCTCCTGCCATCCCCGTAGTCCAGGCGACTGTCTCCTGTCACCCGGGGGACACCCTGGGTCAGGGAGCTGGACTTTGTGCCTCTGCAGTGCCCCCTGCTGCCGGCCCCAGCCGCTCTGGGCAGCCCTCCCGGGATGTGGCTCTCAGCCCGCCCCTTACCAGGGGCTGAGCTTGGGTGCAGTCACCCGCCTGGGGCCACCTTGGGGCCTGCAGCGTCTTTTTAGTCTAAGAATGGGACGGGTCTGTCTCACGGGCGCACTGTCAGCACCAGAAACACGAATGCACACACACACCTATGTACACACTTGTAAACAAGCACACGCACGTGTGTGCACACCTACTTAGCATACAACTGGACTCACAGCAGTTGGTCAAAATTAGCTGTTATTTCCCTGACCTTTCAGTGGATGGTATTCACAGTTTTTCTAAACAGAGTGAGTAAAATGCAGTAATTAGCCGGAATTCAAAACAAAATGTGAACGGTGTGCAGCGAGCACCTGGAGAGAGCAGAGGCCCTGCCCGAGGAAGTCGACTGGTGAACATTTCTTTTTGTTCACCTTTTTTTTTGTTTGTTTTTGGCGAGGGTACTCTTTGGAGGAGCAGAGCCACCTGGTGGAGAACCCAACGCTGCCAGGACAGGCCACCCCACACCCGCACCGTCCCAGAGAAACCGCTCCCCCCCCCCCCCCGCCCCCCCCCCCCCACGTTCTGCCACTGGGGGCGTGTCATCACGTGCACGCACGCGCATTCGGCTGCGACGAACCCAGGTCGAGGCCCCTGTTAGAAGCGTTCGGCTGGAACTAGAAACCACACCCATTCTCTGTGCCATGGCCGCGGGGGGCGCCCCACTGGTCCCACCGCTTATCCCCCACCACCCGGGAGACGCGCCACCTTTCCTCCGAGTGTGGCCAGGGCTCCACGCACTGACAGAGCCTCTCTCTGCCGTCTGCCAGCTCAGCCCAGCCTCACCCACCTTGGGGATGTCACCAGTCCCCTTCCCTGGGGGCCTCACTCCCACTTAGAGACACCCCATGGGCAGTGGTCACTCTCCCGCCCAGTGGAGCTGCGGGCTGGTGCTCGGGGTACTTCACTGCACACTCCGTGGAGATGCTGTGGATGGATGGCTGGATGGATGAAGGATGGATGATGGATGGGTGATGGATGGATGATGGATGATGGATGGATAGATGATGGGTGGATGATGGTTGGATGCTGGATGATGGATGGATGGATGAATGATGGATCAATGATTTATGGATGATGGATGATGGAAGGATGGGTGGATGGATGAATGATGGATGGATGATGGATGGATGGATGATGGATCAATGATTGATGGATGGTGGATGGATGGATGATGGATGGATGGATGATGGATGGATGGATAATGGATCAATGATTGATGGATGGTGGATGGATGGATGATGGATGGATGGATGATGGATCAATGATTGATGGATGGTGGATGGATGGATGATGGATGGATGGATGATGGATGGATGGATAATGGATCAATGATTGATGGATGGTGGATGGATGGATGATGGATGGATGTATGATGGATCAATGATTGATGGATGGTGGATGGATGGATGATGGATGGATGGATGATGGATCGATGATTGATGGATGGTGGATGGATGGATGATGGATGGATGATTGATGGATCGATGATTGATGGATGATGGATGGATGGATGATGGATGGATGATTGATGGATGGTGGATGGATGATGATGGATCGATGATTGATGGATGGTGGATGGATGGATGATGGATAGATGATGGATAGATGATGGGTGGGTGGGTGGAGAGAGCTGCTCTTTCTTCCAGCCTCCAAACTGGAGGGGCACAACAGGAGCCCAAGCCCTTCCGAGGCCCACACCCCCACCTGTCCCTTCCACAGAGCCAGAGTGTGAGGATGGTGCAGAAAGACCCATTGCTTAAAGGGCAGGGAATGACTCGGGGAGAGGCTAAGACCCTGTGAGACGCATTAACTGTTCCAGCCGCCGACCTCGAAGTTCCAGTGGCAAAAGGTTTCCTTCTCTTGAGCTGCTTTGAGTTGGATTTTCCAGCCCCCGTGTCGGCTGAATTAGAAGCCCGGCCCTCAGCAGCAGCGTCCTTTAAACATATTTTTAAGTTTTTAACTGCAGTTAACATGCGATACGATACCAGATTCAGGCGCATCACCTAGGGAGTGGACATTCTGCACCTTATGAAGGGACCAGCCCGGTTGTCCAGGGCCCCCTGGGTGCCACACGTGGGGTGTTACGGAGTTGGGGGCCCGTTCCCTCCTGAGCTGACTCCCCTTGCACGGGGCGGCATAGACCTTGCGCTCTGACAGCGTGCGCTCCCCCGAGAGGAAGCCCTATGTAAAGGCCCTGACCGCCGCTTGCTGTAGAAAAGGATACAATGTTTGTGTTAGCTTCGACAACACAAAGAAAGCACTGAGTTCCTAGCAGGTCAAACATTCCTTTTGGAGTTGAGGCTGCTTGTCGGTTACGGTGGCCCAGGTCACAGGGGAAGGCGGATTCATGGGTTCTGGTGCACAGAGCTGGTCCGGCCGCCGCCAACCCCTCCTCCGTAAGGAGAGAGCAGTTTGGGACTTAAGGCCGACGCGCGCTCCCGCAACGGGGAACGCAGTGGGAGCAGCGCCACCTGAGTCCCACCAGCAGGGGGCAGACCTCCACTCGTCTTCTCCAGAGGCGGCGGCGTCAGGACAACTCACTACAGAAGGGAGGACGCTGTGTGGGTGCGAGCTCGGAGCAAAGGGCTTACCGCCACGCTGGACGTTCATCAGACGGTGGAAGACGGACAGACAGAGCCCCCCGACCCCCCTGGTGGCGCCGAGCGAAGCTGGCTCCCGCCTCCGGCAGCGCACGGGGTGTCCTCCGAGCCGGCCGAGTGCAGGGGGCGGGTCCCTCAGACGGGTGGGCGGTGCTGCCTGCCAGTCAAACGCAAACCGCCTGGCCCCCTGCAGTGCCGGGGGGGCGGGGCAGGAGGGACCCCTCGGAGGCTCCCCTGCCGTAGCGCTGCGATGACCGACGGGAATGATGGGGGTCGTCACCAGTGCAAGACCGCGACGCATGTCCCCGGACCAAGTGCAACCTAAGGTTGTGTGTGCCGCTTCGTTTATGCTGGGAAATCTGCCCCTTGTTGGGCAGATGCTGGACACGGATGCTCTCGCCGTCCCCTGACGCCGGGGGACGGGCCTGTGACCCGCCCTCTGCAGACTGGACAGGCTGGGCCCGACTTCCAGGACAAGCCCCCGAACCCGGGGCTTGTCCCGGGGGGAGGGTGGTGGACCGGTGCCCGCGCCGGAGGAGCGTCCCTGCGGTCCTCCTAGTGGGGAGCTGGGCTCACTGGGGCCCTCGCCCTCCCGGTCTCCACTCCAGCCCTCCCCCGTTCCCTCCGGGTCATCTCCTGCCCAAAAAGGAACGTGTGGAATGAAAGCCGGACGCAGGGGGTGTTTTCCACTCAGGTCCCTGCAGCAGGGGGCATGCCCCTTGCGCTGGGAGACCACGTGCAGCCGGCAGGGCAGGGCTCTTCCCACGTCCTCGCGTGGGTGTCAGAGGAAGGCGACTCGAGGGGCGTCCGTGGGGAACATGGAGCAGGCCGAGATGACGGGAATGCTTCCAGACGGAAAACCTGGCCGTGTGGGTTTAGAAAATCGGGAGATGGACACTTGCTTCAAACAGGACCGGTCGTCAGCCGTGTGCAAGGGCAGTGTTCTTGACCGGCCACCAGCGGGCCCTCAGCCCTGCCTTTCCCTCCCGCAGGGGACCTCGGTCCTCCTGGGCGTGGGTCTGCGTCCTCGGCTCTGTGACGCATTCTCAAGTTGGGAGTCCCAGCCGCCCTGTCTGTGGAACCCAGATTTGCTTTTGAAAGATGAAAGGGTGATGCACGATGGTGCCCTTGAAAACTCAGCAGGCCTCCCACTCTCTCCAGTGCTGACGCGGGTGGGCCAAGCAGTCCTACCCGCAGTCTCTCAGTACTGCCCATGCTGGCTGTTGCTATGGAGACCGCCCCTTCCTGTCTCCCCTGCTCTGCTCTGCCAGTCCCCAGGCTCAGTCAACAGGGCTGTTGAGGAAGCCTGGGAAATGTAGTTTGGGGGCTTCTGGGCCCTTCTGCAGACCCGAAGTGAACACAGAAGGCAGGTGTGCAACCAACGGTCAAACGCACAGGTGACTGGCCACCGCACCAACCCCCGGGCTCTGGACTCCTTTATCCACTTGACGGGTGAGCCCACGGAGACCCACGTGCATGAGACGGTTTGCCTGGTGTCGCTGGGTGGTGATGGAAGGTGTCAGGGCCGAGTTCCCTTTGGTAGAAATCTCGGGGCTCCCTCTAGGGTGGGGCTCTTCTGGAGACAAAGAAGCTGGCCTACAGCTCAGTGTTACAATGTACAGAAGCCGGCCCACAGCTCGGTGTTACAATGTACAGAAGCTGGCCCACAGCTCAGTGTTACAATGTACAGAAGCTGGCCCACAGCTCGGTGTTACCATGTATATGTACATACACGCAGCTACATTTGATGTTGGCCGTAAAACTCTGTCTGGGGACGCACGTCCTGCTGTGACTGCAGCGGCAGGACCACATGGCCGTGTAGGCGGGTGGGGCGGCCCGAGCTGTGTGACCAGAGGGGCACCCTCTCGGCATAAATAAAGCCCCAGAGCCGGGCTGTGGGCCCAGGAAGCACGTCCAGACCACACGTCACCCCGGGGCAGCGCCCGGGGCCTGGATGCCACACAGCATCTCTCTGGGGCCTCCGGGAGCAGGGCTGGTGGGCGCCTGGGGCCAGGTGGGAGCACTCAGGCCTCCTGGTTCTGGGGCTTGTCCTGGAAGTCGGGCCCAGCCTGTCCAGTCTGCAGAGCGCGGGTCACAGGCCTGTCCCCGGCGTCAGGGGACGGCGAGAGCATCCGTGTCTGGCGTCTGCCCGACGAGGGGCAGACTTCTCAGCATAAACAAAGCGGCACACACAACCTTAGTTCAAACCCTGAACTGCGTCGACGTCCCTTGAATCGTGAGAAACCCTCACCAATTCACCCGCTTCCCCCGTCTGCTCCCCAGGGCGTCCACGGGCGGGGGCCCCACACTAGGGTCTCCGTGAGCGTTTGCACGGTGTACGGTGACGCTGTTCCCCGGGGGGACATCCAGCCTCCGGGGAGGAGCTGTTGTGTGTCAGGAGGGGTTCAGCTGTGGCCACAGCACAGAGCCTTGCCGTGTTTGCGAGCCGGGGGCGGCCAGCCACCGGGGGTCGGCAGTGTCTGCGCTTTGCGGGGAAGATCCCCAGCCGTGCGTGCGGAGGGAGTGGGTGTTCGGGCGGGCCGTTGTTCTCGGCAGTCGCCACAAGAGGGCGGTGAGGATCGTGCTTCTGGTCCTGGCCTGGGCCGGCCGCGCGCCCGGACTCGCCCCAAATGCCGGGGACTCTCGCCGGGGCGCGCGAGCCTCCCGTCCCGCCAGGCCTCTCACGTGTGCGGAGACACTGAACAGAGTGTTGCGGGGAGGCACCTCCATCTTGGACCCGTTTTCCTCTGGTTCAAGACGTGGAACAGCGAAGGGCTGAAGGGCCCCCGAGCTGCCTGCTCGGGCGGAGGTGGGTCAGGCCCCTGCCTGGACTGTTCCCGTGCCCTTGACCTGGGTCACGTGGCCCCGCCCCTCGGGGTTGGCGTGAGCTCAGGGGGGAGGCGGAGCTGCAGGCATTTCCAGGCGGCGGGCTCCGGCCTCACCTGTGCTGTGCTGACCCCACCTGGGCTGCGCTGACCCCCAGCTCCTCGGGGTGGAGCGGGACCCCTGTCCGGCGCAGGGCCCGGCGGGGGCCGGTCTCCCCGTTTCCCTTCGTGCCTCCTCCTCACGCCTCAGAAATTCCCGGGACTCGGCGGATGTGTGTAAATGCTCTTCAGATGCGGCTTTCCAGTGCCCCCCTGCGCGTGAGGGTCCGTGTGCGGTCTGTGTGCGCGTGGGTGAGTGCACGCACACCTGTGTTAGCGTTGTGTGTCTGCACCTGTGTGTTACGTGCATATCACATGTGTGAGCGTGTGTGCCTATGTGTGGGGGGACCACGGGCTCTTCCCACACGCGGGGCCGCTCGCTCGGGCTTTTCCCGGCCGACTGGGGCCGGTGCACCGTCGCCCAGGGTTTCGTCCCAAACGTGGACAGAACAGCTGTGGGTCGTCCGGCCCGGGCAGCGGCCGGCGCCCTCTGGTGGGCGTCTCCACGCAGGAAATGATTGGCATCAGCGATCCAGCTACCAGCCGAGGGGCCGGTGCCCGGCTTCTCCAACGCGGAGACCGGTCCCCACCCGCTGCCCCTGATTTCTGGGCACAGCTGGCAGGTGCGCCTGGCCGTGGCGGGGCCTTCGGCTGACGGAGCCTGCCCTGTCCGCACCTCCTTCTCCCCCGCCCCCCGCCGTCTGCCTGTGTGGGGCGGGTGCCTGTCCCCCGTCCCCTGGCAGCCGCCGCGTCTGTCTCCCCAGGGCCCGCCCGCCGCCAGCTCCCTCCCCTTGGCTGCGGCTCCGGGCCGGGCTCTGCGCCTGCGACGGGACCGTGCGGTCGCCAGCACCGACTTCACACTCAGGCCGCACCGCGGGGCGGCCAGAAGCACTCACTCGCTTCCTCCGCCAGCCCCCCACTTCCCAAGACCCATAAGGAGCGTGAGCTAAGTTCCGGGACGCGCTGCTCAGAGGGGACCCCGCGCTCCGTGAAGAGCATTCCCCGCCCAGGAAGCGAGTGGAGGGGCAAGGACGCGCGTGGTGCCCAAAGGACACAGCCCGGCCTGAGCGCCGAGAACCCGTATGACGTGGAAACCCCGTTCTGAAGTCTCCCCACAGCCCGGGTTTGACAAGGGTCCGGCGGGAAGGTCTGGCGCTGCGGGGGCCGTGGCCCAAGAGCAGGTCCACTGCCCCGTTTGGAGGAGCGCAGTCTCTCCCGCCGAGTCCGGGCAGAGCGCACGGCACCCGCGGGGGCGCGGCAGCGACTGGGATCCGGGAGCGGAGCCGGAGCGGCACGTGCAGACGCAGAAGAAGGCCCCTCCGGCCGCACCTCGTAGTAGGAGTGACTTCCCGGGAGACCCGCTTACACGGGGAGCGGGTGGTTACTGTAACCCGTCTGTCTGCTCTCACACGGCGGTGGGCGCCTCCCTGCTGGTAGCAGCCTGTAAGGGCTCGGGTCTCCGGAGGGGGCCTCGCGGACCGTGGGGGGCAGGGCGGGGTCGTGACCTGGGGGTGTACGGTGAGCACGTGGCCCCCCACCAGGCCAGGCCCCAGGCGGACTCGACCTGCCTAATTCAGGCGCTGAACGTGGGGGCTGCCGGGAGCCTCGCTCCGGGCGGGGGTGGCACCCGCGCTCCCCAGGGGGTCGTTCGGGTGCGGAAGGCTCCAGGGGGTGAACCCTGCATTAAAACAGACTCGGCCCAGACGCTGCCTCTCCCGGAGGGGCCGCCCCGCCGCAGGAGGGGCGTCTGCGTGCTCGGGCCTCCGCCCCTTCGGGAGCCCCGCCCAGGGGGCAGCCTCCTGCGGGGAATCCCCGCCCCCTCCCGGCGGCCAGGGGCCGCAGAGTGCACACTGTCCTTCTGCTGGGCTCGGTGGTGCCTAGGCGTGCTTTATCTTCAGAACCACAGTTTCTTTCCTGAGGTTTCCAAGGTAAATTGTTAGACCCGGTAAACTTGAAAGATTAAAATAAAATTAATTTTGGCACGTGATTGTTCCCAAGGGAACCGGGAACCGACTGATGTGTGGGCCCCGTGAGTGTCCCCGAGGGAAGCTGGCTGCGGGGACAGCTGGGTGGCCAGCCCCGGGCTGCTGCCTCCCCGCCTCACTCTGTGTGCCGCCTGCTGACCCCCCCTCACACACAGCTTTCACCCTGACGGGCCCCCCGGAAACCCTCAGCTCTGAGGGTGGGGCGTGTGTGGGCTTCCCCGTGTGCACTCCCGTCCCTCCCGGAGAGGCTGGTCCGGAGGACGCGGGCTGGCTGGCTGGCTCGCTCATGGGGTGGGGAGGGCAGGTGCAGATCCTGAGCCGCGTCCTGTGTGGAATCCTCACGGGCTGGCAGGCCTGCACCCCCAGCTCCGCCCCAGAGCAGGGAGGGCGGGCAGGCCCCCCCCTCCATCCCCGGAGTCTCTGGGGGCTCTGCAGCCTCTCCCCGCAGGCAGGAAGCTGTAGGGGCAGGAGGCTTTGTGTCGGAGACCCGCAAATTGGATTACCAGCTCTGACACAATCAGACGCAGTCAGGGGTCGTCCTCGCAAACCCTGCCTGGGGGCCCGGGGTTCCCACTCCTCGCAGTGCAGCGGGGAGGTGCACCGTGACAGCTGTGCTGGAGGGGGGGTTGAAACGGGGGTGGGGGGGAGCGGTCAGAGGCCTGTCCTAAGGACTCGGCACGTCCAGCACCAGGTGCCAGTGCTGTGACGGAGGAGGGGGGCCCAGGGCGTGGAGGACGACGCAGCTCTGGGGGGAGAATCTGGGGGCAGCGGTGAGGGAACTGGGGGGGGGACTGCCAGGCAGGTGTGCGGAGATCCTACCAGGATCCCTTTTGTGCTTGTAAACTTACAGATTTGCTTTCTAAAAAGAAGCCTTTCCAACCCATATAAGCCTCAGGTCCTGCAAAATCTGTCTCCAGGTCTGTCCCCAGAACAAGGCGGGTTTCGCCAAGGCAGGAGCACCAGGGGTCGCCGAGGTGGGGAACAGGCAGCAGGGGGGCAGCGGCCACACTGAGCCACAGCCCCGAGGTGGGGCGCCCAGAGCCTCGGGTCACGGGGAAGAGCCCCGCAGAGGCGCCTGTGGTGGGGCGTCCGGGGCCGAGGCCCAAGTCCTCCCTGCCCCGCTGTTCGGGAGCCGACCTGGGTGGGTGGAGGTGGGAGCCCTGGTTCCCTAAACGCCGGGCCCGCCGAGCTTGACTTTGTGCTTTCGCTGGGGACAGATGCGTGGGGCGGGCGGCTCCCAGTCTGGCCGTGGGTTCCGCACGGGGTGGTGTCGGAGGTCGGGGGCAGCACAGGCCGGGGCCCCTCCTTGGACCGCCGAGGGCGGCCCAGGCGGAGTTGGGCGCCAGGGGGAAGTGCCGGACCCCCGCTGTCGTTCCTGCCCCTCGTGCTCCACAGGAGCGGGGAGTTTGGGCGCGGGCATCGCCCTCAGTGGAGTCCTGGTGAAAGCGAGTCCGCAGGCCACAGCGGAGTCGCTCGTGCCGGGCCCCTCGGCCGAAGACTGAGGCTGAGGCTGAATTTCAGACTCGGCTCCTCCCAGGGACGGGCCCTCGGGGCTCCCCACCACCCCCCTGCCGGTCAGTGCCAGCGAGGTGTCGGCCATGGGGGCCGCGGTGACCATGGCTCCCTCCTGCCGGTGGGAGCCTCTCGTGGCGTGGACACCCCGGAGGGCTTCTCCCCGCGGCTGGGACGCTGCCTGTGCACGGGCGGCCGAGCGACGCCAGTGAGACCTGTACGTTTTGCGCAGCTGGTTCTCGGGCAGGGATGCAGGCAGCGCCTCTCGCGGGAACCAGGACTCGGACCAGCAGACGCCGCAGCCCCGGCTCCGGCACCCAGCAGGCCTCGGACCAGGCCCTGCCCCCGAGGGTCTCTCGCCTGCAGGGCGCTGCCCTCTGCCCCCAGTAGCCGCCGTCTCCCTGTCCTGACGGGAAATGGGGAGAATGGGGGGCTCACGCCAGCAAATGCCACGGGCCGCGCCCTGACCAGGGTGCTCCGTGCTGTGCTCCGCAGCCCCCGGCCCGGGCGGCTGACCTGAGCCAGGGAGCCGGGCAGCCGGAGGCCACACCCGGGCCACCCGGGGCGGGGAGACTGCTGAAGACCTCCCCCCGCAGGGGCTGCTGTCCCCGGGGGGGGGGGGGGGAGTCAGAGGGCACTGTGGCTCCCAGGCGAGGATACACAGAAGGAAGGGACAAAGGGGGCTTTGTGCGTCCAAATGCCATGAGGCACTTCCGACCAGTCAGAGCCACATAATTGTCTCTTTCATATCGGCCGTGGCCGGGGTGGGGCCCTCAGCCCGCTGACGGGAAAGACATGGGGAAATGGGGAGGAGCTCAGCCTCCTCTCCAAACCCTCCCCAAGGGGCACAGGGCTCCCGGCCGCTGCAGAAATCAATGACCACGTCAGATGGGTCTCTGGTTCCTAAAGCAAACAGCGGGAACGACGCCCGTGGGACCAGACAGGCTGCTGGTGGTGTACTTACCTGTGCTCTCCAGTTAGTGTGCGACGAGTGTGTGTGTGTGACCTGGTTCATCGCTTTTTCAATCGATGTGCTATCAACTTGCACAACTCCACATAACGCTAGGCTGCACCTAGATCCATAGATATTCAAAGATAGAAGGAAAATAAGGCAGTTATTTCCGTGTGCTGCATTTTCCCTTTACACTTTTTAATGTCTTGTACCTTTTCCACAGTAACCGTGCATTCTTTTCGTTTCATGGGGCCGCCCCGATTCAACTTTGAAACCTAGAACATCGGTGATGCTACTCATTCACATGTGTGCAGAGTGAGTCTTTTCAGTGGAGCCCTGCTCAGCGCTGATCCGTCCTGCCCGGTGTGAGCACGAGGCGGCATGACGGGGGCAGCCCGGGTCGGCTTCTGGACCATCTAACCGACCGCTGGGCGCCTGCGGCTCGTGGGACAGAGCCGGCAGCACCTGTGCCCAGGCGGCTTCCTGAGACGGGGACGCCCCCCTCCCCTGCAGGCAGTCCCCTGGGGGGGGACAGGAGCTCCCTCTCTGGAGTCTTGGTCGGTCCATGGCGGTTTGTCTCGGTGGCCGAGCAGAGAACCGTGGCGTTTTGGTGGATGGGGCCCGGAACAGGCAGGACCAGGGGAGGCAAAGGTCCCGTCTCACACCCTCGGGTGCGGTTCAGGCCTGAGGACATTGCCTGGGCTCAGCACGCACTTTCTGGCATCAGTGAACATCCCCAAAATGTGTACATGGGTGCCATGGGCCTTCCTGGGGCAGTCCCACAGGCCGCAGCAGGAAGGGCCCCCTCTCCCCAAACACCGTTCTCCAACACTCACTCCGAGTCCACGGCTCTCCCCAGACCCCATGCACCCCGTGGGAGCTGGGGGCGGCCGCACACCCCCAGAGCAGGGGCTCCAGACACGGGTATGTGGCCACAGAGGCCTCCGCCTCCGTGGTGGGCGCTACTGGGGGCCAGGGTGGGCAGGCACGGGGGTTCCAGCTCACCCTCGGGGGGTGGGCAGTCCTGGGGGGCCTTCGAGACGGGTCCCCATCCATCGGGCAGAGCGAGGCGCCAGCACCCCGGGGCGTGGGAGGTCTTTCCAAGGGTCAGGACACTCCAGCCCTCGGTGCCAGAAACGGGCCTCCCCCCCACCCCCCGAGGCCAGCCTCCGGCCAGAGGCCCTGCCGAAGCGTCGCCGCTATCCAGGACCTGTTGTGCAATCCTGTGCCGGAACCCCGCCCTCCAGAATCACGCCGGGGGCCGCCCAGGGCGTGAGTTCTGGGAAGAGGGGGTGCGGCACGGACCCCCATTCAGCAGCTCGAAGACGAGATGTTGGGAGCACAGCCCCGGGAAGGACCGGGGTTTGGAAATGCACACAGAGGGCTTGTTGACGTGTTTGCGGGGGGGGGGGGGGGGGGGGCGGGCCTCGGATGGCAGCGCGCTCCCTGGCTCCCTGCTCCTGTCCCGCCGTGCTGGGGCCCGGCCAGCGGGCCCTGCGCCCCGGGGTGCTGCCCTCCAGAGCTGCGGGGCGGCCCTGTCACAGGCGGGGGGGGGGGGGGGCCCGGGTGTGGAAAGGTCACTGCGTGTCCTCGGGCCGGGAGGACTCAGGGATGTCCCCTTGGGCCAGGGGTGCCCATTGTGGTTGTGGGCTCCTTGCGCACACACACACACACTAACAGTAACAAAATACGCGTCCAAGCGGCATTAATCTTACTGTTGTCCCCGCAGCTTGAGCTTCAGCCGGTTTAGCCAACTGGTGCCCGAGCAGACAACCAGCGCCCCTGGGGGCCAGGCTGGAACGCGCCCCAGCAGCCCGGCCAGCGCGGTGCGGGGGGGGGGGGGGGGGGGGGGCGTCTAGAAAGCAGCCCGGGCTCCTGCGGCGGCACCGCCCACCTGCCCCGGCTTCCGGGCCCGGTCCGGAGGACCCCGAGCTCCCGGCAGATGAGCCGCACTCGCTCACCGTGGGCGAGTTTCAAAGGCCCCTGGGTGACCCCTGGGTGACCCCCGAGTGACCGCTCTCCGAGTGTGCACACGCAGGCGTGGCCCTGGTTCCTGGGGTCCCCGCGTCCCCAGGGCTTGGGGACACGTGCAGAAGCAGCAGGTGCGGGAGGGCAGTCGGGGTGAAGCCGTGCAACGAGGTCGGAGCGGCCTAAATAGGAAAAGCTCATTGCAGTGGGCTCCCCGGGCCTCTCCGGGTGGGCCGCACCCTCCCGTGGGGTTTCTGTGCGGGAGGGGCCGGGCGCAGGAGCCCGGGAAGCCGAGCTGTGCACCTGCAGAGTCGGATGAGCCCCCGGGGCCCCGTGCCCAGCAGCCCCGGAGCCGCGGCCCTCCCCTGGGCTGCCGGCAGGGCTTCCAGCAGAGGGCGCCGCTGCGCTCCACTCCGCGGGGCTCAGCTTCTCAGCCGTGACTGGGGATCTGGGGTCCGCCCAGCCTTGGTGAGCCACAGGGGCCGTCTTTCTTCACGGGGTTGGTCCTTCTTCACTTGTCCTTCGGGTGTCCGTGTGCGCTCTCGTGTCTGCGTCCCCCCAGCTGGGACGCGGGGCCGGCCTCGGTCTGTTCCCCCTGTGGGCCGGGCCAGGCGGCCCCCTGAGTGCATTTCAGGATTGTGTTTTTGCACAGTAGCTACCGAGACCGCCACAGACCCTCACACACGCACCAGCAAACAGGGCAGCACCACCCCGAACCGCCAGGCTCGTCCCGCCCTGGGTGCCCGAGCACGACCCAGTGCTCCGTCGTCCCGACCCAGGCACTGTCCCCTTGTGGTCCTCACCATCCTGTGCACAGTCCTCCCCTCCCAGACCGGCAGCTCCTCCACGGGGGGAAGCACAGAGACTGGGGTCAGCGGGGACACTGCGAGCTCCGGCAGGAGCCCCCGAGGGTGGGGAGGATTCACAGGCCCCGAATTTCAGCTGAGCTCCCGGGGGCTCTGCTGCCGCCACCAGCGTGGAGCCCCACCCAGCGGCCCAGCCCGGGGAGCGCCCCAGACGGCATCTCGGGTGCGGCCGGGCGGGAGAAGCACCTGTGCGCACGGAGCCCCGCCTCCCCAAGTGAAGCTGGGTATTTGAGTCCTGACCTTCCCCCCCAAACTGGGCTCCGCCCGTCTCCTCCTGTGAGTTGTGTCCTGTGGGATGTGATGTGGTGGTTGGGTTTTCTCACTCTGTGATTGATCGTCACCCGAAAGGGACAGAATCAATAGTGGACGAGGGTGGTCGTCAGAGCGCCGGCCACCGCTCACCGCTTAATGTCCACCTGCAGAGACCGGGGCGGACCCCGCTCGCAGCACTGCCCGGCCGGGCCACAGGGCACCCGGTTCTGAGGTCCGAACGCCCGGTGCACGCGCAGAACCCCGCCTTGGGCCCTGCTTGGGGTGCTGCGTGCGCCCGTGGTTGGGTGGTCCTGCTCTTGGGCCAGACCCCTGCAGGGGGCATCGCCCTTGTGCGGGGACAGCCCATTCGAGGAGGGGACATGCTGGCTCAGCACCGCCCCTCTGAACACAGGGCAGTCCGGCCCGGTCTGCCTGAGCTTGGCTGTACGTGCGTGCGTGTGTGCCTGTGTGTGCATGTGTGTGTGCGTGTGTGCGTGCGTGTGTGCGTGCGTGTGCGTGTGTGTGTGTGTGTGTGTGTGCGCCCGCATGTGTGTGGTTCTTCAGCCCCGAGTTTTGCCCCTTAGCCGGGGGCAACCCTGCCCCACCGCCCCGGGGTGAGAATGTCCCAGGGCTGCCGTGCTTCCTGGGTCGTCTCCTCCGCCCTCCACCCAGAGACCCCCGGTCGGTGCCCGGGGGTGCCCGCTGCAGGGTTCAGAGAGGAGCCCTCGTCCCCGCCTCGGTGAACACGTGTCGTTTCCCGAGCGACTGGGACGGCACAGAGGGCGTTGTCCCCGGCCCCCCGGGCCCCCGGAAGGGGCTGGCGTGGTTCCTCCGCGGCAGGTTTTGTGAGGCCCTGGGGCGGACGCTGGGGATCCGGCCGTCAGCGCCCTTTCCGGAGCTGCCCGGGGCGGCTGGGAGGGCCGGGGCTCATTTGCAATTGAAAGAGCCAGCCTGCCCTTGACTGTGGGCTGCAGAGGGCAGGGAGGGCCGGGGCTTGGAGAGGGAGGGACAGCGGGAGGAAGAGCCGCAGCTTCCCCCAGACACCCTGAGCAGCCTCACGCGGCTGCCACCGCTGCTTGTCTCACGCTCCGCTGGTGCCTGTCACGGGCCCGTGGCTCCGGACCCGGGGGTGGCTGGGACCCGGGGGCAGGAACCTGGTCGCTTCCGCCCAGGACTCAGCCGAGTGGCTCCTGCTCCTGTGAGTGAGGGGACCCAGAGCCCCCACGGGGTCGCCGTAGAAGGGCGACCTTCCCTGCCCCCCGGAAAGGAAGCCGGGCTCCTCACAGGGGGAGGGGGCAGGCCCACAGGACACAGGGGACACAGGGGACACAGGGGCCCGGACAGCTCTGGGCCGAGCCGGGACACTGGGCACAGGAGAGAGCGCAGTGCCCCCTGCGATTGGAATGCAGGACCCCGGAGGCAGGAAGGGGGCTGGGGGTGGGATCCGTCCACCCAGGAGCCCTTCCGGCTCTGCTAACCCTCACCAGGGTGCTGCCTGTGGAGTCGCCCCCACCCCTGCCACTGGCCCAGGTGTGGAGAGGCTAATTCTGGCAAACGCAGCTGTTCCTGGTCCCTGTCAGCGTACGGCTGGGCCCTGCAGACACACAGCCCCAGGCGGCCCTGGCTGGGGTGGCGGGCCCTCGGAGAGTCCCCCCCCTCCCCTGGGGAGCCCAGGACGCTCTGCAGGGCCGTGGGCCTGGCCGTCGATGGCCTGAGACCCGCATCGGTGGGAGGCGGCTGGTGAAGGCGGGGCGTCCTCCCGCTGCAGGCCTGCCCCACACACAGGTGGCCCCAGATGGCCGCCTCCTGGTTCCTGTCACTGAGGAGGACGTGGGAGGAGGACATGTGAGGGAGGGGTGGGGCCCTGGGTGAGAAGCACGCCAGCAGTCCGAGCAGCAGAAAGTAACTGTGGCCATGAAGCTAACGGCCCAGGGGGCCTAGGCCGAGCTGGGTGTGTGGGGACTCGGGCCACACGGGGCACATGTCACAGCTGAATGACAGAGACCGTGGCTCCATCGCCTGCCTCGCCACTCAGGTGGGGGGGGCAGATCCTGTCTTAGAGCGAAGCTGCTCCGGGGGCTGGCGGGGGGGGGGGGAAACGCGCTGGGCCTGCCCCTCCCCCGGAGAGGGAGGCGGACCAGCCGTCACCTTGGGTGTGACAAACGCCAGAAGCTGCAGGACGTCCCACAGGGACGCACACGGTGGCCTCCAGGGCAGTCGGAGCCGCACTGGGTGCTGGGGACAGACCTCCTGCCGCTGACAATGGGGTTGCTGTCCCCTCGGGGGGGCAGGGCCCGGTGTGACCGTCTGGCCTGGCTGTTTGGTAGCGTGGACTGGGATTCCGCCGTGGCTGTGGCCCTGCTTAAGGACCCACACGCCCGCCCGCGGGGCCACTGCCCTGTCCCCTACGGCCCAGACGCTGACTCCCAGGCGCTGCTGGCCCCACTGCCCGTCCTTCGCCCCCGCTCCCTGGTCCGCACGTCTCTCCCGCCGGACCTGCTCTCCGGCCAGGCGCTCGGTGCGAGGCGAGGGGCGGATTGACCGTGACCTTCCACCGCACCGCGGGAAGCTTCGAGGTCAGGCTGCGGCGACCTGCTCAGGGAGTGAGCGCAGCAGAGCCGAGCGCCCCAGTGTCGCTGCTGAGAAACGAGCGTGGACCCCGGACGCCCAGGAAGGTCTGAGGCTTCGACGGCCGGGCTAACCAGTGCTGGGGAACGAAGAACAGGTGCCGTCCGTGCTCTGAATGGTGAAAGCAGGTGGGTCCCCCTGCTGCCTGGGCTCTGCGGGCGAAGAGCACCCTCAGCACTGGGTCTGCGGGCGTCACCGTGGGGCCCGGAGGGGCCCCGTGGGGGAACCTCCTTCTCATCGAGGGGCACGCAGGCCCCTCAGAGGCACGGAGAGGCTCTGGGGGACAAGGGGAGGCCCGGTCTCAGTCCTGCGCAGAGCCGGGCCCGGGGCGGCACAGGGGCCCCCGTGCCGAGCCGAGGTCCCTGCGCTCCCCTCCCCATCGGCGCTGTTTTCCGGGAGAATCGTCCTCTTGCCGAGACCCGAAGTTCCTTGGGTGACAGTGTGTCCTCGGGGTCCGGACGAGGTCCCACGTTGCTGAGTCCCGAGGTCAGAACCTCGGGCCCAGGAAGACCGGCCGGTTCTGGCGGGCGGCGACGGCACCCTTGGGTCGGATCCCGGCTTCGGCGGAGACAGCCACAGCAGTTCTGCCAAGGGCACCAGGGAGTTTCATGCCGTAAGATTTGCACTGCTCCCCCGCCCCCCCCCAGCGGTCCTAAGGGTGGTTCCGTTCCAGATGTTCGTTTTCGAACGCAGAAGCTCTGCTGCTGGCTCCGAATCGCCCCCCAACTCCCGAGCCATGTTTCCTGCGTGTTTCCTTTGCTCCCCGCCCCGGGGACCAGGGGTCGGCAGCCTCCCTCCTCGGAGAACCTGGCGCTCCGAGTCTCAGCCGCAGCCACGCAGCTGCGAGCAGGCGTGACCCGTTCCCCTGAAGCTGTGTGGGCAAACACGGCCCGGGGCTGCCGTGTTCCTGCCCCGGCACGAGTGTGGGCAGAGGGTGCACCCCCCAATGAAACTCACGGGCACCTCCGGCTCACACAGCCCCCCAAAGCTCGCTCGGTTTAGGAGCAGACGCGGCTCCCTAAGAACAGGAAACCGGACTCTCGGGGGCTCTCCTTTAAGAGCCTCTTCATTTCCCTCGTCAGGGACTCGGACGGGCCTCTGGGGGCGCTGAAACGCCCCCGTGCCCCCACGCGCACGGCGCAGAGCCTGGAAATCCGGTCCGAGGCCTCGGATGAAAGGACCCCTGTGCTGTCACGCCTCAGCAGAGAGTGGGGGCTGAAGGTCCCTCGGAACCGAGGGCAGAGCAGGCTGTTTCTTGTCATCGCGAGTTCACGTCCGTTGTCCCACGTGGCACTTCGCCCTTCTCCCTGCGTTTGTCAGCTGCCCGTGCCTGGAAGGCGTCACCTGCACTTGACAGGCCGGCCCTGTGCAGGGGTCAGAGCCCTCGCGCCTGGGTCACCGCAGACGGCAGCCGCCTCGTCCCCAGGGTGGGTAGGGAAGATCGATGCCCCCCCCCCCCCCCCGCCCATCTCCGGAGGTGACGGCTTCTGCTCAGCCCCGCAGCCCCGCCCGGGCCCCTCCCTCTGGGTCCCCCTGGCACCTGGGGTGCCATGCGCAGCCTGGGCTCTCGGCAGACCCGACGCCAAACTGGGTGGGATAAAACACGCTAAAATCTCTCCGATCGGTCACGCCTTTACACACACACACACACACACACACGCTGCTCAGCGCTGCTCCGTGAGGCGAGTTTGTTGCAGGCGGTTGTGACGATCGAGAACGGCAGCCTGTCTTGCGGAGCGCGGTTGTCTGTTAAACAGCATCCAGTCGCGTCTCACCCGAGACTGGAGGCTGCCCCCCCCCCCCCCCGGCTCCAAAGGCCGCCCACAGCGAAGCCGCTGGATCTTTGCGGCACTAGGAGGGGACGGGCAGCGTCGGTAGGGGACCGAGACGGTGACCGCTCCTTCGGACGCTGCTCAGAGCTGGGGGTCTCTGTCCGTCTGCCGCTCCGTGAGGGAGGGGGCCACTGTGCTGTGGCCCCTCACTCCTCAGGAGTCCTGGCATCCCCCCCCCCCACGTGGGGGCCTGGGCTCGGCTTCCATGAGGGACCCTCTCCCGCTCCCCAGAAAACCAGAAACCCCCCAAGTCTCAGTGCTGCTTCTGCAGCCAGGCGGCCTGTTGCACCCGTCACCATGGCGACGAGATGCATTCCTCAGGAACCCTCCTCCCCGGCGGCCCCCAGCCCACACCCCCCGGGGCGCTCTGTGAGGATCGTTTGTGGAAATCAGCGCGGCCTTTGGGGGCCTCGCAGCAGGGTGGTGAGCCGACCCCGGGCCGAGTGAGCCCGCCCCAGCGGCCACTGTGCGCGTGGTCAGGGCTCAGACGCCCGCGGGTCCGGACACCGACACCGGGAGCGCCTCCCCCTCACCGCGTGGTTCCGCTCGCTGCACCGCCCCCCTCACCGCTGGGGGCAGGGCGAGAAGGAGCCCGCGGGCTCCCCCGAGTCGGTCCCCGGGAACAAACGGGGTCGGCTCTATCAGCGGCTCACAGACCGCGTCTCTGCCGCCACCTTTAACCCCAGCCGCCTCTGAGCCGTGACACAGGCCGGGGCCGCGGGCCGGCCGCCGTGGCCTCCTGACCCCGCCCCCGCCCCCCGCGCAGTGACCCCCAGCCCTACTAGTCTCCCGAGGGGCCGCGGGGCCTGTGATCCCCGCCCACACGCCGTCTCTCCGAAGCAGAAGTCCTGCAGGCCGTTCCGGTTTGTGACGAGAGAGATAAGGAAGGGACAAAAAGCAGGGCCTTGGACAAAAAAAAAATATTTTTTTTGCCCTTCAAAAAATGCCTATTACTTTCTGAAAATTCTGTTCTGAGTTCAAAATATAACCTAGTTTTCCTGGTTGATGCTTTAACTGCATTTCAGTAGGGAGGCCTCAGGACGTATGCAGGCACTAGAATGAAGTGAATTAAAATGACATAAAACTGGTGTTTAGGTGTGTAAGGGCCGTGCGTGGCTGGTGGCGATGCCCGACGTCCCCACATCGCATGGAGTCCTCACACACAGCTCCGGAGGCAGGTGGGTGGACAGCGACACCTCTGGGTGCTGCGGTTTTGGCTCAGTCCTGACATCAGTCGCACACAACAGGTGCACTCCCCCACCTGCTGTGCTTACCGGAGACCGTGTGCCAGGCCAGGTGCCCCCGCCATGTCGCCTGGATTTGCCCCTGAGAGTCACTGCACCGCCCCCCCACACAGAAGGGGGCAGAGCCGGACGTGCAGAAACAGCCCCCCCCGGGGCCGGAGTCCGTGTTGCCCTGAGATTCTTCTCTGTAAAAATACCAAGTCCCTGCGTTACATCATCATCGTCGTCGTCATCAACATTTGTGGGTCGTGACTCAGGCTGTGTCTTTGCTCCTGGTGGGGAGGATGCCCCCCCGGTTGAGAACCCGGGATTGTAAGGCAGGGATGGCTGGCCGGGGCGGGGTGGGGGCACGAGGAGACGGGGGAGGCGAAAGGAGGGCCGGGGCTCCGATGGAGGTGCGTGGCTCCGGCGTCTGCGTTTCAGCAGGGCGCTCACCGCCGTGGGTTCCAAGCTGGGTGGACATCAGCGTGGTCCCCAGCAGCCAGCAGCCCCCCAGGAAGGAAGGAGGGAGCGTGAGGGGCGAGCCTCACCCCCCCCCCCCGGGCGGGAAGCAGTCCCCCCTCGGGGCCCGAATCGCACCCGGGACGCCCTGTCTTTGGGCAGCGCGCCGCGGTGGCACCACTGACGTGGAGACGGCCGGGCTCGTGGGAGGACGGCTGCAGATGCCGAGGACGGCGCTGCGGCGTCCCCCTCAGTCCGGCAGGAGCCAGTCACCGTGCGCCCGCCCTGTGCTCGGCACGGGTGGTAAACAACCTCCGAGGAAGACGCCCTTGAAACACAGTCTCGTCACCCTTCAGGGTCGGCAGGGACGCTTACACCAGCAGCTGTAGAATGGGTAGCCCGGCCCCTCGTGTTGGTAAGTGTGTAGCCCGCTCTGCTGGGAAAATAACCCGGATTTGTCTCTGTCGTGGTTGCCACGGTGCGAATGCGGCTCCTCCAATGACCACGGCCGGGTTCCCAAGGTGACATCGCTGTCAGGGCGGGGGAGGGTCACCCGCAACACTCACTGTGTTAATGTTTCAGTGTAGATGACGCCGGTCAGCACGCACGCACACGGGTGTGAGCACACACATGCATGCACACACACACACAGCGTGTCATGTGAGGAGTGCATGTGATTTAAAACTACCCGGGCAGCCGCGCTGCGAGGCAGTGACCTGTACGGCGAGGCCAGTATGACCTCACACTCAGGTGGACTGTGGGTCAGCTGCACGATTTCAGTGACCCATGCCCCCCGCCCGGCCTCAGTTTTCTCATCTGTTCAATGGGAGGAATCCCAGTACCTACAGCCCAGGCCTCTCTGCGGACAAGCCTGGGGGCTGGGTGGCCCCTGATTCACAGCGGGCCGCCCCCCCCCCCCCCCCCCGAGCTCCTAGGGCAGGAGGGGGAGGTTGGTGCACGGCCTCCCTGCAGAGGAGGTCAGGCTGGAGTCTCTGAGGACACGGAGGGAGGCGGAGTGACGTCCTGTGGGTTGGCCAGGGCTTGGGGGGGCGGCGTTTGAAGGGGCTTTGAGCCTGGCGGGTGTGGCTCATGGACTGAGCCCCGGCCTGCGGACCCAGGTGTCAGCGGTTCATGCCCGACTGGGGGTGTGCGAGAGGCAACCACATGGTGGGTGATGTGTCCTTCCCTCTTTCTCCTCCCTCCCCTGCCCCTCCCCCTCTCTCTAAAAATAAAGCAAATCTTAAAAAGAAAAAGAAAGGGGCCTTGAACGCCGAGTGCGGTCTCCGGCCAGGAGCAAATGGAACTCACCGGGGAGGGAGGGGCCAGGGTGGGCCGTTGTGTGTGGTTCCTGCAGAGGGCGCCTGTGCCCAGGGCAGGTGTGCCTCCCCCCCCCCCCACCCCCACCTGACAGCTGCCCCACCTGCCCCTGCTCTGGGGGCGCCGCCTTCCCGAGGACCCTGCCCGAGGAGCTCCGCTCCCCGAAGGGCGCCGTCACCCGTCGGCTCGACAGGCCCCGGTTTGTCCAAACAAAGGAAATGGGCTGTTGCCACGGAAATCATAACTCAAGGCTCCACTTAGGGCTGTTAAACCGTGTGTGAAATTGCTTCTGATAATTAAAGCAGCTCTTCCGCGCCGCAGTCCGGGCCGCCTGCGAGTCCGGGGCGGCGGCGAGGCGGCCAGTGGTCCCGAGACCCCCAGCCCCCCGGGCGCCGACTCCACCCTCCGGCGGCCGTCCTGGCTCTGAGGGTGACAGCTTGTCACCACCGACACGCACGGGTCTGATGAGCAGCCTCGTCGAGTCCACTCACCGAAAGTGTCTCCGTATGTCGTTGTGACACTTTCCCTGAAGGGGGCGCTGTGCCGGACGGCTCTCGAGGTCCAGGCCGTGTGGTCCCCTGAGCGCGTGGGCTGGCTTGTTGTCACACGGTGACAGCGGGGTCCCTCCCCCGAGCTGTGTCTGCACTTCCGCCAGGTTGAACCCAGACACCCCCTCGGGGCAGAAGCTGCCGGCCCTCTTGCATCGCCCGCTCCGCCAGCCGGTCCCGAGTGCCGCGTGTCGGGACGGGACTTGTCGCTCGAAGTGCACAGACCCTCGCGAGTCATCTTGCCCTTAGACGGGACCGGGAGCGAGGGGCGGGAGCGAGGCGGAGACAGGGACGTCATGACCTAGGGACACGTCGCTGGGAAGCACGCCCTTCTCCCCGCCCGGTGGAGGGGTCGGACGGCGGAGAGGTGGGCTTCCCTGCTCCCGTGCCCTTCCAGCCGAGGGGGCACGTCAGGCGGGACTGGGACGCAGCACTGGGCCTGGGACCCGGGGCTGGCCGCTGTCCCTGGTGCTGAAGGCCGGGCCTCAGCCCTCCTTCCGGCAGCCCCGCCCCACGCCCCGCACTGCACTCCCACACTTGCACAAACACAGAGTCTCACACGCACAAACACGGGTGCACACATGTGAAGCCAGTGCTGACTGTGAAGAGCTCCCGTCACCTTGGGTCCCCGGTCGACCACGTGGAGAAGGCCCCCCCACCCTAGCTGTTCACACACCAGAACTTCGAGGGAGCGAGAACGCCAGCCCCACTGGGTGGGAGCCCCTGGGGCCCAGACGCCTGTTGTCCCCGAGGCAGCCCCCTGAGCCCCCTCAGCCGCCTCGGACGGCGGGGCTCACGGGGGTGCACTGACGTCTCATGGAAACTGCTCACGGGCTCCGTCCCACTCCCGTCTGAGCCCTTTCCCTGGAGCCCCTGCCCCGCCACCGAACCAGGACCCCATGACATGTGAAAGGCACAGAGACCACGGCTGCCATGTGGCGACACGGAAGCAGTTTAGGACCAAGTTTGAGGCCCTGCCCTCCGGGGAAAGCTGCCCAGGGATTGATTGGGGAGGATGGGCTCACGAGGGGCCCCTGCCTGAGGGGTTGGGGCGGAGCGAGTGTGATGGAGAGACGGAGGAGGCGGCTGGAGAACAGGGCTTGACTGGTGCGGGGGCCCTCGGCCCCGTTTCCTGGGGCGAGGCGGGTACGGGTGCTGGGTGGGAGCAGGGGGTATAAGGCGCCTGCCCTAGCATGTCTCCGGGAGGGGCCGCAAGGGAGCCTGGGGGAGGGAGGAGCAGGGGAGAGTGTGGGAGCGAGATGAGGATGTTTCCCACGGCCCAGACGCGCGGCCAGGGCTCGCTCGGGCACCCAGGCGACGCTCACGACAGGAACTCGGTGCCTCGGCGGCAGTCGGGGCCGTGGGCCCCTTGGCCAGCTGTGATGGGACCGCGGGCCCTGAGGCGGAAAACCGGAGGGGCCACTGCGGCCAGAGCAGGCTCCAGCCGGACTTCTGTCCGCAAAGGCTCGTAAGGCCGAGGCTGGTCAGGGGCGCCGCCGCGGGCGCGTGGGCGGTTCTCCCAGAACACGTCCCCTGCCCGACTTGCCGGCTGCGGTGGGACCTGTGCTGTTGACCGTCTGTCCTTCCAGCCGGGGTGCGGGGCGGACCCAGGGCGGCGGCGGCAGCAGTCGGGGTGCATGCGGGGCAGGTCTCCTGGATGCCAGTGGTGGAGGGGGTGTGGGGGTGGGGCTGCGGGGGGCAGGCGACCATGCCACGAGTCAGAAGCTGGGCTGGAGCCCTGTCCTTGGCTGTCAGGACCCGTGCTGCGTGGGGTCCCCTCCCCTTTGTGCACGGGGCCACCCTGACCCGTGGAGGTCTGAGCCCGCAGCTCTCTGCCTCTGCGGCCAGTGTGGTCTCTGGGCGGGGACCGAGGCCAGCGAGCCACAGACCAGGTGTCCGTCCAGACCTCACCCTGTGGTCAGGCGGGCACCCAGAGCTGTGGACGGAGGGCGTTGTGGACGGAGAGGGGGCGGGTGTTTCCGCAGACCGGGAAGAGCCCCAGTGGCACTCGGATTTCTACCCTTACCCAGACCGCTGACGCCGCCGCGCAGGTAACTCGATGTGTTTCTAGTTAAACAGACGATAGCGCAGTCAGAGAATCCCTTTATTTGGATTTGTCAGTCCCTTCCCGCTCCCAGCCTGTGTGCCAGCGGGTGAGGGGCACACATGAGCTCCTTCACCACCCCCCGCCACCCGCCGTGTGTGAGGGTGGCCTTGGGCGCCAGCCAGCTGGTCCCTCCACCCTTCTGTCAGTCACGCTTGTGCCAGGCTCCCGGAGCACCGGGGCGGAGCACAGCGCGGCTCTCAGAAGCCGCCCCCGCGAACATGCCCGGCGTGGTCCCCGACTGGCCCGGCGACCGCCAGGAAACCAGGGGCATGAAGGAGAGATGAGGGAGCGTTCTCTCGGCCGGCCACGTGGATGCGCAGACGCCGGGGAGACGGGAAGAAATCAGGGCGAGAACCCAGGGGCCCAGCTGGGTTAGTGAAAGGGCCGTCTTGGGATACCAAGAGGATCTCATCCACGTCCTGGCACAAGCCCCCGACTCGGCCCCGGTCTGCCAGCCCGGCCCGTCCCTGTGCGTTAACCCCCAGCCGCCCTCCTCCTGCCGACACCCGCGTCTCCGACACCCGCGTCTCCGACACCCGCTGGTCCATTTCTGCGTGAAGCTGCTGTGGTTTCATCGACCGCGCTCCGACACCCCTGGCCCAGGGCCAGAGGCGCGCTCGTCCCCCCGCCCATGTGTCTGCCGGCGGCGCGCACACGAGACCCGGAGCGAGCCTGCGGCGGGGGCGGGGGGCGGTCTCTGGGCCGCAAGCGGGGGCAGGGACGACGCCCCTGGTCTGGCCGGCCGGGGTCTTCCTCGGGCACCCGTGCCTCCGGAGGGGTGTCGGAAGGGGGGCTTCTCTGCGCCCCCCGAAGGTTTGCCTTCTGGGGGCCTGCGCCGCCGGCCGAGCTAGCAGGAGGGGGTCCGCCCGGTGCACGCGCTGCGGGCTGCTCTCTTGGGCGCCCCCTACAGGCGTCGCTGGATGGGGGGCCAGCCGGCTCAGTGATTGAATCCAAATAGGGAGAGAAGGGCCCTGGCCGGGGCCTCTCCCGGGGACAGAGCCCGCCCGGGCCTCCCTGGATGCTGTCCCCCAAGGGCCGCGACCCCCCGAGAAGACGCGTGTGCAGCTCGGATGCTGGGAACAGGCGCTGTCTTGGCATCCCGCCTGCCCCCCACGTCTCCGCACCCGGGGCAGCCGCTCGGGCCTGCAGCTGGCTCCTGCAGGGAGCCTCAGGACCCACGGGGGATGGGGAAGGGGACCCCGGCAAGCCCGTCCTCTCTCTGGGGGGGGGCGCCCTCACTTCTGAGTGGTTGCCCACGACCCCCCTCGCTGCCCCCACGCACCCCGTGTTTACGGAATGGAGGGGAAAGCCCCCGCAGGTGGGACAGCCCCGTGCCTGCCCGTGTTCTCCGCGCCTGGACTCGCACGCCAAACGCCCGGAAGGAGGAGCCCGTGGCGGGACGCAGAGCGCAGCGGGGCCTGAGTTCAAATCCGCTCGGAAGCCGGTTCCCCGCGCTGCTCCCTGGGCCCGTGCGAGGTGACCTGGGGACGGGCCACACGGCCCGGGGACAGCTCTGCCCCTCTCCCACGGAGGAGCCGTTCAGTTCCTGCGTCCTGCTTTTTCCCCCCCTTTTTAAAAGAAAAACCCAACAGATCATTTTCTCGGATCTCCAAATTTCCAGCGGCTTACGAGGCAGATTTCATCAAACTAATTAGAATTTCTGTGTGGCTAATTACTTTAAATTTTATTGGATTTCACTCTCAAATGGCTTGAGTAAGCGTACTGGCCGCAGAACAGGGGACTGGCGTGTGCCGTCCCGGGGCACGCCTCCACACGGCTGCACAATTGATTTTTCATATTATCCTCAAGTCCCAGGGCGCCACGCGTAAACACTCACCGAGAGATATCAAATGAGCTAGAAAAATAATTGAATTTTGTACAAATTCTCCAGGGCGGCGAACATCTATGACAACCATTAAAATTCAGAGGTTGTAAGGGAGCCAGAATGGTTACAAACTGTCCTCAAATTGAGAGAAGAACACATCACATGGGGGGAGACTCGGATGCAAACGATTCTTTGATTTTTTTAAAGAGATCGAGGCAAGCGCTGATTTACAGAAAAGCTGCCGTAACCGGGACCCTTTTCTCCTGAAGCTCTGGGGGGCACGGTGTCCCCCGGTGTCCCCCAGTGTCCTGGGAATGAAGACGCCCCCCTCTGCACAGAGATGCCACCAGCTCGGGGGCAGGACACCTGGGCGGGCACCCAGCTGCCACCCAGCCCTCAGGTCCCACGGGGGTTCACCCACTGTCCCAGTAACGTCCTTTGTGGCCGAGGACCAGCTCGGAGTCGAGAGCCAGGCCGGGGTGTGAGCAGCAGCCCGTCTGCCCTGGAGTGCACGACCGTGACCCTGTGGGAGCCCCGGGGCTGTCACCTCGAAGACCCCCTCGGTCTGAGTTCACTGGGGGGCTCCTCAGAGCCGGGCTCCGGGGAAACACCGCCAGTCGGACATGCTGTCAGACCTCCCGCTGCGTCCGCCGGGGCAGGTGGTCTCCGTCCGGGTCTCTGCCTGCTCGTTCTGGCCGCCACGTGGTGAAGACAGTGTCTGCCCAGTGTCTCCAGTGTGAGGTTCCCCTTTCTCTCTCTGTAATTCATGAATGTCGTGTTGGGAGGCACTTGGAAAGAATGTAACTAGTCTGCTTCTCATCACACTCGTGATTCGTTACTTTCTATCTGTCCTGCAGTCCTGGGTCCTTCTTTGTTCAGCAGCTCAGGGTCTGCTGCTTTTTTAGTGTGCCCTCGGGGTGCGGTGCCTCCTTTGGCCCCCTCGGGCCCCGCCCCCACCGTCCCTGGGTGCTCCCTGCTCCCAGACACTGCGAGAGGGCCCTGCACCCACGGACTTCCCCTCCCCACCCCGGGGGCAGCCCTTCCTGCAGGGAGCCGAGGGCCGCTGCTCAGGAGCCAGGATGTGGGTGGGGAGTGTGTGTGTGGTGGTGGTGGGCGCGCCCCCGCTCCCTAGGGGGCGGCGCCGGGCACCCGCATTTCCGTCCACGTGTTTCCGCACCCGTCGCCTCTACGATGCAGCCAGGAGTTCTCGGCGGTGCCTCCAACGTCAGTGCCCTGGAGCCCAGTCTAGTCCGCGTCCCTCTGGTTACCTCCGCTCCCTGGCCAGGGAGGAGCCCCGCTCCTCCCCTTTAACGCGCGTGCTCACCTGGTCAGCCCGCCCCTGTCTCTCAAACCCCCTGCCTCCCTGCTGCCCGGCCGGATGCCCTCCTCCACCTGTGTGCACCTGGACACCCTGTGCTTGGTGTCCCTGACGTGAGCACCCACATCACCCCAGTGGGACCCCAGCACCCCTGACAGGCTCCGCCCTCACCCAGGGCCTCCACCCAGGCGTCCTGCTCCCCCACACCCTGCTCCCCTCACACCCTGCTCGGGGCCACCGTGGCCCGTCCCCTCACGGCGCCCAAACCTGCTTTGCTCTCTGACGGAGGGTTTACAGTTGGATCGTTCTGGAAGAGGGAGAGAGACGAGGGGAGGGAAGAGAAAGGGGAGAGGCCGGGAAGGAAAGAGAGGCAGCGGAGACATCTGGTGGAGGCGCGGCTTCTCCCACCTGCCACGCATGTACCGGGCACCATGCAGTGCCACAGTGTCACGTGCTGTTTACACGCCAAACTCGTCCAGCGTGACACGTCCATCACCTTGGACACGGCTGTGCGGGTGCCTCTCGGACGTGTGATGTGAGGGAGCGGTCAGCTCTCTTGGACCGCTCTTACTGGGCCAGCTCCGTGTCCAGGGGTCGTTCTGATGGTGGAGGTCAGGGTGCATTTCTAAATAAACTTGGAACAAGGGTGGAAGGGCCCAGAGCGACGCTCACAGATCCCAGGGACCGTCCGTGTGCACATGTGCACGGCTCGTGCGGGTGCCTGTCTCACACGTATCTGGAACCAGCTTTCCCTTCCCGAGGCTGGTTGGTGGAGCTGGCGCTGCCACACCAACAGTCAGACTCACCGTCAAGAGCGAACCGGAACAGCCATCACGCCCCGCCATCTGATCCACTGTGACGCACAGAGGCCCGCTACCGCGGTGTAGGTCACATCTAGGTCCATCGCCGAGGGACAGGTCCTTCGCCCGTCCTTACTGACCTGCGGAACCGCTGAGAAGCCTCCGCAGCCGGCGCTTGCCACTCTCACAACGACCCTTGTTCTCTCTTGCTGGGCGGCTGGCGCCAGCAGGGCCGGCTGGTTCCGGGCGCGCGCGGAAGCCCAGCCGGCAAAGGTGCGCTGCGTTCAGCCACGCAGCGGGGGTGCCGCTGCCACTGTGCCGCAGCACGAATTACTCTCAAGCGCCCGCCGTGGAGCGAGCATTAGTTCTCTTGGAGACGCCTCATGGAAAGCGAAGAGAAGAGAAGTTTGGTTTTATTAGTTTTACTGCGACAGCCACAGAATCTGCCCTTTACTGATGACCTACTGTGTGCCAGACACTCCGCTTCACTGGGCTCTTCACCCAAATGATCTCACTGACCTTCAGAACCACCTTGTGGGGAAGGCCTTATCATCTCCAGTTCCCACCCCGAGGCTCAGAGGTCAAGGGTCATCGGTCATCCGTGGGCGGCCCAAGGTCACACAGCGGTGTTTAGGGCAACGCTCTGGAGCCCCGGGCCCGTGAGCACGTGCAGCTCCGCCACCCGCCCCGTGCTCCCTCCGCTCGCGGACCGGCCTGCTGGCGTTCATTAAGGCGGCGGAGCGGCCCCGGGCACCGCGCAGCCTGGCGCCCGCGGAGTAATCTGCGCGCGGGGTGTCCCCGCCGCCGCCCCAGGGCATCGGGACCGCCGTGCCACCCCGCCCGCAGACGCGGGGCAGCTCCGGCCTTCCTGGATGGACGCAGTGGCACGGAGCGGCCGCCCCTTCTCTTTGCCCTCCTCGCGGTGCTTCAGGCTCTCACTGTGGACGGCCGGTCTGCCACGGGGGACCCTGACCAACGCGCAGAATGGAAGTGCCCTCGGCACCGCTAAGGGGCACGGAGACCACCCCCCCAGGTCGCGGAGAGAGCCGCCTCCCCGGCGGACGTGGGGGCCCCAGGGTGACCGCGTAAACGAGCAGAGACAGGGAGCGCGAACAGGGTGCCGAGTGAGCCTCACAGGGCGAGTCAGAACATCCGGCTTTGTCCACTCCGCTGGACATGACCTTTGTAAACCCGTGACGAGCTACGGACAAAAGATGCGCTGGTATTCGGGCCGCAATAAAAATCTTACAGTCTTCAAAGCAGGAATTATGCAGCCTAAATAGTCCAGTCAAGAGGAGGCAAAGTTAAACAGCCGGGAATTAAAGAATAGCGGAATAGCGGAATAGCGAGTCTCGAAAGAGCACGAGAGGCACACACTTCTTATTAGATCTTAAAGGGGGGAAATGACACGTGTGGCGAAGTTAAAAACAAACGGCACGAGCGTCTAGTTCCAGAAGGCAGGAGAAGGAACGGAGAATACCGGGGGGAGGGGTGGGTGCGGGGCGGGGCGTGCTGACAAAGGTGGAAGCGTCGGTGGATTGCTCCGCAGGAGGCGGCACACCCCCAAGGGTGTCCAAGCGCCCCACCGCGCCCTGCCGAGGGCGCATTCCTGCTGCCGCCCGTCACGCTGCCGCGGCTGCCGGGGCGCTGCCGCCCTGGGCCTGGTGCGCGGGAGCGGGCGCGGCGACCCCGCAGCGGGTTTTTTTGTTTTGGGTTGTTTTTTTTTTTTTTTTGTGGCCACAGTCTAGTGCCGCTCTGCGAGGAGAGCCCGGGCATCAAGCGTTCCCCGTGTTAATGACGCTGAGCCCCGGGGACTGCGCCACTGAAGACCTTTCTTCATTGTCAGTCCTGGAAATCAGCATTCGGAGAGAATTTGAAAAGCCAATTACTCTCAAGTTTGATCACTGTCAATGGGGAGACGAATTCCTGCGGATCACGGCGCGAGGCTGTCTCCCCAGGACGCAGGGCGCGCGCGCGAGAGGAAAACCGCAGGGAGCGCGTTCCGGACCGGCTTCCCTTCTCACTCCGTCTCCCTCGAGCCTCTCGCTCCGAAGACGCGCTTCCCTTCGGCGCAGGAGCACCGAGTGCCCCCCCCCCCCCCCCCCAGAACCAGTGCAGACGGCCGCCCTCGCCGGCCGGCCCGGGCGCTTAAACAGCTCTCCACACGGCGCGCGGTTTTCCCGGTTTTCCCGGTGAGGCGGGAGGATCCATCCTCCCCCTCCCCCCGCTAAGGTTCACCACTCCCCGGCGTTGGAGCCATTTATCACCGTCCTCCATCAGCGGCGTCTCTGATTATTGAAATTCCCCGGTGGAGGCGCGCTTAGGAGCACACCGCGCTGCTGTGTAATGAATTTTCTTTATTATCTGACCTGAGGTGCAGGGGGGAAATATATATGAAGGCACGTGATTGGAAAACAGGGGGAAGACGCTGACCCAGATCCATTGTTGGTCTCTGGGACGGCCTCACTGGGGTCCGGCCCACCCACTGCCCACGCCGTGCACGCGGCCCTCGCTGGGGGAGCGCTGGCCAGCCGGTCCCTCTGCCCCTTCAAAGAGGGGGCGTTTACTCCCCGAGTCCTGGCTGCCGTCTCGCAGGAGCCCTGTGGAGCTGCAGACGTGGGCTCAGTTTGGAATGGTAATTACACAGAAGGACGCATCTCAGACTCAGGCTGCTGATGACGGCTCTCCGGCTGGCTCGATGGTGTCTGGTGCATATTTAGGAAGCCTTCTTTTTCTGTCTGGCAGCCGGCAGCGTCTTGCAGCCCGTGGTGGCTCCGAGGTGCGGGGGTGCCTCTGGTTTCAGGGGGCCGCCCGGGGAGCCGCAAGGCGAGCACCGGAGAAAGGGTCTCACTAAAAGGCCCCATGCGGTGCCATGGGCAGGCCAGAGCCGGACAATCAGAGGAGGGGGAGTGTCCTCCACCCGCCCAGGGGGTTCCCTGGCAAGTCACCAAATCCTGAGGCTGATGCCCCCTTAGGCGTGGGGGTGGGGCGGGGGGGGAGGGGAAGTGCCGGAAAGCTGAGGACCACAGATTTGTCCTAAACCAGACATCTGCTGAGGACCCTGCTCCGCCCGCCCAGTGTGGCTCTGAGAGCGGGGCTCACGTGGCCTCTGTGATCTCTCAGGGAAGCTCTTCACTCTAATGTGCAGCCTCAGTCTTTCCTGAGAAAGATTCTAGGCCGTCCGCCAAACCGGAGTCTGTGGGCACCAGAGGGGCTATGTTCTGACCTCGGTGGTCACCGTGGGTGGGAGAACTCGGGCCCCTGAGTCTGGTATTTAGGGAGCCGGTCGGAAGCCCACCGTGCACACCCCAGCACTGTTCACCCCGGGGACACACAGACACGCCGCTAGAATAGCCACCACCCGTCTGGCGGGGCCCCGCTCCCAGGGTGCAGGTCCCACTGTGTGCTGGGCAGACGGACCTCCCTCCCCTCCTCGGCCCACGCCTGCCCAAGGTCAGTGTGGGAAGAGCCGGTCAGTAGCTCCGAGGCGAGCATCTCAGACTCCCTGCTTCCGTCCTAGGATTGCTGGTTCCTGGTTGCAGGTGGCTCACCAGGTGGGACCCTGCGCGGAGGCCATCCTATTCTCCGTGTCCCTGACTCTGGCCTCCTTTCCCAGCCTGGGACCTTTGGCTTCCTACAGAGGCTGTGGGCTCCCAGTCACGGCCGGTCCTGCGTGGTGGGGCCCCCTGACGGCCCTGTCCCCCTCTGCGCCACCTCAGCCCTCAGTGTGCGACCGGCCTCCTGCAGTCCGTAGGCCTGACGCCCGCCTGTCCCTTTAGCCCACCTGCACGTCGGTAAAGGGTCCAACCGACCAGACCTCACGTCCCCCAGCACCCGCTCCAGCCCCACCTGCCTCCCCCCTCCCCCCCCACCCCCGTGGGAGCCCCAGTCCAGCGAGGCGGGCAGGGGAGTTGGAACCCACGTCCTTCCCCTGGAGGTCTGGTCCCTCGCAGGTAGAACCAGGAGCAGAAGAGAGGCCGTGACACCAGGGACACAGGGCCCACCCCCAAGGCCCAGGGCCTGGTCCCCAGCACAACACAACGGGAGTGTGTGTGTGCGGCGCCAGGCGTGTGCAGGGTGCAGGTGGGTGTGCCGAAGCCGAGAACACGTCTGTGGAGAAACCGTGAGCTGGGCTGCCAGAGCCCGTCAGTCTGGGAAAGTGGCGAGTTTCCGCAGGAGCCTGTGCGGGGGCATCGAGCACCACGGTCTGTCTCCGAGTCCCGCGGTCCTGCGGGTCAGCCGCGCTGTGCTGGGCCCTCCCTGTGTTAGTGTCCGAGTCCCTGCGGACCGCTGAAACCCGGCACCGCAGGCCCGAGGGTCCTGCGCACTCCCCCCGCCCTGGGCCGGACGTCGACCCCCGGGCCCCAGCAGGGTCAGCTCCGCTCCCTTCTGGGTCGGGGACTCCCTCCCGGCTGCAGCTGCGGGTGGAGGGCACAAGGGAGGCAGGTTCGCCTTCCCTGTGGCCACGCGGCTGCTCACCCCTCCCCGAGGGCCCCACCCTGTGACCTCCCGCTGCTGCCCCCCCCCCCCCATACTGCTCCCTTGGGGCTTCGGTTTCCAACTCGTGAATTTTGGGGGCGCAAACCCTCACTGTAGTGACGCAGTGTGTTGTCCCCCGTTCTGAATCCTTCCCGTTTGAACGCCCTGAGCCACGGGTCACGATCAGCAGGCACCCAGCCGGCGGTGGCACGGAAGGAACGGGGTGCCGCTTGTAGAGGGGGGCCTGGCCCCCCCACGTTAGCCGCCAGCCCGACCAGCTGGGGCCCTGGTGGCGCCGCTCACGGCCTCGGGAAGTGTCTGCCGTCGCAGCGGCCCCACGTGTCTTTCTGCAACCGCCACCGACCGGCACTGGAAGTGGCAGAGACCTTCTCTCCCCAGGCTGCCGGACGGAACTGTTGCAGCTGCGAACCCTGTTTCACGGCAGCCGTGTGAGGAGCAGGCGAGGAAGTGCAGGGGTGGGGCGGTCAGCGGGAGCCGGGAGAATGGAGGCCACCCCGGCGCATCGAGGGCCCCGAGCTCCCGCGGCCAGGCCTCTGCGCTTTCTCCACCGTCCGCGGGTTCTGTTTGGACAGGCCAGGGCCTCTGTTTTGGCGTTGCTCCGCAGATATGTCTCAGGACAGCGTGTTTAAGTTGTTTTCACCGTGGGGGAAACATGATGTGAGACTGGACGCCCCAGCCACGTTTGCATGCGCCGTCAGCGGTGTTAAAGGCACCTGCGTGCTGCTCGCTGGGACCCCAGGCCGCCTGCACCTCTCGGGACTGACACTCGGGGCCCCCCCGCACACCCCCCACGTCTCCCCCCTCCCCCGAGTTTCCTGAAGCTCATGCTGCGTGTCCTCCTCTTTAAATCCGGGTTTCACGTTCCGAGTGTTTACGCGTTGTTGTGCATTGGAAATAACCCACCAGAATCCATGTGGCTCTTAAATAAATATTTACCTCCGCCGGGGGCTTTTCTGAGGAGCAGTGTTCGAACTGGAACTCTGTGAGACGCCGTGTCTGCGGCGGCGGTGAGGAAAGTGGATGCCTTCCGTGTCACGACGGGCAGCGTCTGTGACGCCGTCGGTGCCGCCGTGGCGAGGACACCCGTGCGGGGGCACCTCGGTGACCTCGGTGACGGACGTGGGGGTGCGAATAACCATGAGGAACGGCAGCACTCTGCGTCCAGGGCTGGTTTTCTGAAGGGTTGCTGCGCCCGCCTGCCTGCTGAGCCCGCCCCTGACATTTGCCGTTGACCTTGTCAGGGTCGGGCCTTGCTCGTGGATTTCAGCCTGGTCCAGATCCGAATGTAACATTGCAGCCTGGGCGCGGAGCTGCAGGCCTTGGAGCAGCAGCTGCGGGGGCGGGGGTGGGGGGGCGGGGGGCCCCTTCCTGCCCACCGCCGTGGCCCCCCGAGTGTTCCCCGCCAGAGATGGTGGTGCTTTTCGGGGCTCTTGCTCACACCGGGCCTCGGTGAGATCACCTGGGTTTTTATTAATGAGCTCATTACGCTGATTTATAACGAAGGCTCTGCTGGGCCCCTAGTTTGATTTTAAGGTTAAATACGAATGAATTTTTATGAGTATAACTTCAGAGGTGCTGTGTATTTTCCGGAATTGGAATTACAAGGCCCAGGTCGGAATTACAAATGTGCGGGGCATTATTGAAGAATTACTTGAATACGTAAGATATTATAAAGAGTCGCAGCACCTCAGGGCATATTTTTCCCGAGCTAATTTACATAAATTCTACCCAGCCCTTTTCGACTCAGGAGGAGAGGGCACCGTGGGACCCGGCCAGCCGGGCGGAGGGCGGGCTCAGCCACTCCGCAGCCGCACCGCCCCGGGCGACGGACGGATCCTCTCGGAGCCTCAGCTTCCCCTTCCTCAGAGCGCCTGGACCCGGAGCGTTGCCCGCGCGCGTTAGCAGGGGCTGCACAGGCCGGCAGGTTCCCAGTGAGGGCGAGCGGAGCAGCTGCTCCAGCCCTGGCTGCTGGCCCTGTCCTCGTTCTCGCGGCCTCCTCCCCTGTCCTCCTCCCCCGTCCTCCTCCCCCGTTCATCTCCACGCGTCGGGTTTCCTTCCGCGCCTGCATCTCTGACGCGCTGCTCCCCTGAGTCCTTGTAGAGCTCCCCAAACCCAGACTGGGGATTACACCCCCTGGAGGAACTGCTTTCCTCCACGGTCTACGTTAGGACAGTCGGCGGTTCTTTATTCTGTTCAGGGTCGGGCCCTGAACTTCAGGCGTGAAGTGTGGCCTGCTCCGCACTGCCCTCCCTGCTCTGGGGAGTGCGCTGCCCTGGGCGCAGGGGTGGCCTGAGCTCAGTGGGCGGGGCCGGCTGCTGGGTGCGGCTGCCTTTGGGAGAACGTGCGGGGTGGGCATTTAGGCAACGAAGGTCGACCGGAGATTTCCAGAATTTTCTAATGGACTTGGCCAAAGAGACTTTCTCTTCCCTCATCTGCAAAACACAAGGAGCGGTTCCCCGGGGTCGTGGAAGCGGTTTGGTTGTACAGGGAGAGCAGAGGATGCAGACCCGTCTGGGTTCATGGTCAGGGCTCTCACAGCCGACCACCAGCCACGGCTGCAGTGTCACTGTGCGTCCCCTCCTTCCCGGACCGCTGAGGGGGCGGCGCCGGGCCTGGAGCCAGCCCCAAGGCCGAGCCCTCCATCCCCGAGTTCCTCACTGGGGTCCTGGGAGCCCCACGTGGAGAGGGGGGGAGGGCAGGAGAGTCCAGGGAGAACCACCGCGTGGGTCCAGCCGGGACTGGGAGCCGGAAGCTCTCCCAAGTTGCCAGACGCAGGGGCCAAGGTGGTCCCTGGGAGGCAAAAGCAGAACAAAACCAACGTGAGCTTCGTCTTGGCGCGTCGCCGTCAGGAGAATGTCGCGCCGTCTTTCCAGGGAGCTGTGTGGCCGTCACCCGAGGGTTCTGTGCAGTGTGATCAGTGTGAGAGAAGAACTTGACCTTGAAGACTGGACCTCTCTGTCTCTGTCTCTTCTCTCTCTCTCTCACACTCATGTACGGTCAGGGTTTCTTTGCCCAAATTATTTAGATGACGTCTTCCGTGACTGCGGAGTCTGTCTGCACAGCCGCGGGGGGGAGGAGTGGAAATGGTGCCGAGGGCGGAAGGGAGTTCGCAGGCCGTACCCTGCCCCCCCCCCCCCAGCGGGCCCGGAGTGACCAGGGGGGACCCACGGTTGCTGTCACCATGACTCGGCAGTTCCAGGCGCTCACCTTAGTGTAAAGAAGGACACGAGCTTTAAAAACATACATGGAAACCCTGGCTGGCGTAGCTCAGTGGACTGAGTGCGGGCTGCGAACCAAAGCATCGCAGGTTCGATTCCCAGTCAGGGCACATGCCTGGGTTGCAGGCCACGGCCCCCAGCAACCGCACATTGATGTTTCTCTCTCTCTCTCCTCTCTCTCTCTCTCTCTCTCTCCCTCCCTTCCCTCTCTAAAATGAATAAATAAAATCTTTTAAAAATATATACATGGGACTCAGGCGAGAAGAAGAGTGGAGAGCCCCAGTCCTCCGGCCTCAGCCTGAGGGGGCAGCTGTCTGCCGCCAGGGAACGGTGATCCCAGTCCCTACAGACCATGGGCTGCCGTCATCACACGGTGGAAAATAAACCCTCATC
This sequence comes from Phyllostomus discolor, assembly GCF_004126475.2. Lineage (NCBI taxonomy): Eukaryota > Metazoa > Chordata > Mammalia > Chiroptera > Phyllostomidae > Phyllostomus > Phyllostomus discolor. The sequence continues at coordinate 768,114 of NC_040909.2, forward strand.
TCTCCATTGTTTATTTGAAAATTTCAAAATAAATTAAGCTGAAGCAAGTTATGTCCGGAAGCTTCCGGAGTGAGCTGTGTTCTCAGTCATTTCTGCGGGAATGCTGATACATTTTCATTTGAATTCAGGTTGGGTGTGTGTCCACGGCAGGAAAACAAGATGGTTTTCCAGTCAGCGGTGTTCACGTAAATAAGGCCTGTTACTTCCACCAGCATCCATGCACCTCATGGATCTTTAATTCAAAGGTTATTTTACCAAAAAAAGAGACATCTTTAAATAATAATATTTCTACTCTCTGCTTTTCCTCACTAATATTTAACTCAACATACACATTCACGGAATGCCAAAAGCTTCTTCTGCCGACGCCTGCCCACACGGTCCTCTGACACAGCGTGTAGCAATGGTTCATCGTACAGTCTGCGGCAGCAACAGCCTGTGCTGGCCAGCACTCTGGAAACGTAACAGTTCCCAGAACAAACACGTCAGCCAGCCAAAGGCCTCCAGAATTATTGCAAAGGATTTGAAAGTCAATGTGATACTGTATTGCCGTGTCACGAAGTGAATATGAGCTAGTTTTTCCTCGTGGTTGGTCCGGTGTTGTCACCCCAAGTTGTACACATGCTGGGGTTCGCCTCTGGCGAGCACAGTGTGGAAGGGTCAGGAACTCTGGGAGCCTGCTTCTCTCTCGGCACTGAGCACCGTGGGGAGTGATTCGGTTCCCGGGGCGGGGCCCCTGCCTGGGCCCGAGGGCTCCAGGCCAGACCTCCCCACCCCTCCGCAGCAAGCAGGAGCTTTGTCTGCGCTGCGTCCTCACCCGGGGTCAGTGGGGGGCGTCCCCGCTGCCTCTATCCCATCCCCCCTTCTCGGTCCTGCTCCCCTCCCCAGGCCTCGCCTGTCTCCTCCTCACTCTCTGCGTCCGTCTCTCTCCCCACGGCCATGGCCTCTGCAGGCACGGTCCCAGCAGCCGGCCGTCTTGCCCGTGCGCGGCGGCCTGTCCCCAGAGCAGGCTCTCCTGGGACACGGGCTCTGCACCTGTGTGAGGGCCCTCGCCTTGCACCTGCCCAACAGAGGAAAGGAGGCCGGAGCGGGTCTGGGTGTGCAGGGCATCGGGGCGGGCTGGGCCAGGCCCCGGTCCCCCGGGTCCCCCTGCAGCGGGCCGGGTTGCTGAGCCTCCAGGACCTCAGCGCCCGGGGCTCCACCCTCCCGCCCCGGGTTTCCGACCACCGGCCTTGGGCGGCTGTGCAGGCGGGAGCCGGGATGATGCTGGATGTGGAATCCAGCTCCTGGTGGGAGCGTACCTCACAGCCTGGGCCAGGACAGCGAGACCCCCGGCCCCCAGCTGCACCTCCACAGGAGCCGGTCTGTCTGGGGTCCCCGCAGGTCTCCTACATGAAAACCCTCCCAGGAACGGCGAGTGTGGCAGCGGAGGGAGGAGGGAGGAGGTCGGCCGTGGCCAGGAGGCGGGGGCACGGGATCAGGCTCACGGGCCAAGGGCTCCGGGTGTTTCTCTTCTTCTTTATCTTTCCTTTCTCGAGCTTCCCGGGGGGGGGGACGCGGGACAACGAGGGAAAACACACCCTCCCATGTGCTTCCCTCACCACGCGGTGCGGCCTGATGCACGTGGCCGCAGTGCAGGCCCCCAGGCCCCCCCCCGTGCCCCCAGCCACCACGCGCTGCCCCCCCCGTGTCTGGAGGCCCCGTGCCGCTGAGTGCGGGGTTCCAGAGCAAAGCAGGTTTGGGGAAGGAGCTGGGGAGCGCGGTTGTGTGCACTGCCCAGCTGACCGCTGCCCAAACGTGGGTACCCCTCCACACTCCCACGGGACAGGGGGGCAGCGCGCCCTCCTCTGCCCGGAGCCCGGAGAAGCCCGTCTTTCCCGTGTCCCCCATGGAGGGCCGGCCTCGCTGTGGGTCAGCCGCACAACCCCTCCCCACCCCCCCACCCCCGCCAGTGCAGGGCGCCCGGGGTGACCCTCGGAAGGCCGGAGAGAGGAGGACGCTGATCAGGAGCCATCAGTCAGTGTCGCCCCGGCATTGGATTAAGAAGCTCCCCGGCCGCGCCCCCCTCATTGTTCGCAGGAGGTCAGCGGCTGGCTGCGTCCAAACACCAGCCTCATCGATCTCTCCCTTCCTCCCCCCCGACCCCCCGGCCAGCGTGAATCTCCTCCCGAGGGCCCTCCACCAGCTCATCGCCCCCTAACCCGAACCCTGACCCTTCCCCCAGTGCACCGCCAGCATCTCCTCCTGGCGAAGAAGCCCCCGCCACAGACCGCCCGCGTCTTCGCTGGCCCTGTGCCCTTTCTTCAGCCCAGGACGGGTCTTGGGGACCCGAGCCCCCACCTCTGGTCCGGAGACTGGGGTTCCCCAGCCCCCCACCCCACCCCACCGGGCGCATCCGGGAAGGAGCCCCACAGCGGGGTCTGGACCTCGAGCTCCTCGCTGGAGAGAACCCCTCGGAAAAGTGGGGTCCCACCTGTGCCCACGTGCGGAGGTGGTTCTGTTGTTCTGACTGAATCAATTTGGAAAACCGTTTTGAATTTTTATTGTTACTCCATCGATCGCGAATCAGTCCGTGGGCCGAGCCGGCCCCCACGGCCGAGGCCTCCTGGGTAATTTCCCTCTGAACTCGGGAGAGAGATGACTAATTAATGGTCCAGACTTAATAGTGCTATCGATTCGGGAGTAACGCTGTTTCCACACAAGTGGAGCGGAGTTCAGGGCGCAGACAATTAACGGGGTGATGCAGGGGGAAACACCGCTCCAACACTTTGTTCCGGAATCGATTTTCTCCGAGTTATTTTGACGGCCGCTCCAGCTCCTCGCTTCGTCCGGCGTGGAGACAGCTGAAGGCAGGGCGCTGAGGTGAGCCCTCGTGATTTTCCGGTAATTAGTTAACCGATGAAAACGTGCTTCGGACAGTTTCGGTGATTTTAACGTCTAACTTGCTGGTATAATTATCCCGCAACCACGTTTCAGGGAGTGGTGTCACAGGGCGCTGTGAGCACTTTGCTGCAGGGGCACGACTCCCTGAGGTTCAGGCCGTGGGCCGGGAGGCCGTGGGCCGGGGCAGGCCACGTGCGCAGGTGGGTAGGGACAGAGAGGAGAGGTGACTCTGGGCCAGCTCACTCTCCCGTGGCAAATGTGAGGTGGCGCAGGAGTGGGCCCTGTGTGTGTGTGTGGGGGGCACAGTGTGAAGGCGGCCGTCGGTCACTCCCTGCGGACTCACACACTCCCCCCGTGTGAGGCGGGCCGCCCCAGAGCCCGCTGGTACGTGTTCCCCGAGTCCGGACAGGGTGGGGGCACCGCCAGGCCTCACCCTGCTCAGACACGCGTGCAGCCCTCAGCAAGCCTGAGCCCTTCCGTCCTCGCTACCGTGAGCAGCGGAAACCCTGGGGGGAGGCTTCTCCCAGGGCCCTGCACGCCGAGAGCTGAGTCACCGGGGGCTGCGGTGGCGGGGGCCACAGGGCGAGCTGCAGCCTGTTGGGAGCCTGCCTGCTGCCCCGCACGCACCCCTGGGTGCATGTGCCAGTCGCGCTGGCAGGACCGAGTATGTGGGTGAGGTCTCCAAGGACACGCCGAGACACGGGCCCTTCCTCCCGTTCACAGTGCGGGGACTCGTGAGACCCGAGCGGGGCCTGCCGGGTGGGGTGAGGGACTTGGGAAAACGCTGAGCCTTAGGGTGCCCGGCACGGGGTGCACGTGCGGCCCGAGCGCTGCTCAGCCCGGCTGCGTCCTCCCTCTCATGTGCATGTTGCGTTTCTCCACCCGGGGTGCAGGCGAAGGGTGCCTCGTGCCGGGTCTTATTTCTGCTGCACAGTATCCCGCAAACCCTGGACCCTCCGTCGAAGTGAAGTGAATGAGTTGGCACTTTCTAGCTGAATTCGTCTCATGAAGATGTATTCATCTTGTCATTTATCCCGTGGTTACATCCTGTGCCATTAAATCAGAGCTAATTTGGGGCTGCAAGCCCACGTGGCGCTCTGTTAGAAGACGGGGAGGGAGCCTGCGGGTCTCGGGCAAGCCGCCCGCACCCACCGCCGTCCCACTGCAGTGCAGAGCCTGCTGGTCCGGGCCCCGAGCTGCAGGCCCAGGCAGACCGAGAACTCGGCTCCTGTGCCGCTGAGTCCCCGCTGGGGGCCTGGCTGGTTCACCGAGTGCTCCGGGCCACAGGCCGAGGAACCGCTCACGACGGCTGACCCCTCCGGACAGCTTGCCCGGCGACGGCGTGAGCCCCTGTTCTTTGCAGACCTCGAGGGAAGGCTGTCTGTGATGATGGGCTTTGATCTCGGGGGAGGACGGGTCCGCTGCAGCCGGTGCAGCTCACCTGGCTGAGGGGCCCTGTCCCAGGGAAGCCCCTTGGTCCTTGGAGCCCTGGCACTGGCCCGAGGGGCAGTGGGCGCCCCGCTCATGGTGGGGCATTCCCCTCTGTCCGTCCCCCGAGGGTGCCGCAGGCAGCCCTGTTACCGGGGCCACAGGGGAGGTGACAGGACCTCACCCTGGAAGTGTCCCCAGCTGGGACTCAGGGTCCCCGGTGACTCTGCAACCAGAGGTGGGGGCGGGGCTGCGGCTTCCTCAGGTGTGTGGGGCGGCCTGTGCTAGAATCACCAAGATAGACACACGCCACGGTTTTCCGTGTTTCCCCGTGAGACAACATGGGTTGTTCTGGAGCCAGGAGACACGCCCCGCACACCACGTGCTGTGGCAGACAGGCCCCTCATCCCGGGACAGACGGACAGCCGTGTCAGCAGAGTCTCCTGAGCCGTGGCTCGCAGGGCCTGGGAGGCGCTCCCAGGGAGACATGGAAACAATAGCCCACGTTGTCGCATGTGGAAACGTGGAACACCATCGCGTGTGTCTATCTTGGTGATGCTAGCACAGACCGCCCCGGACACCTGAGGAAGCCGCAGCCCCGCCCCCACCTCTGGGGGCAGAGTCATCGGGGACCCCGAGTCGGGGCTGCACCCAGTGCGCCCGCTGTCCGGCGTGCGTGTGTGTGCGGGTGTTTTTCCCGTGGCAGCTTTCAAACCGCGCACGGTCTCACCTCTAGGCCCGCTTCCCCATACTGACGCCAGGATGCCGCGTCCTTTCCGTCTGGGGATGCTCACGGCCCACGAAGTGTGAGGGAGGGGCATGGGGAGCGCTGTTTTCCAGCGAAGCGTTTCCAGTGCGCACCCGGAACTCACGTCCTGCTCGCCTCCTGTCTCCCGCCGCTTCCGCTTGTTCGGGGCCCCCACGCTCCTCGCGCTGGTCCTCGGCCTGCTGTTGCTTGAACACACACGGTCCCCGCCCCTCCATCCACGACCCTCTCCGCGTCCCTTAACTGGGTGGAGGTCAGCCTCCCGTCACCCCCTTCCCCGGATGCCCAGGGTTGCACCTGCTGCAGTGGTCGGAGCAGAGTTGGGGAGAGGGGCTCTCCACAGCGGGGGGACCGCTGGTCACAGTCCCGAGGGGCTGACTTGCTTGCCGAGGCCACAGACAGAACAGGCTCCCCGTGGGAGAACAGGCTCCGTTTTCCCGCTTTGAGACGACCCTGACCAGGGGCCGCTGCTCCCGAGTCTGCCACTGCAGGGGAGAGAAAGCTTTGCAGGTCCCAGGGCTGGAGCTTATTACGGCAGAAGCATAGCCCAGGACAACCCATGGGGCGCCCCCAGCCTTTTACAGGGAACCTCCTCTGCCCCTTCGGCAAACAGTCCGTCCCTGGGGCCGGGTTCCCGTGGCTCTGCCCCGTGCCTGGCGTCCAGCTGTGGCTGGAAGAGGTTCTGCGTGGCGGTCGGAGGCTGGCCTGGCGGCGCCTTCCCGTCCCTGCTCTGGGGACGGAGGTGTGTCCTCTGTCCAGCATGCAGCCGACGCCTGGCTGTGGCCATGGAGTGCCACCTTCAAAGCCCGGCACCGGGATTGGACGGTCAAATCATCTCGGTAAGAATTCGGCAGTCAGGCTTTGTGGTGGATCCCCGCTACACGTGTCGGCTGAGTCTCACAGCGTCAGTGGCTCCAGGGGCATGCTAGGGTTTTCAGACGCGGCCTGTCCCACCCCTGAGACGTCCTGGCCAGCATGTCAGCTGGGTGCCGTCTCCCGGCGTTTGTGATGGGTGTGCCGGTTAAACTTGGAGCCCGGCCGCTGGACCTCGCCAGTTCACGGAAACCACATCTGCCTCGGCTTGCGTGGCCTTCCTGGGAAGCCGTGTCCCCTGCGTGGACGTTGTCGTTGTGGTCTTCTTAGGGGTGTTAAAAAGTCCAGCATCCTCCAAATAATGACTTCATTTCTCAAAGGTGCAGGACATAAAAGACACGTGACTGACCCATCTCGTCCTCCCTCTTGGCCAGACCGCCGGCACCGGTCAGCGCCTTGGAAACTCACGGAAATAAATGCATCATGCGCTGCGTGTTCACCACGGCTGCTCATCAGGTCGCTGGGAAACAGGAGGAAGGCCATCCTCCTTCGGCTCGGGGCCGCTGCCGCCGGCCGCTGCGTGAAGACCAGGGGTGGAGCGGCATCAGGGGATGGGGGGAGCGCCCCAGAGAGGCCTGTGAGGGTCCAGAGCGCGGTGTCTGGCCGCGGAGAGCCGCCGGCGTGGGCTCTGGGACCCGGGAGGGGCCACACCCCTCCCCCCAAATGTGTGTTCCACTGGGGCGAAGCGAAGGAGACAGGTGTGGTGTTCGGGAGTGACTGCTAATTACCTGGTGCGGAAGGTGTTTGCCAGCGAGCCGGCCCCAGCTGCTCCCAGAGAGAAGACACGGCCGTGGAAACGCAGCGTGCTGGGCAGAGAGCCCTTCCCGGCCTCTGGAGCAAGGCCGTCCCACCCAGACAGGTTTTAGGTTCTTGTATTTTACGTTTCCGAGGGCGAGCCATCTTGATCCCACTTGGTTTTCAGATGCAAATGATCCAGCGCTCCGCAGGGCTGTCAGGCGAGAGCCCCGTGACTCAGTCATAATTTAATGATCCCCTCCTGGAGAGATAATGATGTAAGATTTAGGCCCGGGAAGGGGATTCTCATCCTTGTCTAATTGGCGCGATCTTGCTGCAGAGTCCCCGTGGGCCCCTGTGGTCATGCTAGCGATAAAAATACAGGGCATGGAACCCACGTTATGAGGGATGCTGTATTTTTTTGCCCAGGAAATACAGAGTATCAAAACACATCTTCACACATAAAATGGTATTTCGTGCACGTGTGACAACCTGCATTTTCTCCTGAGTTAGGGGAGCTGTCGGTGTCAACGGAAGCCAGGTCTGGTCTCCTCGGTTGCAACAGTCACATCTGCTTGAAGTAAATTGGAAGAAAAATAGTTTCTTCTATTTACCATTTTTAAAAGATTGTATGTATTACTTATTTTTTTAGATTTTATTTATTTATTTCTAGAGAGGGAAGGGAGGGAGATAGAGAGAGAGAGAAACATCAATGTGCGGTTTTTGGGGGCCATGGCCTGCAACCCAGGAATGTACCCTGACTGGGAATCGAACCTGGGACACTGATTCGCAGCCTGGGCTCAATCCACTGAGCTACGCCAGCCAGGGCTTACCTACCGTTTTTAAAATATCTTATATTTACCACTTTCAGGGCTTTTTACCCCATTCTGAAGATCTGCGTCTCACCGGGCACCCCTTTCCTTCAGGCGGAAGGACCCCTCTCAGCGGATCTCACGGGGCAGCTCTGAGCAGCGACCCCGTTTTCCTCGCATCTGAAGCTCCGTGCTCGCGCTTGGACCCGGAGAACGTTCCCCCTGGACCCGGAGCTCTCGGCTGGTGTCTCCCCCTTGTGCCTGCCCCAGCGCTTCGCACTTCCTGTCAGTCTGACTGTCACGGGCTGTTTCCCTCCGCCTCCTTCCGAGGGTTTCTTTTCCCGGCGTCCAGCAGCCTGATGGCTCTGTTCCCAGGCGGAGCTTTCTGTCCGTCTCGGCTGCTGGAGTTCGTGCAGGCCCCCGAACCTCCGCGTGTCTGGACTTCACCACGTTCGGTAAATGTCCCGCCGTTGTCTCTCCCAGGGTAGTTCCTGCACCCCGTCTCTGTCCCTCTCCCTCCGGGCCTCCAATCACACGCACAGGCCGAGTGTTTGCAGGTGGTACTCGGTGTTCTGTCCCCAGCCTGTTCCCTCTCTTTCGGGCGGGGACACAGTTCTGTCACCACCAAACTGCCGTGAAGATAACTGATATGTTTTTATTTCAGACACGATGTTCAAATCCAGATTATCCTTTCAGTTATTTGGTTCCTTTTACAGAGGTTCTACTTCTCTGTCTGGGTTTCCTCGTTTTACGTGCCTTCGGAGAATCTCCTCTTTTATCTCCTTGCGCGTCGTGGTGACTGTGCTCCCGGCCCCGCGCCCTCTGAGGCGGTGCCCGCGGCCGTCTCTCCGGGGCCCGAGCACGCTGCCCCTCGTGCTCGGAGGTGTTCGGGGTCGTGTTCTGGGCATCGCAGGGACCCTGGGTTCTGTTGCCTCCTCCGGGTGGAGCTGATCGGACGCCTCCTGTCTGTGAGTGGACGCTGGAATCTCAGCTCCGTTCCTTCGGCCCCCGCAGAGCTGCTTGGGGACGGTCCCGCGGACGCGGTTTCCCGGGAGGCCCAGGGGCTGGGCAGCGCGGACGCCGGGCGTGGGCATCCCGTCTCCTTTGCCCGTCCCCTCCCTGGGAGCTCCCCTCATTCCCAGCCCGTCTGGCTACAGAGACTCTGGGCTCTGCTTCTTCAAGCCGGGGGGCCGGCACGCCTTCCTTCCTTCCTGGTCTTACCCCTCGGCGTGGACACGCCGGGTCTGCCCCCCAGGCCGAAGCTGCAGCACAGGAGGGCCCCCACCCCGTGCCAGTCCCTGCTGCCAGGCGCCTGCTCTGGGTCGCTTCCCAGTGCTTCCGGGGGCTCTGCATCACATTCTGTCTACACCTTAGAGTTCTGATCTGCAGGAAGGTAGGTCCTGAGAGAAGCAAGTACCAGAAATCCACGGCTTTGCCATAGAAAAAATTTATTACATGACACATATTTAAAAGTATAACTTTAGACTTTCATCGTAAGCAAGGTTAAGAATAATTCATTAGGTTGAACAACGTGAAATTGCCATTTTTGCATATTAGAAACGGCCTACAGATAGCAACAACGTCAAATAATTCGACTTGGCGATTACGTCCTTACGTACTGATTACTATTTTTGCCAGTGAATGCCCGTGCGTCTACGGCCGGACAGGGTGCTCTGCACCTGAGGCCGTTTCCCTCGAGCCCAGGAAGCGGGTGCCTGGGCTCCTACTCGCTGGCATCTTCAGACCTATCGAGTGTAGTTCATCTTTTTAACATAAAGACAAACACCACATGATCTCACCTTTAACAGGAGCCTAAACAACAAAACAAAGAAACAAGCAAAATGTAACCGAAGACACTGAAATAGAGGACAGGCTGACAGTGACCACAGGGGAGAGGGGAGGGAATTTCAGGGGACAACGGGAAGGGTTTGCAGGAACAAATTTAAAGGACACACGGACAAAAACTAGGGGGCGTGGAAATGGGAGGGAGGAGGGGAGGGCTGGGTGGGTGGGCTGGGATGGGAGTAAAAGATAGAAAATTGCACTCCAACAACAATTAAAATTTAAAAAATTATTTTCCCTAAAATGCTGACATGAATGAATTATCGTATCTAAAACGGCACCCATCTTAAGGCTGGGTAATGCAGTTATATTTGGGCTTTGTCTTTTGTTTGTTTGTTTCCTTTCCATCAGCAACAATAGTACCGCGTTGTTTAATGTGATTTCTGCTCTGCCCGTTTATCACCGTCTGTGTCCAGCAGGTCCTGCCGCCGCCGCGTGTCTTCCTGGGGGCGGGTCGTGGGGTTTCAGGGACCCGGGCACGTGGCGGGCTTTCGTCGTCAGACTTCCTCTTTGAGCATAGTCGAGACACGGAATGTGACAAAGGTTTTGGGGTGACTTCTCCATGCAAACCAGGACCGCTCGCCCACGTGTTTCAGCTCGCACACGTGTTTCAGCTCGCACACGTGTTTTGTCTCCCTGGTGTGTCGGTGTGGACGGGCCGAGCCGTAGGGGCAGGGACGGGAGCCCCTTTGGAGGCAGCGAGGTCGTGGGCAACACCAGGGTTCTGGGACCCTCCCTCCGGTCTGTGCACCCTCCAGGGTGCCCTCCAGGGTTCCGAGTGCGCCGGCGAAAACCACGTGGGTGGGAGGCAGGGGAGATGGGGCGGGGAGGACGGGGCCCCTGCGTGGTGGGGGGGGCAGCAAAGCTTGCTATTGGCCGAGCAGCAGGTCAGAGCCCTGGCGGTGGGCGGGCGCTGGGCCTGGGGCTCCGGCCACCTGGCTGGTCTGTCCGGCGACCACGTTCTGAGAAACGACAGGAACACACAGGTTCATCCGTCCCCCGTGACTCCCGGCGGAAAATGAGCCCCACACGGTGTCTGTGAGTGGCCGAGCCACGGCCCGTGCTGGCGCAGACGCCACGTACTGGCACCCCGTGGTGTGAATGCGAGCCTGCCAGCCAGTTGGTCTATCTTCCTGGAAAAAAAGCCGGCGGAAGGCGAGAATTACGGCCCCTAGGCACTGCATGGAGAGAGGGCTGACTGGAGCACGGCTCTCACGAAAAAATGCTAAAAACATGCCCGCAAAGACTTTATGGTCACGTCAGCACGTTAAAAACCGCGGCCCCTGCGCACACCTCCATCGATGCCACGTGGAAGGGAGAGTGTGTGACCCAGGGGGCAAACCCCCTCCACAGGGACCGTTTCTGTGTGCTCTCAGCACCAGGCGTCCCTGGTGGCCCCTCGCCCTTCCCCGCTGCGTGCACACAGTGCGGGGGGCACCACAGCTGGACGGGTCACCCCGTGAAAGGAGGCTTATGTCACCAGCTCAGCCCTAAGAGGAACTGCCTGCCCCGACGGCGCAGGCTGCCGGAGGCACCTGTCCCGAGTGAGGACTACCTCGGTCACAGGACACGGGCAGCCGGTCAGACTCTTCCAGGCGACACACACTTCAGGCCCCGGCTCCAGAGCCCCGGTGCGGTCCAGCCTCAGCTGTCCATGGACAACGGACGGGCTTCAGCGTCTGTGAGGCGCTAGGAGATGCGCCACCTGTGGCCTCCCTTTCCTCTGCCGGTTGGGGCCTTACTCAGGTCCCCTCGCCACGGAGGTGGGAGCAGCCGGCCCCTCCGTCCTGCGTGCCGCCCGCTGGGCACCCAGTGGTGTTTCCTGAGCACTGGAGCCTGCGCGGGGGCAGGTCTCTCGCCGGCCCCCAGCACCACAGATGGGGACGGACGTGCTGCTGGTCTTCTCGCATGCCGTCCCCAGGGGCTGATGGGAGGTCCTGGAACCCCCACCGCAGGGCCCCCCACACAGGCAGGCCGTGTTGTCCCAGGGGGAGGGGCTGAGCTGCAGGGATGCAGGGAGGTGCTGGGCGAACCAGAACCCAAGACCTGCCCACAGTGGCCTCCCCTCTTGTTCTCGTCGACGCTTCTCAACTGTCCCGCTGACAGTGACGATAATTGCGTTAATTAGGGGAATGGCCGGGCAGGGGTAACAAAGAGGTTCCAGAGACACTGGCTGAAAGCAGAGAGAAGTCCCAGCTCCCAGTAATAAGGGGCCCCGGTGCAGAGCCCCCCAGGGAGCTCAGGGGAGGGGCGCCTTCCCTCACCCTCAGCACGGGCGCCCATCCCCGCCGATGGCCAGCCGGGCGCATGGGAGGGGAGCTGGGTGCCCTGGGAGCTGCCAGCAGCGTGTCTCCCGCCATCCCTTTAGCCCTGGGGCCGCGCTTGGCCACCGGCGAGACTGGAAGGTGCACACGAGACGTGGGTGGTCGTGGGCTCAGGAAGTGCCCACGAAAGCCTTGAAGCAGAGAGCAGGTAGCACTCGGCATCACCTTAGCTCTGAGAGTCTCACTCACGTGACGGTGGCCCTAACATCAGTGGCCCTAACATCACCTGGCTTCTTGAAATAAAATCCAGTGACAGCATCTGGTTTCACGGCCTGCCGAGGCCGCGTCCCACAGGAGGGATGATCCGTGGCACAAAACACAAGCTTCTGGCTCTTTATCTGTCCCGGAAGCGCGGCCCTTTGGTTGGAACGCACGCCCTTTTGTTCCTGTGTGAAAGGGCCGGTCACAGGAGTGCCGACCGGCAGCTCAGCTCCGCTGCTGAGAGCCTCCCGGTTGCCGTGGGAGGGCGGCGGCCGCAGGTGGCTGCTTTGTGCTCCCCGGGTTGCCTCGGCAGCCCAGCCCGTCCCTCTCTCTCGGGGATGCCGCCAGCTGGCCCGAAACCCCTGTCGGGCCGTGCGCGTGGGACCCGCTAGACGGAAGTGGCATTTCCAGACTGCGGCTCTTCTGCTGCACGGTTTCTCCAGGAACGATGCCACGTCGCCAGCTCCGGGGCCGTGCTGCCGGCAGCCTTGCCAGGGCCTCGCTCTGGGAAGGACACCGGCCGCGGTCCAGGCCCCGGCGGGCCATAAATCAGCAGGGAAAGCCGGAAACGGCCCCGGGCCTGGCGGCCTGCTCGTTTTTCCAGATGACCCGCCTGTCTCTCTCGGCTCCTGCTTCTGCGCTCGGAAGAGCCCCTTCCTGCCGTCCTTTTCTGGCCGGACGCCGTATTTTTACTGTGCGTGGCCTTCCTCAGTTGGGAGAGACCAACCCGCACGTTTCAAAGCTAAACACAACCCCACTCCCGCAGGCCACATAGGACTCCGGACTCTGCGGTGCCCAGGGTCCTGGTAGAGAGGGGATGGCCTGAACACAGGGTGGGAGGGGGTGGCGCACCCGGGGTGGGGGGTCCCAGCAGCCCCAGCCTCAGGCACTGCCTGCACGTCCCCTCCAGCTGACTGCCCCTGGTAATTAGAAGTGCAAACCTGTCCTTGGAGGCAACGGCTAGGAGGCGGCGTGTTTTGGACGTGGAAATGGGAGCCATCCGCCTCCATTTGCATTCCTTTAAAATGACATCCTTTCCTTGGCTGAAGTGCTTTCCATCTTTCTCTCAAACACTGTTTTCCGTTCTCGGGTACAGATTCATCTCCCTCCCACTCTCCCTCCCTCCCTCCCTCCCTCCTTTTCCCTTACTCACCGTCTCTGTCTCCCTGCCCCGCCCCCGTCGTTCCGGTTTCCTAGCGGGGCTGGGTGTGTGGGGAGCGGCCCCCCAAGACCCTGGGCCGCCACGGGCTCACCGCTGGGCTGTCGCTGCCCCCGCCCCTGCCCACCACGCGGGGTCAGAGGCTCCGTGGAGAAGAGCTGATGCTTCATCGTCCTCACGCTGCAGGTGTGACGCCTTGCCGTCTGCAGTGCACGTTGGACATTTCGTTTAACCAGGAGCCACTGGCCTAGTCTGCAGGGCGTTCTGCTGGACCCAACACCTGGGACAGTGGCTGCTGCACAGTAGGTGCTCAGTAAACATGTCTCGTTAGCGAGCGAAGCGAACAGACCACAGAGAGAGGAGACGGCACGGCCGAGAGCAGTCCATGGAGGGAAGCTCCCGGGACCCACGGGCTCCGTGCCTGCCTGGCCCCGGACATGTTCTCCTACAGACCCCGTTTCCCTGTTGGGACGTCACTGGGGACCCCACCTCGGTTCCTAGTTCAGCGGAGGAGTGGGGGGTGGGCAGTGGTGCTGCCTGGGGGCTGTTCAGAGGCAGGGCCTTGCCCCTGCCCTCCCCGGTGTCCGGGGTCTGCCCCGCAGTGGCGGGGAGAAGTGGGCCCCCACAGGAACCCGGGCTGCGAGGGTAGCCATTAGGAAGACTTACAAGCCCATCCATTCCTTCTCAGAAACTGTACTTAGCTGCTCCTGAAGCAGACACCGGAGCCCCCGCCGGGGGGCCCCCGGGTGGGGGCGAGGCCAGACCCCAGGCCCTCCTCCTCCTCTTCACTGCCCTGCTGGAGGGGGACTCCCCTCTGTGCTCTCTCACCTCCAAAAGGGGCCTGGCAGCGTGGTTTCGTAAGGCAGTATTGTGTGGAAAACTTGGAAAATCTGATCACAGTGACAAAAAAATGAAAGGGGTATGTAAGTCACGTACACAGCAAAAGACAGTCGCTTTTCCAAAAACGGTTTTGGGGCCCTGAAATAAAATGTGCATTTCTGGGTGGCCCTGAGGAGACAGGGGGCATGGCCTTTGCTTTGGGAACGGGCGTGAGGGGCCTCAGGCCCCAAACAGTGAATTAACAGAATTCAACAGCGTCAGGGGACACCATGGTGAAATTACAGACCGTTAAGTATCCGGACAAAAAAATTTTTTTATGGTAACAGTGTAGGTGCCTGAATGTACGCAAGGAATAACTCGGCAGCCCGCGGAGGTAGGCAGCCTCTCGTAATTACGCGGGAGCCCCACGGCGCCTCCGCCTCTGCGCGAGGAGGGGAGCAAAGGAATCCGCCGCGGGGCCGGCGGCACCACGCCCTCCGGCGAGCGGCGGCGCGACCGGCTTGGCCCGCGCGTCCGGGATCCGCGGCGCCGAGCCGAACCGCCCGGCGGGAGGGGCTCCGCGCAAACGCGCCTCCGCGCTCCGAGCGGCCGGGAGCCCACCTCCTCCGGCCGCGGACGTGACAGGGACGGTCAAAGTTTGCTCTCCGTGGCAGCCGAGCCGTGACCGCCCCCGTCCCGCGGGGGGGAGCGAAGGGAGGCGGCAGCGCAGACGCCGGCGCAGCGGCGGCGCGAGCAGCCGGCGCGGGAGGGCGTGGAGCCGAGCGAGCCCGAGCAGGTTCCGCGCCCGCGGCCACAGCCCGCGCTGCCGGGGACTCGGGGTTCGCGCGCCGGGACCGGGGCCAGCGCGTCCTCTCCCGCTCCCAGCCGGACCCCCGGAGAAGGGCCCAGCGGAGCCGGTGCCACAGGCGACGCAGGTGGGTCCGAGGTGAGGCGGTCGGCAGGTGTCTGCCGCGCCCGGGGTCGCCCAGCTCGCCGGCCAACTCTGGGTGGGACGCAGGGAGGGCTCAGGGTTGGTTCCAGGGCGGGGGTGGGGGGTCACCTCTCTGTGGCAGCAGAGGGTGCGCGACGGGGGCTCATTGTAACCCTAGGACCCTCAGTCCCTCCCGGGAGGGACACCGCTTCCCAGCCAAGCCCCCGGGGCTGAGGGTGCATCCGGACAGCTAGATCCGTCGGGGGAGGCGCCGGGTCCCTGAGTCCTCCCAGCTCCCACTTTCCCCGCCCGGCCACGGTCCGGGTGACCCTCGGGGAGCCCCCACCCTCCCGGAGGGTCCCGGAGCCCCCCTCCCCCGAAAGTCGAGCCCTGTCTCGGGGGCCCGAGGTCCCTCTGGGTTTGCATCAGTCTGGGACCCGCCTCACCCCTCCCCGTCCCGACCGCCTCTGGGTTCGCGGGGCGCAGCCCCCCAGCCCTCGTATTCCTCCCACTCGGGACAGGAATCCAGGTCCCCGTGGGGTTCCGCACACGCTGCCAGCTTGAGGGGGGGTACTCTGGACCGCGGGGTGGGGAGAAACCGGGTGCGGGGGCAGTCGGGAGCCCCGAGGGGAGGAGGGTTGGAGACGGTGGTTGCTATGGCTCCCGGGACCGACCCGGGGAGCTGGAGATGCCGGTCACGCGCGCCCCCTCCTCTGGGTGCCCCTCCCGCGGCCCTGTCTCCCTCCTCCTCCCGCCTTTCCTTCCCCCCCTTTTCCCGAGCGCGGGGGCGGGTGCGGGCTCAGTGATTAATTCAGAGAGCGGGGATTGGAGCGGGAGGCCGCCCGCCGCGCAGCCCCGCAGCCCCGCAGCCCCGCTCGGTCCGGGGCCGAGACTCCTGAGGACGCCGCGGGCAGGCGCGCGGGGTCCAGGTAGCCGCCCCGGGCCCCGCGCGGTGGGTGGGGGCCCGCGGTGGGTGGGGGTCGGGCCGCGCGCTGTGGGCGGGGAAGGGTGGGGGCGGTGGCGGCACAGGGCAGGCAAGCCCAGCAGCGCTGGGCGGCGGACCTGCACCCAGCCCGGGCTCCGCGTCCCGCCCCGCCCGCCCGGGGAGCGGCGGAGGAGCCGGCAGAACCGGCGGGGACCGCTGGCACGCGCGTGCGCAGTCGCCCGCTCCAGGACCCGGGGCGCCGGGTGGCGGTGCGCGTGCGCGCGGAGTGGCCAACTCGGGAGCCACCTGGGTGGGTGCCAGGCCGAGTCCCGGCGTGGGTTCTGGTTCCAGCGCCACCGCCTGCGATGTGTGGTTTGGCAGGAGCGACCTCGTGACCCCGTGCCTCAGTTTCCCCTTGTCAGTAACAGGGGTAATGTCGGTGCCTTCCTGAGGGGCGGTCGCAGGACTGGAATGAAGTCCTCCAAGGAGACGGTCCAACCTGGTTGTCTGCCGCGTAGTAAAGTTGGTTATGGGTGTGGGCCCCGTTACTGTTATTATTGGTTATTTTTCAGTTCAATGAGATACAGTGTGTCCTTTCTCTGCGCGGGTATTGCAACCAAACCACTCTGCTCTCTAATCCTCTCGGATACCAGTGAGTATTATTAGCGGTGCTGCGCAGGCCACCTCCTCCCAGCCTGGGCTGCTGCTGCGGGGACAAACCGACCCACTGCGGGTCGGTGTGTGGGCCACGAGGCCCCTGGGGCCTGGCTGGGTGCCCTGCTGGTTGCAGTGTCCTCCTGACACGCCAAGGTTGCGGGTTCTATCCCCAGTCAGGGCGCATACAGGGAGCAACCAATGAGCGCATGAATCAGTGGAAGAACAAATCAATGTTTCTCTCTCTCAAAAAAACCAATAATTTTTTAAAAAGAAAGCTATTTGGGGAAACTTAGTGACAAGAGAACAAATGTCGATGCCGGGCTTTGTGCGTGAGGATTCGAGTTTCCTCTGTCGCTTCTGTGGTTGCCGCTGGGTTTGTCCTGGTTCCTGTCCCTGTGATGCAGCGCCTGTGGCCTTCGTGACCCGACATGGTTCTGGGGCTGGCGTGTCACCCAGTGCCTGTGGCCTTCGTGACCCGACATGGTTCTGGGGCTGGCATGTCACCCAGCGCCTGTGTTGTGGCCACAAGTACCACGGTGGCTGTGCCTCCAGTGACAGAGGCACATGAGCTCCGAGCACCCGCGGGGGCTCCGTGGAGAGGAGGGTCGTTTGTGGGCGGGTGTGGCAGGCAGTCCCTTAGAAGTCACTTTCCGGCATGTTCTGCCCACTGCACAGCACAGGCACAGGACTCCGGCGACCAACGCGTGGGCTGCCCCCCTCTCCGTCTGGGACCCAGGGGTCCCCCTCTCAGGAAAGGATGTTTGTGGCCACCTCCAGGCTGTGCAGGGCTGCAGCTCGCCGGGCGGCTACCGCCGTGGACGGAGCTGCGAGTCGGATGTCTCGCAGGACATCAGTGTCCAACGACCTGGCTTTAAGGTGATTTCTTTGAAAAGGGTCCATCGCCGACATACAGGCGGGCGCCAGGTCTGAAGCAAGGCCAGCCGGACCGGAGTCTCCACCATCAACTCCCGGCCTCACGAGGCCGACCTGGCCTCGGAGAGTGTTTGCTGGACGGAAGGTCCGCTCCCCGGCTCATGCCCTCCAGCCGCGGCGGAGGGAGGCGGCTGGGCCCACAGCCTCTCTGTGGGAGTGATGAGGCCGATTTATTTACTTCTGTGGAGACCTGAGTGAGAGCCCCACCCGGCCAGGGCCGTCTGGGGGCCCAGCCGGCCTTACAGGGGGTCGCCGCTGCGCAGAGGGGAGGGGCCCCGGCTCAGGCCGGAAGGGACGCGCCTGGCCAAGCCCCGTGGGCATCCGCTCCCGGCGCAGAGTCTGCCGCTGAGCCCGGCTTCCCGGCGACAACGCCCCTCCTTCCCCGCGACTCTGCCGCCTGGAAGAGGGACCGGCAGGGCTCCGTGTGGCAGCTTGCCTGACGCACACACGGCATTTGCATGTTGTCTTCCAGGAGCACTGGCAGCGCGTGTCACGCGCTGGGATGATTCTGGCCTGTGGTTCTCGGCCACCTGCAGTGCTGGGGGGGCAGGGGATGTGTTTTGGAGACGAAAATGGAGCCGTTCCGTGCTGTGCGTTTGCCCTCAACCTCTGAGCAGCCATGACACGGGAAGCCGGTGCGGCCAAGGACGTGCAGGGGGACAGCAGAAAGCCGTGGACTCCCGGGGGTGGGGGCCACCGGCAGGCAGGGTGAGACCAGAGGCCCAGGCCGCCCCACGCGAAGGAAGGCTCTTCCCGCCGGTGCTCCCCGTGACCGACCCCGTGGGCCCTCCCCGTTATTGTCTCAGAGGGGGCTGGGGGCGCGCTGCCTTCTCCATTGTCAGCGTTTTGATTACAGCTTCGTGCGAACCCGTTCAGTCTGAGGAGAATGCAATTACCACGGCGATTTACATACAATATGCCAAGTTAACCCAGCTAATGAGCGGCCGCACCAGATCCTTCCTCTGGTTCCTGGAAAAACACCCGGCTCAGCATCCTTTCAAAGGAACGACCCCCGCGATTCGCCAGCGCCGCGCGCCTCCCTCCCCGCGAGGGAGAGCGGGCGCATTCGCTCAGCTGTTAAAGGCGAAGCTTTCGGGTTTGGGCTGTCTCGTGCCTCCCCCCATTCGGGGGGCGGGGGAACCGGTTCTCAGTTTAACCAGAGATGCTGCTGCGCCCTGGAGGAGAGACAGTGTCTCCTAGTTCCGTGGGCCGGTTAACACCTTAAACACCACTCATCCCGGCAGTGCATTGTGCCCGCGTCGCCGCAGCGTAGTTAGTTAATTATAGCTCTCTCATTAGCGCCGTGGAGAGAATAATGAATTAACGGGCCCCT
The DNA here is from genome assembly GCF_004126475.2 of Phyllostomus discolor. Lineage (NCBI taxonomy): Eukaryota > Metazoa > Chordata > Mammalia > Chiroptera > Phyllostomidae > Phyllostomus > Phyllostomus discolor. The sequence goes on from NC_040909.2 coordinate 786,732, forward strand.
CTGATGAAAAGAACATCCAAGTTTATCTTCTGAGAATAAGAGTGTTATTGTGTCGCCCAAAGTCACTGTAATTTTCCCAAGACGCGGAGCGGGTGGAGCGCCCCAGCGCCCGGGCGGGCAGCCTGGTGAATGAGCGGATTGATCACGGCCGGGAACGGGGCCGCGGTTGCCTGGCAACCTGACATCACTCCGCGGTTTCTCCTGGTGTATTTATCCGGGAAGCCAGGAAATTCTGTTTTGTTAACGAGTGTTTTCAGTCGGCGCACAAATAGACCCTAACGAATTGAGATTTGTGTGTCGTGGGTAAAAAATGGTCCCGCGTGCCTGACCCCTCTGCCGAGACGGCGAACACCCGAGGAGAAAGCACGTTCTGTTTTCGGTTTTTAGAAATCTATTTCCCCCATAAACGTGTTTACTTCCTTTCCCCACTAGTTTGTTCCTGCCAGGGGGTCGCGACCGGTGCGTCCCGCTGGGAGCCGAGTTTCCAGGAGTCTGTGCCCGTCGCCCGAGTCCGCTCACAGCTTCCCGGGAAGAGCCCGAAACGGGCTTGTTACGGCGGCGACGTCCTCCAAGCCCGGTGTGCCGGGGGCACTGGCGAGGACTGGGGCGTGCAGGGAGAGGCGTCCGGTCCGGAGGGAGCTGGGGGGTGAGGACAGGCTCGGCCGGCCCCGCGGGGGAGGTGGTGGGTGCCGGGACGCTCGCTGCTCTCCAGCCCGGTTCTCCTGCGTCTGCGGCCTCTCGCTGCCCCTCGTTGCCCCCCAGGCTTCCCTGGCGGCCTGTCCTCCGAGCCCCCTCTCCCTGGCCCCGAGACCCCGGCGCACCCTTTTCCCACTCGGCCTGTGAGTGTCAGCCTGCATCACACTCCCTCCTCCTCAGGTAGGGACGCCCTCGAGGGCGCGTTTGAAGCATCGCAGAAACTCCTTGGGTTTCTGGGGGGCAGGGTCAGACGCCCCGCAGGTCCAGCGATGCTGTGGGGTTCTGAGGCCACATCTGCAGGCGCCCCTCAGTGTGGCCCTGGCTGGGCCCCCAGAAATGAGGGGCCGCAGTCGTACCCAGCTCGTGGGCATTGTTGTGGGTGTGGAGTGGGGCGGCCTGTGCAGACGGCTTAGCGGGCGTATTAAGCACTCCGTTAGTTCTGTCTTTGCTTGTCATACTTACTGTCCTCCTATTCCGTGCTGTGGGCGAGTGGACAGAGAGATGTGTGTGTGTGTGTGTGTGTGTGTGTGTGATGTTGTGAACGTGAGCCAGTGTGAGCAGGACGGTGGCACAGTCACACAGAAAGGCCTTGGCACCCACACGGGGTGCGCACACCGGCAGTGACTCTGGTGCTTTGAAGCCCCTCCGAGGGGGAGCTGTCAGGCTCGGCTGAGGTGGGAGTCACCCAGGGAGCTTCGCAGAGGCACCAGCCAGCATTACTCAGGGAGAGCCCCGGGTGGGGTGCGGGCGGGCGGGTGCCCCTGGGGCGGGCAGCGAGCCCCTGGGACCTGGGCAGGGCCTGTAAGGTCCCGCCGGCCCCACGCCCTGGCACGCAGTCACACACCCCCCCCCCCCCCCCCCCCGTGACATGGGCTTGGGGAAGGAGGGGCTTTGGCTCAGCTCTGAGGCGCTGCTCCCTTGCCCCTTGGGCTTGGCCGGCACTTGATTCTGGGAAGAACTGGCGTGTGCTCGCCACCCCAGGGGCACCCCCTGGTCCCTCTACCCCACGCCTCTCGCAGAGGGCGGGAAAGGGGCCGTTTTCTGAGTGTGCGGGCCCGTGGAGGGGACCACACAGAGGGGAAAGGGAGCGATTTGGTGGGGTTTGAGCGTCAGGACAGGGGGCAGGCCCAGGTACGGTTCCTGGGGCCTCTGAGTTCCCGGTGTCTCTCTGTCTGGCCTGCGGTTGCAGGTGGGCGGTTTCAGGTGGGAGGTTGCAGGTGGGCGCGGGAGCGCCTCTGCCCTGGGACCCGACGGCTGTGCAGCAAAGAGCTGAGTGGACGAGCAGCTCTGCCGTTCCTGTGACGCCCGTGCCCTGCAGTGAGAAACAGACGGTTTTGCTTCTGCCCTGGCTGACATAGCTCAGTGGACTAAGTGCGGGCTGTGAACCAGGCATCGCAGGTTCGATTCCCAGTCAGGGCACATGCCTGGGTTGCAGGCCACGGCCCCCAGCAGCCGCACATTGATGTTTCTCTCTCTCTCTCTCCCTTCCCTCTCTAAAAATAAATACATAAAATCTTTAAAGAAGTATACCTATTTAAAAAAATATAGACTGTTTTCTTCTGAGGAAGAGGCGCCCCAGTCCACTTAGGATCCAAGCCAGTGTCCCCTGGGCTGAGCCCGACTCACACCCGTGTTTTGTTTGGCCCGAGGTGCCAGCCAGTATGTAAACACTGGCGATCTCACATAGAAATCTGTGTTTCTGACTTATCTGGAGAAACACGGTGCTCTGGCAGGATCCGCCCTGAAGTCGGGGGTGGCGGCGGGCAGTGGTGGTGGGGCCTGGGGAGCAGGCCTGGGTGGTGGTCTCAGAGGACCCAGAGTTGGGTGTCTTCTCGGGGTGGAGCCCGCCCACCCTCGGGCAGAGGGACAACGGGAAAGGGATCAGAGAAGGGGGCGTGGCTTTCTGAGGGGGGGGCGGGGACAACAGGAGAGGGGGCCCCAGGGAGGAGTGGGGGGGGGGGCGGTAGCCCTGGAGGGACAGCTGGGCGGGACTGTGGCTGCGTGACCTCCCCTTCTCCCTGGGGCAGGGCCTGCAGAGGCCAGTCTCCCCGCACAGACGGGGGCGACGGAGGGTGGAGGGCGGAGGGCAGACCTGCGACAGCAGGCTCCTAATTCCCGAGGGAGGCCGCCCAGCACCTTCCGGGCCTCCCGGTGGTGGCCTGCGGGTGGCGGGAGGGCTGGGCCCCGGATGCCGGAAGCAGGCAGGGTGGAGACCTGGGCACTTGCACTCCGGCCGGCCACCGTCTCCTTTCCCTTTGTCATTCCTCCTCACCCCGAGTCACCGCGCAGCGGGCAGGCTCCGGCACAGAGGGGGGGGTCTGTGACAGCCTGCAAACTGCGTAATAAGCACGCCGTCCCTGTGTGACCCCATGTCCCCAGATGAGGGGCTGCAGGAGGGAGGACCGGGCAGAAGGCGTGTTTCGGCTCCCACGGTGGCAGGCAGGCGCGTCTGCAGAGGCCCCTCCCTAATGGAAGCGTGTGCTGTGATGGAGACCCCCAGGCGGAGACCCTCCCGGAGCCGACCGGCAGCCGGAAGTCCCTGGCACCCGAGGGACCCCCTTCTCTGTGCAGTGGGATCAGTGCAGGGGGAGCAGGCTGGAGCCTGATGATGTGGGGGGGGGGGGCTGTGTGTTTTGGGGCCCGGGTGTAAGGGACAGGCCTGCAGCTGGGTCAGAGGGGCCTGGTCCCCTGACCCCTGGGGGCTGCGAGAACCTCGTGGGGGTTCAGTGTGTTGCTGGGCCGACAACCTCCAGGGCAGGTGCCAAGCGACGGCTTATTATGGGATGACTTTGGAGGACGTGACGCCTGTCGTGTGCGGAGGGTCCGGGGGGAGGCGGCCGTGACCTGTGCTGAGACTGGGGCGTGGGGCCTGCATGTCCGGCCACTCCGACCGCGGGCCAAGGCTTCTGTTTTTCAAGCCCCGCCGGCCCTGTGTCACCCGGGAGCGCTCCGCTCCATGGGGAGGTCCCCACATGCTTTCCTGTGACCTCACAAGGACGTGGTGAGCAGGGGCCAGGAGGCAGCCCCTGCACAGCGAGGGACGGAAGCGAGGCCCAAGAGTGGGTGGGTCGGTGGGGGGGGCGACCAAAGCGGAGGGGGGGGTGACCAGAGCCAGCCCCGGGGCCTCCGTTGTGCCCGGGCTCGGGGCCACGCCCTGCTCGGACAGGTCCTGTACTTGGAAGACAGGTGTCCCCTCACGGGTGAGGTTTCCCTTTTTGGGGCAAGCTCAGAGTTTGTGCGTAAACCCAGGGCTGTCATGGGACCAGGGGCTTCACCAGGGTCATGTCCAAGGTTGAAGGTGGCCCTGCCCCCAGGTTGGCTGGAAGGGGGCTGGATTTCCCAGACCCTCCCTCACCGTGGGATAGCTGACCCATGGGTCGTGGTCCCAGGAGACACTGGTGGTGACCAGTCCCCGAGACGACTTCCCCGAGCAGTGGCCGTGCGCCGGAGCGAGGGCCGGGCCTGGGCCACACCGACGACACTGGGGCCCGTTCACCCTGGATGTGGCGGTCGTCTCCGCTCCAGCGACTCCAGGGAGGGACGGTGCTCGCACCCCTGTGGAAATGTAGGGCTGGAGCCTCGGGGCTCTCTGTCCAGGGGTGCCCGGCGCCCAGACCAGTGCTCGGCCTCAGGAGGATGTGAGGCCCTCCGAGCGGCTCTGGCCCCCACCTGTGCCGCCCTTGTCCCCGCGGTTCCTGCAGCCCCCACCCTGGCTGAGGCCACTGGAACAACCCCCCCCCGCCCCCCCGGGCCCGACGGCTTACAGACGGCTCTGGACCCCGGTCGTCTGGGACCAGGGGGCCCTGCTTCTGGGCGGCAGACTGCCAACTCTCCCCTGTCCCCCTGGTGGGGGGTCGGGGGCAGGGAAGCGCTCCCAGGCTCTCCTTCCGAGGCTGTGGACCCCACTGGTGGGGGCCCTGGTGATCCGGTCACCTCTGCAGACCCCCCCCCCCCCCCCCGCTGGGAACAGGGTTTCAACATGTGGGGTTGGGGGCTGACGCCACCTTCAGTCTGTGGGTCGCCCTTCCTCTCCCCTGGGATGTCGTCTCCCCGGTGGGCGGTGGCTGTCCATGCCCCACGGTCAGCGGGGTCCTCTGACCGGGGTCTTCGCCGAGGACCGGGCACCTGCCTGCAGTCCCTTCGTCCCGTCTCGTCACCTGGCGTGAACACGTGACATGCAGCTACAAGGGGGTCCCCCGAGGGAGATGGGGTGACATGCACGCAGGTCCCAGGACCCGTGGCCTTTGAAAAGAGGATCGGGACCCTAATGCGGAGGGCGGACGGGGAGGGGGCTCCGTGGGGGGACTCCGGGAGAGTGGACGTCTGTGTTCTCTCCCAGGTCACGGCCTGGAAGTGTGTGGGGCCCGGCCCCGGGCACCTGCCCGAGGGAAAACCCGCATTCTCCCTCCGAGGTCTTGTTGGTACTCAGCACGGTCCCCCGAGGGGGTGTTTCCGACACCCCGGGGTGTCGGTGCGTCAGGGCCGCCCCCACCCTGGGGTTAGATGCCACCCGTGGCCTCCCAGGCCGGCATCCCCACGCAGGCGTGTCTCTGCCTCTCCAGATGAGGCTGAGACCCTTGGCCGTGGCTGGTCCCCAACCACTTGCGGTGGCATCTGTCATGACGAGGACACACCTTGGTCATCAGCGTCGGTGAAGATAAGGTTCGGAGGGAAAAAATGCAACTGCGTTCTAGGCACGGTCAGTGTATTTGGGGTTTTAGGAAGGTATTTGGGTTTTTGGTTTGGGGTATTCAGAAGCAAATGCGAATTTTTTAAAAGTGCAAAATATAAACACCGTTCTCAGGGGCCAAGGGGCACCAGGAGACGCTGTCTGGGGTGCAGGCGGAGGGGGGCTGTCAGTGTGCCTGTCTCTGCTTTGGCCCGGGGCGGGGGGCGGAGGGGGGCAGCTCCCGCCTCCTGGGGCCACCGGGCGGATTCGCTCTAAGCTTTTGTTTGACCCCTGCCTGCTTCTCAGAGCTCGGTGCTCGGCTTCTCAATCAATACGTTTCTTCTTGTGCTAACAATGTGGAGACTTTCTGAACCGCTGGGAAAGGCATCTGATGGCACTGGAGAATGGGCGCATTGGGTCCAGACATGTAAGGCGTGGCAGGATGGCAAGACATTGAAAGTGTGGGCGATGGCAACAGTAACCATGTGACTCCACAGAGGACATCCGAACAATGAACAGACTGCTTGGGGTTATTTGCTATCCTTTGCCAATTGGAGACATAGTCTCTGTTCCGGGGCAGAGATCCAGGTGAATGGTACAAACAACCCCCAGAGAAAGGTGTTTACACTTGACCCGATCTGGGCTTTGTAACCTCCAGCAGCTGGAGTCGGGTTTCAAAGGGCGTCGGCAGGCCGGTTTCCTGTGCACACAGGTTCCTGCTCGTAATTGACTGGGGCTGAATGGACCCGAACACAATTGATTTGCCCCAAATAAAGGACCAGCGTTGAGCAATTCAGGGACAACTCCCGTGCGCTCCCGTGAGTCAAGTTCAAATAAACTGGAATTGGCCTTAACTCCTGTCCCCTCCAAAGGGGCGGGCCGTCTTCAGGGTGACCGCCACCCAGTCGGGTGTCAGGTGGGGCACAGGTGGTTTGACTCCGCAGCTGGCCTCCCTGCTCGGAACCGCCCTCTGAGCCTTGTTCCCGCTTCCCCGCCGTACATCAGCTGAGCACAGAGAGGTTTGCCGCGGCCTCCCGGGCAGGCGGAGGGTGAATGAGCCGATGTTTGGAAAGGGCTTTGAAGACACAAGTGCCAGCTATTATTACTGCTGGCGAACCGTTCTCCTCCAGTGCGGTGTTGGGCGGCAGCCGTCAAAAGCCCACGACTGCACTGAGCAGCAAGACCACCTGGCCGCACCTGGCGCCCAGGGCCCAGCCGAGTGTGTGCTGCGCCTCCTCGCCCCGCCCCCCCACCCCCGAGCTGCTCAGGAGGGGTGCGGGAGCTCGCCCTCCTTCCCCACGTTCACTGGGGGGGCAGGCGACAGCGTAGGGCAGCGTCCCGTGGGCTGTCCCCCGAAACCAGGCCGCTTTCCCCGGAGCCACGGGGAGTGTGGGGCGCCCGGGCCTGGGTCCATTTAACGGGAGGTGCGCGGCGTTTACTGTCTCGGAGGACTGCGCCCCAGTCCCCCTTTGGCCGTTTAAAACCCGTCCCACAAAGGGAGTGGGCTCGTTTGGGGGGCTGGGTGTGTGTGGGGGGTGGGGGTGTGCCCTGCTCTGGACTCAGATCGAACGGAGGTGGGAAACGGTGGTTAAGCAGCCGTTCCGGTGGCCAAAGGTCGAGCAGCGGGACTGGAGGCCCGGGATTTTAGGCAGCAGTTCGTCAGTCTGAGACCCGCCGAGTGGCCAGTTCGTTTTGGCCTTTGTCCTGAGACGCCGGGGGATGCGGGATGGAGTCCGTCTTGGTCCGCCGCTGCCGACTCCCCGCCCCCGAGCCCCTGGCGGATTCCCTGTGGCAGGCGGGGGTGCGGAGAGCAAACAGCGCGGGTCCCGGGCACCGGGTTCACGTGGAGTCTCCCCCCGGCACCTGCAGGGCTCACCCCGAGGCCGGCGTCTGCAAGCCCAATGGGAAAGGCCTCGTTGCAACTTCCGTCTCATCTCCGTCAAAAGCCACCAAAACACAAGTGTTTCATGACGGACGGATGGCCCACGGTCACCGGCTGCCCACTGTGGATTTCTGACCCACCCTGATAAGTGTGACCGTGGGATTTATTGGAGTGGCCAGCGGTGTAAACTGAAGCTAGAGCAGGTGAAGGGAAGTTTCCAGACCCGCTCACAGACAACGGGACCGGCCAGCTCACCTCTCCTCCCCGCGGCTGGAGGGGGAGGGAAAGGCGAGGAAGGACGGGAAGAAGACCCCCCCCCCACCCCCAGCAGGCAGAGTGGATGTTGGGGGGGCGGCCCTGGATCTCCAGGAGCCATGGAGTGGTCTGAAACTAAAAAACAAATGTCAGTGTGTCGTCTACAGATCCTTTGCCTAAAAGTCACAGGGGACGCTTTCCCGGCGAGGAGGCAGGCACTCCGAGGCTGTTGGGTACCACGCAGCCCAGCAGCGGGGGGAGCTCACCTGGCCGCGCCCTACGGAGGACTCTGCAGCACTCCCGAGGACGCCCCGCAAGTTTCCCGTCAGCCTCCCCGGGGGGAGACCGGCTTGGCACAGGCGTCCCCGTTCCGCGGGCGTCCGATACGGGGCTCCTGCTGCTTCGTGGCTCCTTTCGCTGAGTCACGTGCGGGGAGTTCCCCATCGGGCTTCGGGCGGTTTGCGGCCCCGCAGGCCGGCGTTGTGCACACACGGAGCCTCGTGGGAACATGGGAGCCGCCGGTAGCGGGAGAAAAGCACCCGCAGGCTCCTCGCGTGGGTGGGGCCGCAGGGGGGAAGCGAGGGGAAGTGGTCGGGAAGTGGGGCCAGCAGCGGTTCAAGGAGCCATGTAGGGACATCGCCCCCGTCCCCTCTCGTGGTGTGACGAGCCAACCCCAACCCCGCCCTTAGGCAGCATCTCAGAGCCAGGACTGGGTCGTGACAGCTCGTGGTCCTGCAGGTCAGGGGTTTAGGCCGGGCTGGGCGCTGTCTTCGGCCCCAGGGGCGACCACCGGGCCCCATGGCAGGGTTCCGATGGGGCCAGGTCTGGCTGGTGGCCCCAGGCCCCAGGGGCGGGTCCCAGCTCGGAGAGGAGGGCGGAGCTCCGTGGAGCCCCTCCCCCTTTTCCTGTGGGTGGGGGGCGCTGGGGGGGCAGGGGGCTCTTCCTGTTTTCTGATGGAGGTTTGTGTTTCAAGGACATGACCTGAAACTTCATGAATTTTACACTCTGCTTCCCGAGGTGTCAGGAGGAGAGGTGGGAAGTGGTGGGGGGGGGGGTGCTGGACTGAGACTTCTGCGGGGCATTCGCACTGAAACCGGCGCGGGGGCCGTCCCGACAGGGTCCCGGAGGTGCCCACGGTTTCTGCGGTTCGGCGGTGTCACCGCCGCGGGGATGCGGGGACCCCCCTTGTGCCGCCGCGCGAGCGTCAGCGGCGGCCGTTTCTGTCCCCGGTGCCCTTCTCCACTCTCCGATGCCCGGCGGCCTGCGGCAGCCAGCTCCTCGCCGCGCGGACATCCGTGTCTCACGAGCCCTTCCGGAACATTCCTCGCTCTGTCCTCTAATCCCGAGACCACTGTGCCCTTGCCCTGCCCGGGCGTCTGCCTCTAACTGTCGTCACCCTTCTCCGCGAGGGCCTACATGTCACCATGCCCGTCCCCTGTCCTGCTTGTCACTGAGCGTGGTGCCGCTTCCGGAAAATGTCCCCCGGGCTCCCACCCCTTCACAGGCCGGTGACCGCCACCCTGGGCATCCAGGTCCAGCGGGCTCAGCCTCAGGCACCCCCCCGCCCCCCGTGTCCCTGTGTCCCCAGACACCCCTGGGTCCCTCAGCAGCTCCTCATCGTCCTCTGTCAGACACGTGCCCTGTGGTCCTTTTTTCAAGTTGCCGGCCCCTCCCCAGTCCCTGAAACTCACCACTTTCAGTGTTTGTCGTATCTTTGCGCCATCATCTACCAAAATGACGCTAACTTTTTAACTGGCTCATGAAAAAGGACATTGACTGAAAACGAACGTATTCTTCCACTGCTGTGAATGAAACCCCAGGGCGCGTGGGAGACGAGGAAAGGTCACCACAAACCTCCCTGCAATGGGAACGAACACCCACGGCCCTTAAGTTCCAGCCCCGCGCTGCTGCTGGCCGTCGCGCTGGGCTCGAGTCCCACGCTCTTTATGAAACAGCGACACCGGGCAGTTTGGAGAGCCATTTGCGACTCCTTAGGACCAGCGTGCGACTCCAGCTTCCCGCAGCCAGGAGGCGCGGTGGGACGTCGGAGAGGTGCGCGCGCTCACGTCGCGGCCGAAGCGCGTCTCAGACCCGCAGTCGTCTCCGCACCGAGAGTCCGTTGGTCTCCAGGACGCGCAGTCGGCCGCAGGAGCGCAGACGCCCAGAGGAACGCGCGGCCCCCGCCCCCGCTCTCGCATGAGTCCTACTGCGCCTGCAGTTAGTTGCTCCGTGAAAAGTTGGAAGGTTCCTGCAGCGTGAAGTCACCCTGCTGGTGGGCGAATTCCAGGGAGAATCCCGCAGTTGCTGACGGGCGCCACTGAGCGCAGGCCTGTAGGTGGTTTGATTACGCATGCGCACATCTCCCGGATCCACCCCCCCCCCCCCCCCCCCCGCCCCGACAGGTCCGGGACCTGCAGTCCACGTAAAGCCTGGGGCGCACACTCCAGGGCGCGCCATACGCGCTGGAGGCTGGAGGGTGTGGGGATGGGCAGCGGGCGGGTGGTCAGAAGGGAGAAACTCAACCTCCACCCCCCGCCCCCCCCCCCCCCCCCGTGCACCGGGAGAAGCTGCGGGGGAAGAGGCCGAATTAGCAAGGCCAGGACGAAGCTTTGTTGTCCTCGCTGCCCCTCTGAAGCACGACAAATGTCCGAGCAGATTCGATGGGCACCGAGGTCGGAGCGCCGCTGACCGGGCGGGCCTGGTGCTGCGTGCGAGAACCTGAGGGGAGGGGACAACGGGCCCGAGTGTCTCCATCCGCTTCCGAACGGCCTCCCTCGCTGCGCCGTCCTCATGTGGCCTTCCCTGGCGCTCACCGCCCCCCCCCCACGCCTGGTTCCTGTGGCGACCCCCGCACTCTCTCCGGGCCCCCAGTCCCATAGTCCAAGGTGAGCTCCTGACTCGGGTCCCTGGTCACACCTGCCAGGTCGCATCTCCCGGGCAAGGCAACGCAGGCGCAGGTGCCAGCACGAGATGGGGACATCTTCGGGAGTCATTATTCGCCCAAACACTCCCCCTCCAAACTCTTTTTCTGGTTGAAATACCCATAAAATTAAGCGACCTTTGGTAAGAGGTTTATGGTCCATCACTGTCCGTGCGATGCAGAGCAGAGGTACTTGGTGGGCTGTTACGGGAACACCAGTCTTCATTATGAAGTTCCTATTAGAAGGTAAATGTCCCCTAGGTGTACTGACCGGCAGAGCTAACTGCGCTTAACTCTCCCGCGGACGCCGCGCCAGTTTTTAAGGGAGCCATCTGCTACTCAGGGTGTGGTCAGGCGCCGTCCTCCGCTGTTGCTGTGTCACGGATAAAGAACGGGATGTGTCTCAGAGGACGGTGGCGGCTCCTAAGTGAATCACGTAAAACTGTTACGACAGCCACGGGCTTGTAGCACTTGCAGAACACGTGTTTGCCGCAATTGTCAACATGATTGCCTCCGCCGAGGTATCAAATCCGTGTTAGCTCCGTCGGATTGCAGGAGTCCGCGGGAGAGGAAAGCGCAGGAAGAGATTGGAAGAACTCCACCCGCCTGACTGCAGGATTAAAAGCATTTCTTTCGTTCAGCCGGCGACCCCGAGCTCCCAGCGTCCGGGGCTCCGGAGGCCCAGTGCGCGGCTCCCCGCCGGGCGGGGGCGGGTGAGCGGAAGCGCCGGGGCACAGGGGGCGCAGGCGTCAGACTGCCCTTCCTCCGACGCCCAGAGTTGAACCAAACGTAACGTCTCTGAAGCCTGAACGTCTCTGAAGCCTGAACGTGAACGGAACTTGGAGAGCCGTCGGGGAAGGTGGAGCCCGGATTAACTCCTAGTGCAACTGTGTTCTTGATAAGGGCAGGTCCTAGAGCACACGTGGGAGCCGGTTCAGACACAGACGGCTCATTTTCACACACACGCGCACACACGCCGTGGTCACACACTCACACGCACCTCGCAGCGCCGCGCAGGAACTAAATGACCGCGCTTGGCTGGATTAGCGACAATTCCGGGGAGAGGAGCCGCCGCTGGGTCCCGGGGAGGGGGCGGGGCCTGCCGCCTGCCTCCGTTTGGAGTGGAGCTGTTTCTTAGAGAACAGTCTTCACCTTGAGAGGCTTGTAGTTCGTATCTTCCCCCTCGTTTTCCGAAATGCTCCCCCCTCGCCCAGCGCCTCGTAGGCGGCTCCGTGGAGAGAGCCTTTCTGAGTGGGCCCCACGGGGGAGAGTCTGGGAAACACCGCGGGAGGGGGGCTCAGACCTGTCAAAATATTTCCTTGTGGAACGCAGGGAAAGTTGGGGGCAAGGCTGACACGCGTGTCAGGTTAATTCCCGCTTGTTATTCCGGGTAAGTAGCTCTCCCAGGAGTTCGCGTGGGTGGATGAGCGTGCACGTCGCCCACGAAGGAGCAGGAGGAGCTCCTGCCCCTCCCCCGGACGGACCAGGACCGGCCCGCACCCTGCACCCGGGCGCACCGGACTCTCACGCTGATGGCCACCGCCAGGGAGCCTTTGCTACTACGAACGGGGAGCCGTTCTGTAAATCAGTTTTCGTATTTTCCTGCCCAACGGCTCTTGCAGGAAAGCCACGAGAAGAAACCCGGGAGGCAGGAAACGCCCTGTCACCTGGAGGGTGGCCGGAAGCCGGGTCCAGCCCCGCACCAGGAGTGTGTGTGGCACTCCCTCGGGACGTGCCGGGAGGGCCGCGTGGTTCCCGGGCGGGCAGGTGGGCGGACAGCGCCCGGCTGCTGAGCTCTCGGGGAAAACGCAGCAACCGAGCCCCGGCCTTTCCCTGACTCCCCATCAAGGGCATGGGAGCAAGGACTAGAGGGCGCGATTGCTCGTTCCGAAAGACACGTGTGGCGTGGGTGGCGAGGGGCTCGAAGGCACGGAGGAGAAGCGGCAGGGGGTCAGGGCAGCGGCCCCGCGGTCAGGGGCCGGAGTGGGCTCCCGCGTGTCCGTGTGGGCGGTCGCAGAGGTAGCCCGCAGCCCGCGGCTGAGGCCCTCCCCGCCTTCCTGGCCCGCCGTCCTCCTTGGCTCCTGGATTTTCCTTTCTGTCCGCCTACCCCGCCCCCCCCTTCCCCATGTCCCACCCCGGGGCGCACGTGCTTCGGCCTCATAGAGACTCCGCAGGATTCGCACGCGCTGCGGTGCGCGTTGGGGGCGGGGCCAGGGGCGGAGCTTGTGAGAAGCAGGGGCGGGGCCAGGGGTGGAGCTTGTGGGGTGGCAGGGGCTGGAGCCTGGTGGGTTGGAGGGCGGTGGGGCCTGGTCAGCACCTGCCGTCCACCCCTGCCTGAGCCCGCGGGAGGAGGATGAGCGACCGCCCCTGTGCTCCTAGCCCCGAACGCCCCGCTGTCTCTCCCTCTGTCCACGGAGGGACCGATCCTTCTGTCCTGCCTCCCTGTGTCCGGCGCACAGCTGTGCGACAGAGGCAGGCCCAGCCTGGGTGCCTCCGACCTGCAGCAAGGGTGTCCTGGGGCTAAAGGCGGAGGACTCCGCGGAGTGGAGACCAGGCGTCACTCGGCCATCGCCGTCTGTGGTTCTGCCCACGCAGTGTCCGTGCCTTCACGGGAATTGTAGCCCAGGCCTGGGTGTGCAGGCACGGGGCCAGGCTGGGGAGCCTGAGGCCCGCGGCGAGTTTCCGTGGAAGGACCCTCACTCCGGAGCTCCCAGGGGGCCCTCGGAGGTGACTCAAGCCCCCGGGACAGTGCCGGGCTGTTTTCTGCCTCAGCTGCGCTCAGCTGTCTACTCAGATGTTGAGTGTTCGGCAGGACACCCGCCCGAGGCTGCAGACGCCCTGCATACGCTGGCGGTATGAATGTGTAACCGGCGACGTCTTAGAAAGGATTACGCCCAAGTGGATCCTTTATCTCTATTGATTTTCGTGGCGGGATGAGGCGGATTATGATTCACATTCGTCGGATCCACACGGGGTCCATGGCTGTGCCAGATTTGGGGGGCGGTGGGTGACACAGTTTCAGAGCAGCTCATTAGCCCCTGGAGACCCGGTGGCCCGGGATAGAGGAGGATCGGTATCAAATTCAGGAAGATGAAGCGGCACCTTTTCCCGGGCAGATTTCTTAGTCCTCTCCTGCCCTGAAACCAGCTCCGGGCGCGTCTCCGACTGGAGACGGGCCGCCTTCCCATTCCCGATGAGACACTTAAAGCAGGTCCCCCATGAGCGCATCAGAACCGGAAAGGAGTGTCCAGTAAGCGGAGTGAAAACGCTCTTTTTACACGGAAAAAAAAAGTGATTTAAATTTTCAGTGTCTCTCCTGGGATCTCATTAAAGTTCTCTTCCGCTGGTGCACCGTGCAGGCGGCGGTGACCAGGGACCCTGCCGCCCGCGCTGCTGACGGCGGGCGCGTTTCCCCGGGATTAATCGTGTGATTCTGCAGCCGGCGCAGCGCACGTTGAAGCTCTGCGCTCGCCCATGTGCATGTTTCTGAGGAGACTCGGCTTTGTGTTTTCAGGTGGCGTTTGTTACATCTGCCTTCTTGTTAATGACAGCCTCTGCCCGCGCGGTTGGTGCTGGATACAATCTATCTATTGTGTTTGGGTACAGTTTCCTAACCCGTTTCCTCCCCGATTGTCACGTCCTCCACGAGCTTCGTTAGTTTCGAGCACTGGTGCGTGACAAATGGCGGGAGAGCAGGGCATTCACAAAACCGGTCGGGCCCGCCCCGCCCCGCCCTCTCCCCTGGCCCCGCCCCATCCTCAGGTGCCCCGCCCAGTCCCCCGGGCGCGGGAGCCGGCCAGGGCACTGGCTGCAGGTGCCGGCGGTAACCCGAGAGTCTGACACCGCTTGGACGGAAAGTGCATGCGCATCCGAAGGAGAGGTGGGCGCTGGGAACCGGGTCCTTTTTCTGGACCCCGCGGACCCCTGGAGCCTCGTGCTTCCTGAAACTCGGGTGGGCTCAGGAAGGGGAGAGCCCAGCAGCCTTGCCTGAATTCTGTGGGCAGCGAGTCCCGCTCTCCGCCGGGGTTTGTCTGCTCCCGGTGGGGCTAGGAAGCGCCGGTTGGGAGAGGGCTCAGCCGGAGTTCCACAGCCGGGTTCAGGGGCTGCTCTGTCGACTCCTATGTGGTTTTGGGAAAACAGAATAACGTGGACTGCGTGCGATGTAGACTGTAATCTTTGTGCTTTTGTCTTGAACTCGCACACTGATGGCTGCCCGTGGACACGGCCGCCCCCGCCCCCCCCATCACAGACTTGCTCAGGTGGAAATCTCTCTCCCCTCCTGGGTTTTCTGGGGAGGGGCCTGAACCCCCGAGGGCTCTGGCTGCCGCTGCTGCTCAGTTTTGCTTTGTGTGGCTCCCCCTGCCCCCCAACCCTGATTGCAGCAGCGGGAGGCGGCAGCCCCAGTGAGGAGCTGCGGGAAGTCCGGACAGAACCCCCAGTGTGAGCCCAGGGCCCCCCCAGCCCCTGCTGGAGGACCCCCTAAACACGCCGTTCCCCAGGCCTCCAAGGGGACTTGTTTCCGGGGGCTCAGAGGCGCCCTTGTGGAATGAAGGCGGAGCGCTCAGCAGGTGAGGGGGGATGACGCACCTCTGTGTGCTCCGGGGTGGGGCAAGGACGGGGAAGGGGTGCCGGTCTCCGGCGTTGTCCCCCGTGTCCAGCAGACAGCAGTGGATGCAGAGCTCTCTCACTGACACGCACCCAGGGGGAGAGCTCCGAGCGTCCCCCCCGCCCCCGCCGGGCCCTGCCGGGCCAGGGTGCCCACGGGAGAGAACGCCCTCCGCGCCCAGGGGAGGGCGGGGTCTGTTTCTCGTCGTCACTTGAACCGCCCACCCTCCCACGGAACCTGGGTTGCCGCAGTGCCGAGAAAGGCCTAGAGTTGGAGTGACAAGACTGGGCCCTAAGCTTGACCTTTGTCCCTTGCCGCGTGTGACACTGATGAAGTGACTGAACCCTCTGGATGTCGTTTTCCCTCGTTTATAAATGAACCTGGAGACGACACACAGAGCTGGTCCCGGGGCTCAGCGAAAAAAGCCTTCGACTGCCGTGGCGTGTCTGGCGTGACCTAGCTGGGCTCTCAGCGGTTTGCCCTGCAGTTTTGGTGAAACGTTCACGGCAGACGGCAGCGCTCGGTTCTAGGGCTGAAACTCAGTCTCCTCTTCCACTGGACCCTGCCGTGGGCCGTGGGAAGGGCCGTGGGAAGGGCCGTGGAAAGGGCCATGAGAAGGGCTGTGGGAAGGGCCCCGGTCAGAGGCGGCCTCCAAGCCCCCGTACTGCGTTCCGTGTGTCGCGTGCATGGCGGCGTGTTGGGCTCTGCAGAGGAAGCCCTGGCTGTGTGCGGAATCCCAGGTGTGTCCGGGACCGAGGGGGTGTGCACCCCTCCCTCCACCGTCTTCCTGGAGCACCCTCGGGCGGCCCCGCCCCTGCCACCCTGGGTCTCTGGAGACGATGAAGGACGCCGTCCCTGCAGCCTGAGTGCTTCCGTCTCCCGGAAGCTCTGAGACGAGATGCTCTCCTTCAGATTCCCCGGGACGGACAGTGGACTCGGGCTGGGGAGCTACTCTCCTCAGTTTTACACATGTGTGTAGAGCGTTGCCTTGGTGATGCCCCACCGACAAGACGGGTTGCTTTCCTCCTCTCCCCACTTTTCCCCTCCTTCTCCTTCTCGTGGTGCCGCCACCGGCCCCGTCACCGCCCTCACCGCACCACCCCTCCCCTTCTGCCGGGGCCGCGTCGGTGGTTTTGGGTGCCCGGTGTCGTGAGAATGGAAACAGGCCCTGCCCACAGGTGGCTGAGCTTCTGCCTTTGAAAAACGGGGTCACATTCGATACGTTTTTCCCACATGTCAGTGTAGGAAGTATTCCTTGAAATATTTGTAATATTCCTTGACAATCTTAACTGGGAGTGCATCTGTAGATTTTATCCCTCACTGTCCGCTTAAATATGTGTGTTGGTGTGATCCTCAGCCGCACTCTCAGCCCCCGGAGCCCAACATAAATTCCATTGCAATGGATGTTTCTCAGAGCATCACTGCTGACTTCTTACTCTCCTCACGTCAAAAATCTCCGACTCCCCTGGTGTTTCTGCTGGATTCCCTGGAGTGGGAGTCACGGCACCCGGCAGCCCCCAGAAAGCTGGGCGCGGATTCCCACCTGGGTCTCCTCCCAGCGCTCAGCCCACGAGGGGGCCGCACTGAGTCCCGGCGCCCGACTGCCCGCCAGAGGCTGCCGCCCACCGCCGGCCTGGGCTTCTGAGCGCCCCGATTACGTCTCCTGTCTTTCCGCCTGCACATGGTTCCCAGGGGCCCTCCCTGGCGTGATTGGTATTTGGTCCCGATGACAGATTTTTGAGAGTTGTCGCCGAATTTGCATATCTTATTATACATGACACCGTGTAAGAGTGAGCGTTTCATTATAATAGATTAGAGGTTAAGCAGTCAGCATTTAGAGTGTCAAGAACTGCTGCCTGCTTGGGGGTTGCGCCCATCATCACATCTCCTGAGCAGTTTTAGATGTTTTGAGTGATTAGAGGGGAATTTAGTCACGCTTTTCCGGCTGGTTGTTTGCTTTCACGGTTTTACAAGTCAGGTGTTCCCACTTCGATTTTTTTTTTTTTAACAGAACAAAGTTCCCATTTGTCAGTGAGTGCCTATAAAATAACAATTGTATTAGACATTATCTGTGCTTTTTAAAATCAAAACATTGTTTGTTCTTTCCAGTTTTACTGAGCTATAGCTGACAAATACGGATTATACACGTTAAGTTCATACGTGGTGATTCGATACCGGACACAGTGTGGATGACGGCCACAGCCCAGCCGATGACACGCCCGGCCCCTCACGCGGTCCCCGGTTTTGTGTCTGGGTGAGGAACACCAAGCGCTGTTGCCCGTGCTCACCCACGCCGCCTGTTCAACCCCCCAGAACTTGGACCAAGCTCTGCCCGTGTCCCCACCCCACCCCTGGGTGCCGCCTCTGCTCTCGCGGCTGCAGGTCTGATGCTTCCGGGTTCCACGTGTCAGACACTCAGCGCCGGTCCTCCGGCGTCTCTGGCTGAGTCACGTTCCAGAGCGGGGGCGGGGGGGGGGGGAGAGACAGAGAAACACTGAAACACAGAGAGAGACAGACATTGTTTCCCTATGGTGCGCTGGAGCTGCGGTCAGCTGGGCGCATGGATGTCGCTCTGAGATACCGATGTCATTGGTGGCGGCTCTGCTCTGTGGGTCACTGTACTCCCGGGGAAGCAAGGCAGAGGTTAGGACTGTGAGGACCCTGGAGGACAGCGTGGCAGCGACAGGCTGGGGGGTGGCCCGAGAGTCCTGGAGTCGGGGCGCCTGTGTCCATGATTTGCCGTTACTTCGCAGCCTAGAATGTTCCCTGCCGCTTTCCCCCTCCGGCACCGGAAGGCCTTTCCTCGGACAGGGACCGAACGGCACACACGGTTCTTCCTCCCAGGTGCGGGCTGGGGCCCAGCGTCCCAGACGCACAGTCAGTTCGGTCCGTTCCTCCCCCCGTTCTTTCCTTCCCGGCGAGTCAGCCTCCTGGTGTCGACGGACCCCTGGGGGGGGGGACTGAGGGTGCCAGGCTGAGACGCTGGGTCACCATCCCGACGCGTGAACCTGGGCTCGTCCTTTCCCACGCGCGCCCACGGCGCTCTGCTCTTCCAAGACGGAGTTCAATCGTCTCCGCGGGACACCTGAGTCCTCCTGCTGCTGGGGCGGTCTGGGTCCCCTCCGCCCCCCACTGTCCCCCGCTCCCTTCCTCAGGCGTCTGCGTGGCCTCTCCTGCTACCCAGCCCCGACCCCTCAAACTGGACCCTGGTCCTTTTGTGTCGGCTTGGTAAACAGGTCCACGTACTTACCCAGCTCCAGTAACTGCATCCTGTGTGTGTGGTGAGGGGAGTGTTTTTGTTTCTCATCATGTTCATCGGGATGCAAAAGCCCATTAGAAAATAAGCCCATTGAATTAAATCGCTTTCCCTCTCCCCCCTCCCCTCCCCCCAGCACCACCGCTGACCTGCTGGTCCCAGTGTGATCTCCCCTCGGGCGGGTGGGGGGCGGGGCATCTGTAGGGCCAGAGAGTTCTCTTCTGTCAAGTGGAGCTCACACCCTATGTGAAAATTTTGTTTGTTTCACCTAATAGGAACATAAGAAGTTTCATTATTCCCCATTCTTTCACAATAATTATTTTAAGGCTGCAAACATTCCTACCACATAGCTGTGTTCTGAGTACTCACAAATCCCTCCGTTGTGGAGCACTCGGGCTGTTACCATATGTTCCATTGTTGCAAATAGCTCCGAGCCGACCCCATTTCCCATCACTGGTGGGGAACGTCCCTTCACATGTTCACAATAAGCTCAAGCCCGATGTCTAGTCGCGCGGTTGTCGGTCTGAGGGTGGGAGCATAACATGGCGCATTCGATTGTTCAGGATGGTCACACGTTCACAACGCGATGGGGAGGCGAGCAGTGTGTGGGCTTTGCATCCTCGTATGGGCACGCACACATGCACACGTGTGCAGCCGTGGGACTAGCTGAGAGCTGACGTGACACCTGGAGCAGGAAACACGCTGACATGCCATTATTTATCCTGGGCAGACGCCTTCGATCTCACTCTGTCTGCTGTGTGCACACACATGCCTGTGCATCCGTGTGTGTGTGTGTGTGTGCATTTCTGTTTGCACGTCACCAGATGTCTACAGAGAGCATTCATTACTCTCACAACACAGCAGATCAACCCACATGGCTGCCTGCCCCAACCAACTGCCCTCCCCTGTCCTTCTCACCGGACTTGTGGGTAAAGGTGCGTTTCCTGTGGGGGGCACAGTGAAGCCACTTGGACCTCACCTTGTCTCCTGGGGGTCACTGCGGTGAGGCCTTTTGGAGTGATGGAGACCAAGCTGGAGATAGCACAGGAATGTCTGGGACATGTGGATAGCGTCCTGAGACTCAGTCCTGTTTTGGGGGAGCCGGGGGTGTGAGGTCCACAGGCCGGACATGCAGAACAGGAGGCCGGGCAGAGGTAGAGAGTCCTGAGCAAATACTCTGGCCAAAACGCAGGCACAATGGCCTACACAGGCACTTGGGACAGTGTCCTAGGGGTGGGTTCACTTGGACAAGTTCCTGTTTTGGGGACACAGGGCTCCCTTATCAGGGGTGTGCCTGGAGGGAGAACTGTGCAGGATGTGGAGCGGTCAAGTGATAAAACCTCAAGTGAATGGGCAGAGCCCACTGTGCAGTGTTTTGGGACAGAAGGTCCTCCCAGCAGCCAGGCTAACAGCTTTCCCACCGAAGTGTGTCTGAAAGACTCCCAGGCATTTTCACCTGCCTTCCAGTGTGACCTCTAATGACTAGCGGTTCCACTCTTTCGCCATGATGGGCAATGTCTGTGCCACAGAGCTCAAAGCCCTAACAACTGAGAGTCTGCTGTCAGCGTGCTCCGAAGCTGGGCCCCACCCGGGCAGGAGGTAGCGCAGGCAAAGTGCTGCGGCTCCTTGGTGGAGAAATGGTTTCACAGCCCAAGGCAGCATGTAACTTCGCTGTGCCTTCGGTTTCTCATCGTTAAAATGAGGACCTTAAAAACCAAAACCACGCACCTCCTAGTGGTGCAAGGACGAGGTGAATTGGCAATCGCCAGCTGCCCATCTGTGGACCCAGCTGTCCTCACCAAGTGAGCCCGCCTTGCGTGACCTTGCATTAGCTGGCCCACCGTCAACTGATGCGATCAGGCTTCAGCCGAGGCATGCCTGCTTCTCTGGCACACGAGGAGCTTCCTGTCACTAGAACAGAACCTTGGGGTGTGTACGAAGGAAGAGCACCTCCACCGGGCGTGCTCAGAACTGCGTGGCCCGTGCACAGTGGGCACGTCCACGTCTCGGGAAGACGGTCCCAGTTGCCTCGGAGCGTGGTGGAAGTCAGGGCTAGCTCCTGTGGGAGCTAAAAGGTTCCGTCTGAAGCATGTCTAACTTCCAACATGGATGTGTTTGCTTGTTGCTTTTGAAACCATCTCACGTGTGATCCC
This sequence comes from Phyllostomus discolor, assembly GCF_004126475.2. Taxonomy (NCBI): domain Eukaryota; kingdom Metazoa; phylum Chordata; class Mammalia; order Chiroptera; family Phyllostomidae; genus Phyllostomus; species Phyllostomus discolor. The sequence goes on from NC_040909.2 coordinate 807,169, forward strand.
ACTTGATGCCCCACCTTTGACGGTACTTAGGAAGCCAGGGAGGGTCCTGCCCGTCCCACTGCAGGGGACAGACAGGAACCGCAGGTCCAGAGGTTGCCCGAGCCCCGGCAGGTGGGGCTGTAAGTGGCACTGTTGGAAGTGCGCCCGCCCCTCCTCTGGTGCCCCCCAGGTCTGGGGGACCAGCTGTGTGGGGTGGCTGCAGAATGTGGCTGAACTGAGCCTCCGGGTTGTGCTGCCGGCCGAGCTTTCCTGGCGAGAAGGCCACGGGGGTGGCCTGGGCCCTGTTCCCCCTGGGGATTCTGTGCCAACCAAGAGCCTTGAGCTCTTGGCTCCAGGGAGCTGGTTTCCTGGGAACTTGCCCTGCAGGAGGTCAGTGCTGATGGCTCTGAGCTCTGAGACAACCATCAGGATGGGGTGCGTCCGTGTTGGACAGAACAGACGTAGAAATGAGGTAACTTTCCTCGGGTAACACAGCTGGGGGTGCGGGGCCCACCCCTTCAAACACATGTATGTCGTGTTCATACTTACTCTAAGAAAGTAGAAAAGAAGATAGAAATTTGGAAGAATGGGATAAAAACATGTTTACGCACACACACATGTTAACATGAACAACATGTATGCTATAACATTACATGCTATGTTCTAAGTGATTGCTTGTGTTTGGGGGGCCACGCACCTGCCAGGGGAAGAAGTGAGAGGAGACCTAGCGAGTGACACAGAGCGAACCCTTCGCATGCACACGCACACACATGCACACACGTGCACACACAGGTGAGATCTTCTCATCATGCTGGACACGGCGGGGAGAGCCCAGCAGGTGTGTGCTGCGCTGTGACCGCAGACGCGTATGATCCGTAGCTTCAGCCCCCTCGCCAGCTCCCACAGGTGCCGGGGACAATGGCGGGAGGCAGGACCCCTCCCCTGCAGAGAGGAAGAGCCCCCGCAGGTGCCGTGGGCTGCGGAAGGGACCGGAAGAGACGTCTCGGGGAGACTTGATGTAGGAGCCAGAGAAGTGGCCGCTTGGCTGTGGAGCGTGCCCGGTTTATGACGCGATGTCCTCTCTCACTGGACTTCCAGCGGCCACCCTCTGCGATCTCTTTTGACTTCATTCAGCCCGGGGAACGGGGCGCGGGGTCAGCTGGTCTCGTCTGCGGTCAGCAGGGGCGCACGCCTCGCTGCCTCTGTCCCCGCTGAGGGGCAGGTGTGACCTGGGGAGGACACTGGGGGTGGCAGACGGCGGCTGTCTCTGGGGCGCTCTGCTCGGGGGACCGCTCACCTGCGTCCGTCAGTCCAGGGACCTCTGCAAGGACAGCTGGATGCGAGCAGTATTACCCGGCCCTCGGTGGTCAGCGGCCGCAGAGATGCTGCTGCGTGTGTGGCTGGTCATGTATGAACGGTTCTGTGGTTGCGATGATGCAGGCAGCGGTGGCGTCAGGGGTGGACCACCTCTGGGTGGACGTGCGGCCAGAAACCGAGTCTGCAGGTGTCCCAGGTGCCGCGTGGCCCCCGGTCAGTGGGGGGGCAGTGGGGCCGCCCTTACACGCACCGGGCAGAGTTTCTCTCCCCTGCGTGTTGGTGGGAGGCTCGCTCCCTGGGCTCAGCGGTCTGCCTGTGACTCTTCAGTGAGAGCTTTCAAGAGGAGGACGGGGAGACTGTCCGGTGACGCAGGACCCGCAGGGAGCGCCTGCTCCGGCCGTGCGTCTTGCCTGGGGGCCTGAGACGTCTCGACTTTCTAAGTCGCTTTAATTTGTAATTTCCACCGGGACGGGTCTGAGTTACCGGATGGAATCCAGGTGTTTGCGTGATGCTAAGTCAGGACAACGGGCGTGCAGCGAGCCTTGGCCCTGCTTGTCCGTCCTCACGCTCGGCCGAGAGACCTCACACTCGGCAGGTGTGCAGGGCACACCCAGGGGCCGCCTCCGAGAGCCAGCTCGGAGCGGTGGGTCCCATCCTCTGGCCCCACGGGAGGGGCAGGGGAAAGGGTTCCGTGGGTCGGTGGAAACACCTGCTCTGCTTCACAAGTGGTGCGTGAAAGGCCGGGAGGCGGCTCGGCGAGGAGGTGCCAGCTGAGGGAGGCCGCCTGGACGGCGGGCGGCTCGCTGGGGGTCCCGGTCCGATCCCGGCGACGCCTCCGGGCCCTCCGCACGCGGCCCACACGCTGTGTCTGCGCAGACTGGCCCCCGCGTCCGCGCCAGTGAGTGGCGTTTGTGGGAAACAGCCCCGGGGGTCTGCGAGTAGAGGTGCCCGCACCCCCATCCCGGCGGGGGAGGCGCTCCTGTCCGTGGGGAGTGAGCGTGCACGGCTGGTCCGCGGCCCGGCCTCCGCCCACCTGTCTGTCCGCAGACACCCAGACGCCGGGTCGCAGTGCCTCACAGCCGCTGCCCAGGCGCTGGGGACGGCTGCGGGGAGGCGGGGGGAAGAGAACTGGAACCAGCTCCACTCAGCGCGGGGGAGGGAGACAGCAATTTAAAAGTGGCTCTTTGGGTGGATATTATCTCTGAAAGGACAACTCTCAAACCCACCTCCAGGGTCTGTGAGCTGCGATGACCCTGAGTTGACTGCGGCCACACCACAGCGGGGGGGCGGGGAGCCGCCCCCGTAAGGATGCTGCCCAGACCCTCTGCTCCGTGTGCATCTGACCGCCTCTCCTCCCAGCGCCCGGCAGACCGGCCCTGCCCGAGGGCGTGGCGGTGGGGGTCAGATGCACGGCCCTGGGGGTGGGCTGGGTGGGTTCGGTCCCACTAACGTGATGGTTTATTTTCGAAAGCTCAGACCACTGACTGAAGAGCTATTTTCCGTGTTACCTTTCCTCTCGGAATCGTGATGGTATTTATGGGAACTTCACTTTATTAATAGAGAAGCGAATCTCACCGCTGGGACCAGAGATGGTTGGCCGGCCTCTCGGGGAGAGTGTCAGTGAGAAAAGCCGCGTTTCCCTGGGTCGCCCAGAGCCTGGCCCTGCAGTCTGGGGGGCTGGCCATGCGCCTCCTAACTGTGTCTGGGACCCGGGCCCACGGGGCGGCCACCCCCGTCTCCCCTGGAGCTCCTCCCCCTCCCCTGTGCAGCACCAGGCTGGACCGTAACTGCTTTCAAAGGGTTTGGACGGCTGACAGAAAGCCCACTTTCAAAGGCCACGGCGAGGCGGCTGTGGGAAACTGTTTGGGCCTTTTCAGCATTTATTTCCTGACTCGTGGAGCTGGAAGAAAAGGCATAATTGCCTGCAGGTGCCGGTTAAATTAGATTATTGTACAGTACTTATTAGCACCGTGTTTATCTCTAGCATTGTTAAGTGAATGTCCCCAATTAGCGTCTCCCTAGTTTTTAAAGACAGCGGTTTGAGGAGAAAACGGCGTTTTTCAACGCTATGAGTGGAAATTCTGTCGGGACCACGTGTTGGTGCCAGCAGCCGGGTGCTCCCGGGGGACAACCTGGTGCAGGCAGAGCCTCTGTGTGCGCCGGCCGCGCCAGGGGCCCCAGGGGCCGAGGACAACGGGGACCCCGTGGGGGGCGATGCCAGCCACGCCTTGACCGTGCCTGCCCATGGTCAGCTTAACTCTGCTCTCTCTGAGCGGGTCCTGGCCCTGGCCTTGGCCTTGGTCGGTGGCCGACTCGCTTCAGGGCCACAAGGAACAGAGGCAGGAGACCCCCCAGCGAGTGCTACGCCAGGTGAGAGACCCTCTCCTCCTGAAGCCCTGGGTGGGGGCTGCGTAGGTGACCTCACCTCAGAAAGAAAACGTCCCCGTCTGAGTGGTTGTTAATTTGTCACCGTCTCTTGAAACGGGGCCTCCGGAGGCGATAAGACCGCGTCTCATTGGCTGCCAGACTATTTGCATAACCGACCACGTTTCGTATTTCAGCGTGCCGGCGCCAAACCACGCCCCTTTCCTTCCTCTCCGCCGCGGTGGAGACCCATCGGAGCCGGCTCTGTCCCCTGCCCCAGGATTAACCATTCCCGTCCACGCTGGACTGTCACGCCTCTCAATATGCAAGAGCCGTGATGGCCTTTCCCGGGCTCGCCGACTCGGGGGACGCGCAGACGCCCCGTGTGTCTTCCTCAGCTCCTTCGCTCCCCACCCCCGCGCCAGGTCCTGGCCCGCCTCCAGCTCGCATCCCCTGTTCTGGCGCCGAGGGGCCCGGAATGCGTGCGTTTGGCCTGGACTTAGACTGAAGCTGCTTCCACTCCGACCCTGCACACGGGTCTGTGGGCTGCCTGGGGAGCTCAGCGGGGGCTCCCGGGGAAGCCAAGGTGTGCAGGTGGGGGGGGTCCCGGCGCCGCGGGTGGGCTGGCAGCACCCAGGGTGCTGGCGGGTGCTCAGATTGGGAGAGCCCGGGGTGGGCACCGGGTGCAGGATCCCGGCCCCGCACCTCGGTCGGGGGTCATCGTGTGGGCTGCTGCGGTCAAGGGCGGCCCCTTGGCTTTTAGGGCTTTGATAGGATTGGGCTCGGGCCTCACAGCCATTCTCCAGCTTTTTGTGCAGCTTTTCTCCGCAGCAGGCAGAGGCCTCTATCCGCAGGTGAACAGCTGCCGTGACATGCCGGAGGGAAGGCTCACGTCAAACGGCCAGTGAAATAGTGCAAAGACCCTGGCTGGCGTAGCTCCGTGGACTGAGCATGGGCTGAGAACCAAAGTGTCGCAGGTTCCATTCCCAGTCAGGGCACATGTCTGGGTTGCAGACCATGACCCCCAGCAACCCCACATTGATGTTTCTCCCTCTCTCTGTCTGTCTCTCTCTCCCCCTCCCTTTCCTCTCTAAAAATAAATAAATAAAACCTTCTAAAAAAAAGAAAAAAAATGGTGTAAAGAGACTGGGGAGCCCAGCAAAGCCCGGCCGGTCTTTCTAATAAACGCACCCTCTGGATCTTCCCTTTAAAAGGACGTTTCAGGTAACAGCGTGACATATGGCGCAAATAAAACGTCCATAAAATCACGGAGCACGGACAAAGAAATGACTTAGAGTGCGGGCCCACCAGAAGGGAAGATTGTGTTTCCTCCACAAAACACCGTTTCTGCCCCGAGGCGGCCGTGTCGGGGAGAGCGTCCCGTGTGCCGGGCATGGACACAAATCAGAGGCCGCTCCGGGCGGCAGCCTGGATTGAGCCGGACGCGTGTGTGGACGCGTGTGTGGATGACCGGGGCCTCGGAGGGGGCGGTGAACAATGAAACCCCTCCCCGCCCGGCCCAACCCGGGAGGGGCCCGGCGGACGCCCCTGGGAGCCCTGGATGAGCGGGAACGAAGAAGGAAATCGGAGGCGTTGATCGGAGCCGCCCGCCTGCCGTCGACCATCCTGCGGTGGAAGGAAGCGTCGTGTGCCCACACACCACCGAGACTTCTGCCCGGATGAACCGAGGGGTGGGGGTGGGGGGCGAGCGAGGAGGAAACACAGGAGGAAACGTCACAGAGCTACTCGGGACCCCCGCAGGACAACCTCCCTGCTGGGGCGGCGTGCGCTGGCCACAGGCAAGGGGACGCGCCGTGGTGGCTTCCCTGTGGTGGGTGTGGGTCCGCGCGGCCAGGGGACCGTGGCCTCCTGTACCTGCTCCCAGGGGAGCCTGAGCTCCTCCTCACGGCTGCAGACAGCAGGCGCCTGGTTTTACGGGGAGAACCTGCCGTCTGTGGAGTTTAGTGGGGGCCTGAGGCTCGGTCCACGTTACCGATCGTCCACGTGCTGATCGTGAGCCCCTCCTCCCTCAGCTGCCCCGCCCTGAGCGGTGCCCAGCGCTGGTGAGCGCGGCCAGGCTCCACACTGCACGGTGTCCCTGTGCGCTCTGCCGTCCTGCTGCTCGGGCCTTTGACCCTGTGCCACGAGCCAATGGCCTCGAGCGGAAAGTGAACCTTGTAAGCAACTGTGCACTTGTCTGTCTGAGATGGGACGCCTCATCCCTTTGGGGGATTCGAACATTCAAAAGTGCCCATCCACTCATCCCACAGTTATTTTCACTGCCCCTGCCACCAGCTGTGCGCATTAAACAAATAAAAACAGACACGCTTTTGACCCTGGTCAGCTTCCAGGGTATTCGGGTAGACACGCCTGCTCGGGTTACCGGGCAGGTGGGGTGAACCTGCAGCTCTGGTGAGTGCTGGGGCGCAGACGGGGTGGGGACCCGGCCCCCAGGGGTCAGCCAGTGCTTCTCTCTGGGGCTGGTGCCCGGGAGGGGTGGGAGGGCGCCGGACAGGAGGGAGGGAGAAGGGGCCGTGGGACTAGGGAACTTGTTAACAAGGTTTCATTTGGGGGGGGAGGGGTGGGAAACCAGCCCAGCTGCCGGGCCCAGGGCGGTGCCCAGGGGGTGGGCCGGTTAGCAGAGTGGAGTTCAGCACCAGGAGTGTCTGAGTTGCAGGCCTGCTTTGCCCACTGTTCAGTGGAGAATTTTGGACAAACTAATCACTCTCTTTGAACCTCTGGCTATGAAATATAATCCTTATCTCATAGAATTGTCCTGGTAAATATTAGGTATCACTATTGCTGTCACCACCATCACCAGCATCATCACCACCACCATCTTCATCATAATCATCATCACCATCATCTTCCCCACAATCATCACCATCATCATCATCACCATCATCACCATCACCTTCATTGTAATCACCACCATCATCATCACCATCCACATCATCACCGTGCACATCACCTTGGGGGCCAGCACTGATCTCGGGCCAGTCCAGGAGCCCCGAATGCGGGCAGGGCAGGGAAGGTGTCGCTTTGGGGGCGTACTCTTTGAACGGAAGCACAGTCCCACCTTCTGGTAGCTTTTCCTGTACATTAAAAAACCACGTTTTAGAGGTCTCTGCTATCCGAGATCAAATTTTGGGGCACATATTTATTTCTTCAGCTAAAAAGCCTGGAACGTGTGGCGTGGGACTTCCAGTCCCCCACGGTGGTCTGTTTCTCCCCCGTTCCGTCCCCCTCGCAGCTGTCACATGTTTACCGTCCTGTTAAAAAGAGTCTGGTTTCCAACTGGAAATGCCCAGCCGAGTGGGAGGTTGAAACCCGATGACGGCGAGACCCGGCGGCAGAGTGCGGCTTTGGGCCGCGGCGTTCCAGCTGCCCGGCATCCGGGCAAACCGGCCCCAGGTGTCCCCTTCTGTCTTGTACAGCTCCAGAGAACGCCGCTGAGGTTTCTTTGGCCAAAATAAAATGCTCTAACATTTCTTAACCTAGGAAAGGGAAAATGACTCACAGCTTGTTATCTGTTTAGACACATGTCTTGTTTGATTGGACCATCCTTACTCAGGTCGCGCTTCACTGGAATCACTGCTGTGACCCGGATGGAGTCTCCTCTTGACTGTGATCCAGGGTCAGCCCACCGCAGCCCGCCCCACAGCCCGGCCACTCCCTTCCCCTCCCCAGGGGTCTCAGACCGCTCACCGCGCATCCAGACTCGGCCCCCAGGGGCACCTCCTGCTCGGCCCCTTCCGGAAGCCCTGCCCCAGGGCGTGCTGGGGCCTCTGTGGGGAGCACAAGTGGGCGAGGCCCACTGGAGCCGCGTGGAGGCAGGGCTGGGCCTTTTCTGGGGTCTTATCGGTGGCCCTCGCTGCTGGGGCTCAGGGAGCAGCCCGGGCAGGGCCCCGGACCTGGGCGAGGACACTGAGCCCTGCCCCTGTTGCTGTGCCTGCTCCAGGCTCTGGCCCGCCCTGCGCCAGCTGCCTGGCTCCGGCCGCGGGGGCCCGCTGTGCCCTGTGGAGTGTACTTGAACCCCATTCTCTCTCAGAAGGCCGTTCATAGTGGGCCCTTTCATTCTGGTCCCCTCACTGGCTTCCGACTATAATTGGAGCCTCAGAAAGCAGTTGTTTTCGGGAAAAGGGTGTTTTGAGCTGTTAGTCATGACTCAGTCAATTGTGTGCAGTTAAAAGTCTCTTCGTCGGGTGAGCGTCCGGCGCTGTGATTCCGAGTTGGCGGGGACCGGGTCTTGGAACTCTGTGTCATCACGGAAACCTTTCCGGACATTGTAAGTGGTGACCGTTTGCACCTACGAGCAGGGGTCGTCCCGTGACCCTCGGGCTGAGTCACTTCTTGGTCACAGAGACACAGCTGGGCAGCGTGCCTTCCTGTGTGTATGTGCGCGTGTGTGATCACTAGGGGTGTGTGCATGTGTGTGTGATAGTAAGGAGTGTGAGTGTGTGTGATAACCGGGGTGTGTGAGATAACTAAGGAGTGTGTGTATGTGTTTGTGTGTTGCGACCCGGTGTGCACTGAGGGGCCTGGGTCCTCCCAGCCCCCTGCCCACGGGACCCGGCAGGGGGCGCGTGGGTGGCCTGAGTGTCTGCCAGGGACGAGCTGAGTGTGGAGGGGACGGCAGACGCGGGTGCTCACTGCGGGCGAAGGGCCCTGGGCGCTGTGGGACCCGCGGGGCAGCCTCCCTCGTGTGGGCCGGGTGCTAAGGCCGAATCTGTCAGCTCAGCCCCAAGCTGGCAACCACGTGTGAGCTCCCCAAATGCCAAACACGGCCGGCCTCCTGTGCCTCCTGAGAGGGAGCCCCGCATTCCTACAAGGGCCTGGAGCTCGGTCCTTTCCCTCTGGACTTCCGAGACGCCTGCGTGCTCCGGCCCCGGGGCTCACTGCCACGCCCACAGGGTGGGCGGGGTGTGCCGTGGGGGGCGCTGGGAGGGCTGAGTGTGAGCCCGGGCTGAGCAGGTGCGGATTGAGCCCGACTCCGCGTCCCGAACCTCTGGCTCAGACAGGTGAGGACGGCAGAGACCCCCGCCCCCACCCCATGACTGCGGACAGTGACCTTTCTGCCCCCACCCCCGTGACAGACACCTGCATCCGCCTTGTTTCCTCCGAGTGACAGGAAGAAATCCAAAGAGGATTTCCGCTTTTACCAAAAAAAGGCAGAAAATGAATATAGCGCTCTAGAGTCCACGGTGCCCCAGCAGTCAGTAGGCACCCCGGTGGGACAGTGGGTGCCCTGGAGGGACAGTGGGTGCCCTGGTGGGGCAGTGGGTGCCCCAGCGGGTCAGTCAGTGGGTGCCCCGGCGTCACCACGACCCCACCAGGCTCCTTCCCTGGAGCCTCACACAGCGTCTCAGCCTCAGGCCCGGGCTCCAGCCGAGCCTGGGCCACTGGGCCACTGGGCCCCACGCCCATGGGCTCTGTGCCTCCTGGGCGAGCTGTGTGCTCCTGAGGGTATGAACTTGGTGCAACGCTGGACGTAATAATGAGCATTTGGCATCATCTGACGGGTCGTTTTTGGGTCTGAGACCGCCCAAACCATTCCGTCTAAATAAATGGGAACCACGTCTTCGGCTTCCTCCCTCTCGGCTCCCGGGAGCTGCCGGGGGCCCTGCCTGTGTCACTGCCCAGGAGACGGCGGGGGGCGGGGAGGAGCAGTGAGAAACAAACACGATTAGGCAGCCATGTGGTTTTCAAATGGAATTATCACTCTCAGACTTTTCCTGCTGGCGCCCGGGGCCCTGGGACCAGCCGGTTCGGGGTTGGGGAAGCTTCCGCCTGCCCCCTCTGCTCGTGACCACGCGTGCTGGACTTGATTTGTCCGAGGTAAAGGGGCATCACGAGAAGGGTGGGCCAGGCGGCTGCAGCGCATCCAGACTCTGCCCCCAGGGGCACCACCCGCGGGCGGGCCCAGCCCTGCCCTTGCCCCCGGGCACGGCACTGAAGCGGAGGCCGGCGTGGCGCAGGGCCGCCCAGGCTGGAGACGGAGGGGTCATCTGCTCAGTGAGGTGCCCGTTTTACCTGCCCCTCCAGGTAAACTCCTGGCCGGGCCACGACCAGGGGAAGAGAGGAGGAGAGAGAGAGAGGCGAGGGAGGGAGGGAGGAGGCAGGGAGAGATGGAGCGTGAGGAGCGTCAGGTCCAGAAAATGGCAGTGGTTTCCCAGAAGCTTCCCGGGCCAGGTGCGGCCGGTCGCTACTGAAGGTGAGCGTTGGCTGAGGTCGAGAAATCGTTTTCCGTCCTTGACCTTCACACTCACTTCCCGTGTGCCCTCCCAGGCCACGCGCTTACGCAGATTTCTTAGTTGTAAAAGCACGGCGTTGGAGTCGTGAGGCTGAGGCAGCAGCGGTGCGGCTGCCTGGCCTGGGCCTCCTGTGTGCGGCTGCCCATGTGGGCCCCCAGCGCCCTGCCTGCAGGTGGCAGCAGTGAGTCGTCACTCGTCACTCCCGCCTTCCAGGCGCTCAGAACTGGGCGCGCGTCTGGGGGTGCGAGGAAGGGGGTGCTCCTTGTCGAGTGCCCGGCGTGAGCGAGCAGGGACATCTGATGAGCAAGGCGGGCCGGGGGCTGAGGGAAGGGTGGGTACCAGAGGGAAACCAAGCTCTCCCCCCCCACCACCCCGCCTCTGCGCCGTGGGCGCTGCCCTACGGGACCCAGAGCCTGGGCCACAGCAGTCTCACACCCCAGCACACCACCGAGGGCCTTGCAGGCAGGCTGAGCAGATGAACACTGTGCACTGTCACGCTCCTGTCACTGCCCTGCCAGCCGCGCTCCAGCTGGCCCTCCTCCTGCCGGGCGCTGTGCGGGGAGCACCTGCTCGGAAACCAGGGCCGTCGTTTAACGATTCAGGTGCTTCCCTGGCACGGGACTAGATGATGATGATGATGTTCTTCACAAGCTGGATGGCAGAGGGATTCTGGAGAAAACTTGTATTCGAAAAAGCAACATAAAGACCCAGGAGTTAATGACTGGCATCTGGACAGTGGAAGGAGACTTTAGTGTTCTGTGTCTATGTACACACACGTATACACACATACGTATACACACACACACGTGTGCACACACACATGCACACACACACGCCACTAATGCTCTCACTTCACCTGCTGGCAGAGGGATAAAGTGTTGAATGTCATGCAGTTTCCCGTCCTCCGTTCTCCGGCCCTGACCCTCACCTCTGACACTCACCCCTTCCAGGACCAGGACTGACCCTCACCGTGACACTCACCCCTTCCGGGACCAGGACTGACCCTCACCGTGACACTCACCCCTTCCAGGACCAGGACTGACCCTCACCCATGACACTCACCCCTTCCAGGACCAGGACTGACCCTCACCGTGACACTCACCCCTTCCGGGACCAGGACTGACCCTCACCCATGACACTCACCCCTTCCGGGACCAGGACTGACCCTCACCTCTGACACTCACCCCTTCCGGGACCGGGACTGACCCTCACCTCTGACACTCACCCCTTCCAGGACCAGGACTGACCCTCACCTCTGACACTCACCCCTTCCAGGACCAGGACTGGCCCTCACCTCTGACACTCACCCCTTCCGGGAGCAGGACTGACCCTCACCCGTGACACTCACCCCTTCCGGGACCAGGACTGACCCTCACCCGTGACACTCACCCCTTCCGGGACCAGAAGCCGCTTGCCTTCCAAACCATGGTCCCCGCGTCCTTAATCCGTTTATCTTGTCGTCTGCTGTGAAAATTCTGGGAGCGAGTGGCATTCGGAGCTTGCTTGTTTCTATGCCGGGGATTCGGAGAAAACGAGGACCTTACGTGACTTGACTTCCGACGGCCGACCTGCTGCTTCCCCCGGTTCCCGTTTGCCTGCTTCCCCGGGTGTCTCCGTGGTGACCTTTGGAACTGGCATGGGAATAGACTTCACTCAGAAGTCTGCGAAGTTAGCTGCCAGCACAGTTTTTACTCTATGATGCGAATGTTTTGCTCTGCTTTTTTATTTTTGATTCTCGAAGGCATTCCAGGCAGAGAGAAGCCCCGAGAGGAGCAGGGGAGCGTGGTTCTCCTGCCGTGGGGCAGCAGCGGCTGGCCCCTGCTCGGGGCTGGGTCACAGGCAGAGGCGCCTGGCAGGGACGGCTGCTTCTCAGCTGGGCCCCCCACCCGGACGGCACAGGGCAGGGGCGTGTTGGCCCGTGGCCTGGGCACGGAGGGTGGGGAGAGCCCTAGAAACCACAGTTCTCCACCCTGCAGGGGGCGGGGGGGGCGAGCGAGGCAGCTGTGTGTGTGTATACACTCACGTTCACACGGGCGTGAGCCCCGGATCCCAGGGGCTGGGTGGGACTGAGGGCTCGGATGTCCTGGGACACACGGCCTGGCACACTGGCTGTGGGTTGTCCCCCTCTCAGCGCCTTTCTTTCCCCAACTGAGCGGTTCTCCTGTGGGGGTGACAGCCTCACCCGTGTGCATGAGACAGAATTATGATGCGGAGTGACGGCATGGGCATCCGTGTTGGTTTTGGGTGGTGGACACGTGGTCTGAGCGTGTGTCCCTGTGTGTGGGGCTGTGAGTGCTTTGCACGGGTCCTGTGTGAGTGTGTGTGTGCATGTACCGATGTGTGTACATGTATGTGCATGTATGTGCATGTGGCTGGTGTGTGCACACATGGGGGCACGTGTGTGTGAGCGATCTGCATGTGTGTGTGTGTGTGTGTGCCTGGGGGGGTGGCCTGGTTGCTGCAGGGCTGCCCCCACCGGCCACCGTGCTGCTGTCCCGATTCCAGGCAGGGGTCCCCCCGTCTCCATCCCTGTGGCACCGGCCCCTGGAGTCGCCCTCTCTGGGGATACGTGTGTGCAGGAAGCAGGTTGGAGTGGCACGGCCACCTGACACGGAGTTACTTTGCACCACCCCTCGACCTTTGACCCCTGCCTTCTGCAGTTTTACCTTTCCTGACCGTCCTCTCCGGGGTGGTCTTCCCCGAGGCCCAGGGGACGGCCCCCTGGGGTCAGTCACCGGGACGTTGCCCCCACCATGCTGAGTGGCTGCTGGTCTGGGAGCCACCATGTTGGGAAATGCTGTGATGTCACGACGTGACCTTGTCCCTGTCACGGGGCCACGGGACCCTCACCGAGACCCCGGGGGGCTGGGAGTGTGACATCGCTGCACGTCCTGTGGGCCTTCCTCGCAGAGCAGTGACCCGTGGCCGAGGGGTCTTGTCACACCTACGGGGACACGTGTCACTGGGTTTCGTGATGGGCATGAAATTAGTCTGTTCTCCTCTCTGGTTTGCGGCTGCTGTAGGTACTGCCCGTAAAAGGGGTGGGAAGAACGTGTGCTTGGAAGCAGCTCACGGTCACCTTCGGGCAGCACAGCGGGGGGCATTTGGGGTCTGGACCCAAGGGGTCTGGTCGCAGGGAGAGGCCCATGCGGCCACGCTGGACAGGCGGCCTTCCGTGGTGTCCCGGGTGGCCGTCTGCAAAGCTCAGACAGGAGGAAGGCCTCCGTGCCTGAGCTCCACCAGGAACGGAAATGAAGCCAGAAACGGCGCTATTCTGAGCGCCGTTGTGGGAGAAAACTCCAGAAAGCAGGCTTCCGGGTAGGAGCCCTCAGCTTTCAAAGGGCTTCCGGGAGCCTGAGAGTCCTCTGAGTCCTGTCCACGTTTCTCGGGCCCCGACCTCCGTGTCCCCGCGGGGACACGTGTGAGACGGACGTCCCGACTGACCGCACTCGGAGCGGAGACGGCGGGGATCTGGGAACAGCCGATGGATGGTGTCCAGCCTCTAGGTCCTCGGCAACTGCCCCGCTGCCTGTGAGGACGGACGGAGAGGGGAGCAGCCGGTGGGAGCTCCCCCCGCCGTGAACTTGAGACACTTCCGGCTCAGATGATTTCCCAGGGGCCGAGGCCCCTGGTCCGTGCATCGCTACGCCAGGTGTGAGCTCCCCCCTGTCACACGCCTCTGGGTCCTGAAGACGTTTCTCTTCATCGACGGGAGGCTGTTTTCTGCAGCGGGTCTCTTTTTCCGGTGACCTGTTCAGCGTTTCTCCCGTTCTGCGAGTTCTGACATCAAACGCAGGGAGGAGCAGACATCAGCCGCCCCCTCCCTTTCTCTCTCTGTGCGCACACGCTGAGGACCCGCGCTATTGTTCCTCGCTCCGGCCCGGCTGCTTTGAGTGTGGGAGCAATCCATTTTTCCTGGCACCTCATAAATGGCCCCTATTATTCGGCGGGCTCCCTTTGAACGTGCAAACATTAGTCCCGTTGTCTCGACGGGGAGATGGATGGCAGCTGCTCTCGGAGGACCGCGGGGCTGGGACGCCTGAAGGAGGGGGCAGAGATCCGCTCGTGGAACACCGGGGACACAGGGAGAAGATGCCGGGGACGAAGGCGGGGGCGGTGGCTGCGACATCACGGGGGACCGGGGCTGGGGGTCCACGGGCTGCTGAGGCGGGATTAATGGGCGCCGCAAAAATGACGCGAGGCCCGGGGGGAGCCCGGCTTCCCGGGCCCCTTGAAGACGTGTCAGGGCCTCTCTCCGCTCGGCCGTCGTCCCCTCCTTCCCCTCCCGAGAGTGAGCCTTCCCACGGGACACGGATCCCCCCCCCCCACGCCCTCCGGGTGCTTCCCTGCCCTTGGCTCCCGGCGGCGCGTGGACAAAGCCAGGTTCTGACGGGACGAGGGAGAGCCCCGAGGAGACGAGAGAGAAGCCGAGAGGCCGGCCCCGGCACCGGTCTCACGGGGCGTCTCCGTGGAGTCGGCGTCAAGATAACATATAAAATACAACACGTGTGAACGCGTTCCTGGAAGACCGATGGCATGCACCCCGCGGCCAGCGGCAGGCAGTGATGGCCACCTCCTACCAGAGTGTGGACCTGGCGGGGGTTTTCCAGGAGACCGTGTTATCGCCGTGGACGGTGTCTGGATATTCTCTCATCCAATGTGTCCAGGAGATGGAAACTCAGTCTCCTCGAAAGTAAAGAAAATAACTCACGGCAACGTCGCTTCATTATCAAGGGCACACCAGGGCCTGCCCGTGACTGCGGTGAGCGTGAGGACGCGGACACGTTTCCGCGGCTGGGAAGGCCGCTTGGCGGCGGCTGCCGGCATTCGAGCCGCAGGTGAGTGGACCGGAGCCAGCCTCTGGCCTCACCGGGCGAGCCCTCGGGCCCTGCGTGCAGCCCGTGGGCCTGGGCCACCGCTGTCTCCCGAGAGCGGCCCCCCTGTCCAGTGCCGGGTGCGCTGGGAGACGGGCGTTCTGGCCCCGGGCCCCTGGGTGTGCTCAGCTGGCTCGGCTGCGCCTGGGTCCTGGCTGAGCCGACCCGTCGTCCGCGTTCAGGACCGAACGGCGCCGAGTCAAGGGGAGCTGAGGCACTTGGTGCAGACAGACGGAGGGCACGGTCCCCCCGGGAAGTTGGTCATCACCTTCAGACCCTCCTCCTCTTCCCAGCAGCAGCTGCGGGTTCGCCCTGCGGCTTCCCTGCATAACCGCAGAAGTCGCACTGAGTTTCTGTGGGTTTCGGGTGCTGAGCACGCATGGACCGGACACGCACACGGACCCCTGCAGGTGCGCAGCTGGCGGTGGGGCCGGAGGGCGGTCAGCAGCGGCCACGCGGGCTGCCGGGGACGAGGGTGCAGGTTCCCCTTCTCCGAGTCCGTCCTCTGGCCCCGGTCCAGTCGGAGAGTCCCGCTGCCCACCGCTGCTGTCCCACAGGGGCTGGGCGTCACGGGGGGGGGCAGCCGGGGCCTCGCGCGTGGCTCCCTGCTGTCCCCCGGCTCTCCCGCCGAGTGTCAGGAGTGGGCGGCGCGTCTGTGCTGCCCCTGCGTGTCAGGAGCGTGTGTGGGGAAGGACGGAGGACGGCTGTAGGTCCATGGGACCGACCTTCTATGGAGACAGGGAAGCTTCTGGAAGATACCTGGGCCTTCCATCTGTCTGGTCTTACTAGACGAAGGCTTGTTGCCCTGTTGGCCCCCTTTGCTGTTTCCGTCCTCCTGGATGTCTTCACCCGACGTCTCTTCCTCCGGAAAACGGGCCGCGTGGCCACGTGACGTGTGATCTGGGGGAACGTGTGTCCAGGGGAAGCCTGGAGTTCAAGCAAAAAAAATATCGACATCATTTTCCTTTCATTTATTGGTGTTCTTTGAAAACCACTTGATACCAACTCAATACCATTTACTGAGTTGGCCAAAATTCCGTTACTTTCTTCCATGCAATAAAAGACACGTTTGTCAGTGTCGCCAATAACTTTATCGACTGGGATGTTTCGAGTGTGTCGGCTGTCTCCCACTGTCGGCTGCTAGTGGGGG
Organism: Phyllostomus discolor; assembly: GCF_004126475.2. Lineage (NCBI taxonomy): Eukaryota > Metazoa > Chordata > Mammalia > Chiroptera > Phyllostomidae > Phyllostomus > Phyllostomus discolor. Next base: position 823,107 of record NC_040909.2, read on the forward strand.
GAGGCCGGGTGCAGGTGCATGAGTCACCTCACAGCCGGGGACTGACCGTGTGGCCAAGTGTCCGCAGGACCGAGGACCTCCACACTCCCCCCGCCCCCCCCGACGCACTGGAGCAGCCCGGGCGCCTCCGCCACGCAGGGCACGGATCTTCTCTCGTGTGCTTCAACAGTGTCTTCATCCCTCCTGAAACAACAAAGCACGATGTCCCCCAAATATTACACGTCTTCTTCCATCCTCAATATTCAAATGGATATGCAAGATCTCACCAGTTCTAATGAGTTTATTTTCAAAGTGCACACTGATACGACAGCTGTCCCAGTACGATCTAAGAACATTGTTTCGAATGAGGTGAAAGGCAGCTAAATGCTATGAGAGCCGTCACGGAAACACCAGGTGAACTTTCCAGCCCACCCCATAAAGGGAGTTGTGAAACGTGTTTATATGATACTTCGGGATGGAGACTGGAGTTGTGGTGAAGTTATTTCTTTGTAACTTACAGAGGTGGAAACCTGATTTCGTATTTACTTTTGTGGGTGTGCTTACGAGTGATACACCACTTAATCCTTGAGTTTATTTGCCTAAGCTGCTGTGATGGATTAAAGCAAGTGGCTTTATTCTGAAACTAATTCACAAATGTGAGTGCTGTTAAAAATCTAACTGAAAGCAAGGGACTTTCATAGCTAATTCTCATTGTTTGTGGGAGTTTTGTTCTATCAAGTTGCCAGAAACTCTGAATCAGGGGGTTTCGGGGCGTTGCTCCTGGGAAACTCGGGGCCCGTGGGTTTCTGCAACCCGGTCACGGCGTCCCCGTCACCCGACTCACCCACACACCGAGGTCTGCGCACGGGGAGCCCGGGCCGCAGCCCCGGAGTCGCTGCGGAGGGCCGCTCACCGGAGACCTGGGTGCCCGCTGCAGGGCTGGCCCCCAAGTTCTCGGGCGCAGCCAGAAAGGCAGACAGTGGCTCCTCTCACACAGTGACGACTCCAGCAAGGAGCCCACATGCACGCGAGGAACCCTGAACAGGCCACACAAGGACACGTTTCGATGTGAAAACCGGAAGGGAAGAGTCTCTGTGTCCAGCTGCAGCGGGGCCCTGGGTGGGTGTGGGGGGGGGAAATGCCGGGGAGGTGCTGGGTGCGGAAGATCTGGGGAGGCTCCGAGCAAAGGTGGGTTCACGGGTGTGGCACCTGCGATCACCCAGGGGCAGCCGCACCTGCGGTTCAGGTCCGAGAGGGGAGGCTGGACCCTCACAGGCCCCGAGGGAGATTGGGGAGGCCGAGGGGCCAGTGTCCTTCCGTCCAGCGGCTCCTCCCCTGCTGGCCCCAGGGCCAGCTCCGGTGGTTGTCATGCCTGATGAACTCATTCAGGATGAAGCCCCGTCTTCGTCGCTCTCGGTCGCTCGGGCTGGGCCTGCCTCGCGAGGGGGGACCCGTGGGGCCGCCGTGCCCACCAGGGGAGCCGCTGGACCACGTGCAGGAGTGCCTGCTACGGCGGCAGTTTCCATGACCTTTCCCCGCAGGATTGGTGACCTCGTGACTGATTCGTGAACGGGTCCTGTGCTTTCACACACCAAGGCGGGCCCTTTCTGCTGGGGGGGGGCTGGCCTGTGTGGTGCCCGTGTGCGGTCATGGCCTGGGGCCCTGGGTTAGTCTGCAGGGGGCAGATGGGAAGGGCTCGTGTGCTGGGGTGACTCTGGTCCAGTCGCTCCGCGTCACACACAACTGCCAGCTGCAGGGGTCGGGGCCACGGGTCCCGCTCCACTCGCTTGCTCTCCTGCGCATTCTGTGAGGCTTCCGGCTCCGTGGTCACCGCCTGGCCCCTGGACCGGTGAGCTGTGCGGCCCCCTCCGGCCGACACTGGCCCCGTTTCTCACTGTCGCTTCCTCACTGGGCGCTCGATGGCCGGCACTGGCGAGAAGCCCACCCCCCTGGCCGTGCACTGGGCTTCCCCGTGACTGGGTGGGTGGCACCACGGACAGCGGCTCAGAAATCAGCCGTTCGGTTCACGTGAGTGGGCACGCAGGAGAATCGTCTGGACGCTGGTGTTCTCAATTAATATCGTGCCTCACTCTGCCCAGGAGGGATTTTGGAGGGACACCCCTTTCTCCTTTTTGAAATGCCGAGGGTGGTCTTTCAATTTGCCTGTTGGCCGGCGGGAGGAGCCCGGGGTGGCCCCGCCGTCACTGACAGTGAGCGACACCCATGCAGCTGCAGATGCTTCTTCTGCACCGGGGTCGTGTGCACCCCGGGGGGCCCCCAGCTCCGTGCTGCATCGGCGTCCACACTGCGGTGGCAGAGCAGCCCATGGGGGCTCCTCACACACTGTTCACGACCCCACAGAGCCGTTGCTTTCATCTCCTTCCTCTCCGCCCTCCCGGCTCCGAACCAGCCCTGGGAACGACACAGGTGCGGCCCCCAGGGTCGCCCTCCGGAAACAGCGACTCTTGAGTTTCTGTCCTGTGAACATGTCTGAGGGCCAGGCGTGTCCTTTCCCCTGAAGATGCGCGTAGGGAGCCCGAGGGGTGCGTGGGGAGTGGGGACGGGGCAGCCACTGCCCGAACGGGGCCTAACCTTTCGGGCTTTCGGGCCTTCGGGGCCACACGGCTTCCTCTCCCGAGTCCTTACGTGTCGCTGCTGTGCTCCCGGGGCTCAGGAGCCAGCTCTTATAGTCACTCGGTAAAGCCTTTCAAAGTGGTTCTTCTCCAAGTGGATTCCCGCGTCAGAGACGCCGTCTGTCGCTCCACAGAGCAGGTTAACAACACGGCCGCCCAACGGCGAGGCTTGACCTCCCGAGTCCCGGGGGCGGCTCTGGTCGGGGGAAGCTGAGGTCCCTGCCCAAACGGAGTGCCGCTGCCCGTCAGTGATTTTCATCAGCCTGACTTAGGGGCTTATCATAAGACCCGATAAGTGGTTATTGATTGGCGGTTTGGATCTAAACAGATAGATACAGCACAGCGCTGTACATTAATTTAGAAAATAAACGTTGTCTTTCTTTCAATGGTAAAGTATCCATTCGTGGAGGCGTGGAGTTGCTGAGACTGGAACTATTCTAGTCATTCTCAGCTGGAAAAGAAATAGCCTGAAGTCTAAACTAGCAGGACCTTTCCCCCATTTCCCTGGAAAAAGAAGCAAATAAAAAACAAACTGAACCAGGCAGATGGAATGCATACTTGGAAATTCCCGGTCAGGCAGGACGCGTGCGACCCCAGCTGACCCCTGCCCTGTTCCCCCTGGGGTCCCGTCGAAGCCTCCAGGAGGGTCTGAGGCACCAGGACCCGCAGATGCGGCCGAACATGTGACACGCATGCTGGGTGCCGGGCAGGGCGGCAGGCGACCTCAGTGGCAGCTCGAACTGAGGAACCCCCCCCCCCCCGCCCCCGCCAAGTCTTCTGACTTCACTGGAGAAAGACACCCGTCGGAATGCACATTGCTCACGTGATCCCCTTTAGCTGCAAGGGCTCAGAAAGCAAACCAACTGGGGTTACATTGTGTCTGACCCTCAGAAACAACCCCTGCAAGACGCCTCTGGTTACAGAGAGGAGCCCTGTCGTGTGTTTCCGGTTTGTTATTGTTGCTGGATTCCAAAAGGTCCTCCTGTTAAGATAATTGTTGCTCTTCTGAACGTTGGGTTGTTATCTGAAACATTGTGTCCGTGACAGTGCACCGGGTGGAAGCTAACGTAATCAGCCTAAGCAGCGAGTGCTTTGCTGGGCCCCGGAACGCAGCTCCGTCAGGAGTGAGGTGGGCGGGACTCGGCTCCCCACTGCTCTCCGTGGGGTCGTGGGCGGCGCCTGCCGGCTCGGAGGAGCTGGACCTCAGTGCGCTCCTTTTCACTGACGTCCTAAACTCCTGTGGAACGGGCGCTGCCCTTCCGTTTTAGACCCTTCCTGTTGCGACTGCGCACGCCAGCGTGGCCACTAATAGATGAGACGGTGGCTTGCCTCCTCCCTCCCTCCCTCCCTCCCTGTGTTGGCTGTTTCCGTCTGCAAGGCGCGCTGGCCCCCGATGCCCCCCACAGGACGGGCGGGTGGAGAGCATGCGGCCCCCGAGTCTGCGGGGGGTCTGAGAGAGGGAGCGGGGGGCCAAGGGTCCCTGGGTGTGCAGGTGAGCCAGCGGTCACCACGCCGACGTGGCCGGGCGGGACGTCGGAGCGCACACGGCATTGGATTGTGCGAGTTCCCGATGCCCCGGGGCGGCAGGGGGAGCAGCTGCTTAAACAGGCTCGCCCTTTGCCGGGCGGGGAGAGAAAGGGCCCACAGGCGTGGGATCAAACAGAGGGAATTCCGCCGCCAGAGCGTGTTGACAGTGGGGGGGGGGGGTAAGAAGGGGCTGCAGCGCTCCGAGAGTTAGCTCTGAGAGTGCGGGGGAGGGGAGGCAGCGCTGTTTGCCCCTTGCAGGTTCTCTGCGGAGCCCCCGCCCCCCATCAGCAAAGGTGGGTTAATAGAGAAAACCAGCAGGAGTCTAGCGACACGGAGGTGCTGGGCAGACTGGGCAGCTCTCCAGCGTGGCCCACGCAGCCCCGCAAACACCTCCCTCAGCTGAGACTCGGAGCGGGCGCCTCGCGGGGTGGGCAGGCGGAGCCGGTCCCTGGGGCCAGGCCCAGCGCAGCCGGTGGAGCGCGGTCTCCGGGCAGGTGCCAGCGGTGCCTCCCCTGTCAGGGAGACTGCAGACCGGGGGCCACCTTCTCCCCCGGGTGCCCTGGGAGAGAGCCCTCGCCGAGGGAGCTGCCATCTCCGGGAAAGGGCCGCTGGGCTCCCTTCTCAGAGCTGCTCCTGGGCCGGCTGATCCTCAGAAACGGTCGGCCCGAGGACGTTCCGGCACCGAGAGGGGCCGACTCGACTGGGGCTGGCACATGCCGCGCCCCTCCAGCCGGCTACCGGTCAGCCCTCCGCCCCGGCTCCATCTGCCCCTCTCGTCCCCTCGGCTGCTCTGCCGTGGAAGGGACGGAGGGCGGATGGACAGGAGGAGGGCAAGTTCGACTTCTCCGTGTGGGAGCCACAGAGACAGGAGGCTCAGGGCAGAGGGCCGTGGAGGCTGGCCCAGGGCCGGGGCCGGGGCTCAGGGAGGGGAGGCGGCTTCCAGGGACGGAGGCCGGGCCCAGGGCAGTGGAGAGCCGTGGACGGTGATGTCCCTTGTGCAGGGAGGGCTCTCAGGAGAAAGGCTGTCTCTGGTGACAGGACTAGTTCGACCCTACCTGAGGGAGGGGAGGTGTTTCCAGAGAAGCCTGGTGCACCTCGGTCGCCCTCAGTTCAGAGCAGCCCTGGTGCCATGGTGGTCCCTCTGGGGCGGCCTCTGCCCCTGAGTGAAAAAAAACGTGAAGGGTGATGCTGGCCCACCCTACAACACTGCAACCTGATGCTCCACCTTGGACGTGTCCTCTGCATTGGAGGTGCCTGCCTGTCCGTCAAACAGGGCGTGGCTGCTGTTTGGTTCTCCCTGCCTGGGGACCGGTGCTCTCCTCCTCCTCCTCCTCCTCCTTGAACAGGCCTGGGTGTGACTCGGGGGCGGGGAGCAGGTGAGTGCCGTCCCCGCTAGCCGGGGCATCTGCCGTGTGGTTTCATTCCAGGGAATGGAGCCAGGGCCGCCTTCCTGGGGGCGGGAGCGGGGAATCGCAGCCACAGCACCGGACACGCCCTCCCCTTATTCCCTTGTGCAGTGAGCAGTGTGGGGCCCTTCCGGGGGGATGTCCCGAGTCTCCCGCAGGCAGGGGCCTGGGGAGGTCAGACCTGAGCCCCCCCCCCGGGGCCAGGGGCTGGGTACAAACACAACAAGGTGGCAGACAGGCCAGTGACAGCCGCCCACCCTTCCGGGAGCAGCGGGGGTGGTTGGCACCTCTGTGTCGCGGCTGGATTAATGGACCCCCAGCCGACCGCGTGGAGGCGCTAGTGAGAAGCTGTCGGGGCCGGACTCACGCTCCGGGTGTGCCAGGGTGTGAGGCCACCTCTGCCTCCCCGCACTGCTTGGTCTCGACTTGCGGATTCTCTTTCTCCTCCTCCACGACGAAGGAGTCCGAGTGAAACGCCATGTAGCAAGCCCTGGGCGAGAACTCGGACGTGTGTGTGGAGACAGAGGAAAGCCAGGAACACTGGTTAAGTGTGCGCAGTGACGCTCCCGCCGGGGCCCAACCACCGTCTTCCGCGACTTCATTAAACCAGCGGTGGCGTTGGCATGAGTTTAGCCGACAGGATTATCCCGGTGAAACCCACCGGCTGGAGGTGCGGTCCGTGTTGCTTGGCCCTGCTGCAGGGGGGGGGGGGGCGGATGCACCGAGCCGTCCTATGTGCCCCCTGTGGTCCCCCCCACCCCGAGGCGTGCAGCGGTGTGCACGGTTGTGGCCGTGATGTGCGATATACCCCGTTCGTAGTCGCCAGAGCCGGGAGCCGTCGGCCTGGTCTCAGGGTCCCTGTGTTTATGGCCCCTGCGCGTTGATTCATGGTCTTCACTGAGAGTGGGGGTCGGAATAAAAGCCCTTGGTTTCCCCTGCGTGCGTCCTTCCCGGTTCCAGGGTGGGAGCAGCTCAGACTGAGCTCCGGCGTGTGCAGGCCACCGTCACAGCAGGGGTTTCAGGCGGGGCCAGGCCACGGAGGTGAGGGTGCCCCCGCCCGCCCAGCGGGGCCAGGGCTCGCGGAGGCAGCTGCTGTTGCAGCTCAGGGCCCCAGCCCTTGCTGAGCGGCGGGAAGGTGAAATGTAAGTATTTCTGAGCCGTGCCGCCTCCCTGGCTCCTGTGCGAACCCGCCCGGTCACTTGTAGGCGAGCTGCACTTCCGGTGCCGTGGTGGCCACATTGTATCCCTCCCGAGCTGCACGGACAGTTGCCGGTCTGTTTCCGGCTCCCAAGGGGGAAAATGCTGCTTGGAGCAGAGCAGAGTGGGGCGCTGATCCCGATGGTGCTGGCTGATCCCGATGGTGCTGGCTGATCCCGATGGTGTTGGGACTCAGCGCGGCTGGGACAGGAGGGCTGGGGTGCATGTGGGGTACCCCCCGCGCCCTGTTAGATGTCCTTCTGTGCTGCATGCGTGTCCACCCGTGTTTCTGTTCTCCCGAAGCACGCGTGGGCCTATGCCCTGTCACACCAGTCACCCTGGGACGCAGAGGCGGTCCAGGGGGGCCTCTGAGTTACAGGGTGGGGACAGCTGTCTTCTCCCCACGGCTGAGCCGGGAGGGCGGGCGGACTCTACCCGGCCTGTGCAGACCCAGGAGGGCGCGGGGGCTCCCCTGGCGAGCAGAGTAGGTGTGGGGAGCAGCCCCCAGCCCCCTGCAGCGGGGCCCGGGGCGGGGCTCACTGCTTCCCGAAAGCAATTTCTGACACATCACACCCTGTTGGCTGGATGAGTCCTCACGCCACGACGGTGGGTGTCGGTTCACGGAACGCCACAGCCGAAAAGACTCTTTATCACTGCTGTAACCTGTTGGTCGTTTTAAGAAACACTTGAACCACACAAGGGTGATTTTTTTTCAGTTTCCACGGCACAGAATGGCCGAGTGGAGACCAAATACAGTCAGTGATATTATTCCAGTTCCAGAACAGGGACTCCCTTCGCGTGGTGGTGGTGGTGGGGGGGGGGGTGTTTCCCATCACGATGGATACAACTTCCCAGACCCTCGGTGACAAACACAGCAAACAGGTGACCAACACAGCAAACAGGTGACAAACACAGCAGACAGGTGACCAACACAGCAAACAGGTGACCAACACAGCAAACAGGTGACAAACACAGCAAACAGGTGACAAACACAGCAAACAGGTGACCAACACAGCAAACAGGTGACCAACACAGCAGACAGGTGACCAACACAGCAAACAGGTGACCAACACAGCAGACAGGTGACCAACACAGCAAACAGGTGACCAACACAGCAGACAGGTGACCAACACAGCAAACAGGTGACCAACACAGCAGACAGGTGACCAACACAGCAAACAGGTGACAAACACAGCAAACAGGTGACCAACACAGCAGACAGGTGACCAACACAGCAGACAGGTGACCAACACAACGATCAGGTGACCAACACAACAGCGGACAGCAGCACCGCGTCCTCCTGTAGATGTGACCCGCTGTCCACCCGCGTCCTGCGTCTGGAGCCCAGCGACAGGCGCCTGGAACCGAGGACGCGTCCCCTGGCCGGTCTGGCTCCGCGCTCACCGGCTTTCCCGCCGGTTCTGGGGTTCTGGGTGAGCCACCAGGGCGGCTGACTGTCACGGACAAAGGGAGTCCGTAGCCAAGGATCCGATCCCTGCGCTTCGCAGCGAGTGTATTTGAAACAGCGCATTGTGAGTGATGGTTAGCTGCCGGTCATCACGGCGTCCGGACGGAGTGAAACCGCGAGAGGAGGGGAAGGCAGGTCGACACGTCCATCTCCCTTCCGCTTCCCGGGGCCCCGGGGTCGGTGGACACCCCGCGTCAGACCCCGGACCTGGACGTTTCGGCAGCGGTGGCTGGCCCTTGTCCTCCGGTCCCTCCTTTGTGGGCTCCCTACCCACCCTGTTCAGCCTCCTTCGGTGCGACAAACTCTGCACCTGGGGAGTTGTTTTGCCAGAAAAACGGAGGACTGAGTGTGTGATGCGTCGTGAGCGAGCCCGGTGGGTCAGACCAGGGGAGACAGGGCCACTTGATGACCAGGGACACGGGCTGAAGGAGGCGGGTCTCGCCCATCGGCCCTGGGGTGCCCCGGGGCACCTCCGAGGAACACCCCTCCGGCCGAAAACCCGGCTCATTGGGGGGCGGTTTCTGGTTTCCGGGGGGCACTACCCGCCGTCCGTACTCAAAGCGGAGAGGGGAGGAGCTCTGTGCGCCTCGGCGGGGTCCTTCGGAGCAGCCTCTCACGACGAGGAAGACCCCCGCCCACCGAAGACCACACGGAATGCCCGTCTGTAGGCGGGGCGGGGCGCGTGGGCTGCGCCTGTGTTACACTCTCTGTGTGTCTCTCCCGAATCTGCAGGCCACGCCGCGGTCGGCAGGGACGACAGTGAGGTCGTCGCCCTGTGGGGCCGCCGTTCCGGAGCAGCCATGGAGACGCCCTCGGGTGCCAGGGGCTCGGCGGTCTCACCTCTGATCCTCTTCTTCCTGCTGGAGCTCGCCGCCGCCGCTGCCGCCACGGAAATACCCCTCTCAGGTACGGTGCCGGTGCCGGTGCCAGCGCTCGGGCCGGCTCCCTGGGGTCCCTGCGGGCGGGCGTTCTGATTTCCGGGAGGGCCGCATTTCCCTGCGTCCCCCAGCGCTCTGGGCCAGGGTGTGTCTCTGTCTTTGTCAGGTCTGGGTGGCTCGGGGGCCTCGGCTGCCGCCCCCCGTGCAGACGTGGCCCGTGCGAGCCTGAGCTGTAGGTGAGGGGCTTTGGGCCACAGAAGACCCTCTGCAGTGCGACCCACGGCGGTCCTTCTGTGTGCTCCGGTTCCTTAGTTTAGGGCCACTAGGATTTAGGAATGACTGGCACCCAAGCCACCATGACAGAAGGGAAACTGAGAGAGCTTGGTGTTCTGTTCCAGGGTGGCTGTGTATTCAAGGTGGGGGGTGAGTTAGGAGAGTGGTGGGTGCCCGTGCTGATAGCGCTCAGATAACACGGAGATGGTGGCGTGGGTGCAGACCCAGGGCCGGCGGTCTCCTGGAAGTGCGTGTCTCACACGCACGTGCCGGCAGAGGTGCACCCAGGGTTCTGAAAGTCGCTGATCAGGTCAAATGAGTGAAGCTAAAGGTTCAACGAGTAGCGTGTGTGCAATAAACACAGAGCGTGTGCCCGAGTGTTAACTGCGTCGTGCAGAAGTCTGGGGCACTCCTCCTGTGCTCTCCACACCGGGGACTTACAGGACCCTGCAGCGGTCATGGGGCGTTTCATCCGTGAGGTTCAAGCGTGATGATGCCATGTCTCCTGCGTGTTGTTTTGAGAGTCACGGCCCCAGAGTCACGGCCGTGCCTGTGGGTGAGCATCTTGGTGCTGGGAACAGCCCCCCAGTCTCCCGGGTTCTTGAGGGCCAGTCTCGGCCTCGGAAGGTCGGACACGCGCTGCCGGCGAGCACCGAGCCGGACGTGTCCCGCAGGCCCAGTCGGAGCGGGAGCACAGGAGGCCGTCACCTGTGCACTGGGAGGTGTCTACAGCCACTTCCCGGGGCCTCCCGAGTTGCGTGACGTGGAGCCTCCCATCACACACTGTGATTAGCCCCTACGCCTGCGCCCACCCCCAAGTGAGAACCCCCCCACTCTCTGTGGCAGGTGGTCAGGTCTCCGTTGCCACGTTCCCTCTTCCTAAGGAGCCCCACTGAGGTCCAGATGCGAGGTTCCCTCTGAGCAAGATGGGCTGTACCCCGTTGGCTCATGGACAGGCCGGGTGGGCCCGCCCACCGTGGAGATTCTGGGAAGAGCCAGGGGTCGGTCACCTGCAGTCGGGCCTTTCGGTTTGAGTCGGCATCACCTGGTGGGGAGCCAGGTCCCCGGGGCCCCGCGGGAAAGGGCCAGCGTCTTCCCATCCTGCCCGCCGCAGGTCCGGGCCCTGACCGCCCGCCTGCTCTGAGATGGCCCCCCCCCCCCCCGCCCCGTGCCATGGTGCGCCCCGTTCTCCGGCGGTGCAGGGCCTGAGGCTTCCCGAAACCCACGGCACGTGCCCCAATCCGGGTGTCTCAGCCCCTCACCCCTCTTCCTGCCGCGCTGTCCTCAGACAACAATTGTTATAAAATATGAATGACATGTTTTCGGAACAAGCGACTATTACCCACTCATTTCGGCACTCCGGAGCACGCACGGGCAGGTGGAGCCCGGGCAGGCCGTCAGCTCGAGTGTCGGCGCGCCACCGGGTGCCTCTGTGATCGGCCTGATTGCGGAGAAAGGGTTTTATAACGCGGGATGTGTGTGCTTATGACACCCGCAGGTGATGAACGCCGTTCCCTGAGTAACTAGCTGTTGCCGGGACTTCACGGCCTTAGCAAATTTAGGAGAGAATGATGCCCCAATAAACAGGCTGCTCCCCGTCATCAGCCGAGGCTCAGGGACCCCCGGCTGCGAGCCCGCGCCCCCCCCCCCCCACACCTGCAGCAGCAGCGAAGCACTTGGATTCTCGAGGAGGCCGGGGCCGCGCCCCTCAGACGCGGGAGCGAGCAGAGCCGGGGTGCGGGTCAGCTCGGCTGTTACTGCTCCGTTTGCTGGTGCCCCGTGGGGGCAGCCCGGGCGTGGGCGAGTGTCCCTGAGGCGGTGAGACTCGGTCACCAGGCACCTCGGGCAGAAGGGAGAGCCACCCTTGGGTGCTGGGAACCGCTCGAGCCAGCGTCCTGGGCTGACCAGCGGTCCCACGCAGCCGGCCAAGAAACACTCTCGCTTTCATGAGGGTCCAGCCTTGGTCCCTGAGAACATCCTTGCCAGCGTGCCGGGGGCTGAACCAGGAGGCATCTCGGAGCGGCTGACCGGTGTGACAACTGCCGCCGTCGCCTCTGTCCCCCTCCTCCAGGCCCCCCGTTGGGGCGCCGCCGGGACTGAGCAGGACAGTGGGCAGCCTGGGGTCACGCTGGCAGGGCCCTGGCGGGTGTCACTCAGCGTGAATCTGGTGAGCCCCTGACGTCCAGGGAGACAGACAGCTGACCATATGTGTGGTCACTGATAGAATGTGAGCGTCTGAGCAAAAACAGGGATGGCAGCAAACCTGCGTTCCCCACCCTGAGCTCAGCGGCTCCCCAGCAGCTGAGGCTGCTTGGGTCCGACCAGAACCAGAGAGGGTGGCAGCCAGCGCGTTTGGGGCGCCGGGCCATGAAACGGGTCAGAAGTCAGAACTGGGCGCTCGGTCCAAGGCAGGAACCGGTGGGTGCTCTTCCCAAGCGACTCCCGTGTGCCACATCGCAGCACCAGGCCCCCCGATCGCAGAGCCTGTGGGTGCGACACTCTCGCATGGCAGAGCGTGGAAGGGTGCCGCTGGGCCGTCAGGGTGCGCGTGGCAGGAGATGCGCCGGTAACGACCGAGTGGGGAGTTTGGGTGCACACTCCCGTCTCCGGGTGGGACAGTGAGCTGCCCCCTGTTCCAGTTCGGGTCCGAGAGAGGCCGGCGTCCTCATGTCTGCACGCAGAACGGCTCTCGCAGGAGGCTGGGAGCAGAGGCGCGAGAACCCGCGTCGGCCCTGACGCAGAGGCGCGGTGCGTGAGCCGGCTCAAGCTCCCGTCGCGCCGCGTGTCTCCAAGAACACGCACGTTGTCGGTTTCAGCGCGTGACGGGCTCCGTCAGTTCCTGCTGCGGTGGGTGTGGTCAGGCGAGAGTCCTGCGAACAAGGGTGCTTGGGGGTCTCCCGGAACTTTTAGGGATGCCAGGTGACCCCGAGACTGAAGGACTGAGAACGGCTTCTCCAGCCCGAGCCCCCGAACTCTCAAACGAGGAGAAGGAGCGGGTGGGGGCCGGGCGTGGGGTGCAGGGCTCGGGCCCCCTCTGCAGGAGGGTTCCCCCCAGTCGGCCTCCCTGGCTTTCTGCAAACTGCTCCTCTCAGAACGTACCCCCCGAAGTCAGAGTCCCGCTGGACCGCCAACCCCCCGACGGGGTCTGTCCCCTCCCGGGCTGGAGACAGCAGGGGGGCTGCACTCAGTGGCGGGGTGTCTGTTGGCAGGGACCCCGGGGGGCTTGGTGGCAGATGGTCACGTGCCGTGAGCTGTGCCCCCTCAAAGCTGAGCCCAGGCCTGCTCTCCAGCGTGCGAGCACTGAACGTGCCCGTGACCGTGTGTGTGTGTGTGTGTGTGTGTGTGTGTGTTTGGTCCTACGGGGGGCGGGGTGGGGGGGTGGCCTCGAGCCCCCAGCAGCTGAGTCCGGAAGAGGAGGAGAACTGGCGAGCGGGGGTGACAGCTGGCGCACACGCTCAGGGGGGCCCCTTGCTAACACGAGGAGTAAAGGGAGCAAAAACAAAGAGTCCAGGGATGCTGTGTCTCTCCTGTAATAATTAGTCGGACGTTTTATTAGTTTAGATGCCGGCGTTGGTGGCCGGGACGCCACCCGGAGTCGCCCCCGTGTGTCTGTGCCTGGAGATGTGTCACGAGTCGCTGGCTCAGCACAGGGAAATTCATGAGGGCATCTACCGAAGTCTGTGTTACTCCGGAAGGGGAAACTGAGAATGAAATCCAACCTCCGATAATAAGGAAAGTGTTAGATGTTGGTCACACGTCAGTGGAAAGAAACAGTGTAAAAGGAGTGAAGTACGTGTGATGTCTGAGAGAACCGTAAAGAAAGATAAAAACGGTAGACCTGTCCAAGTGACAGGGCCAGCGGGTGGTGGGCAGATGCGGAGACTAAATGCCGGGGACCTCAGAATAGGTCGTTTGCGGTTGGAACGAGACGGCAGGTTCTCTCCTGCTTTAAAAACGGGCCCGTGCCCTGGCTGGCGTAGCTCAGTGGATTGAGCGCGGGCTGTGAACCAAAGTGTTGCAGGTTTGATTCCCAGTCAGGGCACATGCCTGGGTTGCAGGCCACGGCCCCCAGCAACCGCACACTGATGTTTCTCTCTTTCTCTCTTTCTCCCTCCCTTCCCTCTCTAAAAATAAGTAAATAAAATCTTAAAAAAAAAAAACGGGCCCGTTATCCTGGGTCGGAACTCCGGGTGAACGGCCACGCGCAGCCTCGGCACCGGGTCGGGCTCCTCTGGGTCGACCGCACTGTGTTTGATGACCGTCCCCCCGTCGGTGCAGCCCCACATTCGCCGCTGCAGGGCGAGGTCTGCAGCGCCCCGTCGGAGCGGAACTGCCCCCGCCGGGTGTCAGAATCGTGTGTCTCCCTCCCTCTAACCCCCCTCTCCCCGTCCAGTCCCGCAGGTGCCGACCATCACGAAGCAGTCCAACGTGCTGGTCGCCTTCCCCTTCGACGAGCACTTCGAGATCGAGTGCGAGGCCAAAGGGAACCCGCCACCACAGTGAGTGTCCCTCCCGCCCCCGCCCCCGCCCCCACGGCGCTGCCACGTGGGGGTTCCCCGCCCTTCTCCCACGGCTGACCCCCGCGAGCCGGCCACACTGGACGTCTGTCTGCGGGCGCCACAGGGAGGGGCCGCCCCGGTGTGGCGGCTGCGTCCTCAGAAACAGAGTCCGGCTGTTGTTTCCCTACGGCTGTCCACCAGCTGGAGTCGCTCCTCCCCGAAACAAACCTTCTCGAGGGAGGTGCTCAGCCGAGGCTAGGGCGGCTCTGTGCGCTGGGCACAGGCCCCCCCCCCACCGTCCCGAGGGGGCCAGCCCCCGAGACCGGGGCGAGTCCTGCTCCGGGAGAGGCAGCATCTCGAAGCCAGAAGTTAGCGTGCTTGTGAGTGGGGTCCGTGTTACCACGTGTCTCTGCATGTGCCGCCCGCACTGCCCCGTGAGCAGGTCGCTGCCGCTGTTTTCTCGGCTGCTGTAGAAGCGTGCCGTTGCCCGGGGGGGCAGGATGCAGCCGGTGGGCACGGCACTCTCGGTGCTGCTCGGGACCTGCTGCTTGTTACCGTGGGTCATCGTGGTCCCCGCCGCTGAAGCCCGTCCAAAGTGCCGTCCGCGTCGGGGGAGGAGGACCTGTGTGCTGGGGTGGGGGAGGGGGGGCACAGGGAGAATTCCAGACGGTGAAGTTCCAAGTGGCTCAACACGGGCAGCGACGCTCCCTCGTTTCATCGGCTGCGGTTGCTGCCTGTCCCTCGTCTGTCCCTTGTGAAGGCACGTGTTCCGTGAGAATGTGTCACCTGACACGTGCCGTGACCCAGGAGGGGCGCTTTGTCACAGCACTGCCCAGAAAAGGGGAGCGGAGGGGAACGGCAAGGCGATTGCAATGGTGGCCGTGTGACAGCGACGCTGTCCTCCCCGGCACTGGGACAACCAGGAAACTCAGCAAAATTACGCATTGACCTGGGCTCAGATACTCGACATTTATCGTGGTCTCCGAATGTCAGTAACTGGGCAAACTCAAAACCAATCCTCACTTAAAAGGAGCAGAGCAAAGCCCGAGGGACTGCCGATGGGCTCTGTCGCACTCGCGTTTTTGCCGTCCAGCCGCTCTTACGAAAACACCGCGCCTGGTGGGGGGTGTCACGGCAAAGACCGGTCTCTGACAAAGACCGCTTCCGGAGGGCGTGAGGTCCAAGCCCAGGCGCCGCAGGCCTGGCGTCTGCGGGGACCCCGCTGGTTCCCTGTGCGCCCCCCTCGGCAACCACACGGGGTGGGGGAGGGAGAGCAGGAATTCGCTCCGGTGTGGGGGACCCCCACTGGTGACCTCGTCAGCTGCCACAGGCCCGGCCTCCTCACGCCCTCACGTGAAATCTGGGGCTCATAAACGTTCAGTCTGCGGCAGCCTGGGAGGAGGTTTCTGTTGTACCCCAGTAAATACATATATATTACATATATATTTAAATATATACTATATATATAAAAATACTAAGTATATACATATATAAGTATATATATAAGTGTATATATGTATATATTTAACCATGAATGCCTTGGTTTTCCGCATAAACGTCTGTGCATTTGTGTATAAATACCTCTGGGCATGTTACGGTTTTCCCACACCGTTAAGCTGAGTTTTTGTTACAGATTCACGTGGACGAAAGACGACAAGCCCTTCGACCTCTCCGACCCGCGGGTCATCGCCTCCAACCACTCGGGGACCTTCCGGATCCCCAACGAGGGGCACGTCGCGCACTTCCAGGGCCGGTACCGCTGCTTCGCCTCCAACCGGCTGGGCGCCGCCGTGTCGGAGGAGATGGAGTTCATCGTCCCCAGTGAGTCCCGCGGCGGGCGCCGGCCTCGGCGGTGGGTGGAGGGCCAGGGGGCCGCTGCCCTGGGCTGCGGAGACGCGGGGTTGGGGTTTAACTGACCGCCGGTCTGTGGACCAGGGGGCGCTCTCCCGGGGTGATGCTGGGACTCGGGGAGCCGGCGGGCCGTGGAGGTGGCCGCCGTCCACTCAGCGTCCAGTTCTACCGCGTGGTGAGACGCAGGCGTTAGTCGGGTTCGGCCGGCTGTGCCGCGGACACACCCTCAGCCCCTGTTCTCGCCAGGCGGCTCCCTCATTGCGCGGCTCCCCCAGGCCTGGCTGCTGTGATAGGGCGTGGGCGGTCCCCATGCAGCCTCCCGGTGGCCCGCCCTCGTCCCCTGGCTGCCGTGCGGGACCCGGGCGTCCTCGGGGGGACAGAGGACATGGAGCCTCCCTTCCGACGACATGTGACACAGGCAGCTTCTCCCCTGCCGGGGGCACAGAGCGCCCCGGAGAGCCCGCCCAAGGTGAACGGGGTGTCCGCCAGGAGGGGGCAGCAGAGGCCGGTGTTGTCGGGAAGGTCTGGTGTTCCTGGTCGGCACGGGGACCGTGAGCTGCTTTCCTGCCGGGGTGGCATGTATCCACGGTCGCCCCCAGAACCAGGCCTTGGTCACCACCAGCCTGGGCTCCGGGCCCGGGGCCTCTGGTGACCACCCGTCACAACCCCCCCGACCTTAAGGGACGCAGCGCCGTGGGGGTCTAACCAACCACGGGCTCGGAGAATAAGTCTTTACGTGTGACCGATCTGCCATCCGTGGCCAGGCGGCAGTTTCCTCCGGCGCCGCGGACGCTGGAGGGAGGGGACTCGAACACAGTCACAGCCCTCGCGGATATGGGGGAAGGACGCACACGGGCCTCCCCAAAACACCGTGGAAAACCGTGTGCCTTGTCCTAACAGTGGGTGGGGACTGGGTGTACACGGCTGCAGCGGGGAGAACAGAGATCGATAAAGACGCCCGTGACGTGTGCGTCCTAATTGCCCTAAAAGTCGGGAAAAATGTGAAGGACGAGCGAGCTGTGGTGTGAGGAGGAGGAGGAGGAAGAAAAGCGAGACGAGCAGACATCTTGCTTAAAGACTGGAAACAAGTTCACACACACACCACCCGTTACAGGCACGAGCACATGGACTACACGCTGCAAAGGAGGAAAAAGCCATGAATGGTCCACGGCGTGAGGTCCTTCTGTCCACCGACAGGCAGAGACGGTGCCCCAGTTGAGTGTCACCCACGGGGAGCAGCAGGGCGTGTCCCGGGTGGCCGAGGGGCCTCGTGCTGCATAGGGCTCCCAGACGTGACAACGGAGTGTGTCGGCGGAAATGGGGCCGCGGGGAGAGGCAGACGACTCTGTCCGCACAACAACAGGGTGACGGCAGAGAGGTGCTTCCTTCTCGTTATCGGAAGCTCCAGCGCAGAAGTTCCATCGGAGACGGCTGGGGGGTGGGCAGGCCTGGCCGGCAGCCACAGCGGGTGTGACCCTGAAACCCACACCGGGCGTGTTCCCGACACTTGGTGCCATCTCGGGGGGAGAAAGCAGGACCGTGGGCAGTTAAGCTGGGCGCCCACAGTACAGGGACACTGGGAAAGTCCAGCATCTTTGCAAACTGCTGACCGCGTGCATCTCCAGGTCACTCCCGGGCCACAGGGAGACGCCAAGGGGACTGGACGCCTCCCGAAGGGGTGGCGGCAGGGGCTCTGCCGACGGCACCTGCTCCAGCGGCCAGCGCCGTGTGCAGGCAGGGGGTGTTCCCACCCGAGACCCCCCCTCAGCGGGAGGAAGGGAGGGCAGCGGGTGACGTCCGCCCACCGGGGACAGAGCGTGAGGACGAACACGGGCACGCGGACGGAAGGGCGGACGGAAGGGAGGAACCAGCTCCCAGAAAGGAGTGCGGAGGGAGAAAACCATCGGTCGGCCGACACCAAGCATCGGTCCAGCAGAGAGGCGTGGAAGGTCCAGGGCTGGGAGTTGTGCATGATTAGGAGAAAATGTCTTCCAAAGATCGACATGCACGGGGGGAAACACCGCCGTTCACGGATTGGAGGCCTCGGCGGGGCTGAAGTGTGGTTCTTCTGCAGCGTGACCGAGCGCAGACCTCCAGGTGGACTGAGACTTGCCCACCCGTGGACAGTGGGACCGCGGTCTGGGTGTCAGAGAAGACTTGGACGGCGTTCCCGACCCCGGGGCCGGGGGGAGTCCTCAGCACGCCGTCCGCAGGCTCCAAGGGGAGGTCGTCGAAGGGCGCTGGGCTGCACTCGACCTTCAGTCCCTCTCTTCACCAGACGACCCCCAGACGGGGCAGAGGTCAGCCACCGCGCAGGACGGGCGGCTGCCTGCGGACATGACCAAACGCAATGTCGTGTGTGAGTGTGCGAATAATCGCACAAACTCCAGGAAATAACAGAGTGGCCCGGGACGGGAGCGTGCACCGGGGACTGGAGGAACCCTCACAGACGTGGGCGGGTGTGTGCTGGACTCAGAGACCGGCCCGCTGCGACCCAGGCGGCGAGAGTGCCCGGCCCCATGACGCTGCGGGCGACGCCCCAGAGCCCCAGGGCCCGGTCAGGGCGTGCGGCTCCCAGGGCCCAGGCCGCAGGTTTGCAGACACCAGCTCTCGACCTCCTCTGGGGAAGCCCCGTCCCCCGCACCCCTGTTGCCCGGCCCGTGGGAGAGCGCCCTGCTTGGGAGGTTCTCAGGTGGCGCAGCGGGCGTTAGCAGCGTCCCGGAGACACGGGAGTCCCATCCCAGTGGCGCAGACGAGAGGGCCGGCGCGGGTGCAGAGGGAGAGGACCACTGGGCGGTGGGCGTGGGTGAGCCCCGGAGCAGGTCGAGCACGCGTGCACTGCGGTCTGTCTGTGGAAGCTCACACGCAGGTGAGAGCAGATGTTGTCCAGGAGTGTAATCTCCTGGGGCGAGATTATGATGCAAAGTCAAACTCAGGGCAGCGGCCATCTCTGGTGGGACACGGGGGAGGGGGCGGGGTGCGGAGGGGCACCCGACGGGAAGGCCCTGGCGGCGACGGCGTTTCGTGTGTGACGGGCGGTGCGTAGAGGAGTGTGAGTCGTGCTTCCTCCCTTCTTTTCACCCTTTTCGTCTACTCTTCAAACGGCCCCTTTGTGTGTGTAAAACCAATGGGCGTGGAGCCCGGCGATCTGCCTGAGTTCAAGGTCCTGGGCTGGTGAGTGGGGTTCTGCGGCTCGGTGAAGGACAGGGCAGCGACGTGTGCCCTTGGAAGTGACCTCCGGAGTCCGTGCTCAAGGTCACGTCCCGTAGCAAAGGGCAATGGATTCTGGGTCAGAAAGGACCGCTTTGAAAATTATGGGTCTCGGATCATAAAACCAGGTCAATCAGCCTCTCCTCCATCTACCTACCTGCCTGTGTCTGTGCGCGCCGACCCATCCATCCGTCATCTGCTGTCTCTCAGCCAGTTAGCTGGAATAAGATGAGAGAGAGAGAGCGAGGGAGGTTATTGGAAATCTGCTGAAGGAGACGTGGCTGATCCCTAACCCGAATTCTGGCGGTTGCCATGGAGACAGAAAAGGGAAGGCGGCAGCAGCCGGTCCCACTGCAGAGCTGGGAATGGCTCGTTCCAGTCTACAGCGCTGCCTTCCAAGGGTCTTTAAAGAAACGTTTTCTCTGGCGATCGGGGCAGGCCCAGCGCAGACCCAAACAGTGTGGGGGGCTCTGGCCGGGCCCCGCGGGCGCCGGAGTCAGAGGCGCGGCGGGGGGGGGGGGGTTGAGCTAAGCGAGGGGCGATCGCCTCGTTTTCCTGCCGCTGTGAAAAGAGAGAAATAAATCGGTTCCTCGGGCGCTGTGCTCCGTCTCTCCTGAAACTGCTTGGCCGCCACCTCGCCGCTTTCTGGGGTCCTTGGTGCTTTGAGCAGGACCAGAACCCCAGGCCCCAGGGGTTTGCAAATCAGAGACCGACCGGTCAGAGCTTGCTGAAGCCTGTGCCCCCTGACCTTCTCTTGCACCACAGAGATTTGATCCTTTTTTGTATCAGTAGCAGCTTTGTGGTCTGAATTTTGTGATGCGTTTCTCTCGCTCCTTCAAGCTTTCACTAGCAGCCTTGAGGGCTCCAGCCACCCGAGTGCCCAGGCGGGCAGAGCCCCCACAGACGGGCAGAGCCCCCACAGGCGGGCAGAGCCCCCACAGACAGGAGCCTCACACGCACACACGCACAGCCCCTGCTGGCGACTGCCCTGCCCTTGGGTTGGCCAGGGGAGGGGTTGGAGGACAAGCTCCGGACGAGCACAGTGGGCTGCGTCCAGGCCCGGGAAGGGCCGCTCTGCCAGCGGGGTCTGCCGGTGCAGGGTGGAGAGCCGGTCCGGCACTCAGCAAGTCTCACTGAGCCCTCCTCCCGGCTGGCCGCTCTCCTCGAGATTCATGGTGCAGCAGGGAGGGGGGCACTTTCCTGGAGAAATGTCCACCTGGGGGCATGGCTGGAGAGCCTGGGAGGGGGGCGCTTTCCGCCCCTCCACTGTCCCGGGCCCCCGTGGAGTGAAGGTGGTGGCACACGATCCTGCTTCTCCTGGCCGGGGTCCCCCTCTGTCCGCCCAGGGCCGGGCGGCCTCCGCGACCCAGCATTCCTGGTCCCCCTGGGCTCGGGCTGAGCTTCCGTCCGTGTGACGTCTCAGACAACGTTCGAAGCATCGTTTACATACCAGACACAGCCAGCGATCAGACGTTTGATGTGGGCCCGGAGAACGGCCCTGTCCAGTCTGGTCAGGCCCCCCGGGAGCGGTGGGGGCTCTGGAGGGGCGGACCGCCCGTCTGGAACCAGCCGGGAGCCCAGCGCCAGGAAGGGTGGTGGTCCGGAACCACTTTGCACAGAGCTGCCGGTGTCCCAACTCAGCACACCCCGCGCATCTGCCAGACCCACCACACAGGTAGCCGCCGCCCCCGCCGGAGTGACTCGTAAACGGGGGCGTGTCTGCATTTGAACCAAAGCAGACTCCCTGCCTGCTGTCGACTCACAGAGATTAAGTTTCACGTTCACCCGTGGGTGTCAAAACGTTTGCTTTCCCACACGGCATCGGGCTCACTGAATGGCTTCCCAGTCAAAGGGTCGGACCTAAAAACCCCGACAAATTAATGTCCTTTGTGACGTCTGTCCTCAGACCTTGAGTTTTATCACACGGATAAATACTCTTCCCCGTTTCCAGACACCGGGCCCACCTTCGGCTGAAGGCCGCTCCGGAGATTTATGGGACGTGCCAAGGGCTTGGGAGGACGTGTACATTTCCTTTTCCTCGTTTGGTTGTTTTTAATCGGTGGCGCCTTGGAAGGCAGGGGAACGGCGTGTTCCCGCATGCAGGGTGGGGTTTTGCGATCTCGATTTAATCGACGCGGGACGGGCGTTCCTCCCTGGAGACAGGATGTGTTCGAACCGTCGGGTTTCTGAGCTCTCGCGGGGGGCGGCCCTCCGACTGGGGCTCCGTGCGTCTGTCTCGTCAGCGGCCGCACGGTGGACGGACACCGTCTCGGGAGTGGTGCCCCGGCCGGGCCTGTGCCGTTCGCTTGTTCAGTGGGAACCGCGGGCTCTTTGCCTTGGAGTCTGGGTTTCCCCTCCAGGGCCACGCCTCGTGTCCAAGTGCCAGCCAGCGGGGTTGGGGGACCGGCCCAGGACTCCCCCCGACTTCAGGGCCAGTGCGCCCTGGGTGTCAGGGGAAGCCGTTACACAAAACGAGGGGTGAGAACCTGGGGCGTCGGGTGGGGCCGGCGTCTGAGCTGCCACGCGTCACAGCCTGCGGCGGGCCCTCTGTGCAGGGGCTCTGGGTCAGGGCCGAGACCTGGCGGCGCCGCTGTTCACCTGGGGACCCGAACCCGGTGGACGTGCACAGGGAGCAGGCTTCCTGCCTCTCCGTGGGCACCGCACGGCTCCCCAGGCAGTGGCTGTCCCAGGCGCGCTTCCAGACCTGCGGGAGAACGTGCTGGAATGGGGTGACAGGGGACGGGGGGGGTGGTGGTGTGGAGCCAGCAGGGACCCTCCCGTGACAGAAGCCAGCCTCAGCCCATGTGGCCCGGCGGTGTGAGGACCACCCTGTGCCCTGCGACACCAGGCTTTGAGGGTCCCTTGGTTTTGGACAAAAAGCCATGCAGTGCGGCCAGCTGGTGCACCGGCAGGAGGTGGCAGCCGCTTCCCGGGCAGGAGACTCGGGGGCCACTCGGGGAGGAGCCGGACGGGACGGGAGCACGTCTGGGAGCGACCGCAGTCTTCCAAGAGCTGCAGCGGAAGCCCGAGCTCCGGCAATGGGACACCTGGTGCATTCTGCTCGGGGAGCCGGGTTAGCACGTCCCTTCCCGGGCCCTGCTCCTCCGCGGGGCCGGGGCGACTCCATGAGGCCGGCTCCCCTCCGAGGGCACAGGCATTTTGCACGTTCTTGAAGCTGCCGCACAAAAACGTCCGTGAAAGTGCATAGTCAGCGCTGGCGTTGGGGCCCGGAGCTGACGGCCCCCGAGCAGAGAGGCAGGCAGGAGCGCGTGTGGCCGCGACGACATCCTGGTGGGTTCCCACCTTGGGTCCCAGGTGCCCGGGGGTGCGCCCCCCCCTCCCCGCAGGGGAGAGATGAGAACCAGGGCTGGGGGTGTCGAACTTGCTGCAGTGTCTCTGATTGTTCCAGAGGAGATGCGTTAAGATGTCGCTCGTGCCCTTGGGCCTGCGGTGGCTCTGACGCAGCGCCTCCCCCCCTTCCAATGGCTTCCTCTGCAGACGTCCCCAAGTTCCCGAAGGAGAAGATCGAGCCCCTGGAGGTGGAGGAGGGGGACTCGGTCGTGCTGCGCTGCAAGCCCCCCGCCGGCCTGCCCCCGCTGCACATCTACTGGATGAACATCGGTGAGTCCTGCCCGCCCCGCGCCGTGTGCCTGTCCCGGGAGGTGCAGGGCCGCCGAGGGCCACCCCGTCCGGGGGACTCAGCCCGCCTGCAGTCCGCTCCGGGTTTGAAGCGTGCCCCCCCTGCCCTGCTGAGTGTCTGTGGACACGCTGGGAGACATTCACTGAGTCCCTGTGAGATGTGGCCCAGGGCGGGGAGAGCAGAGGCTGGTGATGCACTTGAGTCTGTGCAGAACGCGGTGGTCCCTGCCCAGACCACCCCCCGCCTCCGCCTCCGGGAGGGGGCCACTCAGTGCGGGCTCGCCGGTCTGCTGCCAGCGGTGCTGTGTTCCTGGTTCAGCCAGGCCCACCTCCCCCCCCCCCCCCCCCGAGGCGTGCAGGGACCCGCAGGGAAGGGGCGTTAGCCTGTGCGGTTGGTTGTCCAGAGCGTTCGCTAGCTCTTGAGCTGACATTCTAGCGTCCGGCAGAGCCCACGTCTGGGACGTGTCTTCCCAGCGTCTCTGAATGTTCTCTCCTGGGGCCTCGGGGAGAACGGGGATGTTGGTACAGAGCTCACAGGAAGCTCAGGAAGCGCCTCTCGGCTGCAGCCAGACATCCGGGTGCCATCGCCCCCGGGTGCTCTCGGCTGCATCTGGGAAAGAGGGGTCCCTCTCTCAGAGACGGCCTCGGGGAGACCCCTTTGGAGCAGTGTCCCCCTAAGAAGGGAGCAGCGGTCACGAGGCCCTTGTCTGAGTCTGAGCCGGACTGGTGTTCCCACATGCCCTGTGCACCCCCCGAGCAGACTCGGGGGCCCGGGGGTGGGGTGCGCACGCACCTTCGGGTCCCGGGGAAGAGCGGGCTCCCGGGGGGGGGGGGCCTGTCTTCTTCTCGTTCTTCCTGCTCACGCGCGGCTCCCGTGCTGAGGCCAGAGAAGGAGAGGAGCCGTAAATGGGAGACGGGAAACAGTGAAGCACCGTGTCCCCCCCTTTCAGTTTTCACCTACTGGTTTGAGACAGAGAGAGAGAGAGAGACAGAGAGAGAGAGAGGGAGAGAGAGAGAGGGGAAGGAAGAGAGGAACACTGGTTTGTGGTCCCCCGCGGTGGCGCCTTGTTCACTGTTGGCTTGTGTGTGTGTGTGTGTGTGTGTGTGTGTGTGGGCGCACGCGCGCCCTGACCGGGGAGCAGACCCGCAGCCTCGGGGTGTGGGGTCGGTGCTCGGAGCAGCCGAGACGCCCGGCCAGGCCGAGGGCTGCCGCCCCCGCCCCCCTGACGACAGCCGCTCCCCCGCCCCCCCCCCCCCAGAGCTGGAGCACATCGAGCAGGACGAGCGGGTGTACACGAGCCAGGAGGGGGACCTGTACTTCGCCCACGTGGAGGAGAGCGACAGCCGCAGCGACTACGGCTGCTTCGCCGCCTTCCCCCGGCTGCGGACCATCGTGCAGAAGGTGCCCATGAGGCTGACGGTCAGCAGCTGTGAGTACAGGCGGTGCCCCTCCCGCCGCGGGTGCCGGGCACACGCGTGTCTGTGACCTCCTCCCTGCTGGGGCCGGCGAGAGCCGGGCCACGTTTTCCTCCAGGTCCAGTTCGGCGGCAGAGACGCCACCCCAGTGTGAGACAGGGGCCCTCGCAGCTCTGCGGGGGCCCTGCCGCTCACAGCCAGAAAACCAAACTCCCTTCTGAGAGAAGTTAGGGCGCAATTCACTCCTGTGTAGACAGAGGGGGAGGGAGGGAGGAAGAGAAGGAGAGAAACTTCAGTGTGTGCACCTCTCACGCGCCCCCTACTGGCGACCTGGCTCACAACGCAGGCATGTGCCCTGACTGGGAATCGAACCAGCGACCCTTTGGTTCGCAGGCCGGTGCTCCATCCGCTGAGCCACACCAGCCAGGGCAAAAGGAGCAGTATGACAACTTCTATCACACCAAACTTTCCGTCTTTCCCCACCCGACCAAGTTATTTGAATCACTTCTTATCCATCCTCGGGCCTGGGTGCCCGCGTGGGAACACACCCCGGGGGGAGAAAGAACCACAGACTCGCAGGGCAAGGTGCTCGGCGCCAGTGGGGCCGCTGTCGGCGTGGCCGCGCCCTTGTCCGGCTGGGTGGCGACTTTCTCATCGGTACACGTGACACGCCACGCCAGGGCCTCCCTGCGGCAGGCAGCCGGGGCGGCCGGGGCTCCCTTCCCTGGAGGTGACCTTCGCACCCTCCGCACCGGGGCCCACCGTCTGGGGCGGCCGTGCGGGGTGGGGCTGCGTGTGGACACTCCTTCCCACGGCTTCCCTCGAGAGCAGCTTCTCGCGGAGCCCGGTCACACCTCATCTCGTGACGTTTCCGGGACAACACTGTGACTCCTCATTCTCTGTTGGTGTCCACATCCACCATTGTGTTTGTGAGTTTTTTTTTTCTTCCATTTTTTTCATTTCAGTAAAGCGTAACTCCTCGGGCCCATCCACAGAAACTGGTTCTAAG
This sequence comes from Phyllostomus discolor, assembly GCF_004126475.2. NCBI lineage: Eukaryota > Metazoa > Chordata > Mammalia > Chiroptera > Phyllostomidae > Phyllostomus > Phyllostomus discolor. The sequence goes on from NC_040909.2 coordinate 848,092, forward strand.
GGTAAGTGGACCGTGGGCAGCGGGCCGGCCTGGGTGCTGGCCGTGGGAGCTCACTGTCACCTCCGAGTGTGGGTTTCCCTCCGATGCCGTCGTGCGTCTGTTAGAGCACCGGTGTTCACGGCAGGGGAGACCTCTCAGCATCGAGGCGTCTGTCACCCCGCCTTCGATGTATGCAAAGGGGTGACACTCACAAATGTGTGACTGTATAAGGACAACCGTGTGTGTACATAGTATGGTTCACATGCACAGACACGCACACACTGCATGTAGACGTGCACAGTTTCAGCGGAGCAGTTATTCCCAGTCTCCCCGGGGGTCCCTCGTGGTCAGCGGACACCTGGCTGGTAGCTGTCGTGTGCAGGAAGGAAACCATGTTTGCAAAATCGAAAAGGCCGTTTTTCCCGCGAGACCTCCCGGGATGGCTCACACGGGCCTGCCTGTTGCCAGCGGCCCTGAGCATTTCCCAGCCTCTCTTGCCTGTGAGGTATTTTCTGTTTCTTCCTAAGCCGGGGGGGGGACACTTTTGTTTGCACCAGAGCTAGTGCTCTGTGGAAGTTGTCCGAGTAAGCCCGAGTGGTACTGGGTGAGCTCGTTTCCGTAACTCGAGGGGCCACGTGTATGTGTGTGGCGGCGGCCTTTACGTGACCGAGGTCAGAGGTGTAGTTTCAGCATCTGCTGCGGTGTCAGCGGGGCCGGGGTGCCCCCCGGGGTCACCGCAGTCTTTGAAGTCCACACTCTGCTGTGGACATGACACCTTCACCGCACACCGGAGACACGCCTGCTTGAGTGCTGCTCTGACTGACACGTGAGCACACAGATAGGGTTTGGATTTGCGTCGGCACGGACATTCACGTAACTGGTACGTAACGTGAACTCTCCGACTGCAACTGAACGATGGTGTTGGTAGCAGTCATCTGAGGCACCCCCGGAGGAGGCTCGGGCCGGCACCCCGCCAGCCCTGCCCCCCGCCAGCCCGGCCCCCCACGCTGAGGGCGCAGAGGCCAGTGAGGTGGACGTGCGGAAACACCGTCCGGAGGAGCGTGGAGCATGGAGGCCTTTTACTTGCTGTTGTGTTTGAAAAGCATTCCTGGGGAAGTTTCCTTAGATCACCCAAGAGACACTTCCGTGTGTGGTCAGTGAGGCCGCCACAGGCCTGTCCAGCTCGTGTCCCTCGGAGCCCGGAGACACCGGCGTCACACCAGGAGTGTGGCGAGTTCATGGGCACCCAGTGTCCGCCACGGGCGTCCCGAGTGAGGGTCCCTCGGGCAGGCCCCGAGGCTGCGGGGTAGCAGGGCCCTGGGCAGGCACTTGGACACGTCCAGTGAGAGACAAAGGCACACACAGCCACCGAGCGGGGCCGGCAGGGTGGCCGTGGAGGACGTGGAGTCACACGCAGCCTGGGCTCAGGGAACGGCCTCTGTCCCGGGACTGGTCTCCCCAAGTTCGCCCCTGCCCCTGAGGGTGAGGCGGCGATGACACGATTCCTCGGCCCCTCACGCGTGGCCGCCCGAGCCTCGGGCCGAGAGGGAGCCCGTGTGTGTCCGCGGCCCGGTGTTCGGAGAAGGGGCGAGCCCAGGGCTCTGTGGCATCGGCACACGCCTGGGGGGCGCAGGGCCACCTGCGTTTCGGTGGCACGGGGGCTGGGCCCTGGGCTGGAGGGAAACGGGAGACTTCTCTTTTCCGTTTAGCGAACTCGATCAAGCAGAGGGAGCCCAAGCTGCTGCTGCCACCGGACGCCGAGAGGAGCCCCGAGCACCCGGTCACCGTCCTGCGCGGGGACACGCTGTTGCTGGAGTGCTTCGCCGAGGGCCTGTGAGTGGCCGGCCCCGCCCGACCGTCCCCTCCGCGGCGGCGTGCGCAGGGGGACGCCCGTTTGGGGTGGCTGCACGCACGGCCTGATGTCTCTGCCGTGCCTGCCCCCTCCCGGGGTGTCACTGTGCCTCCAGGGCCGTGGTTCCCCCTGACTCCCCAGTTCAGCCGGGACTGAGCCTGGTTACCGTTCGGTCGCTCAGTCCGCCTGTGACGACGTGAACAGAGGCGGCAAGGACAGCGTCCCCCGAGCCGAGCCGCTGGGTGCCCTGCCCGGAGCCCGAGGCCGCAGCTACCTGCCCCCCCCCCCCCCCCCCACTGGCCAGGCCCGGGGCCCTCTCCCCTGGGTGCCTGGTCTCCCTCCCACCGGCGGGCTGTGCGGGCTGCCCCCCTCCCCGTTCCACCTGCCGCCCTTCGCCCCCAGGCAGGGCCTCCCCGTGTACCTTCAGGGGGCTCACAGGAAACCAGAGTCTCCAGCAAAAGCCCGAGGAGGCTTCCCTGGGTCACATTTTGTTTTTTAAATGAAATCGATTGGGGACACATCGGCTACCAAGATCATGTAGGTTTCAAGGGCACACGCCCACGACACATGATCTGTGTGTTCCATTGCGTGTCTACCCCCAAAGTCAGACACGTTTCGTCACCTGTGTGTCTTGAACTTGTCGCCCTTATTCAGCGACCCTCGTGAGCCCTGGCACACGGGGCCACCTTCTGTGACCCGTGCTCAGGCCAGGGGCCCTTGCCCAGCCTGCGTCCACTGGGCGGTCCTCCCCCTGCCCCGGCCTCTGAGTTCCCCGGCAGCTGAGTTCCTCCGTCCGATCCTGAGCTCAGGGTTCTTCTGGCAGCTGGGCGTGCGGGTGGCCGACCGGGGTCTGGGAGGTTAAAGGTCATGGTCGTGCAAATTCGGTGTGTTTTCTGAGTGGGCGGCTTCCCGTTAGACCTGAGGGGCGGATTCGAATGGCTTTACAGCCTCTGCGCCCCGTGAGCGCCCCCTGCTGTCCGGCAGGCCCTCCGGCTGGCTGGTCTGTCTGGACGCCCCCACGGGGTGTCCACGCACTGAGCTGGGCCCTGACATGGCGGCCTCCCTCCTGGGGGGTCCGGTCTCTGCTGTACGGCGGGAAGGTGGCCGTGTCAGGTGGGGGGGTCACAGGGGGAGCCACCGCCCCGCCCTCCAGCCACGCGTGTTTGCCCGGGAGGAGTGACACCCTCTTGGGGGTCTCGCCGTGTCTGAGTCTGGGGAGTCAATAGTGGGTGTTCCCCACGTGGTCAATGAGGACGGGGACACGGCGCCGTCCCTGAGACAGGACGACTCCCGGCCCCTGAGGCTCGACTGAGGGTCCCACAGGTCCTGCGGGTCAGAGAGGAGGGCGGGCGGCCTGCAGTGCCAGCGGTGGGTGGGGGGCAGGGGGCAGGGGGGCCGCAGGGAGGGGGCTTGCCCACACACAATTCCACTGTGCACACCCGCTACCCAATCCCACTCACAGTGGTCATACCCAGGTGTGTGCCCATACCCATTCCTCACACCCATTCCCAATGCTCACACCTACTGCTCAACCCACTGTGCACACCCACTCACACTGCTCACGCCTGGGTGCCTGCGCACTCCCACTCCCACCGGCTGCATGTCGGGCAGAAGGGACGCTGCAGCTCCCCTCCGCTGGCTGGTGGCCTGAGGGTGCTCGCCCTCCCTGCCCCTCTGCTTTGCGGAGTCGTGGGCTTAGGGTGGGGGCACAGCCCCCCTGGTGGAGACCGCCCTGCAGACAGAGGGGGAGAGTGAGCCGGGCTGGGCAGGGGCCTGCACGGAACCCGAGCTTTGCACGGAGTGTGTGTTCGTGCATCAACATGGGCCGAGCAACATAGTTTTCTTCAGCTCTTCAGTGTCCAAACATCGTCAGTAAGCCTTCCTTAAACGAAATAGAAAAGAAAAAAGAAAAAACTTGGCAAGGCTGCAGCTGAACCTGCTTGCGGTAATGTAGCTACATGCCGCTGGAGAAGTTACGTTGTACGATCACTGATACACGTGTAACCATTCTTTTCTCCTCTTCTCCCCTTCCAGGGGGTGGGTTTAGAGGGTTAGACCAATTCTCAACGGCTGGCAAAAACCAAACCAAACAGACAAAGCCTCTGCAGAGAGTGAACGCCAGCCCCGAGAAAGCGCCGGCTCCCGAAAGCCCGGTGTGGCGTGGTGGGTGGGGGGCCGGGGTCCAGAGCAGCCCTCGGCCTGGCACGCTGCCGCGTGGGCAGATGGGCGACAAGCCGGCCGGCCGCGGGCTCCGGGGACGCACCTGTTCGGCGTCAGCTCGGGAAGCCGGCACGGTGCGCTCGCTCGGCCCCCGCCCGCCCGTCTGCCGGGTGCTCTCGGCCCATCCCGCCAGCCACGGTTCTGCTCTGAGGGCAGGACGTGCTCGCCCGCAGGGCGGGGGAGCTCAGGCGTGGGAGGTCCTTGTGGCACCTGCAGCGGCCGTGGGCATCCCAGTGACTGTCCTGGCCATCGCCTGTCAGGGCCACCTGGGCCGATCGGCCGGACAGCAGTAGGCAGTGCTGTTATTAACCGGTCACTGACTGATTTGGCTGCATGCCCATAGTCCAGGAATACACCAGCAGGGACGGGAAAGGGCCGGCCGGAGCCCAAGGGACACCACGGTTCTCGGTGACAGAAAGGGCACCCTGTGAGCCAAGGTCAGGTTCTGATGCGCCACCTGCCCCCTCCCCCCCAGAGACCACCACGAGGTAACTTCTCGGAGCCTCGTGGGAAAGGGATTACAATAAGCCCCATCTTCAGAACCTACTCAATACTTGTTCACGTTTTGGGTTTTTAAAATCGATAACAAAAAGATTATAGTGAGGGACAAAAAGCAGCACCGATGAAAGCAGCCAGAAGGGGTTCCTTCCTTCTCTCCGTGCTCTCGGCCCAGCCGCCAGGGGCAGAGGACGTGTCTCCGGCCCCGCCCGGCCCACGTCCCGCCGGGCCCACGTGGGTCTCCCGTAACTTCTCCTTCGCGAGAGCCATCGGGCGCGGCTGCCTGCGTGTCTGGCTGCGCCCCCACTCCCGTCCCCTCAGGGAGGAGGAGAGAGGGACCCGCCCCTTTCGGAGAGTGACAGCTCGTTGGCTCGGGTTGCCTGTTTCGCTTCTGCTTTTCCTCGGGTGTGTGTTTTGGCTGTGGCATCTAGTCTTTCGCCGCCAGGGCATGGGGGGTTCCCTCCTCCGGGCCTGTCCGCCCAGCTCCCCCCCCCGCCCCCCCTCCGGCGGTCACCGCTTGGCTCTCGGCTCCGAGCCCCACTCTGGAGAATCGGCTCTCGGGTGGGGGGCAGAGGGTCCCAGGGCCGCCCCCCGCTGACAGCGGGTTCTCCGCTGCCCTACCTTCCAGCTGCACACAGGGGAGGGGCGGTTGCTTCCGGCCACCTCAGATCACCCCCAGGGAGGCTGCACACTGGAAACAACCCCCGGGGAGCTTCTGTGTGTCAGTCCTCCATCGGGCTGCCCCTGAGTGTCCCATACGCACGCACGCCCTGCTGACAGAAGAGGGAGGGTCTGGGGGGGCTGCGGCCGAAGGAGGGTGGCGATGGCCGAGGCCTGAGCCGGCCCAGGGCCACAGCGGCGGTGGCAGGGCCGTGCCGGGACGCAGCAAAGCCACAGGATACAAGGTCCGTCCCAGGGGTGCTTCCCGTTTTATTTTAAAAGATGTTTATCGTTCACTTACTGTTTCCCAGGCCGACCCCGCGGATCGAGTGGGAGAAGGTGGGCGGCGACCTGCCCAGAGGCAGGGAGGCCCGGGAGAGCCACGGCAAGGTGCTGAAGGTACAGCAGGTCTCCTACGAGGACCGGGGGCGCTACCGCTGCACGGCCTCCAACGCCCTGGGCGCGGCCACCCACGACTTCCACGTCACGGTCGAAGGTACGCGCCCGCCCTCGCCGACCCGCATCTCCCGCGTGACAGCTGCGTGGGGTCGCACACGCACACGCGGCACACCCACACTGTAGAGCACGCGTGGGAACACAGGTGAGCTCTCCCGCCCTGGCCGGAGAGCGGGCCCTGGGCGACCCACCGCCGTGGGTCTGTGAGTCACCCCGCAGAGCCGCGGAGGTGGGGACGGGTGACGAGGGAGACCGCCCACGCGGGACCCAGCTCGGGGTTTCCCGGGCGTGTTCAGACAGCGGTGGGCCCTGGTCCCCGAGTCAGTCAGCCCGTGGAGACCGACCCCCGTGGTGTGCGCCCGCAGCCCCGCACTGGGTCCCGTCGAGAAAGAGGCGAGCTTCGCCGCGGAAGGACGCGTCGCCACGCAGGAGCAAAGTGGGGGCTGCGCTCCCGCCTGCCCTCAGCGTGCTGCCACCTCAGGCCGCCGTCCACACCGCAGCGTCTGCCCTGGTGGGACGAGCCGGCAGACGAGGCGCTGTCTGGGCTCTCCCCCGGACACCTGTCTGTCTGTCCGTCCTCTGCTGTCCACAGCCGGGGGCAGGCGACCTTTACTGGGTGGGTCATGGGCGGTGACGTCACCTGCCTCTGGAAGGTGCACATAAACGCAGGCGACACGGAGGCCCTCTCCCCGTGAGCCCACGCCTTCGGTCCACAGCGCCGCGGCGGCGGTTTGTGGGGCCGCAGAGGGAAGTGGGCGGAGTCGGGGCTCCTGGTCCTCAGGGACCTCGATGGGTGCGGACTGCACCCCTGGGGCTGATCGCACCGAGGTCCAACACGAGGTGCAGTTGGCCGAACCAGCCTTGTCCTGGGAGGATGCCTGGTTCGCTGCACTTTGCAGGCCGTGTGGTCTTGGTGTCGAGGGGAATGGTCCCTGTCAGGGTTCCACGGGGGACTGGCGCTCCGGGGCTTTCCTCTACATTCCGGCCAAGTTCACCCCTGCAGCTACCGTTCGCACAAGGAACTCCCCGGTGAGGGCCCGCTGTCTCGGTTAGTGGGAGGAAATGAAGACTCGGACACTCACGCCAACCGGGGAGAGCGCTGCCGCCTCTGCCCCACCCCCACCCCGCAGGTGGAGCGTAGGAGGAACGGAGGGGGGGCGGGGTGTGTGTCACGTTCCACGTGCAGCGACAGCAAAGCCAGAGGGGAGGAAGCCCACTGTGCGCGCAGAGACGGGCTCGTGCGCGCAGAGACGGGCTCGTTCCCGCGACGTCCGCCCGGCAGTCGCAGAGGAGCTGGGAGAGGGAGGGCAGGAGAGGGCACGGGGTCTGCGTTTGTCGCCACCGTGGACGACCGACCAGTGCGGCCAGGCCGGGCGCCGCCCCAGCGCAAACACAGCCCGGGAGCCAGGCCCTCCGGTAGCGCGCGCTGCTCCGGCGGCGGGTTGCTGACTCCTGGAAACCCTTCCAGATGGCTGGAGCCGCGCTGCCGAGCGGAATATTTTAACAATCTGGCCACGGCTTCTCGACTGCAGGACCAGCTTTCAAAAGAATTGCAAGGGTTGCAAAAAAAAAAAAGTCAAGGATGTAAAACCCATTATTCGGTCTGAAATGTGGCTGTAGGACTCCAAAGGAATATAGCTTTCCTGGGCAAATTGTCCCCGCTATTCACGGGGCAGCTATTAGCGCCATTGAGATGCAAATACTGTTTTTACTGGGAGCAGTTAATCCTTCCCCCCTAACGGGAAGGCGCTGACCCAGCCCTGGGCTGCGCGTCCCAGGGGCCGCCCCTCCCCGAGGCCCGCGAGCAGCGCCCCGGCCCCGGCCCCGCGGAGCCTGGGCCTTGTCTGCGGGAGGAGGCGGCGAACGCACAGCCGTCATCCATCACACGGGCGCACCAGCGCGCTTCCATTCAGTTTTCTCCTGCCTTCCTGGCCTTCCTCTTTCCCTCCTTTTGTCTCCTGCTTGGAAACTCGCGCACCGAAGCGCCAGCCGCGAGCGCGGAGCACCGAGGCCTTCTCAAAGCCCCATTGTGCCGCGGCCGCGCATGCGTCGTGCCGTGCTGGCGCCCTCCGCCGCCGCGTCCCCCCAGCGGCCCCGCACGGCCGAGCGCCGCGCTTGCAGCCACTTCCAGCCACAGCAGCCGGCTCTGGGGGCCACTGCGTTCCCAGGGCCCGCCCCCTGCGGGAGCGGGACAGCAGGAGGGTCGCTGGGGGTTCGCAGCTCCTCTCCCCAGGTGTCCGAGGTCGTGGCTCTGCTGGTTTAGTGGCGGAGCTGCAGTGGCTGTGTGCACCGGTGCACGGCACACACGTGCGCATGCACGGCCTCGCGTGTTCATTATACATGCATGCGTCATGCCAGTACAAGACGTGCCCAAGTCGGTGGATGACATCTATGCGTGTATTTGAGCCAAACGGACGACAGCGGCCAGGAAGCGAAGTCTCAGAGGACGTTTTTCGAGTAATCCTTCCCCCCCTTTGCTTTGAAACAGTGCTTAAATGACATTTTTCACTCTTCATATCCATGTGCTTTAGAGATTTATGGTTTTTAACTAAAATGGAAACCCGAACGTCCCGGGGGAAATAAGCCAGCGGCACTGGACGGGAATCAGTGCCTGCAGGAATTGTGCAGTGCTCTAGGAAATCAGATTACTCAAGCCATCCACACTCTAGTCTAAATCTTCAACTCGCTCCCGGCGGCACGGCCGTGCACTTCAGGTGACAGAACGTGGCCGAGGTGTCTGCGCTGGAGACAGGGTCTCATTCCGCCGCACGGGGGCGCCCTTGGGGCGGCGGCACCACGGCGCCTGGCGCGGAGAGCTGCAGGCCCTTCCCCTGGTGTGTCTCTTCCTGCAGCGCTGGGCGGGCGGAACGGAACCCGCGCCTTGAAAGGGCTTCCCTGCGCCTTTTACAGAGAGCTCCCCGGGAGAGGACGCTTCTCAGATTCTTCCCCAGATACGCGGACACAGAAGTCAAGGAAGTGCTGAGCACTGTGGTTTTATTCAAAAACGTCTTTAACAGCAGTAATCTTAAATCCCTGCTGCTGCACGCACGTGAGCGTAGCCAGCGCTAGACACTCGTGTCCCTGCCCCCGCGTTTCCTGCTCCGGGGACAGACAGGTGCTCCTGCCGCTGAGCAGGGACCCCAGACGGCTCAGCACGCTGAATTCCCCACCCCTGCTCCGAGTCCAAGGGAGAACGCACGGACACACGCGTGTGCACGCGCGCACGCTCACACCCACGCACACATTTGCGCATGCACTCGGGTGCATGCACACTCTAACACCAGCACGCATGCACACCCCCACAGGTGCACGGCCTTGCAGGACGCTCTGCACACAGCCCGGAAGCCCTGCCGTGTCTGCCACCTGCTGGAGCGTCTCGGAAGCGCAGGCTGTGATGTTTGCGGGCCTCCCCGCCTGGGCGACACCCCTGACGGCCCCCTTTGCCTCTGTCCCCAGAGCCCCCGCGCTGGGTGAAGAAGCCGCAGAGCGGCGTGTACAGCACGGGGACCAGTGTCATCCTGCTGTGCGAGGCGGAAGGAGAGCCCAAGCCCACCATCCGGTGGCGAGTCAACGGCTTGCCCATCGAAGGTCAGTGCCCTTGCTGGGTGCGGGGCTGTAGGGGCGGGGCTCTTGGGGAGGGGAGGGGCTTCCCCGGAAGGGCGGGGCTCTCCGGGAGGGGCGTGGGCAGGTGTCTTCGTGGAGCAGGTCTGGGCAGGGAGTAGGGTCCGGGCTGACCGCAGTTGCAGGGCGGATAGCGCACCCAGCCTCGGCCCTGGAGGGCAGGCCCAGGCCCCCGCCACCCCGTCCCGGCCGAAGGTGGTCCGGCCCACAGTCCCGGCGCTGAGCCAGGGTGGGCTGCTGACCCAGGACCGGAGATCTCTGAGCTTCTAGAGCTCCATCTCCTTTCTGAATCGCGTTCCACCGCATCCAAATCGCCACCGTAGGCCTAACTGTTACCGCCCGTTTTGTATCCGATGATATTCCTGACAAGCCCGGGGTGGGGGTGGGGGGTGCAGAGCCAGCAGCCCCCAGGAGCCGCCGAGTCCGAGCGAGCAGATGTTTCTCCCACGATGCGGCTCGCTGCCCGCCAGGGACGAGGGGTGCTTCGCTCTGCGCCGACGGCGAGCCTGGCCTCCGGGGACCGGGCCATCTGGGGGTAGCGTTTCTCTGGTTACTGGCGCCCCAGCCCAGACGCGGGCTCTGAGCGTGGGCGGCTGTGTTGCATCCCAGGCTTGAGGCCCTGGCCCCGCCTTCCTTCCGTGATTCCGTGTGGGCGCAGCCCCGGGGCGGAGGGCACGAGGAGGGCTCAGGGGCCGTGCTCTGTCTCGGGAGGTTGTACGAGGAGGCGGCAGTCGAGGCGCGCAGGACAGGGTCGGACACAGGATCACCGCATCCATCCAGAAGAGCTTGGCGGGAAGTGCGGGGAGGAGCTCCCCGCCTGCCCAGCCCCCAGACGTGTGGTCAGTGGTCCGGCAGGGCCACCCTGGTTTTCCATTGCTGCTGTGACCGGCGCCCCCAGGGTCTGTGAATGCACCCAGGTGCGTCCATCATCTGTCAGCCCTGCGGCCCAGCTGCCCCGGGCCAAGTCCAGGAGTCAGCGGTGTGGCACCCCTTTCTGGGGAGGTGCCAGAGGTTTCTGCGGGGTCCTGGAGGGAGAGAACCCCTTTCCTGTGCCCTCACCTGCGGGAGGAGGCCCACTCCTGGGTCCTGGCTCCTGGGTCCTGGCTCCCTCCATCTTCAGATCCCGCCACACTGCGCCCTCTGCTCTGTGACTTTCTCCCGGGGTGCCATCTCTCCCCTGGCCCGTCACCGCCGGGAGAGGCGCCCTGACTCCCAGGAGCCTGGGGCTTGCACTGGGCCGGCCTGGGTGACTGGGCGACCCCAGAAAGTCTCCCCGTGCCACAGTCCTTCACCCGTGTCCCATCTGTAAAGTCCCTTCGGCCGAGTCCAGTGACACGTTCACAAGTTGTCACGATGCGAGTGTGGATGACCTCCGGGGGCTGTCCTTCTGCTTCCTGCAGGGCCCTCCTGGGAGTAAGACGCACCCAGCGTCCATGTTCCCCAGGCACCCTGAAGTTCTGGCTGGCTGCCCCTCTGTGACAGCGGCCGTCTGTGTGCTGGGGACACGGTGTGCAGCCCACAGACAGGGCCTGGGCCCCACGGAGCCCAAAGTCCAGTGTAACGCATTCCTTCCCTGCTTTTCGGAGGGGAAGAGCCGCACGAGGAAAACGTTCCACTCAGACGCGTAGCAGTCAGGGTTCCTGCAACCCAGGACTTAGCGTCAGCACTGTTTCCTGTGACGGAGACACAGCGAGATGCACGAAAACAGGCTGACTGGTGACCTTGCAACGTCATTGAAGCTAAAATCTTAGCATCTTTGCCCCTCACCCGACACCCCAGCTAAGGCGTGTTCCTCCGTGCAGCTGGTGTGCGCCGTCACAGCCAGGGCCGCAGGCGCGGTGCCAGACTCCAGGCCGGGCTGGGTCACCCGCCCTCGCCGACACCGTCTGCTCGCCGACACCGTGGCCGTGTCAGTGCCGAGCCCGCGGGTTCCGAGACATCACCACCTGTGTCACCTCCACAGCTGTCTTTGGTCCCTAACAAACGCACCAGGAGTGTCACATGCTGCTGCTTCCAGAACACATTCCCAGAATTGCGCTTGGGTCGGGAGGGAGGTGGGATCGTTGCCACAAAGCGGGCAGCTGGGCCTGTGTTCTGAGCCCTGGAGGAGGGTCAGTGAAATCTGAGAGCTACGCCCCCAAGTGGTCAGACAGCCGACCGGACCCTGCAGGCCTGCTGCGGGTCAGGGGGAAGCACCGCAGGAGGGGAAGAGGGGAACAGCAGCCAGGGGGTGGCCAGCGGCCCTGTGCTGGGTGGACCTGCTCCAACCAGGGGTGGGGCCTCCGGTTCAGAGTGGGGCTTACCGCGGCCTCCCGCTGGGCGTGGGGGTGCAGAGGCAGGGAGCTGAGGTGCTGGGGGCTTGGGTCACCGGCGCCAACGTGCGGGACGCTGAGACGGCAGAATACAGTCACAGTGGACGTTAGGAGACGCTAAAGAATTCGACGCAGTGAACTAACTACATACGAGTCACCCTGAACTGCTCTTCAAATGCAAATCCCGTGGGGCGCGTTTAACCAGCGGTCTTGAAATGTTTTGGGTCCTTTTTAAAAACTGTGTTTAAATCGAACCGACGCCCGTGAACCTCCCGCAGAAAACCCGTTCGCGGGCGACGTCGTCTTCCCGGGGAGGTGAGCTTCGCCAACCTGCAGCCCAACCACTCCGCCGTGTACCAGTGCGAGGCCACCAACGCGCACGGCACCATCCTGGCCACCGCCAACGTGGACGTCGTCGGTGAGCGTCTGGGGCAGGCCCTCCTCCCGCCCTCCCGCCGCGGCCCGGGGGGCGGGGTGCAGGCCGCACTGGGCCGCACTCTGAGTCCTTGACCCACGAACCCGGGGGGGAAGCAGGGCCCCCCTCCCCCACCGTTCATCTCACGTTCAGGCCCCGGACCTGGCGCCCCAACCCGACTTTCCCGGCGCGCGCTGCGTTCGGACGCGCTGCAGAGCAGCCGGGAGCGCTCGGCGGCTTTCCGTCCCCGCAGCACGAACGTGGCTGCAGGAAGAGCGTGCCGATCTGCACGTGTTATTTCTCCCCTCGATTTTCACACAGATATCCCTCCGCTGATACAAACCGACGACGGAGAAGCCTACGCCGCCGTGGCCGGGTCCAGCGTGTCCCTGCTCTGCGACTTCTTCGCCTCGCCGCAGGCGGTGGTGTCCTGGTAAGCGGGCACACGCCCACCCCCCTCACCCCCCAGAGCAGTCAGCGCGGGGCTTCCTGGGCCCCTCCGTGCGCCCCCCGAGGGCCGCCTGTTTCCGTCTTGCTGTGCCGTCCCCGGTGCCTCCTCGGAGAAACGGGGTCACATCCGCCTCCCCGGAGGCCGGGGCCACCCCTGGGGGGTGCGCCCACACGGGAAATGCGGAGAGCCGTTTCTGCCCGCGCAGGGAAGCCGAGGACTGAAGAGGTTACGGGAACGGGCGTAAAGATAGCGCGGTGTTTCCCTCCGGGTGCGTCCAAGGTCGAGCGGTCCTCGCTGACTTGGTTTGGAGAACGTGGCAATGATTACCTGAGCCCGCGTCTTGTGCCAAACACGCGTGCAAAACTTCTCCAGCACGTGCTTTGCACTGAATCGTGTGGATGGCGTGACAGGCCCTGTTCGGTGGGCCTGGTGTGTCTGCGGCTTCAGGAGACACGCATGGGGGTTCACGTGCTCCTCGGTGGTTCCCGCGGCTCTGAGGGGCGGGCACTCATGTGCGGGGGCGGAGCCTGTCTCCCTGTAACCTGCGGGGATGTCGCTCCCATGGAGTTTTACTGCGTTGGTTCTGGTTTTTAAACGCCGTCTGGAAGTCACTGAGGCCTTTAGAGGCTGAGCGATCCGCCCGCAGTGTCGCAGCGGGTGCGTGGGTGACCCGCCTCACCGCCGATGGCCCGGCCTGAGGGGCGAGACCACCCCACGTGCTGCCATGGGGCCCACGCTCCTCCGACCCAGACCGGCCAAGACCCTCCACCCACACTGGGTGTCCCACCCTGGGGCCGACCTGCAGCGGTGAAACACCGGGGACTCCCTCTCTCCTTCCGGGGGCGGGTGTGCGGGGGCGGGTGTGCGGAGGCGGCGGCTGCGGGCAGGCTTCCTGGGCTGGGCCGAGTCAGGCTGTCTTTTGGACTCTTTTGGGCTTTACTTCCTAATGAGTAAATAAATAAGACACCCCCCCCCCCCCCCCCCGCCATTAAAATAGTGTCATTCTTGATTACTGGGCTTGTTGGCGCCCTGGGAAATCCCGTGGGGATGGCAGGAGCCGTGTGAAATTTGAGCTCCGAGGCCGCCCCCCGGGACTCGTCCAGGCTGTGGCCGCAAACGCCTGGAAGTGGGGTGAACACAGGGGAAGCACCTGGGGTGCACAGGGGTCGGCAGAACCCAGAACGGGGCGGGACAGACTCCGGGCCTGCGAGGTCTCCAGGGGTCATGGCCCCTCCAGCACAGCAGGGGGTGCCGAGGGGTCAGGACCATGTTCAAGGCCTCCCTTTCCGGCACAGTGCGCCCTGGCCCACCCGAGCGGAGGAGCCCGCACCCGAGAGCCGGGAAAGACGCACAGTTGTGCTCTGCACCCAGACGCGCGCCGCACTGCTGTCGGGGAGGGGCGGACCCTGGTCCTCCAGGTCCCCTCCGGTGGGGCGGAGCAGATGGTCCCCTGTGACCCGTGGCAGCATCGCAGAGGGCCGGCCAAGGCCCCGGAGGAGGGGCACGCGTGCGTGGCCTGGGCGTGTGGCCCGCCCTCACGGCCCGTGTTGCCTCCCCGTCCGCAGGCTGAGGGTGGAGGAGCTCCGGCCCGTGGCGGGGCCGCGGCACCACGTCTATGACAACGGCACCCTGCGCATCAGCGGGGCCACCGAGGAGGACGCCGGCTCCTACACCTGCTGGGTGGAGAACGCCAAAGGCAAGACGGCGGTCACGGCCAGCCTGGACGTCCGAGGTGCGTTCACGCCGCCCTCGCTGTGCGAGACTTCTCCCTGGGGTCCGGTTCATCTTCGTTGTCCCCCTGAAGGCGGTGGGGGTGCGAGGCTGGCTCATACCTGTCCGCAGCTCTGCAGAGCCCTGGACCGAGTTCTGTCCAGACGGCCCCGCGGGAGCACAGGGCCCCTGGTGGTCCGCAGGCGGAGGCTGCGAGCCGGTGTGGGGGCCAAGGGGGGCGAGGTGTGCTCCGGGTGATGGGAGATATCCGGCCCGTCCCGTTCTGGTGTTTCCGTGACTCTGCTTTAGGTCCGTGACCCACTCGGCCCACTGCCACGAGTTCCCGACGCTGAGCTAACACACCAGGAGTGACCTTAGCGAGCGCAGCTCCCTGAGACGGGCCGGCGGGCGGGCGGGGGGCTGGTCCTGGGTCTGAGTCGGAGGCAGCCCGGTGCTTCCCGTCTGCCCGAGTCCTGGGGCACCGTGGAGCGTCCCTGGGGCCTCCCCAATGTTCCGATTTTAAAATCTTGCAGGAAAATTTGGAGAAGGGAAGGGTGTCACCCCCGCCTGGGGAGGACATGCCTTGGGGACGTGTCACAGGGCACGCATCCGTTTGTCGCCTGTGCTCCCTGACACCTCGTCATGTCTCTGTCCCCCACCCCCCACGGCACACACTTCCTCCCTCCCTCCCTCCTCCTCCTGTTCGATTTCTTCTCTGCGCCTCACCTGGGTTCCCCTGGCTGTTTCTTTCTCTGCCCTCGGCCCGGAGGGCACCCCCATGGACCGCACCCCCAGCCCGCACGCCCCACGGACCCCATTTTTATTTAAGTGTCCTCTTGCCGTGTCCCCTTCGCTCTGTGTCTGTCTGCATTCTCACCGTCCCGTGCACTTTTACGAAATGCCCTTTCGAGGTCACGAAGCCGGACTACATGCAGGGGGCGCTAGTCAGCCAGGTTCAAAGTCCGAGAGGGTGGAGCCTGGACTTCCCAGGACCCTTCCTGCCCAGTGGCCCCCCCCACCGCCCCCAGCGCTGGCCCAGGGGGACCTCCCACCACAGCCTGTCAGGGAGACGGTCCCGTCCAAGAATGCCAGTCTGGTCCGGCCTGATGTCTGTCTTACGTACGTGTCAGGGAGTGCAGGGGCCACACCTGTGCGGGGCTGAGGTGCCCGGCTTGCACACAGAGGAGGCGCGTCAAGGACGGGGCCGGACAGGGGGCGACGCAGCACAGTGGTTGCAGGCCTGAGCGTTGGTCTCCCGCAGGTTGGGGTTCGAGTCCTCTCGCAGCCGCTCGCCGGCAGGAAGCTCCGGTGCCAGCTACCCTTCAGTTGTTTTCTCCACAAAGCGGGCGCACCGGGGTTCACAGAGCCGTCAGGATCGTGGGATGTCACAGTGTGACCGTCTCAGCAGGGCCCCAGTGAGCAGAGAAGGCGCCGTTGGGGAGCAGCTGTCACTGTCAGATGGCTCTGACTTTGAACTTCGATGTAGGAGGAGGGTGTTCAGTAACTCACCGAGAGTCAATGCAATCCGACAGTCTCTGCATTCTGGGCCCGGGCTTCCAAGTAACCGAATTGTCCCCACTTCCCTCGTAGTCAGTTCCGTAGGTGACAGCCAGGACAGAGCTGGGGGGGCGGGGTCAGAGCTGTGGGGGGCAGGTCAGCCTCCGGGGCCAGGTCTCATCCCTTCCCTGTGGCCTCCCAGAGCAGGGTTCTGCGCTTTGAAACTGTCCGAAGGAAGCGGACACCGTCCAGGAAAGCCACGGTGCCCGTGTTTGAGCTTCAGGGTGTGGCTCCCCGTGGTTTACATGAAAGAAAGATGGTTCAAGCCGTTTACCTGACATTTTAAATTTGCTCAGAAGAGTTCAGGATGTGTAGTGTAGTCCTGCTCACCCCTACCCAGCCTCCACGGTGACCAGTTCACGGCCGATGTCCTTGGCCTGCACCTACACTCACTCCCCTTCTCCTGCACTTGTCTTCCTTTCTAACTAGAGTTCCCACTCAGTATCGTACCAGCTCCGGGGGCGGCACAGCGGCCACATGGCCGTGCGCGTCGTAAGTCAGGTGCCCCCGGCGTTCCCAGCCCCCACCCAGCACCGCCTGGGGCTGTCACCACGTCACTGACTGCGTTCCCGGTGCTGTCCTTTGCTTTCTGTGACTGCTCCCCAACTGCCGTCTGTGCTTTTCCATCCCGTCACCTCTCTCCCACGGACTGACTCCCGAACATCGCTCCCTCTAACTCGTTCAACGAGAAAACCCACCAGCGTGCCCGGAGTACCTGCTGTATGCATGCATCAGTGCAGCGGGACAGGCCCAGGGGACCCAGGCCCGAGCCCCGGCGGGAGAAGCGAGGCCCTTTCTGTCCCCAAGCGGCGTCTGTTTGCTCCGCCTCCCGGAGCCGGGGAAGCGGGGGTCTCCCTGACTTTGGTGTTCACTTTGCACGTGGGTTCACTCCGCACCTGGCCTTTGCCCGCTTCCCGGCCCGGATGGACGAGAGCAGAGCTGACCCGTGGTGTTCGGACACTGCAGTGCGGCACCGCTGAGATGGAGCTGTCCCGCCGGCGCCGTGGCGGGTGGAAGCGCGGATGCACATTCTGACCCGTGTGCTTGTTCCGTTAACACAGAGGCCACCACCGTCCGGGTCTCCCCTGAGAACCCGCGCGTGCACCGGTCACGCACGCTGGAGCTGCGCTGCGAGAGCCGCTGCGACCCGCACCTGGCGCCCAGTCTGACGCTGGCCTGGAGCAAAGACGGGGACGCGCTGCCGACCAACGGCACGGAGGACGGCAGGTGGGCGGGGTTGGCGGGCGGGGCTGGCGCGCGGACAGGTGTGATGGCGAGCACGCGCGGGGACGGGCTCGGGCGCGGAGGGGCCTGAGGCAGCCCTCGAGGGCAGACGGGTCCTACCTCACCCCCCGACCCCCCCGGGTTCACCCAGTTTCCGTGACCGACTTTCTGTGTCACGTGGACCGTCCCGTTCGCAGCGCACAGAAGTCGCTGCGGGTGCCCGAGTCTCGTTCCGGCCACAGGGTCACAGAACCGTGGAGATGAGCCCCAAGGAGCCGCTCCCTGGAACTCTGGGTTCTCGGGACCCGGCCTCGGGGGCGCTGCCGGCGTGCGCAAACCAACCAGGGCGGTTTTTCACGGCTGCCCCAGTCCCCGCTGCGCTTCCCCAGCCCGAGGGGACGGCGCCCCTCTCCCTTCGCCCCATCGCCCACCCAGTTGGTCTCGCCGGCAGGACCTGAGCCTGGTGTGGGCCAGTCCCGCTGGACACACCGGTCCTGCTGGCAGGCGCTGGTGCCTTCCCGCCCTTGTGCACGGGCGCAGCAGAAACACAGAGGGAGTGTGGGGAGGAGAGCGGGGGCGGGCGGGTGCTGAGTGGCACCAGACGATGTGAAGGGCGTTGCGGGGAGGTGGCCACCCCCACCCCCCATCGCTGAATGCCCGAGGTGCATTGGGAAGCTCGAAGGGCGATGCTCCTCCCTCCTGCGCTTGTCTGAGCTGGGGTGGGGGCGGAGCCCTCCCGGAGTCCGGGGGCGGAGCCCTGCCGGGGGTGGGGGCGGAGCCCTGCGGGGGGTGGGGGCGGAGCCCTGCCTGGGCAGGCGGTGGGCGTGCAGCCCTTCTCCCAGGAAGGCGGCCTGTTCAGATGGGTCGCCGTGTGCGGTGCGCCAGGTGGGCACAGGGATCGCGTGACCTGGAAGCGAGTTCACGCCGGAGCTCCCCCACGCGGAACTGGAGGGCAGAGCCCTGACTGGGGAGTACAGGGGTGGGGGTCATGGGCAGCCCCTGCGGCCACCGGTGTGGGGCCCGGGGGCCCCGCTGTCTCCCCTCACCGGTAGGACATCGGGGGGCGGTTTCCCCACCCAGTCTTCTCCGCGGCTCGCGGGGGTCTCGCAGCAAAACCCCGCGTTACCGAGGGTTCTCTGTCCACACGGATGGCGTCGTGTGTCTGAACTGAGCGGCTCACTGCTGGGCGTGCATTTCAGATGTAAAGAGACTCGAAGAGTCACGCTAACGGCACACAGCGGTGGGAGACGCTACGATTTACATGCAAGTTGTTCTCGTAGCGAGCTCCGTTGCAAACTCGGTGGCAAACTGGCCGCAACAGAAGGCGGGGCCGACGCGCCCTGCGGGGGCCCTGCAGAGAGCGGGCTGGCACGCCCCTGGCGTTCAGACACCAGCCTGCGGCCTGCTTGGGCGCGGAGGGCGGCGGAGGGGGAAACTGGTCCAGACAGGGGCCGTCCCATCTGCCCGGGGCGCGCTGGCTCTGCAGGGCTGGGAGCGACCGCCTGTCTCAGTGTCCTGGGTGGTGGGTGTGGTCCAGGCCCGTGGCAGCTGTGGGAGGGCCGGCGCCCCCGGGGCACACCTGGGCAGGTGGGCCGTCACCGAGCCCAGGGTGGGCTTGGCCGTGAGAAGCAGAACAGAGCCGTTCCCTTGCACGGCTGTGCAGACACGTGCCTGCGTGAGTGACAGTTCTACCCCGGCATCCAGCCGCACGGCGTCCCCCCGTGAAACGTGCGTGAGGCGGGGCTGGTTTTCCGCGGGGGGACGCAGCTGTGACAGGGTCGCCTCCGTGGCCTGGGCCGTTTCCTCCTCGTCACGCACCCCCCTCGCCCTGCAGGGTGGTCCTCGACGGGGCCCGGCTGACCCTCTCCAACGTCACGCCGGAGGACCAGGGTGTGTATGCTTGCACAGCCCGCACCGCTCTGGACAGCGTGGCCGACAGAACCCACGTGACGGTCCTCGGTGAGCCGCCCCGCCCGTGGGGAGCCTGTCCTTTCCTCCTCCGCTGGCGGTCAAGTTCAGGCAATGACTGTTTGAGCCCCTGCTGCACATGTGTTACTGGTTTGAGCTTCTCGGTTAAGCAGTGACCCCACGTTCTCCCCCCTTGGAAGAAGCTAACGAATGCTAATTTCCTGTCCCTCCACGGGACCAGTGCCAGCCCACTGGGAGGCAGGCAGGCGGTGCTGCCGGCCAAGACGGCCGGGCCCTGGGCTGCGGGCTGCCCCTCCCGGTGGGCAGAGGAGGGGCTAGTGTGGGGGCTGGGCCTCATGGATGTGCCATGACCCGGGGGCAGGGCTGAGCCCCCAGGACTCCAGAAGGGTGCCCACCCTTCTGAGAGGGCCGCAAGTCCTCTGCAAGGTGACACCTGCCACTCAGTTCTCCAGTGACAACGCTGATTGGAACGCGGGCGCACCCTGACTATGCGGGCGGGCAGCTGCCCGAGTCCACCCGTGGGGGAAGCTCGGGGACCACCCGTGGGCCCCCGGCAGCTCCCCTCCCTGAATGCAGCTCCCCTCCCTGATTGGTGCGCCGTCTGTGACCTGGCCCGGAGGGGACCTGGCCCAGGGAGGAGGCGGCTGGCCGTGGCCCCAGGCGAGGTCGGCACTCGAGGCCGCCGCCTGCGGGTCTCACCCCTTGTCTGCCCCCAGACGTCCCAGACCCCCCGGAGAACCTGCGCCTGTCGGAGCGGCAGAACCGCAGCGTGCGGCTGGCGTGGGATGCGGGGGACGACCACAACAGCAACGTCACCGGTAGGGATGGGGGCCCGTGGGCAGAGGGTCTCCCTCCTCAAACAGCCTCGGAGACGTTCCGCACTGTGTCCAAGTCCCTGGTAATGTGAGCGCGCCCGCCCGCCCCGGTCTCCCCCCCCCACAGAGTACATCGTGGAGTTCGAAGGAGACAGGGAGGCGCCCGGCAGGTGGGCGGCGCTGACCACGGTCCGCGGGGAGGGAACCTCGGCCCTGCTCTGGCTGGCCCCCTACGTGAGGTACCGGTTCAGGGTCGTCGCCGTGAACGAAGTGGGCAGGAGCCGCCCCAGCAGGCCCTCCGACCACCACGAGACGCCGCCGGCAGGTGGGTCGCAGGCTGTCCCGCCCGGCGTCCAGCCCGGGTGCTAGCCTTGCCCGTCCTCGACCCTGTCTTTGCAAAGAACCGGTCTAGGACGTCGGGTTTCCCCCATGCAGCGCTCGAGACGTTGTGCGAATGAACAGCATCTTCAAGTCCTCCCGGGGCCGTTAAGAATTAGGCAGGCGCTGGGCCCAGAGCAGGGATCAGCAGGCAGGGCCGGAGTGAATGTTCCTCAGAGCGACCTCTGGTGGCTGAAGGTCAGGTTGGAATCAGATAGAAAGTGAGTTCTGGCTGGAGAGAGAGAGAGAGAGTGAGAGAGAGAGAGAGACAGGGGTCCACTTTCTGGGATAAACCCTGGACGCGGAGGAGGCAGCTCGGTGAATTTCCAGCGTGTTGCAAGCGTCATTAATGTCGAGCACCCAGCTCATTTTTGGTCTCTCGGCCACTCCCTACACTCCCAGGGCATACCCCTCTCTCGCACTGAGACCCCAGGGATGGCGGTGCTCAGGTGTGTGTGTGGCTGAGAGGGCCCGGTCGTGGGTGGGGCTGTGACAGGGGCCGTTCTCCCGGCTGAAGCTCATCCGCTGGATGTCGGTTGCTCCCTTTGACTGAGAAAAAGCGAGCAGGAGTCTGAACCGAATCGGATCCGTGTGTGATCCGAATCTCAGTCAACCTTGGTGCTGACCTTCCTGCTCAGCCCGTTCCCACGAAATAGACGGGTCTCAGTGGGTATGTCCGGGACACGGTGCCGGCCGCTCCCGGCTGCGGGTGTGAGAACCCGGCGTGTAGTCTCGTCCGTCGGCTGATGGGCGGGGACTCACGACGTGAACCCCTAAAGACAACTGTGGTAGAGAAAGTGAAGCAGGTTCAGGTGAAAACGCATCCTCTTCTGAAACACAGGACGATGGTTTTAAAAGTCACGCCTTAGATTTAAAGAGCAGGTTTAAAGTGGAGACAGGCGCGAGCAAACCATCTACCATCGTCCACGAGACTTCAGGAATACCCCTTCACTCGTGTGCATAGAACATTCCAGAGCTGCCCGACGCGAGGGGCTGGTGCGCTGGCTCGTCTCGTGGGGGTCGTTTCGCAGTGCACACCCACGGTGTAAAACGTACGGCCGTAGTTGTGTACACACTCCCTCACACCGTTGCACTTGCTCCTGACCCTCACACAGCGCTCCACGTGAATTATTATAGCTCAGGGGCGCTCACTCTCATCTTCTCGGGACCGAGCCTGACAGAAGCTAGTGCACACTCAGAGTTACTGAAGCGTCTTTCTCGAGGCCGGGTCCGTGGGGTGACCTGCGTGTGGACCACACGGTGGGAAAAGTAACGTCGATGCTTCTAATTTTCCAGCTCCGGACAAGAATCCACAGAACATCAGGGTCCAAGCCTCTCAGCCCAAGGAAATGATTATAAAGTGGGAGGTGCGTATTCTTCCCTGTTTTTCTTTGTGTTTTTCTTTTGATTTGCAGGACAGTGCCCAACCCACTGAGCTACACCAGTCACATGTGTTTTTCTTTTCTTTCTCTTTTGGATCCGTTTGCCAAGCATGATGATAGGACAGTATCTTTAAGAGAAAGGGGGTACGACCTTCCATATGGCACTGTTACACTTTATAACCACATTTCGTTTGCACGTGTTGCGGTTGTTGGGGTGCCGGTGTTGTGAGATCATCGAGGCTCACAGTGGCACCAACAGAAAGAGGATTTAGACTGGTTCAATTGTACTCCGTGGCGGAAGGTGTCCGCTCCCTGACACTTCCACAGCCAGTGTTCTGGGTTTTCTCCCGTTCGACCAGCACTGAAAACCTTAACCTTGCCCTTCCGTTCTGTGTGCGGTCTGTTAAACGTGACGGACACCCGGAGAATGGCTCCCAAGTAGCGGCCACCACCACCTGCAGCCCTGCCCTTCCGCACACGTACACCGAACCCCGGGCCGGCCGGCGCAGGACAGGGCCGGCACCGTCTCTGCTCTGGTCAGCGATGGGCGCCCCGGCAGGTGGCCTGTCTTCCCGTCACCACACCAGTTGCACTTGGACACGGGCGTCTTTGGGCTCAGGACACTCCCTGAGTCCCTGTTAAAGGTTATGAAACAGGCTTTTCTCTTTAAATGAAAAAGGGGGGCCCCTGGCCCCCTGACCCTGTTTGCGGCCTGCTGGGGAGTTCGCCGAGGCTCTGTGGGCCATCGCCTGAAACCACACGCAGAGTGTCGCTGCTGCCGTCTCCTCGGGTTCACGCGCCAAGAAGGCCGGCGGCCGACCCGGTCCGGTCTTTCTTCAAAGTGTTCCCGATGCGGCGCGGTTCCTTTTCAGGTTTGCCAGAGAGCTCCGGCCAAGGCCAGCCAAGGCTCGCTGGCAAGTGTGCAAGCTGAGTAAGGCTCGCGTGCCCAGGGGCCGCGCTGGGGCCGAGGACAGTGTGGCTGTGGAGGGCAGCATGGGGCTGGAGTCTCCGGGCCCCGGGGGCGTCTGTACCCCAGGGCAGTGAGACCTCCCCATGGACGGACCCAGGTGTGACCCACGGCTGTGGGGCCTCTCGGGGTTTTGCTTTGCTTTGCTTTTTTTTTTTTTTTGTTCTGCTCGCTCACGGAAGCATTCCCTTTGGGATAAATGTGGACTTGAAGTTATTTCGCTGGTACAACGCTACGTTTTCAACACCATTCCAAGCAGCGCCTCCGGTCAGCGCTTCGGTAAATCAGACGGAGCCGAGAAATGGCAGATTCCGCAGGAGCAGAGCGTGTGTGACAACACTCTCGAGTCACTCACGGGGCCGGACATGGCCACCGGTTGTGGGAGCGAGCCCTGCAGTCTGGGACCGAAGTCACCCCTCAGTGTGTTTTGCACAACTGATCCACTCAAAGGCACATTCCCATGTTTGCAAAGTGAGCAGGGTGGTCTGGGTCACGGCGGTGTTTGGTGGTGTAAAGTGTGGCTCAGTTAAAGGCACACACACACAAGTAACCGCTGTCCCGTGCTGGAAATGCCACCGCCAGACATCCCTGTGCAGCAAACGAAGTCTGTTCTGGGGGGGGGGAGGGTCGTAAAGCCACAGTAACAGAGCAGCCGGGAGCCGGGACACGGTTCTACTACTGACGGGGGGGGGGGTCCGCCTCTTCTGTGCCCTCAGGCACAAGCCTGCACAGTCGCTAGAAACGGTGATTAGTCTCCGATTTCCTCTTGGGAAGAAGGTGCGGAAGGCTGGGGTCGGGGGAGGAGAGGGTTCTGGTGAAAGGCCAGGGGAGAGCCGGCTCACGGCCATGGGACCCACGGCCACGGGACCCACGGCCACGTCCCCCAGGGCCGGTGTGCGGCAGTGGAAAGGGGAGATGCAGGCTGGCACCTGTGTGGAATGTGTCAGTAGATTCTTCCTCATGAAAAGCGAGACCTGACCCCACGGCCGGCATCCAGGCATGGAAACAGCCGTTCTGAGGGGGGACGGGGTGAGGGACGGGCCGTCTCACCGATGGAAGGACAGACAGGCTCAACCTGTCCCCGGGGGAAGAGGGGACCAGCCCCCCGAGAGGCGGTCCATCCCTTTAGCCTCGGCGCCGCCCCGACCCAGCGGCGTGTCCGTCTCTGACGCGTCCTGCCCCCTTCCAGCCCCTGAAGCCCCTGGAGCAGAATGGCCCGGGTCTGGAGTACCGCGTGGCCTGGCGGCCCCAGGGTGCGCCCGCTGAGTGGCAGGAGGAGACAGTCCGGGAGCACAGCCTGCGGGTGATGACGCCGGCGGTCTACGCACCCTACGACGTGCAGGTGCAAGCCGTCAACCGCCTGGGCGCCGGGCCCGAGCCGCGACCCGTGACCCTGTACTCGGGAGAGGACTGTAAGTGACGCTGCAGCCCTGCGGGGTCGGGGGCTCGGTGGCCCTCGCGTGGGTTGCGCCCCGTCCACGCTGTGTCCAGCTCCTCTGGCGCAGAGTAGGTGCGTGCCGTGGAGGTTCAGTCCGCAGGGTGGAGGGGGCCCCCTTCTCCGAGAAACCCCCGTGGGCCAGAACGCCCCTTGGGGGACCTGGCTCCACGGTGATGCCTCTCCGTGGCCACGTGACCAGCCAGCCCCCGAAGAGGGCCAGGCTGGCAGTGACCGGGAGCTGACCGCCACCCTCTCCTGCCCCGCAGATCCCGACGCGGCCCCGGAGGTCCAGGGGGTGGAGGTCGTGAACAGCACGCTGGTCCGAGTCACCTGGTCCTCGGTGCCCAAGGACAGAGTGCACGGGCAGCTGAGGGGATACCAGGTCTGTGCCCCAGCTCCCTCCCCTCCCCCTGCGGCGGCGCCGCGAGCACGCTTCTGGGCCTTGGCAGGGGCGGGGCGGGGGGGGGGGTTGGGTTAGGGTTAGGGTCAGGGGGTTGGCACCTTGTGCCGGAGACCGAAAGTTTGCGGGTTCGATCCCTGGTCAGGGCTGACCAGTCAGTGTCTCTCTTTCACAGCGATGTGTCTCTCTCTCTCCTCTTCCTTCTCTAAAATCAATCATCGTATCTTAAGGGAAGCTTTAGAACCCTGAACACCTAGGGAAGCACTGCTTCCGGAAGCAGCCGGGAAGAGCCCCGGGCGCTGTGGCTGGCCCGGTAACCGCCCCGCCTTCCTTGCAGATCACCTGGTGGAAGACCAGGAGCCTGCTGGACGGCCGGCCGCTGCCCAGGGAGGCGCGCTCGCTGCGGCTCCCCGGCCCGCGGGGCTCCGGCATGCTGCCCGCGCTGGACGCCTTCAGCGAGTTCCGCCTCACCGTCCTGGCCTACAACTCCAAGGGCGCCGGGCCCGAGAGCGAGCCCTACACCTTCCAGACGCCGGAGGGAGGTGAGGGGCCCGTGTGGAGCAGGGCCGGCTGGGGGAGGGGAGGGCCCGGGCGGCCGTGTGGGTCCCGTGAGTGAGTCGGTGTCTGGGCCCCCACGGAGAGCCACAGCCGCGGGGGCTTCGGGCGTTGGCCGTGGAAACGGCCCCAGTGGGGAGCGTCTGCCCTCGGTCTTGTGTCTTCCAGTTCCCGAGCAGCCGGCGTTCCTGAAGGTCGTCAAGGTCGACAGGGACGCGGCCACGGTGGCCTGGGGGCTGCCCGAGAAGCTGAACGGCCACCTGGTCGGCTTCCTGCTGCAGTACCAGACGAGTGCGTGGGGGCTGGGGGGGACCCGTGGGCACGTCCGGTGTGCTGGGCGTGGGCTTGCTCTGCCGGAGCCTCGGTGGGGGGCGGGGTGTGGCCTGGGCTCCGTGCCCCCGGCCGGAGGGGGAGCAGCCCCCTGCCTGTTTCATGGACAGTTTTCTGGGCACACAGCCGTGCCCACGCACAGCTGTCTGTCCACAGCTGTGTCTCACTACAGAGTCCGAGGGCAGTAGCTACGTAGAGGCCGCGTGGCCCCCAGGGTCGATAGATTCACAGTCCAGTGCTTTTCCGGAAGGTCTGCCCCCTCTGTTTTAGTGAAAGCAGCCCCCTAGGGGGCGCCAGAGACCGTGTTCACTGGTCATTTGCCGAGACCCTGAGCCACTGGCCGGTGCAGATCCAGGCCCGGGGCCCCTTCCTGCCGGGCGGGGTCTCCCCAGGCACAGCTGTGATTCAGCCTCGTGCAGTCAGCCAGAGCCCACAGCTGCGGAGGCCCCGGGGCCCGGCACACCACGGGCGCTGACTTGGGTGGGTGGGCGGTCTGAGCACCCAGGACTGAGCCGGGCGGGCCCTGTGCTCTGTCCCTCAGTCAACGACACGGAGGAGATCGGGGGAGCTGCACGCCGTCAACCTCACCGCTCTGGCCCCGCCCCGCTGGCGCCTGTCGGGCCTGCAAACCAGCACCAAGTACAAGCTCTACCTGCGGGCCTGCACGGCCCGGGGCTGCGGCAAGGCCGTCACGGAGGAGACCGCCACGCTGGGGGCCGGCGGTGAGTCCCCGGGGCGCGGGCGGGGTGTGAGTTGGGGGTGGCCCGACCTCAGTCTGCCCGGCCGCTGGACACAGAGTTAGTTTCCACCGTGTGTGAAGTGGTGGGTTTGCACGCCACGGCCGTCTAGGCTGGCCTCCGCAGGCCCGGCCAGCAGCTGCCGTTCACTTCCCTGAGACAGGGCCGGCCGGCCGCGCGGCTGTCCGTAAGGCCCCAAGGAGGACGCTCTCCTTCCGGAAGCGTCTCCTCTCCGAAGCTCGGCCTCTGCCCGGGCGGCCGGCCCGCCACCCGGCTCCCGGGTCGGCTCGTTTCCCGCCCAGCGGTTGGCCCCGAGCATCCGACGTGAAAATGGCCAACAAGTCCGCCTTCATCCACGCAGTTTGTCCAGTTTAATCTCCGACTTTTTCTCCAACTCAGAACCACGATCCTCCCCAGGACTTTCCTCCAGCAGGCATGCTGGGGTGTAGCCGCTGGGCGTTCCTTAGTGTCAGGAGCACATGGGAGGAGAAACGAGAGAGGAGAGCGAGAGAGGGAGACTCATCGGAGGACGGGGAGGGGGGGGCTTGTGGGAGCCCCCGGCTGACCGGCTGGGGGTGTTTGTGGTGGGGAAGCGGGAGGCGGGAAGTGGGGAGTGGGAGAGGGGCCTGTCCTTGGAGAAGGGGGCTGCAAGCCTTTTCTCTGGTCATCTCCTGGTTGTCACGCTCGGGCTCTCGGGCGCACGGCCGAAGGGGGAGACCAGGGCGGGAGTGAGTTGGGTGCTCTTCTGTCTGCTGGTTTGAATGAAACGCTCGCTTCGCTCTAGTTTCCAACAGCTCACGCCACTTAACATCCCACTAACGTTTCTGCCGCCCGAGGCAGCCCTCACCGCCTTCCCTCCCAGCGGCGCGGGGTCTCCACGGCTCTGCTCAGCTAATGCTAATGTAACCGGCCCTATGCGGCTTTCCTCGGCCACGGGGCCTTCTGCAGGCACTTCTGGAGGGCAGGGTCTCTCTGATCGGTGTGACCAGAGACCCTGCCTTCGGGCTCCAGCCTAGAATGTAGCACACGACACGGCTCCCCACTGAAAACAGCTCCGTAGCCCCTGGGGCTCCCCGCATGAGGGGTGGCTCTGCCCTCCGTGTAGATCAACGTGTCCTGGTTTCCATTTACTCTGTTCAGTTCATTCCTAGCGATGTGTCTAAGAAAGTATTTTAGGTGTCTTGTTGCAAGATCACGCACTAAGGGTCTCTCTTAATTTCCCTTGACTCCCATTTTTATCGGCAACTATGACTTCTTCTGGGAACACGTCGGCATGCTCGCGTGTTTCGGAGAGGGCCGCTTCTCAGAACGCTCCCCAACCTCCGCGGGGTCCCTCCCCTGCACCTGCCAGTCTGCCCTCGGTGCAGCTCAGGGGCCTGCGAATGCCCCGCACTTGACACATGACCGTGCCCTGACCCACACCACCATGCCCGGGGGGTGGGGGAGAGCCAAAAGAGTGGCCCGGGGTTCGGCGGGCCCTCGGTGGCCTCGCTCAGTCCCCCGCTAGGTTTGTCCACGTCTGAGTGACACGGGATGACAGTGCCCAGGGCTCTGACATCTGCTCTGGGTCCTGCACCGCCCCCCCCACGTGGCCGGGCCGACCTGCAGGCCGATCCACCCGCCTGCATGTCCTCCGGGGGGCGTGAGTGAGTCCCATTCACTGCCCTTGCCGAGTGCCAGTGAGTTAGGAAGGAAACCCTGACACGCTGACGGGACTGACCTCCTGACCGCTCAGGGGCTGTCTGAGGACCCAGGGCCACGCACGGCCCTGATCGTCTCGCGAGACTTTCCTGCTTTCCCGTGCTCACGGCCTCTGTGCTCCCACTGTGTGCGTTCCTCAGGCAAAGGGGCCGGGCCGACGGCAGCAGGAGTCAATGCCACTCAGCAGGGCCCCCCGCTGGAGGCCCTCCCTGCGCCCGGAGCTGAGCCCGCGGTGCGCCTGCTGACTAAGACCTGGGTGGATAACAATAGCATTTTCGAGGATGTGGTTGAGGCGAGAGGGAGAGGTGAGGAGTGGGGTCGTGTGGGGCAGCCCTAGCCGGTCCCCCGGTGTCCCGAGAGCGCAGGGCGCGCTTGTCCCCACTCCCCGTGTCACAGGCAACGACACGCAGTGTGTCAGCAGAGAAAAGCGGCCTCGATTTGTTTTGGCTCGGCATTTCCAAAAACCCCAGCGAAACACGCTGCCCGGGCCCTCCTTCCTTCACTGCTCTGTCGCCGTAGCCGCCTACAGCTGTCTCCTGTGCACTAACCCTGCCGGTAGCAAAAGCTAAACAGAAAAACCACCACGCGCACCAGGACGCCCAGAGCGGCCGCGGTGGCCTCTGTAACCCCGGCAGCTCCTGCTTGCACTTCTGTTGTGTGTGTTGAACTTGACCGCCTGCCCTGTCCTCTCTGGTTTCCGTTCTCAGACTCAGACGTGACCCGAGAGGCCCTTGCTCGGTCCCCGCCGAGCGTTGGTCCAGGCTCCCCTCCCTGTCCTCGGGCCCCCCCCCTCCTCCGGGGTCCCTCGAGGGAGGGCCCAATGCTGACGCCCGTTTGTGTGTTGAGAGATGACGTTTAGTCGTCCCCGGGGCCGGGGACGCGAGCGCTCAGGGGGTGCCTTCTCTGTGCGGCAGAGCACGCGGGCCTGTACGCGGACATCGCCACGCAGGGCTGGTTCATCGGGCTGATGTGCGCCGTGGCCGCCCTCACGCTCGTCCTGCTGACCGTCTGCTTCGTGAGGAGGAACCGCGGCGGGAAGTACTCAGGTAGCGCCGCGCTCTGCCAGGCCCCCGGGCGGCGCGGTTATCGGCAGCCCACCGTGCGTGTCGAGCGAACAAACGAGCTTAACTTCCACATTTTGGTAAAAATACACGGAAGACATGGGCAGTGGCACATCCCGCTGCCTCCCTGTGGAGACTGAGCCGTCGTGCACAGATTCTCAGGGGCGAGCGCGTGAAAGGGACGATTGGTTGGAAGCTTCACGGAGACCCACCCCCCGCCCCCGAGCTGCCTTTGGGGGCTCGCCCCGTCGCTGTGCGGCGCGGCCCTCCCCGAGTTCTAAGGGAGCCTCTTCCCACGATGCCCTTGGAGGGGACGGAGGTCCGCACCCCACACTTTGGGGCGGCTGGGGGACCCCGGCTCTGTGGTGCGCCCTGCAGGCACAGGGCGCTGCGTAAACTGCTCCCCACGTTTAGTTTAGTGGGGGTCCTCGATGCGCGGGAACTGGGATCCCGGAGAGGGGGAGCCCCCGGGAAACCCTCCTTTCCTGTGAGGGGTGACTGGCGGGCGGTAGCCCGGCCGGCAGGGCCCCCGGCTGCTCGAGCCAGGGAGGGGTAGGCCCACCGTCCCCAGGGAGGGCCGCGGCATGGCCGGCAGGTCCGTAGGTTGAGTACATGCCTCCTCTCCCCTCCCCGCAGTGAAGGAGAAGGAAGACCTGCACCCGGACCCGGAGGTGCAGTCGGGGAAGGACGAGACCTTCGGCGACTACAGGTGAGCGCGCGGCCGCCTGCTGGCAAGGGGTCACAGCCCGGGGGTCATCACTGGGTGAGGTCGCCGCCCACCCCCCAACCCCCGAGCCCTCAGATAGGTCAGCGCCTTCCTCATGCTCTTCCCTGACCCCGAGTGCCGCCCGGGAAGGTCCCCCCAGGAGACCGTTGTCCTGGGGGCCGCGTCCCAGCCCTGGGAGTGGCTCCTCACCAGCCACCACCGCCCAGCCCCCGCCAGAGCCGCCGCCCGGGTTTCTGTCGCTGTGACACAGCACCCCGTTCCGGGGCCAGTGACCGTCCCCAGCAGGATGGCCCGTGTCACACTCCTGCCGGTTGTGTGTCCAGCTCACCTGGCTCTGGCGGTGGTGGTCCCTGCAGTGACCGGCTGGGAGGGGGGCACACAGACGGCACTGCAGGGCCCCAGCGTGGGCACCGGCCGGCTCGCACGGGGCACAGGCCACCTCTGCACGCGCTTCCTGGTGACGGCGAGTCCCGTGTGACGGGGGGGGGGGCGCAGAGCCCTGAGCCCGGCGTCCACGCTGCGGCCTGAGGGGCCACCACATGCCACGTGTCACCCAGTGCTGGTTGCGTGCTTGTTGCATTTTTCTAAACTCCCCCCTTTTCCGGTTCTGTAGCCGTGTTTCACTGGGTCTGCCCCTGCGCGGCGGGTGGTCTCACTGCCCCTGCGCGGCGGGTGGTCCCACTGCCCCTGCACGGCGGGTGGGCTCACTGCCCCTGCGCGGCGGGTGGGCTCACTGCCCCTGCGCGGCGGGACGAGGCCACGCCGGGTCCCAGGCGCCTCACCCGCCCCGAGTGGCTTCTCCCGAGGAGCAGAGCCCAGACCGTCAGCACGGGGCCCCTGCGGCGCTCACGGCCTGGAACGCCAGCCGCCCCTTTTATCCAGCAAACCGAGCTTATAGACTGTATTTAAGGAACCTCTCTGGTTAGGAGGGGCAGAGTTCGGCTGAGGAACCGGAACAGGAGAGTGGTCCGGGGAGGGGCTGGCGACCCGGGCCCCGAGGGTCGGGAAGGCCGAGGGGGAGCCCAGAGGCTCCCTGTTGTGGGGACGGCAGGGGCGCTGGGAGGACGGGGCACAGGTCTGGGTCACTCGGAGGGACGCGGGTCGGCCGTGACTTTGGAGGCGTGCGTGTGGGTGTGGGAGCGTCCCTCGGGGCGGGTTCCTCCGTCCCCAGGGTCGGCCCGAGCGCCCTGCACGCCGGGAGAGGCGCCAGCACCCCGCTGGCAGCTCAGGGCACGTCCCCCCACACACGTCTCTTGTCTTCCAGTGACAGCGACGAGAAGCCGCTGCGCGGGAGCCCCCGGTCCCTGCACCGGGACACGCAGGCCACGGAGAGCGCGGACAGCCTGGTGCAGTACGGGGACGGGGACCACCGCCTGTTCAGCGAGGACGGGTCCTTCATCGGCGCCTACGCGGGCTCCAAGGAGAGGGGCTCCGCGGAGAGCAACACCAGCTCCGTGGCCACCTTCCCGCTGCGGGCGTGACCGGCCCGCCGGCCTCCTGCGCCCACCTGCTGCGGGGCGGGGCGGGGCGGGGCGCGGGGCGTGTGCGCGGGACGGACCTGCACTGCCAGGAGCCCCCGGGGGGCGGCCGCGCCCCGCAGACCCCTGGGGAGGAGCGGCGTTGCCGCGAGGAGGGAAGCACCCGGCACCGCAGGCCCGGGTCCCCTGCCTGCCCCTCTCCGGGTGGGAAGGTGCAGAGGACACGGCCCTGAGTGTGGACCCACCGCCCCCGCATCCAGAGGCCCTCGGGGGGTGCTCCCCGAGTCCGCAGGGCCGGGGCCACCG
Source organism: Phyllostomus discolor (assembly GCF_004126475.2). Lineage (NCBI taxonomy): Eukaryota > Metazoa > Chordata > Mammalia > Chiroptera > Phyllostomidae > Phyllostomus > Phyllostomus discolor. The sequence continues at coordinate 879,251 of NC_040909.2, forward strand.
CATGGGCCTCTCAGAGCTGCCGAGTGACTCTGTGACAAGGGGGTGGAGGGTGGGCAGACAGGTTATTTAAGTGTAAAGAGGCACGTGAATGTCTTGCCAGAATCCCTCGTGGACTGTGTACAAAATCTATTATTTAAGTTTTAGGACAGGTCTTCGGCAGACTGTCGGCTCCTGGTCACGGAGCTCTACCCGTCTGCCCCCCAGGCGGCCACGTTCGAACGGACGTCGGGCTGTTTTGCTTTCGTCGCGCATCGCTTTCCCGTCCGTGGTGGCGTCGGTGCCCGTCCGGTTTGTTCCGCTCTCGGACCAAACCCAGCTGCGAAGGGGGCGGCCGCCGGGGCCGCCGGACACAGCGCAGCCCGAGGTCTTCGGGCCCCCGGGGGCCCTGAGTGGGTCCACGCGACTCCGCGTCCACAGGACGGCCGCCTCCTTTCCCGTCCGTGTGGCTGTCCACGGATCCGCTTCGTGAGCCCGTCGTGCGCACGGTGTCCCTGCCCACACGGTGTAGGGCGGAGGCGGCTCCACGCTGAGGCCAGAGGGGCCAGAGAGCGCAGGCCGGCCTGTCCATCTGTCCATCCGTCCGGGAGGGTCAGCAGGAAGACGCTGCCCGGCTCCTCTCCGGAGCCACGCCCGCAAACTCGAGGCCCCACACGGGAGACTTTGTCCGAAACGCTCGCCTTCTGTTGCCACATCGCTGCTTCCGACAGCCTCCGAGTCAGAGGCCACATGGGTACGGGGGGGGGGGGGTGTTTCCGGATGTTTCCATGGCCTCTAAAACAACTTTTGTCGCTGGGTGTCCTCCCGCCCGGCCCCCCAGAGAACACTGTTTGCAGTAGAGGTTCCTGTGTGTATATGTTCGCCCCCCCACCCCGGGGGGGACCTTTTCTCCCCCCCTTCCCCCCCGGCAGCGTCCGTGCGCACTCAGGGGACTCGGCTCCCGGCACGCGGCTGCCGGTGCTCCGGAGCTGCGGGTGGAAGCCCCTTGGAAATCGCGTGGGGGACCCTGCATGTGTGTCGGTGAAACTCAGCGTCCACCTCTCCGTCTGTGGAAACCTGTCTTCGGCCCGCCACGAACCTCCAAGTGTTTACGCGAAACCCCTTCACAGATGTTTCTCCCTTTTTGGACTGCTGTCGTGGGCACCGCCCCTGAGTCCTGGACTTGGGCCTCGGTGCCCACTCGGTCTCCTGTGGGCCAGCATCGGGGCGTTTGCAGTGGGTATCAGCGCGGGGACCGCGGGGAGTGGCTGTCGGTTCAGACCCCGTGCGGCCCCCGAACTCCATCCCTGCCTGATGGCTGAGGAGCGGCTTTTCCGGGGGCAGCAGCATCGTGGGCCGGCTCCCCGGGAGCAGTTTCCGGCGCTTGGCCGCCGAGGAGGCCACGGTTGCGCCTGGTGGGGGGCGGCCGTGCAGGGGTTTTCGCTCCTGTTCTTTGTCGTCCGTCAAAAGGGGCCGGAGGGGACCGTGCACGTTGGAAACAGCCTCGGGCAGAGCACCGGGAGCAGGCTCACTGCCCGTCCAACACAAGTGACCACATGCTCCCTGGTCCCACCCCCAGGGCCCCCTCCCCCTCCGTCTGGGTGGTGAGGACGCCCCTGCCTGCCCATGGGCTCCAAGCGCCCCAAACTCCCGGACGTGGGGAGCACCACTGCGCCCCGTCTGCCCTTGTGCCCCTGGGGCCCTGTCTCACCCGTCCCAGCCTGTGTGGCCTCTCCCCGGAGCTCCGGTGCAGGGGGGCCGGCCCTCCCCCCGGCTGCCTTCCCCTGGTCTGCTGTCAGCGCTGTGCGGACGCCACCGGTTGCGTGTCGCCAAGGGCCACCCCGGGTGGGAGATCCGGGTCCTCTCCCGGCTCCAGCGCCGACCCCGGGCGCCAGACCTCCGGCAGGTGGCCCGACCCCTTCGCTGCGAGTGGTCTCGGCGACGCCGTGCCAGCGACGTGCTCAGTCCCCTTCTCTTCGTCACAGGGTGTTTTTTATGGAGAAACGTTGAAAATGATGTAAAAGCTGAGATGCCTTGTACCTTCATCCACACGCCGGCCGGCACCCCAACGCTGCGTCAGAAAGTCACCCCCACACACCACCACGGTTTCCCCTGTGAGCACAGAAATCTATTTTTGTAGAGGAACGAGCCCCCAGGAAGCACGCGACCCTCCTGTTCCGCGGGCAGTGCGATGGGCACCTGCCGCCAGCACGGCCCGACGGGGAGACGGCCAAGCCGGGTCTCTGCTACACGGACGCGCTCGTCACGGGCTTTGCATGTGTGTTTGTAAGAGGGTGTGTGCTCGGGGGGGGTTACTCTCTCCGTGTGAAGGCATCCGCTATTTTAGGTGTGCCCATGTTTATAGCCAATGTGAAAGCACAGTGCCGTTGTGCCGGAAGTCCCCAAATAATATTTTGCCCTATTTGATACTCGAGGAAGATTTGAGCTAAAGAGAGGCCGATGGTGAGGAACGTCGGCTTGTTGTTTTCTGAGCATGGAGAGCGTGGTTGCCAGTGGAAGCCCTTCCCGGATTATGTTCCCACGAGGGCACGTGGGCCGTGGACACCGTTCCCAGCGGATCCCGCAGGGCCGGGGCGTCGGCTTGGCCGGCACATCCGCCCTCCCTGCGGCCCCGAGCGAGGCCAGTGGCTGGAGCCAGCTGGCTCCGCCCTGTCTCGGGGGCTCCAGGGCGCCCTCGCGGGAGGGGCCGGCGTGTGCGCCCGCGTGCCCGCCCCACCTCTCTCTGGGGGCCCGGGGCTGTGTTCCCAGTGGGACTTGGTCATTGACGTGTTTGTGCTGTGGGTGGCGCTGTGTTTTCCCGACGGGTGCGTAAGGCTTCAGGATGTTTTCATCATTCATGAGATCCGACTTTCCGAGTAAAGGTTTGACTTCACGGACCCACACGACGTTTGTGTTCCCTTCCGTCCCGGTGAGAACAATCAGAATTTTATTACCACCAGATCTCCGGTTGCCTCTGACGCCGGAATATCGATCGGTGAGGCACAGATTGGTAAAGGATCAATGCGGTATACATGAAGTGTTTTTATTTCAAGGGCTGTATTTCCAAGGGACAGTTTAAAACCAATGTCAGCCCTGGCTGGTGTAGCTCAGTGGATGGAGCACAGGCTGCGAACCAAAGTGTCGCAGGTTCGATTCCCAGTCAGGGCACATGCCTGGGTTGCAGGCCATGACCTCCAGCAACCGCACACTGATGTTTCTCTCTCTCTCCCTTCCTCCCTCTCTTCCCTCTCTAAAAATAAATAAATAAAATCTTAAAAAAATGTCTACAAAATGTAACTTGCCAATAAATTCTATACCTCAGATTAAGGTGAAATTAAGGGGAGTGTGCATCCATCTGGCTGTTTTTAAAACGATGCAGAAATGCCACTTTTCAAGGAAACACCCAATAACCGTGCTCCCCCAAAAGACCCATGGGCGACATGCACCCAGTCCAGCACAGCAGACGGACAGTCTATTGACAACTGGGACGTTAGGAGTGTTTCCCACGTGCTACGGCGTTTAACACAATCTTGTCCGTAGACTGAGGCCAAGGTCAAGGCCGAGGCCAAGGCCAGGGCGGCCGTGCACTTGGTGGGTGAGTGCAGGCAGCCTGCCCTGGAGACCGGAGCCGGCTGCCCGACCCCGTGCCCAGGGCTGAGGTCCCAAGGGCGTCCCTGCGACCCCACCTCCACCTTCTCAGGAGTGCCAGGGAGGGTGAGTGTGAGGCTCAGGCTGACCCCATCTGCACACGTGTCTCGGGGCTCAGGTGTGCGGTCGCAGCATCGGCCGGGAAGGCAGCCACTGTGGCCCGAGTCAGCAGCTGGGCGGCGGTGCCCCACGAAGAGGCAGGGGTGGGGGTGCGTCGGTAAGCGTGGTGGGCTGGAGCTCTCCCATGGGGGGAGACGCAGCGTCCGACCCTGCTGGCCCCTGGGGCGCCTGCAGACCCGGTCCGGGCCTCGTCCTCTCGTGCAGACACGTGACCCCAGGGGGCTGTCAGCCCAGGGCTCTCCTCAGGCCGAGGCTTCTGCAGGGGAACCTCCCGCTCGGCCTCCCCCCCCCCCCGGACGTCTGAAGGCCCCTCACGGCCGGTGGTTCTTCCCGCCCAGGGGCAGTGCCCGCCCCCGCAGGTGCTGGCCGCCCGCCGGGACGCTGCCTCCTTCCTCCCCGGGCTCTAACCCTAACCCTAACCCATCGCCGGCGGCGGCTGCTGTGACTGCCCGAGCGTCTCCTGGATCTGTCCGCTGCTCTGCCTGCAACTGTGGTTGTGCCGTGCCCGCCGGCCCTGGTCCTCGGGCTGTGCCGTGGATCGGTGCCCCCGCACGGGGCGGGCGACAGTCGGGGTGCAGGTCTGGCCGTGCTGTCCCCTCTCGGACCCCCAGCGTGCCTTCCCCCGCTCTCTGCGCACGTCAGAAATCTTCCGGCCCTCGGTGTCCCGCACGGCCGGACCCCGCCCAGCACCGGCACTTGCTGTTCACCCTCCGTTTCCCCCTCCCTGTCCCGCGCTGTCCCCGGTGCCTCTGGGGCCCCTCCCAACGCCCTGGGCCTCCTCCGGGCTGCACCAGCAACGGCTCCGGCGGGCAGCTCTGCTTCGACCACAGCCACTTGCAGGTGGGCACAGGCGTAGGGTTCATGGGGCGCCTCTCGCCAGGCCTCTCCGTGGCTGAGAGGCCGGGAGGCCCCCCAGGGCCGTCCACACCCCCAGGAAGCATGGAGGGGAGAGCACCCGAGGGTGCAGACAGGCACCCATGGGAGGAGGGGCCTGGTGCACAGATCCAGCCTTCCCCGTGCTCCCCTGTCCCGCCCCGCCCCCCGCCCCGTGCACAGGACAGTCCCTGGGTCGGAGCATCACTGGCAGGTGCAGCGGCCAGTTCAGTTGAGCACCTTCTGCAGCCCCCTCGGTCCCCGCCTCACGGCCCCTGGGCCCCCTGCCTCGCACACGCGTGTGTCAGGCCCGCAGTCACTGGTAAACCCGCAGCCGGTGCACGGATGGCTGCGGACCCTGCTGTGCAGGAACCAGGCCAGGGCGCCGTCTTTTATCGGCGGCAAGCGCTTGTCGATTTCCTCCCGTCCCGAGGTCCCTAAACCTCTCGTCGCTCCTGCACAGAGCCGCTGGTCCGCTCTCGGGCCCTCGGGCAGTGTGTGGGCGCTTCCCCGGGGAAGACATGCAGACCGAGCCCGGCGCTGCCTCTTGGTGCGTCGGATGGAGGGCACGCCTCTCCTGTTGTCACCCCTCACTGCTGCGGGGTGTTACTGTTATTGTTTTGAATCCTCACCTGAGGACGTTTTCCCATGGCTTTCAGAGAGCGGGTGGTAGGGGGGGAGAGGCAGAGAAGGAGATCGGTTGTCTTCTTGTGCACGCCCTGACCGGGATTGAACCTGCAACCTGGGAATGTGCCCTGACTGGGGATTGAACCCAACACCCTTCAAGGCCCTTCGAGACCCTTCGGTCCATGGGATGGTGCCCAGCTCCCGGCTGGGGCACTGCCCCAGTTCTGCCCTCCTTGTGGCTGTGAGATCACCATCGTCCTTTCCCCAGGGAGTCCAGAAGGTCCCCAAGGGCAGGACGAACCTTCCTTCTCACCAAAAACCCCGATCACCTCGCACAGCGCCCCCTCTGACACCCGGGTGTCCAGTGTCACATCACAGAAGGGGTGCGGGCCCCAGGCGTCACGTGCCTGTGAGTTCAGGCCACTCCTCGGGCAGAAAGGAGCCTCCGTCTGCCCCCGAGCGCCTGTCGCCTGTGTCCTCTGTCCTCGTGAGCGGCCCGGCATCGGGGACGAGCAGGGACTGTGCCTTGTTTGCTCTGCCTCAGGCCCTGTCGGTCCCAGCCCCAAGCTGGCTCTCAAATCTGCTCCTGTTTCTCCAGCGGTGCCGCTGCCCCAGCCCCAAGCCCAGGGCAGCTGCCCGCCCCCCTCCCGTGGTGGGTCTTCCGGCCCCTCTCCATCGACCACAGGCCCGGGAAGTTTATAAAGTCCACACCTAGTTGTACTCAGGTTTCGCAATGCATGCGGCCACTGTCCCAAATTCCCAGGCTCAGGACCCTGCGGGAGCCAGCCCCTCCCACCTTCCTGACCCCACCTCCTAGGGGCCACCTGACACTGCCCCCCCAGAACCCAGGGGGCCGCAGCCCTGCCCCAGGACACTGGCGATCGCCCTTCTTCCTGCCCCGGCTGCCCTTCCCCCAAACCCTGTGTAAACCGGGTAAGGTCGCTGCTGCAGAGAGGAGGGGACCGATGGTCAGCGCTAGTGTGGTGGCAGTACTAACCCTTGTACTCGCCACGGTGACCAGTCCCCTGTTAATTCACAGTCTCACGGGGTTCCGGGAGGACAGCAAGGCTGTCTGCCCCTCCCACAGCCCGACACCCGGCGGGGCCCAGGCAGGGCATAGACCCAAAGCCAAGGTCAGGTGTGCACAGGACTGGGGCGGGGCACCAGGTGGGAAACAATGTAACAAGTAACAGTGAGGGAGAACACACCACTCATCCAAACCAGCCGGCCTCAGGCGTGCGAGTTTTACAAAACTCATATGTTTACGATGTGCTGCATTTAATGTGGTCTTTGTTTCACCGTATATAAAACACCGAGTCATTGTTTGTATCTTGGAAACTAATATAATGTTAGAGGTTAGTTATACCTCAGTGTAAAAAACAAAAAAGAGCCCTGGCTGGTGTGGCTCGGTGGATGGAGTGTCGGCCTGCGAATCAAAGGGTTGCTGGTTCGATTCCCAGTCAGGGCACACGCCTGGGTTGCAGGCCAGGTGCCCAGTAGGGGGCACATGAGAGGCAACCACACACTGATGTTTCTCTCCCTCTCTCCTTCCCTTCTCCTCTTTCTAGTAAATAATATCTTAAAAAAAGAAAAAAAAAACATATAGCCATCTGAAAAAACACTGCACAGCACGCTCATCACAGAAGAAAAAAATGGTCAAGGCTGATTCCGAGCCCTCTCCTCTGCTGTTGGGAAACGGTTTTTCACGTTTTGTAAAACAACTCAGTGGTTAACGCAGAAGTTCCGTATAAGGATCAATACAAATTTTTGGTACGGGGGTCAACTTCAGTCAGTTGCATACAAAGAAATTAACTGTAATACAATGTGCATTTTAAATATATTTAATTATGTATTTTACATATAATTCAATATTTATTAGAATGATTATGATGATTAAAAAGTGTGTAATGTATGCTTGTAATTCCTTGGGAGAAATGCTCACATTATAACACAGTCCCTATGTAGAGCATCATAATTAACTGTGTCTTAAAATGAATTTAAAATCACCAAAACACGTCCCTCTGAGGAAGTTAAACGGTGGCAGCATCTTCTAATTGTACCGGTTTAATACAAGGTGTAATTAAAAGACTGGACCACTAGGTGGGAGTGTTTCAAAGTGGTAACAGCTGTGGGGACTCACAGCCCCCTATGGTCAAGGCACCAAGTTTTAACGATTTCGGCGTGTTAGTTACTAAAGCTCTTGTTTCACACCGTGGCCCCCCTGTAATCACTACTGACGCCCATGAACTCAAGCTTTGTGGATTATACGGGCCTTTCTAACACTGAAGGGAGAGTATTTTTGAGATCTGGACAGCGTGACAAAGTTATCTGTCGTGATACTTAGGGCGTGAAAATAATTACTTTCTAAGTTTAATCATTTTCTTTCTGATAGAAACAGGTGGAAGTAATTTCTTTTTCCAAAAGATTTTATTAATTTACTTTTAGAGAGAGTGGAAGGGAGGGAGAAAGAGAGGGAGAAAAACATCCGTGTGTGGTTGCCTCTCATGCGCCCCCTACTGGGGACCTGGCCTGAAAGCCAGGTGTGTGCCTGACTGGGAATTGAACCAGTGACCCTTTGGTTCCCAAGCCGGCACTCCATCCACCGAGCCACACCAGCCAGGGCTGGTTTCTGAATTATTTACTTTATTGCCTATCTCTAAACAAATGGACATTTCTTAGATCTTTCTTGAACACAGAACCGACCCTGGGGGTGCCAGCGCCCCTAAACACCACAGTAGCACCGACACCACGGGCTGTTGCGAGGTGAACGAGAGTGCGGATGGGCAAGAACCTCAGCCACAGGCCGAGGGCTGACGTCACCTCACGGCTGCAATGAAACCCTTTTATAAACCTGTTAACTGAGAATTCCGTGGTGAAGGGGAAGGGGTGAAATAAACTCTTTGTCAAATCAACTCTTTGTCCAGAAAGGTCACTAGGGGAAGCCTGCGTTGACCTCCAGGGCAGGTAAACGATTCATTTCAAAATCAAGTTGAAGGTGGACTTCAGCGCGTGAAAGTTAAATCCCTGCACCTGGTTGGCTTCGTGACCACACAGGTGAGCAGGCAGGAGCGCCCCCTGGAGGACAGATGGGGGCAGGCGTGCCAGGTCCACCCGGTGGCCCCGGGTTCTGCAGAGCTGGGCTCAGGCCCGGAAGATGGACTTCTAACAGTTCCCGGGAGCTGCCGCCTCCGACGCTCTGGGGAGGCGCCCAGGCACCGCCGACCTCCCCCGGAGCACAGATTTGCAATCGGTTAATGACGCTCAGGGACGGCAGAACGAATTTCCCGTTGGTTCTCCAAATACCCTTTCCATAGAAGGAGCAGCCCGACCCTCAGAACAAAAAGCAATTGCATTTTTCCTTCCTGATTTATGGGCAAAACCTCACAACACAGGAATATCAGTGTTTCATGTTTTTTGACATCTAACATATCTAAGAATTTAAGTTATGGATTTTTATAAAATAGCTTAAAACTACTTTCTGTACCACAATGTATAGGAAACATTTTTTTTCCGTCACCTGAGGACATTTTTTTTCATTGATTTTAGAGAGAGAGGAAGACGGGGGGCGGGGGGAGGGAGGCATTGATTGCTTGTCCTCATCCACACCCTGATTGGGGCCCCAGCCGTGAACTTTGGGTCTTCAGACACGGCTCCAACCCCTGAGCCTCACCGGCCAGAGTGGAAAACGTTTCCGGGTGGAAGCGATCGAGTTCTGAGCCCCACGAACAGCCTCACACCCTCCTGCTTCAGAAGCAAAGCTCCTCCAGCAGCTGCTGCCACTTTGCAGGCCCTCTGGGGACCTCACCCCTCGGGAAACGGCAGCAGCCCTCAGCCTTTCTCTGATCAGTGTCTGTGGGCTGAGCTCTCGCTGTGGCCAGGGCTCGGCTGCGCAATTTGTTTTTCTACAGATTTTATTTACTTATTTTTAGAGAGGGAAGGGAGGGAGAAAGAGAGAGAAAGAGAAACATCAATGTGCGGTTACTGGGAGTCATGGCCTGCAACCCAGACATGTGCCCTGACTGGGAATCGAACCTGTGACACTTTGGTTCACAGCCTGCGCATCCACTGAGCTACGCCAGCCAGGGCTATTTATTTACTTTTAGAGAGAGGGTAAGGGAAGGAGAAAGAGGGAGAGAAACATCCTGTGGTTGCCTCTCTAGCGCCCCCCACTGGGGGCTGGGATATTCCACAACCCAGGCATGCACCCTGACTGGGAATAGAACCAGTGACCCTTTGGTTGGCAGGCCGGTGCTCAGTCCACTGAGCCACACCAGCCAGGACCTCGGCTGTGCAGTTTAATGAGGGCGGGCAGGACGCTGCACGCAGGGACCTCAGCTCCACGGGGTGCCTGGGCCTGCCCACGTCCCCGGACCTCACGCAGAGAGAGGGGCGCAGCACTCAGGAGCCCCCCCACTCCACGACTGTGTCTGTCTTGTTCCCTCACTGAGCTGCCCCCTCTGGTGCCAGCTCTAGGGAGTCTCTGAGGACGCACGGGAAGTGCTGCTTGCTGGCACCGCTTCCGCCTGCCATCAAGGCCAAGGGCGCCGAGACACAGGCTCTGCTGGGCTCCTGCCCACGCTGGCACGCGGCGCCCGACACGCTGCTGACGCCTCGGGGCATGCACGCCGGTGGCACCCGCCCTGCAGGTCACTCAACATGCAGATTCCACACCGGACGGGTTCACCATCGTCACTCAGCTGCCTACGTCACAGGCCCGATTAGCCGCTCACTCCCTGTCCTGCTTGTCAGCCACGGACACACGAGGTCCGTGCAGAAGGTGTCCAGCCACGGAATGTGAGAAACGGAGACATTTACTGAAGGAGACACACTGCACACAGGACGGTGACACTGCAGTCCCTTCCAAGTGGGCACCTGGGGACCTCACACAGGTCTCCCAGTCGCCATCCGCTGCCCTGTCGTATTTTCCTGAATCTCATCCAAAGTCTTAAACCTCTTCCCTCTCACAGGTGACCTTAGTTTGGGGAAAAGCCAGAAGTCACAAGGCACCAAATCTGGGCTGTAGTGGGGCTGAGTCACCTGGGTGATCTGATGTTTCACACAAAAACTCTGCATGAGATGTGATGCGTGAGTGGGCACATTGTTGTGATGAAGCTGCCAGTCACCAGCTGCCCACAGCTGCGGCCTCTCAATCATTGGAATAGTTTCCGCAGAGGAATGTTCAAGCTTAACACAAAACTTGATGCAGATTCATTGCTCGACTCGCTCAGTCATTTTGAATGTGACGGCCACACAGTATTCATGCTCACTCAATGGCGTCTACCGCCCCTGCTGACTAGGACAGTGAAGTCGTCCTTGTTCTCACATGTGTGTTCCAGTCCTCTCCCCTTCACTGCCAGGTTACACGGATGTCATGCAAACTGTTCTCGTTATATTAACAATGGTGGGACTTTTTCTGGATGGGCTCCAGTGTGGGTGAGTGTGTGTGTGTGTGTGTGTGTGTGCACGGCTGTGTGACAGCAGCCTGACAGGTGAGAGTGATGAGGACACACGACAGCCAGGTGTTCCTCACAGGGTGTGTGAGTGGTTTAGAGTGTGAGTGGCCAAAGGGAGGGCAGCCCGTTGCACGTGGCGGCTCCAATCCCGCCGAGAGGGCCTCCTGGAGGGCTGCCTGGAGGAGGAGGGCACACGGGGTTCAGCCAGTGCTGGCGCCGGATTGCTTGGTCACAGCTGTTCCGGACACAGCTCGCTGGCCTCTGTGGGCTGGAGGTCCCAGCCCTGCGTTTGAAGAGCCGGAGATTCCCGGGTTTCATTCTGGCATCAGCACCCAGGAGCTGCGCACCTGGAGGGCCCTGCGGGAGCCCTTCAGCCCCTCCGAGCCAGGTCACTCAGGGCCACCGTCTGTGGCTGGGAGACAGAGAACATTCCCTCTCCCTCCGCCCTGATGCTCCATTGCTCCAGGCGTGTCAGACGGGTCCCGGTGCGCCGCCGGTGCTCCGTAAAGTGGGTGGGGCTGCAGCTGACGTTACAACGAAAGGATACATTTTCAGGTCTATCACAAGGGGAGGGGCAACCAGGCGGCAAAGACTGGGGGACTCAAGCAGCCCCCCTAACCCCAGGGTCCCCTAAGGCTTGGAGGCGGGGCCTGTGCGGAGAGCTGGGAGTTGGGGAAGCCCCCGGGACCTTGGGACCTTGGGACCTTCCAGGCCCCGCCCCCTGCCCCAGGCTCAGCTTTAACCTGTGCTCTCGGCCAATCGCGTGGCTGGGCTTCAAGGACCGCCCTCACCTGGTGACCAGCTGGTAATTGTGGCACCACAAGCGAAGGTGACTTGTCAACTAAAAAATGCCACCTGCGCGCAAAAATACGGGCTTCCGATGACTTTTTGGAATTCAGAAAGCTGTGCTCCATGTATAGTGCGCACCCCTACTTTCCGCCCAGACTTTCAGGACAAAAAAACACCTTTCATTTTAATTTTTTATTTCAATTTTTATTATATTTAGTTACTTGTTTTTTTTTTGTATTGTAAAGGAATTTTAGCATTTATTTTTTAACATATTATGGTATAAGAAATGTTGTGTAACACATAGTACAAAACTACCCATGTATATAATGCGCATCCTTATTTTCCCCTCAAAAATCTGGGCAGAAGAGTGCGCATTATCCACAGCAAAGAACGGTGCCCACCGCAACCCATTGACACCCCACCCGCACGACCTGCTCTCACCTGCGCTGGAGGCCCCCGGGGCCGGCGGAAGCGCCGCCTGCCGGAGCTTGGCTTGCAGGGTGACAACATGGGCGCCACAATTTATAGTTTTAATGTGAACATCTCACCTGAAATGCCATATGCTGTGCTTGAGTGTAAGATTGTTAGGTTACAGAACCACATGCTTACGAGTTTGTCACGAAAGACTTTGTAACAAAAAGGGGCGTTATTTGTCCCAGACCCCATATTTTATTTACCCACTGACACGGGCGTCTTAAAGAGGCGACGCCCCTGCTGGAATCGCTCAGCTCGGGCTGAAGCGCTCTCGCTCTGAAGGAGCCTGAGCAGCCACTTTCACGCAGAGCAAGGAGCGGGTGTGAGCGCTGGTGGCCGCAGCGTGGGCTGAGACCGCGGGGTCACCCAGAAGATCGGCCACGGCAACGTGGCTGCAGGGCTGGCTTGTAAGGGTCACGGCACAAGGTCGTTCCGCCTCTGAGACGTCACCATCATCCTGAGACCTGGTCAGGTGGCAACGTTGTTGGGCTCAGCCGTGGGGAGGGAGCGTCGAAGAGCAGAGTTGCCAGCGTCTGGGAAAAGGACCTCCGTTGCGCGGCTTTCCAAGGTCACGCCAGCAGTAGGTCAATTCCTTCCACCCGCAGGGCCCTTTCCTCCCGTGCAAAGCGGGGTGGACCCCGCTCCCGCGGCGCCTTGGCGTGCAAAGCCGTGAGCACACGGGAAGGCGCGGTGGCCTCTCCCCGGCTGGCACCGGCTCCCGCCGGCTGCGCGCGCGAAGCAGCTGCGCCTGCGCGCACTCTCTCCCGCTGGAGACGCTCCGTCTGCCCACGGCAGAGGCGGCTCCGCTGCGGCGCGCGGCTGCGCCTGTCGTCGGGATGAGCTATTTCGGCTGGAAGTCAGTCTCTAAAAAGGACCGGGACTTGGGTGTCAAAACAAGCATTTATCACCTCAAACTTCCCGGGAGAAGCCCAAGTCTGGCTGCCATCTGGGAGCGCGCACCGCAGGGGGCGGGGGGCGGTGCGGAGTCACTGCGCGGTGCGCCCACTAGGGGGCAGGGGGCTCGGACACGTCCCTGCTCGCCGGGCGTGGTCCCCGGGAGGACGTGGGGGTGCGGGCTGGCGTGGTGGGGGTCATGGTTAGGGAGATATATATATATATATGTAAATATATATTTCACTTTAGTTTCTAAGTAGTTAAACACAGCTTAGCGTTGACGTGGAATCGATGTTTGGGGAGCAGCTGCAGCCGGAGCTCAGTGAGCCCGGGGCTCAGCCGGGGAACCGCGCAGGGTGTACTGCGGGGCTGGGGGGCGCGGCCGGGGACCCCGGGAGACAGGAGCTTCCCTGGACAGGGCCCACGGGGCTGCTTGTCGCTCACCTTCCAGGTCACCTCGGTTTCTGCCCACACCGACCCGCTGTTTCCGTTTTTCCTGCGTCTTCGTGTTTCCGGGACGTCTCTCTGCTACCGACTCCCACAGCCCACTGGCTCGGGGACCTGGGTGCCTGCTCCTTCTGGAACTGGGAAGGAAATGCAAAATACGCTTCTCGATGAAAAGGTCAGTGCACACCAAAGGCGACGCCGGTGATGTGGCCGGACTGCTCTGGGGAGTGTTCAGACCGCGAGGTGCGATTCCAGTGCATCGGGGTCAGTGGGACGTTCTGTACTGGTGGAAACGCCGGGCCGTTTTCCTCTGGCTGATTTGTGGTTTTCAACGTGGTCTGCTGTCTCACACGTCCCTCCCACGTGCCGTCCTGAGCTGCCGGCGGCCGTGGGAACACTGAGCGTGGCTGGGGGAACCCAGCAGCGGAATTTTCACTTTTTAAATTTTAATTAATTGGGGTGTCAGTTTTGGCAGCCAGGCCCGGCTCGTGGCCATCACGCTGGCCAGCACTTCCTCTGGCAATAAATGGAGAGCCGGTGCAGGCGATGAGGAGAAGGTGTGAAGGCCACACCCGTCTGCCCACGGACGCACGCCGGGGGCACAATTGGTCGGTCTTCTCACCTCTAGGTGGTTTCTCCCGGAGCTAGTTCAAGGGGAACCTCGTCTCCGAGCCAGGAGACAGTCAGAGGCAGGTGGCCTCCGTCAGGATGTGCCCGGGCTCTTGAGTGGCGGAACACTGCGGGTCCCCGTAAATGTCCACACCCGTCCCCATGGTCGAGAAGTGCACTCACGACAGAGCAGAAACAGGCAACGTGATGCAAATAGGAAGCCAGATCCGCCGGTGACCACGTTCGGAACTTGAGGGTCGCTGCAGCGCTGCCTGGATTTGGGACAGTCGCCCCAACCCTGTCTGGCGGACGGACCTCTGACTCGGCAGGTCAGCCTCGGAGCGTTCCAGAACGGGATCCCTCGCCGGCCTAGGGAGTCTCCCGGCCCACCTGGAGCCGTGCGGAGAGACCCCCACGTGTCCTGACGGGTCTCGGGGTCTCCTCCGCAGCAGCACGGGGCAGCGGGCCGGAGGCTGGAGGTGGAAGCAGCCGAGGGACACTTGTCATGGCCGACGACAGGTGTGAGGGTCACCCCGAATATGATCAAAACGCTCATGTGAGCTGTTTTACGGCGGCTCTGGGGTTTCGGAGGGCATTTAAAATGTCTGGTTTTAGCTAAAATATTTGGAATGGGCAATAATTGTGGAGTAGCGTTCACACCATGTTCCAGCCGTGCTCCCCCCCAAGTGGCCGTGAATCCAGTTTTGTTACAGGCACTGGCTGTGACTGTCGGGGTGTTGGCAGGGGTGGGGGTGGCTCACCAGGGGCAGGGAGCCCCTGTCTGTCTAAGCCTGCAGACTGCCTCCTGTCAACCGTGGTCCTGTGCTTGGGGTTGGCGGAGTGGTTCTAATACATGCAAGGATGAACACTGACGCTTACCATGATCCTACCTTGGACGTTTTGCAGCATTGCGCAGCCTCACGTGCCGTGAAAACCCCTAATGGGAGATTGCACATGGAAATGTTCTTATCTCCTCCTCCTCCTCCTCCTGCTGGCCGGCCTCTGAGCTGGACAGAGGTTACTCAGTCATGCCTGACAGTCACCGCACCCAGGAGGTGACACTGCTGACACTCAGCTGCCTCCGTCTCAGGGAGACTCTACAGAACAAGCATTCCTCACGGACCAGCCAGGGGTGGGGCGGTCCTTTCTGCGCTGTGGCTGGAGGGGACCGGAAGTGGTGTTTCCGGGGAGCCTGAGCATGAGGCCGGGGAAGGGGGGGTGGGGAGCGTGCGGGCCGTGAATGAACGGAGCTGGGCCTGCGTTCAGGGTTGTGACGTCCTGCCCCCAGACGAACGAGATGCCAACTCACGTTTGGTTCCCTGTGTCTCCACAGCCTCTCGCCACTGCGGGTCTCCCCGGGGGGACGGCCGCCCCTTTCCAGGCAAAGGCACACGGGGCGCCTCCTCAGGCACCCTTGGGCTCACCCTCAGGTCTTGTGACTGACCCCATTCCCTCCACCTTAGAAGGAGTCCGCTCCCAGGACTCCTGGCCATTTGAAATGTCTCACCACCAACGTCTCCCACGCGTGGGCGTCTCTGTGGGCATGTTTGCCGTGGTCTGTGCTGCGTGGATTGTCTTGTTGACGGTGCCCACAGACCTCCTTCCACGGTGGCGCTCCCAGTGGCCACACTCTGAGGTCTGCGTGGCGTCCACTGTGGGTCCGGGCTGTGGCCTTGAGTCCCGCAGGCTGCTCCCCGCCCCGTGGCTGAGGGTGAGGGGACACAGGCAGACCGGGCCTCGCGCACCTGTCTGCTGACCTTGGCCCAGGGGCCCCTGTCGGCTGCAGGTCATTCCCCGGACAGTGCAGGTCCCCCCCCCCGACACCCCACTCAGAGTCAGACCCCCGGAGCCTGACAGCTGTGAGGTCCTGCTTCCCCTCCCGGGGGCGTTCCCCCTAATCACACCCCCGAATGTTTTCTCTTCCCCGGGGACCCCCTCCTGGAGCGCTGCCCTCTCAGAGGTGCCTTCACTCACACGTGTCTCTTCTCTGGACACGAGCGAGCGACCCTTCGGCGCCCGCCTACCGCGTGTCACTCAGGGCACAGGAGCGGGAGGGACCCCCGTTGTAAACCGTGGGTCGGAGCGATCGGACGGCGGCGCACACCCGTCACCCATTTTCCGACGTCCAGTCCGCGCCCTCGCACGAGGGAACGGACGTGAATGAGTCCATGCCCCACCTGTGGACGGTAGACAGCGGGAGCTCCCCTTTCTCCTTGTTCTCGCCAGCACTCACCGCTGGGAGACGGCCTCGCACCCTGATGTCCTCGTGACGGCGTCCACAGACGCTCCTCCCACGGGGCTGAGCGTCTCCCCCCAGGTCCGCCGGAAGCCCTCCCGCCCCCGCGGCCCCCGCAGCCCCCGCAGCCCCCTGCACCGTGCTGGCTCCGCGGGTCTTTCGAGCCAGAGAAACGATGTCGTTCTCGGTGACGGGGTTCGGCCTCCGGGGCAGAATGGAATCGTCTTAAACACCACAGGGGGGACCGTCAGCTGCCACCCACTTAAACACCCCAATTAAAGAACCTTTACCGGCAGCCCATGCGTGCACTTTAACACCGGAGAACTCGCAGCTCTAAGAAGTCGTTTTGTGGGGTGCTTCTATTCAAAAGTCCCCCGGGTTGGAGGTCCCTTTCTCACTGTCACAGTCGCAGGCTGGCACGCCTTTCCAGGTGGCTCGTCCCTTCTCCTTCTTCAGGAAAGTGTCGTCACTGTGCTTCCCGCCCTCTGCAGCCCTGCGCCACCACGGGCTCCTGCGGTGTTGGATTTCCCCCTGGGCCCTCGGACTGTTCCAGCACCGAGCTGCGGCTGGAGGCTCTGTCCCCAGCGGCCCTGCCTGCCCCTCCCACAGGGGCGGGGCCTCTGCCGCGGCCCCAGGTCCTGCCTGCTTTCTGTGTCCTCACCCTCGCACACATCCCCCCCCCTTACGTCCTGCTCGCTTACCCATCTCTGACTGCTTCTCAGGGGACCCACGCAGACGCAACCACGCCCTTCCCACAGGTGGGAAAACCGGCTCGCCGAGGGCTCGTGTCTTTGCCCAGGTCGAGCGTGTTTCCCAGTGAAAGGGAAGAGACAGAGTCAGACGTGTGTCACTCTGACGTGAGGCCCCGTGCTGTCTCCCTCACGCAGCGTGCTTTGCAGGGCACACGCCAGGTTCCACGAGAGTTCCATGTGGGAGACAGTTAGGGTAGCGTACGGTCTGTAAAAGTCTTGCAGTGCACCCCGGCTGGTGTGGCTCAGGGGACTGAGTGCCGGCCTGCACACCACAGGATCTCCAGTTCGATTCCCGGTCAGGGCACAGGCCTGGGTTGTGGGCCAGGTCCCCAGTAGGGGGCGCACAAGTGGCAACCACACATGGATGTCTCTCTTCCTCTCTTTGTCCCTCCCCCTCTCCAAAAATAAATAAATAAAAAATTTTT
This sequence comes from Phyllostomus discolor, assembly GCF_004126475.2. Classification (NCBI taxonomy): domain Eukaryota; kingdom Metazoa; phylum Chordata; class Mammalia; order Chiroptera; family Phyllostomidae; genus Phyllostomus; species Phyllostomus discolor. The sequence continues at coordinate 896,574 of NC_040909.2, forward strand.
AAAAAATGTCTTATAGACTATACTTTATATATTGTAAGAAATTTGGGAGCAACCCAGCCCAGCCACCACACCACGTCTTCCCGGCGCACAGTGGGACCACACCTTCCCGGCGCACAGTGGGAGGGGCCGCCCTCCTGCCCCACCTGCCCCCGCACTGGGGCGCGGAGCCACGTGCTTCTGCTCACGGGGACGTGGGGGGTGTTTCTGGTCTCTGACACGAGAGTGGGCCTTGCAACTCCCCTTGGACGAAGAGACATTTGTGAGCACCGTGCAGATGGGGCCTTGAACCAGCACCTGCCCCTGGGGGACGGCCTTTGGGGCTCTGGAAACCTCTCCACCTCCCGGAGACACGTCCGGGGGGCCTGCTGGAGGGGCAGCAGTGTGTGGGACGCAGCAAGGCTGTCAACACTAAGGACCTCCCTGGACCACGACCTCCCTGGACCACGACCTCCCCGGGCCAAACTGCCCGGCTGACCCAGCTGCTCACTGCACAGAAGGCTGAGAGAGAAGAGTCAAGACCGGGAGGAAAGGACCCCCTGAGCCCGCACGGGCCGCACTCGGACCCTCGGGAGGTCGGGAGGCGGTGTCGTGAGAAGGCACCCAGCCTCGGAGAAGCCGGTCGTGCAGCGGATTCTAACTGGCAGCCGCCACAGCTGCCGCAGGCGGGTGTCTGCCGTGGGTGCTGCTGACTCAGTCACTCAGGAGCGGTGCCTCCTCTTTCTTGAGATCGCTGCCCGCCTTCCCCTCTGGGTGGGGCACGCGGAGGCTGCACCCGCCTCCCCCCATGCCCGCCCGTGAGGCCGATCGCACGAGCCAGCCTGTGGGATGCGCTCTGTTGGCCGGAGCCTGGGCAGCAGAGGTCACGGCGCCGTCCGGGAGTTCCACTGGACGGACTCGGGCAGAAACGCACCGCTTCCAGATTTGGATGTGTTTGTGACAAGGAGATGCTCACACTCTGGGAACTGCTGGATGGAGGGCGTGCGGTGGGCCGTGGGGAGCCTTACAGAGAAGGGGCCATGGGCCGTGGGGTCCACCGGCCCTCAGGTGCCCACTCAGGACGTCCCTCTGTGTGAAATAATGGACTTCCCTCTGGCTAAGACACAGAAGGGAGGTTTTTTCTGTGACTTGTAGCTGATGGCTCACTATTTGGCAAAGTGGTGAGATGTGTGTGAGCTCTAAAGAAACTCAGCACAAACTTCTGAGACGTGCACATGAATATTCAGGGCAGGAGACGCAGCCAAACCGCTAATAAACCCGCACTTCTCGGGAGTTTCTGTTCCCTTCCGCCCCCTCCTCGCCTGCAAGCCCACACGGAGCTGCGTGAACACGCCGAGCCAGCAAAGCAGCACTTGGGCTTCACACCGAGAAAAGGCGCTGCCGTTTCCCAGGCGGAGCTGAGGGTTTCATTTCCAGCGCGCCGCTGCCGCAGACGCCAGCCTGTTCGCACCTCCCGTCTCCTGCAGCAGCCGCTGGGGAAGCGCTTTCTCCCCCAGCGCGCTCTGTATCCCCGTCCCCAGTTAGAACGTGAGCTTCTGTTTTATTTGTGAGACAAATGTCCCTGCCCCAGCACGCACCACGGCCCTCCTGAGCAACCGCGGCCCCTGTCACGCCTCAACGGTGCATTTGTGGAGAAGCCGGCGAGGCCAGCAAGCCCACTTAGCAGATGACACTTGGAGGGTCCGCCTTTGAAAACACGTTCAAGTCCACCAACTTCTTGTTTCCGTGGGGCTCTATCCCGTGCCCTGAAAGTGTCACTTGTCATTTATGGGTGCGGTTGCTGAGCCTTCCTCCAGGTCATGACGGGGACGCTGTGCTCTGGCTGCGGCCACCGCCACTTAGTTCCCATTGTGAGCGCGGATGGAGAACACCCTGGAAGGTCTGGATGCCCTGTCGCCCCCACACGGGGATAGCTGGCGTCCCCAACACGGGCGCTGTGGTGGCACTCTCCAGGTGCCACCAGCCTCAGGTGCCCCAGGAAACGCTCTCAGCAGCGAATCACACCTGGGATGAGGGCCTCTGTGCTCCTCATGAATCATAGTCACTGAACGGGCTCCCGGGATCCAGACTCACACTCAACCCGCACCTTGAGGAGCACGGAAGCAGGCTTGGAAGGTTCTCCAAGGAGCCCATGACTGTGGATTTATGGGGTAAAAACGCTCTTCTTCACACACAGAGGGCCCAGCTGTGGGTGGGCCCCCATGTGGCTGCTCTGGAGAAAAGTCCGCCTGCTAGAAGCCCCCCGTCCCGAGTAACTACTTCCTGTTTGCTCCCTTGCAAGCAGAACCGTCACCCAGATGGTTTCCCGCCCTGGCGGGCGTGCCCACCTGCACGCAGCCAGTCACAGGGCCAGGGGGTCAGCGGGTGGGGGGCCGGGGGTCGTGCCTGGGAGCTGGGGCTCCCTGCGCAGCACGTTCCAGCATTTCTCTACACACGAGGCGCACAGTCAGTCTCCTTCCGAGTGTTTGGCACAGACAGCGCCGCCGACCAGCATGTACCGGGACATGGGTGGGTCCCCGTGTGTGGGCACAGCCTGGGCCCTGGACTCCAGGCCCTTCCCCCAGGCCACCTCGCGGGGAGGAGTTCCGTCTGGGACCGTCTTTCAACCGCGGCTCTGACAAGAACAGGACGCCTTCCCCCCCCTCGACATGTTTGTGTCCCTCCCGGCCCCTCCTCCTCCACCGCACGATGCCAACACTTATGCCATGGGTGAGCTCGCTGTCGCTGCTGCAGCGTCACCCCGAAACCCAGTGGCCTCACGTCACGAACGTCCATTGGCCCACACAGCTGCTGGGGGTCAGCACTGGGCAGCTCTGCCCGGTGTCCCTGGCCCTGAGTCCCTCAGGAGGTGGCCACCACTCGGTCGTGGGCCGGGTCATCGGTGTTTTGCCCAGGCCGGGGGTCTGCCCCTCCCAGGGCTGCTGTCAGGGGTTCAGGCCCCCATTGGGTGGCCTCTCTGTGGGACCCCCCACGACCCGGCCCCCAGAGCGAGTGCCTGAGGGAGAGGGAAGACAGCAGCCACCCTGGAAGCTGCCGTGACGTCTGGGACGCGACCACAGAGATAATTTCAGGACCATTCCCTCTGCCCTCTGCCCTCTGCCCTCTGTCGTTCACACAGAGAGACCTGGGCGCAGAGTGGGGCGGCCCTGGCCACCTCCTGGGGGAGAGCCGGCACACAGCTCAGGCACCGGCCCCGTCCCGAGCGCCAGCCCGCCGGCCGAGGACACAGCGGCACCCTGGCCACTGGCCTTGAGTTTGGACGAACGGGGGTTGGTTCCGATTTTTCTGCACCTGTGCCCGACCGACCAACCAAGTGTGAGAGGTTCTGAACACAGGTGCTCTCATCCTCCTCCTCCCACACAGCCTTCGGTGAGCGGCGGCTGCACCACCTTTCCTTCCTCAAATAAACGCCGTGGGGTGGGCTTGGGACCCCAGGGCGCCAGGTACCGCACTGGTGCCCGCGTCACTGCACTCCACCTTAGCCTCCACCCGTGTCCTCCAGAAGTGGCCGGCACGCACCGAAGCGCACCAGGGGTCTCCGGCGCAGCTTCCGCAGCCCTGTGAAACACAAAAGACCTTGAACGCTTCACTGGGTGTCAAAGCTCCAAGGAACAGCTTTAGTCATGAGACAGGGCCGAGGCTCATTTCCCCCGTGTTTGGAGAGCAGCGTCCGGCTGCTGACCCGGGGCCCGCCCCCTCTCGAGGTGGACGAGCTGACCTGCCGGGGTGATTACCCAGAGAGAGCCCGTGAGCTCAGGGTGGACCCCAGCACTTTGCTGGCATACCCAGCCCCTGCACCCCCCATATATCAGGGGTCTATGGCTCTGGGGTTGGGTAAACAAAGACAAAACCCATTTGGTTTGCACACACTTGGGTTTAAGCTATAAGGGCACAGGGTCCCCCAAATCTCTGCCGAACGAGGGCTGGTTCCCAGGGCCGCGTGGGGCATGCCGGAGTGTGTGACCCTCTGCAAAACAACAGGAGACTCAGCTCCAGTCAATAAGGTGGCGAGTTAAAAACCGGTCAGCGTGCGCGTGCACACACACACACACACACACACACGCACACACACACACAGGGCACCTTGGCTGAACCCTCCCCTGCTCAGGAAGATGCTGGGCGAGTTAATGAGAGCTGCCTGGAGCCTGGGTTCAGCTCCCCTCAAAACGGCAAGTTGCAACAAATACACCGTGCAAGGAAATAATTAGGAGCCCGATGCCTTTGTTTTCAAAATGCGAGTTTATGTATACGGAGGACAAACACGAGTTGTTAATAGAAGCCTTTTTACCCGTCCCTAATTCAGGCAGCCTTTCTGAAGGCCAAGCACACACAAGCCAGGCGAAGGGAAGTACCTGGATACGCGCCCGGGGCACACCCAGTGTCCCGCGGTGGTCGGTTAAAGCTGGTCTGCTCACCGCCCCCCCCCCCCCCCCCCCCCCGCATGTCAGGGGCGCTGTGGCTCCGGGGTCGTGTAAATGAGGGCAAAACCTGTTTGGTTGGCACGACCTTTGGGTATTTTATGAGCTGCGCGCCCCCCCGCCCCCCCACTCTACGGAAATGGAGCTCCGTCCCAGGCCAGGTCCGCCCAAGCACAACAGGCTGCCCCCCCGCCCCCCCAGTTTCCCTGGGCCCCCACGCTGTACCATCCCCTCAAACCCACTATCGTTTTCCCCATTCCCTGCTGGCTTCCCACCCCCACGCCATAAGGCCTGGGGTTGAGGGCCAAGACTCTTCTGAGAAAAACCTGCTCCTCCTCCGTAGGATCCCAGGGAACGGGCCAGCCCGGCCTCAAGAAGCCGAAACGGACACCGGGAGAGCCTTCCAGAGCCTTCCGTCCCCACTGACGCCCCTTCGACGGGGCTTTTCCCAGAGCAGGGTCCGGAGGGCTCCTGTGTCTCAAAAGCCTCTCAGTTCCGTCATCTGCCAGGGAAGCCATCCCAGGGAGGTCTCGGGGGGACGTCGGGTTTCCCGCAGCCCCCGTGAGGGCCTCGGGGCGCTCCCGTGCTGAGCGCCCGAGCTGAGGCCTCCCGTGAGAGCGGAGCTGCAAGGAGACTCTCACACCCGACCCCGCGCTGACTGTCCCCCTGCGTCCCACAGGGAGGGGCCCGTCCATGCGCCCCCCTCCCCCAGGAACCGGCTCCGTGTCCACCCTCACATGTGCCTTCCCCCACGCTCCAGGTTGTCCGTGTGGACCAGGTGTTCCTGGAGAGTACGGCATTCCTCAAGGAAGTTCATAAAGCAGGGGCCTCCGCCCTCGGGCCGCACAGGCCGGCTACCTCTCCTCGGCGTCCGCGGTGTGAGGCGGAGGGAGGTGCTCTCCGCGCAGAGAAACCGCGGGGCGGGGGCTCCCTGAATTTCAGTCACTGTCTCCCTTTGCATCCTCTAGCGATTTAGGATTTTGCGTTAGTTCAGGACACAGTCAGTCGTCCGTGGACTTGGCCCCTGTGAAATGTCTCCTGGGCCCACAGGAGCCTGCGGGAGGGTCCCCGCCGGCCCGGGCCCACCGGTGTGGCGGCTTCTCCGCACCGACGGGCACTGGCGGGCAGCAGTAGGCGACCAGGGCCGAGGGCTCAGCTCCGCCCCGACACCGCCCCTTCAGGGGAGGAGCGGGCTCCACAGGCCAAGGGTCCCTGCCCGCCGGCCCCTCTGAGTCATAGGGAGAGGGGGTGAACCCGGGGGTGGCGGGGCCTCTGGCTGGTTGGCTGCAAACGGAGATGCCCGCCCCCTGCTGGGGCTGCTCTGGTCTGCAGGAACCGCCACCGGCCTCAGCGAGACCCACGGACTCGCCCCACTGCTGACGGACCACAGAGGAGGTTTACAAATCAGCAGCCAACCGGCTGCGGAGACGCACAGAATGAGGTCCCAAAGCCGCGTCTGCCCCCCTGGGCCCTGGGCCCGGCGAGGTGCACGGGGAGGGGGCCTGGTTTCCCTCCTTCTACCCGTTTGTCTGCTCTGTGGTGGCCTCACCACGCGGGCAGGACGGTCGGCCCCCGGCAACTGACCCAACCTCCGGTCCCTCCCGCCTCCCTGGATATCAGGGGGCGGCAGTGAAAGTCCAGACCTTCCATCTGTTCCAGGTCGGTCTCCCCGGCAGCCGGCCCCCACCTTCAGGTGCTGCGGAAGAGCCCTGGTTCCTGCAGCCCTGGGGGGGGGGGTGGTAACGCCTTGTGGTGACCCAGGATGCCCACGTCCTCTCCAGGGCTCCAGAGCGCTTCTGGGACTGAGGGCAAGACACCAGACCCTGCCACAGAAGGGGCCCCCGTGGCCCCCATTGAGGAGACGGCCCGGGCCTGGGGAGCTGGGAGCACGGGGGGGGAGGGGCCCTCGGGTGAAGACCCGAGGCATCAGAGACGGACATTGGGGCCCTGCACGTCACACGCCTTTGTCACAGACGCCGCACCGCAGCAGGGGCCGTCGAGGACGGTGGCCGCCCCAACACCCCGTGGAGTGACCCGGATCTGACCGCCGCTCTCGGCCCTGGGACCTTGGCCGCCTGGAGCTGCCGCCGTCTCTCGTCCAGGGAAATGGGTCTCAGTCCTTTTCCTGACTGCTGTGGCTCATAGCCACTGTTCAGAAACGAAATTCCGGTGAAAGGGAAGATTGAATCGGCTCCATCGAGCCATTCGTGGTTGGGTGGCCTCCCAGCGAGCCCTAGAAGGGTTGAACGGAAAGGAAGGTTTTTATAGAAAAACAGTGGGTATGGGGCTATTCGGAAAGAAAAGCCCGGATTATTTGGGGGCCAGGACACCCTTCCTTCGGGAAGGAGAAGCGCAGGGAGGGGTTTTATCACCCCTGGGAAGCAGGGAAGCAGATGGGCTCTGCTTCCTCCGGGGGACGGAGAGGCCCCAGGACAGGTGGCCAGACCGGGCGGCGCCCAGCTGCAAAGTCCGGCTGAGCCAGAGGGCATTCCCGGGGAGGGCGAGCAGCGAGCGGAAAGAGCGGGCGTTAAACCCGGGGTTGGTGCCGGGGAGCGGTGGACTGCCCGCCACCAGGGGGCGTCTGTGGTGGTGGGAAGGGCAGCCGGGTCCGGGGAGGCCCAGTGTGTTGTCCTGACTCCCAGGAGCAGCGGGGGCGAGTCGCCTGGACTCCCCCCGGGGCCCCGCCCCGAGTCCCGAGAGCAAGGCTGACAGCTCTCCTGTGGTTTAAGTTCCCTCCCCACCCCCAGGGGGCGCTCCCTCCAGGTCAGGCGCGGACACTGCCAGCCTGGGTCCCGGAAACGCCGACTCACCTGGGGGCTCCCACGAGGAGCCACGGGCTGGGGGGCCCTGGGGTCAGCGGTGAGTGAATGCCCCCTGAGTGTGCGCCCGGGCCGGCGGGCCGGAGGGGCCGGGAGACATGCAGTCCAACAGCGGTTTCTTAACAGAAGCAAAGGCTCCCTTGTGCTCCGGATTTTTTTTTTTTTTGCATGTGGGCTTTTATTATTCTGGAGACAGTTTCAGGGAGAAATAAAAGACAGATCAAGGCTTGTCCAGGAAAATGAGAACCACACAGAGCGTGATCTCCACCGAGGTCAGCGGTCAGAGGTCCCTCTTGTGTCTGCAGGAATGCGCCTGCCTTCCACACAGTGGCCGTGGGGCAGGGGGCCAATTATTCTGAAATTCATCGAATTACCTGGTAATTGTCTCGAGTTTCCACTTCAATCAACCATCATTGACTCCCTGGCTGAGCGATCCTAACGATGGCGGCCCTGCTGTCCTCCATATGAGGTCGTCACAGACCCGAGCGGCTGGTGCAGAAAGGAAATGTATGAACCCCCTCACCTCCCCGTGTCCTTGAGGCCCAGAGCCCAGAAGCCACGGAGCAATGACCGTCGGCATCTTCCAGAGACTGCTGCACCTCTCTCTCTCTCTCTCTCTCTCTCACACACACACACACACATACCTGCTACGTAGCTGTTTATTTTAACGCATTCCAAAAAGGAAAACTTTTAAAAAGTCCTCGGGAATTTAAATTAACTTTTTCGAGATGAATCACGATCTCTCGATGAGAAACAGCAGTGTTTTGGAACATGCCAAGAGGGTGGAAATTCCCGCATATGCCCAGGAGGTCCACATTTTCCCTTTTTTTTTTTTTTGAACTAGGGTGCTGTGGGTATTTAAAAACCTGCTCCCACGTGCCCTTCCCCAGGCCAGCTGTTTCCGGAGTCGCTGTGCCGGCTCAGCACGGGGTGTGAGGGTCTGCTGTCCCCGTGGCAGCTCGCGCTCACGGGGCACCCGGGTGTCCTGGGGCGCTGGGGTAGCGTCACGCGGGGCAAAACTCGCTGCTGTTCCGTGGGAAGGTCTCCGAGGTCGGCATCTGTGCTCTCCGGTGGATGGTAGTGGCCCCCACGACCCAGCCTGACGACTGTGCTCGGTGTTCCCCGGGGGGCGTGGGAACACGGGTGGGGTCTGAAGTGTCTCGGAGACCGAATGTCTGTGGGTCCCCCCGGTTCATATCTGGAGATGGGGGCGTGGGAGGGGCAGAGCGTTCATTGCACAGTGTGGCTCAGTGGCGCCTGGGCAGCCGGTGCTGGGAAAACCCTAACTCCCGGCCCAGGATTTGGTTGGGGCATTGAGGGTTCAGGGGAGCTGCTATGCGGGAATGCTGGGGGGCAAGTTTTATCGAGGGGACCTTGGAGCTTGGCCATGGATGAGAAGAGGCGTCAGCACCAGAGGTCTGGGGACTGCGGACCCTCTGCTCCGGAAAGGATTCTGGTGGTGCCCCTGTTCTGTGTGCCATGTGTTGGGGGGACGAGACTTGATTCCGGGAGTGGCTGGGGGTCAAGACCCCTCCTCGGCTGTCTCTGAGGAGCAGCTCGGCCTCTTGTTCCGCAGACGGGACCGTTCTGAGCTGGTTCTGCAGCTGCACGAGGGTCCCTTCCACCCCATGTGACCCAGTGAGCACACAGCCACCCTCCCGGGGCTTTGGGGAGCGGGTGGAGCACCGGGAGGGCAAGGGAGGTGCCGGCCAGGAAGGGAGCCGGCCGCGCAGCCCGGTGCCCACGCAGAAATGACCACAAACAGCAAGAGCCTGGGTTTCCTGAGCCTCAATGATGCTCGCCTTCACGTGTAGGGCCGGCTGTTGTCAGACGCACACTATTTAAAATACTGTAAAGAGAGAAAAAATCCCCCAGACGGGGTCTAAGCAGAAGCTCCTCCTGGTGCTGGGACGGCACCAGGTGCTCCCCCTGGTGCTGGGACGGAGCAGAGGGAGTGAAACCACCGGCAGGGAAGGGCGGTCCGACCTCCAGGGCCGACCACGTGCAGGACGCAGGGAAGAGACCGCTCCTGAGAGGGGAGCCCAGCTGTGACTGCCCCCAGTTTTGCCGTGTAATCCCTCCCGTGGGTGCTGGTCGGGGGGGGGGGGGGGCGTGGCTGAAAGCCTCAAGCAGACGGTTGAAAGTGCCCTCGGGCAGGGTGCTGCCACTTAACCCAAATCAACCACGAGCCGTGTGTCAATCAGACACGACGGGGTGTGTCCCAGAGCTGGCTCTTGGGCGGGGGGTGGGGGTGGGGGGGTGGCAAGTCACAGCCTGGGGTGGGGCCGGACCTGGCGGCTGCTCCCTGGTGAGCGAGGAGGCCCTGGAGCAGACTGGCCTTGACCTCTGGCTGCCCTGCCTGCACTCCGCATCAGCGCCAAGGCCTTGCCACTGGGATCACTGGGGTCACCAGGCGGACCAGCCAGCAGGGGCGACCCTCGGACCCCGACAGGACCCGCACTCCCTACCTGAAGCCACCCCCACCTCAGCGGGAGGGAGTTCAGACAGTGGCGACGAGAGGAGCGGGGGTTTCCTGCTGGGGCGGCTTCCCGGCCGGCGGGCGGCAGGCCCTGGAGTCACCCGGTCTCCTGCGGAGTCGTCCTGTTGGAGGGGTGGCGCGATGCCTCAGCAGGGACTGAGCTGCTGTTTCTGTGGATCCGCTCATGGGAACATGGGCGTGTTTCACGGGGTCTCGGCTGGAGCCAGGGGCCTGTGGCGGGCTTGGACCGGGGACCCACCACAGAGCACGGCCTGGGCTGGGCACGCGGTGGTCTTGCCCACGTTTCCGCCTCCTGCTCCATCCGCACTGCGGTGGCACAGGCCGGCCCCTGGCCCCTGGCCCCTCGCCCCTCCTCACTCTCCGAGGGTTCTCCATTGGGCCCCCCGCTCACCCCACTCCCGGCAACCTTGACCTCAGGCCTGAGGACGCCTCCTGCCACGCACAGCAGCCTCGAGGGCCTGGGGGCCGCAGCCACGTCCGAGGTCCGGTCGGCCCGGGTCTGCAACTTCCTTGTCCTGTTCCAGTCCCCGGGCCAGGACATCAGGAGCCCCCCGTGGGTTTGCTGGTGGAGAAATACTTGTGCCTTTTTTTCCGTCTCAATTTCGGTTACACCCCTGGCTCAAGGTAAAAGACGATTTCGCCAAGGGCAGAGGGACGTTTTCTTCGACACTGAGCCCTGTGACACAGGCCAGTGCTTGTGAGCTGACTGCCCACGCCTACGGGGACACTTATCTGGAAAGTAAAAGAAAATAAACGTTTGGCGCCGGAGTCCAGGCTCACTGCGACGCAGACGAAGTGTCTGCACCAGCTACTCCGCCCACGACCAGCAGGGGGCGCTGGCCGAACGCGGCTGCGGAAGCCCAGAGGCCTGGCCGCCGGTTTTTCTCTCCGAGCTGCTTCCCGCCTGGAGGCAAACTTTCGGGAACGACGTGCCCGTGGGCCTGGGTAAGTGGCTGATGGGTTTGGAGTGACCGTCCTCAACGCAGCCGCAGGTGGTGGCGCTGCAGGGCTGCGCGGCGCCGCAGGGGGCGCTGCCGGCGGGCTGCGGGGCGCGGGGCGTGGTCCCCGGGGCGTGGGGGCGGGGTTTGGGAGGCTGGGTCCCGGGGAAGAGCGTGAGCCCCACGCGTCCCGCGGGTTTTTCTACTGCAGTAACATTTCGGACGTACCGAGTGCATAAAATGGGTTTTAGCTGTTCTCACTTTTTATAAAGTGCGGCTACTACAAAATTGAAAATTGCATTTCTACGAGGCAGCACTGAAATTCCCTCCCACGTGAGGAGGTGTTTTTCAATGACACTGTCTCTCTCTCCTTTTCTTTTCCTTTTTTTGGTCCAGGCTGTAATTTCGTCTCTCCCATGGTTTGGTCCAGGCTGTAATTTCGTCTCTCCGGTGGTTCTCATCTTCCCGGATGAATCCCAGTGGCCCCGTGCACTGTGGGAGCCACCTGCAAACTCCTTTAGAAAGCCCAAGGCGACCTCAGAGTCCTTGCTGGCCACGGGAGAGTCTTCAACCCAGAGAGCAAGTTCTCTGAACCCAGCAGTGTGTAACAACAAACAGGAAAGCACCTTTTGCTAAAAAAAAAAAAAAAAAAAGAAAGAAAGAAAGAAAGAAACTAAAAAAATAAAAGATGTTTCTGGTGACATGCTGAGGCGTTGGAGCCACAGCTCCATGTTGAACAAACATTCACCAAACCCTTGCTTTGTAGCAGAGCTTTTACATAAGTGTCTCATTTAATTCTCACAAAAGCTCCACAAGCATTGGAATCGTCCCCGTGCTCCGAGATGCAAGCCCGAGACTCAGAGAGGGGGAGCAACTTGGCCAACAGCACACAGCTGGTAGGTGGCCCAAGTGATGCTGGAACCCGGATGCTGTCTGTGTGTCTCTGGCCAGCCAAGGACCCCTGGGGCCTGGGCTGGCTGGTGGCTGGCAGGGTGGGGGCGTGGGCTCTTCTGGCCTTGGGGAGCCCCTCAGCTGGGCCAAAGCAGGGAGTGGGCTGTTTGGGAGCAGCGACGGCACCGCCGACAGGCAGGGGGCGCCGAGTCAATCCCAGCTGTTACACTGAGAGAGAGCACAGACGGCAGGCTGCTCCTCTGTGGTCCCGACACGTTTCTCATTGTTCTCACCTCCGCTCGGGGCCTGTTGGCAGCGGCAGAAGAGCCGCTCCGGGGCTGTGCACGCGGATCAGACCTGTTGGGCTCGTCAGCGGGATCGGGAAGGAACAGCCTCGGGGGGCGGGCGGGGGGGAGCTGAATCTGCCAGCGTGTGCAGACTCCAGGGTTCCCCGCGGTGTCTTTTGTCCCCCGTGATTCCCAGAATAGCGCAGCCATCTCCCCGTCGTCTCCCACGCTGTTCCCTGGTGCGGGGACCGGGGAGAGGCCTCAGGGAGGTGTTCGAGGTGTCACATGAGCCGGGCCCAGGCTGCGCCCCGCAAGCCAGCAGAGGAGAAGATTTCGGGCTTCGTGCTGGCCGAAGGGAGTTGGACGGTGTGATGGACAGTCACGCGCCCTGGCCCACGACGTCCCAGAGCTGCCTCAGAGAGCCGCGCGGGGACGAGCCCCATTTCACAGAGAGGAACATCGAGGCACAGCCCGTTCCCGTCATCCGAGGGCGTCACTGAGCTGTGCAGAGTGGGGGTTTCGGCCCTGACTGCCAGCACACCGCCCTGTCCCGTAGCACGAGAGGGCATTTTTTCCCTCTGGACCATTTCCTAAAAAAAGAAAAAAAAAAGCAAACGTCTGTGTCAAAGGCACTTGCAAAGCACGATGGTCCTCTCCACTGTCATTGCTCACTACAGAAACTGGGACCAGCACCTCGGCCCAGGGGCACAGAGGTGGGGGCTCCCTGGGGGTCCCTGCTTGCTGCCCACAACCCTGCAGGACGGAGACCCTGAGAGCGTTCCTCCCGCCATGGGTGGGTTTCTGCCGGCACCTGGGGCTCGGTGCCGTTGCCTTCCATCCTGGGAGAAATTACATGCATTTTGGGTTTAGTTTTATAGAACCTATTTTCTGTAAGCTTAGATTTCTTGAAATTTTTTTTTCTGGGAACGTGTGATGTGCGATACTTTCAACTTGTAATCTGCTAGGAAAAGAAAAAGGCTAATTTGAGAGGCTCTGTCTAATCTTGTCTCTTAACCTTTAGAGGGAACGCGCTCATCTGAAAATTTACATTTTGAGCACTCTTCAACTTGGTGCAAAACTTCTAAAAATGCTCTCCGTGACAAACGGCAGGAGGCTGAAGGGGGCCGTGGTCTCCAAAGTCATTGCTGAAGCACTTGGTGTCCTCTGTGCGGTGTCGAGATGCCGTTTTTGTCCATATGCAGCTTCCACAAAATCTCCAAGACCCCACATGTCATGCAAATGGCATTAGATTGAACGGCAAAGGGTTAGGGGAAACTATTTATGTTACTGCTTTGCTACTTACTACATCAGCCTGGCGCTCTGGTTGATTGGCCACAGCTGTGGGATTAAGAGCTTTCGACTCCCACTGGAGAGGCAGGGAGGGTGCTGTGTGCGGTTGGGAGCTGGGACAACGGGCCAGTTGGCTGCTGGTCCCGGGCAAAGGGAATGTGTCTCCTCCCCAGGGAGCATTAGATCGTCGATGGAGACTCACACAATGGTACGCTGTTCTCCCATAAGAAACGACCCAAAATAGAAAACACCGCTCAATGTCTAGATCTGGAATACACTCTACAGAATTTCCGTCTGCCCTCCCTTCTGAACACCAGGCCTGTCCCCGCCCCAGGGCCTTTGCACCTGCTGCTCCGGTTCCTGGGGAGCTTGTCCCCCACGTCTTCGAGCCACTCATGATGCGACCCCACTCAGGTCTCTGTGCCTAATACCTGCTCTTCAGATACACTGCCCCACACCGTGTGTGAAATGCCCCTGTTCCGGTCCGTTGTGGATGCGTGTGTAACCACCCAAACTTTGGTGAGTTAAGACAAACGCCCTGGTTTTGTCCTCTGATCTGTGCTCCGGGAGCAGCCCACCCCATTCCACTGACTTCGGCTGAGGTGGCTGAGAGGCGGGGTCATGGAGTCACCTGGAGGCTCACGCACGCACGTGCCTGACACCTGGGCAGAGAGGACCCAGCTGCCCCTGTGCCCACATGGCCCCTTTGTCACGGCTGCCGCAGGTGAGCCAGACCCTGGACGCACAGGGAGGGAGCCAGGCGGTGACACTGGGCCACATGTGACCAGCTCTGGAGGGACTCACGCCGAGGGGGTCACTCTGCTCTGTTCGCGTCTGCCCCACCCTGAGTGTGGGGGCAGGTCCCTCGGGACGGCGCCTGCTCGAGGGCAGGGACGACCCGCCGCCACCTCTGGGACAGGCAAGCGCTGGAGCCTGCAGACACCCCTAGAGACCAGCCCATTTCCAGCGCCCGCCCCGCGTCCTGCCAGTTTTCTCCTGGGCCTCCTGCAGGAAGGTGAGGTCGGGGGAGGACAGACTGCCCCCTTTGCGAGGCATCCCGGTCCCTCCAACACGCCGGGCAAAGAGGCGGCGGTTACCAGTCCCCGCTGAACCTGTTTATCTAACACACGTACTTCTCCCCAGGACTTGGTGGAATCCCGCTCGATGCCGCTGCTCTCGAACTGCGTCACCGTGTGAAGTCTGAGGCTCCGCCCACCCGGGTGTCCTTCCCAGCAACAGCGGCTTGGGGAGGGGGGTGAGATTCACAGACCCCCCAGGACGTTGCCCGGCTGCTTGGTCTCATCCCCCCGGAGTCCGTCCGGGAGACGGCTCGGTCGTTAGGTGCCCCCTTCGTGGGGCTGCGGGCAGGCAGGGCTGCTGCATTCAACACCGACCCCGCCCAGTTCCAAAGCGCAAGCCGCCAGCCTGTGCCCGCCGGCCGGCCAGGGACCACCGTCCCCGTGGGCATGACTGACCACGCCTCCCGTGCCGCACGTGACACGGCCTCACGGCCCGAGCGTTTGGTGGCTGGGATCGCGTCTCTCCACCCCCATTCCCCGCTTTCTCCCGCCCCCTCCTTTCTCCCGTCTCCCCGAGTCTGTTGTGTCCATATGCGTTGGTTGAGGGTCCTCAGGTGAGTGGACTCACACAGCATCTGCCTCTCTCTGTCCGGCGTGCCCCGCGTGGCAGGACACCCTCGGGGAGGCCCGAGTCGTCACAGACGGCAGAACTCCCCTCTTCCTCTTGGCCCGATGGTGCCCGTCCACCCGAGACGAAACCCTCAGGCCGGGTCCGTACCGCGGCCACCACGGATAATGCCACAGCGGGCGTGGGGCGCAGGCATCTCTCTGGGACGCTGTGTCCGTTTCCTCTGGATGTGAGGTCGTGCTCCGCACACCGACATCGTGTCCCCGACAGACGCGGGGGGACGAAGGTGGCCCCACACGGTGACGACGAAGCCGAGAGATCAGCCTGCAGGTTGCAGTGGGGCCCGTGGCTCACGAGAGTGCAGCCACGCTGGTTGTGTGGACGAGCAGCACCCGCGACCATGCACCGTGCCAGCTCTGGGCACCGGGTTCACCGCCGGCGTTGTGGGTCTGTGTGCGTGTCCTGCGGCACTTCTTACTGGTACTCGAGCACTGACTCAGCCGGCGCACGTGCAGACGAGCCCGCTGTGACGCGGTCGCCGTGTCTGCCGGCAGCAGCCTCACACACCTCCCCCCCACCACTGCGTCTCTGGGTGGGCCATCTTCTCCTCTGTCTGGCCTGATCCTGCGTGGTCCTGTGTGGTGACCTGCGGTGCGGGCTGGGGGCCCGGGGGTAGCAGGTGTGCAGTCCGGTCTGGGGGTGCCGGAGGCCGGACCCCCACCAGGGTGTGCAGGTGCCTCTGGGACGTTTGCACAGGACAAAGTCACCTGACAGTGCGTCTCTGAGAGCTGGTCTCTGCTGGTGGGCGACACGGGACTGGGTGCCCCGAGTGGGTTTGCAGAGTCACTAGCTCTGTCTCTCTCCTCCCTCCCTCTCTCTCTCCCTTCCTTCCTTCCTCCCTCCCTCCCTCCCTCCTTCCTTCCTTCCTTTCCTTCCTTCCTTTCCCTCCTTCTCTTCTCTCTCTCCTGTCCTTCCTCTCTCCTCTCTTTCCTTCCTCTTTCTTCCTTTCTCTCCTTCCTTCCTCTCTTTCCTCCCTTCTCTCTTTCTCTCTCTTCTCCCATCCTCCTTCCCTTCCCTTCCCTCCCTTCCTTCCTTCCTTTCCTCCTTCTCTCTCTTTCCTTCCTTCCTTCACTTCCGTCCTTCCTTCCTTCCTTCCTTCTGCCTCCCCTCCCTCCCTCCCTCTCCACACTGTTTCCCACAGAGGCTGAATCAGTTGACATTCCTTCAGGCGACACACGATGGCTTTCCTCTCTGCACAGCCGTGCCAGCCTGCACTCTCTCGTCGTCTCGCTGACAGCCGTTCCAACAGGTGCGAGGTGCCGGCTCGCGGTTCTGTTCCTATTTCCCCGCTGAGCAGGGGTTTGAAGCATCTTTTCCTCACCTGCTGGTCTGTTTAAAATTAAAAACCTGTATTTTACAACTTAAAAAATGATGGTTTGTTGTGTGGCATGGATTTTGTTTTTTCTTGCACAGAAAATCACTCTTCTGTGAAGACACCCCCTGAGGGGGAGGGGATGGTGCCTGGCGGACCCTCCACGGGCAGAGCAAGGGCGTGGGGGCTTGTCTTCAAGCCCCGCCCCCGGGGCATCCTTACGCACAGGTGTGGTTCTGTTCCAAGTGGCCGAGGGGGCCGCTCCACCTGTGTCTACCCTGCTTTCCTTTGTGGGTCCACGTGCAGCTGGAATCGGCCACGGATGACATCCTGGTCCAGAGACCTCGGGTGACCCTTGCAGGGCGGGGCTGTCTGATCCAAGCCCCTGTGGGGACATTTCACTGGGACAGGCCTCCCTGCTCCCCTGGTGGGGGCGCCAGTGATGCCCGTGTGTTCAGAGCCGGGAGAAACAGGCCAATAAAGCTGTGTTACACTCTCCCCGCCCAGAACCCCGCTGTCACCGGGCCTCTCCACAGCCCCGCACGGCTCCCTGCAGGGTCCTTACGTAAACACTAACATCCTCCAGCCGGAGCCACCGATCCTCTGGCTGTTGCTGGGGCTGCGGGCAGACGGCTGCAGGTGAGCGCACCAAGGTGGGGGGCGGCGCCCCCGACTCACCATCCACAGGAGGGCCCCAGACAGCTGGGAACTTTATCAGCCAGAAATAAACGTCTACTGCATCCAGCCTCCGGAATCCCAGGGTTTCTCTGTGAAAACACAGTCCGATATAACCCGTGCGTGGGTTCACGGTGCAGACACGCATCGTGTGCTGAGTCACGGGCCACCCCCCCCTGCTGGGGGACCGTCCTAGCAGTGGGGTCCCGAGCCAGCTCCACGAGCCGGACCATCGTCCCCAGGTTCCAGACGAGGACGGAGTCTGGTTCCCGGGCGACGTGTGCCTGTCCTTCCCCACCACACGGCGGGAGAAGCCCGGAGAGGTCCGCCTCTTCTCTCTAAGGCCCAGCCTCAGAGCAGAAGCGAGCCGTTTACCCGTGTACACCTCTGGGTGTGTAAGGCATAGCAAACATACAGCTTACAGTGTCACAATTCACACTTCAGTGACCCGAAGAGTGCGATGCTCCAACGTGTGTGTACACCAGGGTAGACCCTGGAGTCTCATTCAGAGTAGTAATGAAGGAGAAGTTCCTTCCTCCTGAAGTCCGTCCGAGGTGCAGGCGTCTTTGCAAGAGCAGCTTTGCAGACAGACCTTGGACCCGGCGAAGCCTGTTTGAGAAGGAGCGGCCCTCAGCCAGCCCCGCCGCCTGGGGCGTGGACACACGGGCGCTGCACGGTCTCGGCCCTTCTCACCGGGCTCCCGGGAAAGCCAGCGGGTGTGCAAGGGGACGGCACCGAAAGGCAGGATGGTGAGGGGCGTTGCCGTGCTTTGCTGCCGCGTCTCCTGACGAGGACTGCAGTTTCTCGGTGCATTACGGGGGTGGGGGTGGGGGCCTGACCTCTAACTCCAGCACTTACTTGTGTGTCGTTCGGGTACAAGGAACGTGCCCCTGGAAACACCGGTTAATAATAAAGCTGCCGTAACCGTGTGCTCTCAGAGCACCTCCACCAATGTTCATCGTCCTCCCCGATGGAGCCGCGTGCAGGCGCGGTGTGTACAGGGCGGCAGACTCTGTGGGAGGCAGGCCTGCTGCCAAGATGCCCAGACGGTTGCATCACACCGGTGACGGCTATTTTCCGAGCTGTCGCTCCGCCCGGCGCAAGCTCCCACCGGGAGGTTGGGGCAGACGGTGTTGCTGTTAGAGCAACGCTGGCGGGTCACACGGGGCTCAGAAGACTCCACGGCGTTCGTGGATCTGCCTTCAGCGGAAGAGAGTGCTCCGGGGGTGCGGCTGGGGGGTGGGTCCTGGAGACAATTGCTTTTCCCTGTTCCGTGGACGGTCCTCCTGCGGCCCCTCCTTTCTCAGAACGCTCTAGTGGCTTCTCAGCGTCCAGAGCTGCCCCACCAAGCGACAGCCATAGCCCCCTGAGGTCACTTAAACGAACAAACACTGAACACAGTTAAAACTCAGCTCTCAGGGGCACAAGCCACAGGAACAGACGCGCAGCTGTCGAGGGGCTGGACCTGCTGTGTTGGACCACGCACATGGCTCTCCCGTATCTCTGACCGCCCCCCGGGGCTCCGTCGATGCTCTGTAAACCAGCTTCCCCCTGACGGCCGGGTAGGCAGGACGGCCACCGGCCGCCGTGCGTCCGCAGCCGAGGACACGGGCGTCCGTCTGAGGTGCAGGCCAGCCGCGGAGCACAGTGCGCAGAGGGGACAGAACGCTGCCTTGCCCCTCGCCGAGGACTCCGTGTGCTCAGCGCGTGCATGCGGGGAAGATATTTTATACATACAGCTAAATAAAATATGCTCCTGCAACCCATTTCGCCCGTTTCTTGGTGCTTAAAAGGCACTTCCTCGGAAATTTAAATTTACCTGTGTCATTACTAGCAGGGCAGTTTCATCGGGCAACGCCAGCCTGCAGCGAGCAGGCCTCCCGGCAAAGACCACCGGGACGCGCCTGCAGGCCAGCGGAGCTCGGCCTGGGAGCGTGCTGCGTGGGGTGGTCTGCACGCCCACCGGAGAGGCCGGGGCGCACGTCAGCCGGAGGAAGTGGCGTGGGGACCAGGGGCAGGGGGGCTTCCATGGCTCCGAGTCGGCGAGGGGCTGTTTGCCAAAGGGGAGCCTCGTTGCCCTGGAGTCTGCCACCAAACCGGACGAAGGAAGGTGTGTCCTTCTAAGACAGGGAGGCAGCATTCTGGGGGGGTTAGCTGGCACTCTCCGACCCAACTCCATGGGCACTGGGGCGCGCCCAGCTCTCTGGCCACCTCACACTCGCACTGCAGCCTGTGTAGAGCTTGTACATGCACACACTCGCACACACGACACACGTGTGCAAACGCGCACACTCATGCACCAAGTCTGTGCGTGCTGGAGAGAGGCAGAGGAAGGCAAGGATGGCCGAGGCTTCAGAGTCGGCGGGGAGCCCGAACGTCATTGTGGAGCCCGTCACACCGGCCGCCCTGCGTCTGGTCCGGTGACAGCCACCGACGGCCACCCCAGTGTCGACTGCCTTGGGACACATGTCCTCCCTGCTCACTCACTCGTCCACCCACTCGCTCACGCACCAGCCATCACCCACCGCACACGGTGTTCGTGCGGGCATTGGTCGGTGCCTGATGTGGTGGGGACCATTTACACACGTTTCCCAGCAGTGATAACGTGTATCAGGTGGAGGCCGCGCTACTGCAGCACGAAACCAGGAGCTAAGAAGCCGAAGGCCGGCGGCCGTGTCTTGCCCGGTTCCCCAGCTCTGTGATCAGGGGACACCACTTTCTCCTTTAGTTCTGTTACCACACAGGCACCCGGGACAGGAAGACAAACTGGGCTTGTTTCCTCTTCAAGCAAAAGACAAAACAAAACAACACACACACACACACACACACACACACACACACACGAGCATCGTTCTCCAAACCTTCCCCATGAAAGGAATCGCAGAAGGAAGCTCCCAGGCCAGGCCTTCGCGGATGAGGGTCCGGTGGGTGCAGAGAGGTCTGGGCGGCCAGCCTGTGCTCCCTCTCGTTATCGTTGCTTCGTGTTCACTGAACGTCCTGGCGATGACACGGGAAACGGGAAAACCCTCTCTGATGCAGACCTGGCTTCCCTCTTCAAGGCGCGCAGGCATCACCAGGAGGCTTGTTAAAACGTGCGGGACAGGGGCTCACCCGGGAGGGCTCACATCTGGCAGATCCGAGGGGGGGGTTCAGTAACCCAGGAGTTTAATGAGCGTTTCCAGGTGTTTCGGGGGCAAGGGAGGTCCGCAGACCCCAGGCTGGGAGATGGGGTTCTCAGCTGCGCACTGCGCTCAGAGAGGGTCCGCCAGAGCCCAGGCCTCCGTCCCAGCAGCCAGCGTGTGGCGGGGCCCAGGGCGGTGGCTGCCCCCAGTGCCAGGGCCCTGCGGTGGGGAGGCGGCACTTTATCTCCACGGAGACATCATCGTCTGGAGCTGGAAGACCAGCCGGTTTACTAGCCAAATGCCCAAGGTGAATTTGTCCCCCCCCCAATCTCAGTCTCTCCTGAATTTGAGGTTCCCTGTGATTCATTCCCTCCCTCCCTTGTCCACTCACTGGTTCCTGCACTCCACAGACGGACGCCCCCGAGAGGAACCGGCTGCCCAGCCGCAGACGGCTCCCGCCCTGCCGGGGCTCATGGTGTGCGGGGAGTTGTCGGCTGTCTGCGGTCCGGCAGTGAGTACTGAGCCGCCCCCAAACCTGCGGGTTGTTTCAAGCCCCAGCGATCACTCACTGGGCTCTCAGACTTGCCCTTCGAAGGGGCGGTGGGATGGCCGGTCTCTGGGCCCTGCGGCATCGGCTTGAGACACCGGGGAGGGCGCTGCCACCTGAGTCTCCATGGACGGAGGAGCGAAGGACTTGCCCTTCATTTGGCCCCTTTACTGCAAGGATGGACGGACCCATGGGCGAGCGACACTCCCAGGAAAGGGGCTCCAGGGTGGGGAACACGGGAGGCAGAGCTCATGACTAAGGAAGGGCCCCGTGAGGAGGCTGCTTCGGAGAGGAGGCGGCCCCATGGCGGAGTGGCTGGCCATGGGACCCTGGAGCTGATCTCAGACGCAGGCTGAGCAGCCAGAGGGGAAACCAGGGGGAAAAGGCTGATCCCTCTTGACCCCGCCTCCTCTTGGGGAGGGGGGCAGGGTGCACGGACTTTGCGTCTTCTCCGTTCCCCTCAGGAGAACCCTGGCGAAGGTGGGCTCAGGTTCCGTTTCGTTCGGACCAGGGAGCACACAGCCCCAGCCCGTGAGTGGCAGAGCCAGGGCTTTGGGGCCCTGCATCCCAGACCCCGAGTGTGTGGGCAGCGGGCCCAGGGGCAGCCCCCTGGGGAGCCAGGGCCGACGGTGACAACAGAAGGGGGTGCTTAGCAACCACAACCCGGCGGCGGCCCCGCCCCCACCCCCTGGGCCCGCCTGTCATTCCTCCCCCCGCAGGTGCTCCCAGGAGAACATCTGGGGGGGAGGGGGGAAGGGGGGTGGCCCCCGAGATTTCACTCTCTCTCGGCCCACTCAGCCCTCCTTGCGGCCCCGCAGGGCCCTCCACGGCGCCGGCTCCAGCTCCAGTGGAAGTGGATGCTGGACTCTTGCCTCTGGTGGACCGGACTCCCTCTACAGCACGTGCCCAGGTTCCCGTGGGCCTGGCCACTGCACTGTGGACGCGTCACGGGTGCCGAGGCTGGGAGGACACGAGGACATGACACACTCCCCCTGGGCCTGGGAGCCTCTCCAGGTGCGTGAGGCTTGGAGGATGCGGGACCAGGTAAACGAGGCTCCAGTTCAGAGCCGTGTTCCAGGGAGCTGGCAGCGTGGCCAAGGGGAAATTCATCTCCGGTCCTGAAAATGCACGTTTTTGTTTGTGTGGAGGGAGAGGGGGCGTGTTGGGCCCACAGGCTTGAGAGCCTCGTGCACCTGGAGAAAAAAGCACGTGTCAATGCCGGCGACCCAGGGGAAAGGCAAACGCCAGACCCAGGAGGCCGAGCCGTCCCGTGGGGACCCCTGTCCAAGCCGGGGTCACACACACACAACTGTAGAAGGGTGCGGCGTGGTGACAGCGGGAGCTCCCCTCCGCCCTGCCCTGGGGCAGCAGGACGCCAGAGCCGCGTCGGCAGCTGTTTCCAGAGGGCACTCTGCCCCCCACACCTCTGGGACCGGGCTCCGCCCGTGGGCAGAAACATGTTCCGTTTAGCACGCCCCGTTCATGCGTGCCCGCACGGCTGTTGCCGTAGCCAGGGCGATGACGTGTTCCTAAATGGTCTGTGATCCCGATCGTTCAAAGGCTGTTCTTCACGACGGGTGTGTGTCGTCTGCAACCTTTTATTAAGTATTTCGTTGTTGTTCTACTCCAGTTGTCCCGTTGTCCCCTCTCTGCTCTCCTTCCCCTAGCCCACCCCCCGTTCCCACGGTCCGTCCCCCACCCTGCTGTCCGTGTCCAGGGGTCACTCATACCTGCTCCTGGGCTAGACCCTCCCCTTCCGTTCCCCCCTCCCCCCCTCCCCACTCCCCACTCTGGTCACTGAGGGTTCGCTCCTTATTTCCGAATCTCTGGTTCCATTTTGCTCATTTGTTGGTGTTCTTGCCTGGGTTCCACGTACAGGCGAGACCACACGGTATCTGTCCCTCACCTCCTGGCTTACTTCACTGAGCACGACGCTCTGCAGCTCCACCCGTGCCGTCTGGGGGGGCAGGAGCTCCTCCCCCCGTCTGCTGCGTGGCGCTCCGTCCCGTGTCTTCTGCTGTTTCAACTGCTGTCAGATGCCTGACCCGCCTCAGACCTTGACTTACATGGATCACAGAGCTCAGCCTTTAGCTCCCCCTATTTTACTTTCTACTGGAGCTCACCGTTTTCACAACAACGCAGAACTTCAGTACCAGTTTTCCAGAGGAAGCACCTACACAATGAAACAGAAACCACAGACAAAAACCAAACCAAACCTGTGAAGGAGCCTCGCTGAAGAACCACTTCTTTTGGCTAAAACAAGTGCATCTTCTTTTTAAAATACAGTTTTCTGCCTTCTACTCCCAATCCAGCCCACCTCTCCCAACCCTCCCCACCTCCCTCCCATTACCACCCTCCCCCTAGCTTTTGTCCATGTGTCCTTTAAGTTTGTTCCTGTGAACCCTTCCCATTCTCCCCTGAAATTCCCTCCCCTCTCCCCTCTGGTCACTGTCAGTCTGTCCCCTATTTCAGTGTCTTTGGTGATATTTTGCTTGTTTCTTTGTTTTGTTGTTTAGGTTCCTGTTAAAGGTGAGATCACATGGTATTTGTCTCTCACCGCCTGACTTATCTCACTGAGCATAATGCTCTCCAGCTCCATCCACACTGTCGCAAAGGGTAGGAGCTTCTTTCTTTCTGCTGCACAGAATTCCATTGTGTGAATGTACCACAGTTTTTTGATCCACTCATTTGCTGATGGGCATCATTAGGAAGCTCTGAGGGCTCAGAGTCGGACCCTGCGTGGGAAGCCGTGGGGCCTCTTTGTGACCCTCGGTGAGAAGCAGCAGCTCAGAGAAAGGTCACCTTTGACCACGGGGGCGAAGGTCGCTCCCCGACCCTAAGTGAGACCCAGAACAAACCAGCCCGGGCGAGTAGAAACTGTGAGGCCCAAAGGCTGGGATTATTCTTTGTTCTCTCTTTTCTGAACACAGCAGAGGCAGACCTAGAGCACGCCATGTAGATCATTTTCCAAATCTGGAGAATAGTCCAAAGTGCTTTCAGATTCTGACTGCAGCCACGCGTTCTAATTAATTAGAGCATGTAATTATATCTGCAGGAATCCAGACATCTTGGCACGGGGGGGGGCCTGCCGTCGGGGAGGGAGGCCTGGGGGGATCGATCCAGCTAATTATCTGAGAATGGATACAAACAACAGCCACACACACTCAATAACTGTTTTGGATAAGTTCATATATTAACATTAGTTTAGGCCTGAAAATAGCTTTTCAAGGAGTAAGCGTTTAAGCCGTAATTTTACTGTCAAATAAAAATTAAAATTGCTCATAGAGCTCCTCACCACCTCTTTGCCAAAGAAAAATACAGCATTGGGAAGGATTTTTTAATGTGCCAACTAATTTTTAAATTTTTCCTTTCCAATGTAAATACGCTTTTACTTTATTTAAAATTCCCAGGGTTTTCCTGTAGTGTTTTTTGAAGGAAAGACCCAAGAGTGTTCACAAAACTTTATCACGATCGTTTTTTTTTAAATGCCGACGTGATGGGCATTTTAGTCACGCCTGTTCCTTCTCTGACGAGTGCAGAGCGCGTTCTGCTCTCCGTGTGCTGACCTGTCGTGGTGCGTGTGCTGACCGACACGCACACCTGTCACAGAGTCTGCATGGCTACGTTTTTGGGGTTCACGTGGACAACTCAGGAAAGTGTCTGTTGTCTTAGAGAGGGGTTCAATCCTTAACACATTTCACAGTGACTGTATGTAGAGCATCTATGCAAATCGGGCGACACCTCGCTTTGCAGGGGATGATGTTTCTGCCTGAGAGCCGTCCCGCTGGGAGGCTCTGTGGGGCCTGGCAGGGCGGCTGGGGATTCGGAGACGGTGTACGAAAGTAGCTGAGGCTCATGACAGACGTCCTCCGCTGTTTCATGGAAAACGGGGAGCTGCTGTGGCTGCGCTGAGAACGAGTCGGACCCCCAGTGGGGACACGCCGGGACGTGCAGGCGGCGATGCCCGACAGCCTTCGACCTCCACGGCTCGTCTCCCATGCCACTTCTGCACCAGCGGCTCGACCTTACTGGGGGTAAAACTAACAGTTAAGTCCGGTAACGTGTTTAATGTGTTTTCTTTGCCGTGTCGTCTCCGGATGGCCGCTGGACACACGACGTGTCCCCCCAGGGCCGTGCCTCGCCTACCGAGGGCAAACAGGTGAATGGATACGGATGGGTGTTCGGCACGGAGACGGGCAGCCGCGCAAACCCAGCGCCGGCGTGTCAGGGACCCTCTCCCCGGCCGGCACCGTGGTGCCCCGGCTGTGAGCCATCGCCGGCGGCTGGGCTTCCTCTATGCTTGTAAAAGGAACTTAGTTCTTAGAGCAGTTTTAGGTTCGCAACAAAACCGGGGGGAGGGCCCAGAGATTTCCCACGCATCCCCTGTCCCCCCCAACTGGACGCAGCCTCCCCCCCAACCCGATCGGGCCCCCCCCCCTCCAACACAGACGGCGCATCTGTTATCACGGACAGACCTGCGCCGGGCGAGGGAGGTGGCCAGCATCCACGGTGTTCCTTAGGGGGTGCTGTGTGAGCCGCCCCTCCCGTGGTGGTTTTCCACACCTGCACGATGAGCTGTGTCCCCCACCATAAGGGATGACAAGAACTATCCCTGGCTGCCCCCAGCGCCCCCCAAGCCCTGCCCACTCCCCCACACGGCCCCAGCACCCCCGTGCTTCTCACTGTCTCCACCGTTGGCCTCTTCCAGACCACCCCCCTCCCCACCCCATGGCAGCCACCCCCACGCGGCCCGCTGGGGCGGTGCACATTTAAGGTTCCCCTTGGGTGCGTGTTTCTGGGGCTTCCAAGCCCTGCTGTCCTTGGGGCTGAAGGATGTCCCTGCGTCTGGACGCCCACGGTTCATGGATCAGCTCCCTCCCTGCGGGGCGTGTTTGACCAGTGGAGTCTGGGCGGGTTTCGGTGGGGACCGACTCTCTCCGCCAAGTTGGGCAAATGACACGCCGAGTGCCTGGGAGAAGACGCACCCGGGAGGCACTGCTGCCCTGTCTGGACCTTCCTACGACGGCCACCCCCGGATGACACCGCTGTCCTAACTCATGAACCCGTGGAAACGAGGGTCAGAAATGACAGGTGGTGTGTGTTCAGGTCCCCTGACCGTGCGTGTCGCGAGGGCGAAGGGCTAACCCGGGGCGACACGCCTGCAAGGACCGAACTCACTGCTCCCTTCCCCTCCCGCTCGCTTGGGGTTGAAGGAGCGGCTCTTATCCGGGAGCGGAGACTGGCAGCCTTCAGCTGTGACCTGCCGTAAACGTCGGTGACGGCTGCCCTGCCGGTCTCTCGGCCTCCTTAGAAGTGCAGCCAGCTTGCTTCTGAGGGGGCGTCGGCGTCTGAGGAGTCCTGGGTGGCCGTACCTACGGGCGGCTCACCTCAAGGGCCGCCGCAGCCATCGGGGAGGAGGGGAGAGTCCCTGCCACTCCAGGCCCCTAATGCACAGTCAGCGAAGCCTCGTGAGCGGGTGGTCACAGGAGTGGACCCAGCGGCCCTGCGCTGCACGCTCACATCCTGACGTGGACGCACTGGGACATTCTCCCCGTGCTGTCACGCACTGTCCTGTGCTCGTGTGAAACTCCTTCTTTTTTTTTTTTATAAAATATCTTTTTTTTAAAGATTTTATTTATTTGTTTTAGAGAGGGGAGGGAGGGAGATAGAGAGAGAGACAGAGAAACATCCATGTGCGGTTGCTGGGGGTCATGGCCTGCAACCCAGGCATGTGCCCTGACTGGGAATCGAACCTGCGACACTTTGGTTTGCAGCCTGCGCTCAATCCACTGAGCTACGCCAGCCAGGGCTTGAAACTCTTTCTTTTACAGTGGCCATTGTTTAAACTGGACGCTCTCCGGTCCTGGTCCTGGGGCGCACTCCAGCGACCAGCACGGCCCCAGGCCCCCAGCCCGGCCCATTGAACAGGAGTCTGCATCGAACCCGCCTCCCAGGGTCCCAGTGACCTTCACGTCCGGGAAGCCCTGGGCTCTGGGGCATGTTCTTTTGACCCGACCTTGACACTGAGCAATACGGCCAGCCTGGCCTGGATACAGCGCAATGTCACATTCCCCACGGACGCACCATCGATTTCTTGCCGCAGATATTTATTTATAACCAATTTGCCGCAGGTATTTATAACTAAACCACAGGGATCGGTAATCACATGGTGTTGGCTCTAAACTTAAACACGGGTGAGCGTGAGTGATATTTAAAAATACGATCGAGACTTTTAAAGGGTCATCCTCCGCTCTGGGTGACACGAAGGTGGTTTTGCGTTGTGGGATTTACATGCAGGAAGCCCGGCTCCTAACGTGAGTGGATGGCAGACCCACCAAGTGCCCAGTCGTCCGTGTTCTCCGGTTCGTTGGCGTTTATCTACGACATCGGCCTTCCTGAGATTGAGCGATGGTTCGGGAAGGTGTGTTGTCTCCTGACACCGGTTTCCGTCAACTCCAGAAGAATCGCCGACGGCACCGGCGGTGGGGCAGGAGCCTCTCCGCAAGCTGTCCCCCACGTCTGGGAGTCACCGAGGAAGCAGCTGCCTTCAGAACTGAGGTTGCGGGTTGCATGCCGTGGCGGGTGTAGCTCCGGGGGGGAGCCGACGGTCCTCCGCCAATCAATCACTGTGACATCAAATGTGGGTGTGGTTACCGACGGGGTGTCACAGTCGGAGAGGTCTGTGGAAGGTTCCGGGTGAGGTGTTGGTCTCGGCACCGGGCTGTGACCGTGTAGCTTCCCGACCCCCTCGGTCTGCCGAATTCTCCTCCCCCCACCCCTCTAAGGCTCGAGGACGTGAGTGTTCCTCTAATAAGTAAATTCACGGGGAAATTGCACCCCTTTTTCTTTTTTTTCCCTAAAAAGAACAAAAAAGGGTTTGTAAAACTTGAATGTGTTCTCTCAACAAATATTTATTGAGCCTCTGTGTGGGAAACCCATTTCTGAGCACCGTGTGGAAAACACCCCGAAACAGAGCGACAGCTTCGGAATGTGCCGTGTGTCTGCTGCGGCGAGCGCGCGGCCATCGCTTAAAAAGCTCATCCTTCCATCTAATTGCCATTTTCCATGTCATCCGGGCACTGGCGCTGGCTAAATGGTAGCCATAGCAACAGCAGGCCTTCTCGGCGCCGCGTCTCCCAGCAACTTGGCTACGCATTTCCATTTCGTTGTCTCCTTGAACTCACTAAAATCCAGTGAAGTCTGCAGTGCATGTCATCTCACACTGCCCGTGAAACACACACACACACACACACACACACACACACACACGAACCAGAGCTCAGCCAGGCTGTGGGTGTCTCGGTTCAAGACGGTGGAGGTGAGTGGCGGACCCAGACACGTGGCCCGCATTCGGGGAGTGTGAGTGTGAGTGTGAGTGTCAGAGCTGACCGTGAGCCTCCGAGGGACAGACCCCAGACAGAGAGGCCACTCGGTGCGAAGTGCACCCCGGTGTCAGGGTGACAGCACCCCAGGTGATGTGCGTGGTTCCCGGTGCATGAGGTCTCCCTTTATTTATTTTTCACCTCCTGTGAGAAAGAGGGTGAGAGGCTGCAGAGCCAACGCCACCCTGCTCGTGGGAGTGACCGTCCGTGACAGTCTACTAACGAAGGGACTCCCCCCCACCCCGTGGGGAGAAAGTGAGCGCCCCCAGCTCACGTGTACTGCGCTCTGGAGACCCTGAGGCCGGCCCACGTCACCCCTGTTCCTGGGCTGGCTGTCCGCGGGCGCTCTGAGCCTGCTTCCTGACTCGGTGGTTCTTTGGGAAAAATAACGACGCCCCCAGAGGCCACAGATGGAGCGGCCTGCCCCGGGCGCCCCTGGTGCCAGTGCCCGTGCTTCCTTCCGTCCCCGAGCTGCAGTTCACGGGAGGAAAGGGGCACGAGAGGGCGCCCTGAGAGTGACCGACGTGTTCAGTTTGCACTCACGTGGGTCCCACTGGGGAGGGCGTGACATTTTCGTCAAACTGGGGGAGGGCTGGCCTCTCCAGAGTCACAGAGTCATAAAGCAGGGGCGTGTAGTCCACCACTGGGTGGGGGGTGGTCACTCCCACAGGAGAACGGGGATGCCGGGAGGGCCCACGCCTCTCCCGTGTGGGGTCCAGCACGGAAGCTCGGGGTCACCCCTCTTCTCATTGCTGGTGGGTAACCCGAGGACGGCTAGTTTTCTCGTTTCAGGCCGGAGCGGCGCTCGCTCTGGGGTGTCGTACAGTCATGAGTGGCCTCCCCCCTCCTGCGCAGTCCAACCGCCTGCCCCGGACTTGGATCTGACCAGCCTTCTCACACTCTGGGACTGGGAGGAGCCGGCCTGTGTCTCCCGGGCGGCCCCACTCTGCCTGCGTCAGTGTCCGTGAGCTCGCGCCGTCCCGGTCCTGACGGCGGCTTCCCAGTCCTGCCTGTGGTCCCTTCCCTGCTCCCGGGGGTCCCTTCCCTCCTCCCGGGGGTCGGTAAGCCTGGCCGTGTCTTACCGGAAGAAGAAGGGGAAAGCAAAAAGCACCGGCCCGAGCAAAACGTTGGAGCGCATGAGAGCCGGTGGACCCCCCAGCGCGGGCCGACAGTTCTCCCGGTGGAATAAAGGGTGCTCTCCTCAAACAAACCCCTTCTAAACAGCAGGTCTGTGTTGCTCCCAAGCCCTGACGAGCTGGTGGAAACAGCACGGTGACCGATACGGGACAGAACACCTGGGGGGAGCAAGACCCACACCCTCTCAAGTCCCGGCTCAGAAACGTGGAGGCTCACGGCCACTGGGGCGTTCGGGCTCTGCTCTAACTAACACAGGCCTGTGAGCTCCGTGACCAACGGGGGGGGGGGGCTGGGGGCAGCTGGTACCGCAGCCGGAGCCCCACCCCACTCACTCCCTGCGCAGCGAGGCCGCACTGTGGCTGGAAACCAGCCGCAGAAGGAGCGTTTACACCACGGGAATTGGCAACACTGCACATGAGGACCGCCCTTCCCTGCCCCCCAGAGACTGGGGCTGAGCCTTTGTCGATTCCCCGCTCCGTGTGACTGCCCAGGTCTCTCGGACCCCTGTCCTCAGCCCCAGCGTGCTCCCGCACACGTGCAGGCCAGTACCCACACGGCTACCACACGGCAACCCGGTCCATGGCAGGTGAGCCGGGGCCGTGCAGCCCGAAGCTGGCGCTGTGTGTGTTCCCTGGAGACCGCCGGCACACGCGAGGACCTCCGTGAGCGCTCGCTCAGTAGTGAGTCGGCCTTCGCAATAAACGCCCTCCCCGCTGGCAGACGTGAGGTTTTCGGGATGAACTGGAACAGCTCGTGTAGACGAGCTTTGTGGGGACTTGCATGCTAATCTGTAGCCCCTAAGGGGATCCCCACAGGATAAAAGAGACAGAGGGACCCGTGACACTGCGTGAACACTGCTCTAATTACGCTGATTTGGACGTCCCTGCCCGGTCGTGTGACATGAAGACATTTCTGTGGGGTCACCAGTTGTCCTTCTGCTCCTTGGTCTCTTTAAATTACCCGTGCCTGTCTGAAAGGGACGTACATTTTTCCCAATTTACTTCCTTTGGGGCCTTCAGAATGAGGTTTCATTCACGTCAGTATTGCATTTTCTCAATTCCCTGCAACAGCTTCAGTGTCGAAGGACTCTGTCCCTACTCACTAAGGAAAGAGTTGCTTTATTGGTGCATTTTTTTGGTGTTGCCGTCACTGTCGTGTGTCCCTGTGGCTTTGCTCGGTCCCTGAGACGTCAGTACAAGCTGCTGGGTGGCACGAACTTCCGAAGGTCGCTCGGACATCTCAAACCCCAGGAGTCTGACGGCTCCGACAATCCCCCTCCCGTGTGGTTCCACCAGGTGCCCCGCTAATTTCAGGGTCGTCCCTCTCTGTCTGAGGACCCACAGGCTGTGAGGGTCCTCGGCATCGTCCCTCGGCAGGCCCTGCTGGCGGAAACGGGCCCGTGTGTGGCCGGTGGACACCACAGATGGCCCAGCGGGGCCCTGTGATGATGATGAGCTTCCTCGCCTCGGAGTCCTGATGGGTCTTTTACAGAACTTGCTTGGGGGCGGGCGAAGGAAGGAACGACTTCTGAGAGCGTTTGCTCCGGTGATCGTGCGTCACTGAGGTCACAGGGGAGGCAGGCAGCTCGAAGATGAGGGGACAATTGAGGGCGGAGAGGAGGCTGGGCTAGTGGTCCCTGCGGGTAACTTTCCTCTGCCAGCCGAACAGACACCCTGTCCCCAGCCCCAGCTAATGGGTCCCCACGATCGCACCTCCTTGTCTTGACCACGGCGACTGCTGTTCCCGTGAACACGCTCCCCCCCGCACCCCTGTCCGTACCGGCCACTCAAGTGTATTCACACGGTCCGTGTCTCAGCAGGGGTTTCATCACGCCTCCCCACAACCCAACGGTGCGCCTCGCGTCGCTGCTGAGCATGTATTCACACGGCCACACACTCACCCACAACTGCCTACGCACCATGTAATTGCAGGTCCACACGGCCGCGGGAGGGGTGTGCGTTTGACCGAACAACCGCTCAGTTCAGCGGGAGGAAACGTGAGTGAAACAGCTTTCAGAAACCGGAATGGAATGTGGGGTTGACGTGTGTACGGAGACTGGTCAAAACGTCGTCGCCCGGTGACAGGAGATAGATCTGGGGACCCACGGACTGCCACCGCCCGTCCCTGGGGACCAGCACCCTTCGCACAGCTGCCCGGGGGCCCTGCCTCCCAGGTGCTGAGACGGGTGTGGCCGGGCTGGTGCGGGGAGGGAGCCGGGCCTTGGTGTGAACTCAGGCACCTCCGCTGGCTCAGAAACTTGCAGACGAACAGCTGCAGAACGACATCGGATGGAGCAGAGGGTCTGTGGCTCTGTCCCTCGTCCCACCCCGGGACGGTGACAGAACGGAGCACGCAGAGCGGCCTCTCCCCACACCGCTCCTCGCCCTTCCGGGGCTAGGACGCCCTCGCAGACAGACAGGCAGGTGCCGACACGCCCCCCTCTCCACAGGCACGGCGCAGGCCACTCGGGTGGCTTCTTATGGGGTCTCGGAGCTCTCATCTCTGAGGGGTCACGGGAATGGGATTTCTGGCAGACCGGGCTTGATCTGCGATCCTCAGAACCAGACGGGGCAGGGAGACAACGTCTCCGTGTGGTCCAGGGAGGCCCTCGCTCTGTTCCAGGGGGGATTCCATCTTCTGCGACCTTCCTGCATTGCCCTGACCTTCCTGACTTAACGTGACAGGTTCAACGCTAATGGAACTGATAGGGGTGAGCGGCCGGTCACAGGCCAGCCCGAGCCGACTGTGTAATGGGGCTGAAATTGCTAAGACATGCAAACTCATTGTGATTTTGACAGGGAGCAGTTTTCTGTGGGGCTTTATGCCTCCCTGGGCGGTCTTAGAAGCTAGGCATGTTGTAAGTACCACATTTCTTTTGGGGAAAGTGGGGAGACCTCTGCGACCCAAACTTCAAGTTAAAAAATACATGCAAAACCCTAAGTACCTTGAAATTTTACCCGTGTCTGTTCTGAACGGGAAATTCAGCTGTAGAGTGTGTTAACGGCAAGACCAGAGGCCCTGAATGCCATCACTTGGGCGGAGCGCCACGGCAGCAGACGGAGGCTGAGCTTGAGGGTCAGCGACTCCCAGAGATGGGACCTCAAACGGGTCCCCAGGAGCCCCTCGGGCAGCACCAGCAAGGCATCCACCTGGGACACCCCAGCCCCTGAAGGAGAGAGACCCGCCGTAGCCAGCTGGCTTTGTTGACCTGGAAGTTCCTCGTCCCACCTCCCCCACCTCCCCCACCTGGATGACAGCACTCTCATGCACAGCCACCTGAGCAACCCCCCCGAAAGGCCCGGGTGGTCCGCCCCTTCGTGTTCCCTTTGCCATGGGGGCAGCTCGGCCTCGGGGGCAGCAGGCAGGGCACCTGAGTAGGTTAGACGTGAGGAAGCAGATCTGAGTGTAAATCTACACAGCATCCTTTCTCGGTGAAGACATCCGGCCCAATTAATTACTCTGTTCATTTCCTCGCCTTCAAAACGGGGAGGAGACCTACGGTCTGGGATACACCAGAGGCACCTCTGTGACGGCCATTAACTGAGGTCCTCTCTGAATGGGGGACGATACACCCAGGTTGTTTCTCTCCATGGTGGGCAATCTGTATTACTAACTCCTAGTTTCGGTCAGGGATGTTTCAACTGATCACAAATGATGCCTTGCAAATTTGACATAGAATCTCAAGCAACCAAAATAAGACCCTTTTTAAGAAACGCAGGGGTTGTGGAATCGAACCGTGAGACAACATCAAACCTAAGAAACATCATAAGGTTCTTCCTACTCCACTACTTCCACGGGCGCTCAGGTGAGGATGTTCGTCGTCTCCTGCGTGTGTGAGTGTGTGTGTGTTTTAGGGGAGGGTGTTTTCCCTCCACACGCGTGCTCCCCGCCCTGGCCGGGCCGCTCCGCAGGCTGGAGCCCCGCTCCCTGCTGCGCGGTGCTGGGTTCGGGCCTTTGGGCCCCAGACGCGCGTCAGCCCATGGAAACGCAGCGGGGAGTGGGACACAGGTCAGTGTTTCTCCTGGCTCGCAGGTCAGTACGTAAGAATGAAAGAAAATCATTGCAGTTTCATTTAGAAGATCAAGGATCTAAATATGCATTACAAAGGAAATTAAGAGACTTTCACGGGGGAACAATACAAGAGTGCATAACTGGTGCTCTGTGGAGAGAAAGCAGAGAGTTTAATCGGGAAAACCTTGAGTGCTAGCCAGTTAAAATATTTGCAGTGTGCAACGTGATTTCCATAGCAACGGGAATGTGGAAGGCTCAAAACAACTTAACTCCAACTTTTCATCTCATTTCCTAATATATTTTGCGCTGATGAGAGGCCAAAAATTCTGGCGATGATATCAAAAGATAGAAATATCAAGGGATCATTTTCTTTCGCCAGAAAAAATACATGTTAAGTATAGAAAACATGGTGTGTGGGCTACAGCACAGAAGTCGGATCCAAACAGGCTCCGTTCAAAAGCACCTCCTTGTCCCCAGATCCTTTTTTCTTAAAATTAAGGTGACGTTGCCAAGTTTCCAAGAAGGAATGGGGGGGTGGTGGGTGAACAGGCGAGGGATTCAGAGGTACGAATTGCTGGTTACAGAGGAGTCTGGGGCGGGGGCAGGGGGAGGTAAAGGACAGCACAAGAAATAGAGTCGGTAACGGTCTGCCAACTCTGCGTGGAGCTGGATGGATCCGTGGTTTATGGGGACGACAATGACCCAGGGAGCTGCCATGTCTAATCACGGGGTGGGACACCTGCAACTGATGTAATATTGTATGCCCGCCGTCACTGAAAAATAAAACTGATTTAAAAACAAGAACGGAGTATAATGTACAGCAGCAGGCTCCCAGCACAGTTCTTGCTCGATAAACGGTAACTGTCGGGGTTCACTGACACCAATAGTTTAGAGCACAAACTGCACTTTTGTGTTTCTATTTCATCTCCCAAAGAGACGGGTGGCTCTTTTTGGGTGATGCCCAGGAAATGCCGTGGTTTTCCTGCCACGCCCCCAGCTCAACAGGCCCCGCCTCCAGCCCCTTCTGTTAGGACCACGGGAGAGGCGGGGCCTGTGCGCCCTCATGGCTCCCACTACGGCAGCCCCTGGAAAGCCACAGCCTGTAGAGTGTCACTGAGTGGAACAGCACGCTGGTCCGTGTTCAGGTCGGTTGTCCCACGGCCTCTGAAATTACAGGGGTTCACCATGTCTACCGTGCCCTGAGACGGCTAAGATATTTTGGTGCTAAAATCCTAGTAAGAGCTTGTGGAGTTTTAAAATAGAGTGACAAGCTTCCACACTGCTGTTCACAAAGCTCCCATGCATCAAAGCCCACTCTCTCCGTGGCGTGGAACTGTGTGCGTGCCAGGCAGGGCAGCGGCCAGGAGAGCGTGGCGTCGGTTAGTGGGGGAGACGGAGCACTTACAGCGTTATTTCTAGGAGGCGACTCAAGGGTCTGTCTTGCACGCTCGGTCGGTGGTGAGTGTGAAGTTCTCGACCTTGGGCAGCAGGTGCAGGGTCAGACGGGGGGGATCCGGACCTTGACAATGGAGCCTTGGGTGACAAATGTCCTTCAAGGGTTCGTCCCTCCGTTTTGATCCATATCCATGTCCGTAATCTCCGTCCTTCTTGAAGTGGAGTTCAAGGGTCTCAGCAACTATGCATCTTCAACTCTGAGCCCTTGGGTTTGTGAAGCCGTCTTACCCCCTCTTCCAGCCCAAAGGCAGGCGAGTTTATCGGTGACCCGGCCATTTCCTCCTTTAGAAGGGCGTCTGCGTGCTTCCACACTTTCAGGCCGAGTGTGCGTGGTGTGCGTGCGCACACACAGAACTCTCGAGAAGCGGACAGCTGAAGCATGCTAAGTACAAAAGGGTGAACATGTGCACGCACCGTGGCGGGAGCGTGACCTGGTGCAGCCACGGTGGAAAAGAGTGTGGGGTCTTCTCCAAACGTGAAACGCAGGACGACCGTATGCCCCACCCATCCTACGGCTCGGCACTCCCCGAAGAATTGCAGGCAGGGGCTGGAAGGGACATCTTCCACCCACATCCCCCCCAGGGTCATTCAAAGCTGCTACCACGTGGCAGCGAACCAGGTGCCCCTGGACGGATACTGAGACAAGCATGATGCTGCCCGTACATAAAACAGAACATCATTCAGCCATAACAAGAAGGAAATCCCGATAAATGCTACAATGTGGATGAACCTTGGGGATGTTATGCTAAGCGAGATGTCAGTCACAAAGAAAAGCCGTTGTATGACTCAGGTTTTGGAGCGACTTGGAGTAGTCAGACTCACAGACCGAGAGGAGAGAGGGGGTCGCCAGGGTGGGGAAGGGTGAGTGGGGTGTGTGGGTCAGGGTGTAGGTTTCCAGGTTCGGGGGATGAAGGAGTTCGTGGGGTGGGTGGCGCTGCTGGTGGCACAGCCACGTGCGTGCACTGGATGCCACGGCCCCGTCTACGTAACGGCGCTTCAGAGGGTAGGTTTTGTGTTCCGTGTCCTGCCCACATCAGACACATTGAACCCGGGGTTACCGCATTTTAAAATCTGCGTTACTTTAATCATGAGGTTCAGGTGTGTTTCATGTACCGTATTTTGCCGTGTAAAATGTGCACCCGTGTTTTAGCGCCCATTGTACATGGGAATTAGTACTGCCCATGTATAATGTGCATCCTTATTCTTCCCTCAAAAATCTGGGTGAAAAAGGGCACGTTATAGGTGGCAAAACACAGTGTTTATTGGCTGTCTGTATCTCCCTTTCTATGAGTTACCTGTTCATGTCATTTATCCATTTTTAAACACTGAGTCATTTTTTCTTATTAATTTGAATGAAGTGGGCTTTAACTTAAAAAAAACACAAAACAGTCCTTTGGCCAACGTGGCTGGACAACCCTTCAAGGTGGACAGTGTCCTCATCGTCTCGGAGCCCAGGGGCACACGGACTCGGGCGTCTCCGGCCGCCCGCCCGGGAAAACAACCGAGAGGATCAGTGGGGGGTCTACTGCCCCGTCTCTGACTTTGGTCGGTTAAGCCAGTCATTCGTACTTCATTCTGACTTTGTATTATTCCTCTGTATGACTCTCCAAAGTCAAACACCTCGCTAACCCTGCTCGCTGAAGCCCAAGGAGGCTTTTAAAGGGTTGTTTGTCCGTATATTACCTTCCTCAGGATGGGTTCGGCTTTTATCCTGGGAGAGTTTTCGTTCCTAAAAGATGTTGTAAAAATAAACGAGTTGATTTCTACAAGACGCAATGCATGTTTTATATTTTTTACAATGCCCATTTTCCCTTGACTCCTAAGTGAGTTAAGTCTTGGGTTAATTCTTCACACACGCAGCTTTGATGGTAACTTATTGAGTAGTGTTATCCATAAGTAGTAAAATAAATAATTACACGTTTAAAAAGCTGATTCTGAAATGCTCCTGTTTTTTGGCAATTGCTTGGTGTTTATCATCTACTGGAATACTTGGTCCTCCGAAACACTCATCTATTTTGAAGGCTTTATAGCATTTCTACTATTATGCCTGGAAACAATATATTATAATAGAAACCTTAAAGTCTCCCAGACACCGCTAAACTATCTTCAGTAAACTCTTTCCAATGAACACATGCAAACTCTCCCAACTTAAATGAGGTTTTAACTGCTGTTCATTAAAATACAAAGAATCGGTTGTGGTGCCTTTGCCACTACAGATTGTTTGAAACATTGAAAATGGACCCAAAGTTGTCACTTTACCTGTGAATTTGCCAAAGCCCCCACAATTCAGAGCGTTTGTCCCCTCCTACATGACGGTGATTTTTCACCGTGATTCAGAGATGCAGACCTGAGCCCCAGGTTCTGTGGAGGTGGGGTTCCTTCCTGTAGCTGAAAGGTACGTGTTGACAAAGTCTTCAGTGTTCCGTGTCTTCAGTCACCAGAGACTAGAACAAGGGGGAGACAGCATACCAGGGGGAAGACAGACCGTTAGGAAAGAGTATAAATAAAATATTTCCTGGGGAGCGGGAAAGTTTTTAAGGTAACCTTGGTGAAAAGATAGTTTAAGAAAAACAGGAAGGCAAATCCACGCCACTGTTCTCAGAGCCCGAGTCCCGGACGACGGAGAGATGGACGGGAAGGCGTCAGCTCCGGGCTGTCGGGTGGGTTTCCGGGCACCAGTCACCGTGAGTGCTCACGCTCCTGGGCGTCATCCTTGCAGCCGCACGGCCGGCACCCTCAGTCTCCACGGCCACACGGTAGGACATAAGGGACTGGTTCATCTGAGGCTGGGCGTCAACCCGCACACCCGGTGGACAGCTCCGTATCACGCTCATCGTTTTCTTTGCAATTGTCTTCATGTGTCGGCTCCAGCGTGCTGGGGCTCTTGGTGGAGTCCCTGCGCGCTCAGCGGCAGGAGGAAGCGGGAAGAGCACGTGGGAGTTGGGCCGTATGTTCCATGAGTATCTACACCCGAGCTTCCGTCTGGGGTTTCCGTTCAACACTAACCTTCACCTACAGTTCCCCGACGGGGCGTCGTTTCACCGGGGTAGGGAGGGATGCGCACGAGACGGTACATCTGTCATCGCCGATTCTCCGAAACGAAAGCTTGAGACCTGAAGGCATTCTTTCAGGACGACTGTGAGAAAATCAGCCCTAGGAGAGAGACCCAACCGGTGGTGCGATTATTTCAGAGCACCACCTTGGGAAGTTACCTCCAGGAAAAGAAGGCGCTGTTAGGAGAAGGTCACCCGTTGTCTCCCAAGGCAGATTAGCGAGTCGTTGCCCTTGACCACAGGGCCAACGGGGGCTCCGAGCTACGGCATCAGTCCTGGCATTAGTGACCTCGTTTCCCCCGGTTGCCTTGCTGCTCAGCCAGGGCCGAGGAGCTCTGTGAGGGGTGGGACACTCACCAGGGACCCCGTCCTCCTCCCAGGACCCGTGTCTGTCTCCGAGGCGGTGGCTCCAACAATGAATGCCGGGCACACAGCGGAAGACCGTGTGGCTTTCACAAGAAAATCTTATTTGCTTCATTTGGAACAGCAACAAAACCTTCAAGTTCTCGAGGAAGGAATACTCAATCTCATTTAAAACTGATTTCTAACTTTGATGGTGTGGCTCAGTGGATTGAGCCTGGGCCCGCAAACCAAAGCGTCGTGGGTTCGATTCCCAGTCAGGGCACATGCCTGGGTTGCAGGCCAGGTCCTTGGTGAGGGGCCCCCAAGAGGCAACCACACACTGATGTTTCTCTTACCCCTCTTTCTTCCTCCCTCCCCTTCTCTCTAAATATAAATAAGATCTTTAAAAATAAATAAATAAACTCATAAAAAATAAAAAAAATTTTCTACATTGTAACACGCTCCTTACCAGCTCCCCTCGACATTCACCGTCTGCCCACCTTGCCCTGTGGCGCCGTCTCCCAGGGCCTCTCATCCCCCGCCTGCTGTTTCTGGACGACATTCATCTTCAGATTTTCAGGAATGTGGTGTGAATATTGTCGCCAACGGTTTATTCCCCTGTACACACTGCCGGCCTGTCGATTCTGGGACAAGTGCCATTCCTATTGGCCGATGCTGCTGTCCTCAACGACACGGTGACTTCCCACCTGATCCATGTGACATGTGAATCGTGGGGAGAGCAGGTGCTGGCGGTGGCCGGACCTCACAGGTGGCATCTGTCACGTCCTGCCTGCTCACTTCCTGGATGTAGAGAAAACGGCAGGTCTCACTGAGCACTGCTTTGCCTCAGGCCTGAGGAAGTACGAACGTCTCTAAGAGAGGAATGAAGTAACATACATATTTCTACAGGAGCAGGAAAACAAACCCTAATAAAAACTGTAAATCTGGGTACTTGTTAAGTAGCTGGAGAGTCTTTTAGGTGCTGGGACACCTTCTCAATGCTTTTAACTTCCGTGATAATGGAGAAGAAGAGCAAAGAAATGGTGAGGACGAGCGAAGCAAACATAAACTACAAAGAAACTGCTACTCATCATTTTTCGTGTTTTTTCTCAATGCCAGAGAACACTTCCCTGCTGTGAAAATGGGGTGGAAATTGGCGGAAGTTATAAAGTATGAGCAGTTTCAAAATGGTTTCATAAATGTCATTATATATATACTCTCGTTTTCAAAACTATCTCAACATAAGACGCCGAGGTTGAGTTAACGACACCGGACTGTCCAAGGAGGGGACTGTAGTTCATTCCTTTAAGCTGCAGGGACGCCAAGACCAAAGAAAGATGTCTTATCTCCAGAGGCCGTGAGCTGGCGACAGAGCACCGCGAGAACAGAGGGGTGTGCCGGGCCCCCGGGGCACACACAAGGGACGACCCATGGTGACCCCCCAGGGGACCAGGAAACATAATGCCCCCTCCCCCACCAGTGGCGAGTGACACAGACTCGGAAAGCCTAGGTCAAAAGCATGCTAAATGTTTCCCCTTATTTCCTCACCCTTCCTTTCAGAGCCTTCTCCTTTGCAAGAATGAGTCTAGAAAAGAAGGGAGCATATCCTGTATATAATTGTGTGTATACGTATCATTTCTTCTGCAAAAGGATCAGTGTCCCAGTGATGCACCCAGACCGGGTTCCTTCCTTGGTTCAGGTTACAGTACGATTTTGGACATGCACAGCAGAAGCCGCCCTCCGATTCGGCACGAGGGGCTCGTCCCCTGCGCCCCACCGAAGGGACCGGCTCGGAGACCCGCCGGCCGTGGGGACGGGGGCCTACGCCCACGGGTCCTCACTCCACGACGTGCGAGGCAGATGGCTCATTCTCCTTCTGGGGCATCAGTAAACTTGACGTTAGCCTTGGCGGGAACTCAAGGGGAGCTAGCCAGACTAGGGGTCTAGGCTTTGTCCACATTTACCGCCGGCGTGCAGGGAGCCGTTTTACAGGACACACTGCTGTGCTGAAATATCGATGACCCGGCGATACCTCACCATTAGGATTCTTCGGCCTGTTCTCAGACATTCTGAGTGAGAACATCGGGTGGTCCTCGGCACTGAG
Source organism: Phyllostomus discolor (assembly GCF_004126475.2). NCBI lineage: Eukaryota > Metazoa > Chordata > Mammalia > Chiroptera > Phyllostomidae > Phyllostomus > Phyllostomus discolor. The sequence goes on from NC_040909.2 coordinate 936,561, forward strand.
GCCACACGGCAGAAGCAGAACCTGGGGGAGAAATGCATCGTCCAAAATGGGCCCAGACATTTGTTTTCTAATAAAACAAAACCAAACCAGGCTGTGCACTAGGACATGCAGAGGGCGTGCGGAGCCCACAGCGAATCACTGAAGTGTGGAAGCGGGGTCTTCTCCCTCCCCCTCCCCCTGTCCTGAAACACCAACGGTGGTTCTGACGAGGTGCTGTGGTCCACCACCAGCAGACGTGCTCCGGCCCCCCAAGAGCTGACACACGCTCTCAGAAGTGAGATCCGTGCCCCCTCCCAGGACGGGGGCCGGGGGTGCGGACGGAAATAGCTCCCGTTTCAGCGGCTCTTCTGGCTCATCGCCGCGTCGGAGGGGCCGGGGGCGGGGAGCGAGAACGCCGTTTTGCAGGCTCAGAAGTCTCACCCGGCAGCAGATGGCGAGACTGTAAAAAACGGCGCCTCACATAAAACTTACGGAAATTGGTGTCTTTCTGTGACAGTCACACGCCATTTAGCTCTGAGCCAGGGGTCAGGGCAGCACCTGCTGCGTGTGCACACCAGTGCACCCGCCTCTCGTCGGAGCGCGGCTGTGTTTTCGGGAATGTGATTCGAGTCAAAGCCTGCTGTCATTTCTGGAACAAGCCACAACCTCTGACGGTATGTCACCGCTGCTCGGTGACACATTCTGGGGACACGGAATCGGTGTTCGTTCCCCAACATTTCGAGTACCGCGGAGTCTTAGCTAAATGCTTTTTAAAAAGCAGCATATTTTTAAATGCAACCTACTCTTTCTTTCTGAGGACAAAGGAAAAATGGGAAATGTGTGTGGATGTGTGTGTAGGTGTGTGTGGGTGTGTGTGTGTGTGTGGATGTGGGTGTGTGTGTGGATGTGGGTGTGTGGGGGTATCGGTGTGTGTGATATGTGTGTGACGTGCAGCGTGTGTGTGGGTGTGGGTGGGGGAGTCCCGGAGGGAGGGGGGCAGGAAGTGAGCAGAGAGGAAGAATCCCTTGCCGTCCCCCTGCGGCCCCTCATGAACGTGCCCCTCACCCCGTGGCCACCCCGTGGCCACCCCTTCGCTCTAACACTGGAGACTGATGTCCCCCCGACCCTGAGTGCAGCTGGGCTGTTCACCGGCTCCTACGGACAGGGTCAGCAGACCCACTTTCCGCGTGACTTCTGGTGGCAGGTCCTAAAACGCCCGGTGGCTCCCTGACGGCTTTCCGTGGGCTGGTCCTCGCTGGGGGAGACGGCGGCCACCACGCGTGAGGTGACTCCGCAGCCATGTGAGGTGTCAGTTTGAGGAGAGCCAAGGCCGCCTGCCCCTGGCCATGTCCTGGAGGAATAGGAGAGCGGCTGCTCCGGCCCCGCCCGGCTCCAGGTGCCCGGGGCTCTGGGAAGAGTGGCTAGGCCACAGGAGACGCTTGCAGCCACAGAAGCCCGGGGGCCTCTGTCCCCTCCCGGCCCACTTTCCTGTGACACTTTACGGGAGTCTGCTGTCATTTTAAACCACCACGTTTGGGCAATTTGCTCTTCAGCAAGAGATAACTAGTTGTTTATGTCCATTATCTCATTTTGTCATTGTAACCATAAGACAGATACTATTATTATTATCTTTATCTTTTTTAGATGAGAAACTGCAGCTGCAAGAGTTTAAGTAACTAAATTACTACTTTGCTCACGAGGTCTATTTACCGGGAAGGATTCAATTTAGCCACAAGTAACAGAACACGGAACAAGAATAATACAACTTAATACCTATTTCTGCATATAAAAACATTATATACACAAGGAATGTTGCGGGTGGCTCCCCCGCTGGTGGAACACAATGTATCCTATCTCCTTCTAACTCTTTGTTCACCGTGTGCAGCCCGCGGCATTCACACTCACGCCCACATCCAGGCTGCTGGGCTGCCAGCTCTTGCAACCAAGTTCCAGGCAGCAGTGAGGACAGAGGGCGAAGGTCAGCAGCCTTTCCTTCCAACAGCTCCACCTGCAGCGCCACAAAGACATACCCTCTCTGGCCTCCGTCCTGCACCTCCGTGGCCACGGCTGGAGTCCCGTCCACGGTGGGGAGGCCCAGCTCGGGCCTCGGTGGGGAACTCTGGTTACCCTGGGGAGGGAGGGAAGGAAAAGGGTCTTTCTAGGCTATTCATGGGGCTGCCACCATCCACCTCTTTGGCTGTTGTGTGTTCGGATTCGCACCTCCCTTTGTTTTCGTTGGGTGATATAGTCATCTCAGAGGGAATACCCCGCAGGCCCCGCCCAGCCGCTGACGGGACTCGAAGCCTGAGAACCCCCCGCACCAGAGTGCAGGGTGCTTTGTTACCACCCCCCCAAACAGGATGGGAGCACCAGCCTGTCCCCCAGGAGCCCCTGCTACGCAGTGGGAAACGCGGTGGGTCTTTTTACCTCGGCCCCGCGATCCACGGGAGTCATCAGCGGGGAACAGTTCTCAGTTCCCACAAGATTAACCCTAAGACATAAATTTATTCCGGCGGCGACGTTCCCGGTATGCGGTGACACACACCCAGTTACCTGGCCGGAATGTTTACAGCCACTTCAGACCTCCACGTTTCTCCGGTGCTTAAGCCAAGCCAAGAGCTGGGAGCCAGAAATCACATCAGCCCCCTCCCTTCAGGTTAACAAGGCTCGGGGTTCGTGACGGTGACAGTGCCCGCTTTATCATGAAGACACAGTCTGTCCCATCACTGTAAAGTTCTGTGAAACTCGTATAAAGTTTGCCTCAATTCAAAGTTAAATAGTTGACTATACGATATGAATATGTATACTTTTTCTAAATAGACAGTTAACCTTTAACTGTTGATTTGCTGTTGAAACTTACTGTGGTTGGACAGTGAATCCATGGCCAGGAGGTTTTCCGTGGAGACAGTCTCCTGTGAGCCTGATATTGCCCGGGAAGTGTTTCTGGAAGCTTCCTGCACATCGAGGCCGCACAGGGGACCCAGCACGCCGTGCGGGTCCCCCTCCCAGTGGCCCTGGCTGCCGGCCGGAGTGAAGGGGAGCAGTCACGACGCCTGAGCGCAGAGGTGGGACTCCGTGAGCGGGACCGGAGGCCTCACCGCATGTCCTTAAAAGAGCACGGTGCTTGTCACAGAAACCGCGGAAGAAAAGGTGCACCTGACAAAGGTGTAACATACACGGTCGAAACAGAGGATCAACGGAAACACTGACCGACGCAGCACACGCACATTCCCGTGACGGGCCTCCCTCCACGGCAGCCACGCGAGAGCTGCGGTGGCAACGGCGAGGAGCGAGGGGAGGGAGGGTGGAAGGTTTAGGAGACATAGGTTTCCGCTCCAAGGAAAAGCTGGGACAACAGAGTGAGGAGAGTAAGTAGAATATGGGGGAAAACTGGGGAAAAGTAACTTTACACTGAAAAAGCCAACTAAGGCCCAAACAGGGGGCGTGTCGAAGTCTCCAAATCGGATGCATCCTTGCAGAATTTCCAATGATGAACGCCCCGAGCACTTTCGGGGGCTGGCGTGTGACTGAGCGCGGGGGGCAGGCCAGCCCTCTCTCTCCGGGCCGGGTGCCCCTGCGCAGCTGCTGCTCCTGCCCGCACGTGGGTGACCGAAGCCAGTGACCCTGCTGCACCCGGAGTCACTTGGTCTGGAGCCACGGGCCCCTGCCGCTCAGGAGCACAGCAGCGCGGTCACCTGACGGAAAGCCAGCAGGAGGTCTGAGTAGACGCTGTTCCGGGGAAGACATTCAGGGGCAGCAGGCCCAGGGGAAGGTGCACGGCATCGCTCACCCCGGGGGCAAGCACATCGAGGGCCCCCGAGACGCCCCTCCCACCCGCCAGAGTGGTTGCTACCACAGAGACCATGGGTGGCAGGTGCCACGCCCCCTCCCACCTGCCAGAGTGGCTGCTACCACGGAGACCCCAGGTGGCAGGGGCCGAGGAGGACCAGAACAAGAAGGAACCGTTGCCGCTGCTGGCAGGGACATGAGCTGGTGCAGCCGCCATGGAGAAGAGCAAGGAGATCCTTCAAAGAGTTAGAAACAGAGCTACCGTGTTTTGCCATGTATAACACGCACCCGTGTTTCTGCACACATTGTGCACATGACGATTCCGCCCACCGTTAAACCCGGGGCATGGAATCATCACACCCACGTGTGATGCGCACCCTTATTTTCCCTCCACAACATGGGCAGACACAGAGGCGTTACACACCGCCAAGCACGGTGCCCTGTGACCCGGCCCTCGCACCCCCGGAGGGCAGTGAACTTCCCTCTCCAAGGGACGCCCCACGCCCGCCGGGGCACTGTGCCCGGCAGCCACGCTGGGCACAGCGGGTGTGCCCTCGGGCAGGTGGGTGAGCGGGTAGCAGTGCACGGACCGCCGGAGAGGGAGGGTCCCCTCCCACCGGTGCCCACGCGGACACCTCCCCAGGGCGCGGTGCTGAGTGCCGTGAGCCACACAGAGGAAGGCGGTTAACATCGGACCTCGTGTAGACGTGGGATCTGAACATACCAGACGCCCAGGAGCGGAGAGCGGGTTGCTGGAGCGATGGAGAAGCCACACCGTCCAGGGGTAAGACGAACAGACCCCGGGACGCAATGCCCGGCATCGGACTGCAGGTGGCGACACGACGTCGTGCAGCTCAAAGCTGCTGAAAGAGCAGCACCTGGAAGTCCTCTCGCTGCAGAGGGAAAGTCTTGTAACTTTGTGTGGGGAAGGGTACGATAACTGACCTCTAACCTCGCTGCGGCAAACATGTCACAATGTACACGTGCCTCACTATGTCCATCACCTTAAACGCTCACAATGTTACATGCCAGTTACACCTCCCTGAAGCCGGAGAAAGATGTTTGATTTAATGTTGCCTTGCATTTAGACTATTCATTCTTATTAGTCCAGGAACTTTGAGGCAATCCATAGCTAACCTCAATAAAATGACCACATGTAGGATTTTTGGAAGTGAGTTGGCCTGCTTTTTAAATAATGATTTTAAAGCATCATGTATATTCTTATGACCCAGCTAGTTTCTCCTGGAATGAAGAGGGGTTAGTTTGCATGTGGAATCTCAGTGGCTCAATTCTTCAGGTAAAAAAGTTGTTTTTGCCGGGGTTTGAAGCGTGTGGACCATGTTCTTGACGGTTGATGGGCATGGTCCTGAAAACGTCAGACCGAATTTATACTGCTTCCTGCCAGCGGCTGAGACAGCCATTAGCATTACTGAGCATGCTTTCACCTTTCTGTAATTTATTTTTGTCAAAGGGAAGATCAATTACATTTTGAAAATACCGTTCCCGTTGTTAGAAACCTTCGAATCATTTCAGCCCAGGAAGATGTAAATTCATTATTTTTTAATCAAGGCAGCATCGAAGGTGATAACAGATGCTTCCCTCAGAACAAAAACCCACATTCATTTCTTTCCCAACCTATAAATTACTCGTAAAACTCAATACTTCACTTTGTTTCCCATATCCAAAAAAGGAGATCATTTCAGGTGAATCGGTGAATTTGTTCTTGTTGACCGCAAATGTGTCTTTTGTTACATGCATTTCAAGGAAAAATGACCACCTCGCCCTCAAATATATATTGTAATCACTGCATGCCATGCCGAAAGCATTTACAACCACAATGTCGTGTACTGTGTGGGGGGCACTCTGATCCCTCAGCGTTGCAACAGAATCCAGGCGCAGGCATTTGGAACACAGACCGACCCCAGACGAGGGGCGGGGTGACCCCGCTGGCCCGGTGTCCAGCTCTCAGACCCTTGGTGCTGGGGACGAGGCCGGCCGAGTTCCTGGAAGGGAGAGGGGGGGTCTGTCTGGGAGGGGTTGTAACGGACGGCGGAGTCCTCCTGTTTCCTGTCTTACCTGACGTTTCTTCCCTGGCCGTAGCTCCACCGGGACAGAGACCGCTGAGCTCGAAGCCGCTCTGTCAGGACGGCAGGAAGGAGGGGAGACGCATCGGGTGTGCGACACGCCAGTCACACGAGGGACTGCTGCGGGCTCCATGTCTGCACCCCCAAGTCCCTGAGCTGACACCCTAGCTCCCCAGGTGATGGTGTCGGGGCGCGGGGCCCTTGAGAGGTGACTGTGATTTGTAGCCGGTCGGGCAGTCGATGGGACTCACGCCCTTAGCAAGGGGCCCCGGAGAGGTTCCTTGTCCCTCCGAATGTGGGGACGTGGAGGGAGCCGCCATCTGTCAGCTGGACACGGAGTCTGTGGCTGCCTTGACCGTGGACTGTCCACGCCCCCGAACCGGGAGGAAATACCTCCTGTTGTTTACGAGCCCCCTCAGCAGCCGGGATGCGGCAGGACAGTGACTTTGTCAACCTTCGTTTCACTTCCCTGAAGGTGTGTTTACGCAAACACAGGCCTTTTGTGCTCTCTGCACTGGCTGTTTTATGACAACTGCCTTTTTCTCCACATGGGCAGGGGTTTGCCCAGTCAGTGAGCTCGCCAGCAAGGCCACCACGACGTGGGGTCAGAGGGGAAAAGCACAGCGTGGACACCGATGGCACTGTCCGACCCCCGAACAGGAACCTCGTCTGAGTGCGTGCCACTTCCTAGGCCCCCCGGGGTATCAGAGAGAATGAACACGGGTTCCCACATAAGCTTTGGTCGGCGGTTTGCAGGTAATTGGAGCCTGAGGGACAGGAGACAGGCAGGGATAGGGCTGCTCCGTCTTATTTATCCCGGCATGTCCCCAGTCTGCGTGCGGGCATGCTTGATGCTACCACTGAAAGGCAGAGCGAGTGGGCGGTGCAGGAGGCAGGAAGGGCCAGTTCCAGTGTAAGTGGGGGAAGGGATGGGGAGTGAAGGACGGGTGGACGGGGGCAGGGGGCAGGGGAGACCTGGGAGAGGGGGCGGGGCCGCAGCCCAGGGGACGGGAGGGAGCCGGCGGTGAGACAGGTAGACTGGACTCTGTGGTGAAGTCGGGGGGGAAGGCGGCACCACCCGACTCCGGCTCTGGTTCTGGTTCTGGTTCTGGTTCTGGTTCTGGTTGTGGCAAGCTCACGGCAGCGAGCCTGGCCCATTGGACGTGCAGGTGATTTGACAGTAGTGTGTACGTGGGTCTCGTCAACCTCCTCCCTAACAAACACCCAGAAACGGAGATGAGCGTCTTAGCACGTAGCTGTGTTTCTCTCCAGACCAACGCCGGTTCCGGCCAGCTTGTCGGAAACGGAACAACGGTCTGAAAGCAAGAAACAAAGTGAAGGAGAGACACGGGGGAATATATTAACTCTAAAGCACAGCAAACAACGCTGTTTCTGGGACCTGGTTTGACCGGAACGGAGCCCCTGGTGATGAGCGGAAACCGAGACCCAGGGCTGCAGCCAGAAGAGCACACAGATCGGCGGGCTGTAAACTAAACCACAGCCCTGAGCAGGGACCCTGGGTCCTCGCCGAGGCGGTCTGATAACCCCCGCCCCCCAGGCTCACGGCATTTTCCAAAAACGGCTCGGAGCATCTTATGTGAAATACTGCTCTAGCCCCTGCTGTGATCCGGCGTGGGCAACATTTCACGGGGCGTCTTTCCCAAGGAGGGGAGCTGAGACAGTGCGGGGAACGGGCCCGGGGTCACAGCGCCTGGGCGGGGTTCCCGGAGCACCCGTCCAACCCCAGGAAGGACCCCTGGGAAGACGACGGGGGCAGTGAAGGTTCTGGATGTCCGGTTCCGATGGAGCTGGCCTGGTGGCAGCTGTCGGCGAGCCCGGGCGGATGGGGCAGCATCGGCACCGCCTGTGTGGACGAGTCCCCCGGGGAATCAGGACAGGGACCTCGGATCCTCGTCACTACAAGGCTGGACAGGTGCAGGGCAGGGCCACCCAGGGGAGCAGGACGGCCCCGAGGCCAGACCGAAGGTGGGTGGGCGGAGCCCTCTGGGGAAGGTGGGTGGGCCACCGACCCTTTCAACGTAGAGAGAAGCCAGCTCCCCCTCCCACATTTCAGGAGGCCCCGGTGCCTGGCTCCGAACAACAGCTACATCGAGTCATTGTGCATCCTCCAGCTTTATAACACAGGCTTTTACGTTCTAACGACTCTAGGGGACAGCCTGGGGACCACAGAAAGAAGATGTCTCTCCCACAGTTCCAGCCCCCGGGGGTATCACGCTAATAATAGACAATGAAATGGGCATCGGGACCCCAGACACTGGCGCCGCCCTGGCTTGCAGGCAGGCAGCTCTGCGGGGCAGCGAGGAACCCAGAGCCGCCGGCCACGCCATCGAGGCTGTGCGCCCTCCCGGACCCCGCCCTCCCGGACCAGGTGAGCCGCACGAGGCCGGGGCATGTGCACTGGGGTTCACGGCTTTAACCAAGAGGCTCTCTCCTGAAAACCGTTACGTGGAAACGCGTCGAGGACATTTCATTCGGAAACGCAGTTAACGTGTTCGATGAGTTCATAGTATGTTTTCCAGCCTCTCAAATGCGCGGACACGTGTGCAACGGGTGCTCGATAAGTGTGACTATCATGGCCCCCTGCCCAACCTAAGAACACGGTTTGCGACGTGTTTGCTCAGACGTGTGGTGCTGGTCTCCGGGCCAGGGGATGGGGGTGGGCCAGGGCCCAAGGAGCACGGTGGGGCTCGTCCCGGGGACTAGCTCCTCTGCAGGCTGGGGCTGCCCCGCTCTCCTTTGGGCAGGAGAAGGGGCTGATGGGAGCGGGAAGAATCGCTGCTCACCATCCTGCCAGACCTCCGATGCTTTGACTCCTGGGAAACGCACGGGTGCCCCTGCAGCAGGTCGTGTGACACAGCGTGGAGGGTCTGGGGGCGGGTCTACACAGCCGAAAAGACGAGGCTCTGCGGATGAGCGTGCCGTTTTAAGTGGGCACGCACTTCCGGGGTTCAGGTGGCATCCCGCCTGCTTCCTGCAGGGAGCCCCGAGACCTCCGGGAACATCCTCCTCCAGCCCACGTGGTCCGACGGGGCTGGGGGAGCCCCACACCCCCCTGGTGGGGGGACATGCAGCTCCGGGCTGGATGGCTGGGCTCCCACCCAGGCATTCCCACGTGCGGTGCAACCTCAGGCAAGTTACCCACCCCCTCTGCGCATCAGTATCTCCATCTGAAAAGGGTGAATACAGGACCTTCCACTCTGTATGTTGTTGCGGGTTAGGGTTTGGATAGCCCTGGTTTTTCTCAAGAGCAGAGCCTGTGATAAGGGCCTGGGGCAGCAGGTGCGATCATTTCTGAGAGGTGATCACAAGTGTGGGCTCCCAGGGAGGGAAAACAGAGGAGGAGGTAGAGCGAATTTGAAGTCAAGTTCCCGAGCAGGTCACCGCTGTGGAGTCGACAAGTGAAAATAGTGTGTCACTGGTTTTCTGCGTCATGGAGACCCGAGACGCACTCTAAGAGCTGGTAGATGCCGGATGTGAGCTGGGTCATGGAAACAAGGAATGTGCCCTGGCTGGCGTAGCTCCGTGGATTGAGCGCAGGTTGCGAACCAAAGCATCGCAGGTTCGATTCCCAGTCAGGGTGCATACCTGGGTTGCAGGCCACGGCCCCCAGCAACCGCACATCGATGTTTCTCTCTCTCTTTCTCCCTCCCTTCCCTCTCTAAAAATAAATAAATAAAATCTTTAAAAAATTAAGTATATATTAAAAAAGAAAAAGAAACAAGGAATGTGCTTAGTTTCCCCACGACTGTCCCTGTACGCAGCCTCTCTTAAAAAGCAGCATCTCGTGGAAGGCAGAGGGACTCAGGGGACGAGGTTCACACTTTCCCTTCTTGGAGGTGCATTCTGCTCTTTCCGGTAGCACCCACGTTTTCCCTGCAACACAACAGACCAAGTCCCTTTGGGGTTGTGGCTTCCGACGTCACGATGGTGGAGAGGTAAGTGGTGCAACTCCGAGGCGTCCTGTTCCCTCTCCTTTTCGAAACTGTCCTTTTCCCCCGCCGATGTGCTTGCTTGCGCTCCCTCTAAAAACAGTTTCTGTGGAAGCAGGGAAGCAGTGCCCTGAGGCGGTCTGCACAAAGTGTCGGTGCCGGCGAGCTTCCAGACACCTGGGCCGCACGCGCATCTGGGGGTGGCCCGCACCAAGACGGCAGAGCCGGTTTGCAGAGCGTCTTTGCAAACGCTCGAGGCAGCCGGGGAGCCAGATGCCCTCTGAGCCGGGCTTTGCCGCCCGGGCAGCTCTGCAGCGAGACGTTCTGCCCGTGGGGGGTGCAGCCCGCCCCGCGTCTGAGGCAGGGGAGGGGCCAGGGGGCGGTGTTCCCGCACGAAGGGGAGGGAAGAGACCCGCGCCGCCAGCGTGCACGTGCAGTCCTGAACGTGTGAGGGATTAAACATACTTTCTACTCTTCCCGCAGCCCCTCTCCCTGTGCCAGGGACGCGTCCCCAGACCACAGCGGATGCCGGAGCCACAGAGGGAACCGGACTCCGAACTCCGCTCATTCTGTGTCGTTTCCTGCGCGCACACACACACACACACACACACACACACGTGTTCACTTAAGGGAAGCACTTTTGGCCTCTCTCCGGCACAGCTGAGTTTGGAGGGCCCCTGCCTTGCGCTTGGGGGCCCTCATTAGGTAAAACGAGGGCCACACGAACCACAGGCTCGGTGACACTGCGGCAGCCGATCCGATCTGGGGACCCCGGTCTGGGGACCCTGGAGGCAAACCAGGGAGTGGACATGGTCAGAGACACTGGAGAAAGGGGTGAGCCGCGTCCGGACAGGGACGAGACAGTATGGGACGGCGCAGAATTTACCCCACTGCTCAGAATGGCAGGCGGCTGGAAACTTAGGAGTTGCTGGTTTCTGGAACTCTCCGTATAGTGTTTTCGGGCCGTGGCATGTGGATCACACACACGGCAGTTCCACGGGGCGGGCCTGTGTGGTTGGGCCAGCACCTTGTTGGTTTCCTTCCCTCTCTCCCCAGAGAGCCCGCGGGCAGGGCGCCGGCTACTGAAAGCCCGGACTCCGGAGCCCTGCCGGGTGTAAACCCAGAGTCTACACTCACGACAGCCCGAGCTGTGGCTTACAGCGAGCGACCCGGCTTCTGGCTGCATGTGCTTGGCCGTCTGAGATGGGCCTAGTAGCCCCAATGAGAATATTCGAGTGTCCAGGGCCCACAGACCTCGAGAGCCCACTGTGTTAGCAGGGCTGTGCTTACCTATTGCGACCTGCTCTCGAGTCTGGCTGTCCCCGCCGCTCCAGAGAAGAGAGAAGATGACTCAGGCCACGCTGCCTGAGGCACGGGTGGAAGGCCTAGGCTCCCCTGCCGATCAGATAGTTGATTGCATCGGGGTTCACTCAGAGCCGGTCCCGTTGACATTTGGGGCTGGGTGATGGCCTGTTGGGTGGAAGGAGGCTGGTGCAGCCCAGGGTGTTCAGACGCACCCTGGCCTCCCTCCCTAGTCGCCGGTGGCACCCACAGTCCTGGCTGTGACAGCCACCAGTGCCTCCAGGCACTCAGTCGTCTCCCGTGGGTCCCTCTGGTCTCTGGGTGGCAAGCACCAACTCAGAGCACGGGGTTCTGCCCGTGACTTACGACAGGGAGGTGACCTGCTGGGAGTCGGATACGGCACTCCCACGGCCAGGCGGCGCTCTGCAGAGGGAGCGAGGGGGAGCGGGAAAGGAGACAGCGAGAGGATGCAGGCGGAGGGGCGGCCCGGGGAGCCTGGGGGTGGAGGCAGGAGGCTCTGTGCCTGGGGTTGCGAGAACAAGGCCCTGGCACTGAGTGGGTGGGCATCGACCGCACACTCATGATGTCACTTCTCCAGGGGACCTTGGGGTCACCGACGCCACGGTTCCCCCGTCTGACAGACGGGGAAGCCGAGGTCGGCGGTCACGTGGTCATGCGGTCACCCGGTCACCAGAGGCAGAACCGAGACTCCAGCACAGAAGTCTCCTCACTCCTGAGACCACGGCTCCACACGGCTGACGGTCAGGGGGACGGCCACTGGCCCAGGCCATGCTCTCGATGACACGGAGCCGCCCGTCCCCACGTCCCGCTCATGGGACTCACAGGTGCGAAGGCAGCCTGGAACCCCCCTGTGCCCGCTGCCGGTGCCTCCGCGTCTCGTTCTTCCGTGGGGAATCCACGTCCACAGAGGCCACGTGCTCGTGCTTCAGGGCCGCGTTCTGCGTGGCTCGGCAAAGGCAGAAGCGCGGCTACGGTGCGCCACCCAGAGCCACGTGGCGCCATGTGTGGGGCAGCTTTTAAAACGGAGACGTGAACCGTGCTCACACGGCAGAAGCTGTGGCACCTGCCCCCACCGACCACGTGGGACGCTCTCTCCTTGCTGTCTTGGGCTCAAGGATAGTTTTGGAAGCCGGTGAGCAGGGTTGTGACCCCGCGTCCCCAGGACGGCGGCCAGCTCCAGCCGGCCCGTGACTGACCGCCTGCGTGTCAATGGAATCCACAGGCTGACGGGGCCTGTCCTCCTGTTCCCGGTGAAATGTGTTTTGTTTGGTCCCCTGTCACACAGGAACTCCGCTGCGGAGCCCGAGGAGGAGGCAGGAAGTGAGGACTCCAGGAGCCGCCGCGGGAGCCGGTTGGAAAACCGTCCGAACGACTTTGAGCTCTCAGAGCCGGAGAACACAGACGCCCAACCTCTGCTCCAGGGAAAATTCTACGTTTCCGACGTGAGAGCTTCCGGATCTGCCTGTTGAAGCACCAGCCCAAGGGCAGGGGCAGGAAGCAGGAGCTGCCCATGAACCCCGTTCACTCCGCTCCTCTGAGCCGTCCTGGCTCCGCCCACGAGACGGAGGGGAGCATGAACCCCGGAGGCTGCTGCCGTGGAAGCGACGAGACCATGCGCATCTGAAGCAGCGCCCAGCTCGCGGGGCGCGAATGCGGCGTGGTCCCCATGGTGACGGAGCCATCTGCCCGTCTCTGCAGCCACCTTGGCAGCAGCACAGCCCACCGGCCTTGGCCGTGTGCTGCGCTTTCAGCCCGGTCCCGATGTCGAGGGAAATGCTGCTTTTCTGGGTTTCCGGGTGCGGCACCCTTTTCTCTCCTGGACCCCTGTTCCGGGGATTTCCATTTAACCACGAAACGGGTCAGGAATCTCCCTTTCACTGCAAAATTCCAACCGCCCCAGCAGCAACGAAACACGTGCACCTGCAGACCTAAGACGTTCCGGTGAGCAGCCTCGGCACCGCTGTGCGTGGCACGTGGACTGTGTGACTTTTGTCACACCCAGGCCCCCCCACCGGGCCACCGCCGTCCTGGGTGTGGCCGAGGTGCCGGAGTGGAAAGCTGTGTTCATTGAGAAGGCCCTGGGCAAGAGGTATTTCATGAACTTTTTTTTTTTAAGATTTTGTTTATTTATTTTTAGAGAGGGAAGGGAGGGGGAAAGAGAGAAAGAGAGAAACATCAATGTGCGGTTGCTGGGGGCCGTGGCTTGCCACCCAGGCATGTGCCCTGACTGGGAATCGAACCTGTGATGCTTTGGTTTGCAGCCCGAGTTCAATCCACTGAGCTCGGGCTGCGAGACATATTTCAAAGGCACTTTCCACATTTATGGTCGGTCTTCCACACTTGAACTGTGCACCAGAGAAACTGCAGTGGTAACACAGGACGTGCCCAAGCACCGTGTTCATGCCCGTGCCCGTGCCCGGCGGGGCCGGGAGGGTGAGAGCGGCGTGGACACCCATGTGACGGGGCGTGTGAGTCTGGCTGGTGTGCGGTGGGGGGCGTCCATGACCGTGGGGAGGGGCCGGGCCCCCGTTGGCATTCCCAGCATTCCTCTCTCCCGAAGGGAAACCCCAAACTGGAGACACGCGGCGTTTGCTGCCAGCCCTCCGTGTGGACAGGGCCCCCACTTCCTTCCCCCTTGCTTTGGGAACGCCACGGAAAACCCCAGAGACGTGCGCGCTGCTGCACCAGGAACTGACTAGATTTCATCGAGTGGCAGGTGGTTACGAGTTCTGTCTTCAGAAAGGAGACCTCGGGGACGCCCCTCGTCACAAACTCTGTTCCATTTTGACGGAAACATGCAAATCGCGTTTTGCTAAAATACGTCTTCAAAACATTTTATTATTTCTTTTGGGAAAAACGGTTCCCTGGTATTCATCACTGTGAATGCAATTGGCATTTTTGAAGTTTGTGTTCACAAGGAGAAGATAGTTTTGGACATTTTGGGGATCTTAGGCCCAAGAAAGCCTAGTTTTTTCCTTTGTGACTCGTAGGTATACACACGCTAGTTGCATTCTCACGGACGGCCATTCCCAGTCTGTCCCTTTCGGGTCTCCCTCTCGGGAGATGAAGAGGCTGGGGAGGGATGCCCCCCCAGAGCCGCTGAAGACCCGACGCAGCGGGGAGCGGGGACACGCCCGCGTGAGGGAGGGGACAGTGGGTGACGTGAGGCACCGTGAGACAGTCTGTCCCCAGCCTGGAGGGGAGGCTGCCCGCTGCCCGCAGCAGGGAGGGCCTGTGCTCCCCGCTCCGATGGCGGCGATGCGGGGACGGCAGCGAGTGGGCAGGGCTCCCCGGCACGGCTGGCTGCTCCCGGCTGCGCCGCCTGTGTTTGCGCTGCAGCCCGCCCCCCCCAGCATGATGGGACCCTGGACCCCTGCCACCCCCACGCAGTGCTGGGCCCGGGAGGTCGGCGCCCCCTCGTCCATGCTGCACATTTCCCTGGGAGGCTGAAGACCCTCAGGCCGGGGCGCAGAGCGACCCCCACCTGTGCCGAGACCCAGGGCCCGCCTGACCCCCTGTGTTCACTGTGTGTGGGCGTCTGAGTCACCACACGCTCTCCACACGGCACAGCTGCCCGCAGTTGCCAAAAGCAGGGTCACACCACGGTGGGATCCTGAAGTCCGTCCGAGCACCGTCAAGGAGGGGGATGAAAAACGGGGAGCAGCGGGGACAGGTGAAGACTCCTTGGTCATACGGGTGCCACCGAGCAGCCACCTGGCCACAGAGCTGGTGCCACATCCCAGAGGGACCCCCAGGACCTGCCGCCCCCTCCCCGCCAGCTCGCAGCCCACAGGCAGCCGAGCAGCCGGGCGGCGGTTGGCAGGACGCTGCCCGTTCTGCTGTTCAGGCAGCGCTGTGGGCCGCCGGGCACCGAGGGTCACTGCCACTGGGGACACCGGCGAGGGGGGGGGCCCTGTTTGTGACATCTGTGCTTCTCCCCGGGTCGCAGCTGAAGGTGGCGTTCCCTGGCACAGCCCTGCCCGCCGTTAGCCGTTTCCCAGAATTAGATGCAGCGAGGGTCCCCCCCCCCACAGGTGCAAACCCACCTGTGCAACACGCCGTGTCTGCTCGTCGAGCGGGAACCGTATTTAGACGCCGCTTCGCAGAGAAACAGCCGCTCATGAGTGTTCATGTGCAGGGCGACACGTCCTGAATGCCACACCGAGCTGTGAGGAGGGCGAAGCCAGCTGCTCCCGTCAGAAGTGACAGGGGTCTGGGCAGAGCCTCAGCGGTGTGGCTGTGGGGAAGCCCACCTGCCTGCCGTGGGGGGGGGGAGCTGGGCGTGCACCTGTTTGTGGGTCTTGTCTCCAGAAACCCACGGCGCTCCGAACCTGGCGAACACCGGGGGGTGGCGGCGAGCCTGAGTTTGGGGATCCGTGGGAGGACCTTAGTGCTGGTGCCTGTCCAGCTGACCCTGCTTCCCTGAGTCTCCTGGGGTTTACCCACCACGGCCCCATCCCAGAGGTGCAGGTTCAGAGGCCCCTGGGGCTCGAGAGGGTCTGCAGCTTGGGGTTGGGGGGCGGCGGGCAGGAACCCGGCCGATAAAGACAGCATGTCTGCAGGCAAAGCCAGGCTGGCCCCGGAGAGGACGCTGGGTGATGCCACCATTCTCCAAGGGCGGTCCGGGGCACCGGTCCCTGAGGGGCTGCACCGGGACAGAGGCTCGGGGGTGGGGCGGGGAGCCTTCCACGACGAGCTGGGCACACGTGTGCCCCTGCGGGGGGGGGGGAGTTGGGGCTCACGTGTGCATGTGGAAGCCGCTGTGAGAGACCCCTTCCCCTTGTTTAATGCGGAGTGTCTCCCACCGGGCTGCCCGGGGGCGTCAGGGGTATGTCCTTTTCCTCTCTGGATTTCCTCTCCCAGCGTCTGTCTCCCCACGACTCTGACCCTGGGCCACCGTGGGTGGTGGGTGGTGGGTGATTACGACCCTGGGCCCCTCCCGCTGGGCTCTGGGTGGGCAGCGTGGAAGGGAGGGCGGGGGAGGGAGTCCGCCGGAGCGGAAGTCAGGGTGTCCACCCCTCATCTGCCTCCTCCCCGTGTCCCGGGGTCTGTCCCCCAGAGAGCATGGTTCCCCTTGGAGGCCCTCTCTGGCCAGCTCTCCTGCCGGGCCCCTGTACCCCTCTCGCCTACACCCTCCCAGGCTCTGCCTCTCCTTTTACTTCCCTGCACCCCGCCCACACCCCCTGAAGCTGTCCTCCCTCTGCTCACTCGCCCCGCCTCCCCGACAACCCCGTGGAAAGGACGCCAGCACTGTCCCCATGTTACCAGTCAGACAGCGGTGGCAAAGGCAGATCGAGTGACCCTGTCCCAGGTCAGGCTGCAAGGCTGTGGCAGGCTGTGCTTTGAGCCCCGAGGGAAGGCCGATGACCCGAGGGCAGGTAGAGAAGGTGACAGGTGCAGGTGACTGGAGAGGTGAAGAGAGGCAACCGTCACAGACGGAGAAGTTGGGCAACGTCTTTAAAACAGAAAGGAGGACCACAGGGCCCCCTCAGGCCCCTGCCGGGTACGTGTCCGAGGAGCTGAGGCCAGGCGCTTGGGGACACGCTGGGACTCTGGCGTCCGTGAACACTGTCCGCGGTCACTCAGCTCGGACGCAGCCGGACGCCGCCCCCCGCCCCGAAGAACGGGAACAGAAGATGCGCTCACACGGCGGGGGGGGGGGGGGGGAGGCTGTGCAGCCGTGGGGAGAACGGGATTCTGCAGCGGGTGTGACCGCGGGTGAAGCCGGGGACGGGAGGCTGAGGGAAATGGACCAGCCACAGGTGGGCAGGTCCCGGGGGATCCCTCCTCCACGAAGCACCCCAAACCCACACAAGGAAGCAGGGCTGAGGTGGTGGGGGGGTTGGAGACTGAGATTCAACAGGCATAGCGTTTCTGGGGGGCAAGAGAGCGATGTCCGGAGACCTGCTGCCCACCATTGCGCCTCAGTGGGCGGTCTGGTGCGTCGTTGGAGAGCGGTCACGGTTCGGACCTCACACGGTGCTCCCAGTACAATCACGCCAAACCCCGTGGCACAGCGGTGTCTGGCCCAGCTCGGAGGGGATGCAGGGGTGGACACCGTCGGGGGAGCGAGCGGGGCCGTCCCCACAGAACCGTCGGCCAGGACTCGCTAGCCCGGCCCGCGGCCATCGCCCCGGTCACGGACCTGCGTTCCAGCCCTTCGGCCATCCGCCGGCTCGCGTCGGTGGTGTTTCCCCGGAAACTGG
Source organism: Phyllostomus discolor (assembly GCF_004126475.2). NCBI lineage: Eukaryota > Metazoa > Chordata > Mammalia > Chiroptera > Phyllostomidae > Phyllostomus > Phyllostomus discolor. Next base: position 953,892 of record NC_040909.2, read on the forward strand.
ACTCCTCCCGCACAGCGCCCTGGGAGTAACTGGATCAGAAGTGAATTAAGTTTGACCATATTTGTATACGCCTCCACCGTTTCTGGAGACGGTGCTGGTTATTTCCGGGGAACTCTGTCCTGTCCCGCCCGCCTGCTCCTGTGGAAGGCGCTGCCAAGGCTCGCGATTCCAAACTTGATGGTGTTCCCCCGCCCCCTGCGCACGCCTCGCCCCCACCGACGGTGACCTCGTCACCCCAGCAGCAGCCTGTCCCTGTCGCCCCGGAGGGCAGTGCTCTCCCAGGGACGCCGCCGCCACGAGCCCGTGTCGTCCCAAACGCAGCGAATGTCCGATCCTACGTGTTTCCGGGTGTAGACAGCTTCTGAGGTCTGCTTCTCGCCGAGAAGCAGAGCAGGCTGAGGGGTCGCACGTTTCCAGGCTCAGAGCCGACCCGCTGCCCTGCCAGTCGGCGAGGGCCGGCTGGGGAAGCCCAGCAGGGCCCCCCGGAGACACCCCGCCAGGGGCCCGGGGCGAGCGAGGGTGGCGGTGAGCTGCCGCAGCAGGGTCCCACGGCTCACGCCCGCCGGTACGAGAGAGAGAGGGGCAGCATCACGACGCACTGTCCCACCGCTGCCCTCACACACGGTGACACCGGAGGGTGACACGGGACACGGGGGAGGGCGAAGGGGCCAGAGAGATGCCCCTAAGAAGCCTGCATCTCCCCGGTTGCCACAGCACGAAACAGAGCTTCTCAAGGGTGGGCTGCATCTGCGGAGTCAGCTGAGGCTCAGACCACCTTGTCCTTGCCCCCTGGGGCCCTGCCCACCACGAAGGGGCCCGGCCACGAGGGGAGGGGATCCAGCTGCTCTCAGAGCTGAGCGTGGCCCGGAGTGGGATGGGGGCTTGGAGACCACAGGGCCCCCTTCCAAGGGTCGGACTGCATCACAGCAGTAACCGCACTGGGCTGCGTTTTTCACCAAAACAGAAAGGAAAGAAGCTTATGTCCGTCTGCCCTGGCAGATGCAGGTGGACCCAGAATGTTCCGTTCAGATTTACAATGTAGCCACCCTCACTCGGGCCTGCACCTGCCCCGAGACCCCCGGCTGAAATGCCCGCCCCCACACACAGGGGGGCTGCGCGGGAAACGGCTCAGTGGGCGGGGGGGGGGGGGGACTCCTGACAATCGAGTCGGAGTGCGGGTCACGGGAGGAAAAGAGCGCGTCGCTTTTCCGTGCTTCCTCCACGTGAAACCCTTTCTCAGACACGGGGGTTAACATGCTCCCTGCCTCTTGGAGGAACGGGCCTCGCTCCTTCCACACTGAGCCGGGCCCCCCCTTTGCCAGGCCGCCCTCGGGGGCTTGGGCGTCAGTGGCCTCCCGGCACCGCTCCCGTGAGCTCATTGCCGTCCGAGGACCGCGTCGGCCTTTTCCTGGCGTCTCAGTCTTTCCTGTCGCCGGTCCGTCTGCTGAGCTGCCCATCGGTCCGTGACACCAAAATCTCCCCGCCGGTTTTGTGCGTGAACAGGCTCAGTAATGCTTGCCAGCTAGCCTTTGTTCTTGGCTTGTTCTCCAATGAATGCAGCTGGAGAACAGGAACTAGCAGATAGAAGTCACGTACACACATGTATACACACACACACGCACACGTATACACACAGGTGATGGAGCTGTAGGAAAGTATCTGTCCGCACAGGAAACCTTAGTCCGATGCGCCAATGGGTGCACGCACACGCACGGGCCTTCGGTGCGGTTCTCCTGCCTCCTTATTTTCGGGACGAGCAGCCGGAGCAGGCGCCCAGCCTGCTGTGCTCATTCCCACCTCGTGGCTCCGAGGTCCCAGCGTGCGCAGCTGGGGACCCTGGGGGTCTGTAGGGTTCTCCTGCTGCTGCCCGGCTGCTTCCTGTCACCACGGTGCTGGGCGCCCCACACATCAAAGGCCGGCTTCGCGGTCCACCCGAGGGACTTCCCCGGGGGAGGGGGACGTGCCCCAGAACTGGCCTGGGAATCACACAAACACCGTGGGGACTCGGAGTTCTGCTTCTTCTTTGTTTTTAAAATTTCAACGGAAAGCTGCCTCCCTCGCTCCAAAGAGCCATCTGCGTGGGGCAAATACTCTGGACCGTGGAAATGGACCTCCCCGCGCACCCACTGTGCTCTGGGTGCCGAGGCGGTGGCAGGCGGCAGGCGGCCCCGGGCTGGGCCCTGCACGGAGTCTGCCGTGGGGGACTGGACTTCGGGCTCCTGCCCCTTCGTCTCAGGTGCGTCCCGTCTCCTCCGTCCCTCAGCGTGAGCCCTGCTCCCCGGCTTGGTCCCCGGGGGTTCCTCACGGACTCCCCCTGAGGGACCTGCTCCTGGGCGGGGTCACAGGGCTGGGGTTTGGCTCCGGCAGAAGGAGTTGTAAAGCACAGAAGGGAGGAAGGGCTGGGAATAGAAACGGGAAGGAAGGCAGCAGATGGTCTTTTTGTGAAGATGTTCGGATGAAGCCCCCAAACCACACGAGCAGATGGTCTGTGGGGAGGGTGGGGCGGGCTGGTGGTGGCGGCCGAGGTGGGAGGGGCAGTGTGGACCAGCTCCGGCTCCCCCTGAGCGCCCGCAGTTTGGACTGGCTGTCCGGGGACCGTGCCCCGGGCCACGCGAGAGTACGGACACGCGGTAACATGGGCCGCGCCCGGCCGCTTCCCGGATCCTGCCCTCGCTGACCTGCCAGTCACCGGGGGGTGTCGGCTGCACCACCAAGGAGGGCAGCCCGCATGGGAGCACCCGAGAGCAGAAACCCACGCACATCTCGGCTCGGACACGGCGGAATTAGTGCCGACCGAGGCTCAATGCTGCCCCGGTGCTGGCTTGGCCTTGCTGATTTACTTCGCCACCACAGTCTTAAGAATATTCAAAATACAGCAGGTTGCTCTTTCATGTATTTCAAATACACTGTTAGTTATTTCTGCTTGCAGGGAAAATGTGGATGTTTTTCAAAGAACAGAGTCCATGAGCTCTATTATCTCACAGGCAGCACTTTCCGTGAGAGGCAATTCTCCAAACAAAGCAACAGAGAAACCTGTGTTCAAAAAAACAACCACACGGGCAGGGCTTGTGTGATGCGGCCTCGGCCGTGCAGGGTGGCAGAGATCAAAGTGTAATCCCTGCCCCCCTCTCTCTGTCCCAGCTAGATCCGCACTCCTCAGAGTTGAGGGCCACCACTGTCATTCCACGCAGATTTCCTCTGACTGTATGTGACTTTGCATGCACGCACGCAAGCCCAAATTCACACACATGGTTTTATTAAACCCTGAATTCAATCATCTCTGTCCACAAGCTCTCTTTCTGTTAGTAATGCCCTAGAACTTTACACAGAAACCCAAGTCGCTTTGATAAAGCACCACATAGCATTTCCCAGAATAAAAGGACCATGCTCTATTCGTGGGATATTTTCTGCATATTTTCATTTCTACACAATCTATTACCAGCGATGCCTCATCGAGCAAACGCAAACAGGTGAGCAGCCAAAGGCATAACCATTGGAAGACTATGTCGGTCGGAGCTGCCGACAAATCCCGTCCCCACCGAGGTCACGCGAGGGCAGCACAGCCCAGCCGCCTGCCGACCACGGCTGTGGAGTCGGCCTTGATTGGGTTGGTGTCAGTTTGCAAAATACTTAAGAACTATTTTTTTAACAAGCAAGTGTACTTTGAACTGTTAAAAATGCTTCCTTTGTGTCTGAGCTGAAGTTTCCCTTCAACACCCGTCCACCGGGCCTGGATCTGCTGTTGGGAATCTCGGGGACGGCGTGTCCGCTCTGCCCGTGTGACCCGTCCCCGCACCCTCGGGGCGGGGGGGGGGCGCCTCCTCTCTGAAGTGTGTCCCCCGCGGACCGGACACGCCCGCCGCTGAGCCACCGCTGATCCCGTTGGCCCCGGGTCACGCTGGCGTCTCTCCTTCACGCTGTAATTATTTTCCTGTTATTGCCTTAGGTTGGCTTAAGAGGTAGAAAAATAGGTCCCGTTCACAGTTCCCGTCTTCCGACTTCAGCGGAGTTTGTGCTGATCCGCAGTTTCCTTCCCGCGCCCCGTCGACAAAGGAGTGGGGCCAGACATCTGCCTCTCTGCCCGCTCAGCGCATTTGGGAGCTGGCAGCGCGCTCGGATGGCAAATTTTCTAAATACGGTCCCAGCGCTTTGCAGATTTTCATCCTTCTTAACAACAGAGACGTGCATTGCACGGGCCTTTTAACCGTGTCTGTGGCTCAAGGGGCTTCGCCAGGGCTCCGAGGGTTCTGAGGACAGACGCCCGTTTCTTCGTCTTGTGGAGAAGACGTCAGCCGTTGTCAGAAAAATGTCTCTGTCACTCAGTGCGACGTGCTGTGCCTTCCCTCTGAATCGAAGGGTCTTTGGTCTTTAAAAATAGATAAAGGACTTTCCCCTGAAGCCGCAGCAGGGGTGGGTGGGAGGAGCAGATGAAGAAGTACATCCATCGTTTTGCTCCAAGCCGGTCTCTGTTCCGGTTTCATGTGCAATCCCCATCTTACCACGGAGGCACGGAAATGTGGTGTTGGCTGCAGTTTCTGAGATGGTTTTTCTGGAGTAACTTCTCTGACCCTGGAAAAGTGTATGGCGGGTGGACTGCCCTGCCTCTGGTCTTTGACAGCCATCCCCACAGTTCTGCTCCGAGGCAGGTCTGCGTGAGGCTGCTTTCACACCATGATTGGGCATGCCCCAGGGACACCCCTACCTTCCCCCAAACTGTTCCCCTCCGTCGCTTTTAGCTCAATGTCTGGATCTGTGTCCACTCGTTCTCTTCAAGCTTCAGCCCTGAGAACCGTTGCTGACCACGTCCTTTCTTCACTCTTGCCGTCTCTGGGGCTCTCCTTCCGAGTGCTTCTCAACTCTGACCTCTCCTCGCCTTGCCTTTTGGGGGTGCCGTGTCTGAGGCACACTCGGCCCGTTCCCTGGACTGTGTCTGCACATCCGACTCATCTGTCTCCACAGAGCGGTTCCCTAACACCCCTTCCCGGGCTCATGCCCTCTGCCCTGTGCACAGAGCCCCACATCAGCCTCCCCTCCCATCCTGGCATCGCCTCTGTGAGTGACATGGCTTCTCACGGAAGATCGGCGGCCACGGGGAGACTGCAGATGAAAGCAGCAGTGACGGACCACAGCACAGTGCTGGGACAGGGGGACAGACGGACCAGGGCATGGTGTTGGGACAGGGGGACAGACGGACCAGGGCACAGTGCTGGGACAGGGGGACAGACAGACCAGGGCACAGTGCTGGGACAGGGGGACAGACAGACCAGGGCACGGTGTTGGGACAGGGGGACAGACGGACCGGAGCACGAGCTCTGGTGAAGATGCGGGAGGAGAGTACGTACCGGCAGGGATACAGACCGAGACGTCCACACTGAACAGAGGGACTGCACACTTACGGTCCGACGCAGAGCCGCATTCTGGGGCACTGACCCCAGGCCAGTGACCACGAGTGCTCACACGAACCCCTGCTCACGGACACCAGGGCAGCCCTGTGCTGGGGCAGCCCGATCGCCAGTCCGTGGACAGGCGGGTGGGCCAGCTGGGGTGCGTCGTCACAGCAGGGGCCGCTCAGCAGCAGCCGGGAGGGACGGACGCGCAGGGACGGGGTCTCGGCACTGTGACGAGCAGTGAAACAGTAACAACCCGTCTCTGAGGGTCACTGTCTGTGGGATTCCATCGACGCAACAGTCTCCGAGTGGGAACCGTGGTGATGCGGGCCAGGTCAGGTTGTCGAGGGCCGTGGTTCGGTGAGGGGCGCGGTGGCGGTTGGGGTGCCGTCACTCTGCACGGGGCACAGGGTGTCACACACCCAGGGGAAGCAGGAGCCGTAGAAACCTGAGCGGGGCCGGTCCTCAGCCCAGTGAGCAGCGCTGCGCCGACGCCAGTTCCCGGTGCAGACGATGAACGGTGGTCACACAGGCACGCGGGCACATCCTCCCTCCTTTACATGGTTTGGTCATCATAAGCCACTTCAAAATAAACTGTTGAAAGTCCCGGCTGGCGTAGCTCAGTGGATTGAGCGCAGGCTACAAACCAAAGTGTCAAAGTGTCGCAGGTTCGATTCCCAGTCAGGGCACATGCCTGGGTTGCAGGCCACGGCCCCCAGCAACCGCACATTGATGTTTCTCTCTCTCTCTTTCTCCCTCCCTTCCCTCTCTAAAAATAAATAAATAAAATCTTTTAAAAAATAAACCATTGAAAACATTTTAAAAAGGTTTCTACTGATTCCTCAAGGTCAAGACAGACACGATGAGAACCCTTGCTGAGGCATATGATGTAAATCCGAATTATTTTTTAGCTTTCCGTCCATCACGCCTTGTTACTCTGGCAAGCAGTGGACGGCCCAACCCTCTGACACCCCCACAGGGGTGCCTGGGCGTCCCCCCCCCGCCGGTGGTAAATCTCACGCATCTCCACTTCGGGGCCCAGCCGCCCTCCTCGCCGCCCTCCTCAGGCCGCAGGGGGGCTCCAACCTGCCACCTTGGACCTGAGGATGCACGAAGTGGGCCGTGTCGGTTCTGGTGAGACATCGGTTCCCCCACGGGACCACGGGCCCCCTCCGAGCGGGCGCCCCCCCCGCCCCCCACCGTTGCAGACCCCGCCCACAGCAATTCCACGTGGGTCCGGCGCCGAGAAAGGCACCGGCCGACCCCCAACCAGGGCACGCCCCTGTGCTGTTACCAGACTCCCACCCCGAGGCGCTGCGAATGGAAATGTTCTCATCCTCTCCGGCTCACTGTGCGTGTCTGCATTATCACCTCTGACCTCCCGATTCCGGCCGCAGGAACCGCGTTTCTGTATTTCTCAGGCAGATTTTTAAAGGCGCCCTTCCTGGACCCCACAAACCCCCACACCGTCTGTGCCTTTCTGTCGCCCGAGAGGCGCTGTGCGGGGCTGCGGGGCACTCAAGAACGGAGGCGGGAATACCTGCCGTCCCCGCGGCGGGGTCCACGAGGTTCTGTTTGCCAGGTAAGACCTCCCGGCACGGCCACCACGGGCCCTTACAGCCGCAGTGGGAAAAACGCAGGTTTCATGCATGCGCTCTTCGGCCCAGATCTCCGGAGGTCACCCCAGGCGCGGGCCAGCAGAACCCTGCCGGCGACGGACACCCAGCGGCCGGTCATCGGGCCGGAGCTGTCTGCCCGTTACAGCCATTCTTTGATATTTAGCATCTACTCCTTGATATTTGCTCTATGACACACATATGCCTCTAAACCATGCATTTCCCATGAAACATGTGTGTAAGTGTGCTAATCACTAGTTTCTCTCGAGCGAGGTGCGATGCTCACTTCAGGACGACCGGGTCTGCGGCACCCTCTCACGCACGAGCTTCGCTCGGAAAACTTTTAAACCCTTCAATCATCCGAGAAACCTCTGTGGTTCTCGCAGGTCAAGGTTAATAATTAAATGCTTAATACCTCTTTAAGCTATTAAGCTAGCAATAAAAATGCAATATTTTAACTCAATTTGCTCAATTAAAGAACAATCCCAGGTGCTATTTAACACCAGGATTCACCGTAATCTACGTTTTATTAAAATCGAGCACAAAAAGAGAATTTTAAACATGTTGGGTAAAAAAACTCCACTGAAGGCTTTTTCGGCAGGAGAAGATCCCCTTCATTTCCCTCAAAGCACGGTGAGTGCCATTAGGAGCTGAGCACAGCTGATGGGAGTCTGCCGCCTCCCCCCCCCCCCCGCCCCCCGCATGGATCTTCACGCCCCCCCCCCCCATTAAGGAGCTCACCACCAGCCAAGATTTCAGTGCACGTGAGATCCTCCTTCTTCTGACCATTTTCCCCTGCTCGTTTTTAATGATCTACTTACTCGATTATCTCCTTACTGTTTGTCACCACGCCCATCGCCTGGGTGCTACAATCGATGACACACAGAAAGTTTATTGGAGATGCTGCCGTTGTGATTCCGTCCCGGACCCTCGTGTTTGTGGTATTACCACTCTGCTTTGCAGCTCCCTCCAATTGTCCCGACATGAGGTGGGGGGGGGGCGGGCGGGCAGGAAGCCGTGTCGCAGAGGGGGGCGTTCCCTCGGAGCCTGCCGCTGAGACCTCCAGAGTCTTCCGTTGTCCCTGGAGACAGAGTTAATGTCATCTTGTTTTAAAAATGAGTAATAGCCCTGGCTGGAGTAGCTCAGTGGATTGAGCACGGGCTGTGAACCAAAGCGTCGCAGGTTCGATTCCCAGCCAGGGCACATGCCTGGGTTGCAGGCCACGGCCCCCAGCAGCCGCACATGGATGTTTCTCTCTCTCTCTCTTTCTCCCTCCCTTCCCTCTCTAAAAATAAATAAATAAAAATCTTTAAAAAATGAGTAGTAAAATCATTGGACAATCTGAGGATTTAGGGAGAAAGGATGTTGAAAAAACCCGGTTTCTGGGACTGGGAGTCTTCTCTCCTACAGAGCGGGGTCCCCTTTCACATAGTTCAGTGTGTCCTGAGCATGAACACATGTGATCCCACCCCCCTGCTGTGCCGGGAGGGCCTGTGGCCCGAGCTCCCACGTCCCCACCCCACAGAGTTGTGCGGTTTGACTTGAGTACTTTCTTAATCCCGATGCCGCCTTAACAAACCGAACGTGGTTTATTAATCAACCTCTTTCATTCACGTTTACAGCACACAGTCTCTGAGGGCTGCTGTGGGTGGAGAGACTGACGTGGCTTTGCCCAGAAGGCACACGCAGTGTGAGGACGGTCTGGGAGATGGAGAAGGGGACGCACAAAAGCAATGACATGTCACAGGGAACACGGCAGAAAAGCCTCCAGCGTGCGAGCTGGAGCACAAAGAAGGCCACGCCCCTCTGACCTAGAGGCACGCTCTCCGGGGCACTCTGTGCACATTGTTGTTCCTGTTACTATCTGTTACGCATGCCAGGAGTGCAACGGTAACTCTGCACACTGTTGTTCCTGTTACTATCTGTTACGCATGCTGTAAGTGCAACAGTAACTCTGCACACTGTTGTTCCTGTTACTACCTGTGACGCATGCCAGGAGCGCAACGGTAACTCTGCATGTATTGAACGCAAAGCAACGCCAGGCAACATGCGAGGGACAAACACCGCCGCTTCTGTCCCAGGAGGACACGCAGCCACAGAACCAACAGACAAACACGAGCCCAGAAACTGTCGCTGGGGGAGGGGGTGGGAGCTGTGGAAATCGCCCACCTCTGCTTCCTCACGCTCAGAGGCTGAGAGGAGAGTGTCCCGCCCACGGGGGCAGGGTGTGTCCGATGCAGGAAGACAGAAAACCACGTGTCTCTGGGCTTCACACCAACTCTTCATGATCTCTGATTATTTTCTATGTAAGTTGTGTGTAAAATACACTTGTCTACTCGTAATGGACCATGTTCTGCAAGGGAGGTCGTGTTGAATTTCGCTGCTAAGGTCGGGGTAATTTTACCCGATCTTAGTAAATAAAGTAATTTACTTAGCTAATAAAGTAAAGTAATTTACTTAGCAAGCAAATTATAAATCTCTATTATGTTCATTACAACTGAAAATAAATGGAGGAAAATACCCCGTTTACCATTATGGAGTGCTGCTGGACCAGGTACTATACTATATATCGTATATTTTTCATGGCATCTCATTTATTTGATTTTTCCAGTATTGCACAAGGTAGATATTACCATCTCTATTTCTCAATGGGAAAATGATTGAGGATCGCAGAGTTGAGAGATGTCGACCCAGTTCTGCGCTGACTCCACATCATACATCCTTAACTGACAACTGACGGAGATTTGAAATACAAACAAATCCCTCCCCCTCTTCCAGCTTCCTTGGTTCACTCGGAGACGCCGGGGACAGAGGAACTGTATTCTGCCCTGAGCCTCTCACCTCCTCAGGAACCTGTGCACCATCCCGGTTTCACTCCCCAGGTGATGGTTGCGCTCAGCCCGACAGGCGGGGAGGGATTCGAACACGAACACCTGAGCTCCTCCCTCCTTTCTCCGTCCTCTGATGGGGTCTGGTGAGCCTGAACCGATGTCAGCCCCGCGGTCTTCCCACGACCGTCCGTTGCCGGGAAGGGGGATCAATACCCGCATCGGGCACTTCCCTCTCACTCAGAGCTTTAATTCGCTTCTGTGTGCCATCCGTGGAGCCCCAGGCTAGTAAATCTCACTTGTAACGTTGCCTGTGCGTTTGCATTTTCACCGACCTTGTTCCCTCGGCCAGCGCGTTCCCGCGGGCGCTCCTGCGGCAGGCGGCTGTCGAGGACCCGTCAGGGGCTGGCACTGTCGCAGGCGCCGGGAGGCACGGGAGAACAGGATGGCAGAGATCCAGGGCCTGAGGGGGCTCACGGTTTCCTGTAGGGGTTACAGACCGGAAACAGAGCAGGGGTGCTAATTTTGCAGCCGGGGAAGACATCGGAAGCGCCACGCGGGGAGCCTTCCTGGGAAGGTGAGTGCGAGCACACGTGAGGACGAGGCGGAGAGATGAGCCAGGCGGGCCTGGAGGAAGCACACTCAGGTGGGGGAGCGCCAGGGGTGTGCCGGAGGCGGGGCGGGGCAGGAGCTCTGGAGCAACTGGGAAGCCGTCAGAGACGTCGTGTGCGGCAGGGGACGGGTGGCTCTGCTGGTCTCGAATGCCACTTGGGGACCTATCGCATGTCATGGGAAGGGTGTGATGTGACCCCGGGGAGAGGCCGTAAAAGGTGTGCAGCACCCCCGTCCTGGGGTCCTCTCCCTGCGGCCAGGGGCCACCCTGAGGTGGCTGTGAGGAGGCCCCAGGGACGGAGCCATGTGCAAGAACATCACCTAGCACGGCCTCGGGTGTCCAGCCGCCCAGCCCGGCCACCACCTGGGGGAGAAAGGCCCCCGGCCCCCGGCCCCCGGCCCCCGGCTGAGTGGACCCACCGGGTCCCCGGCCCCAGACAGCCCCTGAGCCCTGCGGGTCTCCAGGACACTGAGGGGAGGTACTGATGACCATGTTTTCCAGAAGTCTCTCTGTTTGAACGCGGTTGTTCCGTACAACTAGATAAGGAAGTCAGTAGACCTTTCTGGTATTTTGAGCAAAGACACGGTGTGAGGTTATTTGTGTTTCGACAAGATTTCTCTGGCTTTGTGAGGGGCACAGGAGACTATTTCAAGCCCCCCGCCCTGGCCCAGCTCCCTGTCCTCACGCCAGCCCCTGGTTCTGTGACCCCTGTTTGAGTAGAACTGTTCATTTCCTCGCGTGCGCCCTCTCAATTCTGACAGTTTGGGAAAACAAAACATTTTCAGAGCTGTCTTGAAGTTTCACCACACTTATACCCCGTTTTTCCGACATCTATGTACAATGTTCTCCATGCTCTGTGTAACATTAATTGTTGGTAACAATATACCTTTGTTTGGGGTAAAAAAAGATCCCTAAATCCACATTAGTCAAAACTTGGAAGCACAGGTGTGCTACTACTCAGGTAGTGAGGTCACTCTGGCTGCAACATCTGACCTTCGACCTCACCCTGTTGTAACTGCCCCCTTCATTGACACAGAGTAAAGGAGATGGGGCTTCCAAGGGACAGCTCTGCATGTTGTGTTTAAATTGTTACAAAGCGTTGAGTGGTTATTGGAAAGTGAAAATACGCTAATAGTTCCGAAGTTCGAGTGGACATTGCAGGTTGCAACCCCCGAGAAGACTGGGGTTGCCTGGGGTGTAGCCGAATCCGAGGAGCAGCCGCTGTGTTCAAGCCGCCGGAGTCTGCTGCCACGGCCGCTCTGTGGGCCAGGCCCCCAGCCATCAGTGCAAGGGGCGCCCCGCAAATCACAGGTCGGTCCCTCGGGAAGGCTGCTGTTGATTTAACCCTTCGCTCCCCAGAAATGCTTCCTCTGGGGTTCCAGGGACCGCCCTCCAGATTAAATCAGGAAGCAGAAGCAGCAGCAGCCCCTTGGAGTGCTGGGCACCGTGCTGTTCACCCGGGGGCAGCTGTGGGCACCGGCCCCGACGGGGCTGCTGCCCCTTTTGTGTGTGGGTGGAAGCTCCTTGTCATGGGACCCCTCCCAAGGGCAGACCTGCTGCGGGCACACCTCACCCTGACGGGAGACACCCGCGGTTCTCCGGCCGGCCGGTAGAGGCAGGCTGACGCTTCTTCCCTCTGCGGTGCAGCAGCTTTCAGTTTGGTGAAGTCCCGTGTGTTGGTTTTGTTCTGTTGCCTTTGCCTGGGGAGGCTGGTGCAAAACAAATGTTGCAAAGACCGTCGTCAAAGAGGTTACAGAGTGTGTTTTCTCCTGGGAGTAGTGTGGTGTCCGGTCTTACGTTCAAACCTTTTGTCGATCTTGCGCTTACTCTCGTATACGGAGTAACACAGCGATCAAGCGTTACTCTTTTGCATGCAGCTGTCCAGACAGATGCCCAACATTATTCATCAAAAAAGACAGTCTTTTGTCTATTTTTCAGTCCTGTCTCCTTCATCATAGATTAGTTAGCCATGTAGGCTTGAGGTCATTCCTGAACTCTCTCTATTCTGTTCCACTGATCTAAGTGTCTGCTCTTATGAAAATACTGTGCTGTTCTGATTACTGTGGTTTTATAATATATTTTGAAACCAGGGAGCCTGATACCTCCAGCTTTGTCCTTCTTTCTCAAGATTGCTTTGGCTACTTGGAGTCTTTTACGTATCCATGTAAATTTTAGGGTCATATATCTCTCTCATCCTTTTTTAACTCTATAATACAAGCGATAGTATCCTTGATATAGTCTCAGAGATCCTTTACAATATCCTCATCATTTAAATTTCTTTCTTTCTCTTTCTTTCCTTCCTGTTCTGATTGGGTGATTCCACTATTCTGTCTTCCAGATCCCCAAACCTTTCTTCCGCATCACCTAACCTGTTGTTGATTCCCTCTGGTGTTTTATTGTATCTTGTTTTAGTCATTGCATTTCCTGCTCTGACTGGTTCGTTCTTGTGCTTTCTGGCTCTTTGTTGAAGGTCTCTCTGTATTTCTCCGCCCTTCCCCAGAGGTCAGCAAGCATCTTTACAGCCACAATTCTCTCTCAGGCAAATTGCTTGTGACCACTTCATTAGGATCTTCTTTCCCTCTAAAGTTTTATTTTGTTCCTTAATGCATGACATATTCACTTGCCTCTGGGTTTTGTTTGACCTCGTGCAGTTCTGTGAATTAGGCAGAGCAGCTACGTCTGCTGGTCTGGAAGGGGAGGCCTTGAGGAGGGGCCCCCAGTTGGGCAGGACACCCGGAGCTGGGTGGGCGGGCTGGTGGGCCGGGGTGCACCTTGCCAGGCTGCCCTGGGGGGATGACTGGAGCTGGAGTGAGCGTGCATGGGGGTCCTGGGGTGCATGCACTGGACCACCTCGGTGCAGGGTCTGGGGCTGGGGCAACAGTGGAGAGAGCTCCAGCAGTGCCCACCCCCATGGGCAGGTGGTCTAGGGCTAGGACACCGATTTCCTTCACATAAGGCACCTTTAAACTGCCATTATTTTCACCATGCTCCAGCCTCGGTGAGGCTACGCACGGACCCCTCTGTGATAACCGCTCCCCACAGCAGGCTCCTCCCTCAAGGGCGGGGCTCCCAGGGTCCCCTGTGTCCTTCCTCCTGGTCAGCCCTCGGTCACCTCTCAGGCAGAAGTGGCCCAACCAGCCCTCAGCCTTCTCCGGGGGGAGCTGCTCTTCCTGTCGGTGGGACCTCCCTCGTGTCCACGGAAGGGGTGAGCGCAGGATCTTCCCGTGCCACCGCCGGGGACGGCCCTGACTCGGTGGCAGTCTAGGGGACCACGCCCCTGTCCTTTTCTTCCCGTGTGTCCTCACCTTGCAAACACGAGTCCCCTGGGGGGGACATGCAGCATTCACCTCCCAGTAAACACCTGAAACTGGAAGAAGACGGTCACCTTTACGTTGGGTCTCACATATATGTTTCAGGTACCTTGGCGCCAGCTGAGCCCCGAGTCCTCTGCCCGACCCGACGGCACTGGCAGTGCGGGGAGGCGGGGAGGGAGGTCTCCGGAAAACAGTCTCTAAGATACTTTCCTCTGGAACGTGTCTAAGCCTTTGACGGCCACAGAGGACCTTGGCTTCGACTCTCCAGAAAATTGCTTGTGGGACACGCTGGAGCGTGGCTGCTGGGGCCCGGGGCAGGGGCCCCCCACCCCGACCGAGTGCCATGAAAAGCAAATAGGTTGTCGTCTGAGTGCACGTCCCATTCCAGTCCAGTTCCCCAGTCCATGGGGTGAGGACCCTGAGGGACGGGAGTCTTTGTGCGTCTATTTTCTTTTATTTTTTTATTTTTTGTTTCTTTAGCTAACAGTGTGTATTCCGGGCACTGCACAGCAGCGGCCCCTCAGGATACAGAGGAGGCTCTTGATAAAATGATTCGCAGCGTTAACCCCACACGAAATCTCTGTCCAGGGCAGGTGCCCTCAGACCTCCTGAATAAGGCAGCTTTTCCTTTGATTCTCGGCTGCAGAGGCCGGATGATACACCGCCAATCAGAGCTCTTTTGCTTAGATGTGTCGTGGGACTCATCTGAATTTTGCTCAAGCTAAGGAGATAAAATTGGGCCTTCCAGTGACGAGCCCAATAAATAAAAAATAAACGTTAACCAGCTGCCTGGCCCATCGTGTCTTCCCAGGTAGTAAACAACCTGAAACCATTTTTTCATCTTTAAAAAGGCCCCTAACTTCGGTCTGATAAAGGCAAACACACTTTTTTTCCTCACGCTGTCATTTGCAGCGCTCTGGGAAATGCTTTTATTTCATTTCACCTCGCCCGGTGTCGTGCGCACCCGCTGTGCCCGGCTTATCTTCCGGAAGGGTCTGTCCGCCCGGCGTTCTCCGCCAGGAAGGGACGTTGCAAGGGCGTCTGCCGCCGTCGGGGACGCCGCGAGCCCAGCGCCACTGTCCCTCCTACCTCTCAGGACAAACCTTCTGTGAACGCTCCGACTGCGCTTCCTCTCAGAAGGCCCCCCCCGCCACCCCCCGTCCTATCCGGGAACAGAGAGGTTTGGGGCGAATCGACCACAGCCCTCTCTGTAGTGCGTCCGCAGCGGCAGCCTCTGAAAAGTCAAATTGCTCAGGGCTGGCTTCTAAAGCACAATGGGGACAAAAAGGCCACCTGGGGAAATGCTAAAGCTGTCATTTTGGGGGGAAACGTAAAATTTTAGGAAATAGAACATATTCCACTGCAGCCCGTTTGCACTCGAGGCTGGACTGTCTGTCCACGTTTCAACACTGTTGCTGTGTGTCTGGAGATGAGCAAACAGGCGTGTTGCAATTGCTCGTCACTGTGTCTGGCGTTCCCTGGGATTTTTAAAAAGGCAGAAAGCACCGATGAAATCACGCATGGAGAAAATAACACATTGATTGTGCACCTCGGAGTAAATAGGGCTGGGATGCATTTATCAATCGTCTTCAGTCGGCGCAGCCGTCGGGCCCCGGCCCCGCGTGGCCGCGTGGGCAGAATGCGCATTCCTCTCCCCGTGCGCCCCACCGCTCCCTCCCGGTGCCACCCCCTTAGTTCAGGTTCCCAGCGCCACTACCTTGGCCCCCTCCCCGGGGTGCTCAGCAGCCTCCTAGGTTATCTCCCCTGAACATCATCGTCACCATCACCATCACCACCATCTCTATCATCACCACCACCATCATCACCAGCATCATCATCCTCACCATCACCATCATCTTCATCATCACCACCACCATCACCATCATCACCACCATCATCATCACCAGCATCTTCACAGCTGCCTGTAATTGGCACACGTGCTGAGCCAGGCCTGGGCTGTGGTTTTGCCCCATTGCGTCCCACCCTTCTGCCCAACCCCCGGGTGTGCAGTTGAGACGGGAACTCCAACGTCCCTCCCACCCCCACCCCTGCCCCCGCACTGTTCCCACGGTAACTGTTTAAGTCGTGATGCCAAACATGCTCCATCGTCCTGAGAAAAACTCTCTGTGGATCCAACACACGTAGGTTCAAGTGCCGATTCCTTAGTGTGGTATCAGAGCCCTCAGGCATCGAGTTCTCTGCCGTGTTTCCGGTCTATTCCATTTTCAACCAGTTTCCCTTGTAGTTCAGGTGCCTCAGGCACGCGTGATCTGCGTGTGGGTCCTGCCAGAGCATGGCTGTCTTCACCTGCGCTGTCCCCTCAGCCTGGAGACCCCCTAACAGGACACTTGCCTCCTTGGACTCCACCCCTTGCTCTGAAGAATCTTCTGGCTTCCAGGGAGAGCCGGTCCCTTCCTCCTCCCAGCGTCTCGGCCCCTGGACGAGGCAAGGAACTCCTGGAGGTGGGAGCCTCTGTGTTTTCTGCTTTTATCTTCTCCGGGGTCTAGCGCTGTGCCTTCCGCATGCAGGAATTAAACCCACCCTTTTTAAAAAAGGAGTGTAAACACACTTATTTTCCATGGAAATTTCCAGTCGCTGGTTTCCTGAAGAGCCCAGCTCTTTCTTTCCATTTTGGAGAGGGGGACAGGGTTTTCCAACCTGACCCTGGACATGGAGGGGCGGGGGGACGATACGGCCAGTTCACTGAGCCGGAGCCTTTGGACTGGCTGGCCCGCCCGCAGGGCCACCCCTGCCCACGAGAGGCCGACGGAGCCACGCCTTCTCCGTGGAACTAGGCCAGGGCTGCTGCCCGGCTCGGTCCCCCTTCCAGGGCCACCCTTGGAGTCCCCACCGCGGTTATTTTTCTCGGTGACACTTGATCCTTTGTGGGTGCGTTTCCTGCCCTCGGCCACGTTTGAAATTGGATTGCTTTGTGTCCCTGCCCCTGACTTCTCTTTCAAAGCTGTTACCATTTCGTTCGCATTCCTCTCAGATCCTTATTTGAAGATTTCTGGCTGCAAACTGTTCCTTGTAATTCCTATTTCCAGCCCAGGTTTCTGCCTAAGCTCAGGGTTCCGTTAATAAGGCTGGGCAAAGTTTCAACCGAATTTAATCTAACATTTTTAATTATTCCTCGCATTTTCCTGTCTTGACACGCTTACTGTGATAAAGGAAAATCATTAATTCACTTAGAAATATGTGTGTGCAACCTATAGTTTCTCTCTTGATGAATTGTCCATTCACCATTTCTTTGCTGTTAATTTACTGTGCCTTTGAGAGGGTGAGGGGAGAACATTTTTTTTTCCTTTGTTCAAAAACATCTGCCTTAGAATCAAATGGGGCTGCACGTTTGTTTTCCTTTTGCCCGCCCCGGGGGGGGGGAGATTATTCCTCCAAGAACAGGTTTTCCGTCTCCACTCCCTGCTTCCTCCTCACCTGGGCACGCCACACCCTGCTCTAGTCTCCTTGGGAAAAAGTGCCGTAAAGTACATAAACTTCTCACGGTTCTGGGAGCCAGGCAGCTAAAAATCATGGCGCCAGCAGGTCCCGTATCTGGGGAGACGTGACCCACGAGCCCGGTGCTTCCTCCACCTACCGGGCAAGCGTCTGTGGTCACCAAACACTCATCATGAGGCAGGCGATGCGTCCGGTGCGGGATGGGCTGCGGCGGCCGCCACAGGGAAAGCCCAGCTTTCCTGGCATTGGCCACGCCCGGCACGTGGTAAATGCTCGATAAGTGCTGCCTTTCATGATTAACACTCCCCAGCATGTGATCCCTGGTTCGGAAGAGCAAACCTGCTGTATCCTATGACCCGTGTGTTCAAAAGTCCCAAGCTCTTTGTCCAGTCCTCCAACATGGTACACAGTCAGAATGTTAAAAATGGTATAAACGTCAATCGTGGCTTTCTGAACCAGACCAGAACCTTCTAGAATGGCCAGCGCTGCCTAGTTGACCATATTGAATGAAAAGACAGTAAAAGCCGCAGGGGGAAGCCCTTTGTTGAGAGGTTCTGAAAAAAAAAAAGATATAACCCTAAAGCTTTCGGGTGACACAGAGAAACAATTTCACTTTGAACGGCTCAATGTGCTTGGACAAACTGGTTTCTGACCGAGCGCCTGCGTGAGCCCAAGCCGGCCCTCGGCTCCCCGAAAGGGGCGGGCGTGATGTGAGGCTGCCGTTGTTTCTTGAGTCTTACTGAGGTTCCTTTTTGCAAGAGGGCGGGAGTCTTCTATAGCAACACAGCGGCTTGCGCGGGGCCGCTGGCAGCTACGGGTGACCTGGGGCTGAGGGCGGGGCTGTCCTGGGGGTTTGGGCAAGGAAGTCCCGCGGAGGACACGAAGTTTCTCTGGTCTGCAGACTGGGACCCCTCAGCATAAAGGAGAGGGTCTGGGGACACCGGGGAGGCGGGCCTTCGACAGGAAACAGTTTCATGTTCGGGTGGACACACGGTGACACATCTGGGCATGCCGGGGCAAAGAGAAAAACAGTGTTTCCGTAACAATGACACACGCGGGGAAGACAGTTACAGCCCGGGAACCGGAGAGGAGAGTGGTGATTGCTGAGACCCAGCGGTGTTTCCCAAGGCTCTAAGTTTTATCCGACACCGACACCTTCCAAGGTGAGTCTACTTCAAGTTCCTGCCTCCTTGGACTGGGATTAAAACCGTATCTAGACGAACTATGGATTACCGAAAACCACGCCTGTCATTCTTCACCTCGTGAGGAAAATGGTTCGCTCTTTGCCAACCGTGAGGCATCTGTCTGCGACGGGTAATCTTGTGTCAGCCCGGCTCGGCCCAGCTCCCCAGACACCATCTGAGACGGTGTTTCCCCATGTTACCACAAAGCTACTTCTCAGCAGATAACGCCAACACTCAAGCCCGCAGGTGTGAGCAGAGCGGACTACTCTATAACATGGGTGGGCCTCGCCCGGCCAGTGGGAGGTCTGACCAGAACAAGAGACGGACGCGGACAGGTCGGGAGGAGGCGGAGCCCCGGCGGGGCGGTGGCCCACGCTGGGCCGGAGCTGCACCTGCGAGCCCTCCCTGGGCGTCCACCTGGCAGCTCGCCCTGCAGACAGGTGTGAACTCGACCACCCCCACAGCCACAGTGCACTCCTGAAAACAAACCTTTCTCACCATCACAATGATTCCTGGTTTTCTAGAGAGCCCTGACTAATTGCATGAACTCCTCTTGGCAAAAACAAAGCAAACAAACAAGCAAACAAAGCCCCTGCTCGCTGGGCCTGCACCCTGGGCAGCTGACCGGAGGGAAGGCTGTTCCCGCAGACCCGGACCAGAGGAGAGGCAGCAGCGAGACGGGGAAACGGAGCCGCGCTGTCCCCCACGCCCCATGCCACCGTCTCTGGTTGTGTCTGTGGGCGACGGACACCTGTCAGGGACAGGGAGAGAGGGAGGAGGACCTTAGCCCCCCAGGGCCCCGCGGTGCAAGAGGCCGGGGGGCCAGTGGGACGTGATTCTCGGGGGCGGGGTGCTGGCGTCCGGGGGAGAACATTACTTCAGTCTTAATGAGCAGCGGGTGGGTAAGTGTTTCAAGTTAAGGGGGCATCCGGTTTATAAGTGGATTTCGGAGAGCCCGCCCTGGAAGTCACGCGATCTAAGGTCATCCCAACGGGAGTGTGGCCACGGACGATATTCACGGTGAAAGGAGAGACGGTTCTCTGAACCGAGGCTCGAGTTTGGGTCAGGAAGATTCAGAGGCGGCCCACACACACCCTGGTGCCCAGCGGCGCTTGGTTACCTTAGTCAACGTGATGGGTGGAGACTTCTTGTGCAGGATCTGTTTGGGGCCTTTGAAGTGCTTGCTGGCCTCGGGCACGCAGGTGCGTGACCAGGAAGAGGCCACCAGGTGGCGCCTAAGTACTTCCTTTGTCCCCCTGCCGCTGGGGGTCCGGAAGCTGCATCACACCGGACAGTCCCACCCAAAAGGGCAATGCGACCCCCTGCCAGTGTGTTGGGAAGGACGCTTTGGGACCGACGACAGGGTGCAGTCTGGCTTGTGAGCACACCACGCACCAACGTGAAGGAGACAACAGTCGCCCGGCACTGGGGGCGGGACCACCAGGCGGCCGTGCCCTCAGACGCCATCTCGGTTCTCAGGACCTTGCTCTCTCCATCCCCACATGCCGTCTGGGTCCTCCTGGCGGCCTCAGCGAGCAGGGGTTGTAACCCCCTCTCCCTTCGCAGAAGAGCAGGTGGGGACTCCGAGAGGTGGCCTGGGGCACAGGGTCGCTGAGTGGCAGGGCTGGTCCTGTCACCCACCGTCTGCTCGGAGCCCGACTCACAGCCAGGGGGCCCATCAGCCTCTGGGGCCAGCCCCCTCGGCACCGGCTCCAGGCCAGAGTGTGGTCTCGGTGTTGGAGAGCCCGGTGTGAACACTCAGCAGGCTGGGAGGGGGGGTGTGTTCAAGTTCTAAGGTGACACAGTTGTGCTGGGTTTCCTTCCCGGGGACACAGAGTAACGGAAGGTGACAGACGAGGAATTGGGTCTCAGACACAGAGAGGCGACGGCCCCACGGACAAGACCCCCTGATGCCTTTGTGGACCAATCTAGACCGGGGGCGCCCCTGAGGTCACCCGGTGTGGGCACCCCAGCAGCAGGGGGACCCGGGACTCGGCCTTTCTTCCCCTCCCCCGCTGTGAACCACAGAGGACACCGCGTCTCACTGGTCCCGGTGCAGACGCAGACCCGGCGGGGGCCGGGAAACACGCCCTCATGATCCAGGGACCGTGTCCTCTGTTTGGCACGAGCCCGGTGGGGGGGGAGGCGGTGGATCACAGACACAGCCGCAACCCTGAGCGCGCCCCAGCCCGCCCTGACAACAGCCTTGATCTTGATCACGCGCCTCAGTCCCGGGAGGAGTCGGGTGACTGTACCTGCTGGGGCGCCACCCAGGCCGCCTGATTAATGCAAACCGTGAGCCGTTCGGGAGGCGTCAGGGAGCAGACGCGTTGGTTCCTGTAATTTGAAAACATCCTAATTAGGGCGAGTTCTTGGAGGACGCCCGCCTCCCGCGCCGCCTCCAGGAGAAACAGGGCGGTTTTCCTGACACCAAAACCCTCAGAGTCTCGGGCTGGGCCGTGCGCACCAGGTTTACGGCACCGCCGGCGGGCGGCCGGGCCGCCGAGGCCCCGCCTCTCTCTGCGTGTCAGCCCCCAGCGGTGCGACCGCCGTCCAAGGTGGTCCCAGATCCCACACCTGGGGGTGGAAGGTTCTGGAAAAGTAGGAGAGGAACGGACATTGTCTGTGTCCCCTAGCGCAGCAGTCCCCAACCCCAGGGACGACTTCAACCCCTTGCCCACTACTCACCCCCTGCTGTGCGGCCGGGTCCCCAGCTGGCCACGGCCTGGTTCCGGTCCGCAGCCCGGGGTGGGGGCCCTGACTGGCGGTCCAGTGGGCACAGAGAGAAGATGAGCAGGTGCATCCATGCCAACGCCCGTAGCGCTGGGGTCCGTGTGACGTCGGCCTGGGCGGGGCACAGAGACACCCCTGAGAGGAAACGCACCCCTCCCCTGATGAGACTCATGTGCCCAGCACCGACTTGCTGACCCTCTGCTGTGCAGGA
The DNA here is from genome assembly GCF_004126475.2 of Phyllostomus discolor. Taxonomy (NCBI): domain Eukaryota; kingdom Metazoa; phylum Chordata; class Mammalia; order Chiroptera; family Phyllostomidae; genus Phyllostomus; species Phyllostomus discolor. Next base: position 975,234 of record NC_040909.2, read on the forward strand.
ACGCACCTGCGCGGTGGGACAGTCAACTGACCCCGCGAGACCGTGACCCCCCGGAGAGCGGCGTCCAGCGGATCAGACCGGCCAGAGATCAGGAGAGAGAGACCCCCGTGCGGTGCGTGAGGCCAGGCAGGGGCAGGGGCCGCGTGCAGGTGTACAGTGAGGCCCCAACTCTTGTTTTCCGGGGTGCGGACGAGGGGAGACCTGGGCAGGGGCGGGCCCCAAGTCGGGTCAGCCAGGAGAACCCGGCGGACTGGGAGAAGGGCAAATGCGAACACGTTTCCATCTGCAGAGCCGGAAGGGGAGGGGACGGCCAGACAGAGGGTCCAGCAGCCGGAGTCGGCAGAAGGTCAGACTCCAGAGAGTGGGGGCAGGGTGGGGCGGGGCTGGCAGGTACTGGGGGGTGTGTCCTACAAGGTCTTCTCTCCCCCAGAGAGTTTAGGCCTCACCCGCTGGGTGCCCAGGGGGAGGAGACGGGGAGGGTTTCAGCCGAACCCTTTGGCCTGCAGGAAGGCCACCGGCCCCGCTGCAGGGTGTGGGGCTGGGAGAGGAGACAGGGAGGGCCGACGGAACCGGGCCGGGGGGCGCGTCCGTGGGGCGGGGCAGGGGTGGCAGGGCCCCGACGGAGGTGGTGAGGTGGGTGACGGGGTGGGGGGAGATCTTCCTGGAATAACCCGGGCTGGACTCGTGACGGACTCCTCCCTGGGGGAGGAGGGGGAGGGAGGGAGGCACCCAGTAGGGCTCCACTGGGGTCCGGCTCCTCTGGGGTCCGGCATCCTGTGACGCGTCCGGGAGACCGACGATGCCGGGGGAAAAGGACGTGGCTGCCCAGATAGGGGCGCTGGCCAGAGGCCCGGGAGTTCCAGGGGGCTGCAGGGGCTGGACCTGGGTCCACGTGCTGCTATGTCTCTCACCTGGGGCCACTTCCGGCACAACCTGGAAACCGGAGCGTGACCTCAGGGGCGGGAGAGACTCGGCCTCGCCTGGCGTTTTCTCCGTGAGGACCTTCCCTCTGTCCGTCCGTCAGTCCATCCACCAGTCCGTCCGTCCGTGGGGTGACACTCACCCCGCCGGCTTCGTGGCCTGCTGGCTGCCGTCGGAGGAGGAGGAGGAGGAGGAGGAGGCCCTCAGAACCTCCTCGCTGCTCGGCGGGTTTCCTGGCTGGGTGGTGGGGGGCGGGGCGAGAAGCACAGAAGCAGGGAGCCGGGTGGGAAGCAGGAGCACCCGCAGGCAGCAGGCGCAGCGGAAACTGGGGCGATGTCCTTCCCCGTGCCGTCTTCTCTGAGCTCGCCCCTTGGAGGTGGTGCGGGTGTTTGGGGGGTCGGTTGTGAGCAAAGACGGAGGAGCCGTCTTCCCGCGGGAAGTCCACCGGCCCTCAGAGCTGCTTCCGTGAAACGGCAGAATTTCCAGGAAAACAGTCTAACTTTCCCAGTTAATGGTCAAACTCCTCGTGCACCAAAGAAACGCACGCGTGTGCCGCCTCCTCGGTTCCCCCACTCCCACCCCCCACCCTTCACCTTTCCGCGTCCGGCTCCAGCTCCCCTCCGCCCTGCACCCCCACCCCGCCCCCCACGGAACAGCTCTCCCCAAAGCCTCGGGTGGTTCCGGTCAGGCCACAACCCCGTTGTGGCGCTCAGCTTTGCTGCCGCTTCTTCTGCAGACGCTGCCACTTCTCGGCTTCGCTGTCACGATGTCCATGGAAGCTCTAAGGGCGCAGGCCGGCGACCTGTCCCGTCTGGTCCGCCTCCTCCCCTGGATGGCGCCCTCGGTGAGAGGGGGGTCCTCGTCCGCTCTGCCCACCATCGTGCCCCGGTGTCCCGGCGGCTGCCACACGGGGAGTTCAGGGGGTGCGTTTTGGTGACGCAGGTCCCAGAGAGCCTCCCTGCAGGCCGGTGTCAGGAGCAGGACCCAGGACAGAGAATTCCCACCCCGCTCGCGTCGGAAGCTGGCGTCCCTGTGCTGATTTAACTGTAGAGGTTGATGATTCTGCAGGAAATGCGCAGTGACTCTGAGGTGTTGTCATCATGGTGAGTTTCTGCCACACGAGCGGTGGGCACCGAGGGTCCGGCGTCTCTGTCTGTCACACTCAGGGGCGGCAGTCGAGCTATTTGAAGATGGGCCTTCACCGGCACGGCTGGCTGCACACAGTTGGCACGGCCCGACCGCCAGCGCCATCTGAAGGCCGGCGTGCTGGGGGCTGACCTGTGTCCCCACAACACCTCTGCTGAAGCCCTGACCCCCGCAGTGACGGCCTTGAGGAGGTGATGGCACTGAAATGGGGGGGGGGGCAAATCTGAGAGGGTCCGAGGCCTTGTAGGAAGAGAGAGAGAGAGAGAGACACTCGCCTTTCTCCCTCTGTCCCCAGCTGTGCTCAGAGCGGACGCGCTTCAAGCCAGGAAGAAAGCCTTTACCGGAGCTGACCTCCCCAGAACCTTGACCTTGGACCCCCAGCCTGCAGGACTGCGAGAAGGTCCACTCTGTTGCCGACCCGACGGCCTCTGGGGTTTTGTCACGTCGGCCCGAGCAGACCGTGTAGAGTGACCACAGCCCCGATGATTAGCATCAACCTTATGCCCAGGCTCAGGCCCACCCGCAACAGGCGGACTGGCCCGGAGTTGATGTCAAGTGGCTTCTTGGTAGAGTCCATGGCTTCCCACAACGTCTGTTTAAAACACCAAACTCCGCTGCCAAGACTGCTCGTCTGTCTGCCCACGCCATACCGGCGCTCTCAGCGGTGATCCGAGACCTCGCGGTCCTGTGTACCCTGGAAAAGCCCAAGTGGTTCACTTAATTTTACAACATAGAGCATAATATATTCCAAGACTTGACTATTCCCTTAAATAATACAGCACTGCAGTCATTAAAGAGAGCTGCGCAACGATGCCCAGAAAGGCAAAAAAGAAAAAAAAAAAAAAAAAGGCCCTGGATCAAGCAGCCTCGGGAAGTGAGCTGCGTTACAAGGAAGCCCCGTGTGGTCCTGCTGCTGCTGGCCCCGGAGACACGCCCGCCCGCACGCGGGTGTGCGGAGCGGACTCACGCACAATGTTCACTGTGGTTCACGGGAGGCGGACCTATCACGCGGAACTTTCCAAGTGCCCTTGACAAGGGGACCCTGTGTCCCTGAAGACAAATTAAAACCCCGTGGAACTGCTGCCCGCAGGGGACCGGCTTGTTGACTAAATACTACTTTCAAGCGAAGGACCCCGAGCAAGGGGAACTGCTGCATCAGAGGTCAGAGCCGAAAAAGGCAACATTCTGACAGCTTCATGCAGAAAAGGAGACGTTCTGTTTCACACAGAAAAGGAACATTGTAATTGCTTCACACAGAAAAGGAAACGTTCTAACTGTTTCATGCAGAAAAGGAATATTCTAACCGTTTCAGGTAGAAAAAGAAACACCCTGTTTCATGCAGAAAAGAAACATTTTAACTGTTTCACACAGAAAAGAACATTGTAACCATTTCATGCAGAAAAGAAACATCCTAACTGTTTCATGCAGAAAAGGACCCCCCTTGGAAGGAGGCGCCGGCAAAGTTTGGTAAAGGCGGCGAGACAGGGACGTGGTGGGAAATGCGGGCACTGGCCTTCAGGTGACGACATCCTGGGAACCGCTCTGGGAGGGTCCAAACGTGCTGCGGCCACTGGCGCCTCAACCGATGGCTCTGGGGGCCTGGAAAGGAGTCGCGGTGCCCCTGGGCCCCGGTGGGGGGGGGTGCTGTCGGAGGCCGTGAGCCCAGGCAGACTCGGCCCTGCTCATACCTGCCGACGTCAGCGCGCAGCGTCCATGGCTGGGGGAGACTCCCACCCTCTCCAGCGCCACCCACCCCTGACGCAGACTGACCACGGGGCCTGCACCGCGGGACACCGGACACCCAGCTCTGAGACGCGGGGCGACGGACCGCCCCCGCTGGATGTCGGCTGGCTGTGTTCCGGGACTCCCTGCGGACAGGTGTTCTGAGACCGAAGGTCTGCGTTCACTCCCCCCCTCCTTCCTTCGGGGAAAACAAGGGACGACCTCTTTGACACTCTTTCAGGTGCTGGAAGGGGTCAGAGGCGGGGGGGGGGGCTGGGGCCCATCCGTGGCGTGAATGAAGGGGCTCAGGAGTCTCAGCTCCCACGACGGAGAAGAGAGGCAGGCGCGGGGGGCGGCAGGAGGCGGTGACGGAGTGAAAGCTCAGCCCCCGGAACCCGTGGGCAGGCTCAGGGGTGTCCTGTTCACTGTCTGACCTGTGCGGTGGGGTCACAGCGAGCCAGTCGCTCATGAGAGACACAAACACACTGAGGGGGCGAGGCCGTGCAGGACAGGACAGGAAGGGCCACAGCGGATCATGAGCCTCCGTGATCTCTCCGTCCGCCTCTGCTCGGCCACAGGGGTCAAGGGGTTCAGGGGACTTGAAGTCCTTCCCCCCCCTCCCTTCCACCCCCCGCTCCCCTGCCCCAACTGTAGGTGTGAAGGACAGCTGACGGAACCCCCCAGTCCCCCCTGGACCGAGGCTCCGATGTGCGCGTCCCAGCAGAGGGCCAGGGAAACGGCATCCGTGCCACCGCGTCTGGGGTGGGTGGGAAGGGCGCATCTCCCGATGGGGTGTTTTATGGGGAGATGCGGGCGCGGCAGGGGGGACCTGACTATGACCAGCCGGGGGGTGTCTGTCACTTCGGGTGCACCCCGAGGGATCAGCCCACCCTTCCACTGGGTCCTCTCAGCCAGCTCCAAGGTATGTTCTGACTTTCCACTTTGCAAAAATTGAAGCGCACAGTGGGCTTGCACAGAGAGACAGCAGACTCCGACCTCAGCAGAAGACCGGCGGCAGCCGGTGTGACCAGCACCGCCCCTCCGCTCGCACCCCAGCGCTCAGGGGTGGTCCCTGTCGACTTGCTCTTTCTGACAGATGAGCCTGGACCTCGTGGCCAGTCCCACAACCAGCACCGACGTTAACCCGCCTGCCCGAGGCGACCCGTCTCCTGTGCTCCTGTGTGGTCTCTGTCGCCACCTTTCCCTTCGCTGCTGGGACCCAGGGTCCTACAGCCCCCCCCCCCCCCCACCCTGGTGTCTGGCCCCAGATGGGACGCGGTCAGGGAGAACGGAGCCCGCACAGGCACACACAGTGTGTGTCGGACCCCCACGACTCCAGGACGTGCCCCTCTCAGAAGCCAGTGCTGGCCCCCCCGTCGGGCATGGGGAGGAGTAAAACACACCAGGAGTCCCACAGGCTGGCCGCAGTCCGCTGTGCCTTTTGTCCCATCCTGGACGTGTCCCCGACAGGCAAGCGGCCCGTCTCACAGAGGGAAGCTCTTCGGGCCGTTGCCCTCCCGTCCCTCAGCGGCCTGGCGCTTGGGAGCTGTGTGCCCGGAGCTGTGTGCCCGGAGCTGTGTGCCTGGAGCTGTGTGCCCGGAGCTGTGTGCCTGGAGCTGTGTGCCCGGAGCAGGCAGGCGGCCAGGGATGGGAGCTTGGGGGGCTGGGGGGGTGCTGGGAGGGAGTGGCCGGGCCAGAGCCCCCCTCACTCACGGAGCGCAGTGGGATGAGCAGGGAGGGGAGAGGAGAGAGAGCCAGGGGCAGTGAATGATGCTCCTTCCTTTCCTCCTAACCTCCTTAAGTGGGGTGGCCACGCTGGCGGGGGCCCCTCCTCCGACAGACTCTGGGGTTATTTTGGAGACGCAGCATATTTCTCGCGCATAAAGCACTCTCGATGGATGCCAGGATGTGGATGCTACAATGGGTGCCCTGGCGCTCCGAGACAGCCTGTCAGAGGGGTCCCCAAAGAGTTCGCCCGCCTTTGCCATGTTTAAAGGGATGATTATGATAGCACTAAACTCCGAGACTAGTGCCACGGAAACAGAAACACGGGGGATGGGACTGCCTATCGCTTTCTCGTGGGGAGCAGCCATGAGGGATGTTTCCGAAGACGCGTGCGACCCCGGCCAGGCCCCGCCGTCCAGGTGTGTGGCCTCAGCCCCTGCTCTCCTCCTCCACACGGTGCACCTGCGCCCAGTAGGCGCCCTACACAGCACACCCACGCCCAGTAGGTACCCCACACGGCACACTCGCGCCCGGTAGGCGCCCCACACAGCACACTCGCGCCCAGTAGGCACCCACACGGCACACTCGCGCCCAGTAGGCGCCCCACACGGCATACCTGCGCCCAGTAGGCGCCCACACTGTGGATTCCGTCAGTGGAGAGCTGTCAGAGAGTATTGGCTCCACTCAGAAAGCAATATTCTTCTCCGTGGCCACAGTCTTATTTTAGGGCGTCCGGAGGGGACCCATCACGCCAGGGTTCACAGCGAAGGGCGGCATATTGTCGGTCCCAAACCCTTTGCAGGTGTCCCCTGAAGCAGAAAAGATTCAATTACAGGTTTTGCTTTCTGGTTGTTTCCTTTTACTGTGTCAAAGCACAGCCCTGTAATGGGGACGCTGGTACGCTTTTAGAAGGGTGTGAAACCACTTCCAACTCAAAGGGCTTCGAGCTGCTGTGGTTTGCTGCTCAGCCCGCAGAGCCCTTTGCCATGTTTCGCTGAACTTGACCCTTGCATCTGGGCAGGCGAGGGTGACCGCAAGGCAATGCCTGCGATGCCTGCCCCACGCTGCTTCGTGAGGCCAGCGGGGCGAGAAGCAGACACGGCCGGTCCCTGTGCCCCTGCCCCTCCCAGGGGGACCGCGTCCGGTGCGTCCTTCTCGGGGGCTCTGTGGGCGTGGCCCGCACCTGCGCAGGCAGGAGGGGCAGTGGGGGACCCGGGCCGAGAGCTCTGCTTTGTCCACACCCACCGCTCCGGGCCGAGGCGGCGTGTGCCGCCGTGGTTCTCGGGGTCGGATGCGGCCCTGCAGAGGGGAGTCCCTGTTTCAGGGAACGGGGAGCTCCTGTGTGACGGTCAGGACACGGAGAGGGAGGTGCCACCCAGCGTCGGAGCATCGGTCAGCCGCCGCCTGGAGCGGTGGACGCAGAGCTCACGGGGCGGGGGAGGGCTGCTGAGTGGGGACAGAACGGTGGCCGGCTGCAGCCTGGGGCATCACCCACGGCGGGACAGGCGGAGAGGACAGCAGCGGCGGTTGCAGAAGGCATCGGCTGCGCCCCGAAACCGGTTTGCCCTGCTCCCTCCTCTGTGAGCTCGGGGATGAAACCTGAGAGCTGACTAGTATTTCCTCCCTTTTCCTCTTCCTCCCTCCCTCCTTCTTCCTTTCTTCCTCCCTCCCTCCTTCCTCCCTCCTTCCTGCCTCCTTCCTCCCTTCCTTCCTCCCTCCTTTCTTTCCTCCCTCCCTTCCTTCCCTCCCTCCCTCCCTCACTCCTTCCTCCCTCCCTCCCTCCCTCCTCCCTTCCTTCCTCCCTCCCTTCCTTCCTCCCTTCCTTCCTCCCTCCCTCCCTTCCTTCCTCCCTCCTCCCTCCCTCCCTTCCTTCCCTCCTTCCCCCTCCCTCCTTCCTTCCCTCCGTCCTCCTTCTCTGCTTCCTCGTGTTACTCACTTCACCCCATCAGTGATATTTAGTGAGCGCCTATTTAAGACACTTCAGACAAAGTGAAGATCAAGTTCAACACAATCATCGTGGAATTTACACTTTAGAGGCTAGAGACAGATATTAAACCAAAAATTTCACGAACGGTTGATGCCGACAGTGGAGCGAACTAGGTGGCCGACACCCCAGGGTCGGACCGGAGTGGGACCCTCCCGCGTGAAGGACGCCGTCATGGATGCCGTGACCTCTCTCCCATGAGGACTCCGTGCTCGAAGACTGGCAAGTGCGAGAAAACCGGGGCTAGAGCTTTCTCGACGTTCTGCAAATGGCAGGGTGCACGGCAGACACTTCGTGGGTTTACACTGTGAAGGTTCTGCATCACAGTATTGATCTGAATGACTCGGAATTTCATGCAAAACTTCATTACCTTTTAACGTGATGAAATTCGCTAAGGACAGACATCTGACAGAAATGGGCTACAACATAATGACTTTCATGGTCACGTGAGACCGTCACACAGACAGCGGCGGGGACCGCGGTGGGCAGGGGGCTCAGAGCCCCCGGCCTCCAAATCTGGGCCACGCAGCGCTGAGATGACCAGGCTCAAAACCCTCACAATCGGGTTAGAACGTACACTTCTGGGACAGCTCCCCAAAGACACAGCGAGGGGACAGGCAGGGACTGACGCATGGGTCCTCTATCATGGCCCTCGTCAGCTGTGAGAAGAAAGAAGAGAGAGAGAGCTGTAGCTTTCCGTCACTGGGACCCGGGAGACATAATTATCGTGACAGCTGGTGGCGGACAGCCACACATGCAGACTTCCAGAAAGGTGCAGGACAGTATCTATAGGACAATATATTTAAATGAAAAAAAAAGGAAGAGGTGAAGTAAAAACGGATAATGATGGCTGCTACCTACAGGAGGAGGAGGGGGCGCCTGAGGTAGCAGGAACGGCCTTGATTCTTCCAGTCTGGCCTTGGGTTTGGAAACCGAGAAATGTGTTATGTAACCAGAGACTGTGGAGGGAAGCAGCCCCTGAACTCCAAAGGGGAAGGAAACCCAAGAACCTGTGTGTCCAGTCAGGGGCTTCGTGGAGCAAAGAAGCATTATCCCACGAAACTGGATTCTAGGAATTTGCACGGCTCAAGGAGTACACCTCCATGACAAGGTATGGTTGAAAAAACGTAAAATGTCATCTGCAGTAACAGTGTTATAATTTCGATAGTTGTTTTCAAATTATTGCCTGCCTATTTGGGGATAAAGCCAGTATTAAATTTTTTTAAGATTTTATTTATTTTTAGAGAGGAAGTGGGGGAGAAGGAGAGAGAGAGAGAGAGAAACATCAATGTGCGGTTGCTGGGGGTCATGGCCTGCAACCCAGGCATGCGCCCTGACTGGGAATCGAACCTGTGATACTTTGGTTTGCAGCCCGTGCTCAATCCACTGAGCTACGCCAGCCGGGAGCATTTATTTTTTAAGCAAAGAGCTGGTTGTCGTTTCTGAGGTCTTCTCAAAGCCAGGGACACTTTTTATTTTCCTTTGGTGCTGGAAACTACGTGGGTGTGCCTGCCTGCATGTGTTTCGGTGTGTGTGTGCCCCGGTACAACCGAATGTGAGTGTGGGTGGGTGTGCATGTTCCGCAGACTGTCTAGGAAACAGACTCGTGAGGGAGGATGCGGGATTCCACTCACTGCGATGCCCCCTCTCCACCCCCCTCCTGGCCCTTCACGACATGGGGGCTCAGGGAATCCTTGTTGACCCGAAGCAGACCCAAACTGTGGGACACTGATTCCAGAACCTTCCAATGGTGTGGCTTCCTGTGACCCCCATTAGCCAGAGTGAGTTGTCTACACACACTGAACACACATTCCTAAATGTTTACCGTTTATTCGTGCTAGAAAGCCAGTCGGGACAGTAAGTTGCAAGACACATCAGTGAAGACCAATTCTTCCATAGAAAGATCATTTGAAATTACAGTTTTCGTGGAGTTCCGCAGCGCTGTTGATTTTTGCCTAATTGAATGCTGATTATAAAGCCAGCACCTGCGGGGTGTTCCCCGCCGATCCACCGGGGGTGGGGTAGGGGGGGAGGGGAGCACATCCGTTCGCTGGTTCTCCGCGCAGCACAGAAGTCGTTTCCGTGCCAGTGTTTCGGAGCTCGGGTTTTTATCGTCATTTCGTGAGCTTTGTGGTTTGTCCACTGCAAGTAAAAGCTTCGAAAGTGATGACCACTTTGCATCCTACTCGGTGGGAAGGCAGCGTGTGTGAACCCTGTGCCGGTGGGCCGCTCGGTGCGGTTGCAGGGCTCCGAGTGCCCGCCTGCTCGCCGGTGCCCACCCGCCCGAGTCCTGCTGGGTGAGGCTGAGTTCAGTCTGCAGGGAGTCACTCAGATGCGCCGTGGGAACAAGCTGGAAACAAGCGGGTTCTGGAGCCGGCCGCTCCGCACAGCCGCACGGCAGCGCGTCCAGCACCGTGCTCCTCGGCGCCGCCGGCTAACAGGCCGGGGGCCAGACTTGGCCACGCGGCTCACGGGCTGGAAGCTCCCTCTCCCTCCAGTGCCGGGGCTTCACGGGTGTTCTGACCTGGATGCCGCACACACACGCACACACATGTACTCACATGTGCACTCATGCCTGTGTCCGCATGTGCACGGAACCACACTCACATGCACACCCATGCACACCCATGCACACACACATGGGGTATTTCAAAGGGAAGGTGTAACGTAAGAGTCGCACGGCCGGATCAAGAACGTACGCAGCAGGTTGGCCAGGAGTGCAGGCTCGGGAGCCGCGTGCTGTGCTGAGACCCCGCCCACCTCGCAGGGCCCCCAGGAGAGCAACAGAGCCTCTCTCCAGCCCGAGACGCCCACTCCTCCACGTGCCTGGAGGGGCAACTGACCAACACTTGTCAAGGGTTTGGATGCACCCGCCCAAGTGCGAATGTCACTCCAGTGACACTCACACCAAAAAGCAGGAGGCTGTGCCCCGGTCTGTCACACTGTGCACTGGAGGACTTGGTGACCCTGTGACGCGAGATGCGCAGACACCCACCGAGTTTTGACAGCCTCCTCTTCCCCCAAAACACGAGCGATCCTCCCTGTGTCCGTGGTTGCTCCCTCAGGGAGCCTGTGGCCGCCGTGCGGAACCATGTGTGAGACGCCCAGACAGCGGGTGAACTCTGTGAAACTTGTAACTGGCCCCGACCCGGCCCCACTGCCCCCAGGGACCAGCCTCACTTCCTCGCTGGAGACGGGTGCTTGGGGTGCCCTTCGCCCCGCGGCCCTGACGTTTGCCAACAGAGCCAGTCCCCCAGGAAGGGCCCGGCTTAGAGACCCTCATGGCGGCATGTCTGCGAGAGGCCACGGGGATGAAAACGTGTCCAAAGTCCTGGCACGATGCCCACAACACACCAGCTTGGTGACCGACCCCTGTGCCATCAGTCACTGGTTCCCCTGCACCAAGAACGAGGTGCCGTCTTCCACGCAGGCGTGGGAGGAGTGCCCGGCGAACTCCCGCCGTGTCCTCGCTCGCCAGGGTCCAGACTGCGCCCCACATCCCGCCTGTCTGTCCCTCTGTCTGTCTGGGCGGGTTCCGTGCGGAATTCGAAGAGCTCTCACATCCGCTGGGTCGCCTGTGACTAGCTCCCTTTTACAGGTGGAGTTTCCTTCCCGCCAGCACGGTTTCCCGGGGAGTGTAAGTGCGGCCCCGAGGGTCACGTCTCCGTCACCCGCGCAGGAACTAGCACTGAGCACGCTGGGAAGAGACGGTGTGGGCGAGATCCGCGGGGACGGCCGCTGGGACCCCCGGCTCCTGTCCCGGCTCAACGCCACGCCGTGGCCAGGGCACCCCTCGGTCTCACGAACGCTCCTCGCTACAACCCAAGTCAGGAGCGGGGCAGGTGCTCCGGGCAGTCAGCTCTGGGGCCAGCAGGAGGGCAGGGGGGCGCAGAAGGGCCAGCATGGGGGGAGCTGGAACAGGGTGTGTTCAGTTTTCGGGCCGTGGGGCCCGAGGCCGGCCAACCGCATTCATGGGCTTAGGAAATGTTCCCACCTGGAGGAACACCTGGAGGAATCCCACACCAGCGTCTTGGCTGCTTCCGTGTCTGGCGAGACTCTGCTTCTCCGTTCCTGGGCAGCTGGCTGGTCGCTGAGTCCTCCCGTAGCAGAAGGAACAGGAGCTCTGGGGTTTGGGTCATAAGGACACTCATGCATCCAGGAGGGCCCACTCTCATGACCAAATCACCCACCAAAGGTCTCACCTCCAGATACCGGCACATTGGGGGGCGGGGTTTCAATTTACACATTTCGTGGGGGGGAGGGGACAGCCAGTCACGCCAACCCCAGCTCACTCGCAGTGGCTTTCCGAGCGCCGTGTGGAAAAGACTCAGATAGCTATGGGGAGGGGTAGCGTGCAGGGTTAGCCACGACCGTAGTTTTAGGGATTGGAGTTTTGACAGCAAATGAGTCACCTCCCTGCCGTTATCAGTTTAATTCGAGTGCACGTTTTGCAAGGAGGGAGTTGTGACCCACAGACGCAGAGTGAACCGTTTGACGTTGTCCAACCAGTTAAGGGGGCACTGGAATCGGATCCAGGTGCGTGCGCCCAAGTCACCTTGGAAACCCGACTGTGCTGGAAATCGCCCCCCTGGGGCAGCCGCCCTTGTCCCCTGCGCCCTTTAAATTCTTAAGTGAGACACTCAATTACCCGCCATTTGTATGCACGCTTCACAAATCGGGCTGTGATGTGGCTGTGGAGACTCTCCTCCGGAAACCGGGGGAGCTTTCCCCCACACAGTCGACCCGAAAGTCTTCATAGCCACCGGCCGAATAGAGGTGGAGGGGCTGCCCCGACTCGCAGAGCGGGCCACGGTGGACGGGGCGCACTGTCGTCCTCGGTCAGGAAGACGAGCCGTGGGGGACGCGTGGTGTCCTGGGATAGCAGAGGCAACTCCGAACACCACACATGCTCCTGCGTCAGCCTCCGTGCTGTCCTTCCAGTCCCCGCTCTGAGCCCACGGGGAAAACGAACCATTGTCCCCCTCGTGGCTTCAACGTGTTCACACGAGAGCTGTTCGGACGCCGGCGACAAAGAGCGCTCTTCCTGGTGTTGCTCTCCTCCTTTCTTCTTCTTTGTCCCCCGGTTTGAAGGAGAGCAGATGCCAGTCAGCCCTGTGTGTGTGTGTTGGGGGGTGGGGAGCTGCCGTGCACCGGGCGCTGGGGGAAGAGGGTGGCGGGGCTGCAGGCTTCCCCCACATGGGGCAGCAGGTGCCCGAACAGCGTGTTGCTCTAAGACCCAGGAGATGTCTTGCCCGAAAAATAAAGTGCTCGCTATCCATGGACAGAACGTGCTTTGAGTTTTCCTCTTAGTACGGCCTTTTACAGGGTGCCAGGGGCTGGGATGCGGAAGGTCCACCGTGACCGGGCTGCTCCTTGGTCCTGACGCTGAAACCGTGGATGGTCTTTCTCTGATGAGACCAACGTGGTGCAGAGGGGCAGAGAGAGGTCATGTAAGGAACCCGGCGGCATTTCCCAGGACGATGGAGACCTCCACAGCTGCCGTGGCCTGTTGTGGACCATTGCAGTTTTTTAAAAACAATATTTTATTGATTATGCTATTACAGTTGTCCCATTACCCCCCTTCATTCCCCTCCACCCTGTACAACCTCTCCCACCCACATTCCCCCCCCTTTAGTGCATGTCCATGTGTCATAAGTTCTTTAGCTTCTACATTTCCCATACTGTTCTTGCCCTCCCCCTGTCTGTTTTCTACCTACCATCTATGCTACTTATTCTCTGTACCTTTTCCCCCTCTCTCCCCCTCCCCACTGCCAACCCTCCATGCGATCTCCATTTCTGTGGGTCTGTTCCTGTTCTAGTTGTTTGCTTAGTTTGCTTTTGTTTTAGGTGTGGCTGTTAATAATTGTGAGTTTGCTGTCATTTTCCTATACATGGTTATTACCTTCTTTTTCTTAGATAAGTCCCTCTAACATTTCATATAATAAGGGCTCGGTGATAATGAACTCCTTTAACTTGACCTTGTCTGGGAAGCACTTTAGCTGCCCTTCCATTGTAAATGAAAGCTTTGCTGGATAGAGCAATCTGGGATGTAGGTCCTTGCCTTTCATGACTTGGAATACTTCTTTCCAGCCCCTTCTTGCCTGCAAGGTCTCTTTTGAGAAATCAGCTGACAGTCTGATGGGCATTCCTTTGTAGGTAACTGTCTCCTTTCCTCTTGCTGCTTCTAGGATTCTCTCCTTATCTTTAATCTTGGGTAATGTACTTGTGATGTGCCTTGGTGTGTTCCTCCTTGGGTCCAACTTCTTTGGGACTCTCTGAGCTTCCTGGACTTCCTGGAAGTCTATTTCCTTTGCCAGATTGGGGAAGTTCTCCTTTATTATTTGTTCAAATAAGTTTTCCACTTGTTCTTACTCTTCCCCTTCCAGTACCCCTATAATTCAGATGTTGGAATGTTTAACGATGTCCTGGAGGTTCCTAAGCCTCTCTTCATTTTTTTGGATTCTTATTTCTTCATTCTTTACTGATTGTATGTCTTTTTCTTCCTTCTGGTCCACTCCATTGATTTGAGACCCAGTTTTCTTTCCATCACAATTGGTTCCCTGTGCATTTTCCTTCATTTCACTTATTGTAGCCTTCATTTGTTCATCTAATTTGCAACCAGAATGAACCAATTCTGTGAGCATCCTGATTGCCAGTGTTTTGAACTGTGCATCTGATAGGTTGGCTATTTCTTAGTCTCTGCTTAAAAGGATTGGTTACGGGGCTTTCATGTCTTCTTCTATTTGAGCCATCAAATAGAAGAGCCATCTCTCTCTCTCTTTTTTTTTGGGGGGGGGGAGGGGGGTCTGGTCCTGCCTGCTATGTATAAGGGACGGAGCCGTAGGTGTTCCCCAGGGTGGGGCATCCCAGTCGCTGGGTTGTGACGCTATATGTGGGGGTGGGGTCTGAGAGTGAACAATGGCGCTTGCTCTGCTCTCCGTGGGACTTCAGCTCTTTCCGCTGCTTGCCCCGAGCACACTGGGCCCCTCTGGTACTGAATCCCGTGTGGGTGGGCTTGTGCACCCCGTGGGACTTTTCAACAAAGTCTCCTGTGAGGCTGGGAGTCTCTCCCTGTGCCTCAACCCCCACAGGTGTTTTCAATCAGTGCCCTGAGGCTCTATTTCTCTGCGCTGGGACCCTGGGTTGTGCGCAGTGCCTTGCTTCACAATTGCCACCTCACTGGGTCTGCCAGTTGTCACCCCACGGCCGGGGTCCGCCAGCCACCACTTGCATGCCTAGGGCCCACCCACTGCGGTCTTACATGCCTGGTACCAACGCTCTTTGTGCCTTGACCCCTCTCCGTCCGGCTGCCCAACTCCACCCCTCCTACCGGTCTGAATGAACTGTGTCTACTTTAACTCCTTGGTTGTCTGACTTCCTTACAGTTCACTTTTCTGTCAGGTCTGGTGGTTATTCTGTTTCTAAATTGTTGTTGTCCCTCTCTTGGTTGTGCAAGGAGGCACAGTGTGTCCTCCGGCCAAGATGGAGGCACAGGTGGACCGTTGTAATTTAATCCCTTCTTGTTTCCTCGGAAACCGACTCCCCGGGACATGTGGTGGCCTGCACTGAGCACCGGGTCCAGGGTATGGGCGCAAGGCCAGGGCTCAGGCTGAACGATGGCACCATTTCAGTGTCTCTCCCACCTTCCCCGCAGAAGTGAGTTTCAATGGCAGGGTTGTGGACGGCTGCAAACAAACCCCATTCTCACTGCGCACTTGCTACGGTGGTGATTTAATGGTCAAAAGCTCCAAATGGTGAGCAAGTATTTTTTTTTCTTTTTTTATCATTCTGCCAGGGATGCTCATTGACGCGGTTTGAAGACGTCATGCAAGGTAGGCTTTCTCCGGCGGTTGCCCAGGTCCCAGAATATTCAGACCGTCAATTCTTGAAGACACGGCAATTTCCAAAGTGTTTTCATTTCATTGTGTTTTATCACTTACTTTTGTGCATGTCATGAAGATTAAGGTCTTTGTAATTTAAAAATTTTTGCAACAGCTGCTGTGAACTGCCTCTTACCCTGGAAAGGAAATTTATATTGGGAGAAAACCTATGGCTCGCTCTAAAATATGCATGAGGCCCGGTAGCCAGCTCTGTCAAATGGAATTCCCCTCCCAGGACGACGGAACGGCTACTGTGCCGGGGGGTCCCTGCGGAGCGGGGGGCGCTGATGGGTCTTAAGTGCTGTTCTGTTCTGCCGTATAAACCGTGCAGCCATCCTCGGCGGTGCTCAGGATGCCGGGATTACTTTTATACCTTTTCATTATTTAGACACTTACTTATTGCTGCCTTTTGCAGCCGATCTGATTTTGTTTCAGGGAATGAGCAACCGTTTAGGTGGAGATGGCACACTTATATTCGCAACTAATTTTGGTTCTGCGTGTTTCCACTGCTGATTAGGCAGGCGT
The DNA here is from genome assembly GCF_004126475.2 of Phyllostomus discolor. Lineage (NCBI taxonomy): Eukaryota > Metazoa > Chordata > Mammalia > Chiroptera > Phyllostomidae > Phyllostomus > Phyllostomus discolor. The sequence continues at coordinate 991,137 of NC_040909.2, forward strand.
GTTTTTATATATTGTCCTCGTCAGCCAGAAACACACACACACACACACACACACACACACCCCGTGTTCTCTGAGTGTTTTATTTCTATGACAAAAAGAAAACCACCTGGGATTTACTTTGAAAATTGTTTTCTAGAGCATTTCACAAAAGTAGGAAAAAAAAAAACCTCCAACAACTTGTATTTTCATTTTCTTTATCCCAAGTCTTAGCCACCCGAGTGGCCCAGGACTGTCATTTCTGTGTCCAGAACGGAGGCACGTGGCGGTCAGGCCGTGCCCTGACCTTCTGCCAGTGCTCCCCCCACCCCCGCCCGCGGGCAGGTCCGCCCTCCTGGAGTCCGGCTCCTGCAGGTCACCCACTCCCTGGACCATCTTCAAAACCTGCGGTGGTCACTTCCACGGTCCCCCAACACACGCAGCTGGAGGGGCATCCCCCTCGCTGGGCAGCCCCCCCCACTCTCCTCGCTGACACGGCCGCCCCCTCCCAGCCAGACTCTCACCAGGTCTTCTTCCTCCTTGGGCCCAGCCTGTCTCCAAAACAGACTCCGTCACCGTCTCTCACTGACCTGTCCCTCCTCCCAAGAGGAGCACAAACACCTCATTCTCTCTTCCTTTCACGCATGTGACCACATACTTTTAGGGGGAGGGCGTGGTGGCCTGGGTGGTCCTGAAAGTCTTTCCTTGTCCCCGAATTGGAGTCAGACGCAGTGGCCACTGTCGCAGAGATACCGCACCAGTGCCTGGGTCTCACCCCGAAGGCACTGTGGACCGGCTGTGTGACCAGGGGCCATAGACAGGGTCCGGCACAAATAACGCCCCTCTTTTTCCATTACAGAATCTTTTAGTACAAAGTCATAGGCATTTCATTCTGTAACGTAACAGGATCACACTCCAGCACACCCCACAACACTTTAGGTGAAAGGCTCAAATCGAAACTATAAACTGTTGTGCCCATGTTATTGCCCCACAGACCACCCTCCAGCAGGCCTTCCTCCTGCTGGACCCTGCGTTGCCCTCTCACCCGCCTTCGTCCACACGGGCTGTCCACGTGGGCCACTGTCCCAGCATGCCACAGGCTGGGTAACGCACTCACAGTTCTGGAGGCTGGGGAGTCTAAGGTCAAGGTGCCAGGCTGGTCCAGGGAGGGCCTCTTCCTGGTCCTTGCCCTGGGTCCTCACTCAGTGGGTGGGCCTGGGAGCTCAGTGGGGTCTCTCGTAAGAACACCAGCCATTTGTGAGGGTCCACGCTCATGACCTAATCGCCTCCCAGAGGCCCCCTCTGCTAAGGCCATCAACTTTTGAGGGGGTTAGGGATTCAACGTAGGAAGTTGGGGGACACGAGCAATGTGGGCCCAGGCAGGGCCTCAGTTTCCTGCTGCGGACAGGGCAAGGGAGATGCTAATACTGTCCACTGAACATGCCTTAAACACGCAGCATTGCAGAGCCTCTCCATGTTGTATGGAAGCATGAGATCGGCACTTAACATGTGCCAGTAATGACTTGGTCTGTTTCACCTTCTCCTGATTTTAAAACACAAACATTGTTGTTACTAAGCACCATTTATATACTGTTTTCATTCCTAAATATCCAAAATGCTGATGTACATTTTGCACTTTACATAGACACTGCCACACACCAGAAGTCAAAAATTCCTCGAATGAGAGCCAAAACCTTAGCCTCCCGGAGACCGAGAAACACTTTCTGACTGGTGACCACATTTCACCTCCATCGCTCCCCTTTCACGGCGCCGTGGAAACATCCGTTGCTGGGCTGGGGTTTTGAGAATTTCCAGGGGCTCATTAAGAGGCACACATTAACTTCTCCTCCACTGATTTAAATTGTTGCACTAATTTAGGTGCTAATTTGATCGGAAATGAGATGTGAGGTGTTTTAAGCAGGAAAACGTGGCTTGGGAGTAAAGTCAGTACCAAATTCAAGTGCGAGTCTGATCCCCAAAAAACGTGCACTGTGTGGGACGGGGGGCGTCTTTTGTCATCGGCGTCGAGATCACTCTGCTTAGCCTGGTCTTTTCCGTGTCTGCAGACTCGTTATTGGCTCTCCAGACCGGGTGAGAGCTGGACCTTGCTCCCTTTTTCCCAAGGTCAATTACTGTGTGTTCTTAAGCGTAATAAATATACCTTTGCTTTTTAAGTCCAGTAATTAAGAGTTTTAAGTAATTCCCGGCGACCTCCCCGCAGTCAGTGCAAATTGGATTGAGACGCAATTGCTCGTCTGTTGCCCGGGGTTACAACGTGATGTCTGCGTCGCCTCATTACCTGAGCGGTTCAGGGCAGCCGCGTGCTGTTTTGTCCGGTTTCTGTGGCAGCCCAGCGCTGTTAGTTAGGCTTGGTGGCGCTTTCTCAACTTTTAAAAATAGTACAAGAGCAAAACCGGCGTGCATAAAAGCTCCCACTTCATTTTTATTAAATGTTCTACCACTGACACAGATCCTAACTCAGGGCTGTGCTCTTTAACTTTACGTGATTTAAGAAGAAGGAACTTGGTGAAAATAGGGTGCATCAGTCAGCACGGCTGGGCTATGCTGCAGAAACAAACAATCCCCGAGACCTCCACGGTCTGGAGCCCCCAGATTTTCTTTCTCAAGCTCCAGGTCCAGAGGGTTGGGGAACTAGTCTGGTCTCACTGCAGTTGTGCAAGGACCCAGGTGCCAGGAACTTCTCTCGCACAGTCAGTACGGAAGGAAGAAGGATGCGTGTTTGGCCAACACTGGTTTTAAGGTTTCGGTCTGGAAGGTGACGCCTGTGCCTTTCGCTCCCACTGCAGTGGCCAAGGCCATGCCTGAGCACAAAGGGGCCAGTCGGGCACGACCCTCCATGTCGTTAGAAAAGAGGAAAACTGGAATATCCGTGATGATGCCAGATGACCACCCAAACTCACTCTTCTGGTCACCACATATTTCATGTGCTCTCCTCTCCCTCCCAGTGGCAACAACAAACATTTACCAGATTCTGTGACTTCATGTGACAATGAATCCAAGAAAAATGAAGTAACTAGGAAGAAGTTTGACAAGACATTTATAAGATTTATATGTGGAAAATTACAAAACAATGATGAAAAATCAAAGAATGTATAATTTATAAAGAATTTATAAAGAATAAATAAAGGGAGAGGTATACCATGTTCATGGGTTGGATGACTAAATACCAAAGATGTCAATTTTGCCTCATTGACTTAAATATTTAGGCATTTGTCTATTTTCATTAGCATTTATGTGTATCAGTGATAATTGGTGTAATTCCCTTCAAAATCTCCGCAAGTTGTTTTATAAACATAGAACAACTTTTTCTAACATTTATATGGGAAGGCACGAGACTAAAATATCTACAACCACCTTAAAAGTGAAGAACTAAGTGAGAAGAACAATCTACCTTATACTAAGCCTCCTGGAGCTGCAGCGATCCCACAGTGTGGTTCTGGCAAAGGCACGGACCCCGGATCGATAGAAACCGGAACGGGACTCACTCACTGCTGCCCAGCGAGTCTTTGGCAAAGGGGCCAGAGCAGTTCAGGGGGGCAGGGAGGACGGCTCTTTCAACTCATGGCGACTGAACACAGGCAGCAATAACTGACCCTTGGCTGGAGCCTCATACCTCATGGCAGATGAACTCAAAATGGAACATAGAACTTAAATGTAAGAAGAAAATGATAAAGCTTTATAAAATAACACAGAAGCACAGATCATTGGGATGTAGAGAGAGTCAGAAGGTTTCCTCCCCTTTAACAGGAACCTAGTCAACACAACAAACACACAAGCAAAATACAACCAAAGACACTGAAACGGAGAACGGGCTGGCAGTGACCAGAGGGGCGAGGGAGGGGATTTCAGGGGAGAAGGGTGAAGGGTTTACAGGAACAAGTGTAAAGGACACAAGGGAGGGGGTGGAAATGGGAGGCGGGGGGAGGGCTGGGGTGGGGGGCTGGGGTGGGCGGGAAAGGCAGAAAACTACACTTGAACAACAATAAAAATACATATTATAAATAAATAAATAAATTTTAAAAAAGTTTTTCTGATGTCAAAATAGCCAGTAAGAGAAAAGATCGCTATCTTAACACAATCTTTAATTTTTCATCATTGTTTTGTAATTTTCCACATATAAATCTTGTAAATGTTTTTGTTAAACTTCTTCCTAGTTACTTCATGTAAATGTAAAACTTCTATTCTGCAAACAGGAATTTTACATTGTACGCAACTAATTCTCACTGAGATTTTGTGATGCACGTGCGCAAACTTTGTAATTACACTATCATCTCTAAGAGTGTGAGCTCACTGGAAATAGAGTTTGTCACGTAATGGCAGAAGGCAGACTGTGTATCTACTCTTAAACTGGGATTTGTTCACCATGTATCAGCCCTTCTGGTATTAAGGCGACACTCACTGATTTGCTTTTGTCACTCTAATGTCTTTCTTCCTGTTTCACGTTTCAATTGAGTTTACCGGGGCGGCATTGTGGGTGAAAGTGCACAGGGTTCGGTGCCTGTGAATTCTCCAGCTGCCGGTTCCTCGGGCTCGGGGACGGGAAAGTAACAAACGCTCCTAGGAGCAGACTGTGCCTAACCACCGGGTGAAGGCAAGGAGGCTCAGGCTACTTAGCAGACTATGAAGGACGTTTTTGTTTTGATCCCTCTATGGCTGGTTTTGTTTTACGATTTTGACGGCTCGCGATATCTGACTTCCCGTGGTGGGAAAGCACGGCTCTCCGTCCGATGAGCTCGGGGTGACTGCTTCCCAGAGAACATGAGAAACACAACCCGGTCACCTCCTCCCTGGCTTTCTGACACCGAACGGCCCTGCACACCCTCGTCTCGTCGGTGACGCCAGACCCTGGGGACTCCTGTGGGTCAGGGAGCACTGGCCGCCTCCTGGCGACACTGCACTGGGGCTGGCCTGGCTCCGGGCTTGGCTCCAGTCACAGGGTGAAACCTGCACATGACGACACGCCTCTAAATGACGTGTTGGCTGTGTGCCACGGCGTGGCATCTCTCTTCCACGCTCTCTCACTTTCGGTTGCCTCTTCCACACATGTGTGTGCTTGGCATCCTTCCCTCATCCTTGACGTAGCCAGATGTAAATGCCGCACGCTTTATTCTCAGCACACGGAACCTACCTCATTGGACACTCGAACGCACGGCTCTTACCGGGAGGCCCTCCTCCAAAGCCGAAAGAATCAACGCGTGTTTCTGAACCAGAGGACTGCCATCTCTTCCCGTGCGCTGTCACAACGGGGGTGACAGGGAGAGAGGGACCAGCACTATTATGTTAAAGTGTCACTCGGTGGGGATGTCCCAGGGTGGGGTGGAGTGGTGGCTAATTAGCTTTGTTGACGGTGCTCCCCTCACCCCTGATTTGTTTGTTCTTTCCGGAGAAGGGAGCAGAAGGGGCCGTCGCACTTGCTGTGGTGACGTGGGCCTGGGTCATGACAGAGCGTGGTGAGGCGCTGCCCGGTGTGCATTGTGGCACTCGGGAACGGGTCCCCTGGAGACCGGGGTGGGGCGGGACTCTGGGAGAATGGGCACTGGTATGGCAGGAAGGACTCAGGAAACAGCTCCGTGGTGAGTGTGAGCTCCCCCTGCCTTGTCCAGTTGCTTGCACACCGAGATTCACAAAACACTCCCCTCCGCGGTCCCCCTGGTGTGAGTGTGTCATGGACGAGCGGGGATTCAGGGAAGCCCGGGTGTCCCCGTGATAATGAGCAGGAGGCAAGCATGTTCGTGCAGATTAATCTTCACCATTCACACACACAGCCAGTGCTCGGGAACCCTCGTGAGGAGTCAAAGCAGCTCCTGCCCCCAGAAAGCCGAAGGCAGGTGATCAGGCCCCAGGCTGACGGAGCCAGAGCCGAGGTGCGCATGCTCCCCACAGGGGGGATGAGGCACACGGGAGCGGGGGAGGGGGAGTGAATGGCCAAAGAGCCAAGTCCAGGTCTTCCCACCAGTGAGTCACCTGGTGCCACCAGCTCACACGGCGCTCACCATCCACCGCACCACCAAACCTCCCGTCCGGCTCTGTGCATTCCGGGGTGATCCCTTAAAGAGACTTCACGGGCAGGCTGCCCCAAAGCTACTGCTTTTGTGAAGGAACGATGGAATGTGTTTGTCTAGACAGGAAACGGGTCTGGAAATGGGTGGTTTTAAACTCCCAGTTTCCCTCATGTTGGTGACAAGCAGGGACACGTGGGAAGCCAGGCTTCTGGCTGCCAGACCTACAGGGTCACCGGATGCAGGGATGGGACCCGGTGGCACGAAGTGACGTGCCCACTCTCACCACCGTGGGGGCACAGAGGTCCTGGGAAACCTCTTAATCACGTGGGGACACTTGGAACTGTCCACGTGCACTCACGCTCCGAACTGAACGCCACCAATGCGAATTCTGTGTGGCTCTGAAGTCGCTGGGAGCTGCTCCGTTGGTGACTCCCTGAAGTCCATTGGTGACACGCTGAAGTCAATTTCAAGCTGAAAGAAGATGTTGCTTCCTTATCTGAACAAACACATCTTATCACTCCTACCTCAGGCAGTTTCGCTGAATGAGTGTGTGTAGAAGCATCATTTGAGCCGACGGGTCGCAACGCCGTGAGGAAGCAGAGAGACACCTGAGTGTGTGTGGTCCGGGACGTGGAGAACTGGTAGGTCCATGGCTCTGTTCCACCGGCCACTGTCATCAGGTCCCCGTGTCCCCGTGAGCGGCCCTGTGTGCATGTCGTGGCCAAAGAAAATAGCGTGTTTGCATCAAGGAAGAACCCGGGTGAATACGCGTGAACCTGGGTCCCTGTCACAGGCAGCTGCCAGGGGGGTGGTGACAATTTAAGGAGCTAAATTGGACTCAGAAAAGGAGACCATCTATTGGAAAATGAGCGAGCCAGCTTTGGACTGCTAGACCGAGGACTGCTCTGCGAGGAAGGAAATGGAGCTTTATCTTGTTTAGGCCACCTCTGTTTCATCTGTGGTTTTATTCTGGTTGCAGTCGGGTGGTTCACACAACACCCCAAATCGACTGCCTCGCCACGAGCCCATTTAAGCCACAACTGTAATGACACAAAATAAGACATAGTTCATTCTATTTATAAACTCCCTTCATGACTTTTTCAACCAACAAATCATCTCACTGAAGATCTAATGATTAATTCAAGCCCGTGATCATTTTTGACTTGCTTGCAAGGGTCAAATTCACGCTATTTAGTGTTCTTTGAATTAAACATGTGTCACTCCTCCTAACAGGTAAAGTGATGGAAATATTACCAGAAAAAGTCATCAAACAAGGCCTGGAGTGTGCGGCATAATTAAAAATATGTTTATCTTTCTGATTTTGAGTGTTAATTTTGGTCTTATATTGTAAGCCCCCCGTAATTGCATTTTTCCCTGACTCCACAGTTTCGTACTCGGCAAGGCCAACGCTGTTTAACTTGGGGACTTATCTTCCCGCCGCAGGGTCCCCTGGCGTTTCGGGCCGTGTTCCTGGCACACGGCTGAGCATGGGGAATGCCTTCGTCAGCTCAGAGAACTGGCAGTTCTGCTCCGGATTGGGGCAGAGATTTTTTTAAATATTATTTTTGGAACAGTTTTAGGTTTCCAGAAAACTTGCAAAAACAGTAAAAAATGTCCCTGTATCTCCCACACCGTTTTTTTCCCCCATTACTAACATCTCGCATCAGGGGAGCGCATGTTGGCTGCCGTTAATGGCCCGGCGTGCAGACATTCTTATTAACTGCGTCCCACCATTTAGAAACATACCGTTAATTTTAGCTTCATGTTCTTTTTTTTTCCCCAAATTCCACGATCTCATCTAGTTTCATTTAGTTGATATGCTTTCTTAGATGTTCCAGATTGTCAGTTTTTCCTGCTTCCCTTTCGTGGATAACTTCGGTATTTTTAATTTTTAATTTTTTTCGAGTACTGGGTAGGTTTTTGGTTGGTCTTCCCTCCGCTGCAGTCCGTCCGATGCTTGCCCCACGGGGGACCCGGGGCCGGGACATGGGGGCGGGAGGTCACGGGGATCGAGTGCCGTCTTCACCACGTCGTGCCGAGTGCCCGCCCAGCCAGCCTGACCGGTGACCGGATCCCAGCCCCCTCGTTGCGGGTGGACATGAGGCCCTTCCGAGGGGTCACGAGGAAAGCGTTCCAAGGACCCACGCTCAGGAGGGTGTGGGGTGGCAAGACGGTTTACTCAGGGGGAGACAGAAACTGCCCCGGGTTTCCGACGCCCCATCTTCCTCCGTCCCCCCACAAAGCCGGTCCAGCTGTGTCCTCAGCGAGGCCAGAACAAAAGCCAGGGTCCTGAGCCTCCGCTGAGCCCCCCGGAGTCCACACCGTCTGCCGTGGGGACCAGGGGGCTGACCGCATGGTTGCTGGTCCTGGGTGACAGAGAATGTGCGAAGTGCATGGGGCAAAGGGCATCACAGGTTTGGGTGGGGGGGAGAGAGCTGGGAGGGGTGGGGGGGGAGAGAGGGAGGGGGGAGGCTCTTTGTTCCCCTGGGATCATATTAGTTTGGGTTTGGGACTGACCAGGTGCTTTCTCAAAATGACCAATCAACTTCCCACGTTGTCATGGGCTTTGATGGGCCCCGCCCCCAGTTAGACTGACAGGCCTCCATGGCCCAGCACCTCCCGCTGTGCCCCCAACAATTACGTGCAGGAGGGGGAGGGGAGGAGTGTTCATCCCCATGGAGGAGCAAAGCTGTGTCCCCTGGGGTGTGATGCTGTGGTGGCCTGGTGAAGCAACAGCCTCCTGCTCCCCGGTTTATTACTAATCAGCTGACCCCCCCCCCCCCCTCCCGCCGTGGCACCTTTGGGGAAGTCACGTGCAAGCCCGCACTCCCAGGGGCGGGAGCCCTGCCCCCGCTCCCCGAGGGTGAGCGCCAGCACGATCCGAACAAGGTTTCTGCATGTTTCTTTCACTGCTTGTGTTTGTCTTACTCGTCATCCCAAAGGTAATGCTGCTTTTGACTATTTGGCAAACACACGTCAGAAAAACCCATTGGCCATGGCTTCAGATTCCCGTTTAACAGTGATGGAGAGAACCGCCGTAAAAATCTGGGTGATTTCATTGTGGAACTGACTTTCGTGTCTGGTGTAGTGGTTTCAGGAAGACAGCTGAATCAAGTGATTATTAGTAACATTTACTGATTGACTCACTGCGTGACAAAGCTGTTCTAAGTGGTTTGCATAAAATTAAGGATGCGTGTGTTATTATTAATCTGTCACTGGGCTCGTAGAGTTAAATGATTTCCAAGTTCCCACCACTGGGAGGCAGTGAACCAGGGAGTCGGGTCCAGTCCCCGCAAGTGAGCGCGGGCGACAGTTATGAGGTTGGTATTATGTACTCAAATGTCACGTTAAGGTTAAGACAATTTATTCAGTGGAACTTAAAAGGACACACATCTTCTGAAAGTTGCGGCTGCAAAGAATGATTTTTATTTCCATTTTTATATAATGACAGCTGCACGGTTTAATCTAATCATCCCCAAAACACTCGAGGCCCAAATGCTGAATCCACTCCATGCATCTCTCCCTGGTCACCTGAAACTGTACCTGGACTTAGGTTTGGAGAATTGCAAGTATGCCGGGTGAGTCACGACCTCTACAAAAAAAAAAAAAAAAAAAAGAAAGAAAAAAGAAAGAGTCTGTCCCCTCAGAGTATCTATAAGCGGATTTTCAATACTCTGTAAATGAGGGTGCCAGAAGACAGTTACAATTTTTTAAAAGAAAATTCTGTTGATGAAGTGTAAACATGTGTTTCGTACCTAATTAGAAGCTTCCAACTCGCGATCTCTCGGAGCACACAGGGCTGCCTGCTCCCTCCGTGCCGGCCGCACTGGGGTGTGACCTGCAGAACAGAGCTGACAGCAACCGAGAGCCCCGACGCCGATACCGCGGGAGCCCCCGCAGCCCGGTGGCACGGGGGCGTGGGTGGCACTTAACAGTCTCAACATTTTTAATTGGAATTAAATGCACTTGTAACAGTCACTGAAGAAGTCCACAAAGGCTGCGGACACTCGCACAAGTTTGCAAACACTGGGGCGGACACCGGTGAGGCGTGCCCCCCCCACCCCGCCCAGAGGCAGCCAATAGGAAGGCCCGTGAGACTCTGCTCTGACAGACGAAACAGTCGTGATGCCTTGGGAAGCGCTGCCCGTGGAAAGTAAAGCAAGGACCCTTCTGCCTCATTTCCTTCTTTATAAGAACGGTGCCCTTTGGCTACATTCGATGTTAATAATGGTTTTCATTTGCTTCACTCGCGCAATTCCCACTGCTCTAAAATAAATCTCCGATAAATTCATTGGGCTGCCTACTTTGACATGCGTCGTGTAAGCCTGCACATTCCGGGGGGACTCAAATGGCTTTAAACAGCGTGTTTTCAGCTACAGCATCATCAGAGTTTGTTATCACCGTAAACGGCTCAGAGCTGCAGAACAGGCCACTGGCAGAATTAACAGCGAAGGCGTTTAACGTGTGTTTTTCGGCTGAATCGACAGCTATAGATCTCAACAGAGGCTCGCCGAGGCACGACTAAATTCAGGGGGTAAGATGTCAGTAACACGGCAGTTAAAACAGAATCTATAATGTACAGCACGGTCCTGGTGAATCGCAGAACAGGATCGCGCTTCCCGCTGCTCTCGGTGCCTGAGACAGCTTTCATGTTGCCGGTTCTCTCCCGAGGGCCTTGCTGTTCTGCTACTGAAGCCCCCCTGAGCGCTGGGCAGTTAGCTTTGCCCGACTCCTCTGCGGCGTTTTGTCCTCTGGGGGACCTTGGTTTCTGCACATCAGGACACACAGGTCTCAAGCTTCAGGTTCAACATCCGATCCCAACCCGCCCACCCCCGGGAGCCGAGGCTCCGACTGCAAACCATCAGTGGTTCCAGCAGACTCCCTAAAAGTCCGCCCCAAGTAAATTAGATCAAGAGGCAAAATGCAGGTCCTCCTAGCTATGTGAGAAACAGGCATTAAACAGCCTGTGCGATAGCCGATCGATGAGATACGATGAAGAATCTGTTGTGACAGAAGGATTCAGAACCCCGTGGGCAAACACCCGCAGTGCATCTTAGGTGAGTCCATTAAACCTCAGCTGCTAGCCGCGAAGAGAAACGGTTGAACATATGAACAGCTCAACGGACAGGCAGGCGAAGAGGTGACACAGGGAAGGGGAGAGGGAGAGAAAAGGGGGACATGTACAGAAATAATGGGGGCACTGTCCCCGACCTGTTATTCTGTGTTTTGAGCATGTGTTTTAAAAAAGTCACAATAACCGTAGTGGTGTGTGTTAAGAAGAACACCACGATGAGCAGTAGTTGTTACAGCTATTAGAAATTGTAAGTAGTCATCTCATGTCCATTCCCTTTTGTTCGAAAGAACCAGAATGCAGGGACACAGTGGGCGGGCCACCGAGAGCCAGGCCTTCAGCCCCTGCTTGAAGGTTGACTCCTACGGCCAAGACCCCCGGACCCCATTCCCATCCCCAGCCCCGCCCCCAACAAGGGCACTCTCTAGCCCCGCCCCCAACCCCGCCCCGTCCCACACACACTGCCCCCAGCCCCCACTCGGGGCCTCCCACCGGCTGCCCCTGCCACCCGTGGGCTCCCTCTGGGCTCTGACCAGGACTCACACGTCTCTCAGCGTCTACTGACAGGAAGCCTTTTGTGCGGCCTTGGCTGATGCTGCCCAATTACGGCCGATGTCTCCGCAGTGTTTCATCTGAACCTCGTTTCCTAACCACGCTGCACCTTTCGGTTCCCCTGGCTCACAGCACGCCCCTCAGCTGGGGCGTTCCCACTGCCTCCCGTAGCCCTGTTCGGCCCGCGGTCCGTTGTAACTGTGTCCCTGTAAAGAAATGACTCACCAAGTGTGTGGTCACCGTACGCAAGAGGCGGGCGTCTCCGGCTGAAAAGAATCTTTACACGATTTTGTAGTGTTCTCTGTATCATCAGCCATTTACACAGTTTTCATAAAACTTTTCGAGCATTCGATTATAAGTGTGACATATCTATTAAATCTGCTTAAGCCGTATCTGTGCTTATTTAAAGGGTTCGCCCCAACAAACCCTTTCAATGAAACCCCTGACTTTCCCTTAAGGGTAGTCTTAGGTGCTTCTCGCCGATCCTGATTTCAAAAGCACGGACGGCGCAGCCCAGGGGAGGAGGCAGCTGACATGAACTGAGCAGAGTGACCCCCCCGGGACCCTCACGCGGTCCCTGCGGCTCCGGCCACGGCTCCTTCAGTAGGTGTCACGGACGGTGAGGTCACAGGACCGTGCCCCCCGTGGATGGAGGGTGACTGTTACGTCTCCAAACTCAGCGCCTGCTCTCCCTCCTCCATTTGCCGACAGAGCCCACCACGTAGGAGGTGTGGCGGAAGGCAGAGAGGACGTCTCTGTAGCAATTGGAAACCATATGTATCCAAGTTTTCCTCCGCTGTCGCAACTGATGACCGTCAACCAGTGAGATGGCCAGGCTTCCAGACAGGTGCTGACATCGGGAGGCGATGAGGCAAAAGCCAAAACCATGCAGCTGGCTGAGTGTCCGCAGACAGCTGGGGACGAGGGGGCCAGGAGGCAGTGGCAGCATCTGCACGGGACCCCCAGGGCCACAGAGCCCGTGGGCTGGGGCTGTGTCCCCGCGCAGCCGTGGCTGTAAGGTCTGCGGCAACCCTGCTCCAGGTGGGCGAGTGAGGGTCCTCCTCCCTGAGCTGGTTCTATGGACAGGCTGTGTGACAGCCGCCCCAGCCACTTCTCCTGCCTCGTTTCTGCCCATTTGGGGGTCCAACTCACCCCCCTTCTGCCGGAGTGAGGTTGGGGGCTGTAACTGAGGTGCCCTCTCTCTGATACCACAGACACAACGCGCCTGATGGCGTGATTCACGCACACGCGGTGCGTTCGCTTTGCACCTCACGGGTCCTCCCTTCCCCTGCTGCATGAGGCTGTTGGGTGGGTCTGGTGCAGGTGCTGCCCCCTTCATGTCGTAACCCGGGCTCCCCTCCACATTGTCGCCGGGGCCCACCTGAGCCTCTTCAACAGGAGAGGGTGAGACCCAGCCACTCATGGGGCCTGTGGGTAAGCACCAGCTAAAGCCACACGCTTAGAGCCCAGCTGGACGACTTTGCAGCTGTGTGACTTTCAGTAAATGAACGAACCTTTCTTTTCCACAGGGAATCCGTCAGCTGGGGACAACATCACCAAGTTTGGGGGACAGTTGTATGAATTCAGTGAGGCACTGTGAGCGAAGACTCCAGCAGAGGGCTCACACAGTAGGTGCTCTGTGAGCTGTGTGGCCGTTATTTCCACGGTGACACGGTTTCTGCTCTGCCGTGGACCCGCTAGTGGTTCCTCTGTTCCCTCTGTGCAAGCAACCGGTCTCAGCGGTCCCATGTCTGCGTGACTTCTCTCTGTTCCTCGCCTTTATTTTCCTCAGACTTCTGCCTCTCCACTTAGTTCCCGGTTTTAAAGTGACACTCACACGGGCCTTAATATCTAGCGATTGGAAGTCCCAGAGGGGAAGGATCTTGAACATCCCCGGAGTGTGCGAGGGCGGCAGTAAGTCAAGTTCTCGGTTTTATGGTTAAATAAACAATCAGCATTTTACTGCGGCTCGTTTAAGCAGGGTTTTATGGAGTTCTGGGATGGGAGTCTGCAGGCCCTAACAGCGGGGGGAAGGGACTGTGAGCACGTCCCGCTGCCCCCAACCAGAGCCCCCCACAAATCAGCAGCTCACAGGGGCTCAGAGACGCGGACCCGGCCCAGGGCAGCCCAGGGCCCATGGCTCACAGTCTGTTTCTCAGGACACTGGTTCCATTCAAAGCCTCAAAGGTGCTTTGTGAATGGGAAGGACTTGGCAATGAGTCAGAATCCCTGCTTGTTGGAGTTACTTCTTCAGTTGTTACTACGCACGTTCGTTATCAGACATTCAGAAGAGTCTCAGAGAAAGAAACCTGTCCCTCTTTTCCTGAACCTTGATGGCTCCCGACCTACGGGAACACAATTCTCAAAAGTCAGTTTGTTTTTCACAGAACACTGTCTCGAGATCCAAAGCTGTTATAGCTTTGGACAACTGTTATAATTCAATAGTGACAAGTGAAACCGTAAAAGTAGGGCTGGACCCTCCAGTCACTGGGGAGTTAGTAGAGATTTTCGAGGACGCTGGGGCTGCTTCCAGCTCCTGGCCACTGTACATAACGCTGCGATGAACACAGGGGCGCATCTGTCCTTCAGAATTAGTGTTTTGCCTTTCTGCAGATACATGCCCAGGAGTGTACTGCTGGGTCATAAGGCCGTTTCGTTTCTAATTTTGTTGAGCAACCTCCGCCGTTTTCCATAGTAGCGACACCAGTCTGCATCCCCACCAACCGTGCGTGAGGGTTCCCTGCTGTTCACACACTCACCAGCACTTTTTGTTCGTTTATGGATGACGGCCGTTCCGACAGTGCATGCGTTCAACAGGATTCCTTGCAAGCGCTGTGCTGTGCACCCGGAACTGCTATCATATTGGATGTCACCTGCAACTGAAACAATGTTAAAGATGTTTTTATATAACCAAACAAACAAATAACACCACCAATGGTGTTTTTCACAGAACTAGAACAAACAAGCTAAACACTGGCATGGAAACACCACAGACTTCCAGCAGCAGCAGCGATCAGGAGACAGAAGCATGGAGTGGGAGGTGCCACCCCAGCTTGTATCAAACTAACCGACAAAGCCAGAGTAATCAAAACAGCATGGTACTGGTGTAAAAACAGACACACACACATCAGTGGAACCGAATAGAGAGCCCAGAAACAAACCCACGCCTTTATGGTCAATTAGATCATGTCCAAGTTGGCAAGGTCACTCAGCAAATGGTAGCTTTTTACTGAACAGCCTCTCTTCACCCTATTGTATATTCTGAAATGATATTAAACATTGTATGTTAGGATAATCGAACAGATGACACATAAAAATGAAACTAGGCCACCTTCTTACACCTCACACAAGAATAAACTCAGAATGAACTAAAGACATAATTATAAGATCCAAATCCACAAAACTCCTAGGATAAAACATAGGCAGTAAAGTCTCAGACATTTTTTGTAGCAATGTTTTTTCTGACATATCTCTCCCTGCAAGGGAAACAAAAGAAAAGAAATAAACCAATGCGACTGCATCAAACTAAACCGTGTTTGCATAGCAAGGGGACCGTCGACCGAACAAGAAGACTCCCCACTGGGAGGCAGGACGCATTCGCCACTCCCTTTGTGGGGCTTCTCTCAGCCCCCCCAGCTCCGAGGAGACGGGTGTGGCCTCCTCCAGTTCTGCTGCAGAGAGAATGAAGGGCTACAGACCCCCCAGCTGGCACCCGGGAGAGTCAAGGCTCGAACCCTCTCTGCTTGTCTCCCAGACTTTGCTTTAATGCCATTTATCGCCTTTGCCAGTTTCCCTGCCCTCCCTGTCCCCATCACGAAGCCACAGAACTGCCAGGCACCTTGGCCAGATCCGTGCAAGGACCCTGGGAGGATGGGAGAAGAAGAAGAGGGTACTATTAAGAGAAGAGAAGTCAAGTGCTCCAGACCTGGGGGGGGGGGGGGACGTCAGAAGGCCATTGCCAAACGCAACCTCAGGGCCACAGCAGCTGTACTTACTCAGACTGCAAGCGCTCCCTGACCCCAGGGCCCGGCGTCCCCATGGGGGCTCTGGCCCTCCCCCCACCCCACCTCCTGCTCCCCAGCCCTCCCCCCAACCCCCAGCTCGTCCCTTCTAGGGGGCCGGGCCCCCACCTGGGAGCCGTTTCCCGCTTCCCTTCCCACCACCTGCCCAGGCCAGGGCAGCACGTCCCTCCACAGGCTGGAGGCAGCGGCTCCCGGAGTGGGGTCGGGGTGGCGGGGGCTTTCCAGGCCTGCGCTGCTGCTCCCTCATCTATCTCCTCCTCTCGCCCCGTCTCCCAGGACGCGACCTCACTCAGGCAGAGACGCTCACCTGGGCCGGGCCGCACCCACAGTCCGTTTGCAGGGAGGGTGCTCCTGCCGCCATCATTGCGTAAACCACCCCAGATTCTCAGGAACCCGACAGTGTCATCTTCATTTTTATAGCATTGGTGGTTCTTCTCTTCTTTTTCCCTTTTTCCTTTTCTTTTCTTTTCCTTTTCTTTCCTTTCCTTTTCTTTTTCTTTTCCTTCCCCTCCTCTCCCCTCCCCTCCCCTCCCTTCCCTCTCGTTCACAGACTACATGGAGATCAGAGGGTTGCATTAGCATCACCGGGAAGTGCACGAGGGTGCCAGGGCCTGACTTAGCAGTTTGGGGAGGGGGCGGGCCTCCATCTTCTTCTGCACCCCCACGCCCCCTGCAGTTGAGGTGTGCATCTGGGAGTGAGCGCTGTCATCACTGGCAGCAGGTTCCCAAGTTATGGCCCTCCATGGGGGGGTGGGCGGGGGTCCCCACACCACCGGGTGTGCCCGCAAGAAATCCGGGGATCACTGTGATGGCGCTTCTTCCTTCTCTCATATCTCCAGTGTGGGAAGACAGACTCCGGCTTTCTCATCGTGAGGACCATCTGCGTGGCCCCTTAAAGATCCCGGTTATCTGGCCCCAGGGTCCAAGGGGAAACCCCTGCGGCACTGAGGCGGGGCCCGGGGGTGTGCAGGGAGAGCAAACGCCAGCCCCCAGGAGGTGCTGATGCGGGAAACCCACATACTAGCATTTTTAAAATGCATCCTAGTTTTTAGAGAAGTTAGAGGTTCCCAGCAAACTTGAGAAGACACAGGGATTCCCACACTCCTCGGCCCTCCGCACACACTCTCCAGGGTCCTCCCCCCAGGGCAATGCATTTGTTACAGTTGAGGACCCTGCACAGGCCCCTCATTGTCACCCTGACTCTCTGGTGTACACTAGGGGTCACCGCTGGGGTCTTGGATTCCAGAAGCTTGGACGAATGTGTAATGCCATGAGCCCCTTATTTATGTGGAACAGCTTCCCTGCCCTCAGAATCCTCTGTGCTCTGTCCCTCCGTCCATCCGTCTCTCCCCTCAGCCTGGGGCTGCCTCCGGTCCCGTCACCCTCTGGCTGACACTGGTCCTGTCACTGTCTGCGCAGTTTCGTCTTTTCCGGAGCCCACGGAACAGGGATCGAGCAGCGTGTACCCTTTCCCCACGGGCCGACCGAGGGAAGGAGTGTGCATTCACGTTTCCCCCGTGTCTCTTCACGGCAGCCAGCAGCTCATTACCCCCGAGCACCGAGTAACACCCCACCTGGGGTCTGGATGCAGCGCGGCTCCCCACTCGCCTGCTGAAGGCCGTCTCGGTCGCTTCCGAGTTTTGACGATTATGCATCAAGCTGCTCCCCACGGGGGTGTGCAGGGTTTCGTGTGGACCTGCGTTTTCAGCAGCCTTGGGTGGCTGCCAAGGGGAGCACCTGCTGGATCACATGGCGAGGGTGTGTGTACGTCCGTAGGAAGCCAGCAAACCGCGTCCCCGGGTGGGTGGCCGCACCTGCTGCATTCCCACCGGCAGCGAGCGAGCCTCCCGCCGCTCTATGCTCTCACCTGCTCCAGGCGTGGTCTGAGCTCTGGATTCAGGCCACTCTTGTGGGCGCGCAGGGCTGCCCAACTGTTGTTTTAACTTGCGTTTCCTCGACGGCGCAGCTCGGGGAGCATCTTCTCTGGGCTTGTTTGCGGTCCACACGTCTTCTCTGGAGAGGCATCTGTTCTCGTTTCTTTGCCCATTGTTTCATCACGCTGTTTATTTTGTCGTTGTTGCGCTGTAGGGGTGTTTTCGTATATTTCGGGTAACAGTCCCTTTTCAGAGGTGCCTTTGCAAATCATTTCTCCCAACGAGAGCCTTGTTTTCTCCTTCCGCTGACGGTGTCTCTCCCAGAGCAGAATCTTCCGTCCTCACGGGGTCCGGCTCACCCCGTCCTCCCTTCCTAGGCTGCTCTGCGTCTCCCAGAAGCCTCGTGGCACGGGCTGTGGGGGACGCGGGGGTTCAGACAGCCTGAGTGGCACCCCGGTGGACGCCGCGTTGCCAGAGCGATGGAGGCCGGGATACAGATCCCATGGATACAGATCTTCATCCCCTCGCAACTGATGTATGTTCTGCTCTTCCAGTTAATGTGGATTAAACGAGGGCCCATTTGTTTGCTGTGCATTTTTAAAACCTGTGAAAACTGTCACGCTTTAGAACAAAGGCAAAATGAATGTTCCTGCGTTCTGAGGTAGACGGAAAGTTTCTGTTATTTGCCTCGGCAAGTCTTTCTCGAGCCGAAAACATATTGGAAGGGCCGAGCCCCTTCCATTCCTAACGTGACCGCTGCCTGGCCAGCTCGCCGACCCCTTTGCAACTTGCCTCTTATGTATCATATTCAAATCTGCGATTGTGATGCTATTTTCGCGGTCGTAACTCATGCTCAACAGTCTGCCTCCGTTCCCCACTCGGTAAGCTGGCAATCAATTCCTCAGTGCTGTTTGGAAGAAAGCAAAATCCGAAAATGAAGCTATTAATATATTACGAGCATATAACAAGCGAGCACTAAATCTGTTCGGCCGGGCCGACAGATCACATTAGCACGGGCGCCGGGCGGCCCCGGGCGGTGCGGGAGGGGCCGTGATGTACGAGCCCATTACTGACCCGGGAGCCCCGCGATTCATCAGAAAGGGAGAAACAGACTCTCCCCTGTGGGCGAAAACCACTAAGCGAGCCCTTTCCCCCGGCTTTCCGGGGCAAGCAGAATGGGCGCTGCCGAGGCCCGCCAATTAGGCCCCGTTCAGTGGCTCGGACGGAATCGGGGTCACTGCCATCTGACCGGCCCGTGTCCAGCATCGGCCTGCAGCTCACGGTCCATCAGGAGCCGGGCGGAAACTCGGGCAGCGTGGCGACAAGGGCTGGAGGTGTGTCGTCTGCATTCTCATCAGTTTCTAGGACTCCGCCCCCTTTGTCGGGTCCCCCAGACACACTCGCAGTGCCCCGAACATCTGCCACAGGGCAAGGAACACGGGGGCGCCCTGCCCTGATTAGGGCGCCCCTCCACGAGGCGCAGTCACAGCTCTGAACTTGACCTTGGCCCGTCCTTCCCGTACGCTAGGATGCAGGAGTGTTATTGCCTGAGCCCACGTGGAAACGGAGGCTGTGCAAGGTGAGACGAGTCGCCAGGTGTGCTCCGCTCGGAAGAGGCCGGGGCGCTGGTCCCAGGTAGATCCAGTCCACCCTCGGCTCTGCCCCGGGGCTCCGGTGGCGGTGAGCGGGAAGGGCGGCTCTGTGCCCGAAACGCATCGCGACAGAAACCAGATGTCCACGTTCTCACTGATGAAACGGCGTTCTTCTGAAAGTACAAGTGAATGTGGCGCTTTATCACACGAACCAGCAAGCCCAGGACAGTCAGGGCTGCCTGCCCGCCTGGGGGCTTGTACAGTCCGACCCCCCTGGACCCTCAGGGAGACACCTCGCCCTAGGGTGTGCTTTCTGAGATCCCCCTCGGAATTCCGATCAGGTGCTCCTTACACGGTGCAGAAGACAGGACAATTGCACACAAAAAACGAGGTGCCAGGTGGCTGCACCTCACAGAGTCGGGCTGGGTGCGGGGTTCGGCGGGGGCCTGCCAGGCGGGTGGCGGCGGGAGTTGGGGGCGAGCGGCGGGACCGCGTCCAGGGTGCGGCCACCGTGCGCACACAGCACGCCCTTCACTGAATGTCAGGCATGAATCATTGAGGAGCCTGCCCGGACGAAATCTTCTTTTGATGAAAAATTAATGATTTTGTATTTATAAAGTGACTGGCTTTGAGGCTTTCTATATTCATAACTTCAAGGGCCTCTCAGATGCTCCTAGGACAGGTGGGCTTCGGTAATAAAGACGCAGTGTAAATGAAGGATTCGTGACTTCCAGAGCATTTTCAAGGCGTCTGTGTGCAGGAGGAGGAGTGGGGGGCGCACCTGGCTCCGGAAGACCGGTGGGGCCCGCCCGGCTCCCCGGGCCTGTGGTGGTGGCTGCCTCCTGAGCATCTCCCAGCCCGCAGACACACGAATCCCTGCGGGCATCAGTCCCCTGTGCACAGGTCCCACTGGAGGCGCGGCTACCACCCAGGTGGCTGCGGATGGATTCTGAGCCCAACGGCACCGGCCGAGCGTGTGCCCACCTCTGTTCCAGCCGAGCCAGCGTCTGGGGGACGCTTTTACCATTTGTTTCCACGCACACACACATTGACCTGCGTCTCCTGGCTGAGCCTCTGGTCCCACACGTCGGAACCCACTGGTTTTGTGCGTCTCTGGTGTCCCCGCTGCGTCTGGGTGGCTGGAGAGGGACCCAGAAGGACAGGACCAGAGCCACGTCCTGGCCAGCATCCTGGTCCCAGGACCCTGGTCCTCATGGCCCCAGGGCGTCAAAGAGGGCATCCGAGATGCGCGCAACCTGCGTGACAGGTGCGGGGAGTGAAGGGGCTCTGAAAGGCAAAGCCTAACGGCATGGTGCTCAGGGGAGCAAGGGAAGTGTTCTATCAAGGAGGTCAGGGAGGCACCAGACCTTCACTGAATGGGGTCGCTTTTCAAAGACAAAGGCAGGACAAGGACTAACTGGACAAGGACTGGTGGTGGAGAGTGTTAGACCCGTCAAAGGGACAGAGTTCGCGGTGGGGGACCGGCACGCAGGAAGGCCCAGCGGGGGGAGAGCTGGACCCTCACCGAACCTGGGACAATGGGCAGATGGGGGAAGCCATGGCAGGGAGAAGAACAGCTGTGAGGAACATGCTGCTGAAGGTCACGCGTGTCAGGGGAGCCATTGGTACGTGAACTTGAAGGATGAAGTGCATTGGGTTTTACAATTCCAGTAATTCCTGCGGAAACACGCATCATCGATGGCTAAGGAAGGACAGCTACGGAGACACCCAGGCAAGCTTTGCTTCAGCCGTCCAGGGGAGGAGGACAGGGGCTGGCTGGTTAGATCACCGTTACCGTCGGCAGGGAGGGGGTGACGCACCAGCTGTCATGGGGCCGTGGGCGGCAGGGTTGGTGACACCTGTGTGGTGGTGGCATTGGGAACCAAACATGACATAGAGACTCTGACCGCAGGTTCCAGGGGGGCGAGCACGGCCTGGGTGGGGGACGAAGGGGTCGGCTTCTGGAAGCGCGTCCAGGCAGGGCACAGGAGGGCACGCCCCGTGTTTGAAGGGTGCAAATCCTCACCCCGCCCCCACTATTTTACTACTGTAAAGGATTCTGGGGTGTGGACAGAGATCACAGCCATCGTCTATGACGGTGTGTCTGGTTTCGGTTCTTGGAGGTGAAACTGTGGTTGCATTTTCTTCGTTTCCTTCTCTTTTTCCTTCCTGCCCCCCTCCCTTTGCTTCCTCCCCTTTCTTCTTTCCCAGTGGGACTCTGTCCGGAGCTCCAGTGCGTGACAACCTACACAAGGACACACTGGCGCTGTCTTATAGAGAGACGGCCTCCCCCCACCTTCTAGG
The DNA here is from genome assembly GCF_004126475.2 of Phyllostomus discolor. Classification (NCBI taxonomy): domain Eukaryota; kingdom Metazoa; phylum Chordata; class Mammalia; order Chiroptera; family Phyllostomidae; genus Phyllostomus; species Phyllostomus discolor. The sequence goes on from NC_040909.2 coordinate 1,012,551, forward strand.
ACAGCCGCGGAGAGTGAATTTGTCTCGGAAGTGGTTTTGTTCTGTGGATAAAGAATGGTGCTGGAGGTAAGCAAAGCAACACCGTAAGGATGATATGTGTGAGGCTCCCACGCGCGTGACAGAAAAATGTCGTGTGCCTGGAAAGCGTCCCATATATTTGAGCAGAACACATAGTCTATTCCTCAAGGGAGATTGCTAATTTATGGACGGTGCTTGTTCTGAAGGTATGTGCGTGATTCACCTTTAGTTTGTAAGTAATTTTATATTGATGTGTGCGAGGCTCCCCAGGCACGTGGCAGAAAAATGTTGCATCTGTGGAAAGCGTCCCATATATTGGAAAAGAACCTGTAAGTTTATTCCTCAGGGGAGGTTGCTAATTTATGGACGGTGCTTGTTCTGAAGGTATGGGTGTGATTCACACTTAGTTTGGAAGTAGTTTTATATCGCAGCAGGGAAGCGAAGAGGGTACTGAACTGTTTCTAAGTACTTGAAAGATTTATTTTATGATAATCAACAAAGCACCCGTTTATTGTGGAGCAGAAAAGAAGGAGATCGATCTAAATTTCACCTGTAAAAGTTTATGTAAATACAGAGCTTACCCAAGCATCTCGGCTTCTGGCAGACTCTGGGAGCCGGGAAAACCAGTAATTCTTTTGTTTGTTTTCTTGGTTCTTAGGACCATGACGCTGTTTATCACGTCACCTGAATTCTACCAGATGATTGAAAGAACTGAGCCCTGCCTCCTGCAATAACCCTTTCCCTATGTTTATCTTTTTAATACCCCCCAGGTAGCCAGCTGGTTTCGCTTAATTATTTTATCTGCACCTTTATCACAACCACCTATGCTGGTGTTTAAGTATGAACCATGCCAAAGGCAATTTGATTTAATCACAACATTACCCGAAAGTAACTGCATTTCAAAGAGCAGCCGTTTCAAATACCCTGTGCATAACGACTAATGGGAACTCGGTTCATGGCTCTTTTTGTTGCTCTGTTTTGTTCTGAGTCAGCGATATCGATCTTTCCTTAAATGGGCAAATGATTCAGGTTAAAAAGGCCACAGAGTACATAAATTATTTTTATTTTATTTTTTAAAGTATATTTATTGATTATGTCATTACAGTTGTCCCAATTTTTTTCTCCCCTTTCTCCCCTTCCTCCCAGCATCACCCCCACCAACCCTCCAGCATTCCCCACCCCCCACAGTTCATGTCCGTGGGTCGTACATAGAAGTTCTTTGGCGTCTCCGTTTCCTATACTATTCTTACCCTCGTCCTGCCTACTCTGTGCCTACCATTTGTGCTTCTTATTCCCTGGACCTTTTCCCCATTCTGCCCCTTCCCCCTCCCACTGATAACCCTCCATGTGATCTCCATTTCTGTGGCTTCGTTCCTGTTTTAGTTGTTTGCTTGGTTTTTGTTTTTTGGGTTCAGTTGTTGATAGTCATGAATTTGTTGGCATTTTACTGTTCATTTTGATCATCTCCTTTTTCTTAGATAAATCCTTTTAACATTTCATATAATAAGGGCTCGGTGATGGTGAACTCCTTGAACTTGACCTTGTCTGGGAAGCACTTTAGCTGCCCTTCCATTGTAAATGAGAGCTTTGCTGGATAGAGCGATCTTGGATGTAGGTCCTTGTCTTTCATGACTTGGAGTACTTCTTTCTAGCTCATTCTTGCTTGCAAGGTCTCTTTTGAGAAATCAGCTGACAGTCTGATGGGAACCCCTTTGGAGGTAACTGTCTCCTTTCCTCTTGCTGCTTCTAAGACTCTCTCCTTCTCTCTGATCTTGGGTAACGTGACTGTGGTATGTGTCTTGGTGTGTTCCTCCTTGGTCCAGTTTCTCTGGGACCCTTTGGGCTTCCTGGACTTCCTGGAAGTCTATTTCCCTCATCAGATTGGGGAAGTTTCCCCTCATTATTGGTTCAAGTAAATTTTCAATTTCTTGCTGTTGTTCTTCCCCTTCTGGCACCCCTATGGTTCAGGTGCTGGAACATTTGAAGTTGTCCCAGAGGTTCCTAAGCCTCCCCTCACTTTTCTGAGTTCTTGTCTCCTTATCCTGTTCTGGTTGGATGCTTGTTTCTTCCTTTCGTTCCAAATCGTTGCTTCGAGTCCCGGTTTCCTTCCCATCACTGTTGCCTCCCTGTATGTTTTCCTTCATTTCACCTTGTGCCACCTTCATTTCTTCCTTCATTTTGCGGCCGAGCTCAGTCAGTTCCGTGAGCACCCGGACCACCAGTGGTTTGAGCTCCGAGTCAGACGGGCTGCCCATCTCCTCGCCGCTTAGCTCTTTCTCCGGCGTTCCGACCTGCTCTGTCACTCGGGCCGTATCAGATGGCCCTGGCCGTGTCACACTGGCACGATTCCCTTTCCTTTTGTCCCTTCTTTCTGTTGTACTAAAAGATCCCAAGGAAAACGCTGTCGTGTCCGAGACTCAAGGCCATTAGTTTTCATCCTCAGGTAACGTGCACCTCCCCACCCGCCCCGCCCTGCCCTCACCAGCACTGGTCTCGGTGCAGATGGAGGGGCCGACTGGGCGGGTTCCTGCCTGGTTCCCGGCTTCCACCCCCTGCCTGCCCATGGCCACAGACAGGATGCTGGGAGCGGAACTAGCCTCTCCGTGCGTAACGAGAAGGAGCAGACAGGAGGCTCAGCCTGCCCCAGACGAACAGGGCAGAAACTCATTTTCTCCCTCACAAGCCCCGATGCAACGGTGCCCGGGCCGTCTCTGTTCCAGGGCCGGGCACGGGAAAGATGGAGAGAAGCGGATGAGGCTGAGACGGAAACCCTTGGGGCATGGGAGTGAACTACCAGTCGGGGAGTGCGAGGGGCAGAGGTCTGGGTAGCCCTGGGCAGGCGACGTGAGCCCCGGGAAAATGAGGTGCCGGGAGGTGCCCCAAGCAGCCCACAGTTTACAGCTGCACTGCCCAGCGCTGCAGCTCTCTTGGCCCCCTGCATGTCATCCTGCAGCCATTTCCGCAGCCGCGTGAAGGCACGACCCGGTGGGCTTACCTGGGAGTGCGGACAGGGGTGCCCTCACTCGGGGCTGCGCATGGAGAAGCAGCGGGCGGGCGGGCGGGGACAAACACAGGGCGGAGAAGGGGAAAGAGAAGAGGGGGCGGGGCAGGCCCTAGGCTCACAGTCCTCACGTGTAACCCTTCCTTTTCCCTCCAAGGTAGAGCTGTGATTTATCACGTACGAGGAAACCGGTGTTTGCACACACTGTTTGCTATGCTCTGCAGACTCATTTGTTCATGCATCCCTTTGACAAATAGCTTTATTTACATACACCTTCTTGGGTTCTTGGATAATAAGAAAAACACCTTAGACTTTGAATTAAGACAAAATATGGGTGGCGTGTTTTTCAGTGTTTGCTGTGTGGGTGAGTACGCGGTCACCCAAGTGTTCAGCAATGCATTTTGTGTGACTCGTGTGACCAGTCAGCGGGGGCCCCACTCACTGAGCAGACGCACGAAATGGTCAATGTCTGTGGGGCAGAGACTCTGGCCAGGAGTAAACAGAGGGCTGTGGCTTATTGCTCTTTGGGGCATTAATTGGGTCTGTGTTTATATCAGCATTTTTTATCCTAGAATTCCTTCATTAAACTGTCTATAAGTACCCATTTCTTCAAATGCTCTCAGAATCAGCTTAAACATCTTACTTGTTTTCTCATCAATTATTGGGTCAAATACAGTCTTTGAGACATTTCGTGTTTGCCAGAGATGAAAAACGGATACAAGACAATCAGCACACAGGAAGAGACGGAGCACAAGCTCCGGGCATTTGAGCACCGGGGAGGGGACACCCCCCCCCCGCACGTGACTGACGGTGAGGCGGCCGCAGGGTCAAGGGCAGGGCAGCAGCAGCGAGGAGCAGACCGTCACCAGGCAGGTGGAACTCGAGAGGAGGCGTGAAAGGTGGGCAGGTGGTCGGTGCTTGGGAAGGGTGTTCTGAATAGAGATGAAAATGACTCCAGCTGATGGGGAGGATTTTCCCATCATGCCGTGCTCCTTCCCATCCTTTGCAGGAGGACCCCAATGGCCAGTAGCCACTTCCCTTTGTCTGACGACAGTGGTCCTCACGTAGGAAACAGGCTGTTGGGGGCGGGGGGCGAAGGGATGCAGCAGATTCACCGTCCCTGGGGTTTCTGCTCGTTCTAACGTCTGTGAGTGACGGAGTCCGGGTACTCAGCTTGTGGTCCTTACCTTGAGAGCACTTTAAAAGTACCACAAACACAAAGAAGTCTCTAGTGCCCTTTTCTCCCTGGATCCTCACACAGACACACAATAAAAACTCATCGTCTGTGTCTCGTAAACATGAACCGACTTCTCCCACCTGAAAAGAAAAGTCAATGAAGCTCATGCACAAAAGAAGTACCTGAAGCTCAAGTTGAAATTGTGGTGCTTTTTGAGCTTTGATTCGGGTGCAAAAGTGGCACAGACGTTCGTGTTGATGTAAAAATAGTTGGCGAGGGGCCGCTCGCCGTCGGCTGCGGCCCCCACACCCGTCAAGCCCGCCTTCTCGGCCGTCGGTGTGTCTGCCTGTGCGCGTGGGGGCGCTGATTGTTCTTGTGGGGGGAGCGGGAGGGAGCGCAATGGCAGCACGCTTACTTCCCTCATCTGCGAAACGTCACCGGGCACAGGGTCCCCTCTGGGCCGTCCGGCGGTGCGGGCACTGGACAGGTCCAAGGACGGGGACTCCCCGGAGTCACGGCAGACTGAGAAGGTGTCGGCCCTCTCAGCCCCGTCCCCTCAGACGTCTCCGACTTCCCCTTGTCACACACGTCAGATTCACAGCTTTCCAAGCATTTCCTTGGTCACGCAACCGTGAGCCAGGTCCCCCAAGAAGACTGGAAGCTCAGTGGGGACAGAAACCGAATGAGGAGCGTGTAGCAGAGACACATGGCACACGTGTGAGTGAACAGGTACACGCACGAATGACGGAGGGAACTCTCCGGGAGCGTGTGTGCGTGCACCGTGATTCACAACCAAACGGAGTATTCGTGGGTGGTTCCGGCTCTCACATCACGGTGCCCACGTCCCGTGCCGTCAGATCTGCTGATGCAGTTTAGAGTTTGGGTGTTGGTGTACGTGCTGAGGGTTCGGGGGCTTCCGAAACTCACCCACTATCTCTTCGCATTCTGTGTTCCTGTGTCTTTACCTCAAATAGGTGCCGACACTGCAGTGTCATAATCTCCCTGGTCGTGCTGCCTGAGGGCACGTCTGCCCGTGCTCTCACAGGATCCGCTCTCTCCGCTCCGACCGCGGCTGCCGGCGGCCGTGCCTCTGCCGGTCCTCCCCGCGGGGTCCCCGGCGCCGCCCCCTCGGACTCGAAGGGCACGGCTTACTTCCAGCTGCCTCTCTCCCCTCAGTCATCCCTCCCTTGTGCTCTCGTTTATCCTGGAGAGTATAGAACGCACACGAAGCAGAAGGGGACCAGGCACCAGACTCGGGCAGGATTCTAGAAATGACACGTAAATTATGTAGGTCCCTCAGTGCATGGCCCCTACGAACTCCCGGTTACAATAAGGTCATGAAACACGTAACAGAGGTCATTCCTGATGTTGAGTTATAGGCTTAACTGCAGAAATCATGCCTGATTTCTGAGACATGATTAAATATATTTTTTCTTTATCATAGCATTTTCTTCTCGGAGCATTAGGCTATGTGGTCATTTACACAGAGGATGCATGAGTGTGCATGCAATGACACACTTCTAAATTTGAACGGCCTTGGGAGTTTTGTGATGCAATCGAAGCCCCCTACCAGGCGAATGCAAAAATCACTAGTTATCTCCAATCTGCAGTCCATGCAGGTGTTCAGTGAGACACCGGGGGGCCGGCCTGGAGTGCCAGCGCCCTTGAACTTGCAATGGAAGGGCTCTGCAGGGTGAGGAACTCCCTCTTCTGCTGATGTTACCCCACGAGGTCAGGGAAGGCTGCATATATGTCTGGTTATTAACCTTTGCCTCTGGAAGAGGAAGGAAGTGTGTATCATGCCACAGTTTAGTGAAAGTGCTTATTGTGCCCTGGCTGGTGTAGCTCAGTGGATTGAGCTCAGGCTGCGAACCAAAGTGTCACAGGTTTGATTCCCAGTCAGGGTACATGCCTGGGTTGCAGGCCACGGCCCCCAGCAACCTGCACATTGATGTTCTCTCTCTCTTCTCCCTCCCTTCCCTCTCTAAAAAATAAATAAATAAAATCTTAAAAAAAAGAAAATGCTTATTGTGAAACATCATTATTTTGGAGGCTGTGAAGCAATACACGATCCCCCAGGCTGTGTTTTTAAAAATGCGTTGTGGTGGGTAAGGCCTCACTTGCCGGTGACTGGGGAACAGTCATCAATACTCACAGCTTCACTGCACTCGCAGCCCGCATGATGCTTTAGTCCGGACATAAATAATGAAAACGTAACTGGCAGATTCAATCTGAAGTCAGAGAATGACCAAGGGCTGCTGGTGAACATAAAAAGACACTTCCCTAGGCTCTTGAACAATATCCCAGATGATGACAAGCTAAGCTTTTTTTTTACTTTTTAAGTTAGAAAGTAAAAGGAAGACTCTAGTGTAACGCACTCACAGCGTGGGTGGCGGAGCCTTGGGCCTCACGCTGCTCGCCCCCGGCCCGGCCCACCCCCCTCTGCGTGGGCACACTGACGGCCCCCCACCAGGGCTGCTTCCCGAGATGCCGAGTCGGGGGCTCAGGGGTCTCTGAGCGCCAAGTGCTGCCTGAGTTCCAGGTCTCGTTATCGCCTCCGAGGTGACGCGGTGGGTTAATTGCACTCGTTTTTCATCGACCAGAGTTCACGGCGTTACAAGACAGAGCGAACTGGGAATCTCAGCTCGGCCCGACCCCTTGGAGCAGGGGTGGAACCATTATTTCTTGAGATTTAACTTGGTGGCTGAGAAAAGCGTCTCAAGGTGGCCGGGGCGTGGCGCTGAGGCGAGGGGAATGTAAGAGAGGTGCATTTCACGCAGACGGCGGCTCTCTCCCCAGTCCACATACTCACGGTGGTCTGGTGTGTGCACACTTTAGGATGACGGCGCTGACGGATGGTGAACTTGGAATATGTGGGCCCGTGGGAGGGGACTGTGTTTCTGGGTGCTGGGGTGGGCGGGTGGGCTTGGGCCCTGGAAGCTTTGGACAATCTCCACCCCTCGTGGGGGTGCAGGACACGCAGTTTAACGTATTGACACAACAGGAGAATTGTTACTGGCACACGAGCACGGTGGGCGGGGCTTGTGGATTTCCGTGGTATTAGGATGTAAAATGCTTCCAGAGGAATGCAGAACGGGGATCAGGACGCTGAGCTCCCCCAGGAGGGAGGTGCCTCCCAGGAGCGGGAGGTGGCGTCGAACCCATGTGGGGGGTCCTTCCTACGAGCCCCCGCTTTAATGGGGAAAGAGGCCCCACGCAGAATCCCTGTGGACCTCCTGGAAAGGGGCAGGCCCAGGCCTCTGCTCAGCGGGGAGTGAGTCGGGGTCTCCGGACAGCGAGACCTGGGGTTCTTAGCATCGTCGGAGTCAGTGCAGCATTCAGGGACCTCGCCCGTGTGAGTCTGCCTGCCTGCCTCTCTGTCCCCACCCCCTCCCGTCCCGGCATGGACACGCCCCCTTTTGCCTGGGCGGATGCTGCCCAGGTGGCCCAGCTGAGTGGAGGCTTTATTGCTTATTTTTAAGTAACAACGTTATAATTTTATGTTGTTTTAATAAGTAATACAAGTTTTCCAGAAATGCAGATGAGCCGTAAGCAAAAGCTAGAAGCAACTACTGATACTTTTATTCAGATCCTTCAAAACACAGCTTAAAACACATGCGATGAAACTGCCTATATTTTCAATGTACTTTTTATCTTTCATATATTGAGTGTTTCTTCCTGTCTGTCCGTGCCCTTCTGTGACATTGTTTCCAGTGGATGGAAACGCGACCTGGATGCATTCTCTGAAAGCAGCTCTCGTCTGCAGAAATGGACACATTTGCGCTCAAGTTACCCCTCCCGTGTGTTTGCTGCTCACGTGCTGGGTGCCGGTTCCCATGGCTCCGAAGCCCGACTCTCACGTCTCTCCCCCTACCCCCTCCTGTCCCGCCTCCCCGCCCACCTCCCCAGCTCTGCTCTGCCGTCCTGTCACTTTCTGTCTCTCTCTGTCTCGGATGACCCTGTGATGTGAGGGTGTGTGTGACGGAGGACAAGGCGGATACTCCGGGGGGGGGGGGTCGACACATCAAATATGGATATTTTCCCTATGCTCTCAGTGGCTTAAACACTGCACTCTTCTTTTTTTAATAAAGATTATTTACTTACTTGTTTTTAGAGAGATGGGAAGGGAGGGAGAAAGAGATGGAGAGAAATATCAATGTGTGGTTGCCTGTTGCACACCCCATACTGGGGACCCAGCCCACAACCCAGGCACGTGCCCTGACTGGGAATCGAACCGCCGAAGCTCTGGTTGGCAGGCCGGCACTCAACCCGTTGAGCCACAGCAGCCAGGGCAAAAAACCATGGTATTCTTAGTTAAAGTGACACTCGACCTCCCAAGAGCAATAGTCAACATTTTCTGGCCCCTTCATGGTGTTTTGAGGTCTTTGTGGTCTCAAGCTAATATTAAGGTAAAGAACATATAATTAAGAAAATTTCCAGAAGGCAATTGGGAAACTCCATGCATGCATTTTTTCCAAGCCTGGGCGACGGGGTGGTGTTCAGTGGCAGACGGTTCTCTGCCGGACGGTGCGTGAACCTGAGCTTTCCTGTCACTCCGGCCCCTCACACCCAGGGCGTGCCCGCTGCTGTGGGGTGCGGCCAGGCTGGGGGTGCTGGGTGGAGACTCTGGCTGCCACCGAGGGGGGACCCTTGGGGGACCCTGAGAGCGTTCCGACGGTTGCTCTGTTAGAAACAAGTGACCAGGGGGCACAGTCACGGTTTTGTGCGTTTGTCACCTTCTAGTCGCCGGGGGCCTTGCTGGGACACTCTTCAGGAGATGGTCTGAGCCCACTGGGCTTCCGTGGCTGTGTCGTCAACGTACGTGGTGGGTGGGAGCACAGCCGCTGGGGTTCGATATCCGTAAAAACTTAAACATGTAGTGTGACAGTTTCCTTTCTAGTTTTAAAATAATATCGCTTTCAACCAACTTAAGCAATGCAGGGGTCCCCAAGGGGAATGAAATAGAAGACATTTTCCTTCTTTGCTCCACCCTGAATCTCCCAAAATCACAGGTGTGGCCGGATCGGCGCACGCCCGGCCCGCTGCCCTCCGTGATCCTGGCCACACGAAGGAGTTTTCCTTTCAGTTTGAGTTTTTACACATGAGTGTGAATGTACTAAAATTATTACTCTGCGGCTTGCTTTTATAGTCTAAGGTAGCAATTTCGTCCGGCCGGTTTTCCAGGTCAGGGTGCATGAATCTTACTTCTGAAAAGCAAAGCAGTTTATATTCCATGAAAAATAGATGCTATGATGTGTTCGACCATTTCTTACTCGAAAACACTGAAATTATTACAGATTTCTTCGCACAACAAAAATACGGCCGCGCACGCCCTTTGGGCACCGCGGCGGCCCGGAGGCACTGCTGGTTTTATTAGATGGAGATGCAGCGTGTGGCTGCTCACGGCACCTGTGCTTCTCTGACACGTGAACCGTGGGGGGCGGGGGGGGAGCGGCAGGCTGTTTGACAGGGTGAGTCATTCTGCCTGTCCTGAAATCTTTCTTTTCTTTTTTCTTTCTCCTTTTCTATCTCCCCTCCCTCCCTTCCCCCCTTCCTTCTGTCCTAATGTTCTTTGCATCTGTTCAACCTTTTCCTTTTGTATTTTTCATTTTGGGGTAGGGGTAGCTTCAAATCTGTATTATAGTTACACGTAAAATGAGTTTCGAAACTAGGGCAATTTCAGTTCCTCTCAGATTCTGAGGAGGGAAGGAAGAATGTGAACATATTTGTTTTCTGTGAGTTTTTAACCATCGCCCTCTGCTGCAAGACCGAGGAGATGGTATATGCATATGAGACGTGAGGAAGGGAATGGTCATGACATTGCCCTTGAAGCGGGAATGACAAAACTGAGGACGAGCGGCTGCACGAGGGTCCTCGCCGGTGGTGGCGGAGCCGTGGGAGGCGGGAGGCCGCGGAGAGAGATGGGGGTCTGGCGTTGAGCGCCTGGCTCCCCGCGGACCCCGGGGCACGTGTGCTGTGTGATGCCGGACGACTCGGTTACATCCCCTTACTTTCCTCCCCCCCCCCCCCAGGGAGCAGAGGGTCATCCAGGAGACTGTTCAAGTTCCTTAAGTGCACGTCACAGGGCGGGCTACTGAAGCTGGGCGCTGATCTACTCGCGATGGCCGCTAAACAAACAAAAGGAACGATCAGAAAACCAATGTTTATAATCGCATGAACGGTAAAGAAAAGTTCAAGTTTACACGCCGATCCTCTTTTAAGTGCATGTACAGTCGAAACACGGACACTCCCTTGAGAAGGTTTTCTCGCGCCGTCCCTGCTCTTGTCGCAAACGAACACCGTGTACTTGACCGTTTCAGCCGCACGAGGGCCAGCCGTCATGGCCGCTTGGGATGGCACTTTCCGTCTCTGCCTTTGGGCGCGGTTCTCGGGCTCCTGTGAGCACAAGTGAGGTGGTGTCTCAAGCACGTGCATGCGAAGGGGTTTTGTGACGAAACGGAGCGTAGCGGATTATTTATTCTGGATTTTGGCGATCCACCCGTGTGGGCCGTCTTCCCCCACCCACCCACTCGTTTGTTCCCTGGGGACTGTGTCCGCCCTGCGAGTGTCCGACGCCAGGTGTGAGGCGGCAGCGAGCAAAAGGAACGGGGGGCGGGGGGTCTGGCCTCACGGGCAGGCAGTTCCGTGGGACAAGATCGGAGTTAACCCATGTGACCTGAACGGATGTCGACTGAACAAAGTATTGAAATGTACGAGAGGAATAAAGGGGGCCACTTGGCTGGATACTAACTTCTTTTATGGAGGAGAGACTGGGGCGCTCTCTCGAAAGGCACCGAGACACCTGTCACCCCACTGAAGCCCTCCAGGACGCTGGGGGAGGGGCGTTCCAGGGTGGGGACCACCCAGGACGCTGCAAAGGAGCCGCTGTGGGGCGAGCGCTTCTGTCCGGTGTAGCCGTGGGTTCGTTCGGGCGTCTGCTCTCTGTCTGACCGGTGTGTGCATCCAGCCTGAGCCTGCGAGTGGACGCTGCTCCATCCGCCTCGGGGCCGTCAGGATGAGTGGACCGAGTAGAAAGTCTCACCAAGCCCAGCACTGCTGATGGGTGGCCCCGCCGGCAGGTTCACCGGGCTTCATGTGTGACCTGCCGTGACCCCTGTTCACCCCCGGGAAGACAGGCAGCGCTGTCCCGTTCTCCAGCCTCCTCCCCAAACTCCCTGAGTGAGCAGAAGGGCGGAGACGCCCCGGGCCCCACCTGCGCCCCTCCTCGGAGGCGCCTGCGCTGCGGCCGGGAGCCGGTCCTCCCTCCTCCCCTCCTGCTCCCCCGGCGTGGGGAGCCCTGGTTTCCTGCACAGCGGCGCGGCGGACAGCTCCGTGGTTCCACGACGAGTCAGAACCCTGAGAAGCCGGTGCCACCTGGTCCAATCGCTCGGAAAGCGGGCGAGGGGCGAAACGGACCAGACTCCCGGGCGACCTGAGCGGCAGAGACCGGCAGCCGGTCTGGGACTGGACACAGATGTGGCCCACAGGCCGGGGCTGCCTGTCTTCCCAGGGCGTCGTTTTCCTGGCTGGACACTCCGTTCAGTTTACCTAACTACGGGCCTGAAGTTTGTTTCCTGAGCGATGCCACTGGGGGGCTTTGGAGGCTACCCCTAGACTAGCCAGTGAATTAACACTTTTTACGTACGCTGAGGGGGAATGTCCTGCAAGAAGCAGAACTCGCTTTCTCAGAGCTGCCCAGCCTCCACCAGAAACTGCCCCAGAGCCCTTCCTCAGTGTTTCTGCGTCCCCTCGGGGCTACACGTGTGTTTGTTGTGTGACCACTGCAAAGCCCGCCTGGGCCGTGGTCGCTGGGTCACCATCACGCCACGTCTGAGAAGCTGGCGGTCGGCGGCCGGCTTCTGGGGGGCCCGAATCTGAGCCGGACCCCTGCCAGTGGCCCACCTGACTCGGCTCTTCCTGGCCCCTAAGAAGCGAGCACGGGCTGAGTCCCCGATTCTCAGAACCGGGGGTCCTTGTCTTGGACGGCAAACGGGAAAGCTGACCTCACAGAGTCCAGGAAACTCGGACCCCCACCCCGAGCGTGGTCACTGATGAGCACGTCACATGGTAGCGTCCCCGAGTTTCCCCGAGTTCAAGCGAGAGGAGGAGGTCCGAGGGCTGCCGTCGGTGGTGGGCCCGATGGTGGCTGCCACCCTTCGCAGGCGGGGGGTCTCCCCCAACACAGAGACCGCTTTTGTGCATGATGGGCCTTCAGCCTCATCGAGAAACTTGTTTTCAGAATCCAGTGACTTTTTGTCAAAAGATGCACAAATTTGGGGATATTCCTTGCTTTAGGGGATCAAAAAATGCATCCAAAGTAACTAGAAGTGGACCAATATAACTAACAAAGCCAAGAATTGTGAGGTTTAATATTGATGTCCCGGAGAGGGTTTTTAGCTTAAATGACAAGTTTCAAAGTGTCGATTACTACAGATAGTGAATGATATTATGGTCACTATCGTTATCTTCCATAGCAGGAAGGCTTCAGCGGCCCTGGTAACTACATAAGAAGCAGACACGACCTCACAGATACCAGAGAAAACAAACCCTCATCATTGTTGAGCTTTAAAATGTGTGAAGGAGAACTCACCTTACACCTCACGCTGTTTCCTCATCTCCGAGTCTCCTGATCCTGCCGGCAAAATGCCACCTGCACACTGCGGCTGCCCCTGCTCACCGGGGCCCTCGGGATGCAGGCCGGTGGGCGGGAGGGGTCTCGGCCCCAGCTGCGGGGGTGGGTCTGAGCTAACCCTACAGACAAGCTCTTGTGCTGAGCAGCCTTGGGCGTGTGACACACATTCGACAGCAACACCAGCTTGTGCTCGCCGTGAACATTTGCACTTACGGACCCCGCACAGGTGGGGTGTGCTGGTTCTGCAGGGTGTGAAGCTTGGAACCTAGCCCTACCTGCCCCCGCCCGCCCCAACGGTGGTACCTGGGGGCCTGCCGTAGCCTCACTTCGTAGCTCAGAGTGACGTGCCAACTCAACTTATTGCAAGGGTAAATATTTTAGTTCCTTCCCCCTCGATACTATGTATCTCTAATTGTTTGGAATACGTTACCACCTGGTCTGAATGTTTCTCCTTCTCTTCTCCATCAGTCTTGTGGTCAGTGAGATAATTGGATGCTTCATTTTTTAACAAAAACATTTATTTTAGCGCTTGCTGAGCCGTCTGGTTTTGGCCGTTGGCTGCGCGACTTGAATCAGACGTGTCGGATGGAGGGCCCCGGTGAATGTGTCTTCCCAATTCATTCTGGCCGTCAGCCTCGGGGGGAAGTGATGGTGCACACTTCGTAATTGTTGTAGATAATAAAAGAAGTGGGTTGCGACCCATTACGGAAGGAGAAGCATCAATGACTTTCCTGTCGCGGTGGACGGCCACCGATGGAAAACCAGCCCTGGTCGAAACGTCCTGTTTGTCTTCAGTCATCAGGGTGCTCACACACGGTCCCCCACGGTGGCCCCCCAGCGCCGTCCTCAGGACCCTGCGGAGCCGGTGGAGGAGGGCTTAGAGAGGTGGGCTTTTCCCACCGACTGGCTGGAGATCCCCCCTTCCTTCCAGTCGTGCTGTACGGAGGCACAACGGACTAGGCACTGGGTGACCCTCAAGCACACGTGGTGACCGGGGGGTGTTTAGATGCTGCCACATGGTCACCGCAACGAGGTTAAACACATCCGTCGCCTCTCACGTTCCACTGCTTCTGTGACTGTTGGCACGAGACCTCCTGAGGCCTGACCGCGTAATGACTGCCCAGGGCGAGGTGCGGCTCCGTGAACCACATGCCCCCGGCGGACCCCGAACTCCCCCGTCTCCCAGCCGGCAGTCGGCCTCCCGTGACCCCTGCTGACTCCCACGCCGCTCCTGGTTCCTACAAGTTTGCTCGTTTCCACTCGCCTCTCTCTGTGATTTGTTTCACTCGGCATAACGCCCCCCAGTCTCACCCACGCTTTCACGGATGCCCAGATCCCCTCCTTTTCGGGGCTGAGCAGCCGCCCGGGGTGTGTGTGTGGTCCACACTCGCTCGTCACCCACAGCGGGCCCGGAGGGTGTTGCCGGGTCTCGGGTGCCGGGGGCAGTGCTGCAGGGAAGCGGGGTGGGGGGCGGGGGGCCCAGGGCGAGGTCCGTGAGGGTCGTTGTCGAGGGTCAAGTTGGAGGGAGAATCCTCGGCACCGTCCGGAGTACCCAATGAGAACCTCCGGTGAGGGAAACCCAGGCTGTGCACTGTCCACAAACCCCCCCAGTGATTCCTAGGAAACTTAAGTTTCGAGGACCACGTTCTCCTTAAAAACTGCATTTTTTCATGCGAAGAAACTGTGATCCCGTGACAACGTGTGATTTCCCCCATCTCAAAGCCAGTGAACGGCGGAGCCCGAGTCAGAAATTGGATCTCTTCGTTGCTGAGACAATCTCTGGAGGGGGAAATGAACTTCGCCTCTATTCTCTGTCCCACACATTGGTGGGAAAATGCATTTCCTTATTGGAGAGCTTGTTTATGCGTAGGATACAGCGGCATTTGCACACGTTTTGAGTTCCCAGGTTGGTGCCCCAGCTCCTCACACGGGCTCCCTCCCGGCCGCATCGGTGACTCGACTGTGTGTGAGCGAGCTCTCCTCCGGTGACCCCCGGCTGGGGGTGCCGGTCTCGGGTGCCTTGTTTTGCTCTGCCCCTGCCTTCTCCCTTTGCACCCAGCAGGACACGCCTCCGTAACAAGTGAGCCTGCCCGAGTCACGGTGGCTTGTCGCAACCACAGTGTGGTGGCTCGGCCCGGCTGCGTGCCCAGGGTGGCTGGCTGGGCAGTGCTGCCTTAGTCTGGCGGCCAAGGTCTGACTCAGCAAACCCTTCTAGCCCTTCCCTCTTCGGGACTCGGCCGGGTACACATGCAGGGTCTGGGGCCGTGCTGGGACACGGGGCTAGTCCCTTATGGTCACCATCAGCAGAAGTCTCAGGCATTGCACTGGGGCGTTTCCTTGCTGCGTGAACCCCCCCAAACTGCTCTCCTCGGGTGCTGCCCCGAGTCCCACAGAAGATGGTGACCAGGGTCTCAGCCCGGGTCCCCGGGGTGCGGCGATGGGCGGAGCTTCGCTGCAGGTCCCTGGGAGATGCACCGTGTAAGGGCATCACCCTCCTGGTGTCCCAGCCCCTGAGGTTGTCGGAGGGGTTGGCACAGAGTGTTAAGGAGCTGAGACGCCAGCATCCTGGAAGGTCTGCTCAAACCGTTGTCCACGCCACTGAGAACCGTGGCCGGAGGTGACCGGAAAGTGCAACAGAAGTCCGCAGGCCGCCATCTTCGGGAACGTGGGGGGGGAGGGGGCCCCAGGGGCTCTCGGATGGTGACCAGACCCAGGGGGGTAGCAGGGGGCATCGTGGCCGGAAGGAAGCTTTGGAGGCTGACGGGGCCTCGTCGTGTGCCAGGCGGGTGCCGAGGGGTGCGGGAGAGAACGTTCTCCCAGCTCAGACGGGGTCACAGGGAAAGCCGTGACCTCGGGGAAGAGCTGGGACTCGACAGCAGCCGCACCACGCGGCGGATGTGAGGAGAACAGCCTGAGAGCGTGAGTTCATTTGCTGGAGCCGTGACGCCCACGGGGCTGAGCAAGTGCGGAGCGGTGGTGGGAGTCCAGGGAGGTGGGGGTGAGGCCGGGCTGAGCTGCACGGGGCCACGTGGGGAAAGGGACCCTGTGGCCCAGCTTCCAGCCGTCACCCACAGGGCAGACACAGGGGCACGGCATCGTGAGCCCTGGTTGGCAAGGCGGGGGGCAGAAGAGGGGCAGGGCGTGGCGGGCAAGGGGACCGTGGTGCTCCGGGCTC
This sequence comes from Phyllostomus discolor, assembly GCF_004126475.2. Taxonomy (NCBI): domain Eukaryota; kingdom Metazoa; phylum Chordata; class Mammalia; order Chiroptera; family Phyllostomidae; genus Phyllostomus; species Phyllostomus discolor. The sequence goes on from NC_040909.2 coordinate 1,028,554, forward strand.
TCTCTCCACTCCGGCGCAGGCCATGGGGAAGCTCTGGTGGGGGGGGGGAGGACAGCCTCACCCAGACAGGGGACCGTGCCCGTCTCCACCCGAAGCTGACAGTCGTCACCACCACGGGGGCGTGGGGCAGGATCGTGGTTTTCTCAGGTCGCTCCGTGTTTTCCAGTAATTACTTTTAACGATGGCAGACCCCGTAATGTGTGTATATATGTGCATCAATTCACATCCTTAGACGGGGGTTAAGAGTGTTGGCCTGGAAGGTGGGAGACGTGGTGAGGGCCCTGATGTCCAGTGTTTTTCGGGAGCAGATTCTCGTTTCTCTGTCTTGCCTCAGCGGCGCTTCTCACGCCCCTGGGCTACGAGACCCGTGGGCACAGAGACAGTCGTCACTGTTTTGTGTGACGGTGTCGGGCCCCGAGGCTGCGTGGAGGCAGCGCTCACGTTTACCGGAGCTCGGAGGTCGGTCCTGAGCAGACGTCTCCGTCGGCTCCTCCACTGCGTCCGAGTGAACAGCTTTGAGGAGATTTGCGTCCATTTGGAAGCTACGGAGTGACTTCCTCCCTACCCTGTTCCCCACACCAACAGTTTTTACTTCCCAGACGTGCCTTCTCTCTCCGGGCTCCCCTGATTTCTCCCCCGGTCCTCGGGGCTGCTGGGGGCCTGCGCTGTGGGGTCAGGCTCCCGGTGCTGGAACCCAGTGGGCCCCTAAAATGCACGTGTTCGCCCTCGAGGGCTATATGGGGTGACCTTGGGGGAGAGACGGGCACCCTGGTTTCCACGGCACAAAACAGGAACAAGGAGCGTGAAGATAATACCGGCTAACATGGTAGGAAATGTCGTGATGTGAATGACGGGTGAGCGGGGATGTTACTCACAGAGTGTTTTGGGGGTGACAGTGTGTGCGGCAGAAGGGGGTTTTGAGTGGGAAAGGACTCGGGAGTAGAAGGGGCCACAGAGGGCTCTGTGGGCCTGGAGGGAATCGGGGGGGGGGGTGAGGGTCAGCGAGGCGCTGGGAAAACTGAGGGACATGGTGGAAAATACCCTGGTGGGACATGAACACCGGCCTAGTAACTCTGATCTGCTTTACCGCCCGTTTCACTTCATGGGCCATTACCACGATTTCCGTGTAAATGCTGGGAGCTGGGAGGGCTTGCGCTGCACCCGGGAGTGAGCCGTAAAACACTTTCATTCAACCATTTATTTTACCACAGGGTGCCAGGAAAAATGTTTTTCTCCATTTCCTTTTAATATTTAAACTTGACTGCATTTAAAAAAATTAATTGGCTAGTTTGAGGCAAGTATAAATGCATGCTAGACACTTAGCCTATTAGAGGGTATGTGTCCGGAGCAGCGACACGTAGCAGAGAAATCTGCGTCACGGACATGCCGCAGCCGGCAGTTTGTGTTGGAAGAACATCCCTCCTCCGCCGGGGGAAAAATTAACGCTTCAGAGCCAGGCTGAGCGCGTTTTCTTCGGGGACGGGCCGGCTGGTCAGCGTGTCCGGCTGCGCCAGCCGCTCGGCCCCTGGCACGGCCCCTCCTGCTCGGCCCTGTCTGCCCAAACCAAGCATGGCTGCCTCCCATTTCAGCTCGACGGGGGCACATGGGCAGGGTCCTGGTTTGCTGAGCCTGCTCTAGAAACTATTAGGGGTGAGTGTGGGGAACATCGAAGAAACCGCCACAACCCTGAGCCGCCGCTGCACGCAGATGCATGCTTACCGAATGTTGACTCTGAGCCACAGGCCGGACGCCACACGGGGACCAGGCGAGACCGTGACCCAGACACCCTCAGCTCGGGGCTGAGTCCACAGGGAGCAGAGGTTCTGTCCCTCCAGGGCGATCGCTGCAGGCAGAGCAGAGAGAAACGTCAAGCCAGCCCACGGGAAAGGCAGATGTAGCTTTAATGATCACCATTCACACCCCACGGAAACGCGAGCCCGGACACAACCACGGGCCCCAGCCCCACGATGCATGAAATGCGGGGTGAGCCAGGAGTGCGTATGTACTTCCTTCCACCGTGACCTCAGCTTTCCTCCAGAAAAACCCCCTGAGGATAAAAGTCCAGGAGTAAGTCCATCAGCCGAGGAGGCGGGAGGCCTGCGACTGGGCACTTCCAGTGGCCGATGAGAGAGATGGAAGAAACACAAAGAACAGAAAGGTATTCTACGCTCGCGGCTGCAAGAAGTAATACTGGTACTTAGGTCCGTACTGCCCAAAGCGATCTGCAGGTTCAAGGCTGTTTCTGTCCAGCTGCAGCGGAAGTTTCCCCACACATGCAGAACAAACAGCCCTGCAGCTCTTGGGGAACTGCCGGGGACCCCGAACAGCCAACACAATCTGGAGAAAGGAACACACAGCCCAAGGCATCGCTCTTCCCGATTTCAAGCTGTGGGTGTGATTGACGCGAGGCTGCCGTGACCCGAACAGTGTGCTGTCGCACAGGAAGGGACCCACAGGTCACTGGGGCAGGGCAGAGAGACCGGAAGCAAATCCACACGCACACGGCCGAGTGGTTTCCCTCGGAGGAGACGGGGGTATACTGTGGAGAAAGGGCTGGCTGTTTGGTGCGTCGCGCTGGGGAAGAACAGAGGAAGACAGACAGAGAAACCCCATGTGTGAGGTGGACAGCAGTGCCCTCCCTGGTTGTACGCAAGGACGGGGGGGGGGCGCGGCACAGGCAGCTGCAGGACCTTCCCAGGCTGCACGGCCAGGGAACCGCGGAGCCGGGCTCCTGGTCAGTCCAGTGGAGCCCGCGGCCAGTTTGCCCCAACCTCACCCCGGACCCTGCCCTGAGGCCCACGCCCCTCTGCTCTTTGGCATGTGGGCCGGCCTGTGAAAACGAGTAGGGTTCGTCGAATCCTCACGGCTAACACTTCTTATCACTAGTGTGTCAGTGTCTACAAATCGTCTTCTAAATCTTCACAGACTACTTTACGGGTGGAGAAGACCCCAGGTGCCACAGTGATGTTTCGTGCCGGGATTCCAGCCCCTTCCCTCCCCCTTTGGGCCCGGGGGAGCGATCTGAACCAGGACAACGAGGATGCGGAGACTCCAGGCTGCCGGTCAGTTCAGAGAAGGGGGCGCCCACTGGGGCAGAGTGGGGCACTGGTCTGCCGGGGGGTGGTCCCCAGGCTGTGGAGCCCAGGGCAATGGGCAGACTCCTGGGTACTGGAAGTGCCTGAGAACCGCTGGGGAGTCGTGGGTCAGAGAACGGAGGGCGAAGTCACCTCGTGGGGTGGAGGGGGGTTGCCAGCAGTTAGCAGAGGAGACTGGGAAGGAGCATGGACGATGGGGGATCGGCGAGAAATCACGCGGTTTTGTTCCTCTGCGGAGGGTGGGAGGCGTACAAACTGAGGCAGCAGAATGATTCTGAAGTGTGTTCCAGAGGAAAACCTGAGTGGAGACGGGCCACGGGAGTCAGAGAGGAGGGGAAACTGGGTCGTCATCTCAGGTAAAGAGGCGAGTTTGAATGGGAAGTGATACATTTTGTTGAATGTGACGCGACAGCCATTTTCAGGGGATCTGTTGTTTTGCCAACCGACGTGGGGGGATGGGCGCCAGTCCCGGGGGGCGAGGGAGGAGCGAGGCTTGAGGTCTGCCGCGAGACCACCTTCAGTGACCCCCCCCCCCGCCAGGTGCATTCATGGGTGTGCTTAAGGCCACTTTGGGGGAAATAAGCCCATGGTTTGACACCAGCAGAAAAGTAGGAGTCGGCAAACTCGGATCTGAGAGGTCCTCCATGGTGGGTGACCGGTGGCGTGCTGGCGGGCCTTGCCTCTTCAGAGGGGACACGCGGCTGTCGGAGAAGAGGACGCCCGGGGCGGAGCAGGGGAGGGCCTCTCTGGAGCCTGGGAGACCCCGGGGCCCAGGGAAGAGCGCGTGCAGACCTCCAGGGCAGGGTGCAGGAGCTCCACCTCCGTGGACCAGCCGAGGAAGAGGAGGAAGAGGAGGACCGGGAGAGGCGGCTGTGCGCAGTGACTCGTCGGCTTCTGGTTCCACTCCGGGGAGGAAACCACCGAAACGCCCACCGGCGGGGCGGGTGGAAGGGGAGCGCGCCGGGGTCTGTCCGCACAGCGGCACCTCACCCACCGTGGACCCCGAGACAACAGGGGTCGATCTCGAACAGTTGTGCTGCTGTGTGCCAGGCCATGGAGCATGTCCCGCGGCGCTCCTCGTATCGGAAACGCCGGATGGGAGCGGCCTCCACGGGGAGAGCGGGCCAGACCGGCACAGGGCACAGGACGCCTGTGCCATGGGGAGTCTGCGTGTGGCTGTGCTGGTGGTGGTTCTGTGGGCACACGGCTCCCACGCTAGCCGTTGGACTGTACCCTTTAAACACATGCAGCCCCTGGACGCAGCTACGCCTGGTCGAAGGTGTGAGACACAGAGTTAACACAGACTAACCGCGCCCGAGCGAGACTCCAGGGGCTGAAGGAAGTGGCAGGAGGAAGTGAAGCCGGCCCGTGTGCCGCGCCCGGGGAGCCGGGAGGTAGAACACGTCCCAGCCACTCGCCTCCAGTGATACTGGTTCTCTGGGAAGCAGAATGCACGGTGGGTGAGACGGGCTTTATTATTTATCGGAAGGATGCACTGCTCCAGGCCACGGGGCACCACAAATAAGCGTGCTCGCCCTATAAGCAGACCGTGCACACACAGTCTGGTCCCGTCAGTTCTGCGGACTCGGGCTGGCACCTCCAGGGCGCTCCCGCAACCTCCGGTCTCCTGGCCGCACGTGTCCGGCAGTGGAAATGAGTCACACCGGAGAGCTCCGCGAGGCTGGCGCGGGGGTGGGGGCGATGCACGGGCACAGACGGGTGTCACCTCGAGATAAAACGGTGACTGACTTCCGTGGGATGTGTGCAACGGAATTAAAAACGGGCTTTCTCCAGATTGCTACAGGGCAGTTCTTCAGGAGGGTGTTTTATTTATTTTTTAATCCGTGGAATTATTTTCAAACTCTCCCAATGGCCATCATTTCTATCTTCACCCTACATGCAGTGAGATACCACTGTGGGCTGATTTTCATTCTTGGGTGCCCAGCGACATTGAATTTATCATGGGCCATCGCCTGTCACGTGTGCCTGGGGGCGGGGTGGCGTCCCCTCCAGGCCCCCCCTCCCCCCAGGGGCACAGGTCTCCCTCTGCCAGCCCTGGAGTCCTGTACACGGAAGGGCGTGGGCGTGAATGTTCATCGAGGAATATTTAGAAGAAAGGAAGGTAAATCCTTGTTTAAAATGCTTTTTCATGACCATCAATAGAAAAAATGCAATAATTTTTTTTGAATTATTGTATCTTCTTGATGAGTTGACTCATTTATCTTTTTTTTAGATTTTATTTATTTATTTTTAGAGAGGGAAGGAAGGGAGAGAGAGACATCAATGTGTGGTTGCTGGGGGCCATGGCCTGCAACCCAGGCATGTGCCCTGACTGGGAATTGAACCTGCGACACTTTGGTTCACAGCCTGCGCTCAATCTACTGAGCTACCCCAGCCAGGGCTGCAATAAAAAATTTAAAAAAAATGAAAAACACAATAACATGCTCCTCGCCTTTCCCCCGAGTTCATTGTGTTTCAGCTAATGCATGGAGATAACTGGATGGATTTCTCCTGTTTTGTAAGGGGGCTCAATAGATGTGTCTCAAAACGTGGGTCCCCCCGGGGGGGGGAGGTGAACCAGGTGGTGCGTGTGAAGCGACTGGACCCCACTCAGCGAGGGTCAGACAACCTTCCGTCCAGGAAGCGGGAAAGAGGGTGCGAATGCCTCTCCACCCGCCGGGTTCGTCTCCAGGGGCCTGGGACCCACCCCGGGGGCCTGAGGCTGTTCCCCTGTGCAGGGCGGACATGGCCCGTGCCGGGTAACGGTACCTTTGTTACAGGTTTGAGTTCCATCCTTGGGACTGTATTACTTATTTTAACCGTTAAACACTCAGTTTTCTGATGTTTTTGTTGTGCCTTCGGCTCTCTCTCTGACCATCACGGCGTCTCTATTACAGTGCCTCCTCACTGGCCCAGGCCTCTCGGTCTGTCTGAAGGGCACGGGGTCGGAGGCCGTGACCTCACTGAGCAGGCAGGAGTCCCCCTGTGTGTGGGATTATGCCAAGAAGAAATGGGCCGAAAGCCCAGCTTTGGGTACAGCTTAAAAAGAGCTGTGAAAAGTAAAAAAAAATTCACTGGGGCCCAGAGGCCGGCATGGCCAACGTGTCAAAGGCACATCAGAGAGGAATCGGTTTGATGTTCCCCTGAAGGAAAGTCTTTTCCTTTAACTTTTAAAAGTTTTTTTTTCAATGACGGGAGACAGCCAGCATCGTCCTGCATTAACTTCAGGTGGACCCATGGGGGCTGGACAGTCACGGACTCTACGGGGTGTCCCTGCTGCTTCCAGGGCCCCCGGGGAGTGTCCCTGCTGCTTCCAGGGCCCCCGGGGCACCGTCCACCGCCCTAGCGCCCCTCGGCCGCAGTGCCCTGCGCCGTGGGGAGTCTTCCTCGCTGCCCTCACGCAGGTGCCGCTTTCCCCTCCGGAGCAGAAGCCGCGGCCGGCGAGGGGTTGTGAGATGGAGCCTCTACTGCCTCCCGTGTCGGTCTCTTCCCGAGACACAGCCCTGCGGTGCGTCCCGGGCTCCCGTGGGTGGTAGTTATTAATAATCATGAAACCTAGCAATTACTCTAACAGGGTTGTTAGAGGGCTGTCCAGGGCCGACTTACCGTAGCAATAATTACTCTTAATTGCAGCTACCACTCGTCGAGGTCTGCGGGGCTGAGCGCGTCGGAGGGACAGCCGGTTTCGGCCCACGAGCAGCCCCGCGCGCCGGGCCGGCCAGCCCGGCAGATTGCCGCGCCGGTAATTACCCACTTAGAAAATTTTCCAAAAAGCACACAGCTGCTCAGAGGTCCCAGACGCAGGTCTCTTTAACGTCGAGGCTCTGCCCTTGACCACCAGACTGCTGTGTGGGGTCCGCTCTGGGCGCCTATTTCCGGGGTGATTAGTGGTTGTGCTCTGCTTTGCACAAAACGAGGGTTTCAAAGGTGGCGGGAACAGGGCTCATAATTGGTACCGTGTATGAGCAGCGCGAATCATCCAATTAATCATCTCCAATGATGGCGTCGCCATAGAAACCGACAGTCCACATTGTGCTTTTCTGTGGTGTTGCTGCCACCGGATGATAACAGGGACTAATACAATCAAATGCATCGTTGGTGATCGGAATTAATTGCTTCGCAGCCGTGTTTTCTCTCAGCCTCCTCCAAAACACAGTTGGACTCTTCGCAAGCATGTCAGACAGCGAGCATGGCAATGGCAGAAACGAAGTTTTAATTTTGGGCTGTATTGTATTTCGCCGACATTCTTGTTTTCTTGCTATTTAAAAACTACATCCTTTTTAGCGGAGTATACGTAGGTAAATAAAAGTTGGACTCGCACAGTCCCAAAAGAAACTGGCAGTTGGATTTTGAAAGTTACAATGTCCAAATGTGGCTTGTTTCAGAGTGGGAATGAAGGGGAGAAAGCAATGGGGCAGTGGGTACTAGCATAGTCAGTGAGACACGTTTTAAAACATCCAGACAGGATGAAACTTTCTGTTTTGCGTTCCTGTCTCATTCTGTGAAGGGACACAAAGGTTCTCGTGTAATATCAGTGAGTGGGTCACGGTTAGTACAGAAATGGGGTTACTCTGAAAAGTGTCAACTGAAGGGCCTCTCTGTGCTGTCGCACCACCAGTCCGAGTGTAAGCCGCACCGCCGTGGGCTCCTCCGGGGAAGCATTCACCGCGGGCTTGAGGTCTTGGCACCCCCGCCGCCCCGGGCCGCCGCTGTGCACCTCCATATGACCTTGTGTCTGTGACCCATCGAGTTAGACTTGCCAGGCCCTCCTGACACTGTCGGCAGCGGAAAGGAAGGTGCCGGACCTGTGTGTTGTGTGTGCTGGGCGTGCGGAAGTCCGGGGTGCTGGGTATTGTGGATCCGGTGCCCCAGTGAAGCGCAACATGCCCTTAAAGTGGTGGGTGTGCAGTTTATGGGCGTGGCTGGCTCACGGGGCCCTGGGGCCCTGCTGCTCTGCTCCCGGGGCTTATTGAGACTGTAGGGTAACACCGGTGGACACAGAGAGAAGCTTAAACTCCTGGTTGTTCTGTTTCAGAACTCGCTACAGCAACGCCTTTCTCTTGCCCCTCGTGTCAGGAGAGGCATCCCCAGGTCTCTGCTCCCGTCACCCGTCTGTAAAGCGCATGCCCAACGCCGACAACGGTTCAGAGCTTCTCTTTTAACAGGCTGGGGTGGGGGCAGCCTTCTCTTCCCACGTCTGACATGCCTGCCGGAGAAAAAAAGCCCCTCTCACCTCCCACACGGAGAAACCTCATGCTGCCCCCCGGGGCCGGGAAAATAAAAACACAAATCAAAACCTCCTAACAGCACATCGTTTCTCATTTGCAGGGATCAGACAGCAGCAGGGGCCGCGCGGAATCAGAGGGAGGCGTCGCATTTCATCTGCCGGGCCCGCAGGTTTTTATGGAGTTCAAACATTCTGAAAGGCCTGGCTTGACAAAACACCCTCGTTATGTTGCTGGAGGCGGCACCATTCATTAGCCGTGCCCTGGATTCGACGGCCGACTTTCCAGGTCAGGGGCGGCGGCGCCCGGCTCATTGCGTCTCGTTGGGTCGCGGGCTGTGGAACACGGCGGGAGATGCTTTGTGCACACAGTCCCATTAGCAGTTCAAACCGTGGGGTTCAAGGGACACCCAATTATGTTCCGTCTTCAAGCACCTTGAAAGGGCAGTCTCACAGGGAGGTTCACCGCCGCTCTGTGCTGGAACGGAGCTCAGGTGGGCGGCACACCGGCAAAAGACAGGGATTCGGAGTAAAAAGGGCATTTTGTCCTTCGCGCGTGTGGCTCTGGCGACGAAGGGTGTTGGGTAGGACACAAGCCACACTTGACGGGCTGGGGACTTTACCTTGTTGGTGCGTCACAGGTGCGTCGTCCGCCAGGTGAGACGACGACTGTGCTCGCACTTAGGCGGTCATCGCGACGTCACGAGACCTGGCACGCATGTGGCTTCACGCGCACCTTGCGATGGCCCAGTGCAGCGCCGAGGGGGGCGGGGCAGTGGCTGTTTTTCTCCCCCGAGGACAGGGAGGGCCCGGGGGTCCTCGGTTGCCAACTCTAACGCCAGTGGGGAAACCAGCCGCGTGTGGGAGCCCCTGTTCAGACATCAAGGCTGTCGCTCTGCGCTGTGGGTCCCACGTCACCAACCAGCGTGTGCGCACACAGCACAGGGGCACGCGCACACGCTGGTGCACAGCAAGAGCAAGAACAGGGGCAGAGCGAAGCAGCGAGTGCCTGCCGCGTGGATGCGGGTGCTCTGTGGCCCGGTCGGCTCAGCTCTGCCTGGGGAACCGGGCGAGGACCCGTGGGGTCGGGTGTGGGCAGAGGGTCCAGAGCCCCGGCGCCCCTGCGTCTCCCAGGCGTGTCTCCGAGTGCGCCAGGCGAGCTGACAGACAGACGCCCCCCCTGTTGGCAAGGGGTCGTGACCGTTAATGGAAGCCCCTGACCCAGGGTTCCCGGCACCCCTCCCTAGTGCCCGGCGGTGGGGTCACCGTGGGGCCATCCCTGCAGCCCAGGGCGGGGGCCCCGAGACCCGGAGGAGCTGCTGTGACGGCGCGGCTGGATGGGGCTTCTCGGCCGGTCACGTCTCCCTCCCGCTGGGGGTCCCGCCGGACCACAGGGTTGGCGGGCAGTGGGGGAGCGGGCCCCCACCCCGCGGAGCTGAACGCAGCAACCAGGTCTCGGTGAGCGGTGGCTCCGCGTTCGCGTTGCAGTTCTGCTCACGTGACCGCCGCGTAGGGTTCTGATGACGTCACTGCCACGTGGGGGGTGAACCCTTGCGCCCGGGGAAGCTCGCTGTGCCCGGACAGACGGACGGAACCGCTGCCCGCGTCCCCTCGTTCACGCGATCCGTCCCTGCTTCCCTGCTCCTCACCCCGGTCACCCCTCCCCCGGCAAAGCGGGCACTCGCATGCTTGCGCGGTGGCTCTCTGTCTGCTCTGTCTGCCCACGCGTGTTGTTTCACAACCACGCAGCGTCTGCGTGCACAGCGCTGCCCTGTGGACCGCGTCCTGCTCCTCGCCGACCCACGGGCGGCGCGTTTGTGCGCGACGCCTTCACGGCTGTGTCGCCCCCTCCGGGGCGCGTCTGTCGCGTTTTCCTCGGCCACTTCCTCGGGCACGGACACCCACTTTGCTCTAGTCTCGCGCGCCGTCGCGGGTACCGCGGCACCAGCTCCTGCCGGCGTCCTCCTGCAGGCCCGTGCACGCGGGGGCCTGCCCCACCTGTCCACCCGCCTCACCTATCCACCCGCCTCACCTGTCCACCCGCTCACCTGTCCACCCGCCTCACCTGTCCACCCGCTCACCTGTCCAGGGCCCGGTCGGGGGGGAGCGCGGTCTCACGGACTGAACTGGGCAGGGGGCAGGTGAGCGGCTCTGCGGAGGGGCCCCGCCCGCCTGCACGAGGACCCGCGAGGCTCTTCCTTCCAGCCTCACCGTCCCCCAAACCCAGCGCGGTGGTGGGTGCCGGCAGGCTGCTCAGCAGGAAACGGAACTGAGTGTGTGCACTTGAAGGACAGAGGGGCTTAACACGGGCCACACGCCGCTTCCAAAGAAATCACGGACGGGAGTAGAAGCCTGTCTGGGCTGGGCTTCCGCCCACGGCACCGGGCGGTGTTGAACCGTCTGGAAACCGGAGCCGCAGCCCCTGCGGCCTCGCGGGGGTGGCGGAGCTACAACACCGTGTCCCCTTGGGGGGCGGCTGCGCAGGGGGGCGGGGCGTCCTGACCCGCCGGGGCTGCGGGTTCGCTCCCCAGGCGGGGCACGTACCGGAGACGGCCGGTTGGTGTTTCTCCCTCACATCCACGTCTCTCTCTCTCTCTCTCTCTCTCCTTCTTCTCTCTCTAAGATCAGCAAACGCATCCTCGCGTGGGGACCGAAAAACCCGCTGAGCTGCACCTGCCTCCTGAGTGTAAGGGGACTTTGCTAGGAAGGAGCTGCCGCCGTGCCCGCAGGTGCAAACGCCTCGTGGCTTCCCCGAACGAAGCGCAGTCAGACCTCAGGATGCAGCTTCCTGGAAGGACGCGCTCAGGCCAGAGGCGGCGACCCCTCCCCTCCGGCTGCTCCGGCTGCAGGAAATACCGGGAGGGGCAGGCAGGGGGCGCCTGCCGTATGTCCATCCCCCAAGGCCGTGAGCCACCCTTCCCTGGCTAAACGGAGTGGTCCTTTGCTCCGCAGCGGCCCAGCGGGTGGGGGTGGGGTGTTAGCATCCCGACCTCTGGAAGACGGAAGGGCAGGCCGAAGGAAGGTGGGGAGGAATCTGGAAGAGACGACCCCCCACCCCCCGCGCGGCATCTGCCACAGCGCTTTTCTGAAGTTCCACTTTCTAACGCGCGTGGAACTGGTCTGAGCATTCTCCCTCCCTCCAAAAACTCCCGCTTCTGTGCAGCCCCTGTTCGTACCCTTCTCTGGGGTTTGGGGCTGGCCGCTGGGCCCTCCCCCGGCAGCCCCGAGTGACCATTGCGCACGCAGGCGCCTGCCTCTGTGCGGCGCGCACACACCCCCGCTCGGCTGCCTGGTCCTTGCGCGTGTGTTTCCGGCAAGGCTTCCCAGCCACGGGCGGGGCAGTGGGACCACACGTGGGGAACGAAAGGGTAGCAGGCCGTGGGGAGTGGCTGACCTTGACCGTCCCTCTCTCCCTGCTGCCCTGCGCTGACAGGGCCTGGCGTGGCTGCAGAAGCCACCGGTTTAGCAGGGAAGACCTACCCCACCCCCCTGAACCCATCAGATCTCCCATGAGATAAAACTAAACTCCCATTTATTTAAGTCACTGCAGTTTGGGGTTTCTTCATTACTTCAGGTGAATCTTTACCCAAGTCGATAGTGTTCCCAGAGTTTGGCCGTAACCCCACATTCATCAGCAAGTGCTTCAAGTTGCGGGACCGTCCTGGGGGACTGGTTTGGCTAACACTTTGTTGCTGATGCTTACATTTATATCAATCAGCTACATGTGGCCAAATTTTTATTTTCTTAAGTAAGCAATACTATTTTTATATAATTGTATGGTCATGATTTTTAAACGTCCCTTATACTGGACTCATCCAATAAGCTTGGCAGCTCTCACTGTTTTAAAAAGTCCAGAAAAACACAAAATACTCACGTTCTGGGTTCGAAGTTGTCCTCTGGGAAGGCGTGTGGACCTTCTGGCCGCAGTGCCTGTGAGGACAACCTCACTGGAAACAGGGCCTCCTTTGATGAGGGTGTCACTAGGGGGGTCCCTACCTTGGTGTGGCCGATGTCCTTGGGGAGGAGGAGGAGATGAACAGACAGAAACCGGGAGAGGGAAGGAAGTCTGTGTGGGGACAGGGCGCACAAGGGGGAGGTGTCGTGTGACGACGGGGCGTGGGGGTGGGGGCTGAAGTTGTGGAGCTACGTGCTGAAGAGAGCCAAGGGTTGGGGCAATCACCAGCCAGGACTGGGACCCGGAGCCTGGCCTTGCCAACCTCTAGAACTTGGACCCCTTACTCCCGGAGCTCCGAGGGGCCACCCTGTGCGGTGTGAGGCCAGCCAGGGTGCAGCGGTCCACACAGCAGCCCCAGGACCCAGTGCAGACCGCGGCACCGGGAAGTGGGTACTGCCGGGCGCCCCGGTCCACGTGTGCCGGCGGGATCGGGTGTCCGACTCGTGGATGGAGGGGTGAGGGAAAGTGTTGGGCTTCTGGGGTGTGACAGGTGGGGAGAGGCTGCTGGAGCTGTCAGGCTGCAAACGTGACACTCATCCCAGAAAGTGTAAAGGCACCACATCAGTGCCTGTGTCACACCAGCCATGGCGCGCTAAGGGCACACGATGTGGCGGAGTCTCTCAACACTGACTGGCTACGGAGAGGTTCCCAAGTACCCTTCAATGACGCTGCCCCCTTTTCACCATCAGCTCCGTTGGCAGGGAAGGCCATCCCATGTCTGGATTCCGGGGCTCTCATTCAGACAGACTTCTCCGTGGGAACACTGGCAGTGGCCCAGGAGAAACTCCAGTCCCACCAACTCCGGGTTGTTCCCGTGTCCCAGCATGAGCTCCATCAGGAACGATGTTCGTTTTCTAACCGCTCCCGCAGGAGAGACAGTGGTGACCACCGGGCCCCGGCAGCCTCCGAGAGAAGCCCGGCACTGGCTGAGCCCACTCAACGGCAAGGTCGTTTCTCCCCGTGAGAAATGGGGCTGGTCGCTCAGTGACGGCACCTCACCGCCTGCCAGCAGTCTCCCGGTCACATGGCCAAGAATCGTAAGGACAGAAACACGTGGATGGATTTTCAGAAAAGCAGCTCAGAAGAGGAGGAACCAATGAAAAAGGCGAAACTTTTCACAAAGATTAACTCAAAATGAATCAAAGACATAAATGTATAATTAACAACTTTAAGGATCCTAGAAGATGACGTTGGAGAAAATGTAGGTGACCTTGAGTTTGGAGGTGCCTTTTTACATACAACAGCAAAAGCACGATCTGTGGGAATTCATGAGCTGGACTTCCGTAGAATTACAAACCACTGCTCTGCCAAAGGCAGGATGAAAAGGCAAGCCACAGACTGAGGAAAATTACAAAAGACGTATCTGACAACAGATTACCATCCAAACCATACCAAGAACTCTTAAAACTCCAAGAGAAGAAAACAAACAATCCAATCTAAAAGTGTGGCAGGACCTCAGCAGACGCCTCACTGGAGGGGACACAGTGAGGGCCAGTAAATGTGAAAGATGCCCCAGATCACATGACATCAGCGCGTGCGAGTCCAACGCCCGTGAAACGCCACCGCACACATATCGGAACAGCCAACCCCGCAGCGGTTCCATTCGTAAATACGGGCGAGACTGTGCAGTAAGAGACCCCCTCACTCACTGCCAGTGAGGATGCAGGATGGCGCGGCCACCGTGGCAGGTCATCGGGGGTTTCCTACAAAGCTGAACATGTTCTTGGCATGTGATCCAACTGTCGTGCTCCCCAGTGTTTACCCAAGGACGCCGGAATCTGTGTCCCCTGAAAGCCTGGACACGGATGGTTATTCGATTCTCATTCATTATTGCCCAGACGTGGGGCGACCAGGATACCCTGTGGCCGGTGAGCGGGTCATTGAATCCCAGAACAGCTAGACGATGGCATGTTTTCAGCACACACGTGAAGTAAGCTATTAAGCCGTGAGAGACATGGAGGGGACTGAAGTGCATGTTGCTCATGGAGAGGAACCCGTCTGAGGAGGCCGCCTCTGTGTGATGGAGACAGCGGAATCATCAGCAGTTATCAGAGGCTAGGGGAGAGGGGGGCGTGAATGGGCAGACACAGAGTATTAGAAACGCTGTGGGCCCCGGCTGGTGTGGCTCAGTGGGCTGAGCACCAGCCTGCGAAGCAAGGGGTCGCTGGTTCGACTCCCAGTCAGGGCACGTGCCTGGGCTGCGGGCCAGGTCCCCAGTGGGGGGCGCACAAGAGACAACCACACATGGATGTTTCCTTCCCTTTCTTTCTCCCTCCCTGCTCCTCTCTCTAGCAATGAATGAATAAAATCCTTAAACCAAAAAAACGTTGGGAAGCTACTCCGTGTGATACTGGAGCAGTGGGTACACGCCATTTTGCCTGATCTCACAGAATGTGCACCCCCATGGGCGGGCCCCGAGGTAAACTGTGCGCTTCGGATGATGAGGGGGCGTCCGCGCAGGCTCACCCACTGTGACCAGTGCACGTCTGTCCCGGGGGGGGGGGGGTGTCCGGGCGCGGGGGCGTGTGGGAACTCTCCGTGTCTTTCACTCACTCTGTCTCTGAACCTGGAACGGCTCTGCAGAACGAAGTCTGTTCAAAACAGGGCCAGAGGAGGGTGGGAGAGAGCACATGACCTTGGAAACTTGAAAAGAAAAACAAACTCGTGTTGTTTTGAGGCCCCTGTGAGGTGGCGTTCCTCACGGCAGTCCCAGGAACCTGGCGAGCGGAAGACGGATTGTCCCCGGGAGTGAGGCAGGTCTCACCTGCAGACCCGCCTGCGATGGTTACTGCTTTTCAATCAGGGAGGGAGAGCTGCTGGAATGGAAAACACGTCTTTGGCCAACATTCCAATTTATTTTGTGTTAATGATTCTGTTCCAAGTTTCTCTCTCTCGCACATTTTAATAAATTTGTCCTGTCGTCCCTTTTCATGACACGTGTCTCAACAGTGTCATTAGCATAGCGATGACTTCTCCTGGTTTAGTAACCCCTCCCTGAGTTCATAGGCAGCAAGGAGAGACCGAGGGAGACACCTGATACTCAGGCTGGACAATGCTCTTCAGGTGCGTTTTCCTCCTCGCCCGTAACTGCGGGCACAGGGCTGCCCACCTGCAGCTTCCCCAAAGATGTGCTCCCCTTTCAGTCCTCATGTTGGAGGCACGTGAGGGTTCTACTGGCACTCCCCTCCGTGCTTTCCCGGCTTCTCCGGCCTCTGCCGACTCCTCGGCCCCGAAGACCCTCTCGCACTGAGGATTTGTGTCCCAGGGGCATCCCACTTCCAAAGGGCTAACGTCTGAATTTCGTTATCCACTGCCGTTTAAAACCGAGAAGCCTGCAACAGCAGACGCCTGTAGTTTCTGCAGAGTTGTGGGGGCCCGGTAACCCCCTCGCTGTGTGATTCTCCCGGGGGCTGCTCGGGCACCCTCACGACAGGGACATGGGCTCCCTGGGGAGGGGCCGCTGGAGAGGGGGAACCGGCCCAGCCTTACAGGTGACACACGGACCACCTCTGCTGTGTTCTGTGCTCACACGGACCAGCCCCCAAGCAGGGTGGGCGGAGACTCCCCAAGGGCTGGGCTGCAGAAGGGGTGGGGGGAGGAGGGGGTGGGAAGGGCCCCTGGAGACCAGCTACTGTGGCATAAAGGCCGACCCTTCTCCGACACCATGGCGAGTGGCCTGTGTCACGAGGGTCCGCACAAAGGCTGCCGGCCCTTCCTGTCTCAGTGGTCCGCCGGGGCGGGCAGGCTGAGCCTCACCGCTGTATCCTACACATTTCTATGGTTCGAGCACGAAGGTGACAGATGCTTGGAGTGGAAACTAAGGAATGATGCAGCTATCTGTACCAGTGTGAGCCCTTCCCTGTGACACATCCCCACGACCCCAGGGTTCAGAGTTCAGGGTGCTGTCAGTGACGGTTGCCAAGGGCACGTGTGCGGGTTCAAACCGCAGCCCAGAGGGGACAGGCCGCACTGGTCCGGAGCCGGGGGCAGAGCGCGGAGCCTGGGGCTCTCTCCGGTGTGTGTGCGCGCCGCTGTCCTCTGCAGAAGGCCGGATGGCCCACACGAGACCGACCGTCTTCCTTCTCAAGGGCGAGACGCCCGTGGCTGGAAACCCTTCAGGGCTGCGACCTGACAGAACCTCTCACCTCTTCTCTGAGGGGCTGCGGCTCGGGACAAAAGTGTCACACTAACGGCACACTCCGAGTGCCGTCGGAGCTCTGAGAGAGCGCGGCTGACGGGAGACGCCTGGCTCAGGGTGCCGGGCACCCAGCACCACCTGAGGGGCACGCGTCATGGGAATGTGCTCCTGAAGCCCATACAGTCTCACTGACCCGTGTCACCCCCGTACAGTGGGGAGAAGGGAGAAAAACTACGTTTTAATTTAGATGTCACAAATAAAATACAACGCAGCAAGAATTCTGAAGAGTCATGCCTAATGTTTCGCTGTAATGTGGGGGGGGTTGGGGATGGGTGCCGAGTCCTTACAGGGCGCTGCTGACATGGGACGACCTCACTGTGCGACACCCCGGCCAACCCACACGGGGTCGAAGACTCAGATCCAAGGTCAAACAAGGTTTCACAGCGGTTGTCAGTGCGCTGGGGACGGAGGAGCTGAAATACAGATGCACACACACATGGAACACTGAGGCTCATCTTAGAGTGAAACTCAAGGGGCATTGTTGTGAAGACGAGATTCCAAAAGTATTAATCGTTGTGTGAGGTGTTCGGTGCCTCCCTGCTGGAAGGGACACCGAGACGCGTCTAGAGATGTTTCAAAGAGCAGAGAGGCTGCCGAGAGGACGGTCTGAATTAGATGTCACCCAACGTGTGTGCGAGTGCATGTTCTTCCTAAAAATAATCATCGTCATGTTACAGGAGAAAGCTGGTTCTTCCTGCCCATGCAGGAAAGAAGTGCAGGCCGGCTAGCCGAACAGCACGCAGGGAGGGCGTATGAGCGCTAAGTTCTAACAGGAGAGGGACAACAAGGGTGGCCAGAGGCCGAGTGGCCAGGGGGCCCCTCTGTGCCAAGAGAGCCCGGAGCCGAGACAGCGAGTCCTTTGCTCTGAGGACTCACACAGAGCGTGGAACAGGGGTGAGGGGGTCCAACGCTGATTGGCGGGTGAAGGTGGTGCCGGCCCCCCAGAGGCACGTGACGGCCCAGACGCAGGTACGTGTAGAGGGGGGGTGTCTGCTGCCCGAATCCTCGCCTGGCCCCAGACTCCACTGGTTCACTCTGCGTGCGTGACGGGAGGCAGCCAGTCACCCAAAGCTGTTTGACGGGCTTTTCTTCGGATGCTGGGGCCCCCTCCTCTTCCCCCTTCCAGGCCTTGGAAGGAACACACCGTCCCCAGGTTCCCTCCTCCCGGCCAGGGGAGACGACTCACACAGACTTTCAGGGGCTCCCCCCGCCCCCCACCCCCTGGACTGTCCCTGTTTCTCTGGTGCCGTTCAGAACGCCACGCGGCCTCGTGGAGCCAGGCTCAGGACTCAGCAGCGGGTGAGGCGCGGCCCCCTTTGCTTCCAGCCGCCCGCGCAGAGTCCTCTGTTAGGCTGCGACGCCGAGGGCCCTGCCTCCACGTCCCCTCTGGCCGTGCGCTCCTGGCTGCCACGTAACACGTATGTGCAGACAGATGCAGCTTCAACGGACACAGGTTTCTTACCAACAGGACTGGGCTTCGCAGCTTCACATCAGGGAATCACGAGACCCCAGCCCTCACTTCTGCTGGGGGGGGTCTGCCCCTAATTTACCCAAATCCAATCACATCGCTGGGGGTCCAAAACAGTCCATGAATCTACATGAACTTCGATGGCCGACCGATAGGCTGACGAGGAGAATCAGCCCGGAATCCAAATGAACTTCAGAGGCGCCAACACGCTGTTCTCTGAGACCCCTGGCACGAAGCTCCGCCCACAGACGGGACCCCGGGGATGGCGCGGTGTGCGAGGGGCCGAGGGGAGAACAAACACGGGTGAATCTGCGTCCACTTCACAGACACGGACTGGGCATGGCAGCGGTCAGTGGGCGCCCGCCCTGGGAAGGGAGAGAGGGTGTTCTCCACGCCCTCGGGGTTCTGCCGACGCCGAGCGGGCCTGGCGAGGGACACGGTGATCACAGGAAGCGGCGAGGTACTGGGCGAACGTGTCTTTGTGGCACAGCTTGAGCGCAACGTCTCTCTGTGATGCCTGCGAGAGACGCCGCCCCGGTGCCCGGCCGGCTCCCACCCACCACCGTCTGCGTCACCCGGCACGGCTCCCGCACCCCGCAGACTGAGCCCGGTGCCCCTCCCCTGAGCCGCACCCGAGCTATTAATTATCAGAGCACCTTCTCCACGACGACGACGTTGTATGAATGACGAACTGTAGGAACGTCGAGGTTTTAAAAACGATTTGTACGATCTCATCTTTCATGTACAATTGATTCTGCTAATTTGCATGAGTGTTTCAGATCAGTTTGGGATAATTAGCCATTGTGGAGTATTCCCCCCCCCATCAATTAAACTAATTGCATTCTGCATAGGTGCGCCGCGCGGGTATCGATCCCCACTTCTTTCAGCTCACTTGCATAAGCAAATGACGCCTAATTGCCGCTTGCCACACCATTACCCAGTCATCATCAATTTTACAGAAGTACACCCTGCTAGACTGATGATTTCTTGGTGGCGTTTTGAAGGGCTTTTTAATGGTGATGCTTGAAACAATGTTATAATTTTGGAAATATATTAAACTCCGTGTTTAAACTGATAACATAATAAAGCTCCCGTCTGGAGAGCAGTTTATCTTCGACGAGGAAGAGTTCCCTGAAACGAGTTGAAAGAACCTCATTATCGTTATTAATTGGAGTGCGCACGCACGGGCGGACCCGGAGCTGTGTGGATTCTAAATGCTTTCGGCTGCATCCTCCCGGTTCCAAACGTCTGCTTCCTGCAACCTGTCTGGGAGGGGGTCTGGAGAGGCGGGCAGTTGGAGGAGTCACCAAAGCACAGGGGCGCGTCGGGAGTCCGGAGATCAAGCAGTTCCGCCTGTTCGGCACGCCACGCAGGGCCTTCGCGTCCCCATCCCCGGGTGGTTTTCCGGGGCCTTTCCCGCCGCTCTTTCCTAGGTTAGACCCTTTCACCGTTACAGAGAACAGGGAAACGATGCCACCTGGAGCCCCTCCCCTCGGATTCCTGCACCGCAGAGCGGAAGGGTCCCAGGACAGCGCTGCGGAGGCCCAGGTGCGGTGCGGTGCGGTGCGGTGCGGTGCGGTGCGGTGCGGTGCGCTCTGAAGCAGCCGGGAGGGCTGCCTCCGGATGGGAAGCCCAGACACCCCGAGAGTAAGGCGCGCAGGGGGCCCCGCTGAGCCAAGTAGGACCCCCAAGGCTGCCACGCGCACCCACAGGAGAAGCGCAGGGCACCCCTGCTACTCTGTTGCTGGCAGCTGCGCGCTGTGGTCGGAGCTGCTGTGGGCGCGCAGGGCGCTTCCCTCACTGCGCAGACTCAGTGGGAAGGGGGGGCTGGGGGGGCGAGGGGGGGGGCGGGCAAAGGTCTCTTTACTCTTCCGTGTCTTGTTGACGCCCACATGGGACGATGTCTAAGCATTATTTTGTTTTAACTAAATGTACCCAATTTTCTTTCATTGGATGGTGTTTTGTTTTGTTTTGCCTTTTGAGACAGCATTGTCGGTCCGCAAGGGCCTGTGCTGATGAAATCGGCCGGACGGTAAAGGAGAAAGGCTGTGGGTTCCCACCTGCGTGGAATGGAGCTCACGTGAACAGAGCGGAGAGGCGGTTGCCAGGGGCTGGGGTCGGGGCGGGGGGGCATTAGGCATCGGTCTGGGGTGTGAGGCCCTGGTCATGAGACAGATACAATCTGGGGGTCCGGTGCGCCACGGGGCGGCTGCAGTTAGAGCTGCTGCAGTTAGAGCTGCTGCCCCCAGTGCCTGCAGGTCTTGGGGAGCGTGGCTCACAAGTGTTCTCACCCACACTCACACTCACACTCCGTAGTCATGTGGAGAAGGGGAGGAGATGTTAGTGAGCCCTACGGTGGTCGTGGTTTTGCAGGATCTGCGTGTAACCAGTCACCGCGTCGTATGCTTTGAACCCACGTGTGTTCTATGGCAACACTAGCTCAACAAGCCTAGGGGAAATTATTTAAAGCCGAAAAAAGGAAGACCTATTTGTCTGTATCCACAGTGTGCCAGGAACCTTCCGGCCTCGGGGGCGTGTTGATGAGCAAAGCAGGTGTGGCTCCTCCCCCGGGGTCAAGGAGGGCGCCGGGCATCCGTGAAACAGGCACAGCTCACACTCGACAGCAGATCTTAAAGGCTGTCATCGCCTGAAAGAAAAGAGTATGTGGCCATTCAAGGTGGTGGATGTCACCTAGACGTATGGTAATCGTTTTACAGTCAACTTTATACGTGTGTATACGAAATCATTATATTGTATGTATGCCTTGCACCAATACAATGTTATGTGTCAGTGTTATTGCAATAAAAGTTGGAAAAATGGATGGCGCTTTGCCCCCTGTGTCTTCAACTCAGTTTACAGAATCACAGGGAGTCAGAGTTGGAAGGCCTGATGGACACCATAGAGCTTCAATCACTGCCATCCCATATCCTCTTGAGTGCCTCCAGTGACGGGAGACTCACCACCAACTGAGGCAGCACACGGCATTTTCAGAGAGCCCGAACCGTCACACGCGTGTTAGACCCACTCACCCCCGGTTCTGCCGCGTTCAGAACCGCCAGTGACTCTAGTCTCTTCTCCCCGCAAGTGTGAGTTTTGCAGACGGTGCATCCCCTCGTATTTCTCTCTTTTTTCTGTGATTGATCAAACATTCTCAGATCTACATGTAGCATATTCTGTGTGCATCTGATGGTCTCGTGGCATCTAAAGTTTGTGTAAAGGAAGGCAGCACTTACCGAAATCATGGAAACAAAACAAAATTCCAAAACAAGTGAAAACCTATCACCGTCCCCTTTGCACAGTTTTAAGAGGCATATGCAAACAGAAAAATAAATTGCTCTACATAAAAATAGCTGCATTAAGGATGCTAGTACAGAATAATATCTCATAGAAAGCCCTAAAATTGATGCTGTTGTTATTCCTTAAAATGTGTACTATAAGCTGAATAACTATTGCACTTGAGAACACATCTCGGGATATTTAAGACCTTCCCCCAAAGGCGGCGTCACCCCACTATTGATTCATGGTACTCTGTTAATGGCCGGAAGACCTCTTCTCCTCTGACGTTGCTGGCGAGTGATGAAGAAGGAGTGTTGGCGTTTAGACGTCCCTGGACCCTGGGAGGCCTTTGGGTCACTTGAAACCGCCGCTGGGATGATGTGATCGGACCCGGTGCCAACCGGCATGGCCCCCAGGCAGCCCGACTGTGTCCGGGGTTGGCAACAACTCGAAGTCACGGCACAGCCACAGGACAGGGCGCCCCGCTCCGAGTCTCCCTTCGAGGGCTCACATCCGTCTCTGTGCCCAGTGTCGTCGCTTCCTGGCTGATGGGTTCTGAACGCCACCGTGTAACCCTTAGAGCCGCCAACACCTGCATTTTTAAAATATTTTATTCATTTATTTTTAGAGAGGGAAGGAAGGGAGAAAGAGAGAGAGAGAGAGAGAGAGAGAGAGAGAGAGGCATCAATGTGCGGTTGCTGGGGGCTGTGGCCTGCAACCCAGGCATGTGCCCTGGCTGGGAATCGAACCTGCGACACTTTGGTTCAAAGCCCGTGTTCAATCCACTGAGTTACACCAGCCAGGGCTTACACCTGCATTTCTAACGGCTGACCCGACCTCCCACGTGCACGTGAACTGACACCGAGGGCAGGGCAGGTCCGGCCTGCCAGCAGTCCACGTGCACACACACGTCCCCATGGATGTGGAATTCTACATGACAAGAAGTGTACATGCTGCTTTCACGGCTGCGGGGGGTCAGTGCTTCACAGAACGTGGGGCGAGGAGGTGGCTCAGAACGAGCCCACGGGTCGTGAATGGGAAGCTGGCAAAGGGCCGCCACCCTCCCCACCTGCTGCCCTCCCGTGACCTCGTGCAGTGACTGGGGCTCAAAGCCGGCTGCAAAGGGCGGAAGCTGCGCTTTGAGCTCCGCACTGAGGGTTTACAGGCAGTTAGGTTTGCAGGGAGCTCAGACAGAAAGCCCGGGAGCGGAATGCGGAGTTCGGGGAGAAACGCAGTGAGCGCTTCTCCGCTCGCTGAACTCGCCGGGTTTTGGGCCGTGCTGTCTACACAAAGGCTCGTGTGGCCCGCGGGCACGCCAGGTAAGGGTGTGTGCGGCGGGGAGGCCACTCGGGAACGCTGGCACCTGGTCGTTAGTGACGAACAGGGTGTTGCAAAGGCGGAGGGTTCACCCCCACCGCTGGGGGTGCAAGCAGCGCCGTGCCCCGCCCCAGGTGGTCTGCAGAGCGCCTCCGCTCCACACAGAGAATCTCAGTCTCCCCCCGAGACCGTGCCCAGCACCTCCGCGTGGAACCGTCCTCGGGAGTCGGGCTGCAGCAGGTGCGGTGGGCTGAGGCTGGCGTGGGACTGGCCGCTGATCCGATGGGGCTGGTGTCCTCAGGGACAGGGGGCAGCGGGACACGGAGCCAGAAACACAGGGAGGCAAACGACGCGGAGACGCTCGGGAAGAACGTCCTGTGGCCGCGTCAGGGCTCCGGGAGCCGGGGGACTCCCAGGAGGGCGGCCCTCACCGGCGGCTGGAAAAGACAGAGGCTGTCCCCATGGAGTGTGGCCCTGGGGACACTTGGACTGTGGAACCGTGTGTGCGTCAACAAGTCTGTTATTTCAAGCCACTCACTTTGGGCTGTGACCCGAGTATTTTGTGAGTGCAAGGCTGAGCGTGCGGTCATTTGCACGGCTCCACCTTCACGCACTGCCATGCAATGTTGCCTCTGTGAGTGCGCCTGCTTCCTTGTCCCTCGGCCACCAGTGCCCCTGGGGCTCTGTCAGGCCGGGGCCACCAGAAATCACACACCCGTGGCCGGGCCCCGGGTGCTGGCAGATGGGCACTCTCGGCCGACTGGCCTGTTGCTTGGGGCGGGACTGGGAGTGACTGACCAATGGCTACAGACACAGACTGACTGAGGGCCTGGGCCGGTCAACAGGCAGGGGGGCTCCGTGTGCGGGGGCTTCAAAGAACTGAGGTCTAACAATGCTGCCCTGAGATCCAAGCTCTGTCCTCAGGGACGTGCACACACACGTAGAGCAATGGGCTGACGTGTTAACACGTGCTCCAATGGAGGGCTACACAGTGTCCACACACGGCCGTTCATGTGACCTGCGTCAGGTCGTAGCACACACAGCACACGTACCGCTCACACTTGTGTGACCTTGTGACAGCACAGGTACCGCTCACACCTGTGTGGCCTTGTGTGACTAGTCTAAGTGCTCTGCTTCTTCACCGATAAAAGGAACGTAAGTGTGATGCTCCCTCACCGAGCTGTGAGGTTCACGTAGGAAAGGAGAAGCAAATGCTGCCGTCCAAAATCGTGGGTTTAAATCACTCAAGACCTGACCGCGCACTTGACATGACTTGGAGGACCCAAGTCAGAGCAATCGTAGAGCGATCAATCGCAGAACGCTGGACCACTGTACGCCCAGCACAGCAGCGGGGTGTCAACGCAGAGGCGGAACAGACCGACATCGACTGTCAGTGAGACTCTGGGACAAGTGGCAGCCTCGGGCTGAGCACACGGACCTCAGGACTGCGGAGCGGTCTGCCCCTGTCTCTGAACGGAGGCCACCCCCCAACACTGTGAGCAGATGTCCACCCTTCCACACACACTCGACAGAGACGTGTGCACACTCGAGTGAAAACTGCCACAGGAGACACGGTGTTCCCAGGACCCCCCTCTACCCCCCTGAAATGGAAGCTCAGGCACTGGGTCTTGCTTCCTTGTAAGAGACGTGTATTTTGGAATATGAAATGATTGATTCTAGTCTAACGGGAAGGTCATTGGGAGTGATGTATAACCAAATGGGAATGAAACACTCCCAGGTGAACGAGAGTGGCTGCATGAATGCAGTGTGCTGAGAGCCGTGCATCGGGGAGTGTGTATGTGTGTGTGGGGGGTGGGGGGGTGGGGGGCTGTGGGATTCTGGAGCTCGTCTGGCTTGTGGGTCCGCAGGGGCTGGGGAGCTCCAGACAGGAAGCCCAGCCCAGGGTGAGCGGCCCCAGGTGTCCGGAATGGTCATCATGCACAACCACTGGGCCAAGTACAGCCCTAGGCCCCACCTGAGCGCACAGGCACGGGGCGTCCCCTCACACCAAACCCCAGTGGGGTCCCCCCAAACAGCAGTTTGGGGGCTGTTAAGGTCCCAGAGGCGGTGTCAGCATTCATAGTGAGGTCGCGGTGCCTTTGGCATTTGGTGATACTGCCCGCGGAGAGATTCCGGTCGAAGTCCCGGTTCGGGTGGGCAGGGATCCACGAAGGGGGAAGGAGATGGTGCCACTGACCAGGGACACGAAAGAGCACGTCCCCTTCACCCTCGCCTCCTAAATGCAGACCGAGAGAACACACAAGAATCCCACCGGGTCCTGGCCGGTGGGGCTCGGTGGGCTGGGTGTCGTCCCACAAACTGAAATGTCACAGGTTCGATTCCCAGCGGGGGCCCGTGCCTGGGTTGCGGGTCTGGCACTGGGTCGGGGCGCCTACAAGAGGCTGCCCACAGATGTTGCTGTCTCGCATCGATGTTTCTCTCCCTCCCTCCTCCCTCCCTCCTCCTCTCTCTGTGATCAATGAGCAAGTCCTCCAGTGAGGATAGAGGTAAATCCTATCGGTCTTCACCGCTTTGTTGAGGGATTACAGCTGATTTCCGTGATGTAAGCGGATGCGCATTGTAATTGCTAACCCGGGTTCACTCACCCAAGACCCCGCCCCGCGTGCAGCCGAGGCCCCGCCTCCGGGAACTGGGCGTCTTGCATCAGCGCGTGCGCTCCGAAGGCTGGGGACTCCCATGGCCCGGCGGCGTCTGGTCCCGAAACGCAGGGCCCTGGGAGGTCTAACGCGACTCCACAAATGGAAACAGATTTCAGACCAGGGCCCGCATGAAGAAGACGACAAAAAGGAGTTTTTGCCAAAATTAGCCCAGATTGACGAGGCATCTCCCAGACCCCGCCCCCTGGGTCCACTGGGTCCCTGCACACGCAGCTCTGAAAGCAGCTGGACATGCTGAATAGAGCCAGCTGCCCGAGACCCTGTGCTGGACCGGCCGGCCCTGCTGAGCGGGGTTCCCCTCTGCCGCACCGCATTCCTGTCCTCCCCACGCCCCCGCCCACGTTTGACCCGGGCTCCTCCTCCGCGCCTCCGGTCCCCACCGCGCGAAGACATCAAAGAGACCCGGGCCCTGACCGTGCCAGCTGTCTTCCAGACGCCCGGGCCCCCCTCGCAGCGCCTGCGGGACCCCACATCGGGGTCTAGAAACAAGCCGGGTCCCACCCTCCCCCCGGAGCGACAGGCTGCCCCGGAGCCCACCTGCCAGCAGGTGTGAGCGGGAGGGAGTCCGCTGTGGGTCTGAGGGAGCTTGTTTTTCTTGCTTAAAAACAAATGGGAGCTGGCTTCTGGACCCCCCCCCCCCCCATTTCCCCAGGTTCCTTCCCTTGAACAAAGACACCGCGCAGGGGCCGGGCCTGCCGTCCTGGGCCCGTGTGGGGACACGCTCTCGTTCTGATGTAGCCGCACAGTCCTCAGCGTCTGGTTTCCGGGGAAGCGGGGAAAACGAACGGGGCGTGGACAGCGGGTGGTTTCCTGCCCCTTGTCGCCAAATACGCTCCTGGCCGATAGTTCTGCCTTTCTCGGAGGGCGGTTGGAAAGATTCGGAATGTGACGCGCATGAAAGTCAAGGTGAGCGCCCAGCACAGAGTCCGGAGTAACTGCTGGCGGAGGGGGAGGGGTTTGGAAGAAGCCCAGCATTTTTCAGCTGAAATCCAGCCTTTCCATGTCATTGCTGAGAAAACAATACAGCCCAGACCATAAAGGACCGCTCAGGATAACGCCTCTGACACTTATTTCTCGTCACCGTTCACTGCGGGGAAAGGGGGTGTTTGTCAAGCCCCTGCTGTGTGACAGGTTTGCACGTCCCCGGGTGAGGCCCTCGGGCAGCGGACCTCCGGCGACACCTGTCCCAGGGCCCAGGTGAGGCTCGCCCGGCGCATCTTAGAAAGAGCTCCGACTTCAGCTGTCGTCTCAGGAGAGCGGGTGGGCGGCTTGATCCCCTACGCCCTTTGCCCTTTGCGCCAGTGCAGTGTGCCCCAAGTTCACAGAGTCGGGGGGGGGGGCCTGGGGGTCCTCACACGGGGCAGAAACGACAGCCACCCTGTCACCCGGCCTGCAGGACCCTGACGTCACCACCGACGCGCGGCTCACCCGCTGACGTCAGCAGGTCGTTTCTGTTCTGGGCCCCGCACCTGACTCAGCCCCGAAGGCGAAGGGGCAGCGCGGGGTGGACCTTGCAGGAATGCCCGCTTCCAAGCTCAGAGAGCCCACCCCGTCGCTGGACAGTCCCACCGTGTCCCCGAGGACGGGGGACGCAGGCCCCGAGTAGGAAGGTACTGTGCAGTCTCCGGCACAGACAGAGCGGAATGGGTGTGGATTCGCCAAGATAATCACCCGCCCCTTTCCCGAAACCAGGCCTCCGGCAAAAGGTGCAAAAGAGAACATCGTAGCGTTGCTTTCTTACTCCGTTCAGTGTATGTCACCAGTTCTCTTTTATGATCTGGGACATTCTTACCTCGACTGTGCTGTGGTTACGGCGTTGCTTCCTCCCTGCTCACACGGACTGGAAGCAAAGAAACACACAGTTGGCAGAACAAAGGAGTTGCTCTTCTGTCTTAGAAAACCGGGCAGGCACGCGCCGGGCACACCTCTTGCGTGCAGGGCTGCTGCCTTCGAGAGGAAGGGGCATTTCCTGCCCCCCCTCCGCCCGCCCCCACCAGGGGCAGGCCCGTGGAGCTGGGCGCACTCTCCACGGCACCATCCGCCCCGTTTCCTTTGCCCTGGAGATGGAAGGCGCTGTGCTTTCACTGTGCTTCGCGTTGCTGGGGGTCGTTGCCCTTGGTAACGTTGGGATTCCTCCGCCCTGCTCTCATTTTCTATCTTCTACCCGGAGCTACAACTCTGGAGCCGGTACTGTTTGGGCAATTCTCGGGCGCGTAGCACTCTCCCTTTTAGCACCTAGCTGCGGACGTACCCGTAGGGACCAGAAGGTGATGAGCCACTGGCAGCGGAGGATGAGTCACTGGCAACGGAGGAAGGCCCCGTGATTAGAGGTAAAGCGCTGTGGATGGGGGTTGGCCTGACGACGCACGCCTTCCCGTCTCTCCTCTCCCGGGGCCCTCCTCTGGGGGTCAGGGTGCTGTGGGTGCACCGTGCGTCCCTCCCAAAAACAGATTCAGTCGTGCGCTTTGTGTGTACTAGGGGGAGCCACGTGTCGGAGCCTCTTTCAGCACTCAGGAAAACCGATGCGAGATTTCTAATAACAGTGCTTCCCCTTCCGTTGCTGGGAAATGGCATTGATAACAGCCAGGATCCCGCAGTGGCGTGGAGAGGGCCCAGGCCAGGGTCCGCGCGTTATTTGCTTAGGCTGGGGGAAGGTTTGGCAGCGCGGGGCCGAGCAAACCCTGGTTCTTAGCGGCGCGGTCCCTCCCTCTGCTCTCCCTCTCTCTCCCGCTCCCCCATCAATCTTCCGAGTTTGTTTCTGTCTTGTTCCACGCACGGATCTTGGCTCCAATAAAAAGAAAAACTTGAGAAGTTTTCTCATTCTGGGTACACTTTTTACTGCCCAAAGTGTAGCACAGAGAATTAAGTTTTCAAAACCAAGCGATAAAACAGGGAGGAAAAGGCATCAGAGCCCGCGGAGCCACTGCGGAGGCCGACGCAATGAGCAGTGGGCGCTGGGGTTTCCTGACTCCAAATCTTCTTCTTCGGAGCACAGCCACGTCCCTTTAAAAGCGCATTTATCTTGATCATTCTTCTATTTGTATCAATTCTCCGTGAAGATATTGATATATACTTTGGACAATGCACATTTCCTGTGCTATCTCTCCGAAATACAGACAAAACGCTCCTTCCAAAGATTTCATTCTCCCAGCGCACCAGGCAGGAAATCTTCGCAGAAGAAAAACAAAGGCCCAGGAAAGGCCGGCGGCCGGCGATGGGGCCTGGGGGACACGTTGGGACGGAGGCGCAGGCGTACACTCCTCTTCCTCTGCTTCCGACAGCGGCCAGGCCCACGGTGAGAGGGAGGGCGATGTGAGCGGCCCCACCCCATCTCCCAACAGCCCACGGGGTGTGGAGAGCAGCAGCCCCGGCACCCGACACCTGTCCACACAGAACCACCGAGTCCCATGGCAGCCTGGTGACAGAGGGCTCGTTACGTTAGCTCTCGTGTCTATGGGACAGCCACCTCGATGCTCCGCCCTTGGTGTTCCACAGCAGAGCCGGAGGAAGCCGCCCGGGTCCCCCCTTCCTCAGTCTCCTGTTTAACCAGAGCCACCAAGCGCATTTACGAGGCAACCGCATCGTGCCAAAGATGGCGTTGTCCTTGTCCTCTGACACTGCAAAACTTGTCTGTGACAGTCTCCGTCCCAATATCGGACGTGTCTGATGGCAACACAGACCTGTTTGCAGCGTGGGGCTCTTTAACTCCCTCAACGGAGATACCGAATATCGGGGAAAAGGAAGTAAATCGTGATTGCACTGCAGAGGACGTTGTCTGTGCTGAAAGGAGTATCTAATGACGTGGGAAGCCTGCCGTTCTGTTTCGCTCCGCGAATAGAGAGGCAAGGTGCGTGGTGCTATGTTCCATGTGCCTCAGTCCTGCAGACACGCACAGACACGCACAAGCCCAGACCGTGTGCAGACCCAACGGGGGCAGCGGCTGCTTTCTCACGGCGGCTTCCTGGTGTCCCGTATCGTGGGATTTCGCTTCTTGTGGTCTCCACGCAGTGGGACTGTGTTCTCCCGAAAAGTCAGACTCTGTGGCCTTGATAACTTACCTTTCTGAGTACATCAGCTAGTGTGACCCACACAAACTCTCCTCTGGCCTCAGGAGGCCGGGCCTGAGCCCCTGGCACAGGGCCGTCTCTCCGTTGGGTAACGGTGCCTTCCCCGTAGGGCGGAGCGGCGTCTGCTGAGCACCCACAGGGCTGAGGAGGCAAGCCCTGGGCCCGCTCAGAGGTGCCTGCACACAGACACGCACGTGTGCACACACACAGACACACACACACAGACACACACACACGCACGCACTTTTTATCAGAAGCGGAAGCTCTTCAGTCTTACGCACGTCACCCACACGCCATCCCGTCACGGAATCTCGGCGGGCAGGAATCGTCGGCCCCCTCCTCGCTGACAGCCCTTCGTGACAGCCCGCCTGCCTCCCCCCCGGCCTGCGTGTTCCCGGCCGCAGAGAACTCACTTCCCGCGTGGCATGGGGCTCGCTCCACGGCGGGGCACGCTGTAAACGGGGACAGTGAATGCAGCGCTTAGACAAAGTGCAGACCCACGTAAGTTGAAAAGCAAGTCCGCACCCTCATTAGGCAGCGACATGAAGGATGCTCCAAGTTCTAAAGCAATGTTAAGGTGGCGAAACGAAACACACGGAACTCCCTGGTTTTCCACGTGAACTGTTCTCCTTGCACCAGGAAAGCACACGGCTGCTGCGTGTCAGTAACACACCAACAAAAGAGAGATAAAAACGAGAAAATCTATCTTCATGACTGATTTAAAGTGTGGTACTTAAACTGTATTAGATTACTATTTTTATCTGATAAAATTTATGTCCTTGTTGAACATAGATGGCAGTCACACATCTATCATTGGATGTTTCTCAACATTTGTGTGATTTTCTCCATCCCTCGAATCCTCGTCCTTGTGTCTTGATCCTTTAAGGACTCGGCTTAAATGGGTCAAGGCGGAGTCGTATTTTCATTCTGGAGACGATGTGGCTAATAGCCGCACTGCGGCGGGGACGCGAACCTGCCGCGGTCCAGGGCCAGACGGCAAACTCGCTCGGCCTGCGGTGCCAGCACCCTGCAGTGCCTGCTGCGGCCGTCCCACGGACGACGGGGAGGGCGTGGCCCTGCTGATCAGCCCGACCTCGCCGACTCCTGCAGCACAGCCCCCCTGGAAAACGCCCCCACCCGTGGATGCTCGCCGGGCAGCTGCGCTCTGGGCCGGCGGGGTTGCCTGGGCTTCCACCCACGGTCAGCACAGGCCACGGCTGGCAACTGATTCGTCCTTGTCGGCACTTCTTGTTCGGCGCCAGTGGACTGACATGCAACACGTACCAACGTCAGCAAATGAAGGAAAAGCACTGGACAGTGTCAGCCTCGGCTCATGATTAAAAGTTGGTCTCAGCAAATTAGAAGGACGTTCTCAGTCTACGGCTGGCGTCGTCCGCCCTCACACCCTTGGTGGGCAAACGCCGAAAGGCCCTGGTCAGCGAGGGCGATTCGGACCCTGCGTTCTGACCCCTACTCGACCCCAGCCCCTCCCAGTCCAGCGGGAGCAGGAGGTCAGAAAGCCCAGTGCGTGGCCGGCAGTGTGATGGGCAGACACACAGGCTCCCCAGGGAGAGGCACGATGATTACCCGTGTGGGAAATCTCAAGGACTCTACAGAGAATGTTCTCGGGGCTCATCGGCGAGGTTAGCGGGTTTACAGAATACAACGTTGACATGGAAACATTGATCTTCTTATACACCAACAGAGAGACATTGAAAACCAAAAACGGAAATGGTGGCATTTACCACAGGCCCTCAAACACGGAATGTTTCAATGTACATATAACAAGGTACATGTAGGATCTGTCTACAGATGAAACCACAAACTGCTGGTGACGGAAACAAGGAAAACCAAAATAACCAGTGTCTGTGGAGCCGCATGTCAGCCTAGCTTCACGCTAGGAGCCTGAGATGCGTGGCAAGTCCGTGGCCTTCAACGTGGCCAAGCCCCCCCTCAGAGCATGCGGTGGGCAAACCGCCTTTTAAAAGAGAAACAGCCCTGGTGTCCCTGGTTCATCGAGTTGCTGTGTCCGACTCCAAGCCAAGCTGGTTGGAGCGAAAGGGTCGTTCCCATGAACACTTTCCGCTTTAAATAAATGTCGGCGTCTGCCTCTTAGGCCTGCAAGGACACGTGGGCCGAACGTTATTGAAGATCAGGACGGCTTTGAAAGATGCCTCATGCGGTTTACCTGCAGCGCGTCTCTGAGAAATACCTGCCATGCGACTTCACGTGCAGCACAATACAGCACCTGTCGGGCCCTGTACAAGCTGTGCCAGGTGTCCTGGCACAGGACAGGTCATGTCTGTGCCTCGCTTCCCTCCCTCGGTTCTCCTCCCATGACGGTCGACTGCCAGCCAATGGTCACTAGAGAGAGTCACACCTTTCTGTACTCGCACGCTGGCCCCGCCCCCAGGAGACTCCCGTCCCTTCGGAGACCTGCAGACCTGATCACCTGAGCGTCTTGAACGTGCATCAGCATGAGGCGGGTGAAGCCCCTCTGGTTTCCGACGAACAAGGAGGAAGTCTGTTTTCACCAGAAGTGTGGCCCTTTGTGGATTCTTTATTGATATGATGATCTTCTTCGTTTTCCAAAAGACGGCTCGTCTGCATGGCTGAGAGGGGGACTCTCCCGTGTAGGAGAACTCCGGCCCCAAACGTGTCTCTGTACACGCATCACAGGTTGCGTGCCATGGCTGAACCCTAAGGCTGTTAGTCCGAGGGACTCAGCTTCCCCAGCTCCGGTCCACTGCCGCCTTTGCTGGCACCAGGGACACCAGCCTGCTGTCTCCAGATGCCGAACTCAGTCACGGGCCCTCGGGGAGCAGGAGGTGCGCGAGCGGAGGTGCGGTCTGAGACACCAGGCTTCTGCGAGCAGCCGGCCCCTGAGACGCGCTGGGCTCTGCTCTTTCTCCGTGAACCCCCAACGCACACAGTGTGGCCGCAGCTGGTAGGACTGCATCTCTATCTAGAGTATGAAATACTGACTTTATCCTAGGAAGAAAATTAGGGAACAATAAATAAGATGTGCAGTCATACATTATTGAATCCTCTGTTTTAATGTCTAACCATAATTCCTTTCTGTCTCGGACGTGCAGCATGTTAAGTGATGTCCAGTTAACTCGAGGCGGACTCTCTGCGGGGCTCAAAGTGAGAGGGGGTCACTTCAGCATTTGCACCAGACGCTTCCGCCCAGTTCGGGTCGCCGAGCCCTTCCTGAGTGTCCGCTCTGGGCCAGGCAGGAGGCTGCCACTGGGACGCAGGAAACCCACAGCCCCCCCTGCCCTGAAGGAGTCTGCCGTCCCAGAGCCAGGACGTGCCCAGTGTGATCATTAACATGCTGCGTGCGAAGCGGGTCACGTTCTACATTTGCTTAGAGAGATGAACGCCCAGGAGCATCAAAGGCGAAAATGTGGGCTCTAATCGGGGAGAGTCACAGAGATTCCCGGGAGGGCGCGACCCGAGATGGTCCACGGAGGATGCACTGGAGCTCGGTGGGCATGGGTGCGGAGTGGAGGGGCCGCCGGAGAGGGCCGTCCTGTTCAAAGCGGAGGGCGGACGGGGGCGATGCGGTGGGGGTGATGCGGTGGGGAGAAGGTGAACCGTGGTGGCCAGGGTTCAGCACCTGGCGGAGGTTCCTGATCTCCTAAATCAACAAAATCCTCAACGACAGGTTCCAGAAAGAACTGGGATGTGACATTTTCAGGGGAAAAAACCCACATACGCATAGACATATATCTTTATACGCACATACATGTAAATACTCATACATGTGCAAATAGGTGTATACATACAGCGTGCTATTCATTTAACTGAGAAACTACTTGGGATATAGCTGGAGATCTGTTCTTCAAGTTATCGGTTGTAATATAAATATGAAACGATATCCATGGCAAATGTGGCCTTGAACGAAACACTTGGAGCAGTCAGGTAAATACGTTGTGGAATAATTGCGTGATGTCGGGGTTCCAGGCTGTTAGAGAATAATGTCACTCCATTTATTAGCGTGTAGTGTACTAATAGGCTGGAAACACGGCTCATACATTCTTAAGAAAGTAGCTGAAGGCCTGGAAAGAGAATTTATGCAAATTAGAGCAAGGTGAAAAATATGCTACCCGTTGTTTCTATGTCAAATGGAATGATTTTTTTTTACGAGAACAAGCGTTATTTTTAGTTCTCTCCTGCTCTGGCGCTTTCCGCCACCGAGGGGGGGCCTTTGGTTTGGCATCGGCGTCTGGCCCCATCCGGACAGGCAGTTCTCTGTGGGGTGGACTTCACGTCTTCCCTAGAACTGTCGGCTGAAAGAGGGGTTCCGGGGGACCTCTCCGTCTCCCCCGAGGGACCACCGACTGTGTGCCTCCGTGGTCTGTTGGCCGTGGGCTTGGTCTGTGGATCACACACACAGGGAATGGCTGTGAGCGCTGCCTGCGGATCTTGTGTGGTTGATGCGCTTCTAATAATATTCTTTTTGTTGAGCAGTAATCGTATTGATTTTCCTGTGTTACAGACATCTGTGAAGCCTTTTGCATCTTTCCAGGTGATGTTCTACCGCACACTGGACCCTGTGTCCGCTGTGCCTCTTCAGGCAGATGCTCCGGGGTGAAGGAAAGGAGGAGGGGCAGCCACTGTGCTTTCCCTTGTGAGCGGAGACTTGGGTCCGTTCCTAGAAAACCGGCAAGGATCGGCCGAACGACTCACAAGCACTCACTATCCAGCCGGCGATTCAGCGTTCGTTTTCACAGAGTTGTTCAGTGCGAGTGGGCAGGTGCTGCCGAAACCTGCATGAGTGTGAGCACGGTGTAATGCACATCTCTTCAGCCGGGAGATTTCCAGCCTAATGGGTTTTCATGAGTGCGATGAAACGTAAGTGCCACTCGCTCACTGAAAACAACTTACTGCGCACACGCCGCACCTGTCGGGGCGCTGTCACCCTGTTCTGTGCAGCCGAGTGGACACGGCAGCAGGGGAACGGGTCGGCCTCGGAAGGTTGGGGAAATCTAAGAAGGGAAACGATGTCTGAGCTGGTGCTTGAAGACGGGGAGAGCTGCCCTGGCTGGCGTAGCTCAGGGGATTGAGTGCAGGCTGCAAACCAAGTGTCGCAGGTTCGATTCCCAGTCAGGGCACATGCCTGGGTTGCAGGCCACGACCCCCAGCAACCACACATTGACCTCTCTCTCTAAAAATAAATAAATAAAATCTTTAAAAAAAAAGATGGGGAGAGCTGTCCCCAGGTAGGGCTGGGAGCCAAACATGAGAAAAGGAAACACACAAAATTAGCAACGTGCCATACAAATGCATATCCTACCTGCTCTGGGTGGAATCATGCCCCCCCCTCCCACCAAACGTGTTGCATCCCCACTCCAGGTGCCTGCGACTGGGAGGCCTTGGTTAGGTGATGGAGACTTTGCAGGGACGCCCGAGCTGCAAGCCAAGGTGGGGTCAGACTGGAGTGGGGTGGGCCTCAGACCAGCGTGGCCGGTGTCGTGTAAGAAAATGAGGGCAGACACAGAGACACATGTGCACACACAGAGAACACACGTGCACACACAGAGAACATACGTGCACACACAGAGAACACCCTGTGAAGACAGACCGGGGGAAGTTGGGCGTGTGGTGATGATGGAGCCACAGCCGCGTGGTGCCGGTGTGAGCCAGGGGGCATCCGGGGGGCCCGCAGCCAGCAAGAGCCAGGGGAGAGGCCGGGGCCGGATTCCCACTCGCCGCCCCCAGAGGGAGCAGCCCTGTGGGCCCCTGGATCTGGACGTCTAGTCTCCGGACTCCGAGAGCACCTGTTGCTGGGGGTACGCCCCATCCGGGGACGTCTGTGAAGGCGGCCCTGGGAGACCAGGGCGCCCTGGTGAGGAAACCATGTGTGCGGCTGTCAAAGGAGAGAGGCCCGTGGCTGAGCACACCTGCAGAGAACCGAGGAGGAGAGAGACACACTCGACCACCCAGGGCGGCCATCGTGGGAGTGGACGCTCTCCGCCTGCGGGGACACAGACGGCTTCGGTGCTGTTCCCCTCCGGGGTGGTCACGGCCTCCTGCTTGCTGATTGGACAGAGCCTGGACGGCAGGGAAGACGACAGGGTCACAGGGTGCCGGCCGTCCCTGTGCAGGGTGCCGGCCGTTCCGGTGCGGGGTGCAGCGGTGACGTCCGTTTGGCGGCTGAGGGGTAACGAGGGCTCCCGCTGCCCGTCCTTGAACCTGCAACGCCCTCCGCAGACGACGTGCTCCTTGGGACCCAGCCTAGAGAAGGCCTGTCCTCCTTCACTGGGAGGGGCTCCGCGGGCCTCTCCAGGGGGTTTCCCTCTCTCTCTGGCAGTTAAAGCCCCCTTAAAACGACGGCCCGAGCGAGCAGGAAGTACCTTGATAAGGGCCTGGACGATGTCTTTGACGGGCGGGCTCCGCAGCACGAGGGAGTTCAAACCCCTGTAGAGAACCCTCAGGCAAACAAGACATCCACGGAGACGGAACCCCTGGATTGGGCCCCCTGGTCCCAGCTGGGGACCTGCCCTGAGATTGTATGTGATTCGTTCTCGAGCTGATCGGCACTCACATTGCATCAGTACACACATTGATCAGTACCCACATTGATCAGTATGCACATTGATCAGTATGCACTTTGCATCAGCCAAAGGATTCTCGGGGAGGGCAAGCTCCGTCGTTTCAATGCTAGGCAAACGTGAAGGGCGGTTAATTTGAAATAGCTCGCCGGAGAAACCGTGTCTGATTGGAGGTCACAGAGTGGACACACACCTTTGCTTCCGCAGCGGTGTGGTTCAGTCACTCTCCCTGTGACGCGTGTGTAATGATACGAGAAACAATGGCTGGCGTTTCGTCTGCTTGGAGGTGCTCGAATGAGACTCAGCCCTGCACTCTCACAGGCCGTAGGGTTTGGTGTCAGTGGGCTAATTTAATAAGCACCTTATTTGTGGGCCTCGGGACCGACATAGGAGCATAAAATGCTGATGTTCACAGGTGCCTCCCCGTCCCTTCCTCTCGTGCGTCCTGGTGGCAGCGTCTGTCTTCTCATCACCGGCCTTGTGATCTCCCTTCTGCCCACGATGACAGCTCCTGCACCCGGCGCTCCTGTCCCCGCAAAGAAACTTCCAGAGAGCCTTTGGTCTTGTGGCCAATGTCAGCCTAATTGAATCCCCGAGAACCAGCGGGTGTGATTTAGAAGGCGATTCAGCTCCGCGCCTTTAGACAGGTGTCGTGAAATGTCCCTCTGAAGGGTAATCTCAGGGACGGGGGAGGCGTTGTTAGCTACCAGACCTCGGGGAGGTTCGACAGAAGCCGCACGCACTCTGACAGCCTCCGCGCTCCGTAGAGGTCAAAGCCAAGGCCCGCGCAGCACCGTGCTCTGCTCCGACACGCACAGGGAGGCTTTCTCGGAGAGCCGCCACGTGTGCCTTGTGACCTTGATGAGCGTGAGTGTGTCAACCACCTGCCTCTGTGGACTCAGTGCTGCAGAGTTTCTGGGTGAAAACCCCACGTGGTTGAAGGGAAACAAAATCTCTCGTGCACCCGAGTGTTTTCCACTAGGATCTGGGGGCAATTAGTGCAATTCTTACCTTTGTTTTCCTTTGACTAGGCAAGATCGGTAATTGCCAGCAATCAGTGGAACATTCAGGAGAACAGTCAGACAGTAATTAATAGAAGTTCAGTGTGGGGTGTAACGACAGGAGCGCGACACTCCGTGGTTTCTGCAGAGAGACACACAGAGAACAGAGGCAGATGCAGACCGATTGACTCCAGGTCTGTGGCACATCTTCCTTTAATGTAACACGAAAGAGAATGATCAGTCAAGAGTGAAAGAAACTCTTATTTCAGAATCCAAATGTTGTTAGAATTGACTGTAATAAAAATGTTTGGCCGCGGGGCTGTCTGTGGTATATTAAAATGAAGAAAACATTTCCCAGTTTACCAATAGGTCAAGTTTCTCACTCCAGGCCATCATAGCCAACCCCCGGGAAGAGGGAGACGAGAAATCAGGGAGGAGGAACCTTGACCTTGTGGGTTCACAGTCCATAAGCTTTCTGGTGGTGGTGGCGGTTTTCTCCTGTGCTGCCTCGGGGCTGAATCTGCAGAAGGAAGATGTAACATAGACTCTCGAAACCTTGTCAGCACAAGAATTTGCTAAGCATTCATTTATTTTGTTCTTTAGGTACTGCATATACGTGAAATCATAAGGTATTTATTTGTCTCTCCCTGCCTGACCGATTTAACTTAGCCTACTACCTTTATAACTGTTCATAAAACAGGGAGTTACTAGAATTCAACACGTAGATTAGACAGAGGAGCCAGATGGAGGCATAGACTTTATTTTTGGCCAGATGGTACTTTTCCTAGGTGATCATGATAAGGAGCTAAAGATGCAAACGTGAAGAATTATTGGCGAGGGCGGTAGACATCTTGGTTCTCGAGCACCTTGTGAGTTGTGGGAGGAGGCTGCCGCATGCACTCCTTGTCCGAAGTCACAAACGTTCAGCGTCACCGGGAGCCGCCCTCCTTCCAGTGCCCGGAGCGTGTTGGCAGGTGTGGAGGTGCTCAGAGGTGCTCGGGTGGCTGGGATTGGAGGCCCTGAGACGCCACGGGGCGCATGCCCAGGGCCCTGGCTTCACAGACACGTCCCACCCACGCCATCCCAGCTCTCCCCTCTGCGGGCTCGTATTTCACCGGCTGCTTTAACTGTGCGATTTATTACTGACCTCAGGCAGAACGCATTTGCCGGGGCGGAACAAACCTGCATCCTGTCTCCGGGGGCCACTCATCACTGAGCTCTTATCCCCGGAGAACTCCAGCTCTGGGGCGATCACATCGACGGACTTCCGCGGGGGTGCACATATTTCAGCCCTGCCCGTCTCTGTTTCGCTCGGCAGAAAACTGTAATTCTTCTGGATTTTTCTAATGATCCTCTGCCACTTTATTGCTTGCTAGTGGATGATTCTTCATCACGTTCAGTGCCTTATTATTCTGCCTTTCCGCACCGAGTTTAGCTACTCCTGTCTATCAGGTAGGGAACCGAGAAGAAAAAAAAGATGACTACATCACTGAGCTAATGGTGCATCTGCTGGCCGCCGGTGGCCGTGACTTTCACCGCATCCCGCTCCCTCCGACAGACCCTGGTCGCTGCAAATGAAACTCCTCACCTGAGTCGCCAAGAGAGTGGAGACACAGACAAAAGGAATGACGTCGCCTAGGTCAGCCCGCAGGTGAATAAAACTACACCAGCCTCGTCCAGTCGCGTGGCATCTTTTATTTTTTTGGCTGAAAGGGACTTTGTTTGCTGCCCAGAGTAGCACCTCGGGGGCTGAGAAAGGCGAGTGGTTCTCCTTGTCCGGGCTCATGGGTCTGAAGGGAAGATGTCCTTCCCGAGAAAGGGGACAGTGTCTGAGGGCAGACATGGACAACGGTGCTGGGGCTGCAGTCAGAGCCGGCCGCCCCCGTCCGCCAATGCCTGTCCTGTCCGCCACGCTGGCTGAGGTCCGGACACCCTGCGGGAGGGTCTGTCGCTCCAGTGCACCCCAGTCCAGCTTCAGGAACGACAGGAGCCAACAGAGTACACGCACGTGTCCGAACTCCAGCACCAGACCTGGGTAACTCGGCCAGTCCCCAGCAGGAGTGGCTGTCTCCGGGGCACTGTGTGAGTGTCACACCTGGTGCTCTCCACAGTCTGTCTGTTCTGGACGTGGTTTACACTCACGGGGCCACCGCAAGGAAAGCCACTTACGTGTATGTGTGACCTTGTATGAATTGATCTGTGCATACATTTGTAGGTACACCTTGGATGGGCCCTGCCCCATCATTGATGAACTCAGCTCCATCCTCATCCCAGAGCATGTTCGGGTGTCTGTTGCTGTGTCTGGGACCCACACGCACCTTTGGGTGCCATCTGTCTTCGTTGTTTCCAAAGAGAGAAAATCTTTAGGGTTTTTAACATTCAAAATCAGTCAATGTCTCGGAACCACTGAGGTATGATCAATTTCTAAATAAATTTGAGAATTAACTGAGATGTCAATGAAAAAGCGTTAGCATGTGTAAATCAATGTCATAATTTAATATAATTATTTCACAACTTAGCGGTTTTTCGATAGGGAACATTATAAAAGAATGGTAAATCTATAATAAAATGTGTGCTTGTTTCCTGATTTCTGCTGCTTTCCTGAGAATATGTAATTAATATTTTATGAATTATCTAGGTTAGCCATAGATCATGTTTTAATGGAAAAGATGATCTTTGCTCTTCGTATTAACTGATTTTGAAACAAGAGCAACACAGCGTTCGACCCCCTGGTTCGTGACACTTCCCTGCACTCGACTACTTACCGGTGTCACGGTCGGATTCTGGACCAGCTTTACAACCTTGTTTTCCTCTCCTCGTTGAAAACATTCAATGTGACAAATGGTTTCTTTGCCTAATCGTCTTCTGTCTTACGCCTCTAAATTCCATTTCTTTCACTGTGCCAAGCAAACGGCATATTTACGTGCATCCCTTCCAAAGACGGGCGCAAACAGGGCAGGTTTTCGAGAACGGCTCTCTGGGAGCGCTGGCCGGCGCAGCCGTGACGGGCACCCTGCCTTCCTTGTCGTGGGGCTCTCGGCGTCTCGGGAGATGTGACTGTGTGTCAGGCTTCTGAGGTCATGACAGCCTCCGGAACATTCCTTTGTGGCTCCCAGTACTGGAGCTGAAACACAGCATGGGGTGAATTCTAGATGGATGGATGGATGGATGGATGGATGATTTCAAGTCTCAAAACTCGGTTTCCGAAGTCTCAGCATCCAGCTCTCCTCGGCTCTGCTGGTTTTCACACGCACGGTCCTTCTCAGTTCCCTGTTCGCCTTCAGGAGTGAGTAACTGGACGGACCGGCTTTGGAAGCTAGCGTGGGTACAGCCCCCCGCCTGGGTGGGTTGCCCAGGACAGGCCTGGTTGTTGGTGGTTTTCTTGGACGTCTGAGCAGGGACGGGCTGACCCTTGCCCCCCTCCCCACACCCACTGATTGTGTGGCTTCTGGGGGACCCAGCCTCGACCCAGCAGATCGTTCTGCTCCTTCTGTGCTGACGTGTTGTTGCTCTGCCTGAGCCGGAGAGGAAATGTGTCTGCCCACTCACAGCTCGGGGTGCCGATCCTTCGCATGTGGGCACCTCCTGGAAGCCAGTGCCCCTCTGTGACTCGAGATGCTATCCCACGGGGCTGGGGAGGATGCCTCACCCTCCCCCAGGGAGGGGCGGCCGTCCTACCTGCCAGGCAAGGTCAGGGGGCTCGTGCATGCGGCACCAGCCCCCGGGCCAACAGCCCCTGGGTCTGGAAGCCCGTTCTTGCTGAAAACGGTCTTCCTGAAACGGGAACCAGGGGGAAGCCTGCACACGCCCTGGGCTGATTTCCTCGGTGAACCAAAAACGAGGGGCTGGTGCTCTGTGAGGGGCGTCTGGTCGAGAGGGGTCGGGTTTCCCTCCACCCGGCGTTTTTGAGTCATGCGTTCCTACCCATTGGGGAGCCACCTATTTCCCCAAGACTGCAGCCGCCCTCGGGGGAGCAGGCGTCCATGCTGCCTGGGCCCCTCCCGCGGCGTCCGGAACCCGGCCGAGCCTCTGCAGACACTAGGAAAGTCCTTGTTGGGGGGAGTTGCATCTGGAAGCACCAGACACTCGTGCCTCTTCTCCACGTGGGGTGACATGGGGCCACCCCAAACCCTTGTGCGCTGGGTGCAAGGTTAGGTGCTGCTGGCTCGCCCTCCCCGTTTACTGTCTGCCTTTTTTTCTTCCTTTTTTTTTTTTCAGTAGAGCTTTTTGGCCAGGAGCTATTTTCATAAAGGGTTTCATTCCCAGCTCCCGTGGGATTCAACTTTTAGGTGTGGCTTCAGGACGTACGTGAGAGGGGTGTAACTCAGGAGGACCGTTCTGCAGGTGAAAGGGGGGGTACCGGGGGGGGGGCTGTCCCGACACTGGCCCAGATGAGCTGCCCCCCAGTTCCGCCAAAGAGCTTCGTTAACACCCGCTGTGCTTACCTCTCCGGTCCCGGGCTCTCGGTGGCTTGCTTTCCAAGTCGCCAGTGAAGGAGGGCGGCATGTTGCCGGGGAGTGGGCTCTCAGAACGAGCCCTCCGAGGGTACCCTGGGAGCAACGTAAGTATGACAGGCTGGAAAAGCCACGTCATTTCCTGAATTTGTGTCGGATGTACGTTTGTTTCAAAAATATGCGCAGGACAAATATAGCGCGTGCTAGCTTGTGCGAGAGGTAACGCGGCCAGATTTCTCACGGCGCAGAAGTGGGACGGCACCCACTGGGCCGCACGGCCCTTGGGGGGAAGGAGGCTGATGCATGGCAGCTGACAGACCGGCTCTATCACCCGGTGACAGTCATATCAACAGTATGCAGATAGGAGTTGTGGGTCAAGGTCAAACAGCAACGTCTGTGTGGGGCGCCTTAGAGGCCACACGGTGTGTGTGCCCAGCAGGGGGAAGGCGGG
This sequence comes from Phyllostomus discolor, assembly GCF_004126475.2. Lineage (NCBI taxonomy): Eukaryota > Metazoa > Chordata > Mammalia > Chiroptera > Phyllostomidae > Phyllostomus > Phyllostomus discolor. The sequence goes on from NC_040909.2 coordinate 1,070,298, forward strand.
GACCCACAGGCTGTGGCTCCAAAGGGTGGGGCGCCACGTGGATTCCGGGCCCCACCAGGCGCCCGGCGGCGTCTGCACTTGCCCGTTCTGTGCGCCCTGCAGCCTTTCCCTCGGTCTCGGCGCACCTCCAGGGGCTCAGCCCCGGCCTGCCTGCTGGCCTCCTGTCCCCACCACCACCTCCCACCATGGCGGCCGCATCTCTGTTCCTGAGACCGGCGCCCTGTTTCGGCCAGCGCGTTGCCTTTGTTCACCGGGGCTCAGACAGAGCCGGGGAGGGGGTCCTTTGGCTATTTTGGGTTCATCCCTTGCTGCTTGTCTCCTAAGCCAATAAGCGCGAGCTCATTGAAAAAGCGCAAGGTAGACAGAGAGCAAAATGAGATCACAGCTAAAAATAGCAGCCCCTGATAAGTTGGCTGATTTGATTCATAGGGTGGAATGTGAATCAGGTCTCGTTTTCCCCACTTTACGGAAGAGTGCAGTCAGTGTGAGCTGAGCACACCGGCGGAGCCGGCCCCAGACCCAGGTGTGCAAACTCGTGTTCCCGGGGGTGCGTTTGACACTGTCCCCCCGGACACCCGGGACCACCGGCTCCTGAAGTCGGCCCCTCGGGAGTCCGCATGCCAACCCGGCAATATAATGTCACGTGACGTAAGGTTACATGTGAAGCATGCTGTAGTAGAAGCAAGACTGCCCGGTTATTGGGGTGAAGCACCTTGATTGTAAACACGGACAATCAGGGTTCAGAGTCCTGGAGGGTTTTCAGCACGATCGCAGGGCCTGTGAGTGGCCGTCAGCATTCCTGGCCGGCCCGGAGCTCACTGGACTCTACGTTGGCTTTCTTAATCTTAGTCTGAGCAACACGCACTCCTGCACGTCAGGGTTAGGGTGCGCGACGGTTTGACAAGGTAAGTAAACGTGCAGGATAGATCTCACTTACAATCAGGTGGATCCATGGGTAGGTCCATGACACCTGGCTGAAGGTGGGGATAGGCCCCTGCAGCCGGAGGGGTGCTGGTCACAGTCCCACAGGGAGCGGAGTTTGGGTTGGCAATGAGACATTTTGGCCAAAGGAAAGGCACGAGTCGGACGCTCTGGGTGGGAACCCGGGCCGGTGAGGGGAGAATTCGAGTTTGTGGGAGTCGGAGGTGGACGAAGAGGAGGGACGGGAAGGGCTTCGGCCCCGGCTGAGGCCCCAGGAAAGTGAGGCTCCGGCCGGCAGTCAGAACGGGGCCCGGGTCGACCCGCCCGTAGGTCCTTCCGGAAGTTCCCCGCTGGCTCCCAGGGAAACTCGAACACGGGGTGTCGCTGCTGGGACTCACCCCGCCCTGTCAGAGCACCTCCGTGCCCCCCTCCTCTCCGATGCCCCCCCTTTCCTCCCGACACTCTCTCCACTCCCCCCTCAGAGCACAGTCCCGAACACACGAGAAAAGCATTGCTCACAAATGAACTTCCGCTCTGGAGATGGAAGGGAGACTTTGGACGGACTCCATCTTTCAGAGAAATTGCGTCGTCCCAAGTACATTTCCTCTTTTTTGGGAAAAAAAACGCAAATGTGTCTGTCACATGAAATCAGCTGTTGAGACCCTTTTCCCGCACACCGGCTGCATGCCCCCTTTCAGAGACGCGGACGGCACGCACGCACTTTTTCAAACATGGGGTGCTCATGGGCCCCATTGCCCTGTGGCCCTTTAGTTGTGTTCTTACAAAATGGAAATTTCTGGAATAGAACCTCCTCGAAGGCGGGCGCCTCCCCCAGCTGTGCGCTGCTGTGGCCCCGGGGCCAACAACAGGCCCTGGACGCAAAGCCCGCTCACCCGCTGGCCCTTCCAGCTCAGCCTGCATCGCCGTGGTTTCCGCTCCGGGGCCGAGGTCCGAATCTGAGGACGTTATCGAGTGTTCGGACAAAAGACGCTTGAATTAATTGAATTAGGCAATCCCCCCGGTCTCTCCGAGATTAAATACCCAGAGAGCTGTAATTGTATGCAGACAGAGGCACTTTCAGATAACAACAGCGCATTCACATTTGTTTGGATTATGAGGTCGGCGATCCTGAAAGGCAGTTAAACGGGGAAGCAAAGCGTGGAGTCTGTGGCTGCTCCGGCCCTTCACTGTTGCCGGCACACCCGACACCAGGCAGCCGTCAGGGCTCTAGGGCGAGACGGGATGACCGGCCACCTGTGCAGATCACAATACATCATTTCAAACTGAATTTCTTCCTGGAAGGCTTTCTCATGAAAATCTCCTTCGTTGTCACATCTCATTAGCGGTGGGTGACAATGTCGGGTGTGACGGAGGGAGTATCTCTAGCGCAGAGTTTACGAGGGGGACCGGACCCCGAAGAAAGGGTGTATGCCACGTGGTGATGGGGCGGGCCGGCAACTCTGTGCCGTGTCCACCAGGCCTGGGCCAGAGCCGGTGAGGAGAGAGCTGCCCACCGAAAGATCAGCCAGAACTGGTGTCATTGCCCATACACTCTGGAGATAAGTCATTTCTGCTGAGCTAAACGTTTTAGGTGAAATTGGTGCTTAATCAAATTAATTAAACAAGTAATGTGATAGTCCTAAATGAAGGCATGCTTAGGGTTAACACAGCAGAGGGTTTTAAAATAAAATAATAGAAGCCCTGGCTGGCGTAGCTCAGTGGATTGAGGGCGGGCTGCGAACCAAAGTGTCGCAGGTTCGATCCCCAGTCAGGGCACATGCCTGGGTTGCAGGCCATGACCCCCAGCAACCGCACATTGATGTTTCTCTCTTTCTCTCTCTCTATCTCCCTCCCTTCCCTCTCTAAAAATAAATAAATAAAATCTTTTAAAAAATAAATAAAATAACAGCAATGGTAACCAGAGCCCCTTCCTCCCCAGAAGCCAAATCTTCCGTTTCTGGTTTTCGAAGCTACCTCCAAAACAGGATGCTCACACCGGACATATTTTGTTCCTACCCGATGTCTGCAAGGGGCTTTCCCATGTCTCCCCTCCCTCCCTCTTTCCTCCACCCAGCGCCCCCATTCCACCCCCCCGCCTCGCACTCAGTCTCCTGTCCACAGGCTTGCCCCTCTGGAGCCCCGGGGGGCCGCCTGGTGCTCTTGCCTCTCAGCAGCGGGCACATTCCCCTTCTCTCTCCAGACCCCCCTGGGAGTTTCCTTTTATTTTTAGTGATCTGGAGTTTCAAAACAATATGTCCATGTTCTTTTTAATTTCCTTCGCTCCATACTCTGTGTTCAAATCAGGAAGTTCATGCCTTTGTCGATCTCTGCAAAACTATCTTCTTCTATTTTTGAATCATTTCCTTTCGTTCACATCTTTTTTTCTCTCTGCAACACTGAAGCTTCTGAATTTGTCTGCCTTTTTGTGCCTTTGCTTTCTGCATAGTTTATCATAATTCTTCAACTGTTCAATTTAGAAGTCGTATTATTAATTTTGATGATTAGGTTCTTATTCTCTGAAAGACCTGTCTTGGTTTTAAATTGTTGTAGCACACGATTCTTTTTCTGATGGTTCTAATGGGTGTTTGAATCTTTCTATGTAGAGCACAACTTCTAAAATTATTGTTTCTCTGCACTGGGTCCGTTTCTTCTGGAACAAGCGAGTCTAGTGAGTTTTCCCGTCTTCGCTCTTTGAAGGTGCTGCTTGCTGTGACCTCTGGCTGTCACCTTGTCCTTCAAAGGACGGGGGTGCTATTTGATTGACGTGGTCATTCTCACCTTTGAGCAGGGAAGGGGGGAGGGTCAACGCTCCCACATGGGCCCCACCCTTCTTCGTGAGCACCTGCAAACCCATAACCCACAACCCACAAGGCCCACTTTGGAGAGGCGTGGCTTTGGCCCCTTCCGCGGACGGACACCAATGCCCAGCCCACCCATCTTCCTCGAAACGGCCTTGACTGGCCCGGAGCTGCAACGTCAGGGTGCAGATGTTGGGCGCTGACCACGCCCAGCTCCTGACCCTACTGCAGTGACCCTTTGACCTTCACAGCAAGCGCAGGAAGTCCGCACTGTTACCGTTCTCCTGTTGCGCAATTGGAACGGGCAGGGCCAGCGATCGTCCGCCATGTTGGCTCGGTCCAGGGGCTGGAAGCCAGTCTGCGTCCTCCTGGAAGCTGAGCTCCGTCCGCTGTGCCCAGCTAGTCCCTGGGGAGGGGTCTGGGTCGTAGAACCACAAGGGTAGCCCACTCCAGGAGGACAGGTCCGGCTCATCCAGGTGGCATCTGTAATGAGAGAATCGCTCCTCCTGACCAATTCGGTGGTTTCAGGCAGTGTCTTTTCTTTTTCTTTTTTCTTAAAGATTTTATTTATTTATTTTTAGAGAGGGAAGGGAGGGAGACAGAGAGAGAGAAACATCAATGTGCGGTTGCTGGGGGCCGTGGCCTGCAACCCAGGCATGTGCCCTGACTGGGAATTGAACCTGCGATGCTGCGATGTTTTGGTTCGCAGCCCGCGCTCAATCCACTGAGCTATGCCAGCCAGGGCTTTAGGCAGTATCTTTTCTCTAAATCGGTTACAACTATGTGAATCTGATGAAAGGAAATTCAGCAACGTCCTTGTCCTTTGTTTCGCAAGGAGCTGTCCGGTGCCCCAGGGGCACGCGTGGTGTCTAGGGCTGGGCGGGGGGAACCGGGAGAGACCGGAATGCTCCCCTCTGTGCCCCTAGGGCCTGCGGAACTCCGCCCTCACTCAACCCAACCGAAGGGAAACGGAAATGGTTTCCCCCGAGCAGAAAGGGAGAAGCAGACATGGAAACACGGAAACACGTTCTGTCCTCCTCCCTTCGCTCGAGAATCGGTGCTGGAACACGGCCCGGCTCCCGGCACTGCTGCAGACACGAGGCTCTGGGCCTCGCAGACCAGCCCGAAGGCTTTCCCTGTGTGCACGCTCCTGTCCACGCCCCTGCCGGCCCTGTGTTTACCTACTTATCCTGTGGTCCAGCATTGCCTGTACTCCGACCACCGGCAAAGCGCTGCACTCGGGAGGGAGAAAAGACAGAACAATCAAACGTGATTTTATTCACACGGGCTGCAGCCGCTGGTGCTCTGCCCTGTAACTTGTCCGAAGTCCTTTTAGAGGCACACAGGTGGCAGCTCCTAAGTGAAGTAAAGATAACACACACACACACAGATCTGAGAGCGTCCATGTGGCAATTTGCTGTTGACCGCAATACCTAGCTATTATTGTCCTAAAGGTGTTTTTTCCTACTGCTGTCAAGTTGAGCCGCTGCCGTGACCGAGTGCCTGATATACGCCGAGCACTCCATTAAATGCCTGTGTGTGCTGCCTGATTCAATCCCTTCAGCGGTGCCCCAGACCGATGTTTTATTCTCCACGTTGCGGCTTGAGGTCCCACTCCTGGAGTCGGTGACGTGTGCGTTCCAGCCGAGGCGCTTTTCTCCGGAGAGTCCGTGGGTAACGGCGTCATCCAGCCGTCTGGCCTGACAGCGCGAGGAGCAGGGGCCCGGGGATTCGGCAGAAACCCCCAGTCTGTGCGACCGTGCTGGGACCAGGACAGCGAGTTCCTTGCTCTTTCATCTAACAAACACGCCTCACCTCCCCCTCAAGTGGTTTCCCACACAATGCCGCCCCTGTGGCCATGTAGCTGGGGGGTTTATTTAATTCTCCCATAAGCCCTCAGGGCATTTGGAAATCTTAGAGGGGACTTAAGCTTGTTAAAGCGCCCTTGTTCCTTAAATTGGGAGGAAAAAAGAGCGGCCCTCTTTTGGAACATGGTGTTGGAGGTCGTGCTCATTCAGGCTCTGTAATGTTTTTTTAGGGTCCTGTTTTGTGAGGGCAGTAACAGCCTGAAAAACGGTTTCAGATGAGAATGGCTGTCCTCCGGAACTCCGAGGAGGATCGGGGAGGCTGACACCACAGTCCGCTGCCCTGATTTATTCCGAGCTCCGACACAGCCCGGGCCTGGACTTGTTGCAAAGTGGCTGCTCGGCGGTGTTATCATTCCTCGCAGGCTCCCGGATTTGCTCCTCGGGTGCTCTGGGGTTTGAGTTTCATTTAAATGGTGCAAAGATATGTGTTCATACATCATTTCAACTTCAGGAGGAAGACTTGGGAAAAGCAACTTTCATTACCCCTCGAAGACAGCCAGCCAGCTAAATTGGATCTGGTCTGTTCATCTAGGTCTCAGGGAATCGACATGCATTTTTAAGGCAAAAACGTAGGCTTCACTGTGTGCGGGGAGGCGTACGCTGTCAGCTACCTGTGTGTCTCTCGGTGGGCTGCATCTGCATTGTGAACAAGGAGCGATTGTCTGTAAACACAAGATAAATGTGACTGCAAGGTGAACTTGAACTTTCTCAAGGAACCGTAGATGACCCGAGCTCAGAACTCGCCGGCCTCTTTGGAGACAGAACTCCCCTTGGAACTGCGGGCAGCGGCTGTGGAATTTCTCTAAGGCAACATAAGCCCAAGGAGGGTTTGCCTGGGGAGGAGGGCACCTTCTACGCCAGCACCAACTGCTCGGTGAATACTTAAACCGACACACAGTCTTGATGCCCGTGTGAGAACCCCTCGGGTGCCTGTGGAGCTGTGTGGTGGATTTACCATGAGCTCCGAAATCCGGCCCCTCGGAAGTCCATATGCTCCCCGGTGCGAGGCGGCAGGGCGGACCATGGAACTCCCGGCTGCATTTTCATTCTTGGGTGTCCCAACTCCTGGCCCTCGGCTCCCCATTTGCATAGAAGTCCGTGTCTTGTCATCAATCGGCATGTGGTGCATTCTGTGATGGCCACGTAATTAGCATGTCCCCCCGAGTTATTTCCGCCCCCCTGCAAAGGGCACGGCATCGATCATGTTGAGCACACGACACACGACACAGAGAGGCCTGCAGGGCAGACGGAGAGATCTTTCCTTACGCTGGCTCCGGGGTGTGCGTTTCTGTTTCAGAAGAGGGGACCGTAATTCCCTATGATTTGTTGGAGTATTCACTTATTTGTCAGAGCTCTTGGAAATTAGAAAGGTGTCTGGCTACTCACTAAGTCTCACTTGATTACTTTTCTTTTTCCTGGCAGGAAAGTCGTGTAGATTTGGAATCCATGGCATTATCCTTGATTTATTCTTTGGTCTGTATCTAGAATTAAATGTCACCTGCGGGTTTTGCCCATACTTCTCATATTTTAGAGCAATGTTTTCTCGAGTCCCTCGGGCCCCTGCAGATGAGCTGCTTTCTAAGGGTTGCACACGGACTCCTCCGAAATCGGGCATGTCACTGGGGCGCGTCAGAAACACCTAATGCTCTTGCAAAGAGTGGCTTGGCTGAGACTTGAAGACTCATAAAGTATTGACTGATTGTGACTCGCCTTATTTAAGACGTGCCCTTGTGCCCTGCGTTGCTGAAGGTATTTCCGAAGACAGTTCAATAAGGGAAATGAGGATTTGTATCTGCTTCCGAGTGCCGCCATGGATCATCCAAACTGCGCTTGGTTTGGGTCATATTTTGCAAAGAAATTATTAATGCTGGCTTAACTGAATAAAATATGTCATTTGTTTCTTGAAATAGCAAAAAGAAACCCTGGAGGAATGATGAGTCGCTGGGAAGATAATTGGAAGGAGGAGAATATCTTAATTTATCAAATTAAGAAATTTATTTCCAGACTTTCAATCTCAATTGCTACACACTGGCTGACTATGGGATGGCGGATCCACACTTCACATTTGAAATTATGTCTTTCAGGAGGATGTGGTTTCAGATGACTCTTGTCTATGACTAAAGGAAGAACAAAAATAATGTGTATGTACAGTGACCACAACTGAGCCCCGAAAATCCATCAGGAACATCCTCAGTGTGACACCATTCATTCTAGCTGGCAGGTGCGAACACAACCGAGACCACATCTGGGGGGAAGTTCTGAAGACGTCCCCCAACACTCACCGATGTGGGGCTGCAGACAGATTTTGCAGGTGGGTGTAAGAAGAGTGACCAACTATCTAAATTTAAGGAGATGATCAACAATGGAACCTAAAAAAACAAGCAAAACCAAAAATGAACTAAGCAAACAACTAGAACAGGAACAGATTCACAGAAGTGGAGATCACACGGAGGGTTTTCGGTGGTGAGGAGGATGAGGAAGAATGGGGGAAATATACAGCAAACAAGAAACATAAATGGCAGGTACAAAATAGGGGGAGGGCAAGAATAGTATAGGAAGTGGAGAAGCCAAAGAACTTACGTGCACGACCGTGGACATGAACTGAGGGGGGAGAATCCTGGAGGGAGGGGGGTGCGGGGCGGAGAGGGATAAAAGGGAGGAAAAAATGGGACAACTGTAATAGGACAATCAATAACGTGTATTTAAAAAATTGAAAGCTAAATTTAAGGAGATTGTTGTAGATGGTTTCGATGAGCCTGCACCACCCCACAAGCCCTCACAGAGGGAAGACCTCAGCGGAAGTGACACCTCGGAGAGACGCAAGGACCCATCCTGGCTGGCTCTGAGGGGCCCGTGGCCCAGGTGTGTGTCCTCTGGGGGCCGAGAGTGGCCCTCGTCACACAGCCAGCCAGGAAACGGGGGCCCCTTCCGGGGGCCTTAGGGCTGGGATGGAGCTGGCCCAGCCCCACTGTGTCTGGACTGGGGGCCCCCTGAACTGTAAGACAGTGCATTCTTGCGTTTTCCAGCTGCTCGCCTTGGGGTGATTGCTACGATGGTCACGGGAAAGGACTGCCTACCTGTGCCTACACCTGAGATGCTCGGGCACAGCTCAGAGTCCTGACCTCTGCGGGGGAGGAGCTCCTCCCTGCCTTGTGGGCATGGCCCCAGCTTCGTAGCGATGTGGCAGACATGGGGGCTCACCTGTGGAACAGGTGAATTCTTCCAGAAGCTTCCAAGTAAGTATCTCTATGCCCCTGTTCAGATCAAGTCTGTTCAGCACTTCCCATGGATACACTGCAGCCAGAGCGGCCTTCTCAGAGCCCACAGCTCACCCATCGTCCTGTGTCCCCATCGCCCCCCTCGCCGGAACCCACGCAATGCCCCCCTTGTGTCTCAGGGAAATAGGGAACTTTGTCGTGGAAGTTGCTGCTGCTTTGGCTTTTACCTGCCCCTCTGGGCTGGCACTCACTCCTCCGTGGCCCCTCCACCCGGCGGCCTCCTTTGAACCGGCACCTTCACCTGCTTGATGCCTGGAAGCCCCGAACGTGGTGGGCTCTGGAGTTGTGTGGACCTCCGTTCCAGCCCTGGCCTTGCTGCTTCCCAGCTCTGTGACCTCGGGCAGCATGCTTAACCTCTCTGGGCCTCCATTTCCTCATTGGTGTCGCAAGGAGAATAACGGTCCCACGGTGCTGGCCGTCTGGGGCTGGTGTCCCGCAATGCCGCAGACAGGGAGGCTGAACACACTGACACGATCATAGGATCCCATTGGAGGCCGGGCTTTGCTGTACAGATGGGGTGGCGTGAGGACACAGTGGAGTCCATGGTACCTGCTTCAGAGGGTTGTCACTCACGGGGTGTGCAGGTTTGTGTCACCTCCACTGCATGCCCACTGCCCCTGTCTCATGCCCACTGCCCCTGTCTCATGCCCACCGTCCCTGTCTCATGCCCGCTGCCCCTGTCTCATGCCCACCGCCCCTGTCTCATACCCACTGTCCCTGTCTCATACCCACCGTCCCTGCTTCATGCCCACTGCCCCTGTCTCATGCCCACCGTCCCTGTCTCATGCCCACTGCCCCTGTCTCATGCCCACTGTCCCTGTCTCATGCCCACTGCCCCTGTCTCATGCCCGCTGCCCCTGTCTCATGCCCACTGCCCCTGTCTCATGCCCACTGTCCCTGTTTCAGGGACACGTTAAAGGGCATCGATGTCCATCAGTGAGCGTCCACGTGACATTCTCACCTCAGACGTGAGCAGCAGGCACGGGGTCACCTGGACGTTTGGCCTCTCCCACGGCCGGGGGGCCAGACAGCTGTGACCACAAACGTACACCCCCCAGGGCACTTCTCCCCCAGGCAGTGGCCATTAGGCATCTGCTGAATTTCGGGAGCCAAGGGTGACGTGGCTGCCTCTCTGTTCCGTCACTGATGGTGTGTCAGATCGGATTCAGCAGTGAACCCAGTAAATGTGGCCAAATGGCCAGTCACTGAGAGACGATGCCCTGGACTCTGTCGGCCGGTAGAGGTGGGCGGGCTGAGCTGGGACGGGCCACACCTCCCACCAGGAGGGTGACAGGCTGTGTTTTGGCACCATTTTATTGACTGTTTATCCCAAACCCAGCAAGCTCGAGAATCAGAAGAGAAATGCGTGCAAAGCTCTTTGCACAGTGCCTGGCGATGCGTGGTTCCTCCCCCGCCCCCCAAATTATGGTCTAGTGAACGGGAAGGAAATGTCACAACATTGGGTTCAGCTCTGCTGGGAAAAGGGGTGTTGAGAGGCAAGAAGCACTCAGTTGCTATCACCCAGGGTGACTGCTCTCGGGCGTGGAGGACGTGGAGGAGAAGGAAGCCAGGGCTGTGGACCCCTTCGCCCGGGGGCCCTGGGGGTCTGCAGAGAGGTCAGTGAGTGGGGTCCCTAGGGTGCAGAGGTGAAAGCAAAGGTCGCCGGCAGCCGGGATGGTCAGCACAGAGACTTGCTCCTTTTTCTTCAAAAACCCCTTGTCCTGCCCTGGCTGGTGTAGCTCAGTGGATTGATCGCGGGCTGTGAGCCAAAGCATCACAGGTTTGATTCCCAGTCAGGGCACATGCCTGGGTTGCAGGCCATAACCCCCAGCAACCACACTGATGTTTCTCTCTCTCTCTCTTTCTCCCTCCCTTCCCTCTCTAAACATAAATAAATAAAATCTTTAAAAACAAAACCCTTCTCCTTGTCCCTGTACCACAGGTCTCTCTCCTCAGCTGAAGACCAGGCCTCGTCCTTTGTCTCTGTGGCAAGTGAGCCAATTAGTGTCGTGTTTGCATTGTTGCGCTCTCACGTCCAGCGGAAAGGACAATTAAAAGTGTCCCCGGCTGTGGCACGGAGGAAAGAAGCTAACCGTGTCCTTCTCGGCTCCCTTCCTTCCGCATGGATGGCCCAGGTACTGTAAAACTGGCTCCTTGTCAGAGCACGAAACTCGGTATGTGTTGCTTTGTGAGTGTGTTTTTTTAAGATTTTATTTATTTATTTTTAGAGAGGGAAGGGAGGGAGAGAGAGAGAGAGAGAGAGAAACATCAATGTGCGGTTGCTGGGGGTCATGGCCTGCAACCCAGGCATGTGCCCTGACTGGGAATCGAACCTGCGACACTTTGGTTCGCAGCCCTCGCTCAACCCACTGAGCTACACCAGCCAGGGCTATGCTTTGTGTGTTTAATCACATCAATTAATTAGTTTCACAGTTTCGCAACCCAAACTAAAACCGGCTACAAAAGAAAGCATCGTTTTAAAAGCTGGAAGTCGCCGACCCTGTCCTGAAGCCAACGTGGAGAAGTGTAACCTGCAGGATGATTAATCGCACAGCAATGCGGTTCTGCCATAAACCCGAGATACTCGGGAATGGCGGGCCATAACTTTCCCACGGCATTGTGTGCTGCCGAGTGCCAGCGATTTAAAAACCTGGAGATATTAAAAGCAGAATTGCACCCCAGCAGCAATGCCTCACCCGTGTCCTGCAATTTCTATTTTAAATAAAACAACTTGTAGAGGTCCTGGCGGTCAATGGGCACTCGGAGATAATGCATTCCGCAGCTCCGACAGGTGGGGGGTGAATTGCAGGCACGCCGTATTTATGAAGAGGGGGTCTTCCAGGAGTTCCGGCGGCCGTGAGCATTTTCTTGCGGGCTGTGCAAATATTAAACAGCCTCTCCAATCATGCTTCTGTTTTCTCTTCAGTATTGAATGTTTACATTCTTAAAGCGTCCTCTGGTCGATAGCCCTTATTGACTTTGCTTTCTCCTCTCTCAGCGAGTCTGTGCTTGCGTTGTTCTAGGCACTCCTTCACATGGTGCTTTCTTTATTCATTCCGTGTTAATGCGGGGCGGCGGCTGCCTCGTTTTCATCACCAGCCTGAGTTAGCAGCAGGCCCCGGGGCTCAGTGCCAGGCAGGGAGGACGACAGACAAGACCACAGGTTCTGGAGGCCCTTGCGACCTGGACGGCTGACTTCAGGCGGCAGCGTCCCGGGCTCCGGGGATTTTGCCGGGGGCTCCTTTTCCCGCGTCCGTCTGTGCTCACAGCAAGATCAAGGCCAGTCCTCGCATGGCCATCTTCCCAGTGCCCTTTCTCCCCAGACTTCCTGGCAGCCCCGACTTCCATGGTACGTGGAGCTGTGGCTGGACTCTGGACCGCGTGTGTGAGGACTCAGGGATGGGGAAATTTTAAATATGCCAGGAACACAGTGCAGGCCTGATCCCACCCGAGTCTCTCCCTGAGCCTCTCTTTCACACCAGTCTCCTTCCTGTGGAATCTCATCGCCAGCGTCACAAACACCGCCGTCCATGCCCCGTCCAGCCGGGAACCTGGACGGCTCCTTGGGCTCGCCCTGTCGCCCTCTCCCTACTGGCAGCTCAACGGAGATTTCTGTGGACGCCACCCCTGAGTGTCCCACCCGAGCACCCATGGCCGCCCTCGCCCCTACTGTCCCCAAGGTCAGGACGCGTGTTTGCGGTCATCAGGGGGGACTCTGTCTTGTTCATCGACAGCCACTTCTGAGTCCTGACGAGGGTCCCCTCCACACAGCATTTATCCACATAAATAGGCTCATCGCGGCTCCCGGTCCACTCCTGCACTCGAGCACTTCGGTGGGTCCTGGTCCCCGGTAACGAAACCCTGACTGTTCCAGCTGCTTTTCCCGCCTTGAGCTCGCAGCATGCTCTAACTCAACCTCGGCGTCCCCGCAACGGGCCTGACTTCTCCGTAAGGCCACAGTCCCTCCTCTTCCGTGGCCTCGGCACCTGCCATTCCTCCCGTCCGGCCACGCTCTCGGGACACACGCGTGTGCACAGAACCGTTCCCTCACCGAGTCAGGTCCTCCTCGCTCAGTCACGTGTGAGGCTCCGGTTCCGAGGTGCCTTCCCGGGGAAGCGCTTCCCGGCCGGCCCCTCCGGCATGGCCAGTCTCGCTCCGTGGAACACCGTGCCGGAGTTCAGTTACAGCCCCGTCTCCGTCCGGCCGGAGTTCCCACGACACCCGGCCCCGCGCCTGTGTCTGCCCATATCTGGTCCGTGGCCTCTAGCTCCTTGTCTGACCTGGAGCGTCTACTCGGCAAGTGCTCACGGGGCAGGCGGGCACCTGCCCTCAGGTGCGTCCTCAGCGCCCCGGGAGAAGAAGGGCGGCTCCTTCCCATGCAGTGGCAGTCGGGGCAGGAAGGGGGCGGGTGGGCACGCCTCCCTGGGAAAGGGGCCGGAACCGGCCGTCTGGGACCTCCTTACCACAGTCTGTGGCCTCCTTCCGCCGTGCTAAGCGGCCCGTCTAGGCAGCCCTATGGATTGTTATTGTTTGTTGGTGCTCCGGCTGAATTTTTACTTAAAACGTGCTCGGCCATCCCCGCCACCAGGCAGAGGAGGAGTCTTGGGTGACACGTCTCATCCACAAGAAATGGGTCTGCAGCGGCGGCCGGCCCGGGAGGCCCGGGGTGGAAGAACGCACCGCCGTCTGCGGCTCCCTGCGGCGTCCCACGTGCGTTGACAAGGCGACAAGGGCTCTGGCTGCGGGAGACGGTGCGGGATCTCCGACGTGGTGCAGAAGCCCAGCTGGGACGGGACGCACCACGTCCCCAACAGCTCCCTCCGCGGCGAGGAAGTCGGGACTGCAGGGGCTTGTCGCTCGGAGCTAGAATTCTCGCTCACCCATTCCGTCATCAACAAATGCCCGTCGGACAGCCTCGGCGGGTCAGAAACTCGTCTGGACCATCGGAGTTGAGGGTGTGAGCCTCGGTGCTCTGGAGTTCGCGTGTTAGACGCAAAGACAGGCCTTGACAAGCGCAGAAGGAAGGAAGGAAGGAAGATGCTGATGCTGACGGGCTCCCGAGGTCAACATGGTGCCAGGACAGAGGCTGCCGGTTTGGGGGGTGGGGAGGCTGGCCCTCTCAGGACGGGAGTTGGCGGGTGCGCAGGCAGAGCTGGGGGTCCTGCAGGGCCACCTACGCAGAGTCTTGAGGCAGGAGACTGCATTCGGGGGATGGGAGTGGGGACAGGGAGGCTGGTTGGGGAGGTCAGCGGAGGTCAGCCCAGAAACTGCTCCCTGGGGACTCGGATTTGATTCCGGGGAGACGGGGAAGCAGGGGCACCCGTCAGCCAGGGACGGGTCACAAGCTGCTTCCTGTCCTGAAGACGGGGGGGAGGGGCCAGCTGCCGGGTCCCAGGTGTGGGAGCGAGGAGGCAGGTGAGGGAGGGCACACTCGCCATGCCCAGGGTGACAAAGGACATGGGTGAGGAGGGACAGGGGCCGCGGAGCTGGAGGAGGTGGACCGGGTGCGGGGTGGGGGTGCGGTGAGCAGGACCTGCTTGTGGGCGGGATGGGCGTGCTGGCGACAGCTCGTCCCGTCGGAAGAGCCATCCAGCGAGTCTCCGCGGCTCTCGGCGTCTCTGCTCCGGCCTGTTCCTTCACTCTGTTGCTGGAAGTTTCCGAGCTGAGGTTAGGAGGCGATTTCTGGGACGCTGTCGAGGTTTTCCTGGCTCAGGGCGTTTGTACGTTGGAGCCACGTCAGTCCGGAAGGGGCGCCCGTCGGACGATCTGTAGACGCGACCCTCGAACAGAGGCTGCTCCTCGAGCAGCCTGGACCGTCGGGGGAGACATGGGTGTCGGATGACACTCCTCCTGTGACCCACAAGCCCGAGTCTGGGGCTCCCCACGGAGCCTGAGAGGCCCCCCTCCCCATGCGCAGGCCCCCCCACAACCGCCCACCCCAGACCTACGCACACCTTCCCGCACCGTCCTCACCCCAGCACCCTCCGGGCGAATGCCAGCCCCAGCATGCACCCCAACGCAAGAGGAAAAGGCAGTGGGGACCCGAGGACTCTGGCCGCGTCCCCAGACGGGACCGCAGGGTGCGTGTCGCAGCAGAAGGGGGCGCCCGTCACCCTCACCGAGTCCCCTGTCGAGGGGAGATATACGGGCCATGCTCCCTGTCCCCAGCCCGAGGAGTGAGTTACGAGCCAAGTGGCAGAGCCTGAAGTGGACATAAATTTGGGGCTGGCCGCACCGCGGAGCTTGGAGCTGGGTCCGTATTTCAAAGGCCCCAGGAGGGTACCCATCTTCCTGATGGGTGGGCGGGCGGCCGGCACCGCGGACGGGGCGCGGAGGTGATTTCTGGTTGGTGCTCCACTGCGGGGGGCGCCCCCGGCTCACGGCCGCCCGGGGGGTTGGTGTCTCCCCGGGAGGAAGTGTACAGACCACCTTCCGTTTCCCCTCGGCCTCGGGCCTGCTGCTAAAACACCCCATTATTCACACGGTATCGTCTTCTGGGGAGGAGCTTCGAGAAGGAAGCTACCCACCGTTTATTTTCCTGGTTGATCGAGGTCGCCGTCTCCCAGTGACCGTCCCAACCCCCACCCTGGCCCCCCTACAGACGGAGCCCCAGGGATGGGGACTGGAGGAGCAAGGCGACGGCGAGACCCCACCTCCAGAGAGTGACCGCCCGGCAGGGCCAGGGCGGCAGCAAACAAGCAAAGGCACGTGGGATCAGCCGATACAACGGAGCAGGCGTCCTGACCGAGGAGGGGAGTCTGACCAACGACGAGTGGAAGGGAGTTGTTAGCTCATGATCTGGGGACCGTGGGGTCTGCGGTCCGGCGAGGGACGGAGTTCTACGGAGAGCCCGGTGGCGGGTTTGGCGTCCGGGCAGCGTCTTCCCCACTGGTGGCCGTCGGCTCGCAGCTGTGGGCCCTCTGCTCCCTGACTCTCCCAAATCTGCCATCTCTATCAGTCCTGAGAGCGGGAGAGGGGTGGGGGGTGAAAGGGGGTGTGGACAGGAAGGGGCCGTGCACTAACCCTGACAAGCTGGGGTGGGGGGGGGCCTGCCTGGCGGCCCCACAATCCCAGAGACAGGAAGCAACCACATGGGTGGTCTGAACACGCCCCTAACCAGGGGCTCGGGGAGCGGTCACGTGCTGGGCAGGCGTCCTCCTTGACCAGGGTCCACCTTCACCGTACCTGAGTAACCGAGACTGTCCCTTGGCTTTCAGTGCCCCGTGACCGCGATTCCCAGCCAGCGCGCCGCAGGGGCCTGTGAAACACACAGCCCCTGACCTCTGGGTCCAGGGCACAGACCCACGCAGCCCTGACCGCTGAGGCCGGGGCGCTGGCCTCTTTCCCCTCAGAGCGGCAGATAAAACATGCCAGCAGCTGACGCAGTAGGGGTTGTCCAGTGTGAATGAGTCAAAATTATATCCGCTTTTTTTGTCAGATCGGCAAAAATATATATTTTTTGGTGTGCCGCAGAGTTTTAGTAATTATTTATGTGCACGAGATGAAAAAGGCTGGAACTCGCTGTACTATAACAAGGCTCTGAAACACCAGGGTGACCCCCTGTCTCAGACCCCTTGGGGCACAGCCCCCCCCCCATTGTCCCCCCACACCATCTCCACGGGCCGTGAATGTCACTGTCGGCCGCCCTGTGCCGCCCACGTGAAGGCAGGGTGTGTCTCTCCGTCTTACTTTGTATCCAACCAGGGGAACTCCCTGCTCTGCTCTCCCCTCCCCCTTCGCTCCCCACTCTGCCTTCCCCGCCCCCTTCACCCACCACCAGTGAATCTCACGTAACCCTGTTGCGCCTCCTCCTCTGAGTCAAATGGATAAAATTAGCTGCAAAATGGTCATTCTCTGGAGCCTTTTCTCAGTCTGTTAAGATTGTGTGTCCTGGCAATTGTTATCAATTTGGCTCATATACACTTGTAGAAATTCCCTACAGGGTTGGACGTTTCTTATGTCATAGAAGGAAGAAGGAAGGAAGAGAGGGAGGGAGGGGAAAGGTAAGGAAGGACAAACGGAAGGAAGGAAGGAAGGGAGGGAGGGAGGATGATAGGGAGAAGGAAGGAAGGAAAGAAGGGAGGGAGGAAGGAAGGAGGAGGAAGAAGAAGGGAGGAAGGAAGGAGGAGGAGGGAGGAGGGAGGGAGGAGGAGGGAGGTAGAAAGGAGAGGAACGGAGAGGAGGAAGGAGGAGGCGGTGAGAAAGGCAGGGAAGGAGGGAAGGGGGCTGTGCTTGAGCATCCGTGGGGGAAGGAGGGGTGAGGGCGGGTCTTCTCCTCCAGGAGCCCATCGTCTGGCAGTCCCGGGGCACGGGGGCCCTAGGAGGCGATGTCGAAAGCGCCGAGCGTGGAGGTGGGCGATGGCCCCTGGGCACCGGAGACAAGAAGGTCTCCTCTGCACTGAGAATGGAGGCCGACAGCACAGCCCAGAGCCCAGAGCCCCTGCTGGGAGAACGGGCTGGGGGGGATGGCACCCGTGCTCGCACACAGCTGAGCCGTGGGCCCTGCGGGGGGCTCGGTCGGTTGCAGCAGCGTCGTCCTGTGCACCAGAGTAAAGGGTTGTGGGCTCCACCCCGGTCAGGGCACACACCTAGATTGTGGGTTCGGTCCCCAGTTGCGATCTGTGCTGGGGCCAACAGATTGACGTTTCTCTCCCTCCCTCCCTTCCTCCCTCTCTCCCTCCCTCCCTCCCTTCCTCCCCCTTTCCCTCTGTCCCTTCCTCCCCTCCCCAAAATCAATAAATGTATCCTCGGGTAAGGATTGAAAAACACAAATCTGACATGTGGGCAAGTTCAAGGCCGGACGGGACCTTTGGGATCCATGAACAAGCAAAGCTACGGGGCGACGCGTGTTTGGGGTGCAGGGTTTGATCAAGGAACCCCTTCCCCAGGAAGCGAGCAAGAAACGTGCCTGAAAAAGAAACCCGTTTCCCCCCAGTGGCGGGGGGGGGTGGGGCCTTGAGCACACAGAAAAGAAGTTCAACGTTTATCCTGTAGGAGGCGGCCGTGACACGTGGGCAGCAGAGTGGCCGGTTGCGGGCAGCTCTCTCAGTGAGTGCCCCGGCAGCGGCTTCTGCGGTGGGGAGACCTGAGCCAGGGAATGGGGGTGCCAGGTGGGAGGCCTGGCGGGGTGTCTGCAGAGCATCAGGAGCAAGGGAGGGGGTACAGGTAGGGGAGGGAACCGAGACCGGAAAGGAGTCGTGTGGCATCATCACAGGAAAAGCTTGCCCACGGCTGAGCCTGCAGACGGAGCCCGGCATCATCCTCTGTGCAGCTTCGACTCCCGCTCCGCCCTGCGAGGTCATACAGGGCTCCTGGAAACGGAGACCTCGAGGTCACATGATGGCTCCTCTGCGTCCCTGGCCACCGGCACTGGGGCTCCTCCCTTCTCACCATGGCTGCTGTGTCCTCAGAGGCCTTCCCGCAGCACCCCGGGCCCTCTCCACCTCTCTGCGTCTCTGTGGAGTCGTGGGAAAGAGCTGGGCCACACTGGTGCGGGTTTAGGGAGGAAACAAACCGAATCCACCGAATGTGGTTGAGAATGTCAGAGGTGTTCTTTCAAGAAAAACACCTGCTCCTAAAGTGCTCCTCACGGCCAAGCCCGGGCCACCGAAGTCGCCGGGCGCCCTGCGGAGACCGTGCAAGACCAGCTGGAGGGAGGGACGGTCCTGGTGCGGGAGCTTGCCCATCGGCGACGGCGACGGGGAAGAGTCCAGAACATGAACTGCAGCGCTCTCGAGGCCTACGTACGTGACAGCCCACTGTGGCGCCCCCGTCTCTGCCGACCCCGCCGACGGAAAGCACTTCCCGACTCAGCATTTTGTTTGATCCCTTACGACACAGTGATTGATCGCAGCAATTTCTTTCCCATAAACGGGATCCTCCGACAAGCCGGCTGGAGGTACTCGGGGCCGGGGACACGCGGCAGACCCAAAACTAATGTTTTGCTCGCGGTGTTTAAATGCAGTGCCGACGGGGCTCAGACTGCGTGTACAGGCAAACGTCTTCCAGGGCCCCGATGTAATGGGGGCTGCGGCCCGGGCGCTGCCTCCGCGTGCTTCTCCTGAGGTGAGATATCTGTCTGTCCCCAGGTGCCCGGCGCCCAGCAGGCGACGGAGGAGGGTGGGCAGGTGGCATCTTCCATCATGGGGGAGCCATCATCAGGGCAGCGCCGGCCAGTCCCCAGCCCTCTCCCCTCCCAGTGCAGGAAGCTCCATCCGGGAGGAAGCGCGGTGGAGGCCGGCATTTCCTGGGATCCGGAACACTCTCTCCCACTGACTCTGCCGATGGAGCCCCGGGAGTCACCACGTGGGAGCCGGGCCCCTTTGTGTAAAGAGGACCCTGGAGGGACCCCACCCGTTGGGCGACCGGATCCTGGGGGCTGGCGGTTTCACGGCCCGAGATCCCTCACTGCTCTGCGGCCCGAGAGCCAACCGGCGCTGCACGGCGATCCATCGATCGGTGGGCTGGTCTCATTGCAGCTGCCGTGCACTGTGTCGGAAGTGATTTTTAGTTCATTAACTGTGGTTTAACATGGCACCAAAGGGAGAGGTGGTGGGGGGACCCCACAAAAGGAAACACATGGCCGTGTGAGGGGTGGTTTAATGAGGACGGCTGCGGAAGACCCACAAAATCCCCCCAAAGACCCGCCACGGCGTGGTGCCTGGGAAGCGTGGAAACATATATGGCCCCTGTGTGGGGTGTGACCCCGTGAGCGGGACCGGCGTGCCTCTTTCACTTGTCCCACCTCCGGCTGCGTTTCCCCTAGATTCCGACAGCCGCGATCCTGCACACACCTGGTGTGCGCCCGTGGAGACCTGCTGCGGGATAACGAAGGCGGGGGCACCCTCTCCCCACTCAGGGCGGGTCCTGCCTGACCCGCCGGCCCTTGCACACTGCGGGGAGAGGAGGGAGCGGAGAGTGGGGATGGGATGTGAAGTGTGCGCATCCAAGGCAGCGAGCACCCCTTGAAGTTTCAAGACGGCAGATGAGTGTGGTTTGATCCGTGGCACATCAGTTCCCACTGGCAACGCCTCAAAATCGGAGTCAGCTCAGGCGGAGATTGCGGGACGGCACGGCGGGGGGCGGGCGGTTGGCTCTCCCCGAGGCCCGGGAACGCTCCGAGGGAGAATTTCCTGAGGCTCAGCTTTCGGTCCCTCCCGGTGAAATAGTGAGCTGTTTCGAAAAAGAGACTTCTCTGTAAATAAAAAGAAAAAAGAAGCAAACCCTTGTTCAGTTCATTACATAGATTTTTCTTTAAGATGGGCTGAGGCATCGCATAACAATCGGAGAGACCGCGGAGGCGTGGGCAGCCCGAAGGGTCTGTGGCTGCGTTTTCTTCTTGAACTTGACCCCTTCCCGCTCAGCACGCTGTGAGTAAAGGGTGTTACTGTCGTCTCCAAACTACATGTTACCGCTTCACAGGTTGAGAAGACGGGTCATCTTCTCCTTGTACATCTGTGGAGGCAGGAGGCAGCTGGAGGATTTAACACTCGACGGCATTCAGCTCTAATGTGACTGTTCGTCTTTCTCTGAGATGAGGGGTTATTTCAAAATTAAAGAGGAGGAGTCCCGAAAACAGAGAGAGCGGGGGGCATTCCCCCTTCCTCTCTCGGGGAGGCGCCAGCACCCTGTGACGAGCCAGGCAGAGGCGTCTCCTTAACTGCGCTCTCTTTCCTTTTGGAAACATTTTTTTTTAATTTTTTTTAAAGATTTTATTTATTTAGTTTTAGACAGGGAAGGGAGGGAGCTAGAGAGAGAGAGAGAGAGAGAGAGAGGGAGAGAAACATCAATGTGTGGTTGCTGGGGGTCATGGCCTGCAACCCAGGCATGTGCCCTGACTGGGAATCGAACCTGCGACACTTTGGTTCGCAGCCCGCGCTCAATCCACCGAGCTACGCCAGCCAGGGCTTGGAAACATTTTTTTAAAATCAAAATGTAAATATTTCCCCCCAAACATTGTTTAATGACATTTCTAATGACTCAACTGATCTCTCGACTTTCCCGCCGTCCTCTCGGCGTCCTCGGGCCTGGCCCGCCCTGTTCCGTCATCTCTGTGTCTGGGGAGAGGGGCCCACGGCCCCCGGTAAGGCCCCAGGGACACGTCCAGACATGCCTGTCCTCCCCCCCGACCACGACGCCTGCCTCTCGTTTCCCCTGGGACTCCGCGTCCTCAGGTCCCCGCGTCCTCAGGTCCCCGAGTTCTCAGGTGCGTCTTTCACCTCCTGTCTCCGGTGACTCGGGTCGGCTCCCGGATGTGCTCCACCCCCCTCTCCCCAAAACGACACCCCTGTCCTCCCCTGCTCCCCCTTTCTCCATCTCCCCCCTTCTCCTCTTCTCTCTTTCCCTCTGCGTTCCCTCTCGCTGTCCTGCCCCCTCCTTCCCTCCCTTCTCTCCACTTCTTTGCCAGAGTCCTGAGTGTCCAGGCCAGCGGCTGCGGCTTCCTTAGCTCCCAGCGCATGAGGGGACGCTGGCCGGCCAGGAGGATGCGGGCAGACACCCCTCTCCTGGGTCTGTCTTCTCTGCGGCATCTGGACGCGTGGCCTGAAGTCTCGGGCCCTGGGGTCCCTGCCGTATCTTCCCAGCGCCTGGCGCGGCTTCCATGAAGCAGCGCGTGGTGGTGGGTGCACCCGGCGCAGCGTTCGGCCGAGGGCAGACTCGGAACGCGTGGTAACGGACCCGGGTTTTCTCCAGGGACCCCCTCCCCCTGCGTCTGAGGCAGGTTTGCAGGAGGTCTGGGCTGGAGGGGAGTGGGGGGGGGGCCCGAGGAGGGAGCACACAGCGACAGTGACGATTGTGTCTGCGTGTGGGTCCCCCGTGGCCGGACGCTCAGGCCCGGGGGACAGCAGGCCTCTGTCACGTTTCTCTAAGAGGCTGGCTGCTGGGGAGACACGCGTGAGGGGGACATGGCGACGAGGCAGAACTAAACCACTTGAGGGGTACGAGGGGTACGGAATGATTGTGGTCTCCGTAGCGCGACTGTGGCCGTCTGGAAGGAGGGCCACTGGGTGCTGATATGACTCGGGGGCGGGGTCTCCTGCCTGTCCTCCTGAGTCCAGACGGGCGGTGACTCTTGCTGACCAGCCCAGCGCCTTGGGAGCGACCGTGTGGGGCCCCCCCGAAGGTGGGGCTCCGGCAGCCTCCCCCTCAGTAGCCCACCCACGCTGGGAGGAAGCCTCGGCCAGTCGCCTGCAAGGCCAAGTGCAGACCCAGACGGGGCTGGCCTCCCGCTCCTGCTGCCAGCCCCACGAGCGACAAGGAGCGTCCGGGACACTCCGGGCTCAGGGGACAGGGCGCGGCGCACAGGGACCGTCCCCAGGGGGAGCCGGTGGTCGGGTGTCGAGCCGTGAGTCCGTGGGGCTGACGTAGTCCCTGAGGTTCAGGGTGGGTGTTTGTGACGCCTCGAGTAAGAGACACAGACGCGATGTGTTCAGGTGCGTCTGCTCAGCTTGCCGGCCCGAGTGTGACTCGGAGAATGAGGCAACCAGACCCGCCCTCGCGGCCAGACCCCAGCCACCGCCGTGGTTTCTGCACCTGTGTGTCTTCTTACTGATGGGTGTTTCCTCCGTGGCCCTGCCCCTCTCTCTCTGGCGTTTCTGCTCCGAGTCAGGACGGCCCGGCACGTGGACCAGAGGGCACCATGGTGCTCGGAAAACCCCGGTTCTGACGCACGGCAAGCCCCCCCCCCCCCCCCGCCCACCCCCCTGCCCACCCCCCTGCCCATCAGTTGTTCGCTCCTGTACTCCGGGAGGCACTGGGGCAGCCCAGCCTGACCCCAGCCAACCCCCGCCCCGCCCCCCTCCGCCCTCCAGAACCGCAGACGAGGAAGTTGGTTGTGGGTCCTAAAGGTGCTTTTTTGCAGGTGCGTCTCAGCACGGTTAGCCTGTGTGGCCGACCCTCAAAACCCGACCGTTAATAATCTCCACGCTTCTTCGAGAGACGGAAAGCTCATGGTGGAGGCCTCACGCCCCCTTTCCTCTGTCGGTCAGCTTTGCTGGGAAGTCAGAAGCGAGGGGCATGAGTGGTGGAAGCGAAACTCTGCCTGAAAACACGTTCGAGAAAGTTGCGATTTCAGGTTATAAGTATTGTTAAGCCAAAGTTTTAGGACAGTACAGGAAGAAAGAGGACAGAAGAGAATTTGTTTCCTTTAAAAAGCATGCCTGAGAGCCCTGGCTGACGTAGCTCAGCGGATTGAGTGTGGGGTGCAAACCACAGTGTCGCAGGTTCAATTCCCAGTCAGGGCACATGCCTGGGTTGCAGGCCATGACCCCCAGCAACTACACATTGATGTTTCTCTTTCTCTCTCTTTCTCCCTCCCTTCCCTCTCTAAAAATAGATAAATAAAATTAAACAAAAAAGTCCAGACTTCAAAAAAATAATTTAAAAAAAAGCGTGCCTGGAAACGAACTTGACGAGAAATAAACACACACAGAAACTGAGGCTGTGGCCGGCCACGGTTTCTCAAACATCCTGTCTCTCTGTGGACGCCACTTGTCCTACGGTGAACCCTGACCAGCTGGCCGCTTCTGCCTTTCCCACTTGAGTCACTTAATTTAAAACCAGGCAAATTCCAGAGGAAGGAGGTCATGTTCCTGACCTCAGGGTGAACTGAGTCCGCCACTGCCACACCACCTCCCACCAGTCAAATTCACCACTTGGGTGTGAACTTGGACCACAGCCCTGGTCAGAGTTACGTCTGAGTTCTTCCAGAAGGTTCTGCTGGTGGGCCGGTGCGGGGTGGGGGTGGGGGAGGGGGCCGGGAGAGCCTCTTCCCCCAGCTGAGCACCTCCAGTGCCTTCCGCCCCAACAGCCCAGACCTCACGGGGGGGGGGGGGTTCCGGACCCTTCCAGAACACCCCCACCCCGGAAAGTAGAAGGTCCACGCGCAGGGCCAGATGGTCTGGGATGGTCTGGGAGCTTGGGCCGCAGCGTGGAGAACGTGGGGGCGTGTGCGAGGGCCCCGAGCTGGTGTGGCTGAGTGCTCACTGCACTTTCGCTCCAGCAGAGCTGCTGCCACCCTGGAAAGCCAGCACCAGGCACGCTGATCAAGCAACTCCTCCCCGGAGATTGAGAATTTCATATTAACTTTTTGTCTGCAGGTCAATCAATTAATTGCTCGGGGCACCCTGGGCTTTCTTGGACAGAGTGTGGCCAGTTCGTTACCCTCTTCGGCAGAGCTGAGCTCTTCCACGAGGGAGGGCCCTCAGTCCGGGCAGCGGCGTGCACCCCGTAGTCAGGGCCTCGGACACGGGGCCTGAGGGAGACCCCGGTGAGCTCCCTGCCGGGGCCCAAGGCAGGCAACTGGTCTGCTCGGGCCCCCGAGCAGCTTACCTCGGGCTGGAGTCCTGGGCTCCGCGCCAATGAGGTGCTCGGAAAGGGAGGAATCCCGCGGCTTACAGGTTAATGAATCGCGCTGTGCTCACGAGTTTAACGCCGCAAAGCCCCAGATACTGAGAAAACGCGAAATGGCTTAGAGCTGATTAAATGCAGGGGGCAATAAAAAACCCGGCTTGGCGCAGAATTTAATCATTTCGAGGGGGGACACCTAGTCTTCCGGCTCTCAGATGCCCCGGCTCCCCTCTGCCCAGCCAGAGGCCACTCTCTGCGCTCAGTGCACTGCGGCCTGCCTTGTCCCCTGCCCCGATTTACATCCTGGAGCGCTGACCCCCGTGTCTCAGGACCTGACCTTGTTCGGGAACAGTCTGACGGAGGTGAGTGACTCACAGGGAGGGCACGAGGGTGGAGCCTGGCCCGGTGTGACCGCTGCCCTCACAAGGACGGGACTTCGGACACGGACAGGGGTAGAAGGAAGGTGATGCGAAGAGACAGAGTGGGGGGGGCTGTGTCCAGGCGGAGGACCGGACCTGGAGCGGATCCTGCCTCACTCCCAGGAGGAACCGACCCTGCCCACACCTGGACCTTGACCTTCTGCCCTCCAGAGCCGTGAGAAAATAGATTCCTGCTGTGGGAGCCGCCCAGGCTGCGGCGCGCTGTTAAGGCAGTTCCCGAAAACCAGCGTGCGTGCCGTGTGTGCTGGATTGTCCCCGTGCCGACGACCCCAGGGCCACACGGGCTCGCCCAGACACAGGCCCGCCACTGCCGGCGCGTCCCAGGCCCACAGCGAGGGCTGGCGCTGGGATAGCTCACGGCGAACGGGGCTCCTGAACCTCTGCCGACTCAGCGGACCCCCGCAGCCCGCAGTGGCTTCCCCAGAGTTCATGTCACCACTCTGACGTGGCAGACCGCTCACACGGTGGCTCTCCCATCCAAAGAGCCGTAAAGGAGACAGGATCCCCGGCAAACGCATTTCACCTACTGGGACTGCACGTGGCGACTGTAAATGGTGCCACTACGGACACAGGGGTGAGTAAGTTCTTTTGGGTTGGTGTTTCAGGGTCCTTAGGGTGTATTCCCAGCAGTGGAACCACTGGGTCAAAAGGCAGTTCCACTTTTGGTTTGTTTGAGGAAATTCCATGCCGTTCCCCACAGTGACCACACCGGTCTGCAGTCCCACCAGCAGTGCACGAGGGTCCCCTTTTCTCCGCAACCTCGCCAGCACCTGTCATTTGCTGATTGTGATGGCCATTCTGACCGGGGTGAGGTGGTGTCTCACTGTGGTTTTCATCTGCATCTCTCCGACGGCCAGCGATGCTGAGCATCCTCTCAGGTGTCTCTGGGCCCTCTGTGTGTCCTCCTTGGAGAAGCGTCTGTTCAGGTCCTCTGCCTACTTTTTTTAACTGGACTGTTTGTCCTCCTGGTAGTGAGTCACATGAGTTCTCCATATACTTTGGAGATCAAAGCCCTGCCCAACGTGTCCCTGGCGAATATGCCCCCCCCCCACAGTGGGTCCCTTTTCATGTTGATGGTGGTTGCTTTAGCTGTGCAGAAGCTTTTTAGTTTGATGGAGTCCTATTTCTTTTCTTTTTTCCCTTTATTCCCCTTGCCCTAGGAGACATATCGGCAAAAATACAGCTACACGGGCCCTCGGAAATTTTCCTGCCTGTGTTTTCTGCCAGGACTTTTATGGTCCCACAACTTACATTTAAGTCTTTTATCCATTTGGAGTTTGTTCTGGTGCGTGGTGCACGTTGGCGGTCTGGTCCCATTTTTTTTTTTTTTTGCATGTACCGGTCCAGCGCTCCCAACATCATTTATTGAAGAGGCTATTTTTACTCCGTCGCATGCTTGTGCCCCCTTGTCAAATATTAATTGGCTGTGCAGACGGGTTTATTTCTGGGCCCTCTCTTCAGTTTCATTGATCTCTGTGTCTGTTCTTGTGCCAGTGCCAGGCAGTTTTTTTTTTTTTTATTGCAGTGGCCTTGTGGTGTGGTTTGATATCAGGTATTGTGATCCTGCCAACTTTACTTATCTTTCTCAAGATCTCTGAGGCTACTTAGTGTCTTTGTGGTTTCATAGGAACTTCTGGAATACTTATTCTCGGTCAGTGAAACATGCCATTGGTGTTTTCATAGGAACTGCATTGGGTCTGTCATTCCTGCCGTTAAAACACGGTGACAACGTGACATTGGCGAGGTGCTCGTCAGCACTGAGGTGGCCATCATTTTTCATATGTAACCGCGTCGAACCCACACCATGCTCACCTGAAACTCACACCGTGCCACAGGTCCATCGTGTCTTCGCAAAGGCGGAGAGACTAAAGTAGCATGAAACCCAGCTCCTCTCGGGCGGGTCTGAAGCCCCCCCCCACCCAGCACGTGAAGTGGAGGGCCCTCCCGGACCAAAACAACCTCCAGCGGCAGCACAACAAAACAGACTCTTCAAGCTGATATCGCCCCGCTTAGCAGAGCAAAACAGAGCCCTCCTCAGTGGCAACACAACTGAGAACAACGGATTCGGTTTTGAAAAAAAAAATGCACAAGTTTGACTTTGACTCCGTTTTCTGACGAACCACTTAAAACAGCGGGTTTTCCTGAGGTCTCACAGGGCTCTTTGAGAGGGAAATCTCGGAATCAGACCCACACTCACCAGTTTAGGTGAGTGACCGGTTTTCAGGCGTGGCCCACACCAAGGCTGATCAATACTCAGAGTAATGCACGAGTAACCACTGTGTTGTGTTACACATTTCTTCGTTGCACATAAAAAGCGCAATAGTCCTGAGTGTGGGCCGTGTGCCGGCCCTGGGACCAACTGCCTCGCACATCAGCCGGCCCTCGGCAGAGGGAAGGTGCTCAGTTCAAGGGTTTCCCCCCACGGCAATTTAATGGAGGAAGGTTGTCCAGAGTGCAGGCAGGGCTGGGGGGGCCAGCAGAGGGCGCTGCGGCGCCCCAAGTCTAGCCAAACTGAGCCCCTGTGGCCACACCAGGCTGCAGGGGAGGTTCCTGGGAGGCCAGGGGGAGGGGGAGGGGTAGCTGGCAGACGCCGTGGCCGCCGCGTGGCTCTGTCACCCCCAGGAGGGCGGCCTGGCGGGGGACCCTGCCCACGCCCCGTGGGTGCAGCCACAAGCCCCCAACACCTCTGAAGAGCTGACGCCCAGGCAGAGCCGGAGGGGGACGTGGCCAGTGTGCAGGGGAGCCCCCGGAATATTTCACGTACCCCACGTGGTCTAACCACCCCAGGCCCCGTGGCATCGTTTACCAACGTAGAAGAAGCTCCGAGGAGCTGGACACAAAACGGGCTCACGTTTTCCCGAGTGAGCAGGATGGGGCAGCAGGAAAAATCCCAGCCTTGGTCTGCGTCTAACGAAGGAGGGGAAAAGGGAAAACTGGTTTTGTTCTCCCAGAAAAGGTTTCTTTTCACTGAAGGTGGAGAGGCGAGAAACGAGAGGAGGCTGTCTAGGGATGCAGGGGTTTCGTGGGTTTGGGTCGGAGCCCAGGAGGCGGGTGTGTGGGGGAGCAGGGCGAGGGGTGGGGGGTGGGGGCGGGCGCGGGGACCAGCGGTGACAAGGGGGGGCCTGTCTGTGGCCGAGCCCAGCCAGGAAGGGGAGAGGGAGGCGGAGGCTGAGCCGGGCAGCCAGCCCCCGCGGAGCTCCGTGTGATTCAGTCAACACTTTAGCTTATTTCTCTTGCCACCCAAGTTGCCCCTGAAAAAGATACAGGAATTATTTTCCTTCCCGCTGTTTCTGTGATTTTCTCCTCGCCGCACGGAGCTCACGGGTACAGAGGCAGGCTCCGCGGCGGTGGCGGGGGTTCGTGCGGAGCGTGGCGGGGAGCGAGCGGTGCTGGCGCGGGGCTGCCGCCCGAGGCTCCGTCTGTGCCGGTCCCATCCCAGGGCCCTGGGGCTCCTCGGGGGAGGGCAGGGGAGGGCCCCAGCGCGGCACCTGCGTGGGGACCCAGGCTGAAGTTTGGTTTTCTCCAGCCGTCTCTCTGATCGGATCCCCTGACTGACCGCAGCACGCTGGCTCTCCACGCATCTAGGTCCGTGTTTGCACGCGTGTTCGGGTTTGTGTCGCCACCAGACCCGCAGGGCCTGACACACGCTCGGGCCTAGGTGCCGTTGGGAGACTCGGCTTACCAGAACAGCCAGGTGCCGGACTCAACTCCCGTGCACAGGCACTCCGGGCGAAGCGCAGTCCCAGCGATGGAGAAGGTCAGGTTCGTGGCCTGAATCACTTGGGGAGTGTCTCAGTTAAACTCTCTTCGCTTCAAGTGACAGAGGCCGTTCGAAGCTGGTCAAGCTGGCAAAAAAGAACAGAGGGACTCAAAGACAGGCCAGAGAGAGAGGTCTCCTTCGCTTTGGACCTTATTATCGTTTCCCCCTCAGAACTCTGTTGCCTTCCGTGACGACGCCACCCCACGCACGACGTCTGACCCTGGTCCCGTCGGGCCCTCCTGTGGTCCCAGCCCGAGCCCCATCCACTCCGCTGCGGCCAGGATCCAAATCCCGTGGTAAACGCAGGGCAGCTGGGGGGAGATAGCGGTTCCCCCCAAAAGATGGGCAGGCTGGTGAACCCCAAAGCAGTTCTGCAGGACACAGGATGCCCACCTGGACCGGACTCAGGACAGCCCCCTCATTTCTCCTCCTCTTCTTCCCCCAACTATAAAGAAGCCGAATGTAGCCCTGGCTGGCGTAGCTCAGTGGACTGAGCACAGGCTGCGAACCAAAATGTCGCAGGTTCGATTCCCAGTCAGGACACATGCCTGGGTTGCAGGCCACGGCCCCCAGCAACTGCACATTGATATTTCTCTCTCTCTCTCTTTCTCCCTCCTTCCTGCTCTGAAAATAAATAAATAATAATAAAAAAAAAGAAGCCGGATGTTTACCCCAACCCAAGGCCGTTACCCCCTCCAGCTACCAACACAGTGACGTTCTCTGAACCACAGCTTGACTTCGGCTGGCGAGACCCATCGCAGCCGCGCGGCCCTGCGGGCGGGGGAAGGGAACCCTGACCACTCTGCCCCGAGCACAGGGGGCCCAGCTGTGCGATCATTCAGGCGCCAGCCGCTCTGGCCGGACCCTGAGCGCATGAGCTGAGCGTGCCCTTTCGGTGGGTTTAACCACGCGGTGAGCATGTCTGAAGGTGAGAGTTTGGAGAGAATGTTCTTTCTCCTGCACAAAGGCGGGGCGGCCTTGGGGGGCGGCCGGGCCGTATCTGGGCCGCACGCCGTGTTCCCTGGCTGTCCTCTCCGCTCAGCCGGGGACGTTCTGACTTCCGCTTGGGCAAAGCCGTCACACCTGGGACAGGTGTCCCACTAAGCCCCCCGCCCTCGTGTAGCAGATCCAGGAGGCAGCGACAAAATAGAGGTCAGAGGAGCCAGAAGCTCCGCTCAGGAAACAGCGAGAAAAACCTGCCCCTTCCGGAGCATGCTGTGCAAGGCTACCTTGCCTTCCTCAAAATAGCATCTAAATAATAAAGCCATCACATCCCGTTAATAGTGGTGCCCTGAGGGGGCTCCAGCGTGAAGCCACTGAAGGGGAAATGTCCTGTGACAAGCGTCCCTTGGTTCACAAGGACGCGGGGTTAAGCAATTTCCTCTCCCTTTATGGATTTACACTGTTTAGTTCAGGCGATGTCAAATCAGCCTGTGTGATGCTCGTCGCCAGTAAACGGGCTCCGTGTGCGGGGAGGGGGTGCCGGTGTCCTTCCCCCCCGACGCACGTATCTGGTTGTGTAACTGTGTGCTTGAGCAGACACCCCAATACATCTATTCATCCTCCCTGCCTGGGTCTCCCCTGAGCTGCACCCGTGGGCGTGCGTCCTCCTCCGTCAGGCGTGGTGGGCTTTATCTCCTGCCTTATCTGGAGATAAGGGGGCGGGAAGGTTGTCAGATGCTGCAGACAGCTCTGGCTGTGCCACCGCGTGGAGGCTGACCGTGCCGCCAGCCCCAGCTCCCTGCAGGCTCTGCGTGGCTGCTCGGAGCGGCAGACCTGGTTCTCTGTTAATCGTAAAATAAACCGTGTGCCGTCAGCCCGTGGGTTCTTCCCTGTCACTGGCGGGGAATTTGTTACTGTGCTTGTGAGTCTACACAGAAAAGCAGACCGTATCACGTGGGGGTTATTTGTGAGCAAATAGATGCATAGAGGGACGGATGGACGGACGTGAGGCTGGATGGATGCGTGCATGCACGCACAGATGCATGAATGGACGGATGGAGGCACTGATGGATGCGTGTTGCATGGGAGGATGGGCAGATGGATGGATGGACAGATGGGAGAATGGATGGATGCATGCATGAACACATAGGTGAGTGGATAGATGGATGGATGCATGCATGCACGGATGGATGGATTGGTGGTTGCATGGATAGATGGACGAATGGATGGATGGAAGCATAAATGGATGTCTGCCTGGATGGATGGGCTAGAACATTCCGAAGACTCCACTGTGCCAGGTTTTCATCAACGCGTGACTTCTAAGCAACCTCCAGTCTCACCCCTGTGTATCTTTCTGACCACCCCTTGTAACCTCCCTCCTTGCCCACGGGGACCAGTTTCCCTGGGCGTGCCTGCGTCAGGGCCGCCCCACCGCCCACCCCACTTGCCGGGCAGGGTTTTCTCCGTAACCGGTGCTCACTCTCCTCCCTGCCGCCTCCCCAGACGCCCTCTGATGGGTCAGGCTGTTAGACACGACCCCCCTCCCCTCTCCGCGTGAAGTAGCTCCTCACGGCTCTCCACCGTGGCTCCTTCCTGGCCTCCTTCGCGTGGGTTGTCCTTTCACCTTTCCTTCACAGTTTTACTCGTCGTGTGTGCCATTATTCACATTTCTCCTGTGAGCACAGTCCCAGCTGCGTGAGTGTTTCCTAGCTGGTTTAGGGCTCTGTCTTCTGCATAACTATCTGATTCCCTTTTGGTTGACCAACTGACATGAGTGAATTAACAACTTTCTATAAGTTTATTTTCTCCACTTTCATGCATATGACCCCATAACACCTTTGTGATAACGGCAGTTACACACCGCCTTTAGAAGTGACATCTCTTCTTGAAAAAGCGATCGCATTGCCCTATCCCCTTCCAGCTTTGGAAATGCATCAAGGTATGAAAAATAAAATGGTGCCGTTCCCTTCACTCTTTTTGAAATGAATCGAGATACAAACACTCATGTGCACACACACACACACACACACACACACACACACCTGTGCTTCAGGGATTAATGATCTCGGACCAATGAGAGGCACACAATCCTGCAAACAGGTCATTCCTTTTGCAGCTACACTACACTCTGGGATGGTCTCCAGTTGTGGGACGTTTGCAAGCGAACAGGGCTGGTGTCACCCAGGGCAGCGGTTTTCCCGGGGGCGGCCTGGTGCTCTCGGGGGCACTGTGGAACTGGGTGGGCTGATTTGGTTACTATCATACCGATGGCATTTGGTATTGATCGCTGGTACCAGTCCCAATGCACGGAAAGGCCTTACACTATGAAGACGGCTTTCTGTGTCCCGCAAAAGTACCCAACACCCGTTCACACTCACCTGAGCCTTGTGCGTAATTCCGTGTTACTTAAACACGAAATGCTTGCGTTCACACCTTCCCACGGGACTCCAGCCTCACGTGCAAGAGGCTGCAGCCCTCTCTCTCTCTCTCTCTCTGAAAGGGCGTGCAGTTCGGCCCTGAGGCTGCCTTCCCAGCCTCGAAAGGCCCCGGGACAGAGGAGCATGAGGTGACGCCTTTCGGGACTGTCACCCTCTCCAGGCACACAGCTCTCTGAATTCTAGAAGTGGGTCAAATAAAAAGAGTCCAACTTGGGTAAAGACAGATTTTTTTTAAAATTCAAAGTACCATTGCCATGCAGGGGGAGTGCAAGAGTGGGGCCACTGGGACACAGGACCTGCCAGGGCTCCGGGGGCAGGCAGGGGGCAGGCAGGGGGCAGGCAGGGGGCAGCCCGGTGCCGCTGTGACGGGCAGGAGGGTCAATGCTGGAAGGAGCTGGGGGTGGGGGTGCCTGAAGGGTGGGTGGTGGGCAGGACAGCTGGGCAGGGAGGGCTTTTCCTTGAGGTCCGTGGATTTGGGGGGGAACCTCTGGAGGGGGGTCCCACCTGTGCCAACGTTTGCTTGAACCCCACCGTGAGCTGAGTCCGGGGAGCAGGCGGGGGAGGCAGAGGGGCGGGAGAAGCCTCGTAATATTTGGTCGGGTCCAGTCAGCGAGTATTTCGTGCAGATGGGTCCAATGGCGTGACCTCGGTGCAGTGTCCTTTCCCCAGGATTTCACAAGGGTGGTTTGCCATGTGGGGGACCCCATCACTATCGGTCACACCAGCTGTGCAACACAAACAACACAACTGCTTGTGTCAGCCCGCATCCGTGGGTGCGGCGCCTGTGGTGGTCACCGGGGAGCGCGTGCAACCAGGCGGCTGTTGTGTTTCCTCAATGATTTCCTCTGTTTCTCTATTGTATCAATTTGGAGGATTATATAACTTTTCCATTTCTCTTGCTTCTGTGGGGAGACAGACAATAATGTCTGTGGATTTAATTTCAGGATAATAAAGGCGGTCTTATGAAATATTTGCTCTCCAGGGGGCTGAAGTTCCTTGGGAATTGCAAAGCACTATTTCACTAGCAGATTGTTATGTACAGATACTAACTCTGAAGTTAACAGAGGCTAAGAAGTGTGCCCAAAGCTGCAGCGAACACTGGTACAGTTTTGCACGTACATGCTCTCAAACTGCTGAACATTTCTGGCACGGCAGGCGGGGGCCGGGAGCACAGGTACGCAAAACAGAATCTATCCTGTCTAATAGGAGGGAAAAGTGCTCACACGTGTATAATAAAGACCAAATAAAAAGCGATGGGTTTAGCAAGCAAACATTTCTAGAAACGGTTATTTTTGGTCAGCACGCTAATAAAAACTTGGCTTTTCCGGGAGGCTCCTGCTTATTTGGGGTGCACAGGGGAGTGAACAGTTCTCTCAGGCTCTATTTCTAGGTCAGCAAAATGGGGAGGAAAGTTGGTTCCTAAGAGACGGGAGACCTCATCAGAGCAAGCCATGG
Source organism: Phyllostomus discolor (assembly GCF_004126475.2). Classification (NCBI taxonomy): domain Eukaryota; kingdom Metazoa; phylum Chordata; class Mammalia; order Chiroptera; family Phyllostomidae; genus Phyllostomus; species Phyllostomus discolor. The sequence goes on from NC_040909.2 coordinate 1,103,543, forward strand.
GATGCCGGGTTTCCCAAGGTCTGCAGGCTAATACATTTCCTGGGGATCTGATTAAATCTTGACTCGGATGCGGCAGGACTCCATGGGGCTCGAGATCCCGCATTTTTAACAAAATCTCTAGTATCAATAATTGCTCATGACACAGACCCCTTTGAGTGGCGAGGGTGGGAGTCCCCTGGCGAATCAGAAGGAAGCTCCCCCCTGGCAGCAACCGCCCCTCCCCTCCCCCTCCCCCTCCTCCCTCCTCCAAGATCTTTTTGAAGCAAGAAGCAATGGCTCTGTTCCCTTTGGCTCTTTATAGTTTTAAATCGCTGCCCTCTCTCCTGTTTCTGGGGTTTTGGAAGACAGGCCGTGATAAGATATAGATTGTTCGGGATGATAGGAATCAGTACTCCACGGACAGAACATGTTGAATGTGCTTCTCTCTTCCTCCCGCACCCCATACACCCTGTTCCTGGTGTCCCTGTGCCCGGTCCAGCGGCCCCACGGCACCCCCTGCACAAACACAGCTGGGGACAGAGTGGGGGAGGTGCTACCGTCGTTTTGTTCTATTCTAGAGGAGTGTCCCCACTTCTCGGAAGCACACATCTCCCCGTAGGGGAGACAGCCTCTCACTTCCAGCTCCTTTCGCAAAGCCGTTGTGCCATCCCTCCGCCGTGAGCTTCAGAGAGCGCTGTCTTTATTTCTAACGAGAAGGAATGATACAAAGAGGCACAAAGCCGGTCTGTCCATGCGCCGGGAGACCCTGCAGACGGCCCCACGATGGATCCTGTAAGAACGATTGATAAAGAGGTTTTCGCGGGGTCCAATTCCGAGGCATCTTGTACTTTTCCGTCTCACCAACAGGTGGCGCCAGGGATTTCTGGAATCTTTGTGTTCTTCAATAGCGTTTCAAGGAAAGTCTTCCAGGCTGCAGTTTGCGGAATAAAAGCCCGAGAGCTACAGACGCTGTTAGCTCTGAAACGCTGGCCCATGAAAAGCATTGTTTCGGGAGTCGCGTGGCTGTTCGGTTGCTGCTGTTTTTCCTGCCAGCTCGCAGCCAAGGACCGGGCACCCCAGTTCTTGCCCACCCCCCAGTCCAGTCGAGGCCGGCGGCTCTGACCCGAGGGCAGGGCTGGGGTACTGCCAGGCAGGGGGTGCACAGCGACGTGTTGCACGTTGCAAAGGTTGGGTGTCCGCCTCTTCATCTGCAAAACGAGATCGCCTGAACAGGCTCTCCGGCGCCCCCCCTGGGCCCTCCGCACCCACGCCGACCCGAGCACATTCCGTGCCTCCCTTTCAGTGGTTCCTACAGTCTCACAGGGGCCAGTCACGGTCATGACCGTGAACTGGGGCCAACCCCCCCCCCCCCCGTAACCATGGACATGACCCCGTGTGCGGGGTCACACTGACGGAAAAGCCCCCGGTCTGTGCTGTGCACTAGGACGAAGACACCGTGACCCAACAGTTGTGAGCAGGGCACGCTCACCATGGGGAGAGTTCTGGAAAACCCCGTGTACGCTTGGCCGACAAAGAAGACAGTCGACTTTAACTAGCCATTTAAGGACTTTACAGAGAGCTCGGGCTACGAACCAAAGCATCACAGGTTCGATTCCCAGTCAGGGCACATGCCTGGGTTGCAGGGCAGGTCCCCCAGCAACCGCACATTGATGTTTCTCTCTCTCTCTCTCTTTCTCCCTCCCTTCCCTCTTTAAAAATAAAATAAATAAAAATCTTAAAAAAAGGAACTTTACAGAGACCTGGTTCTCTTTGAGATTCCTGGGTAGGTGATGTGTTTGATTAGTAAAGGCATACACCATGCATGATTATCACGACCCCAAAATTTCGTTGAGTCTTCTCACCATGAATGACAAAGCAAAGGAACAGGGAGTAAGGGTGGTTGTTATTTAATTACTGAAAAACTGAGGGAAAGCACGTGGCTCCCGAGAAGCCTGCCCTTTGGCAATAAAAAGGTTTCTGTTCTTATTATTTTATGCTTTTAATCAAAATGTCTGTAGTTTTCCTCTTAGCAGCAAGCTAAATTCCTTGCTAATGCTTTCACCAACTTGAAATAATAGTAAATCATAAAGTAATAATGATGGGAACTCACAGCACTGTGGGTTTTCACCGTCTCTCAGGAATAGCAGCCACAGAGGATACTTTGAGAGACAGGAAAAAGATTGCCATCTCGGTTTTTTAAAAACTACTTAAGGGCGGTGGCTGTTTTGAGTGATTTCATGCTTTGGGGCAGACTCGTGTTCAGTAGTTAGTGTGGGTGGCTAAATGCAGTGTGATGCTTTTGCACGTTTTTGAAATAAAATATTTTTCTTGAAATTGCCAGGACAATGTATATGTGCAAAATATGTAGATTAGAAGTCCTGGCTGGCGTAGCTCAGTGGATTGAGCACGGGCTGGGAACCAAAGTGTCGCAGGTTCGATTCCCAGCCAGGGCACATGCCTGGGTTGCAGGCCATGACCCCCAGCAACTTCACATTGATGTTTCTCTCTCTCTCTCTCTCTCTCTCTCTCCCCCTCCCTTCCCTCTCTAAAATAAATAAATACAATCTTTAAAAAATATGTAGATTAGAGAAATGACAATGGAAGATGCTCAATCACATTATCGCAGGAAAAAATGAATTTTCTTAATTGTGTAGATTTTAGTTGTGCTCCCGTAAGAAAAGTATGTGTGTGTGCATACATATGTACACACACACATTCATTACATTCATATACATATATACATGCATGAGGTACATGTAAATTATGAAGTATTAATAAAATAAGCACTACCATTTTACTTGACAGAAACTATATATTAAAGTCTTGGGTAAAATTGAAAAGATTTATTGGTAAAGACTCTTTAGGTTATCTACCACCTTAAATAATTGCCTTTACTATTTTTATTATCAAAATTATATTTTCCCCTTTTATTTAAGAGTAGAAATTCTCACCATATACACAAAAGTGATATATATGATTTTTATATAGAAATAAAATATGTTTAACTGTTGGCTCTCAGTCAGTATACAGAATTATTTTCAAATCTCAAAATATGACCTGCATTCAATATTATTTTAAATATTTCTTATCACCAGTATTAATTCCCTAGGTTTTTATTTTTATGTATTTTCTAATTTTTGTGCCATAGATGTTAACTTAAAAAATTTTTACTAGGTGTTTTTATGCCAGTGCCATGCTGTTTTGATTACTGTGGCCTTACAGTATAGTTTGATATCAGGTAGGGTGGTTCCTCCAGCTTTGTTCTTCTTTCTCAGGATCACTGTTGCTACGTGGGGCCTTTGGTGGTTCTGTACACATTTTTGAAATATTTGTTCTAGTTCTGCAGAATATATCATTGAAATCTTGATAGGAATGACATTGAATCTACAGATTACTTTGGATAGTATGGACATTTTAATGACATTAATTCTTCTTATCCATGAACATGGTATGTGCTTCCACTTATTTGTATCTTCTTTAATTTCTTTCTTCAGTGCCTTATACTTTTCCAAGTACAGGTCTTTTAGATCCTTGGTTAGATTTATTCCCAGGTATTTTATTCTTTTCAAAGCAATCATAAATGATTTTTTAAAATTTCCTGTTCTGTTAGTTCGTTATTGGCATATAAATATGCAACTGGTTTCTGGATATTGATTTTATATCCTACTACTTTGCTGAATTCATTTATGGGTCCTGGTAGTTTCTTGGTGGAATCTTTCAGATTCTGTATGTACAGTATCATGTCACCTGCAACTAAGACAGTTTTACTTCTTCCTTTCCAATCTGGGTGTCTTTTATTTCTCCTTGTCTGATTGCTGTGGCTAGGACTTCCAGTGCTGTGCTGAATGAGGCAGGTGAAAGCTGACACCCCTGTCTGGTTCCCGATCTTGGGGGGACGCCTGTAGGTTTGCCCTTCAGTAGGACGCTGGCAGTGGGTTTGTTGTATGTGGCCTTTCTCATGTTTAGGTGTGTTCCCTCTAGCCCCGCTTTGCTGAGAGTGTTTATCACAAATGGTGCTGGATTTTATCAAAAGCTTTGTCTGCATCTGTTGATATGATCCAGTGGCTTTCACCCTTCCTTTTGTCTATGTGGAGAATCACATTTATTGATTTGTGAATGTGGCACTGACCTTGCACTCCCGGAGTGAATCCCACTTGACCATGGTGTATGATCTTTCTGATGCACTGCGGTATTTGGTCTGCTAATATTCTGCTGAGGATTTTAGCATCTATGTTCATCAGAGATATTGGGCTATAATTTTCTCTCTTTTTTGTAATGTCTTTATCTGGTTTTGCAATTAGGATAATGCTGGCCTTGTAAAATGAGTTTGGGAGCCTTCCCTCCTGTTGAGTTTTTTACACACAGATCAGTAGAACAGAAGACAGAGCCCAGAAAGTAGCCAGCACCTTTATAGTCAATGAATATTCAACCGAGGAAGCGAGCACATACAGTGGGCTAGAGATAGTTTACTCGATAAATGGTGTTGGGAAAATTGGACAGACGTGTGCAGACAAACGAAGCTAGCCCGCCTTCTTGCACTGCACACATTCCAACCCCACGCGCTGCCTAAACTCTGCTCCGCCCCGTCAGCCCGGCTGGACGCCCAGCTGGGCCCAGATGACTGCTCTGAAGTGCGGCCGTGAGATCACACTCAGGCCGAGAACCGGGCCACCATCGAGCACACCCTGCGTGGTTCCCTCTCCTCCCTCCTCAGTGTCGGTGCAGCCAGGGGCCCACGCCCCGAAAGCGGTTCTTCATATAAGAACACATTGTCAAATGTGTTACATGGTGGAGGGCCTGGTTACATACGTAGCAGCTACGGTATGAGCAGGAGTGGGAGTCTAACCCGAACGTACCTTTTAGAGAAGAAAGAAGAGAGCAAACAGCTCCAGCTAGAGCAAGTGTGGAGGGAGGAGGAGAGAAACCCCCAGGAGTGCGCAGAGGACAGCGGCCGTCCGTGTGGGTCTCGGTGGCAGGGCCACCGCAGGGAGGGACACCAGTGACCAACAGGCGTGTCCCCGTGGCCCATTTTCAACATACACAGTTCAAGTCATGGTCTCTCGAGTGAACGGAACCTGCATCCGAGCCACGCCTCTGCCTCATCCAGGTTGCATGCAAGTGTATCATTCCGGATGCCGGCCTGCAAGTGTATCATTCCGGATGCCGGCCTGCAAGTGTATCATTCTGGATGCCGGCCTGCAAGTGTATCATTCCGCCTGCAAGTGTATCACTCCGGATGCCGGCAGCGTTGATAATGAAGAGTAACAACGTCTCCTTTGAACAGGCACAGCTCCTTGTGCGCCACTGAAAGATGGAGTGTTTGGTTACCTTCCCCCTCAGCAGCCACAGCAGCAGCAGCAGCATCGCTATTACTCCCTCATCAGAGGGACGTTTTACCCGTGTTCCTACAGGGAGATGACCGAAACTCCGCGGACACATTTTCCTGAGCGATGCAGCAGGTCCGTGTAGCACGACAGACTCGCCCAGCCCGCTGAGGGAGCACGTGTGCGCAGACACGGCGCAGGGCCGCTCCTCGGCCCCGGAACCAGCCCCGCACTCCCTTCGCTGGGCGTCCATGGTCCCCCGAGGCTCTGGCCCTCAGGCCCGCATTGTTCAGATGTGGGTTTTAAGGCGACGGTGTCCAAGTGAGTCGTCGTTTGGTTTCTGTGACCGATGAGTCATCCTTCGTGAGTCATCACGGTTTTTCAAAGCTTATTCTCAAGGTCTGGTTCAGAAGCCCGCGGGCGTGTTTGACCCGCCGACCTGTTAAGCTCAGACTGAGGTTTCTTCGTGTCCCCACTCACCCGTGGTTGAAACCACTCCCTCCGAAGTGCGGGAGGGCCCTCAGCTGGCCTGGCCATTAAAAAAAAAAAAACCCTCCCATGCTATCGGCCGATAATGAGATTCCGTTTCAGATCTCTCGGTGAATAATTCATCGCTGGACTCCGCCGCCCGGAGAACAACTTCACTCGAAAGGGCAGCAAAGGAGGAAGGAGGCGTTCTCTCTCACCCGCCCGCCCCGGGGTCTGGGGCGGGGGTGGGCAGGGCTGGCCTCCGCAGTCTGCAGGCCCCCGCCCCAGGACGCAGTGCAGAAACTGCAGGGGTCAGAGACGGGGCAGTGGGGAAGCAGCTGTTGTATCTTGTCGGAGCCCCGGGAGGACTCCCGGCCCCGAGGACCATACCTGAGCGATATTCGCCAGGAATTGGTATGTAATGAAAATTCACCCCGTGGTGCCAACCGGAAACGAAAGTATCATGTCGGCGCTGTTCCCTTCGGATGGTCCTCGGATAAAGATTCTGGGCTTTTAACTCCGTTTAATGAAAAAAACCCGGGTAATCAGTCTTGTAGGGTAATGGAACTTTTATCTCGCCGTGCGAGTAAATTATGGAGACAGCTATACACGCAGGAGATGACCTACATAGTATATTCAAAAGGCAAGATTTAAAATAGCGTTCAACCTTGAACCAGATTTTGTACCTTTTCTGAAAAACGAGGGGGACGGACCCGGCGAAGCGCCGAACGCAAACATGCCAGAAGAAAGGCTTCTCACTCCCCGGGCGCCCCCGGGTCCGGGCTCCTGTTTCTCCAGACGGTGATTCCGAAACTGCTCGCGATGTCTCAGTCCACACCTCCGGCGGGGGCGAGGCCTTGCAGCGAGCAAAGCGACGGTTCTGTCGTCGGCGCCGACGGGTCCGGTCCAGGTGACCTTGGGTGGCTTGCCAGAGTGCTATGAGCCTCAGCCGTCTGCGTGCACAATAGGACCGGCCCTCCCTGGCAGAGGTAATGGGATGCATCGGGGAGATAATGAGTCGGGGATGGTGTCCTCAGGCCTGACACATCTCCAGTGTCCGAAAGGCGCTGGTACTGGTAGAGATGAGACTCATTTCAGATGTGTGGGCTGAAGCGGGTCACGAACCCTCCGTGTCCCCGGCTGCCCAGCGTGAAGGGGAGGGCGTGCCCCTTCCTGATAACGTTATCCTCAGAAACGAGGGGGGTGATGCCCGTGAGATGCCGGGGGCGGTGACTGTCACTCTGTGAGCATTCCGGGAGTGGCAGCTTTTGCAATGCGCAGTGGGAGTGGCCGAGAGGGTTTCAGGCGGACACCTCGCGGGATCTGAAGGCCAGCTTCCCACGGACTCTCTCTGCACCTCAGTTTCTCCTTCTCTGAAATGGGTGTTTTGACCACAGCACCTCCCACACACGTGCTCGGGAGGGTGCAATGGGCAGTAGGTGGAAGGAGCCTCACACTCGCCCGTCACATAGTAGGTGCACAACGAATGGTTGGCTCTGCTGTGTGTGTGTGCCTTTCAAAGAAACAGAGGAAATGGCGAAGAGTCCTGTAAAAACATCCACATCCTCAGTACCAAAATGTAGCGAGGACTACTGTGTTGTATCTTTCTAACAAAACAAAATGTTCCAATGCCCTTTCCCTACGGACTGAAACACAAACCTGGTTTTCTCTCCTTTTTCTCTGCAGCCCTGCCGCATGGAGTTGTAAGGTGCAACAATGTTACTCATCAGTAACGAACACGCCCTCTTGGGATCAGATTCCCTCAGCTTCCTCCGTCCTCTCCGGAGCACTGTTCCGTCCTGGCTAAGTCTCTTTATCAGTCATCTTAAAAATGAATCGCAGTTGGCGTTCCACAGCATATTACTTTCAGCCGCACAACACAGGGGTCAGACGTCTGTGTGACCTTCAAAGTGACCCCTCCGGTACGTCCAGCGTCCGCCGGGCATCGCGCACAGTTGGGCAGTGTTCTCGGCCGTGTTCCCTGGCTACACTTCACGCCCCCACGACCACTGCGTGGCTGGGAAGTTGCACCTGATTCCGTCACCTGTTCACCCAGCTCCCCCCTCCTCTTCCCCCTGGCAACCACCAGTCTGTTCTCTGAATCTATGACTTTGTTTCTATTTTGTTTGCTTATTTTGTTCACTAGATTCCACGTGTGAGTGAGATCATACAGATTTGTCTTTCTCTGACTAATTTCGCTCAGCACGCTGCCCTCCAGGCCCGTCCATGGGGAGATTTCACTCTTTTCTCCTTTTTTTTTTTTTTTTTTGCTGAGTGATATTCCAGTGTGCATGTGTGTGTATCACATCTTCTGTATTTATTCCTCTTTCGATTGGAGCATTTAACCCATGCACTTAGTTATTGCCATTTTATTAACCGTTTTCTGATTTTTTTTGTGGTTCTCAGCTCCTTTCATGTGGGTGACTTTCTCTAGTGTCGTGTTTCAGTTTCTCTCTATTTCTGCGTGTCTCTTGTGGGTTTTTGATTTACAGTCACCACGTGCTTCAGACACACCCAGCTGTGCTCCCGGCGGCCTGGTCCAGGCGGATGGCCACTCAGGGCAGATGGCCACTCAGGGCAGATGGCCACTCAGGCTCAAACACGCTCTGCGGTCACTGCCGTTTTCACTCACCCCCCACGCCCACGTTTCTGCCGTCGCTTTCAGCTTCCCGTGTGTGCGTCTGTCCTGCCGTGTGCCCCTCACTCACCGCTGTACTTACACACGGTCTTCCTCCTTCGGCCGCTCAGCCTCGGGACTAGCTTCAGCACTGGGGGATCCACTGCTTTTATTAGGTGTCCGCCTCTGCAATGTTTTTATTTATATTTTTTATTTCTCCTCCTCCTTCTTCTTAAAGAAGTCCTCTTAACATGTCCCGTAATAATGGTTTGGTGGTGAGGAACTCAGCTTTTTCTTGTCCAGGAGCCCTCCCCCACCTTCCTGCAGCGCTGTCTGGTGATTTTAACTCACACATACATGCTTCATGTTCGGCAAGTAAGTTCTCAGATCCTCAGTTTCCCCATCCGTAAAATGGCATACGCAACACCTGGGCTGCCCATGTGAAAGTCACGTAAGTGTCGAAAGTGTTATCCATATACAATTGTATGCACAATGTTAAGCACTATTTGAACGTAGTATTTATCGTGCTGTAAGTTTGCAGTCATATCCTCACCGATAGGTTTGAATAGAGGCACAAGTGACACAGCTTCCACTAACCTCTTCAGAGAAAAGCAGTAATGCTTGTAACCATCTATGTCTCAGATGACGAACCACAGTGTTAAGTCAAGAGACTTGCAATTAGGATGGGCATTTTCCAATTATTTCTAGTAGCAGAGATTTTGAACGTTAATCACTTTTATTGTAAGCCTGTTTCTCCTATGGAGAAGCTAATTAAAAATTACCACAATCTGTGTATTTGTAAACATAACAAAAAGATGATTGAGTAGATATGTTAAATGCACTTGAGCCATTTAAGTTTTCTTCCCTGTGAGAAGTTACTGTAATAAAACAATCAAATTCACATTTCAAAGAAAAAAATACAGTCTTTCCATAAACATGCAACCTAAAGGAATATATTCAACCCATTGATTCTTTTAAAAATAATTGGTTGTATAATATATTTTCCTCAGGGAATAAAATCATTTTTCAAACAAATAATAATTTGATTTTCATCTAATTTTCCCTGCCCGTGTCCACAAAATACCTTTGCTGAGGTGAGATACAGGAAGTACCCATAATTTATAGTTCCATTTTATATATAAATCTTTTTTATAAAAAAAGATTTGATCTATTTTTAGAGAGAGGGATGGGGAGGGAGAAAGAGAAGGAGAGAAACATCGATGTGTGAGAGAGAAACGCTGATTGGTTGCCTCTCACACGCCCCCAGCTGGGGACCGGCTGGCAACCCAGGCACGTGCCCTGACCAGTAGCCGGACCAGCCACCTTGTGCTTTGCAGGGTGAGGCACAACCGGCTGAGCCCCACTGTCCAGGGCCACTAGAAAAAGTAGTCACTCAATAGGAAATGGAGGTTTCTATGCCAAAAGAGTATGGAATTGATATAAACAGCAAAAGTAGGTCTGGGTTTCCCTATATTCAAAGTCTGGTAGATTCCAAGTGGAAAGGGAATTCCACGAGGAACAGGAATCGGTCTGTGTGCTCAGGCCACGGCTGCCCCCCAGCACCCGGAGGGATGCCTGGCGTATCATCAGTGCTCCACAGGTGTTTCTGTTCACTCAGGATCCGGCGCTGACAGTGCCCCGGTGCCTGGCAGATGCCAATAAAAATCGTCTCTGGAGGAGGATAAAGCCACCCAAGGTCTCAAGCTGTTTCTGCAAACACTGTTACAAAAACACGTCCTGCGTGTCCGGCACAGAATAAAGCATCCAGGCAGAGGAGAAACTTGGTAACATAAGCAACAGAGAGAAGAAACAAATGTGCAGGCATCTCTGGTGTTGGAAATTAAAAGGAACTAACAGAAGGCTGTAGGAACAGGTGGCAAATTCCCAGAGGTGGAACCGCTGGGTCATGAGGCAGGTATGATTTTTAATTTTTTGAAGAAATCCTTATTATTTCCCACGGTGGCTGCCCCAGCCTGCACTCCCACCCACAGGGCACGAGGGTCCCCTTTCTCCACGTCCTCGCCAGCACGTGTTTGCGGGTTTACTGATGACGGCCACTCTGACAGGTGTGAGGTGATACCTCATGGTGGTTTTAATTTGCATCTCTCTGATAATCAGTGACATCGAGCATCTTGTCATATGTCTGTTGGCCATCGTATGTCCTCTTGGGAGAAGTGTCTATTCAGGTCCTTTTTCAACTTTTTAATTGGGTTGTTTGGGGTTTTCTGGGTTTTTTTGGTGTTGAGTTTTATAAATTCTTTATACATTTTGGATGATAACCCCTTATCAGATAGATCATTAGCAAGTATGTTCTCCCCTTCCATGGGCTGTCTTTTTATTTTTTATTTTTGATGGTTTCCTTCGCTGTGCAAAAACTTTGCAGTTTGGTGAAGTCCCATGTGTTCTTGTTTGCTTGTTTGTCCCCCTTGCTTGAGAAGACACATCAGAAACAATATTGGTGTGAGCAATGTCTGAGATTCGACTGCCTGTTTTTTCCTGGGGCCTTCATGGTTTCAAGCCTAACAGGTAAGTCTTTGATTCCTTTTGAATTTGTTATTGGGTAAGGTGTAAGCAGCCTGTTTTCATTGTTCTGCACATATCTGTCCAGTTTTCCCCACGCTGTTTATTGAATGGGCTGCCTTTATCCCATTGTGTGTTTTTGCCTCTTTTGTCAAATATTAATTGACTGTAAAGGCATGGACTTATGTCTGGGCTCTCCATTCTGTTCCACTGATCTATGTGTGTGTTTTTATGGCAGTACCATGCTGTTTTGATTACTATGGCTTCATAGTGTAGTTGGATATTAGGTAGTGTTTCCTCCAATTTTTTCTTTTTTCTCAAGATCACTGTTGCACTAATCTGAAAGAATATAATCACCCCTATGTTCATTGCAGCATTATTTACAATCACCAAGATTTGGAAGCAGCCCAGTGTCCATCAGTAGATAAGTAGATAAAACAATTATGGTACATTAACACAAAGGAATGCTACTTGACTGTAAAAAAAGACAAAAAATTTACCCTTTGCAGCAACATGCATGGACCTGGAGAACATTATAAGTAAGGTCAGCCAGGCAGAGAAACACAAATACCATGTGATTTCACTCAAGTGCACAGTCTAATAAACAAACTGAACTAATAATTGTAATAGAGACAGACTCATAGATGGAGAGCAGGCTGACAGATCTTGGTGGGGGGGTTGAGAAATCAAACAAAAAAAAAGGACTCATGGACATTGATAACAGCGTGAGATAGATAGATAGATATTTTTAATTTTATTTATTTATTTTGTTCTATATATATAAGAAGAGGTGGCAGATGGCAACATTATTTTTACTATTTCCCTTTTCCCTCTGGTGATCACCACAAGGCTGAACAGAAAATAGAATGTTTAGGAGGTTACGAAGGAAAAGCTCTCAAAAGAGGTCATAATTGAGCTAATCCTATAAGCTAGATGAATGCTACATAGGCAACATAAAACATTTAATGTTTTGTCATATGTGGCGCTAAAGAGGTAGAATACTAATAATATAAATAACTGAAGTTTTACAGTATTAATTATATGAAGAAAATGTTCTGAATTTAAATTCTATTACATGTTAATGGTTGAGAAAATGACATAAAGAAGAAATCACACTGACTGAGGGAACTGATAACATCTGAAATCTAATTCTAATATAGTTTCTCTTCTATTTTTAAGATTTTCATATTTAGCTACAACTGAGCCCCAAGGAGTCCAAGTGGTGTCAACCTGAGAGGTTTTACGAGTCTCAGGCAGACACAAGTTAGGGCCTTAGTTTACTGCACGGAAAAATAATAGTGATTGTTAATGTAACCACTTGTTCAGGTTTTCTCTTCTCAGTAAAAAAAGTTTAGAAATAATAGAAGATTTTAGCATCCAATCCGTAAGAAAATAACAAAAATGGCTGAATACATCAATACAAAAGTACAAACCGATAGTCATGGAGTTTTGTTCAGAATCATTCAATAGCCTTAGGAACATGTCAAGATCATTTGGTCTAAAATAAATGAATGGTCATCTGGCTCATCCTCCTGACTTTGGATGGTCCATCCCTCCATCATTTGGTGACACTTGGTGACATTTTCAGACCGTGCGCACACAGCAGCGAGAGGCTGGTCATTGGAAAGAGCGGAGGTCGAAGGAAAAGACGCCGGGTGAACACCACCAGGGCAAGCCCTTCCCGCCGGCTGAGCCCTGTCCGTCCCTGGGCACACGCACATGACCCCTGACTCTGGAGCCCAGGGTCACGTCACTCAGCTTCACGACCTGTCTGCGCCCCGAGCAGGGGACCCACCCGCCGTCGGAGCAGGGTGCTGTGGGGCTGCAGCTATGAGCCCGCAGGGGGTGCGTGGGGATGTCACAGCCAGACGCGCCGGCCTTCGGACCCCGGCTGGGGGCTCCCCAGGCAGCACGGCACCCGCCCAGTCCCCGGCCTCTCCTGAGCTTTCTCCGCATCAGCATCCTCATCCGCAGGAACCGTTGTCCTTGTAAAGGCCGGGTGGGAGGAGGCGCTGGGTGATATCTCAGAGGCACGCTGGCTCTGCCTCCCAGGGGAGCACTTCCTGCCGTTAAACTCACGCTCTCAGGCTGGCCCAGCACTCAGCACTTTAAAAAAAAAAATGGTCAGGGACAGGGGCACGATTATCCCAGTGAGCTGAGGACCTGTCCTCGGGCCCCGCAGACCCCCCGGCCCCCACACTGACTCCTTTCCCTCGGTGGACCTGGTGAGCGTGGTCCCTCTTCACATTCCCCTGTTCGCCCAGACATGATTCCAAGCTCACCCCAGGGGTTTCGTGACACGGTTTCGGTTCTTTGTTGGGGGGAGCCGCTCCTGGGGAAGCAAGGGGCGCCCGTCAGGGTGCAGGGAGCCTCTGCCTGCAATTACGTCCACCCTGCAGGCACGCTCCTGAAGCCCCTTCCTTCGCCAAGTCCCGGTGATTATTCCCCGAGGCGCTTTTGGCTGTCCCAGATGCCTCCTGAGAGCGAGACTTCTGGCAGAGCCGCCACTTAGTGGCACGGGGCATCACGGGGGCCTCTCGTTATGCTGGCGTTCCCGCTCCTGACTTTTCCGCACACTTTTAATTGCGTGCTCCGCAGGCTTCCCACTGGGAGAGGAGCAGGGTTCATTAGCAGGTTTCTTCCCTTTCCTGTACCTGAGGTCATTATTGGAAAAAGAGGTTTCCTTACGGGAAGAAAGTGCCAATTGTGTCTGGTTCGTTTTTAACGTTGTGTTAGATTCCGTCCCGGCCGCCCTTCATGCCGCTGCCCTGCACCTCCACAAGCAGCTGCGTTTGCAGGGAGACTCGCGGGGGATGGGGCGTGGGTGTGGATCCCACGTTGTCTCCTCTCCCTGCGTGTCTACACGAAAGGAGAAATGTTGCCGAGAAAGAGGCCGTCCAAAGGGATGTAAGTTCCAGAGATGCCACGATTCTGAAAACACTCCCCGGTTCAATGTTTCCGCCAAATCAATCCGGAGATCAATCATATTGCAACACTTTCAGCACATCCGATGTGTCTCTCGGGTAATACAGAAGGAATATGTGTCTGACTGGTGTACCGGTAAGAGTCTGATTAGAGGTGAGACTACCTGGATGATGGAGGATCTGCTCTCTCTTAAGACTGTTTTGGGGGTCCGGCCTGCTGAGGTTCCGCACAGAACACGTATGCATGCCAAAACCTGCCCCCGGAAAGCACGCCTCTGTCTGACTCGGACCCCACGGTAATGCGTGGGCGCGTGGGCGTCTGCAGGCGTGGCTTTGTGTCATCGTGGGTCGTCTGATTCCAAACACACTGACTGACAACTGGCCGTCTTAACTTCGCACAAATCAATTGTGGACAATTGAACAAGTTCAAATCCATTGAAAGGACCATCGGGACATTAGTAATTAAAGCATGGATTTGGGAGCTTTAAACGCTGACATACTATGAAAATGTCACTTTCTTTTAGCCCTAAATAAAGGAAAAATTGCCGCTGGTTAAAGAACGAAGTGGACTGTTAGTGTTACTAGTGCATCTGTGACCGTCAGCCCGGCTTTTCTCACGGAGTCTCCCTGGGGTCAACGTGAGCTGGGCTGGGGTCACAGGGAGAACTCGAGGAAGCCCCCCCGCCGTCCCGCAACACCAGTTTGCGATTAGAAATCAGGAAACCTGGAGTCTCCCAATGAAACCCTCGCTCCCCAGACACACACCCACCCACACGCACAGGCACTCACGAAAATCTCTCAGATTTCGGAGCCCAGACAGGTGTCATCCGTCAGCTTCTGTTTTTAAATAACGTACTAGCCCAGCCACCCTGTTAGATTCTTAACCTTGAGAGTGTTGTGCACGCTCAAATTCCAAGTTTCATCAGTCAGGTAGGACCGCCGAGGTGGTTAGCTTGCATTCTCATAGACCCCCAGCGCACCCTCACCACCGCACTCGGAGACCCGCCGGGACCCCAGCGTCCCTGGTGAGCATGATGCCTGTGGGACCCAGCAAAACCGGGGCGGCCCCTGAACTCTGGCCACCAGCCTGGGGAGCCTTAGGTGGGTGCCAATTGGACCTGAGCTTCCATCTCATACCCATGAGACGGAATACCTGTACTTAAGGTCCTGTAACGGTTAAGTGAGGTCACATGGCATAAAGACACCCTAATAACTCCGACGTGTAGGTGTCAATGTCACGGCATAGACAGTCACGCACAGGGCCCCGCCGCCGCCGAGGCTGGGTTACAGTTGCAAGTACGCGAGACGCAGAGCTTGTCCTTGCGTGGTCAGGTGCTCATCACTGCCTCCTCTCCCGCACAAACCACAGTAAACCCACTGTGCCCCCGCGAGACGTTTCCCCCCCTGCCGACACTGCAAACGGGGCAACTCGTGGCAGACCCAGAATCCTGCCTGTTAGGGAAGAACTGGACGTGACTGCGGGTTTCTCCGTCCTCGCGTTCTCACCGCGGAGACTGGAGGGAGCAACGGCGACTGTCTTGAAGAAACATCGCCCGCGGCGGACGTGACCTGAAATGTGAGTCCCGGCCCGCGGACGGGTGTCCCGGGGAGACCGAGGCAGGTGCAGCCTCCCCACCCATCCCCGCTGGCTGTCCACGCTGCTCCTCATGGCCCCTTTGCCTGTGGCCGCCGTGACGCCCGCAGAACCGTCTGCCATTTAAGACACGTCCCTGGCGCCAGAGTCCCGCCTGAGACACCTCGTCAGGACCGGAGGATTCAGGGCGGTGCAGGGGCGGCCGGTTGCCCGTGTGCGGCTCCCACCAGACGGGTTCTGCCGCATTATAAAATACCCCGCGCTGCCCCCGACGGATGGCATTCGGCCACCGCACCCTCTCGGCCGCCGGGGGTAGATCTAACCGACGCCGGCCGTGACTAACCGCCCGTCGGCAGCGCGTGATTCAGGGGCGCTCCGCGGAGAGGTCTTTCTCTTTAGTGAGATCAATACCAGCTAAGCTGCCGCTGAATGATACCGCCTGAAACATTATAAACACCGTGACGGAGAAATTCAGCCGCAGCCTCTTCTATCAGGACGGCTAACGGCCTTTCCCTGGGCGCGAAGCCGGTCTGGGCGGAGCAGGATGCGTTGCCCTGGGGGTCTCGGGTGCCGACGCCTGGGGGCGGGGATTGCACTTACTCTCCCTCCCTCTCTCTCTCTCTCTCTCTCTCTCTCTCTCTCTCTCTCGCACACCCGGCTGTCCCCACCGGCCACAAGGGATGCACAGAGGAAGGGCAGCGTTCTTACCCCATCTGGAAGCCTTGAACGTGAGACCGGGCCCTGCCCTCGGCAGGCTGGCCGCGCCCACCCCAGTGTGGGAACGCAGGGGTCTCCGATTTCCATGCACAGCACGGCGCTGAAGTGACTCGGGGTTTTGTTTTGTTTCTTGGTTTCGGTTGGTCGAGACACTGGCGTTGGACACTTACCAAACGCCAGTCCTGGTGCACAATCTGGGGGGTGAAACATCGTGCACGGCATTGGGCAGCTCACGTCCCAGCGGCGACCAAGCTCCGCCCGAAGCCCCACGGTGGTCCCTGTTTAACGCGGCCACTGCACTCAGTGTCCAGAGGTGACAACTGATTGTCTGGAGGACCAGCCCTCGGTGACGCGGGCTGTTTGCTCAGGCCCTCGGCGCTTTGTAAAGTGAAACTCCCGGTAATAGGATTGGGTTTGGTGCAGGCTATTTTTTTTTTAAGATTTTATTTACTTATTTTTAGAGAGGGAAGGGAGGGAGATAGAGAGAGAGAGAGAAACATCAATGTGTGGTTGCTGGGGGCCGTGGCCTGCAACCCAGGCATGTGCCCTGACTGGGAATTAAACCTGAGATGTTTTGGTTTGCAGCCCGTGCTCAATCCACTGAGCTACACCAGCCAGGATAGGCTATTTTTATTATTTCAAAAAATTACCCTTCAATAAACCATACCAGACTTATCAAGTTTCTGTGCATGAGGGTGACATTAATTCCTTGATATTCCAATAATTATTACACACTGACCAGAATTTCTGAATGTGATTACATGGAACTTTGGTGAAAAATATAGGAATATATTAATAACTATAAATGATGGATTATGGTTTGTATGGTAGACAGGATATAGCACGACACGGGGTCCACAATGGAACTGCATTATCACTGAACACGGTGATTTAAATATTTTATTTTTATTTGTAATATAGCTGACAGTCGACATTGTATGGGTTTCAGGTGTGCAGCACAGTGGTCAGACACTTAGACCTTTCACAGAGTGATCCCCCGGAGAAGTCTGGAACCCGCCTGGCACCCCACACAGTTAGAAGAACAGTACTCCCTGTGTTCTGCACACGTGGATTTTTAAAGTCCCTTTGAGCTTTAAAATGTTAAGGTTCTTTGTACCTCTGGGTTTTCTCTCCAGATCCCCCAGTTAAAAATTCCAGCTCACAGTTCTTCAATCTGTACGTGGTCTCAAGTTTCCTACATGGTTTCATATACACATACATACATGTGTGTGTGTGTGTGTGTGTGTGTGTGTGAAACAGCACAGCAGAGAGAGCCCTCAGACTGAACCAAAAAGACGTAATTCAGCACCAAGCCCGTGTGACAATGAAGTAATGAGTCGCACGTCACAAGCCACCACAGCCGAATAATTAGTCACTCCCGTAAAAAGCCCCGCGGAACCTCAGACGGCAGTCTCGAACGGAGCTCCCTGCACGAAGCCGTCGCGATGCTGTCCTAGAGCTCTCAGTATTCAGATGAATCGTGAAGCATTTTGTGCCAGGCTGAGACAACCGCAATTAAAAAAAATGCGGGGAGAGGACCACCAGTGCTCCGGATGCTGGCTTATGGAGCCCGAACAGCTCTGAAGGGCCGAGAGTCAGTCTCAGCTGCCCCGTGTCCTAGGACAGCGTGGGCACACATTTCCCTGCCCTTTCTCTCTCACTGTCACTTCGGAGATTCACTGGTCGTTTGCAGCTGCACCTCGCGGATGTATCTGTCCACATGAACGAACCCGCAAGACTCGGGGGCACTTGAACTGTCGGTGGTAAGTGCCTGTTCAGAAGCCCAGTGCCTGAGACTGCAACAGGAATTCACACACCCGTAAAACCCTCCCTGGGAAACGGGGTGTTCTCTCTCTGACTTCGCATCTCCGGTCACCACTCACAGTCCTTCTGGCTGCATCACAACGCGGTCCTTAGACACGCAGACCGGACCGCGGTCTGCTGCACACTGGCGACCACGGAGACGGCGCACAAGGAGCCGCGGGCATCTCCCCGCCGTGGGCGGGGGAGAGGGGTCTGCAAACGCAGACAGAACTCTGCGTCTCTCTGAGAATCGCCCCCACCCCCACCCCCAGAGCGGGGACCGTTGTTGGCACAGGTGACCTTGGGCCGGTAGCTCGGGAAATGAGGGTCACAGACGCGGAAGCAGCGGGGCGCCAGCTTCCGGGGCTCCTTTCCGTGGCCAAGGCCGGCAGCTCGCGCAGAGCTACTCACGGAGGCTGGGTGGCCGGGATGCACGAGAGTCCTCCTGATTGATCAAATGATTTTCCTGGGATTAAACCGCCCAAGGAGAATAATGTAACATCAAGACCCACAGCGATTTCTTGTGTTGATGTGTTTTTGGCGTTTCTCTGGAACGCAGGGATCCCCGAAGAAGCGCAGAAGTTCCCCCCGGGATATCAGGACGAGCGTAACGAGGTATCCGCCAGAAGACACGAGGCTCGGAGATGAAAGAGCTCAGTGGGTTTATTAATTGCAAAGCGTCCCCGGGAGGCGGTCTCGCCCACGCACTGTCCTCGTTTCAGATGAAGGGACGCGAGAGCCCAGCCTCGGGGGCGACTCAGAGGAGGGCGGGGAGCGCGGGGCCCAGCGCCCCCCAGGCCCGAGGTTTCCAGCCGGGGCGGCGGCACCCGCGAGGTTGGAGAGAAGTGTCTGGACCCGCTGCGGTCTTCGCTGCCCGTGGTCACGCTCTCGGCCCAGGACGGCACGTGTGAGGGACACGAGGGAGCAGCCGTGACTCTGACGTCATCAGGTGTCACACCGTTGTCTGCAAAACCTTAGAACGCCACGTGCCTGGAGGTTAGCGCAGGCGAGGTCCGGGCAGACTTCTTTCTTTCTTCCTTCCTTCCTTCCTTTCTTTCTTTTCTCCCTTCCTTCCTTCCTTCCTTCCTTTGATGTTCTGCTGCTTTGCCCGCCCCCGCCCCAAGGCCTGCATCTTGGCTCCTTCCGTGGGGGGGGGTCTCGGGACTGGGGGAGACGTGACCACTCAGTCCCTGCCCCCCTCCCAGAGCTTCGCAGGAGGCGGGAAGCACGGATTTCAAACTCCTGGCCCTGACACAGGGCAGCGCGCACGTGGGCATTGCGTGGGGACGCACCGAGACCCAGCCCAGGTGGACACGGGACTCGTGCTGGGAGGAGTAAGGCTTAAGCCACGTTCTGAAGGACAGGCATTTATTACCGTATTTGCCATGTACTGATGCACACTTTTTTTGCCCAAATTTTGGAGGGGAAAAAAAAAAGGATGCACATTGTACACAGGTATAATGATGACATACCATGGGTATAAGAGTGGGTACAATAACCCTGTGTATCATGAGCATGAAAACGTGGGTGCCCATTGTACACGGCGACATGCGGTAACCAGAGACCCGAGGGAGTGGCTGAGGACATTAAAGTATTCACGTGCCCAAGAGCCGCTCACATTTGCTACAGCAAGCCGAGCACCAGCACTTGACCCACTTTATTTACCAAACACTTGAACTTCTTAAAGCCCATTGACATTAGTCCTTTAACATAATTGTTTTCGAAGCTTAAGGGGAATTGTTGCCACTTCCGCATGCGGATCGCTTTCAGAAAGTGCTTCCCGTCGAAATGAAAATCTGTTCAATTACGGCGTAAGTCACTTTTGACAAGGAAATGCATTACATAACCACACAAAAAGAATGGTGTCCCCTGAAATGACAGTGTGAATTTTCTTCACAATAGAAGCTGCTTTTGAAATGTTTGAATTTTAATTAAAAAATTATATACCAAAAGATAAGTTATAAAGATCGTCAGAAGCCATGAAAAATACCTTTTTGTACTCATTAACAGCTCATGTGACAAGATGGATTTTATAACAGAATCTTTAAGAGATAACAACACAGATTCTGTTACAAGATGGATGGCGGTGCTGGTGACAATGACGGTGACACAGGGGTGGCACAGGTCACGCACCTGTGTGCCCAGGAGACACCGGTCACCTTCCGGCATCTCCAAAGACAAGCACAATTCCCAGCACACACAGTCACGCGTTTACCCTCGATCTGCCACGCCATTCCACGTGACGCCGCCACGCTGGCTGTCAGGAAAGTGACAAGTTGGCACACCGCCTGCTAAGGACAGAAAATGTGGATCATCTTCGAAATTGAAATGGAAGTTATCCAGGTGTGTATATTTTTATCTTTTTCCCCTTGCTTTTGACTACATTTTTTGTTGAATTCTGTCTGCACCCAAGTCTGTGTTTTGCATTCGCTTTGACTGTTCCATTTTTTAAAAATACGCTTCAGTGTTTCAGGCTGAAGGGAGCTCCCTGGGGGGAGACTCATGTGTGTGGGGGAGGGGGCAGGACGGCGCCCGGCAGGACCCCAGCTAAGTGAGGAGCGGCCGGGGTGGGCGGACCACCTATCCATTACTACCACATTTTCACAAAACTTTCGGGAAAGCAGGAAAGGTCGGAAATTAATGGTTCCTCGCTGAGGGATATCCCCTCCTTGTCATTTTGAATAATGTTTTCTGGAAGGGACACCCCTGTTCCAAGACTGTGAATTCACAGAAAAAGTGCAGCTGACATTTTGGTGCCGAATCTTGTTTTTAATTACTGGATATCAAGGGAGGTGTGAGAAACAGAGCACATTTTCATTTTCTTCCCAGCTTATAAACTAAAAAAAAAAAAATAAGTTTAAATTATTTACAGAGGGGAAAAAAAGTCACATTGGTGCAAAAGCCAGCTGCAAATAAATTGTATTCCCTAGTCACAGTTTAAAATAACTCCGTTTCTGAGACGACTACCTATATTTCCAAGTCTCATTAGAGACTGCCCGGCATTCAGCACGCGGTGAGCCTCTCCCAGGAGATTTACTGTCCACGCGCCCGCAAGGAAATGAGACATGACTCCCACGAACGAACCTGGAATGGTGATCGGGACCTTCAATAATTCTCCCCGTGCCTGGCCTCCACACGGGCACTCCCTGGTTCACAAGCCCTGATACGAAGTCGGGGATTCAGTGTCACGGCTGGCCGGCTAAGCCCACTGCCTGGGATGGATCCGTCCACCAGACACTTCATCAATACTTTGACCTTGAAAAGCTCACCACCTGCCAGCTGTGTGAGACAGTCACTCCTTGAGTGTCTGAAAGCACCTGGAGATTTCTGTTTTCCTCGGTCCCCTCCAAGACTGATTGGAGACAAGACACTTGGAACCCATTTCAAATGTGTCGGTGGCTCTGACCGCAAGGCAACACGATGCTTGACGACACAGCAGATGAGCTGGTCGGGCTCCCCGCCCTCAGGGCTGGCACTGCCCCTCCGGACACAGCCTTCGCTGCACAAAAGCCTCTCTGCTCAAGTCAGGGTACAAAGTAACGTCTGCCCCGCGCCGGCAACGTTTCTTGGGGGTGTTTGCATCCCCAGGTGGAGCCAACAGTCCAGTGATTTCATACTGAACGGGAGCACCCCTGAGATATTCCCAGGAGTCCTGTCGCTGTGGGTGGGGTTCCTAGCTCTTGTCGGTGTTGCCGTTTGTACGTAAGATGCTGGTGGCCAACCCGCTCACACACCATTCTTCCACGTAACCGAGTGTTTAGAGCAAGAAGTCCTGCACATTTTGAAAGGCTCGTGTTCCTTTCTGCGGTGCCGACCACTGGCTCCTGAATTTTAAAAGACGTGTTTCTGAGAAGCAGTGAGGGGATTATGAGACCATTTCGGGCACAGCACATACCCACGCATGGTCCTAAGTGGGGGGAGGGTTAGGGGGAGCAGCCAAGGAGCCCCTCTGCACGCAAACAGGGCGTTCCTCACAAAGCGCTTCGCCCCACAGCCTCGTTGGAGGGGTGCTGAAGGAAAATGTCCACCTCGTTTTTCATCCTCCCAGACAAAGCTTTGAAGACTGGGACTTATTTTTAGCCTCACTCCCTCCTGCCCTTGGGAAACAGGGCGCCGTATCGGAGGGCCCAGCCGTGAGCTGGAGGTGAGCAGGCAAAGCCCTGGGGGGACTGGATGAAGCAGACGTCGGGATGAGTGGCTCACAGCGACTCAGCTCCCAGAACGCAGCTCATGGGAAACCGGGCCCAGGCCTGCACCCGGAGTGCTTCCAGCCACACGAAACTTACACCCAACCCCGAAGAACTGAGACAAGAGACGTGAGCTCACTCATAGTGGGGGAGGGGCGATGGGGACGTTCACAGAACTGAGTCCAGAACTGAAAGACTGCTGGGCGCACGTAGAAGACAGGGGTCATCCACTCCAGGGTTCTCTTGGCCCCCTCATCTCCGTCTCGTCGTGTGCTCTGGCGCCAGTAACAACCACACAACTACACGTTAGCAGCTCCCATGGAAAGGCACGCGGTGTCTCTAAATTTCCGCGGATTAATACCAAGGAGGGACCCTGATTCGTCCGTCCTTTGGGCCAATCACCACTTGTTTGGGAGATAGGTCCTGTGGCTCCCCCCTACCCCCAAGGGGCACCTGTCCGAGGTGGGGTTCAGGATAGAAAAGCTAGCTGGGCGGACAGAGGAGCAGGTAACACCATCCAAAGCAGCCCCGTGCTGAGCCGCCTCTGTGACATCACTGTAGGGCCTTGTCCGGAAGCAGAGAGCAGCCCCGGGGACCGTGAAGAGCTCGCCAGTGGGGGGAGACGGGAGGCTGGGGCCCACTTGCCCTGCTTCTGAGCGATGCAGGAAAAGCCCCGTTGCATCACCACACTTCATCATCTTCTTCCTTCGTCTGTTAACACCCAGCTCGGCACCCTCTCGAGTCCCGGGTCTACGGCCAGAAACGAGCTCCTGAAACACTCATTCTGCTGTGTCAGAGCCCGGATACAGTCAGGTCGAGCTGATTTTGCCTCCGTGACAATCCAGCGCAGAGATTAAGACTGTATTCTGGTATCGCCTGACCCCGCATTTAAGTCGAGGCGTTTGAGCAACCAACACCGTCTCTCTCTGTCTCCGTTCCCTCGCCTGTACAGTCCGGGTGGTAACTGTACCTCCTGGCGAGGCGGTTCAAAGGGTTCAGTTGGAAAAAGCATGCAGAGTGTTCGGCAACGAGCCTCGTGCATACAGGCACAGAAAATGCACGAATCACTCTCAGCTCCGACTGTTTTCATTTTGCGGTTAATTTCCAAGATCAGACGTCAGTGCCGCTCTGATGGGCCCCACGGACTGGGGGATCTCTGTTTAACTGAAGACCTCTTTTGTCTCATCCCCTTCCCGCCTCACCGTGGTTCTCTACTCCTTGGTACCTGGGCCACCCGGCCCTCCCGGCGGGGCAGAGACTGTCTCTGCTCTTCTAGAGGTCCAGGCCCAGAGACCAACTGTCGTCATTCTCGTTGTGGTCTGACTACTTTACAATCCAGTCATATCACAACATAGCAACGTGTTTAAATTGTTTTCACTTTTATTGTATTTTTATCCATCACCATGTCCCCCCCTGTATGATTTCACCTCCATGCACATCCCCCCAAACAATCACCACACCGTCATTCACGTCTTATTGTTTCCTTTTTCTGCTTCACCTCCTCACCCCCAGCCCCCTCCCTACCCAGAGCTAAATTGTTTACAGTGGTGGCAAAGCACCCGGAGGCCGGGGATGTGGGGGTGCGGGGCAGACAGCCATGCACGGACAGCTCCCTGCTCTCACTGGGTCACCAGGCAGGACGGTGACCCAAGGAATCCGATCCCCTTTGTTCATGATGAAAAAAACTGCTTTTGATAATTAGTTTTCTTGTATACGCTGTTGTCTGGGAGAAGGCGAGAAAAGGTGAGACAAGACTTGCTGTTTTAAATGATACCTTCTGGACGCCCAAATATCCATCAATTGCATTATAAACTGTCAGAGCAGTCCAGCACGAAGCGGATCACATTTGTGTGGGGGGCGGGCGCTTCTCACTGAAGGCGCCCAGTAGGCCGCCTTCATCGCTGCTGGGTTTTGTTTGTTTCCTGTCCTGAGTTTATGGACTTCTACGACTAGTGGTATCTACAGTAACTTTAACACAGGGCTTTAACTCGGGAATGCTTTCTTGTGTTATTCTTACAAACTCAAAAGTTCGATGAGGCCAAAATTGAAATCATCACTTCTGTTTCACCGGAGGAATTGGCCGCTCTCTGCAGCGAGCAGATGGGAGGCAGTGTTCTCGCTGAAAGAAAACCGTGCGATGTATGTGTTCTGTTTTTCTAATCTTGCTGGAGATTCTTCAGACAAATTATCAGTGTTAAGGTTGCTCATAAGTGTATCTACAGATCAATGGAATTAAGTTGAAATAATTCTTAAAATAAAATTTCCAAGCCCTGGCTGGCATAGCTCAGTGGATTGAGCGCGGGCTGCAAACCAAAGCATCGCAGGTTCAATTCCCAGTCAGGGTACATGCCTGGGTTGCAGGCCATGACCCCAGCAACCACACATTGATGTTTCTCTCTTTCTCTCTTTCTCCCTCCCTTCCCTCTCTAAAAATAAATTTTAAAAATCTTTAAAATAAAAATTCCAGCCCTGGCTGGTGTAGCTCAGTGGATTGAGCACTGACCTGCAAACCAAAGAGTTACCAGTTTGATTCCCAGTTAGGGGACATGCCTGGGTTGGGGGCCCAGATCCCCAGTAGGGAGCACATGAGAGGCAACCACACATGGATGCTTCTCTCCCTCTCTCTCCTTCCCTTGCCCTCTCTCTGAAAATAAATAAATAAAATCCTTACAGAAAATAAAAATTCCACAAGGATACTTCCTGAGTTCAGTGACCCGAGTTCGAAGTGTGTGTGATAACAGACATTGATTCACACCTGGCAGGACTCTCTGTTGTGTTTCCCTTCTTCCGTCCCCTTCAGTCTCCATCACAACAGCCTCCCGGGTGCTACTAACACATTAATTCTCGCAAAAGCACGTATAGCCTCCAGGTGCACGGGCCAGTAGCCGGGGCCACGGCGTGCTGGGCCAGGAACGCCCCCTCCCTGCTGGAATGCCGGACGATCCGTGTGCAGGGGGCGCGTGGAGGGAAGGGACAGGCACACTTGTCCCCGCGGCGGGGTGCTCCACTCCGGCAGGCAGGTTCTCCAGGAGAGGGCGAGCTCACTCGGGCACCCCACGCCGCTGGCCGGGCCCAGGACGCCGTGGAGCCCGGAGTCACGTCGTAAATGCGCGTTCCCGCGCCGAAGCAGCCGCCTTTCTGAGTCACAGCCTCCCCTGAGGAGCGGCATCTCGGGCACTTGATCCACGGAGGGAAGTAATTAGATTTAATAGACGCAACCCTCATTTGGAGGACGCCCTCGGTCGGAAGGAGCGGGGAGCGTAATTAGGGCTAATGGAAACCGTGACTCCAGGATGAAGAGTGCCAGCGAGCGGGGGCGGACCCAGGCTACCCAGCGCCGCGCGCCCGGGCAGCGGGGTGACGGAGTGCGGTTGTTTCCCGAGACTCGATCCGAGCGAGGCTTGGGGGTGGGGTTTGTCTACTCACTCGGTTTGATTACATCTGTGATTGGGGCCGAGGGCACAGGCACCGCAGTGTTCAGGGGAGTGTAAGTCTCCTGCGTCACCCAGCACGCACTAAAGGGGGGAAGTGAGGTAATTCGCGGGGCGTGGCTAGCCCGGAGCACATTCTGGAACGCACAGATATTTGAACAGGAAAACGTGAGCCCGAACCACCCTATAGTCGCCTGTGCCCCCCCCCCCCCTTACACAACTTGTTTACGCACGTGTCTGGTGGGGAGGAAATCTCCAAGACCCACGGGCAGGTCGTGGTGCGGCAGCTGCCGAGGATCGCTTCACTGGGTCTGCGCGGGAGCGGCTCTTGTTTCTGACCTTGTTCCTGTCCCTGGAGGGTGCGCTGTGGATCCCACGCCGTGCTGCCTGGCATGCAGACGGGGGTGGGGGGGGGAGAATCAAACGAACAAGATCTGTTTCTCACCATCGACGAGCCGGCGGAATACGGGGAGAGGTGAACACGTGGAAATAACCGTGGCCGCGTGGGTTTGGTGCCGGAATGGGGGTCCACAGAGCGAGCTGCGGGAGATGAAGCGGAAGACGTGAACACACCTTAGTCGAGCGGACGGGGGGTTCGCAAATGCGCCCTCCGTGGTTCCGGGGTCTGACGGGCAGGAATGCCCGAGGGTGGAGTTGGATGCGCAGCCAGCAGAACGGGAGAGGCTCCGGGGGAGGGTCAGCCACCCCTCGAAGGGTCCGGGGCTCGGCTGGTGTGGGGTGAACAGGCGCGGGCCGTGGGGGGGGGGCTGTGGTGGGTGCTTCAGCAGCCGGAGCGTCCAGGGAGGCGAGGTCAGGCAGCAGGAAGCCGTCCAGGGTGCAGGCACAAGTTTGACTTCGCCCTCCGGAAGGGATCTCCTTTGCCTTCTCGGTTTTTCCCTTTAATTGGGGACACAATCCCTGGGGCCCGGGAGTTGCGCTCCGTCTCTGCTCTCACTGAACGGGGAGATCCTTCCTCTTTGTGGTTTGTCCCCACCGAGTCCAGGCCCGGGGGAATGAATGGCTGTGGACGGGAAGCAGCCGGCCACCGGCCCAGCTCCTCTGCGGGTCATAGTTTTGAATCGATGGCACTGAGAGACAATAAGGTGTCACTGACGCCTTTAAGGGGCTTGTCACCAGGAGCCGGGGCGGGTGGACATGGCTGTACACTGTGAGGAGAGGAGGCTTGACCTGGGTGCTGAGCACGAAATACAATGCACAGGGGACACAGAACTGGACACCTGGAACTTACATCATTCATTCACCAATGCCACCCCAATACATTAAATAAAATATTTTTAAAAAACCCTCGGCCATCCAGTGGTGTTCCTGGAGCGCTTTCGAGTCAGACACAATCAGAAGTGTCCAGGCCGTGCAGACTGGTCCTCTGTGTGGCAGAGGCGGCGGCCCCCGTGTCGGGGGCCAGCGAGGCGCAGGGAGCTGCTGTCCCTCAGGGAAGCTGGCAGCGGCCTGTGCGGTTCCAGAGGTTTCCTGGGAGGGAGCGGAGGGGACCGTCCTAGAGCCCGTCTCCAGCTCAGGCCCTGACACCGCCTGGCTGTACGCCTCCCTGCCACTCCGTGCCTCTGAGTTTCATGCATCAGCTCTGCACACACCCTTCGGGCCGTTGTTCCTGGGTTTCTGGCACCCGGGAAGGAGAGGGCGACCAGGCCCTCAGCGTCACTGGGCTCCTGCGTCCTGGGCGAAAGCCAGGCTGCCCTGCGAGCAGCCCCAGGAGCTGCCCCGACCTGTCAGCAGGGCAGCCGGCCCGCTCGCCGGGACAGCCGGGCCTCGGAGAGGACAGAGGCCCGTGAGCCCTGAAAACGAGGCACAGAACTTGACCCGGAGGGATGGACCGTGTGCCGGGGGACCAGGGGAGGAGTGATTTTCAACGGGGAATTGCGTTGTCACGGAGACAGAACATGAGGGATTCTCGACAGCCACCAGGCAACCAGGCAATGTGTGTCCCCGAGCACCTGCGGCTCCTCCGGTGATTTCTAAGGGCACCGCACGTTGTAGAGATTCGGGGCACAGACAGACCGTGACCCGGCATCTCACAAGCCTTCAGGTAGACTTGACTTTCATGCAACCCAGCCTTGTGGGAGCAGCATCTCATAAGTAAAGGAAGACGGCTTGCATTGCAACGGGAAATCAAAGAATTAGTGAAAACATATTTTTTTTCCAACAGCAGAGGCCATGATTGGAGTGGAAGTAGTTCTATCAATACGCACCCGGCACGCTCTCTCCCTCTAGGAGAGAGTGAGGGTCCACCAGCGCTCATGGGCCAGCGTCCCCCGGAGCCGAGACAGAACCTGAGAGGCGGGTGTTCGAGGGTTTGTCAGCTCAGAACCTGCAGCCCGAACCCCGCTGCTTTCGCCCCTGACGCCGCTCACTGCAGCAGCGACGTCAGTACCCCCCCCACCCCCCGTTAAAGAGAAAGGCCCCGTTCCCCAGACTCACCCGGAGAGCTTTACGGAAACTGTCTTCGGTGCGCGTCCCTTTAAGACACATTGCTTTTAATTAGACCCTGGGTTGAAAGCAATCAGGATAAGTGTGGGGCGGGGGGAAGCATTAATCAGACCCCAGCGACACTGCCTCATCGTCACAAAATCCGATGATTTCTACCCAGAACCGCAGCAGAAGCAGTTGGCAACTGATTAAAACAATTCTTAAAGCAAATTATAGCACTGTCAGGAAACAAGAAATAAGGATGTCACAACACGAGGGCATTTCTATGCAAAGTGCCTCTCGAGTGTCTCTGACAGACGATTTCTGTCGGCTTGTTTATTAGTTTCATTAATTTGGTCCACATCAATCAGAAAAAAAGGACTTCCTACTTCGGATTTGCTATTTCAAGTACAAATACTCAAATGAATAATATTCCCAAAGATAATCAAAGTAGCCACGGAGGGGAGTTTTATGCTTTAATTTCACCCAAGCTTACTCAGCACTATAAAATCTAGGTACAAGGTTTATCGCTGCAGAGATCCCAAAATAACTGCATTTTTTTTTTGGCAGTAACGTTACATCTGTAAAATTTCAGCTGCTGACACATAAGTGCCACGAGGCACGGGTTTTACTTATTGCTTTCCCGTCGGAGTCGAGCACAGCGAAGTGTTACTTGTAACATATTTGAGGTGCATTTTTAAACAGTGACCCTGTGATCTGCATAGATCTGACCTGTGTGTCCTTAAATAGGTCACTTTCGCTTCCGTTTCAGCGATATTTGTGCTTTGCTTTTTAGAAGATTACAGCTTTTCCTTCCCTTTTAAAGCTGCGGAGACGGTCAGAGGTACGCAGTGCAGAAAGCTGGGAGCACAGGTTCCTAGTGAAATAAGGTTCTCTGCGAGAATCCCCGATTCTTATTAGATTTCTTGGCTCACATCAAAATCCAAGTCCCGGGGTCTCGGATCCGGCCGTGTGGGGTCGGCGGACGGGGCGGGTTCTGCCCGGGGTGAGGACGTGTGGCGGGGGGCGCGGGGAGCGGAGCCGTGTTTGCGGCAGCGACACAAACATGTTCCGTGAGGTCCCCGGGAGGGAGCAGCGGGCGAGCAGGCAGGCAGCGGTGTCCACGGAGACGCTCTGAGCTGCCTGCAGGACGGTACCACCCGACGCTCACGGCTGTTAGGGAACCGGATCTTTCTAGAAAGAGAGGAAGAATTTGAACCTGGAGCTTTATAGTTGCGTCCGTGATGTTGGCAAGTGTAGTGCTGTGTTAAGGCAGAGTCCCCGAGTGAGCAAACCTCATCGGAGAAGGTTTAGGAGACAGGGTGACGACGATGATGAGAGATACACTATGGATTGGTAGGGAGGTGACTGATGGAGAGGTGCAGATGGACAGACAGACAGACACAGACAGAGACAGACACAGACAGACGGGGGACAGATGCCTTTTTGGCCCAGGAAAAAATGTTTCAGAAGGTGTCTGGCTTCCATAGAGGAACTCAAATGATGTCATCTGTGTTTATTCACTTACACACATGCACACGCACACACACACACACACACACACACACATGCACACACTGCTGTCTCCCTTGGGCCGACTTCTGCCCCTACAGCTCACTCGCTCTGGGTGGTTGACTCCCGTTTCCCCAGGCGTACACCTGCCTGCCTTAGCGAGCGTTCGTGCTGGAAGAGAGATGGTCTCTGTTTGAAACACAACGTGGCCACAGAGCCGAGACGCCTTCTCTAACTCCCTTGCTCCCCGTGCCCGTGGCCCGTGAGGACGCGTGGAGCCGGCCGGCACCGTGGACGCACGGGGAGGCGGTCCTGCCAGGACACGGCGGGGCTGGGCCATTGGAACGGCGCGTGACTGTGCAGCCAACACAGCCACGGTGCTCGGGGGCTGGGAGACACGGGGGAGGAGAACAGACAGGGGGGCCAGTTGCAGGGTGTCACGTCACACCTGGCGTACAGGATCTTCCTTGCCATCCCTCACCTCCCTGCTGCGCACCTCGCACGGCCTGCAGGGGGCGCTGAGCTCACGACGATCCCCCACAGACGGCAGGAGGAGCCAGGGCCTGGGGGAAGATTCCTCCAGACCCGGCTGGGGCACCCGTGGGACGGGCCAGCTCGTCACCGCCGTGGGTTCGGAGCGGCCTGGCACCAAGAGTCTGGCACCCTGGCCCCTGGTCGCCAGCGCTCTGCCAGGCGGCTGCAGCTCCACACACCCGGCGTGATGAATCCGTCATCTTAAAACTAAACACCTTCCGTGAGTCCCAGGCCGAGCGGTTCCCCTTCCTGCCAAGTCTGCAATGTCCTCGCTTTTTGTGGAATGCTCCGCGGTTCCTCCCTGGAAGCCTCCCCACACTGTCTTCCAGGAGACACCCCTTCTGTTGCTGTTCACTTACACTTTGACCAGACAGTGGGCGCGGGCCCTGAGTGTGCTTACAGCTGGGAGCGGCCTCCCTCCCACCTCTGCCTCCTGGGCCCCCCACCCCCCACCGTGTGCAGGCGGATGCTGCTCCATGTCGTGCACGGTGACCTGCGCCCCCAAACGCATCCTTACGTCAGCCGAGGGTGAGCTCTGGGCAGGGCCACAGCCCGAGCACTTCGCAGTATCTCTCCTACAACATTTTATGTTGGTTTAAAAGAAAAAATTATTTTAATGGATGATAACACGGCACAATATCATGCAACATAGATACGTGAGTAGGAGTCTTTGTTGATTACATAGTTTCAACAATTCTTGCCATTGTCAGCAACAATACAAGGAATGACATTGTATGTGCGAGGTCTGTCCAGAAGGTACCCAGGCATGTACTATGAAACATAGAGACATTTATTGAAGAAGATACAAGATACAAGAAACATTGTACATAGAACAATGGCACCTCAGTCCCCTGCAAAGTAGGCACCTGGGGACCTCACACAGTTTTCCCAGCCACCATCAGCTGCCCCGTCATATTTTCCTGATTCTCATCAATGGTCTTAAACCTCTTAAAACTCTCACAGGTGACATTAGTTTTGGGAAAAGCCAGAAGTCACAGGGCATCAAATCTGGGCTGTAGTGGGGCTGAGTGACCTGGGTGATTTGATGTTTCAACAAAAAAACTCTGCACAAGACATGATGCATGAGCGGGTGCATTGTCGTGATGAAGCTGCCAGTCACCAGCTGCCCACAGCTGCGGCCTCTGAGTCATCCAAATAACTCCCGTGGAGGAATGTTCAAGCTTAGTGCAGTTTGATGCAGATTCCTTGCTCAGCTCACTCGGTCATTTTGAATGCAATGGCCACACAGCACGCATGTTCACTCCGTGGCATCTACCGCCCCCACTGACAGGTACAGTGGAGTCGTCATTGTTCATGCGTGTGCACTCCAGCCCACCCCATTCACTGCCAGTTTACACTGATGTCACACAAACCGTCTCGTCATATTGACGATGGCTGGACTCCCCAGACAGCCCCCATGTACCGTGCATCTGCTCCTCACTGAGACGTAAGAAGTCTTTCTATGTAGCGAAAATCATAGAGTCCTATCTGTAAACTCTGAACATGTGTTGCCCAAGCATGTAATTTGCTTTTGACTTTTTCTTAGTCACACAGAGTATATTTTTATGTGGTTGAATGTATTAATTTTCCTTTCATGGGTGTTGGGTTTGGTGGGATTGGGAAGGTCTGGAATAAAATAGAACTTTTAGGAAAACCCCATCGTGAAGCTCCGGTCATCCCATGAGAACCTTCTGGAATCCTCCTCTGCCGCCTCACCGGGCTCTCAGCCCGGCTCCTAGCACTCCCTGGGCGCGGTCCATGCAGTGGAGACGAGTCCCAGGCGCCGGCCTTCTCGGGTCTCCCCGTGGACGTGTCTCCCGTGGGCAGGAGGCCCCCTTCTGCTGCGTGTGTGTTAGCTGACGTCTTTGCAGGACCGTTTTTTAGGTGGAAGCTGAGACCTGAATCCAAACCTCTTTTCTAGGAGGACTGGCAAAGATGTCTTTTTAAAAAAAAATATTCATTTATTTTTAAAGAAGGAGAAAGACAGGAAGGGAAACATCAGTGTGTGGTTGCCTCTCACACGCCCCCTACTGGGGACCTGGCCCACAACCCAGGCCTGTGGCCTGACGGGGAATCGAACTGACAACTCTTTGGTTTGCAGGCTGGCACTCAATTCACTGAGCCACACCAGCCAAGGCAGGAAAGATGTCTTTCAAATGATCAGATAAACACACTGGCCTACCTTCATATGGACGAGATGGGTGGAGAGTTTAGAAAGACCAGAGGGATTCTTCAACCACAGAAAAGCTCTGCTCCAGCAGAACCCAGCAGTCCTGAGTCCTGGCTCCGTGTGCCAGAGCTGTCAGGCCCGGGGCCAGCTTCCCCGTCACTTAGTGTGCGAGGCAGTCCCCAGCCGTGGGACGGGGTTAACAGGACACACCCCGCTGAGTTACTGTGAGGAACCCAGGAGGTGACGGAGGTGGCTGCTCTGTCTTTTAAATTGAGATGACACCCCGACATGCCCCGCCACATGGAGGGGAACTGCTTCAGAACACGGAACCCGCACGTCTCCACACGGGACATCCTCGGCCTCGGATTCCTGCTGAGCCCGGGTTTCAGGGGTCCACGCAGCTCTCACGCAGAGGGGGGAGCCGTCCCGGAGTGTGAACTGAGGGGTGCAGCCGCAGCCCCCGGGAGACAGGGGAACGGGAAGCAACCCCCACTAGACGTCGGGGTTTTTGTGAGCCCCGGGCAGACACGCTGAGCGAACACGGCACGCGGGGGCCAAGTGCGGGAGACCGGAGCGGGGGCTAGCCTTCCACTCGCTCTGTTGTTTGAGTTCGACGCGTTTGGCAGAATTCTGGCCTCGTTCCTCCTGTCTCCCAACAAACACACCTGCCAGGCGTCTCCAGGGGAACCGCAGGCACGTTTCGCTTTCTGCAATCAAGGGGGCCGGCTACACACAGAGATCAGACCAAAACCTAATCGTCTGCGCGCACGGAGAGTCAGTCCGCAGCCCAGCTAATTGTCGCTTCATCTGTCACCTGTGTGACCACGTGCAGGCTCCTCACCTCAGGTGCAGCTCCGTGCACCCGCCTGCCGCCTCCCCTCCGGGGGACGGCCCCGGGCAGGACCTTTTCCTGAGCTCCTGCCTGAACCCCCTTCCATCAGGACGGCCCCCCAGGCCCCCGGGCTCACACAACCAACACGAACCCAACGCAGACGCTCCAGGCCGCGGGACATGATCAGTCACTGAGAACCTGTCGGCTCCTCGCCTGGGAGACAGCAGTTGGAAAGCGCCCCGGGCGTCTGGGCGCTGGGAGAGCGGCGGGAGCGGAGGGCGGGGGAGCATTTCCTCAGTTCAGAGAGGAGGGTGGGCCACACACAAACAGCGGCGTGCAACACAAGCCCAGGGAGAGTGAAACGCAGCTCGTGTGCGTCGGTGTGTAACACACTCATGGGGAGGGTCACGGGTCTGGTGCTTTCCACTCAGAGTTTGTGTGTGTGCAAGTGTGTGGAGTTGAGTGTCTCCGTGTGTGGTTGCGTGTGCACGCCTGTGGTTGTGTGTGCGTCAGCTCTGTCCTTCTGCAGTACATGTCTCTGACTCGCACGCCCAGCAGCATCCGTTGGGAACAGCCAGGAGCCGTGTTCCGGGCCCAGAGGCTGCTCTCGCTGCCGCCCTCGCTACCTGAGCCGCTCTTGCTGGAGAGGGAGGCGAGGTTCTGACCCTCGAGGCGAACATTCCACCATGGAAATGGTCCGAGGGCTCGTCCTGTTGCCAGGGCTCCTCTGTCCCTGTGTCCTGCCCAGTGTCCACAGGTAACGTGTCTCCTCCGAGTCCACGGGGTGGAATGCAGCTCAGCCCTGGACAGAGCGCTCGGTGTGCACCATGTGGAACCACCAGGAGCAGAACAACGGCCCCCTCTACCGACTCAGCGCCAGCCGCACCGGGGCCTTCCCCCCACGGTCAGCCCGCTGACCCTCCCCCCAGGGGACACCCAGCAAGGGCTGGGCCTTTCTGAGGTCACACCTGGCACCTAACGGTGGAGACCAGGCCCCCCCAGCATGTACAGGGTGCGGGGCTGAGAGATCCCGGGCCAGCACTCGGGTGGAGCACGAGCACAATCTGCCCGAGCTGCTGGAACACACACGTGACCGCGGAGAAGCACCGGCGAGTGTCCTGGAAACACACGGCCCGAGGCGTTGTCGGGCAGAACCCCGGCGACGGAGGGGCTGCCGCTGCTGCCCTTACTCCCAACGCTGCCGCGACCAACGGCTTCTCCCCTGGGGAGGAGAGCCGGCCGCCCCCCGGGGAAACAGAGCCGCCCACTGGCTGCGGGAATGGCAGCCGCTGGCTGTGCGCACGCCGGAACCCCCAGCCCCCGAGGGAGGGAGGCCTTTGGGCAATGCCTCTCCCCTTGTGATGAACACGCATGAACACAAGGTGGACAGCCTTGATCCCCGGTGAGCACCTCCTCACCCCTCCTGCTCCCCCGTCAGCGGAGGAGAAGTGGGTGGGGCTGGGGGAAAGGGGACACAGTGCTTTGATTTTTCACTTAAGTATGAGAAACTGGCCCTGGCTGGTGTAGCTCCATGGATTGAGCGCGGGCTGTGAACCAAAGCATTGCAGGTTCAATTCCCAGCCAGGGCACATGCCTGGGTTGCAGGCTGTGACCCCCAGCAACCGCACATGATGTTTCTCTCTCTCTCTCTCTCTTTCTCCTTCCCTTCCCTCTCTAAAAATAAATGAATAAAATCTTTTTAAAAAGTATGAGAAACTGGTCCTCACGCTTGGAAAAACAGTTCTCAGAAACAATTTACTTTTTGAAGACACACGATAAATGTACAAACACGGAACACAGGCTCTCTGTGAGAAGCATTGTAAAGTGACAGTATTTGGGGGAGAGGGAGGGGAGTTTAAAAGACAACTGGATGGGTCGGCCTGACGAAACCGATTGAAATGTTTACGGTTAGAGAATGGACACGGAGTGCGTTCCCACACAACCGTTAAACCTCCCAGGAATGAAAGCCGCATGGTGAGCAAGGGCCGGGTGGTGCGTCCGGGCCCTCCACGGGTGGAGGAGAGCCGCTTCCCACTGCAGCTCTCAGTGCTGACGGGCTGCCCACGCAGTGTCCGCCCACGCCTGGGGCCCGGAACCTGGCAGGGGGTGGCTCGTGCGACAGGGGGGTTGTGCAGACGGGCTGAGGAAAGAACTGGAGCTGGGGAGGGTGTCCCGGGTCACGGGTGCAGGGTGGCAGGGCGCCCAGAGCCAGTCGACGAGGTGCGGCCGTGGGAAGGAGGGCAGAGAGAGGCGAGGACCCAGGGCCCAGGGGACCGGGAGCTGCAAAAGGCAGGGAGGGATTCTCCCTCAAGGCTCCGCGAGCAAGGCCGTCTTGCCAGCACCTTGGCTTTGGACTCCTGACCTCCAGGACAAGACGGTAGTGAGCCCACGCTGGTTTAAACCAGTGATTTTCAACCTTTGTTATCTCATGGCACGTACAAACGAGTTACCAAAATTCTATTTTTTGTCCATCTGACAAAAAATAGGTATAATTTTGATTCATTCACAACATACAGCCATTGTTGTGTTGGCAATGGCCATTTCTTTACTTGACAATCTGAGGGAAAAGACGTCAATGCCCCCGACTAACTGAAAATGGAGCTGCCTTTTGACCCGGCAATTCCACTGCTGGGATTATCCCCTACAAGCCCTGAAACACCAACTCAAAAGAACCCGTGCACCCCA
Organism: Phyllostomus discolor; assembly: GCF_004126475.2. NCBI lineage: Eukaryota > Metazoa > Chordata > Mammalia > Chiroptera > Phyllostomidae > Phyllostomus > Phyllostomus discolor. Next base: position 1,139,282 of record NC_040909.2, read on the forward strand.
ATGTTCACAGAAGCACAGTTCACAACAGCCAAGTGCAGGAAGCAGCCTAGGTGCCCACCAGTGAGTGAGTGGATAAAACCCCGTGGTGCATTTACACTGTGGAGTACTACGCAGCAGAGAGAAAGGAGCAGCTCCTACCCTTCACAACAGCCTGGAAGGAGCTGGAGAGCATTGTGCTGAGTGAAACAAGCCAGGCTATGAAAGACAAACACCACATGATCTCACCTTTAACGGGAACCTAATCAACAAAACAAGCAAGCGAAACACAACCAGAGACATTGACATCAAGAACAAACTGACAGTAAACAGAGGGGAGTGGGCAGGGGGGTAATGGGAGAGAGAAGGGGGAGGGTCTTCAAGGAACATGAATAAAGGACCCACGGACAAAGCCAAAGGGACGTAGGATTGCGAGTGGGGGGTGGGAGGTAGGGGTGGGTGGGGCGGGCGAGAGTGATGGTGGGAAAACGGAGACCACTGTACTTGAACAACGATAAAAAAGAAAACACTAAAATAAAAAAGACAAAAAAAGTAGTCAGGTGTTGCATGCTTTAAAAAACTCTTGCGGCACAGCGGTTGAAAATCCCTGCCTTCAACGAGTGAGTGTGTGACAATCTGTTGCACTAGCGGTGAGAGAACGGTCACAGATCCTCCCACACCCAGGTTTTGAGAAAACCGCGCTGAGAAAAAGGCTGCAGATGACGGATACAATAATTGAATTCAATAGTCAAAGCAGGTTGAAAGCCGAAATGTGTTATATATTTCTATTTTTCATTGCAAAAGTAATGCACTTAGTTTTTTTATACATACAGAAATACCATATAATTTTCGAAACTGCATTGGATACATTTTGCAGCAGCGTGAAACGAGGCTAGAGTAATGTGTGTACAAATACCTCCCGACGTTGGTAATGTAATCTGGAAACATCATAAAGATACTTCCGCCCTCTGTCAGAAGCTTATCTGTCATTTTGTTTATGGGTAGAGTCTTCCTGGTCAATGTTCGGCTCATCTGGAAGCTAACTCTTTGTTCTGTGGCTTATTCTGCAGCTGCGCGCAGCTGTGGCTGCCTTTGCAGCGACCGGCGAGTTTCCGGAAGCTTCCACCTGTTTCTCAGGCCAGAGTCCCGTCGATTTCCCTGGTGTGGCTGTGTGGCTCTTCTAAATGTAACTTTGTTTTAAGCTGGTTGCCAGGATCCGGTGTCTCACTGTGTACGATTAGACAAAGAAAACCCGTTAGAGTTTCCCATGACCACCACGCACAGCGTGCCGTCCCAGTGGCCGAGAGGGCTCCATCCTGCTGCCTGGGAACGCACCCATGGGTGGCAGGGCACCTCTGAAGGACACAACAAGGACAGAGGGGTCCGAGAAGAGCTGGACGTGGACCAGAAAACCCCCGTCTTCCCCCGAGCCCAGGGCCCCGGTTGCCTCGGGGAGGAAACCAGCGTGTGCCGGCTTCGGGGACGTCCGTGTGTGGCCCGCCCTGCTGCAGCAGAATCCCACCGCATTTTTAATGCCCTGACCGGGGCCGCCGCAATCAAACACGATTTTATTCTTTTCAGCCGCGCAGCAGATGGGAGAAAATGTAAACAGCTGCCCAGATGGCGATGGAGCCTTTTCTTCCCCGCTCTTGCGTGGTATTACGCCCGAGATCCACTGTTTCAGCAAATTGTAGCCTCTGAAACCGCGTCATCAAAACGCCCCCTCTCCCTCGTTCTGCATTCCGGCCCCCGTCCGCGGCCGACACTGGGGATGGCTCCGCAAAGATGCCGCCGCCACCGCCGCGAGGGGTGTGCGTGGTCATGACCCTGTTTGCTCGCATCCGCCCCGAGTAGCAGTACGCTGTCGGCAGTAATTAGCCGCCAGCAGCGGTCCCGTAAACACGGGTGACCGTGGGCGTGGAGGAGCCCGCGGCTGCGAAGGGACGGGTGCGCACCCGCTCGTGTGGCCGCCGAGCCGCGGCTCTCGGTGAGGCTGCGAGGGCGAGTCCGGGGAAACCACCTCCTGTGGCAGAAGACACGCAGGGGCGTGTGTGAGGTTGCTTTTCACGTTCCTGCTTTCAGCGTTCGATGGCAGTTGTCCCTCAGTGTCATGTTAGTCCCGGGGGCACAGGGTCGTGGTTGGACGAGTAGATAACTCCCAGGAGGTCCCCCCAGTCCGTCCCGCACCCATCTGGCACCGTCCTCGGTTATTACAACACTATGGATTGTAATTCCTGAGCCTTGCATCCCCATTGCCAATCTGGCCCCAACCCCTTCTCCTCCCCCCTCCCCAGCCCCCAGCCCTCTCTCTGGGGGGCCTACCGGCCTCTTCTCTGTGTCTGTGTGCTTCTCTCGGCGTTGTTTGGCCTTTTTGCTTTGTTTTGCAGCTTCCACAAATACATGAAATGGGGATTTGGACATTTTAGCACAATCAGTGAGAGATGCATTTTTTCTCGAAAGCTAATGAGCCAATTATATCCGCTTAAGAAACAATGCAGTGACATCGCATCACAAATATATTTAACTTACGCAAATGAATTCAACACACAGACTCGGCCCCCATTTGCTTACTCAGGGTGAGTGGGCAGCAGAAGGCATCGCCCCAGAGACGGCCAAGGCCGTGGACAGAGCCCGTGCCGAGTGTGCGTGACGGCTGACTCCGGTCCCCGGGCCCCGACAAGAACTGCATGCATTGTCCACGTGCCCTTCCCGTCAGTGGCCGCACAGCGCCGCTGGAGCAGCCGGAGGAGAGCGGAGAAGCCCACGGAACCGTCGGCTCCCTGGGGGCTACAGAGCTGACTCGAGGAGGCAGGGCGCACCCGTCCCCCCCGCCCCCCCGGTGGGGTTCAGACACTCCCCGAGGGTCGTCTGGATGCTGTGCAGCTGCCACCGTCCCCTCGTCTCTGGAACCGGACGCCTCAGAAATGTGACTTCACTGTCCGTTCAGTCACCGACCCACCCAAGTGCGCTGAGCCCCGCCCGTGCGCGGGCCACCGAGGAGGCCTGGGGGAGCCAGTGCTGGCCTTCCAGGGGCCCCGGGGGTGCAGACAGAAGCGAAGCAAGAAGCCTGTGACTGAGATCAGAATGGTCAACGCGCCAGCGAAGTGCGAGACAGCGGGAAGGCGCTGTGAGTGGACACACGACTTAGGGTTCTGCCTTCAGTTCAGGGGAGTCGTGGAGGTCATTCGTGTTTGCTGAGTTATCGACGGCATTCGGGTGATGCCAACTAGGGAATTCAATGGCAAAAGTTACGTAGTCACCAGCCTATTTTAAGGAGGAGCAAAGGTTTATTTCTGCACGTGTATGCGTGTTACTTTGTTTTTCTTGTAGGAGCTGGGTTTTCAGAGGGATTTTGGGGGCCAGATAAGAGATTAACAGTTTAGGCTGTGAAGCAAGCCAACTCTAAGTGCAGAAACTTGATGAGAGTTCAAAGGAGCTGTGTTCAGGAGAATCCCTGGAAAATACTCACGGTGACATCTGCTTTCTTTCCAGTGTACGTTTGTTTGCCTGCTTTTCTCAGGGTTTCTTATTGAGGGCTCTTTCTTGCTTGGGCGATGCCACCATCCCGAGTCACCTCCGTGGGGGCTAGGTCGTGTCTTCTGAGGTTGTCATGGAGACCCGGGCACGGCCGTGCATGGTGGGCTCCGCTGTTGTCCCCCGGATCACTGTCCAGGCCAGAGACACGCGCCCCTGCTCGGGCGATGGGGGTCACCTGGCGGCCGGGGCCACCAAGGAGCCAGTGATGTGGGGCCACCCGCGCTCCAGAGCTTTCCGCCCCCCGAGACCGGCTGCAGCTGGCTCCCAGCTCCCTGGCCCTCCCACCCTACCTGCCTCCCTGGGTGCTCGTCCAGGCTGCCCTCGGCCCACACACCAAACAAGCATCCCCACCTCCTGCCTTCTCCTACAGAGCCCCGCGGGGTCCGTGCCTCCGTGAGCCTCCACGAGCCGCACCCCCGACGGGGGCCCACTCCAGTTAGTGCCGACAGAAGGGACGTCGGGGGTTTGTGTCGGCTCTGTGACACCCGGGCCATCGGTTTGCCGGGGGCACCAGGCTGCCTCCCAGGACAGCGTCCAGAAAGAAAACCGGTTCATGACCACTCGTCATCACACTCACAAGCACCGCGTTGCAAACCCACTGTCTGTTTTCTCAGGGTTTTCTCCGGATGAGAAAGCCAGTTTAAGTGGTAACTGGCGTATCCGCCACCAGATTCGGTTAAGCTGTAATAACGGCAGTCCCCCGAAAAAGGAAAAGAGAAAAAACGTGGACGTTCGCAGCCACCCTGTTTGAGCCCAGAGCTTGTTAGAAAGAGGAAGTCGTGAAGCCCACACTGGGAGTAAAGTGGGGGGCGGGGGGGGGGCTGACGGGCTGTGCAGACTCGGAGGACCGCCGGAGCCGGCCTGGTCCCCCGACACCCCGCAATTAACAAGTGATTATTCGTCTGAAACCGCCCAGGAAAACGCAGCCCCCCCAAGTGCCTTCCCCCTTTTCTCTCCAAACGCGTCCAATTAGCTCCCATCAGTCCTGCAGCCAGCGGTCTCGTTAGCGAGCTTGCAGTCTCATTCCAGAAACTCCGGGTAGGTTTCTCCCCTTCTCTCTCCTCACGTGAGATTTCCCGGTGTGGCCGGCTCAGTGCTGGGCAGCGCAGGCAGTGGCCCGGCCGAGGCTGAGTCGGACCTGGGCCCAGAGTCCTTCAACGGCGCGGGCTCCAGGTCTGGGTGGGTCCCCAGGGGACGGACACACACAGGTGTGAGCAGTGAGCGGGTCTCAGCCTGGGACTCGGTGCCCAGTAGACACCTGGGGCGGAGCATAGAGCCGGGTCTCCACAGAGTGGCCTCACGGGGACGCGGCATGCTGGGGACAGACGCCTCGGCAGGGCAGAACGACACAGCCGCGGTGGCGCCGGCGCGAGGATTCATGAGCTTGTTGTGGGAAAGATTTAACGGGAGCTCCCGGGGGCGAAACCAGCAGACAAACCAACACTCATCCTTACGTGTCTGTTTACCTGCAGAAACCCGTACCCCGGCTCGGAGCGGGAGAGGGCTCCTTGCGGGAAGGAGTGAGGGAGGGAGGGAGACGTTCAAGGTCATCACGGCGGGTTGCTTCGGCACTGCAGGCGGGTGGCGAGGTTGCGGGTGGGGGGCACTCCCGCCCCTGCCCCCCTCCCCCCGTCCCACCCACTCTTGCTGCTGCTGTGCTCTGCTCTGAATCCCCATGGTTTCCCCTGGGATTCGGGCCCCCGGTCCCTGCTGTCTACAGGGTGGGTCCTCTTCCTCTCCCCCTTCACCGCCTTGGACCCTGACACCTTCCGTGGACCTGGGCCCAGATGTTTCACTCCTCGGGGAGTTTTCCCGGAACACCAGGGTTCTCAATCAGTGTGTTTATTTCCTGCCGGTCCTTCTCATGCGGCGTTACAACATTTTATTTGATAAGAGATTGATTTAAAAACTTTTGTTTTTATCACTAATTGAATAGTATTATGACTGATGAAGTAAACACGGAATAATTGTTTAATGAATTTTAATAATATCAACTACTAATTTAGATAACCACCTGAAGTGATTTGTATTTTTCCTTTAAATTCATGTAAGTTGCGTTAAATTCCTGCAAATGACTGCACTCACTTGACCTGTATAAGAGTAATATTGGCTGCACTGATTAATCAGATTTCACAGACCTGTTCTAGCTCGGGCTGTTTCTGCCAGATGATAAGCAAGGTGTTGACTGTGTGAGGAATTTGAGGTTTATTTTGTTTTTGCTGTACAATGATGTAGACATTTGTAGTTGCCTCTCTGTTTCTGCTAGTTTTAGGTTTGAGCAAAAATATTTTTGGTGAATTAAGTGGGAAACACAATTAATGGTACAGAATTTCCAGAACACACATACTAATGCTCGTGGAAGCTCTGGCCTCAGGGAAGTGACATTGCAGGTCCTGCCACCTGCCCGCGGACCAGACCTGCTGGAAGGTTCCTCAGAAACCGGACACGATGACGTGAGACCCTTCAACCCAGCCCTCAGCATCTCGGGGAAGCATCTGGCACCTACTGTTCACCCCAAGCGACTGGGTGGGGTCACGTGGCTCCTTCTTCCTGGGTAAGTGAGCAGGACTCACCTGACCACCACGCCCCTTCTGTCCTTGCCACTCACCCCCGGATGCACCGTACCCAGCTCTCGGCGTCCTTGCTCTGGTACGAATGGAGGCCTGGGGGGCGGCGTGGCGACAGATGGAAGTGGCCGAGTCTGGATTTCTTGTCGGAAGGAAGCCACGAGCAGCCCGAGCTGCCCCGGGCTGGGGTCACGCCACGCCCTGGGAACCCTGGGTTCACGTGTGGCCGCAGGCTGGAGCCCCCTCGCCTGACTGCAGGGTGACAGAGTGTAATGCGTTCGTTCACTTGGGATGCCGCACAGAAACACCGCAGACCAGAGAGGGGGATGCGAACGACAGAATTGTGTTTTCTCTCAGTTTTGCAGGGAGGAAGGCCAAGGTCACGGTGCCAGCGTGGCTGGGTGTGGGGGGAAGGCTCTCTTCCTGGCTCGCAGACACCTGTGATCTTGCTGTGTCCTCACATGTATGTGTGTGTGCGCGAGAGTGTATGTGAGAGAGAGAGAGAGAAGCGGGAAGAGATCTTCCTCTTTTTACCGAAACACAGTCCTTTTCAGCTGAGGCCGCCCTCAGGACCGCATCCCACAGGAATTGTGCCCCAGGTACTTTCACCCCCAGGTACTTCCCCGCGGGGTGGGGGCTTCCGTGCAGGAATGGGGGTGGGGCAGGGCGAGCACTTGGGTCCCCCGCATTGTTTGCTGGAGCTGGGAATCCAGTGCTGTCCTGGGAACCATGAAACCAAACGAATGCTCCCAGAGAGGAGGGGGGCTCCCCGGCCAAGTCAAATGCTGGGCGAAACTCTAAAACGAAAATTATTACGACTAAAAATATCAGAACTGCAATTAAACATATATACAAACACAGTGAGTGGAATAACTTGGGAGGTTTTTTTTTTTAAATTTACTTGTAGAAAAAAAAAGCAGAATGAAGGGAGAGGAATAAGTGACCCAGGAGGAAATAAAATAAAATCCCCCAGCTCAGCGGAAATGCACATTTAGAAGTCTTTTTTAAAAAAATCTAAACGGACAAGTTTCATTTGTAAAACTGAGATGCCTAAACATACCATCGTGAGTTCTCAAAACGCCAGAGAAAGCACTAAAAATTCCAGAAAACACAGTCCCCGAGAACGGGGGCTCTGGCCGGCAGGGGACGCCGCAGGGCGACACAGTTCCCAGAAGACCAGCGCCCTCCAGGCCGCGGGAGGACTCCTCTGGCTGCCAGCCCCGAGCCCGTCAGGAACCCAGTGTCCAGAACACTTCCCGGGCAAGAGGGCTCACAGAGTGCATGCGGGCGTGGGCCGGCGCCGTGGGGGCGAAAGCACGGAGAGGAAGGTTTGACACAAGAAAGACCAGAAATAACTTCCAAGTTGAACGAGAAAGGACTGCAGGACGATGACCAGGGAGGGAAATTCTGAGAACCGGAGTCCATCGCAGGAAAGAATGAACAAGAAGCTAGAAAATGATAGTTACCCGGCAACTAATACTTGAAAAAATGATGAGTTTTCCTCTGAACAAGAAAGTGCTAAAAGCAGTGGAAAAATCACAGGAACACTTAATGGGCACCGAAGTTCAACTATGAAGTACAACAGAGAAGGGAGCGCCCTCCGGAGCAGCTGGCGAGGTCGGAAAACAGAGGCCGCCCCGCCCGCGGCCGGGGAGCGGCGGGCGCCGGAGGACGGGACGGACAGGTGCGTCCGGGACGGTCTGAATGCAGGGGAGGGTTTCGGAAATTCAAATTAGCGGAAGGAAAACTCACGGAAGACTTCCTGGTGTTCACCGAACCACAGGGCACGCACTTTTTTTTTGGTCTTATTTTTCTTGTTTACGTTGTTGCCGTTGTTCCTGCTTTTTCTCCTTTTCCCCAGCCCCACCAGCCCCACCCTGCCCCCCTGCCCGAACTCGTCCCCGGGTTGTTGCCCGTGACCCTGGGTCGTGACCCTGGGTCGTGCGGGAACGTCCTTCGGTTGAACCCTTCGCCGCCTTTCATCCCATCCCTACGTCCCGGCGGCTGTCGGGCAGTTTCACGTGTCGAAGCGTCCGTGGTTATTCCGCTCGTGGCCTCGTCGTGTTCGTCAGATCCCACGTGTGAGCGAGGCGGTGCACCACCACTGCCCAGTGCGCAGGGAAGGCTCGGTGCAGCGGGGAGGCAGGGGGGAGGCCGGGGGAGGCGGGGAGGGGAGGTGCAGGGTGGGAATGTCTGTGTGCTCGCCCACGGAGGCATGTGGACGTAGGGTCTAGTCTAGATCCGCGGGGCAGCTCAGAGGTCCGAGGGGACTTTGCACAGATGCAGCGGTAATCGGAGAACTGTCTAAAAGTAACAGAGCTGGCCAAACGGTCTCAAGAGATAGAGAGAAGAGGTGGGTGATAAGTTCTCGTGTTGTAAGAAGTCAGAAGATATCACCCAGAGTTATTTCACCAGATTCAGAACGACAAGTAAACGAAATGAACATAGAGTCTGGAAAGTAAAATTTAAAATAGCAGAAACCACGGAGTTTTCCCGGGTGCTGTCGCGCGCGGAAGGCGAGAAGGGCGGCTGCAGCCAGCAGGGAAACACAAGAACTGTCTCAACTCACCTACAGTCGGGTGCTGCCGGGCGGCGTTCTGGTCGGCGGTGGACCACCTATGATGGCCCCAAAAGGTGACAAAGGGGCCGGACCGCTCCTGTCACCTAGCGGTGCCGGAGACGTCATAATGTCATGGCAGAATGCACTACTTCGTGTAACATTTTTACTCAGTAAAGTGAAATGTTACAGTAAGCGGGCTTTACTTATCATTGGAGGGAAGATGTTACAAAGTCAGTGTTGCGAAAGGATGCATTGTTATGGCGTCTGTATTCCTGGGTGGTCTGTGTCGTGGGTCCTCCCACTGGGTCTCCCCCCCTCACGACCCACCAGAGCGACGCCCGGTCCCGCAGCCCCACTCGGGGGAGTGCCACTCCTCGGACAGGTGACCACTCCTGTCCCCCACACTGTGTCCTCACTCCACCTTTCCTGCCTGTGGTGCTCAGACCCACGGAACTCACCACCGTGTGGGGCAGGCTGGAGGCCCGGGGCAGCCTGGGGGTGCCCCAGCTGGACCCCTGGTGCGTGCACATGCCTCTGGATGATGAAATCTCCCAACCACGTGTTTCTGAGTGTGTCTCCCCTGCGTTAAGTGACACGTGACTGTACATTCAAAAGCACTAAAAATCGCCTATTTACCATCGAACTAAATAATGGACTTCACCATTTTTTTCATCTCCTTTGTATCATCAGAGCACTGATCTCTCAGTTCCAGGGCAACCCCCCCCCCCCAGCTCTGTGGCCCGGCCTCTCGCGTCTGCGGACGGTGAAGTCTTTGATGAGCTTCTCAGAGACAGGCTCCCAGGGTGGACGTCGTCGGGGGCGTGGGGATGCACGACTCCGGGGGCTTGATTGCCTCTCGGGGAGTCAGTGGGGTGCAGGAACGGTCACTCCCAAACTCAACGGCTCACCCTCGTGCTGACCCTTCCCACCCCTCATCTCAGCTCCTTGGGCTGGGGTTCCTGACCTAACTGCTTGGTGCAGGCCCGTGTCTCTGGTTCTGCCTCAGAGGGAGCCGGGGTGAGGCCCAGGACCTGCAGAGCAGAAGGGGAGAACAGACAGTCCCTGGGCAGTCACCTGTGCGTCCACGTTGGATGTCCCGAGAGGGGCGTGTGGAGTGAGCCTTTGATCCTGCGGACCACGGTGCCGCGGCACCTGGATCAGCCGGCCGCTCCAGGACACGGGACTAGGTGATACAACGGCCTCTCCCTTGTCTAACGAAGTCAGAACACTCAGGAAAGCGAGACAGGTAAAACACGCTAGTTGTGTGGTTCGGGGAAACCCAGTCCCCCTCATCATGCCCCGTTGGGAGGCTGGAGGCAGTGAGAAGACCTTGCTGGGGGTGCTGGTCCCTCGGGGGTGGCCGTGCCCCGGAAACCAGAGTTCACTGGGCCGCGTGGGATGGCTCCGGGCTTCCTGGCGCCTTGTGTGGGAGGCGCTGCCGGTCGGCTGCACAGCGCTTCGGAAGGTGAGTGCGGTGCCCTTCCCGCACAGGCGGCAGCCCGAGCGTGCCGACCGCACTCCAGGATGGCGCGTGAGCAGCCCCGCGGCTGCTGGTCCCAGCAGAGGACACGCTGACTTCTCCTGTCGGAAACGCACTCGAGAGGAGGGTCACGCAGCCGCAGACCGAGGTCAGAAGGTGCCGTGGAAACACCACTGTGTTTGCCAGATCCCGGCTTGCAGACGTCGGTTTTGACCCGGGGCCCGGTGACCGAAAGCAGGTGACAGAGAACTGGGACTAACAGCATTTGTGCCCTGAAGTCCTGCTTCTGTTCCCCCTCCCAGGGACGGCACTTCCCGGAGCCGCGTGCATGCGGGGCGGAAGCACCCGGAGTGTCTGAGGGCTGCTGGGGTTGGCACAGATGCCAGGCCCAGAGCAAGCCTTGGGGCTCCGGGCAGGATGCGGGCTTCGAAAGCCAAGGTTAAAACAGAAGAGAAGAAAGGCTGGCCCCAGTCTGTGTAATATAAATCAGTACCGATATCGCCATATGCGTATGCAGACAGACCCGTATGTGGATGTACTGATACAGATACACACACACACACACACACACAAACACACACCAATTAGGTGACTGTGTTCACCGTCTCTGAGGATGACATTCAGTAAACACAGGCAACAGCCAGGCAGCCGAACCTGCAAACTGGCTTCCTGCTCTGCAGCGGGAAAGCCCACGGGGGCCCCCCTGCATGTCCGCCCTCACCCCTGTCCAAACACGAAACTGACACACACACCACAGCCCCAGCGGAGCTGCGGGGCCCAGCGCCCGCACCCGCAGCTGGAGGGCGGGGTGGGTGGTCCCAGCGCACCTGCCCGTGTCAGCCTGTCTGGCCCCGGCAAGGAGGACACGCCCAGCGATGTAACGCCTGGGTCAGGGTGCCCACGCCTGTGGATCCTGTGTGTTTGCCCTCGGGAGCCCCGGGCGCGCTGCTTATGTACAAAAAATAAATAAAATAAAAGCCCCATTTTCCTCTTTAAGCACCACCCACCGGACACAACAGTCTGCTCACCGTGTGGCCCCAGGACGGGCGTGGGCAAGGCGGGGTCGCTGCGTGTGCCACTGGCCGGTGGCCGAGCACCTAGACCTCAGAGGTGGCCCTGAGACCCCTCCGCGGGCCGAGGAGACGGGGCGCAATCACGATCATCACGCACGGAAAAGCTGCCCGCCTCCAGGGTTAGAGAGATTCGGAAGGCAGAGGAGCTGCCTGGGAGGAACAGATTTGCTTTCACCGGAGCCTGAGCCACGTGCCCTGCGGTTTGGGAAGATTACCGAGGGCCCGCGGGTGAGTGGGGCCCCTCAAACAGTGGCAGTCCCGGGGAGCCACAGTCCCGGGGAGCCACAGTCCCGGGGAGCCACGGCGCTCGTCAGCACTCAGCGTGGGGAGCGGCAGGTGGCCGGCAGCGCGGGGGACAGCTCTGCCGTGTCCCTGTGCAGTGGAGGCCGGAGCCGCGTGTCCCGGAACACCAGGCGCCGTGTCACAGTGCCACAGCTGCTTCGGCGGGGTGGGCTGTGGGGACGTGAACGGGGCTATCGCAGCAGTTCCCCGAAACGTGCGTTCCTCGCCTCGTGGCAGAGAGGGGACACACGCCTTTCGGTGGCAGGTGTCCCTCAGAAAAGCGCCATGTCTCATGGCCGAAGGTGGTTGTTTTTTGTCCAGAAAGAAGTCAGTTTGTCACTATCTGTACAGTTGCACATGTGTGGTATACGGTGGAAAAAATACCAGATTTTTGCATCGGGGGAAGAGACGAAGAAAATCATTGCTACCAGCCGTCTGTTTGCTTCTTCTGGGGGGAGGGGAAGTGTGGCACCGGACTTTGCTGTTCCCAGTGGGCGCATTTCCGCCCAGATCTTTGAGGGGAAAATAAGGGTGAGTGTTACCACCCTTACACGTGGTCATGGGAATAATGATTACATACCACGGGGTACAACAAGCCCGACTTTAATGCACAAAAACCGTGGGCGCACAGTGTGCACGGCAAAATGTGTTTCCCGCGGTGGCCCCTGAGTCCCTGCCCCTCCCCCACCAGGAGGGACAGGGAAGGCGGGGGGCGGGTGACAGAGACCTCCTGGGACTGCGTGTCACTTCCCTTCTTCTCAAAGCACCGTGGAGAGTCGGGCCGAAGATTGAGTGCCAGGCCATTTTCGTGAAAAATAAAGCATTCTTCAAATAATGCAGAGCGTAACTGCGATGTCTGTGTCGTGGTCGTGAAGACGCCGTCTCTGGGGGAAACCCCCACTCTGTCATCTCTGGGAGAAACCCCCCACCCCCCACCATCAGCGGCAGAAGCACCATCGAGGTCGGAGCCACCGAGCCTCCTGCTGCTCCATGTGCCGTGGGTGTGGCGGGGGCCCCTGGCAGGGGCTCGGGAGGCAGGCACCGCAGGGAAGGGGACCTGTGTCCAACCCCCTCTGGCCCTTCCAGTGTGGGGGGCTTGTCACTGTGTTTGGTTTTCCTAAACCCCAGGGGCCCGCAGAGCAGAGGGGCCAGGACCCGCCTGCCCACCTTGCTGCGCAGATCCAGGGAGTCTGAGGGTGCGTGTCCAGCCCTCAGAGGCTCCCGGGAAATTACAGAGAATTTTTACACTTTAGGAATATTAGGGGAATTGCGTACCGTGGGCAGGGGAAAACACTCCATAAAATGTGCATTTTTCAAACCATGGGCTGTTTAGAAATGATTGTGCATTACCATCAAAGTACCCGAATAAAACCCCAAACAAACACACGCCTTCACACCAGCAGCGCAGCGCCACCTGGGTGGGCACTTCCTGCCTGTTTAAAACCGTCGCTTCCGTGCGATGCAGCGTTACGTGCTAATCTTTCTTTTCGTTCTCTCAGAGGAAACACGGTCATGAGCGGTTTCTTCAGTGGAAGGTGACTGTGTACAAATAGCAGGTAATTGTCCTACTCCTTCCTGCAAGAGGCGGAGTAGAGGGAGACGTTTGATCCAGCGCGTACGTGGCGGGCACGTAGGAGGAGGCGCGCGTTTGCTGGGGGTCTTGCTGCCAGCCTTTGGGTGCCTTTCTGCCCTCGCTCCTTCGGCGGCGGGGAATGTGGGTGTGGTTTCTGGGTGACGACATTTGAAGAGACGGCTAAACTATTTCTCAGAGTAATGTCGACACTTGGCTGGCCTGGCTAAGAGGTCTGGGAAGGTTCACCTTTCTAACCTGGTTGTGGTCGGTCAGCGCCGCCCTGGTGAGCGGCGACACTGAGCACCGTCTCCGTGCTGAAGGGTCCTTCGGGTGCCTCTGCTGAAGTGTCTGCTCACGCCTTCCGTCGATTTTGTATTTGTCGTTGCCGAGCTGTGAAAACGCCTCCATCCTCTGCTTTGAAGACCAACCGTGCTCTCATTCTGACGAAGCTCCGTCATTCTAGTGTGTCCTTGGTTGGGCGTCCCCGTGTGCGGACACCCTCAGAGAACCTGGCGGGCCTCAGCGTCTCCTCCGTGTTCTTCCCCAGGGTTTGAGTTTCCCTTCATGTCTGTGACTCATCTCCCGCTCAGTCCTGTGGACGACTCGACGCAAGGGTCAAGGCTAATTGAGCCCCAAAGAATCTCCACTTGGTGGAGCACCGCGCCTTCAAACACGGTGCTGTCACCATTGAATTACCCGACACCGTTGTCCCCGCTGATCGGCCGTATGCAGCACGCACGGCTGCCATCGGCTCTCGGCTGCGCTCCCCTGACCCGGGCTCCCCACACCACACCCATGTGACCACTGTAGGTCAGCAGTAAATGATCCAATGGGAGTGAAATTCCCCCAGCTTCACTCTTTATCATTTAAAAACATATTTGTAATTTTCGGTGACAGCCGCCGTACAATGTTCCATCGGGTTCAGGGGCACGCACAGCCCAGGGGCACCAACCGTGGTTGTCACCACGGTTCGGTGACAACCGTGATCAGACGGTTGTACACCTTAGTGAGTGACCGCCCCGGGGAACTGGTGCAGAGACACCACACAGAGTGTGACGTCACGGCATGACCGGCTGTGCTGCCTGGGCTGCAGGTCACGTCCCGTGGCTGTGCCATAGCCACCAGTCCGTGCTCCTCAACCCCTTCACCTTTTCACCCGTCCACGCAAACCCCTTCCCGTCTGGCACCCGCGGAAATATCCTGTTTCCCTTCTGCTTGTTCACCGGCCTTGTCTTTCAGATCCCACATGTACGTGAAACCACGTGGCGCTGTCTTTCTCTGCCTGGCTTATTCCACTCCGCAGCAGCACTGTGGAGGCCGCTCTGTGCTGAGGCAGGCAGCGCGGTCTCATGCACTCCTGCGACCACGCCCTATTCCGTGGCTCCAGGCCCCGCCTCTCCCTTTCCCACCGTCCACGGACGGGCCCCCGGACTGCTTCCACAGCACAGCTGCCACAAACACCGCTGCGGTGAGCGTCAGGGTGACAGATACGTGCTTACCACCATTCTATGATGCGTGTTTCTGATATTTTATTTTTCCTTTCATTTTGAAGAAGACCCCTCGGCATGCCTTGTGTCACTAGTGTGGTGACGATGAGCCCTTTAGCTTCTTCTCGTCTGGGAAGATCTCTATCTCATTCTAAATGTCAGCGCGGCCAGGTAGAGCACTCTTGGTGGTAGGTGTTTGCTTTTCACCGCTTTGAATGTTTTGTGCCAGTCCCTCCTGGCCTGCAGAGTTTCTTTGAGGAACCAGCTGACTGTCTTACGGGCACTCCTTTGTAGGTGACGGACAGCTCTGTCTGTCTCTTTTAAGAGTCTCCTTTCTCTTTAACCTCTGGCGTTTTCCCTGTGATGTGTCTCGGGGTGGGCCTCTTTGGGTTCATCTTGTTTGGGAGTCTCTGGGCTTCCCGGGCCCGTGTGTCTGTTTCCTTCACCAGGTGAGGGAAGTGTTCAGTCATTGTTTTTTGAAGAAGGTTTTTAATTTCTTGCTCCCACTTTCCTCCGTCTGGCTTCCCCGTGATGTGAATGTTGGAGAGCTTGAAGTGGCCCCAGAGGCTCCTTGCGCTGTCCTCACTGTGTTGGACTCTTTATTCCTCTTGCTCACCGGACTGCGTGTTTTCTGCTTCCCTGTCTTCCGGATTGCTGGTTCGAGTCTTGGCTTCCTCTCTCCCACTGTCGACTCCCTTTAGTGTACTCGTCACTTCTGACCGGTTCTGTTTGCTGCTGTTGCTTTCTAGCTTCATTTGTACGTTTCCTATCTCTTTTTTTTGATGTTCTCACAGAGATAATTCAGTGCCCTTGTGACCAGTGCTTTGAACTCTGCATCTGGTAGATCACTGGTCTCCACTTTAATTCTCTCTTTTTAAAATTTTTATTCTGTTCTTTCATCTGAAACACGTTTCTTTGTCTCCTCCTTTGGGCCTCCTCCTTGTGTTTCTGTGTCTCAGGAAGAGCCACTACATCTCCCACTCTGCTCGAGTGGCCTGAGGTGGTCAGTGTCTTGTAGGGTCCCATAGCGCAGCCTCCCGGACCACCTGAGCTGGGCGCTTCAGGCGCATCACTGTGTGGGCCGTGTGCACGCTTATGTTGTAGCTCAGCCTTGATGTCTGTCAGAGGAAGAGACTTGCCCCCAGGCTGGCAGGCTGTGGGGACTGGAAGTGACCATAGCAGAGGACCTGCTGTGTGGGGGCTGGTCCTGTGAAGCAGGACTCACTTCACTGAGTCTCTGGTACCCACTGATTTGCCCCATGAGCATGTGGATTGTAGAGGTGGCTGGGTAGTACCTCGGTGTTGTGTGAAGCTGACCACTGGGTGCACTGGCTCTGGGGCCTCCCAGAAGGGCAGGCCAAGGTCATCTGCCACCTGTGCCCACCCATGACCACCTGGTCTGAGCTACAAAGCGATAATGAGATAGCTACTACTTGTGCTGGGTGTGGAGGTGCCCAGGGGAGGCCAAGCTGCTAAACACCTTTGGCTGCCACTAGCGCTGGGCCTGGGGCCACCCAGCAAGGAGTACAGGCATGCTGGGGCCAGGGGATGCTTGTCTGTGGTCTGTGGGCCTTTCGGAGATTTGAAGAAGGTCTGAAGCAATAGCCAAGACAGGGCATTCATATGGAAAAGCCACTGGAATCAGCTTGGGTGGGGCTGCAGGTTGGGTGGGGCGGGGTCTCAGGGAATCAAACACCAGAGAAGGGTGAATGGTGGGGGCCAGGTTGGTGGGGACTCAGACACGGAGCCCTCCTGCTGGCTCTGTTGGGTGGGGGCTCAGCAAAGAAACAGTGGCCTCCGCCACCCTTCTGTCTGGGAGCACGCCGCCCCTCCAGCTCTCGCCCTGATGCCAGACCATGCAGTTCCCCTCTGTCTGTCCCCGGTGCCTTGCGAGCTGCCGTCCCCAGGTGGGAGTGCAGAGGGTGCGAGTCCAGGGGAGTCCGTGTGCAGGGCCTTCAAGCGGATCACCTGGGACCCCAGAGGCCTCGTCTCCCTCAGCCCGACTCCCTGCCGGTTCTCACGGCCACATTTTACGGGGCCTTCTCTTCCTGGCACTGAAACTCTGAGCTGGGGCACCTGGTGTGGGGCTGGGACCCCTTGCTGCTCAGAGGGACTCCCCCCCTGATTTCCATCTGCCATGCCTGGGTGTGGGGCCGGCCCGTTCCGCATCTCTGCCCCCGCCACCAGTCTCCATGTCGGCCAGACTGCACGGCTGTTCTGTCGTTCGGTCGTAATTTTGATGGGATTGTGGGGAGAGGTGAGTGCTGCGTTCGCCTACTCCACCATCTTGACTGGGACTTTCTTGTCTTATCTTTTTGATCTCACTTTTCTTGGTTACTTTTTATTTCCATATACATTGTAGCAACCCTTGACAAAGGCCGTAAGAAAACCCGCTGAGACAACTGATTGGAATTCACATCGACAGACCTATCTGGAGAGAAATGACCTCCTAAAAATATTGGGTTTTCTCATCCACATACACGTATGTTTTTTCATTTATTCAGGTCTTGCTTGATTTCTCTGTGCAGTTCTTTGTAGATTTGGTGTCGCAGGCCTATTCTGGAACCCTCGTGCACCCCCGAGACTGAAGATTAAGAAAATGAGAGGAGACCACTGGCAAAAAGATCTGAGAAGGAGAGGCGGGCGGGACAGAAGGAAATGGCGGTGCCGAGTGAGGACAGTGCTCGGAGGGGGAGTAATTAAGTCCGAGCAGCACTGCCGATACAGCAGCTCGAACGAGGACCCAGGGTGCCGCGCTGGGCTGCTCCGTGGGCAATTCAGTGCCGACGGTGAAAGGAGAGGCTTCCACGGCGTACGTGGAGACAAAGACCAATCAGAGGGAATTCAGGATAGAACGAGGAAGATGAATTGGACACAGCGAGCGCAGTGAATCCTTTCAAGGGTTTTACTGTAGAAAGCGGCGGGAAGCGGAGCGGTAGCGGGGGAAGATGGGATGGTGGCGGCCACGCCGCTTTCCGAGGTGGGCGAAGCAGCCGCCAGTGTGTGCGCTGCAATGGGCAGAAGACCCCGCGGTCCCGGCCTGGTGGACGTGAGGCTCCCGGGCCTCTCCAGGGTGCGGGAGGGAAGTGGCTGGGGCTCGGGGAGGGCTCGGCCTGCGGGAGGAGTGTGCCTCACCCGGAGCGAGGCTGTGCCTATGGGGTGGGGGGGGGGCTGTGGGAGAGGCTTAGGTGTGGTGTGAGGGTGCGGGTGTGCGAGGGGTGAGTGTGTTGTGACAGGGCACGCTGGGTGGGGCTCCTGAAGCTCTCGTCCGAGTCTCACCCCTTCGCAGTGAGGCGGGCAGCAGAGCCCTCAGCTGTCCATGACGCGGGCAGGAGGGTCGGAGATGGGGATACAGTGGGTGCTCTATTTTCATTGTTTTAAAGATTTTATTTATTTTTAGAGAAAGGGGAAGGAAGGGAGAGAAACATCAAAGTGTGGATGCCTCACACGCACACCCCCTACTGGGGATCTGGCCCGCAACCCAGGCATGTGCCCTGACGGGGAATCGAACCGGCGACCCTTTGGTTTGCAGCCTGAGCTGAATCCACTGAGCTACGCCAGCCAGGGCTAAAGTGGGTGCTTTAAACGGAATAAATTCCCTTTTGGGCAAAACCCCCATTGCATGGGGATTACTTTTCTCATACCTACTCAGGAAAATTCATCATGTTGGTGTTTTCACGAATCAAGTATATCTTGACTTTGAGAGAGGGAGATATACTTTCAGCTAAAAATGTAGAGGTTCAGGTAAGATGAACGCCATGCCTACAAATGACTCTGTCTGGTTCCCCTCCCTGTGAACTGGAGGAGAGACAGCGTCAACCCATCTTGCGTTCACAAGTGTCAAGAGGCTTCCGCTCCTCTCCACGTTACATCCTCGCGGGGCAGCGGTCGGACCGGATGGAGACACGAGGCGCGTGTGTGACTGCCACAGTTGCAGAAGTAACCCCCCCCCCCCCCGCACCGGGGTCCCAGAACGGGCTCATAAAGAGTAGCCAGAGAAAACGTCTGGCCCGCCGGATAAAGCAAACCAGGTCCTAAAAGGCCATCTTTGGCTTATCCGAGTTCGCCTCCTGGACTGCGTTTTCCCCGTGCCCTTCGCTGTGGCCGGCTGCGTGTGATCTCTTCTTGTGGCAACACGGAAACACACACCCGAGCGACTCTCGGGCTCTGTGTCCGAGCCACGTCTGCACGCGTGGCTGTCCGTGTGCAGCCGGCCTGCCGTTCCCAATTCTGAGCTTTTACGGGACAAGCCGCTGGTCCCTTCAACGCCGGTGACAAGACCACGCACACGGAAAAGTTCACAGGGCTGGGTGTTTGCCACGCACCGCACCTGCGGGCTGCAGCAGCGCCGGTCTGCACACGCACACACATGCACACACACTTGCTCTGGGCCCCTGGAGACCGGAGCGTGTCCCCTGGGCCAGCTGCACGCTTGGTGACCTGCCAGGCTCCCCCTCCGGTCATGCACTGGCCGGTCACGCGTGCACCTACTGTAAAACAGGATGGAGAGGCTGGAGAGGCGGTTGCGTCTGCCTTGCCCCGCACCCGCCCGGCGGCCGGGGGCTGGGGCATGCTCCAGAAAGCTGATGTTTCAATCCCATCCAAATCAGCGCCGACCCTTGACAGGCGGCATCTGAGCTCTCAAATGAGAAGGCGGTGAAGCCAGGGGAAGGAGGAAATGACTGCCCTTCCCGCTGGCAACCGAACAAGTAGTTAGCCTGACCCAGTTTCCAGGGAGAGGGATTTTCTGATGCCCCCGCAGAGGGGGCCATCTCCTGGCGGGGACGGGGGAGGTGGCCGGGCTGCCTGGCGCGCGGGGATGGCCGCGGCTCTGGGCGCTGCCCGACGCGCCGGAGGATGGTGAAGCCGGGCTGGCGGGGGAGAAGGCTGCTTTTGCATATTCCGCGCGGCGGCGGCCTGGCGCAGGTGCCCGCGGAGCGGCGGGTCCGGGCTCCGGCAGGAAGGCAGCCGCCGCAGAGGAGCGCGATCCCCGCTTAGGCGCGGAGCGGAGGCGCGCAGGGCTTGCGGCGAGGGCTGGCGCCCCGCTGGGACGGAGTCCCATTATCTGCGGGCTGCACGGGCGTCCGCGCGGCGGCTCGGCTCCTTCCGCCTGCAGGCTCCGTTCCGCGCGCCGCGCCGGGAGCTGGGGACGCCTCTGCAGGGCGACCGGCGGCCTCCGGAGACGCTGACCCCGCAGATCGGTGAGTACAAACCCTGCCGTTTGCTGCACGACCGAGCGTTGCCGGGCCGGCGGCGGCAGCCCCTGCCGGCCGGGGTCTTTGTGTTATTAGCATAGCAGGTAAAGGTGGGGCCGCGGGAAGGCGCTGCGTTCCCCCCGGCTCGGCGCCTCCGCAGCCCCGGCTCCCGCCGCATTCATTCCTCGCGGGAGGGAGCCTTGCCTCTGCGCTCCGGGAGGTGGGGTCCGACCCGGGAAGGCGGACAACAGGTACATCCGTCAGGGCTTCCCCGAGGTCTGCTGCAGTGGAACGAAGGAACGAAGGTGCGAGGCGGGTGACACTGGTGATTCTGTAGTTCCAGACGGCTTCGTGCCCTGTCTGTGGCGGCGGCGGGGGGCAGGTGCGAGGGCTGGCTTTCGTTGGTTTGTTTCCCCCGGTCGGAGAGTGCAGGGGTGGGGTTCACAGGGTCCAGAGGATGACGTGGAGGAGCGGTGATCAAAAGTTCCCCCGGGGGAGAGTTTTGCTGCGGGCCACAGAGGTCGCTGTGGGCTCCCCAGATTTCACGGGGTGCGTTGCTCCTTCCTCATCTTCCGTACAAGAGCGTCCGGAGTTCCCGTGGACAATGGTAGCGCTCGTGGGTGTTGAGGCACCTGCAATGCTTTATGAAAAGTTTCAGAACTCGGTGGCTTGGAAAGTGCACTTTTAAGAGCTCCGAGACGAGCCAAGTACACTCCATTATGCTAATCGGGTGCTGACAAGATTAGGGGTTCGGGGGCCTTGGCAGGCACAGGTCTCGCTTCCCCAGCTGAAAACGTCCTACGTTTCAACAGTCAGCCTCCTGACTGTGCCCTTTGAGAAACGTTCGCAGGACGACTGAGACAGAGGTTAGTCAGAGAGACGGGCAGGCAGGCAGGCAGGGCAGGGGAATCTCACAGACTCGGTTTGGAAGGCGGGGCGTTCGTGGCTTTATCCGCGGAGGCAATCCTTTTAGAGGAAGGGAACTCTTCCTCCAAGCAATTTTTATTTGCTTGATGGGTTTATCATCTTTTAAAAAACAACTGTGCTTGTTAAAGGTTCCGCCAGCTTCCATGCGCTGCGTTCTGTGAGGAAGGAGCTATCCAAGCCCTCGGCACCCCCGGCCCTCTGCCCCCACACGCGTGTGGGAACCTGCAGGAATTCCCCGAAGCAACAACGTCCCCACACGAAATGCTGGAAAGGATCAGGAGCACCGGGCTGTTTCAGTTTCGGTGCTTCAGTGGCCTTTACGGGTCGTCGGGGCGTGCAGTCCAAAGATCTCAAATGCGTAACCCTGCACACTGTATAGAAGGCTTTCTAGGAGGTTATACAAATGCAAAGCTTATCGCCGCTCAGCAGAGAAGTCCCTCACGTAGCAACGGCCACGCTGAACGCCCCCGTGCGCACATCCCTGCTGCAGTGGCAGCACCGTTTCAGGACTCCCGTGCAGCCTAATCACAGAGTCCTCTTGTCATTTGGAAAATCCGTGCGTATTTGGTCCAAGCTCAGACCGAAAAAGTCCATTACCTCGTGAAGAGAATGTGAAGTATATGAAGTTGTTTGCATATTGGGGGGGGGGTGTTGTTGACAGCTAGAGCTAGCAGTATAAAAGCAAATTTGTACCTTTTTAATTCTCCAAGTAGAAATAGGAGGGCTATAAAATATTTGCTTACTTATTCACCCGTGTATCACACTGATGAGAGATGCGGTGGTAGAAGGCAGACACATAAAGAATAACTCAGACTAGACATAAAAGTGCAGAAGAGAAATCACATCACTCATAAATAACGGCCATGAACTTTGGAGACTGTCACTGGAGACACCCTATGCCCAATTTCAAGTAAGAAAATGTGTGTGTCGTGTGAAGGGGATGCAGATTTTTAGTGAGAATGGTTTCTGACCATATGTCTTTCTAGTTCTTTTTTTTTAAAATAAGAAGTATTTAGATAATGCACCCAATGATAGGTAGATAAATGCTCTTTTGAAAGACCGAAAACTCATCCTTACTCTTTAAAAAAAAAAGGATTCAATTTTAGATTTGCATTAAGCAGAAGAAAGGATCTGACATAGAACTAAGGCAATCGCTACATTTAAGGTCTTTGTTTCTTCCCAAAGACGATATTGCTTTTAGAAAATAACTCTGGAGTTAGGAGCAATCATAACAACATTAGCAGCGAGAAGTCGGCTTTCAGACGCCTGTTTGAATATGAAACAATCTCTTCCGAGTCTTTGCGGCGGTGGCTACACGAGTCGGCCCACGGGATCCGTGGTCCTGTGCCTCCCACACGCCGCCCGGATTTCATTATCCGCTTTCCATCATTGAGACTGCAGTCTTTGCCTTCTGGCTCGGTTCCCAGAGTGCTGGCTTTGACGTGCTTTGCGTGTGGAGGGACTCGCTCCTCCCCAACAGGCCTTGGCTGCTCAATTTGCCATCCCTGTAGTCCTTACTTTAACGTATTTCCTGGGTTGTTCAGGAAATTCCACTAAGAATCCCGTCACCAGAGGGGGAGTCACAGACGCTGGGAGTTCCGCGTGCTTACAAAGAACATCCTTCCTCTTGCCTTACACACGTAAGGCAAGCGATCTTTCTGGAGCCGCACTTATTTTTCCCTCCAGAAATGTGTACCCATCTGCAAGCACAGCCGGGAGCCCTCCCTGTACCGGATGTTGCTGCACGGGGCGGGGGGGGGGGTGGTGTCCAGGCCCGCCTGGAGCTGCCGTCCTGGCGTAGAGCTCGCCTCTTCTCTGGTGGGCGCCCACGTGGTTCCTCGTGTCGTGTTCGCCAGACCGTGTCACAGAGTGAGTGGGTCTTCGCCGGCTCTCCCTGCACACGGCGCACCTGTGGCCTCTTTTATTTCACAAATGTGCCGTTACATTATATATGCGCATTTTTTAGGGAGTGCTATGTTGCTTTTCTGCTTTTCTTTTAGGATCGCCAATTATGGGCGTGTTGGATCTCCTTCGTCTGTCTTCCGCATCTGTCGTAGTATCCAGGCTCATTTTGTAAAAGATTTTATTTATTTTATTTTTAGAGAGGGAAGGGAGGGAGAAAGAGAGAGAGAGAGAGAAACATCCATGTGTGGTTGCTGGGGGTCATGGCCTGCAACCCAGGCATGTACCCTGACTGGGAATCGAACCTGGGGCACTTTGGTTCACAGCTCGTGCTCCATCCACTGAGCTACACCAGCCAGGGCCGCATTCATTTTTAAATTCATACTTTCCGTTTCTCTCCGGTGGGTTTCAGGAAGGTGTCCCCCCACATCCCGAACAGTGTGGCTCCCAGTCACGGAGGTTATAATATTGCCACTTCTCTGTAGCTTTCATGTTTTAATTCTTTCTTTTCCTTTTTCCTCAATATTTGATTTCAGCTATCAATTTTCCTTTTAAAACATGCACAGAGAGGTGGTGTTTGAAAGATGTGAAATCCAGATGAAGAGCAACTGTCTAGCACATTCCTTACGCTGTGGCTGACTCTTCTTGAGATTCATTCCTTCTACTGCATTTTTCTTTGTTTTTTTTTTTCTTTTCATCTTCTTTTTCTTTAAAGATAAGCCTGAGGGGTGAGCAGCCAGAGCACGGGTGAAGGTTGAGGGCATCGATTGACACCCACTGGTGTTTGTCAGAACCCAGAGGGTGAGCCCCCCCAGGGGTGAACCTCAGCACGACCCGGATCTGGACAGACAGTGAGGTGCCGGTGCTGGTCCGTCGTTGCAGCCGGTGGCGGAACCACATGCCGCAGCGTTGGGGGAGCTGTGCGTGGGTGGGCGGGGCCGGGCGGGGTGAGGAGCTAGAAGGTTGTAGGGTTCGCTCTCCTCTCCGGGTGACGGGAGGAGGAGGAGGAGCTCGCCGCACCCCTGGCTCTCCTCCCACATGGCAGTCCGTGTGTCCAGCCCCGAGAGGGCGTCCGGGGCTCCGCCCACTCACACTGTTCCCCGAAGACGGGGCCTCGCTGTGTTCCAGACCCACCCCAGGGCCATGTTTCCTTTCCCTCTGTCGTTTCTGCAGAGCCAGAGAGGGATGGACACCTCTTCCTTTAGTGAGCTTCCAGCAAAACTAGTTCAGGGTGACAGAATCTTCTATGGGGGAGTTCCACTGGAAAATTCAATGTGGCTCATTGCTCCTGCGGGCAGAGGCGCCGGTGGTCAGGCCTGGGGCTGAGAGTGGGTCCCCCGGTTACGGTTAAACACCCGTCGCGGTGACGGCACGGCGTACCGCGGCAGGCCCCGATCCAAGGAAGCAGAGTCGCTGGACATGGGCTCGGTCTCCGATCGGTCTCCATCGATGAAGTCTTGGGCCCAACTCTGTTACAGTAAATCCTCAGGTACTTTACCGTGGGATCGCGTCCCGGGGGCGTAAATCAGGCTCAGCAGTCTCGCACGCTTTATGGCAGTCGCGTGGGAATGAAGCTCATGCATAACAGGTGTCTTGTTAAAAAATGAGTGAAATGGCGGGGATGCGGAGCCTGTTTCGGGAGGAAATAAAAGAGTTGTGCATCGTGTGACATACAAGCCCACGCGGAACTGGAAGAGCCTGTTCCACTCTCAGAGTGGGAATGAGGTGAGGGACCAGGTGAGGGACCAGGTGAGGGACTCAGGTGAGGCACCAGGTGAGGGACCAGGTGAGGGACCCAGTGAGGGACCCAGGTGAGGGACCCAGTGAGGGACCAGGTGAGGGACCCAGGTGAGGGACCCGGGTGAGGGACCAGGTGAGGGACCCGGGTGAGGGATCAGGTGAGGGACCAGGTGAGGGACCCAGGTGAGGGGCCAGGTGAGGGACCCAGGTGAGGGACCCAGGTGAGGGGCCAGGTGAGGGACCAGGTGAGGGACCCAGGTGAAGGACCCAGGTGAGCGGGCAGGCCAGGGCAGATCCGCTCTGACTTCTGAAGCAAGTAACTCGGCCTCTCGCTGCCTCAGTTTGCCCACGCGAAGTGGAGATGAAAATAGTACTGACTTCCCTGTATCGGCCAAAGGGTTCAATAGGGTCATGTGTGAAAATACCTGGGAAGAAAGCCTTGAAATGAATAATCGCTCTTTGTGTTAGTTGTTTAATTATTTTCATATTAGTGTTCCTGCTTGTAATCCGTACTAGGTTTGTCTGTGAATCTTGGGAGTGAGTGGTGAAAACTAACAGAAGACAATGAAAAGAAGGAAAAGATACAATCTTCAGCGCATTGATGACATTGAGTGGCTGGTAGGGAATTGCACCTGGAGGTGTGAGCCGTGGTTAGGCGTGACTTTGGCGGGGCTGGTCTGGGGTCCCGGCAGCTGAAACTCCACACGGTGTCTCCGCACCGCCAGGCCACCATCACACCCGCCCAGGAAAGGGGCCTCGTTTAACTGGGTGATTATAAAGGCAGCGCACGGAAAACGAGACAAAATAAACCGCAGTTCCTTCAAACAAAGAAACAGACCCCAGAGCATGTCTGTGATTCCTTCCTGGTGCCCAGTTTCTCCTCTCTCGTCTCTGAATTAGCGTCTGAAAGCCCCTGCAAACCACCGTGGGGTTGGAAGGCGGGCAGAGACACTGCACTAGGAGATGGCTGTGTCCCCATTCAGCCCCTCTGCCCGGGGACACTGTCGTCCGTTTATTTTATTGTGTCTCCTCTTTCCTGCCTTTATCGGGTTCGTCAAGCATGCTTTATTCACTCTTTTTCCAACTTTCATAGGCTTACAACTTATATACTCTCTTTTCACACTTTAGGGAACGGGAGTATTTTACACCAAAATATTACTTTGTATTGTCACGTAGAGCTGAAGATGGTCCATCTCTCCCCGTCACAAATGGGACAAGGGCGTGTCGGAGCGTTCTCCGAGACGCTTCTCCCAGCGCCCGTGTTCCCGCTGCTGAAACCTCACTGCGTGTTTAGCCACCCCCGGGAGTTGGGCTGGTGTGGCTGGGGTCCCAGCTAGTGTTCCTGAGTTCTCTGTGTGGCCTTTTTTTCCTGCTGCATCCATGTGTGTCCTGGATGTATTCCCTGTGCAGAAAAGGCGATGCAAAGGTCATTCTAGAAACAGTATTAAACTCTCCTAAACTGTGTCTACAGTTATCTATTGGGCTTGCAGTCTGAAATGACAGCGTAGCCGGGTGCAGGTCTCCAGGGTGGGTGACGCTCTCTCAGCCGTCCTGCGCGCCCCGCTCCTGGTCCGGGGTGTGTCTTCGTCGGGGAGCTGACCGCTCGCTGCCCCGTGCTCGCGTCTGTGAGGACAGACTGGACTTTGCGCCCTGGCGGAGAGCCAGTGCTCCTCTTTGCACCGGTGCCTTCGGGGCCACCACAACGACGCACGCCGGGGTGCGTCTGTTTGAAATGCACCCCGTGGGAGCCTCTACAAACTCCCGAATCCAGCTTTCTGCAGCTCTGGAGACGCTCAGCTCCTGGATGTTGAGTCCTGCCCCCTTCCGCCTCTGCACCTTCTCACGGGAAGCTCAGCGACGATTTGAGTCTCCTCTTCTGCTGTCCTCGACTTGCTGCGGATGGCTTCCTGCACCTGCCTTTTCGGAGTTGCATTCTGTGTGACGTCCTCTGATCCGTGATTCGAATCTTCATTTGTTTCAGAGAATATATTCTAGTTTTTGTTGTTTCTTTAAAAATTTCTCTCCCTACTCTGCTCGTGCCTGTTGTCTTTTGTCCTTTGGCTCGGCAGAAACCCGAAGTAAGCTAATTTTGGAGCTGAAGGTTGACGGTTCCTCTCTCTGTAGATTTTGGGGGTGGATCGCTTCGTCACTTGAGCCGGCTGGGTTTCCCTTCCAGGGGGCCCTCTCCCGGGTCTCTGTGGGTCCCCTCGGGGCAGGCTCACCCCCCGCCGACCTCATGTCCCAGGAGACGCCGGCCTCTGCTGCGTGGTGGCTTCCTCCTGTCGCTGCTGGAGTGGCTCAGTCATTCCCAACTTTGGACTCATTGCTGTGTTCATTTTTGGCCTAAATTTAGCTGCCCAGGCAAACAGAATGAATCTACGCCCTACGACCCAGCTGGGCTCACACCTGCTGTTCCCGCGGCCTTTCAGGGGACTCTGGTCCCCTGTTTCATGCTGGTTCCGTGGGTCACTCCTGCTTAACCACCTCCTCACCGGTCAGCTGGAAGTCTCCTCTGTGTGTTGGGCCCCGACGCGTGTAGTGGTCTCGGGCACCGCCCCGGTTCTGCCTGCTCTGAAGGGCTCTCCTGCAACCATCCACCGTTCCCACCGGCGGAGGAAGCCTTGATGGCCTGCTGCAAACTCCCGCACTGCCTGGGGGGTCTCCAACGCCCTGGTGTCTCTTCAGGGGTCCTCAAGCTTTCTGGTTGTTGGCACTTTTGTCCTGGTTCTGTTGTGACTGGCTCTCATTCTTTCGGCGTGTTTTCTGTGGAATCGATGGGGTGGAGATGGAGACTCGTTCCCAAACCTTGAACCAGAGTTGGGAGGTCTAACACCAGATTTTTTTTACGGAAATTGAAGACGGTCGCTGTCCTTAATTTTAAGTAATTCACCAGGTCATCACATTAGCCAGTAAGCGATGGTGGAAGCCAGTTGTGCCTGTCTTGTCACCAGCTCCCCAAGGGCTGACACAACTCGCCAGAGCACCTGCTGTCGTCCGCAGGGCAGTCCACCTGTGAAACAACGTGACCGTCTGGAATTCAGTTCAACAGCTGGCCGGGGACATCCGTAGTCCCCATTCTTGGGGGGCCAGGGCACATGAATTCCTCAAGTTTAATGCCATGCAAATTCTTCAAACACAGAGGCAGTTACTGAAGATTTCACTCACACCACAGTCCCTGACGGCACAGGGAGACCGACAGCTGACCAACTGCTTCCCCTGGAATCTCTGCAGAGCAAAGAAAGGACATTGGGTGGAATTTATAAAAGCTTCTCTTTACGTCTCCTTTTTAGGCAGGAAGAAGGAACAAACAAACAAAAAGTACTGTATAGTTTTTCACGGTTTCTAGTCCTCTGACACTCCCCTGTGTGTGTTTCGTTTTCCGCACTTTCGTCTGCGTGTGACTGGAAGCAGAGTGTACCGGGGCTGTCTCCCCTTTGTGGGCACGTGGGCTCCGTCCCCGCCAGTACCAGCGGCGGGCAGGCCCGTTGGATGGACCCGAGCTCGTGGCAACAGAACCTGGTTTGTCAGCGAAGCGAGGCCAGGAGTCCGACAGGCTGCCGACCTCCCACCAGCGGGCCTAAGGAGACATGAAAGGAAGGCCCGAACGTTTCACTGGGATGAAAAGGGTACAGCTGCTCCCAGGCCGATGCAACGTGCCTCTTCCCATGTGTAACACGGAGATGTTTCCGAGGGGTTGCCTGTCGTCCGAGAATTTTTCCACCCCTAGTTGTGAAGCCGTGGTGCTGGCAGGCGGGCTGATGCTGACATCGCTGCTGCGGACAAAGCAGCCGAGGCTGGGGATTCAAGCGTTCCCCTAAAATCACGTCGTGGTCAGAACACACGTGTTGTTCAGAGATTCCGGCGGCGTTTCGGGTTGTAACTTCCTGTGAAGCGTGTCTTGTACGTGACTTGCAGAGGGGAGGGGTCCCTGCCTGCTCATCCCCCTCGGGGCCTGCGCCCCCAGCCCATGTGGGAGGGCCGGCTTCTGGCCATCTCCGCTCTGGTCCCACCTGGGGTCGGAGTCTACCTGGAAAAGGGGGACCCACAAAGGACCCCGCCCCTGTAGCAGCCACACTCACGTGATTGTCGGAGCACACACCCCAGCCCCTTTGCCTGAATGTGATTTGTTTCCATCAAGGATGTGTTGCCCGTGAACTCACGGAGATGGTGGAATGTGCTCAAAATGTGCCAACTACACCAAATTCCTAAAGAACTGCCATAAATCACTCTATATAGTGAGTGAACAAAATTAAAAAACCAAACAGAATAATATTCATTTTAATCATATTTAAAATATTTTTTTAAATGTATTTATTTTTAGAGAGAGGGAAGGAAGGAAAAAGAGAGGGAGAGAAACATCAGCGTGTGGTTGCCTCTCACACACGCCCCCTACTGGGGACCTGGTCCACAACCCAGGTTTGTGCCCTGACTGGGAATCGAACCCGTGACCCTTTGATTTGCAGACCAGCGCTCAATCCACTGAGCCACACCAGCTGGGGCTATTTTCCTCCTTTTTTTTTTTCCTGATTATTCAAGTTAGACACATGTATTATACAAAACTTGGAAAGAGCAGAAAAATATGCATTTCTGATTATCCTGTTGCTTACTATGTGGCATCCTAGCAGTGTGTGTGTGTGTGTGTGTGTGTGTAAAATACAACTTCGGGGTGAATCTGCAAGTTATGCTTTATAACCTGTTTTGTTAACATATTGTGAGCATTTCCAGCTGTCATAAATATTCTCCTAAAACTGAAAGATATTCCACCACAAGGGTGTGCCATAAATTTGCTCAAACCAATAAACTACCATCAGCTGTTTAGTAAACGTTTCATCCATTTCCTGCCTGTGAAAAATGTGGTGGTATATCTGCCCTTGTCCCTGAACCCTGTGCACGTGTCCTCAATTATTTCTCAAAAATAAACTCCTAGTGTTACAATTTCAGGGTCAGACGGTGCGTACTGTGCTAAAGAGGCCGGCGTGTCTGCAAATTGCCCTTCCGGAAGGCAGTCCCCCTGCACAGCCCGGTCGGGGGACCCCGGCTGCCCGCGCACAAGTGACTATGGTGTGATTTGTTGCAAATGCTCTCCCATCGAATCAGCAAAACACACACACAAAGTCTATTTCGAAAGAGCTCTAAATCACCTTTCCCCCCCGTAAATATGAGTGTTTGGAACACCCGTATCTGCTCCTTTTGTGAAGGTCGCCCACGCCCTGTGTCCACCCTCCCCCTGGGACTCGAGCGGCTGTTGTGTGTTTGTTTCTGAGGCTCAAGGAGGTCATCACACATCAGGGAGATGACCCTTCATTTCTGCATGTCCGAAACGTTTTCCCAAGTTTGTGATACATCTATCTGATTGCACGTAGGCGTGAAACTGGTGACTCGTGTGACTCCGTCTCCGAGCCTCCATGTCCTCCCTCCCGCTCAGAGGACAATGAGAAACCTGAGTGAGTCAGTGTGTCCAAAGACACCTGCTCAGCTCTCGGTGACATGCGGTCATTGTCCTGGGTGGTACAGCTCAGTCAGCATTCGACCCCAACGGTCTGCCAGGGCCCAGGGGAGCCCAGACGGGGGCGTGCGAGGTTTCCGAGGCCCGGGGGCTACTTTTGTTTAAACCCTGACGCCGTCTCTGGCGTGTGATGGGTGCTCAATACATGCCGGCCTCACGGGTGTCGATTCTACATGTCCCGGAGCGGCATAAATTTACATGCATCTGTGCTTGCTCCACGTGTGCTATTAGAGCGTCATCAGGGTCTGCTGGTGTGAAAAACAGCCCGTATTAAGATAATTCATGTCAAACTTAGATTTACGTGTCTGCCCTTGGCAGCCTCAGCCATCACTCCCTGATGAGGCAAGCAGGACTTGGAGGCAGTTATTTATGGCATCACGGCCAAGGGCATCTGACCTGTCTTCGGGGATTTATACTGTGGGCTTCTCGGAGACTCGGCAGAATGGGACCATCGGGAGGCGCTGGCGTAGGGGACAGGGGCCAGGTCTGCGGGTAAAGCCTGTCACCGTAAACATCTCCGGACATCAGGGGACAACTCAGGCATCACAGGCAGGCTGTGTGAGAGGTGTGCGGGAATGTCCTCTCGGGACGGTGAGCTCCAGGACGGGAGAGGCCTCCTGGGTTCTCCCGGGGCTCGGGACGGCTGACCCTCGAGTTCAACGGCATTGAACTTGGTGGCCCCTCTGACCCCAGGGGGGGCTGTTTTTGTCTCAGAGGAAAACAATGAGGCGAGGCGTTTGTTTTTGCCAAACGGCGTTTCAGGAATGCGTTTCCACTGGATTCAGACCTGACTCCTGTGCCCACACCTTGGCGTGTTTGACGGTCCAGACAGGAGCCACGGGACGAACGTGTTTGGCTTCTCGTTTAGTGTCTTGACGTCGCGGGAGCAGGTGATGCTGCAGCAACCAGCAACCCCTGCGTCCTTGTTTTTCTCCAGGCGAGAGCCCTGCCCCATCTCACTCAATGGCTCACATCCAGGAAATGTCAGTGTAGCGGTGAGGAGAGACGGCAGAGACGCAAGCGAGAAGTCACGCACCCTCACGCGTGTTACTGAGAACTCTCTACACCCGGTCTCCGTGTCCCAGCTTCCTTCAGGCCTGGCCGACGTGACAGTGTGCGGGTCGGAGGGGCACACCGTGATGATTTGATGTCCGTGTATATTGCACAGGGATCGCCAGGTCGGAAGGCGGGGCGGCTGAGACGGGGCTGGCAGGAGGAGAGCCAGAGAAGGCCAGGTGCTGGTCCATCCAGGTGGCCCGGAGGGCCGGGTGCCGGGGGCCGAGAGGAGGGGACACTGTGTCCTGATGGACAGGGGTGGCAGCTGCGCCAAGGCTTTGAACTTTCTTCCTGAGAAAACCGGTAGGGCGGCCGCAGATGACGGAGAACGAGGAAACCCCGCCAGATGCAGGTGACAAAGCGTTCGTCCTGCCCTCCACGTGAGCCACTTCCCCTCCGTCGCTCAGGCCCCGGGCCCCGGGCAGGTCCGGATTCCTGGGCGGGGCGGGGGGGGGCTTCGGCACGGGGGCAGCCGCCTGTCTGGTGGGGTGCCTTCTCCTCCGACAGCCGTTTCTCGGATTCTGAGATTGTGTTGTCGGTGCCACCTGGTAACTTTTCCACATGGAAGCCAATGGAAACATTTGAAAAGGAAGTGAAAAAGAAAAACAGTTTACTCATTTTTAAAGTCCGGGTACAAAGGGCAGAGTTTAGAAGGTATGTAAATGAGCCATCTAGAAAAATGAAAGCACAAAAAATACGTCCTTCTAAAAACTTCTCCCTCAATCTTTCTGTTTAGGGAGAACCACAGTTCTAACGCTTTGTTCTAACCTCAAACTTTATAAAAACACACAGACCTCCAGGACTCTCACAGTGGGAGCTGATCCCCCGGGGGTCCCAGGCGGCCCCTCCTGCCCTGGGGGGACAGGCCGCCGCTCCCCTCAAGAAGTGGTCTCCAAGTCCTTCCGTGCGACTCTGCCCTGGACTCAGGGCCTGTTTGGAACAAAAGTGGACGTGGAACTCTGCCAAGTCTGAGTCCTTAAGAGGCCAGGAGCCTCTTAAGCCTGGACCGTCTGTTTCCATTGTCTTGGGACCGGGCACCCCGAGGCATGAAGTCCTCGTGTCCGCTGGCCAGATGGGTCCCCGGGGTCCCAGGCAGGTGAGACGTGACCCCAGTGAGCAGCGGCTAGGACCGCGGAGAGGGCTCCGCAGCTGAGAGTCTGGGCCGCCGCCTGAAGGAGGTTCCCCGGGACCGTCCCGTCCAGCCACGCTGGGCGTGGCCCCGGTGCCCTTCACGGATCTGCTGGACCGTCCAGGGAATTTTGTCACAGAGTTTTGACAAAAACAAATCGTGTCCCCCCCTGCTTTTTGAGGTGGTTGCTATGGAGCATCGCATAAACGAAGCAATCACAATCCCTTGGTCGGTTTTTACGAAGAAAATGAAATGCTCTGCAGGGTCTTCATGGTTTCCCTCTTGCACATCGCAGACCCCGAACTCCTGCGTTCCCATTTAAAGCACACCAGGGCGCACACAGCATGGGCCCATCTCCGGAAGCTGTGCGTGGTTTGCCTTGGATTTCCGAGTCTTTAGAGTTCTGAACTATGAAATCAGAGCAGGAAAATGAGAGAAATTAGACAGGACATCTCCGTTAGAATCGTTTAAACCTCCATGTGTCTTCCGTGTGCAGAGCTGGTTAGAGCCTGAACCGAGACCAGAACACGCGGCTGCCCGCCACCCTGACTGGTGCGGCGCAGTGGGCTGGGCGCCGTCCCTGCACACCGAAGGGTCACCGATCTGATTCTCAGTTTCGGCACACATCCGGGGTGCAGGCCGGGCCCCCCACGGGGGGGCGCGTGCCAGAGGCAACCGACCGCTATTTCTCCGGCACATCAATGTTTCTCTTCCTCTCTCTCTCTCCTTTCCCTTGCCCTCTCTCTGAAAATAAATAAATAAAATTTAAAAAAGACATGCTAATTTTGACCTTTGAGGGGAAAAAAAGAAGGAAGCAGGTTTGCAGTGTGATACCCATGTCGTTAGAGTCAAGAATATAGATGGCTTCTTTTCCATCTTGAAAACCGTCATAAATTTCTCACCTGACGTTTTAAGGCGCTGTGGGCTCAGGGGCTGCTTCTAGACCAGGTTACAAACAGTGCTGGGGGGAGTCCCTGCAACGGGTACAGCAGGTTTTACGGGCGCCTGGCTAGCGAGAACAGTCTAGAGGCGAAAATGCGAACAGAGAGACGTAGTTTGAGGCACGACTTCCTTGTCGCCACGCAGGGTTTGTTCTGTCGTGCGGTCACTCTGGTTTGCTGGCTGCATCCTTTGGGCCACGGGTGACGAGAGCAGTGAAACCACAACAGGGAGTCTCTCCGGTGTGACGACACTGGCACCTGAGGCCAGCGCAGCGGACAGTCACTTTTCTTCACACGGCCGCCGGAGAAGTGACCGTCAACCACGTCCCGTGATTTACAGTGACAATGGTGGTGTACACATTTTCCGGAAAGGTCCATCGTTCACCTGAGCACCAAACGTTACATCGGGTCAGTTCTCCGTACGGTTGGGGCAGGCCTGCGTGTTCATTCAAAGCGGTTCCAAGGACGTGCACTTGCAGCTGCCGCTCACGTCCGTGTCAGAAACATGCCCGGTCGGTCTGTGTGGCGCGAGAGCGTGCACCGAACCACCTTCCTGCTTACAACGAAGTTGCTCTTCAAATCCATCATTAGTCGTATTTCAGACTCCAAAGGATCCAGGTGCCGTGGCCCCGAAGTTCAGGTGTCTCGGGGGGACCGAGGCAGGGGCAGCTGTGACACTGTGTTGGGCGTGGGTTTTTGCAGGTGATGGGCTCTCCTGCTTTGTGGGTTTTCGGGTTCTTTGTCAGGTGCCGATGTGGGTAATTGGGGTGGTTTCAGAGGCACGTGACCCCCAGAGACAGGGAAACTTGCTGAAGGGCTGGGGTCTCGCTTCAGGCGCGTGGTGGGGAGTGTGCCTGGGGACGATGACCCGCAGAGGCAACTGAAGCTGGGACCCGGGTCCTGGGGCGAAATCGAATCACGCGCAGGCACCAAGGGGTGTGAGAACCCACCCCCGTCTGCAGGGTCCAGACTTGGAGTCCTCGGCTGCGGGAGAACCAGAAGTGTAATCCAGGCCCAGGGTGTCCAGGTGAGTCCGATGCAGAAAGTTTGCCTGCGGCAGGGTCAGCACCCAGAACCTGTGCGTCTTGTCCTCGAGTTTCTGCCGCCCCCCCCAGATGTTTGTACTCCCCCGAGGCCGAGGGGGTGAGACCCCCGAGAGGATAATGCCTCCTGCCAGGAAGGGGAGGGGTCAGCGTGGAACTCAGGGAGCCTGACGGGAATCGAACCTCCGAGCGAGGTTCGGGGTTCTGCGCTAACGGGACCACTCCGTGCTCTGCTGTTGCTGAGTGCAGGGTTTGTGGCTCCGCCCCACCCAGGCTCTGCCGGGGAAGCTCGTGTCAGCGCCTTTACGTTTGCGATTCAATAACTGATTTTAATCAAAGCAGGCTAGGAAAATTCACCAATTAAAAACTCACTTTTAAAAATCTTAAAAGAAGTTTTAAGGTGGACTGTTTTACCAGGGTCATGTTTTACCGGGTTTTCCTTGTCGGGCCCTGAGGTCGAAGGCTCGGGCCTTAGAACTCCAAGAGCACAGAAGATTCCGGTGTTGCGGATGCCGTTTAAATATTTAAGGAAGCGATCACAAGCCGGCTTGTCAGCGGGTCTGATCGTCCCGGTGGATCCGGTCTGCGGGACTTGTAATAACTGGACATTCATCACAGCGAGAGTGAAGGAGGGTTTACTTTTCCTTTTTAAAAGATTATGCAAGAATAATGACCATCTGCATGACACTTCACATGTTAAGAGGAAACGGCGTTTATATTTGAAAGGCTGATGAACTGGGCGTTGGTTCAGGAGACCCCGTGGGCGGGCGGGGAGAGCCAGAGGCCCCTGGAGACAGAGGCTGAGGCGGGCTGGGTGGTCATCCTCAGAGACGGGAGGTTTGCTTCCTGCTGCGCTCACACCAGTTGAAGCCAAATGATGTGATGTTCGGACAGCCTGTACTCTCTGATGGTTAATTTGCTGGTTTAAAACCCAGGAACCCCCCCCAAAATAAGCATTTCAGTGTGTTTAAAAAACGTCAAAATAATGTAAATAGGCTATTACCTGGCCTGGTGGTTCCCCTCCCAGGTTGAAAGGCAAGTTGATGTTTGGGGTGTGGCTTTAACTCTGAACAGAGCCAGCGGCTCCGCACAGTTGATTTATTCAGACAGGATTGCTTTTCGGTTCAGGGTATGTGAGTGTTCGCTCTTACTAAGATACTGACTGTAAGACACAATCGGTTCTTCTAAGCAATAGAAGAGCCGTAGGGAAGAACAAGAAAAATTACTGAAGAAACCACACGAAGCAGGCAGACCATCAGGGGGAAAGTAGGTGTTTCTGAAATTATTGTCAAAACACAAAAATGGCCTCTTGATTTAGGGTCCCGGAAGCTGGGAGAAGCCAGGACGCCCCTTCCTCAGAGGGCGGGCCCTGCTGGTTCCGCGGCCTCCGGACGCCCCTGAGACCCTCTGTCTCCAAGCGGGCCAGCTGCGGAGAAACAGACTCCGGTTGTACACGGACCCTGCAGGAAAGGGACGCACATTCTAACAAGTCCGTTAACACTCTCATTCAACACTCCGCTCCGTTTCGTCCACCCTAAACCAGTGCTCCAGGAAGGCGGCCGAGTGCAGGCCGTGTCATCGCAACTTGGGTGGAGTGACGGGCAGTGTGAGTCCCGGCCCCGGCCTCACCGTCACCCCAGCTCCGCCCTCTGCCTCGCCCTTCATCATGAGATGGTCAGACATGCCCAGTCCCCACCTGACCCGCCTTCCCGGGTGGTCGGTCAGAGGGACAGTCATGAGGTGTTCAGGCTGGGTGGGCGGGGGTGGGGTCAGGCACTGGGGACTTGGACCCTGGTCGGCTGCCCCTGACTGGGTGTCGAACCCAGCCTCTCCAGGCTCAGCCGTGCCTCCCGAAAGGCCAGGAGATGAGAAAAACCCCGTCTCTTACGGGGGCTTAGAGAGTGAATCGATATTAGCGAACCTAACAGGGTAGCACAGCGCCTCCCGAGGACAGGGTGGGCAGAAGTAGGTCCGTGTGGAAAACGGTACAATAACTAACAACCGACAATACAAGAAGGAAGTCTGTGTTTCGTGTGCTCGCAGCCGTGAGCCGACTTTGCCCGCCCTGCGGCAGTTGCTGGGTGAGCGTCCAGCGCCACTACAGAGCGTTACCGAGGTCACCGCGAACAAGGGCACGGCGTCGATGGTGCGGGGGAGCCATGGCCCCTGAGGACGGGGGTGACCCAGACAGCTCCGGGCGGGTCCCCACTGCACGTACAGGACACTCGGCTCGAACTAGAGTGATGACGAGACTAGCGTCAGTCCCGGGCGCCCTCCACGCTCCTGGCACGGACCGGCCCGTGGCGTTGTCGTGGGAACCCGAGAGGTCAGCCGTAGCGATCCTCGTGTCCCCCCGCCCGGTGGTGAAGCGCGGCCCAGGGAGGGGAGGGCGCCTGCACACACCTCCACTTCTCGGTGGAGCCCGAGTTCTGAGCAGGGCAGCCCTTGCCCCAAACCAACATCTCCCACCACTGTCTCCGTTCCCAGACTGGACGCCGAGGCCCCCGGCACCCAGTGACCCCGGAGGCGTCACCGGCGGTGGTGACACATTCCAGCGAGCCCGGGGCGGGTGCCCATCAGCTCCGGCAGGAAATACTGCCTCCGGGGGCTGCCTGCACACCCAGGGCACCCCTTTCCTGCCTGAGGCCCGCCTTTGGGGATGCTGAGCTTCCGGTGGCTTCTGTGATGCCGGGAGAACACGAGGGGTGGGACGTGAGGCTGGATGAGGCTGGACGCTCCGTCCCAGGTCTCAGAAGACGAGCCCGTCTGACGGAGCCGACCCGACACGGTGAAAGGGGTGAAAAGTGGCGAGAGGTTTGGAGCAAGCTCCTCAGTGAAGGGACAGTTACGGGCTGACGTTGGCCTGGGGACCCCGTGAGGAAACCCCAAGAGCCCGCGGGGATGTGGCCTGGAGGCTGAGCTCCATCAGACCCTTACACACTGATGGTTTCCCCGGGGCTCGGAAGTTCTCCCAGAGCTCACAGCCGAACAGGGAGCACGGACGCAGGCTTACGGGAGCCCGCGGGGTCGAGGGTCCCCAGCACGGATGCCCAGGCAGGTCCCGCAGCGCCGGTGGGCACTGAGGTGGCACTGAGCCCTGGAAGGGGGTTTACTGGGCGGAAAAGCAGCCCGGGGGGTGGTGCATGGGAGGGATCAGCACGCACAGCCTTCGTAGAGTCCCGGGGACAGCTGCGACGAGGCACTCACTAACCGCACGGTCGCCTTCTGGACACGTGCCGGGTCCCGGCAGGACACCGGGCTCTGGGGGAAAGGTGAAGGTCAGAGTCTGTCCTCGGGCCGCGACGTCCCTGGGGTTCCGCACAGGGAGCCGATATTCAGGCGCGTGGCGGGAGCAGAGACGGGAAGGAAAGACGGGGGAAGGAATACATTGCGTTTAACTTCTAAAGAGGCTGGGGACTTGGGACGCGGTAACTGCAGGGCCTAATTACGCTGGAATAACTAGTAGCCCAAACGCATTCACAAATATTGACATTATTCAAATCAGCTTCGTTCTACTGGAAAGGAGGCAGGATTTTGGTGCCCCCCTGCTGAATAAACGAGAGGCCTGTGCACATTTTCCCAGAGTCATGACTTATTCAGTTTACGGTCTAATTATTGGCTGAGAAGATAAGTAAATAAATTAGCCTGTGAAGAATGGGAGCCTGGGAGTAATTAATGCAGGAAAATGGGTCGCTTGATATGGGGCCAGCTTGCACATTCCAGAACAAGAGCTTGGTTTCTGAAAAAAATATATATATAACAACATCAAACAGTCTTAAGGATGAAGTGAAGGATAATGAAATGATTTCCAGGAGGAGGTGTTCAGATCGCTGGTGAACACAGTGCCTCCGGCCCAGTGAGCCTCTGGCTGCTCTGCCCCCTGTCCTGGGGGTGGGCCCCCGTGGCTGGGACTCAGGAGTAACCCTGCCCCTTGGGTCCCCAGGAGGACACTCCCACGCTCACCGGGGTCCCCCGCCCACCGCCGACTGTCTCGGGCACATGGCGGTTCCTGAGTCACTGAAACACGACAGCGTCCTGAGACTGAAGCGCAGGGGCCCTCAGCCCTCACCCGCTGGGTGGCCGCGGGAACCGTCTTCCTAAGGCTCCTTCCCGTGCTGGGTGTGTCCTCACGGGCAGCCGCCCCTGCTCTGTTCCTTCCTTTGTTCCTCAGAGACGTGAGTGCTCCTGCTGCCATGTGTCACAGAGTCAATAGTGGAGGAGCCAGCAGCATGCCCCGCCCCCGGCACCCAGCCCCTCTCCCTGTTCTGTGCAGCACCCCGAGCGCCCACCGCTGCCCCCACAGGTCTGCAGGGCAGCAGGGTGACAGCCACAAAGAGGAGGGGGCGGTGAACGGAAGGGTCCTTCAGCGGTGTGGGCCCGCTCCCCCGTGCACACCGGTCATCCGTGGACACGCTGTGCTCGAGTCGGCAGACGGGAATGACACGGGCAAGACGCCACGACCGACCGAGTGCGTGGGTGGCAGCGGCGGGAGGGGTGGGGCTCTGGACGACCCCCAGGGCGACGGGTCCCATTCGAGAGACGGTGATGCTGACCCTGAGGGGCGTGGAGAAACGTCCTTTCGTCCCGAGGACAGTTGCCCCTTGAGGAGAACTCTTCTTCTGAATGCACACTTTTTTTTGCCCAAATTTTTGAGGGAAAAACAAGGATGCGCCTCATACATGGGTATGATGATCACGTACCGTGGGTATAGTGGAGGGTACAGCGATCCCGTGTAAACTGTGTGCAAAATGTGGGTGTGCATTATATGCGGCAAAATACGGCACGCATCTTTAACATACATGATATTTAAATATTCATATGTTTAAATATTTATTTGATAGAGGCTTGAACAATGGCAAGTGGGAAGTTTTGGCCAGAAACAGGGTGTTTGGTGCACACACGGGCCCCGGATCCCAGGGGCTGGGACTCAGGGCGAAGTCCCGCTGTTGGCAGAGCCTGAGGTGACTCCCAGGGAAGTGGCCTGCCCTCGGTGTCTTGGGTCACTGGTCCGGGGGTCCTCACACTGTTTTCCCATCTGCATGCTCATCTGCTGCTGCTCTCCGGTCTCCCGAGGGGACAGCAGGGGACAGCAGGGGACAGGCGGCCCACATGGGGGCGGGGTTGCTGAGAGGACACGGATTCGCTCTCGCCCACCCAGCGCCCTCGCGTCGCATCCCTGGCTCCAGGGCCACCGCCCGGACCGGCGTGCCGTCACACGTGTCCCGACGCCATGGCTTAACGGAGGCGACTTCGGCAGTGCCAGCGGCAGCTGGGAGTGACGTCCAGCATTCGCGGCGCTAGTGTGTCCTGCCAGACGGATGGCCCGTGCTCACGGGGTGGCCGCTGCCTGGCGCTTCTGTGGAAAACGCTGTCCCTTCTCCTCTCCTGTCTCTTTTACACACAAATGTCGTCTCCGATCCACGAAAGCACGAGTGGGGAGGGCGAGCGGCTAGCTTTGTCTGGTATCACCCACAAGGGGTCCCACGTGCGGACCCCCGTCACCTCTCCCCACCCACCTGGGGAGGGGCCGGAAAAGCAGCCCGGGGGGGGCAGGGTGGCAGACACGCAGACGTGGCTGGCACAGCTGTCGGATTCCCTCCGCCGGCCACCGTGACGGGAATTCTAAAGCCACCCTCCGAGGAGGGTGGTCACCCCAGTCCTTTCTGAGTGGGAGGGTGCAGATCCGACCGGACCCCTGTCCCGCTTACCTGTGGTGGGCAGAGCGGAGCCCCGCAGACGGGAGCGGGTGGGCCGCTGCAGGAGGAGGACGGGTGGCGTCAGAGTGTGTGGGCGTGCGTCTGCGTGTCTGCGAGCGGGCACGTCCGTGTGGGGGCACCTGTCATCTATGTGTGTGTGTCTGTGTATGCGTGCATGTGTCTGATTAGAAATCGTTAAAGCCGAACACGACTCCCCGTTACCCAAGCTCGGCTCCACGAACACCTCCAACTTAAAACCCCCGCGGTCACGACGTTAGTTTAGACATGTCCAGATGTGCGTATTGTCTCTGAGAAGTTCCGAGAAACGGCTAACCTGAGTTGTCTCAGTACCCGCTTCTGAGACACCTTGAGAAGCCGTGTCGCTGCTCGCCCTCGGAGCGCTGCGTCGGGCGGAGCGGTCCGCTGACCCCGCTCAGACCGGTCACTGCGGGTGCAGGGCGGGGCTCACTCTCGGGGGTTCACCCCGTGCCCCCGAGCAGACTTCGGTGACCGGCGTTGGCAGCGTAGTGTGGAGGGCTCTCGGGTTTTGTCTGTGTACAGCCAGAGCGTACTGTCTGCAACCAGATTTCTTCCTTCTCAGTTTTGATTTTATTTATGCATTTACTTACGTACTTACTTACTTACTTACTTATCACCGGGTTGCCCTGCCAGGCCTCCCAGTGCGACGCCGGGGGGCGACGGTGAGAAGGGGGCTCACGCCTCCCGTGAGGCCCTGCGGGGAGGAGTGGGGTCCGTCACGGCTGAGGCTGAGTGTGAGGCGGGCTGCAGGTTCTCCCTCAACGCGCTGTCCCACTCCGAGGGGGCCCCTCCCCGCCTCTGCTTCTGTGAGCCTGTCTCTCCCGCAGGGGCGCCGGTTTGCCAGAACCCCTTGTTGTGCCCCAGCTCAGAGGATCGTGGGTTGTTGTTTTTCATTTATTCCCATCATTCCCACTGTGGAGTATTCCTCCGACGGGTTGTCTTAGATCGAGCCGTCCCTGCATTTCTAGGGGAATCTCACTCAGTCATGCCTGGTAATGTGCCCCTGGCCCAGCGGTGATGCTGCCCCATGGACAGACACTTGTCCCGGTATTGTCCATCGTCTCACCCCAAGGGGGCGGTGGCACCTGGTGTGTGGAGGCCGGATGCTGCCGGACAGTCTGTGATGGACAGGACAGCCCTCCGCAGTCCCTGGCTGCCCCCCACCCGGCTGCTGGGCTGGGCCACGCTCTCCCACTCTCTCTCCCAGCCCCCTGGCGGCGCCTCCCCTCCCGCCCCCTCCTGCCACGCTCGGGCCACACGGAGCCTCCCTCGGCGTCCTCTGCCAGCCGAGCTGCCCGTGGTGTTCGCCGTGCACACCGTCCTGCCCGCCGGTGCGGACGCCCTCGCAGCGGGGGCCTTCCGTGTCCCCAGCACCGTCGCTCGGGGTCCCTCCACCCTTCCTCCATTCCCAGCTACCTCCTCCAGGAAGCTCTCTGACTCTGCTCAGACTGGGGGGGGCACTTCTGCCCTGCTCCCCCTCCCAGCACCGCACACGCCCCAGCTGTGTCCACACGTGCATTTCCGTGAGGTCTTGGAGGACAATACTCAAGCCTCCCTATTTGCTTGTCATTATATGTTAAAAACTTGTGACTTTGCCATCTATTATATGCACATAAATGTATACTCACATATACATGTGTATACACACACATACATGTATGTATGTACACATATCTCACAAGAATACATGGATGACTGCACCTAATCCCCTTTTCTTTATAACATTCAGTAAATGTACTTAGGAAGTGCAAGCTAATGTTTTGTGGGTGTTCGCTTCAGGTATGTGTGTGAAACAGAAATAGTAAATTAAAATATTACTTTAGTTACCCAAGTCTCTGCTTCTCTGCCTCACCCGTGGCCGACTGTTAATGTATCTGATTTCTAAGAGTCATCCAATAATCGATCCAGTGTGTGTGCGGAGTCTGAGAGAGAGAGACCCCGAGGTCTGGAGCGCTGGTTTTCGGGTTGGCTCTAGAGTAAGTCATCACAGCCCGAGGCCAGATTGGAAAGTGGGGTCTGGGGCCGAGGAAAGGGGTTCCCTTGGGCCTTTTGCATCCACGGGCTCAAAGCCTGGTTTCCTCGGGACTTCTGCTCTCCTGGGCTCGGTCCCGTCTCCAGAGAAGGAACAGGGTTCCTCGCACACAGTCAAGTGCCAGAGGCGATGGGGGCACGCCGTGGGTGGCCCCGGGCCACGGTGAGACGGCACTGACCAGCCGCCAG
This sequence comes from Phyllostomus discolor, assembly GCF_004126475.2. NCBI lineage: Eukaryota > Metazoa > Chordata > Mammalia > Chiroptera > Phyllostomidae > Phyllostomus > Phyllostomus discolor. Next base: position 1,181,211 of record NC_040909.2, read on the forward strand.
CTGGTGGAATGACAGAGGGACCCGCTCTTCCTCGTTGCCCTTTACAAACAGGAGGAAACGAGTCACAGAGTCCGCAAGGTGCCTCCAGCTGCAGGGGGCTTTCTGGGCTTGAAGTGGTGTCCGTAAGAGTTCGAGGTGCTGTGAGCTTCTGTATGCCAGAGCCCGGTCTTCCACTTGACCTGGCGCAGCGCCCATGGTGGCTGGCCAGCCAGTTCTCTGCCCAGCCCTGGTGGTGCACTGAGACGGTGCCGTCCTAGGAGGAGACGTGGAGACAGACAGAGGTCGCCACCATGCCATCGCCGCGGGCCGGATGTGCTCTGCCTGCTGGGGACAGAAGACTTCAGTCCACTTGCTCTCATACTTCCCAGTGCTTTCCAAGTTCCGACACCCACTGTTACTGTCGGCGACACCGAAGCCCCCCTGGAACGGTGGGCCTTCTCCGGGGCCCGACTGTCCGTGGAACCACACACGGCCCATTCCTCCGAGGGTTTTCTCCCCCTTCCCTCCTGTGTGTCTAGATGCTTCCATCGAGCGTTGTTTGGGGACATTTTGGACCTCACTCGCTTCCTTTGCCTGAGGGCTTTCTCAGTACAGGGGAGGCCAAAGCAGCACTTGCTGTCAGAAGAAGCAGCGTCTACATGGGCGTGTTCAGTACAGATGCCGGTGGAGACAGGTCGGACCCCAGGTTCCTCCCCACAGCTGTAGGATCAGGCAGCGAACCGGGTGTCCAGACAGGTGGCCAACCCTCCCGAGTCTGGCTGCAGCTCGGCGGCGACCCCTCCTCGCCTCGGTCCACCCGCCCTGCCTGATTCTGCAGCTGCTCCTCCCTGCGACACCGCCTGTCATCTCTGTCACCAGCCCCTGGGAGCACGAGCTGCAGGAAGTGGGGGGAGACCATGTGTGCCTTGCTCATGTTCCTGTCACAGACACAGGAGCCCTTAGTAGGTCATCCGCCAGCACGGGTTCGGTGAGCCTCTTTTGGCTGCAGACACACCTGCTGCCTCAGGCCGGGGAGACGAGAAAGGCTTCCCCCGAGATCCTGTCCCCTTTGCACTGAGGCGTCCTTCCCTGTCTCGTCTGCTGCGTCCCCTTCCCAGCACCAAGAGGGACAGTCCCCCGGAGAGGCAGCGCCTTCCTGTCAGCCCAAGTCCTCTTGCCCCCCGACAGGCCGATCGGTCATCCCACCGCTGGTGCCTTCCCCGCCCTGAATTGTGTCCACCTGACCGCATCCAGACCGCAGGTGTGTCATTAAGGTATAGTACGTGTGAGGCACAGGTGTGTGCTGTACACAGTACATGCACATGTGAGGCACAGGTGTGTGCTATACACAATGCATGCACATGTGAGGCACAGCTGTGTGCTATACACAATGCATGCACATGTGAGGCACAGGTGTGTGCTGTACACAATGCATGCACATGTGAGGCACAGCTGTGTGCTATACACAATGCATGCACACATGAGAGGCACAGGTGTGTGCTGTACACAGTGCATGCACATGCAAGGCACAGGTGTGTGCTGTACACAGTACATGCACATGTGAGGCACAGGTGTGTGCTATACACAATGCATGCACGTGCAAGGCACAGCTGTGTGCTGTACACAACACATGTATACGTGAGGCACACATATTTTAAAGGCACGCCTTTGCCCGTGGCGCTCACTCTTTGCTTGAGTGGCTTCTGTTCCGCGCACACGCACACCCACGCACAACTCAATGGTTGTACCGGATACCAACGTTCCCCACGCTGAGAACCCCCGTTCCACCTCTGCTGCGGGCTTGGGGCAGGCCCTGGAAAGTTCTGGAAGAACAGAAGAGACCCTCGAGTTGTGTGTTAGGTGGTCTTTTCCCAGGGGACGGGGTTCAGTCAACAAAGCATAGTTCATGTGGGGAATGCTTGATATCAAAGTAGCAGATGGAAAGGAGAAAAATTCAATCAATCTCCGATTTCTGTTTACAAGACATGAAGCCGGTTCGTTGATTGACAGATGTCCCCTGGTTGTGCCTGCCGAGTCGGCAACCAGTTAGTGTCACCGAGCCCCGGCCTGGCCTGAATGTCACGATCACGGGGGGATTAAACACAGTCCCTCAGACAGGCCCGTGTGCATGTGCTGCGTCTCCGACAGTAGACAGCGGTGCCTGCAAACCCGGCTTCTCAAGTTTAGAACTCAGAGAAGGTGTGTAATTGAAAACGGATTTGGCTCATAATACAGGGCAACAACCTTAGGAAACGTTCCTCTCGCACTGTGATCACGCTGCCAGTCGGCACTCGGAACACTTATACAAAGCTGCCACAGGCCGCAGAATGAGTTTTCCTGTCGGCGGTGGTTGTACGCCCGTTATCAGCTGCGAGGAAGTCTTTTAAGCAGCTGCGTTCCCATATCCCTTAGTGGAGGAAAACGGGCACTTTCAACTTTTATATATGACCTGAAAACAAATACATAAATGCTTTTGTAAGGGTATGTAAAGTATGCAGAGTACATATAAAACATATGAAAAGCATATACATGTGTATAATCTATATTGTAGATACAGGTATAATTGCATACTTCTATGCGTGTATAACTTAGAAGGTCTGGTGTGTGTAGCTGCACGTGTGGTCACACAATCCCTAATCATGCCTGTCTATGAGCACTTGAGGGGGCGGCCGGGCAGGGCCGGAGGGCCAGAGGTTGGTTGCAGGGAGTGGGGTGGCCGTCCACGGGAAGCGTCCTGAGCACAGGGTGTCCCGGCCAGGAGTGCGTGCCCAGCTTCCCCTTAGCCACCGCCGGCCCGTGCCTGGCCTGGCTTTCTCCGCTTGTGAGAGCACCCGCAGACCTCAGCCCCTCCTGAGCCCGGGCCTCGTCCTTCTGGAACGGCTCCCTCTTTCTCTCTCTGTCATGTGAGGATACAGTGTTTCAGACCACAGCCTCCCACGTTACACCGGCGAGGTAAATGTGCTTCTCACAGTTTGTCACGTACTGCTCAGTGTATCACACGGATTCCAACAGGACGGGACCTCTAGGGACCAGGGTGTCATGTGAGGCCACCCTGTGGCCCCCCTTAACCCAGGAACAGCGGGAGGATGCCCTCTCGTCGCCTGGGGAGTTTCTGTGACATGTTCCCCGGAGGACCCGCAGGCCACTGTGCCCCCTGCCTCCCACTCGGCCACCTGTCAAACAAGAACCGGCGTCCAACAGGCCAAGTGCATTCCTGGGGTCTCACGGGACACCGGAGGCAGCCGCTGCGCCCCGACTCAGGTGTGTGGGTGCACACCAGTCCTTCAGAGGCCTCCAGGGATGGGAGTGTGGGGCTCAGAACAAAGACGTCAGCTGTCGGGTTCGGGGAGACCAAGTCACCAGCCACTCGCCGAATTCGGTTTCCTTCCGAATGTCGTCCACAGGCTCCGGCAGACACAGCCGTGGCCACCGAGCTCCGCGCGCTTGGCTCCTGCCGGCTCCAAAAGTGTTTGGTCAAACAAACGAATGACACCATCGGAACTCCCAGTTTTCCTTGTAGCCGCCCAAACACAGTCAGACCGTACACCAAAAGATATCAGACTTTGTGTGCTTGGAGAGCTCTGAGAGCCCCTGAGCTCCGTGACACTAATTTGCAAAGGAAGTTTCTTACGTTTCCGACCCCACCTGACACTTCCTCCAGGCTGGGAACGCCCGGGCCCGGCCTGCGCCCTCCGTGTGGCTCCCTCCTCAGCGGGTATGTAAACGGGCACCCGTGAAAGCGAGCGGCTCCTGTCCGGGGAAGGATGTGTGAACACTGAGGTGGCCCGCGCCGTTCTCAGGAACCACTTAGGGGAGACGGGTCTGTCTGAAAGGAAGCCTCAGAGTATCGTCAACCCCGAGAGATGAGCAGCGTGTGCTGACAGAGCCGCGACTTTGGAGACCACGCGCAGAGTAGGGGCTCGGACCTCGGCTCCTGCCCCTGAACCCCCCGTACACGCACGCTGTAGGCGCCAGCCACAGGGCCCCCCGCCGAGGGCCTGGGAGGGTCCCAATGACAGGACCCAGGCAGCCCCCGTTCCCCGGGCAACGCAGGGGTTCATGTTGTGGGCCGACCAAAGGGTCCCAGTGAACGAGGAGCCAGAACTGAGCTGTCTGCCCTTGAACCTGTGCAGCTGGGAAGGGCCAGGTTGGTTTGGGGTCCCGGGCGTTCCCACCTCGGGGACCTGCAGCAGGTCACCGACTTTGTGTGCCGTCCCTGTCCGTGTCTATACATTGTGAATAACACTGACTCACCCATATTCATGGAGTTTCTGTAAATACGTGGAGGTGCAGGGACTCTGACGTCCACACTGCTCTGTGAGTGAGTATATGGTGTCTGTCACAAGTCCAACAAGTTCGGGGCACGCCACGCTTTCCTTGTGACAACTGCCGGGGGCTCATGCACGCCTACGTGAGTGCCAGGGGCACCAGAGTGGGTGTAGACACCACTTCCCGTGTATTTAGCAGCAGTCGCGGGTCTGATTCAATGCCCCAGGTCACACCTCTGAAAACGGTGCACATCAGGCAACGTGCATTTGTGTAAAAATGAATTTTCTTTTTTTTGCCTTTTCCTCATTGTTGATGCTAGGTAATAAACCCTTTCGCATACACTCCCGGACACCTGTGCACGCGTGGAGGCAGACATGCGTTTGCTGAGCACGGACTTGAAAAGCTGGTTTGCAAGGCCAGCCCCAATTTTTAGTGTGACTCATCCAGGAAAAAAAAAACAAAAGTCCTGTCTCGTCCGTCTTCCCTTTCCTTAATGAAAAAGCCAATTGCAAAACAAGAAGATTGATTAGCAGCAATAATCTTGGTGTTCTAGTAATAAAAATCCCTGCTGCCGAAGCCCAGTCGTTAGGCAAGGCGCAGACCGTGTTTCAAGGCTCACGTGTGGCCGTGGGTCCAACGGGCAGCCGGGGTTGAATGGCGGTCACAGAAGCTATCCACGCGCTCCACCAGCCTCCCTCCCCGCCGGCCCCACGCCAGGATTCACAGCCCCGGCGGCTAATTCCAGCACCGGGGACCCCCAGTGACCTCCACGTGCTTCCGGCTGAGGAAACAGGCCTTCGTCCGTGGGGCACAAACCAGGGCCGTGTGTGGGGCACTGCCCCCAGGAGCAGCCCACGGTCAGCAGCGCACGGACAGGTGGCGACCCACGGGGGACCCCCTTCAGCGGGAAACCTGAGTGCTGTTCGGTGCCCGGACAGACGGGGCCCCTGCTCACGGGCCCTTCTCCCCCTGAGCGACCCCTGCCCTCCGGTGTTTCTTGGCGTCTCCCACCTAAACGTCTCGAGTTCCAGTCCTTGACTGAGAACGGGAAACGCACGTGAGACGATGCACAGGTGTGTCACAGGGGAGCCGCCGCTGCCGGCACGCACACCCCTTCTCCAAGCTGGTCTCCGGGGCCACCACCAATGGCCCGCGGCTCTGAGTTGGGGGAGGGGGCCCTGTCCCAGGGCAGATGGACTCACTCCTCTCCTTTGTCTGCAGAGTCTTTGCAGGCGGACAACAGAGCCGGAATCATGGGATGTGAAGAACAACAAAGGGACTGAGGAGACTTGTTCTCACCTGGGAGGGGGACCCATTCCTGTGGGAGGTGGCCCAGGGGGTGGTCCCCAGGGCTCATTTCTGGGAAGACCCACTCTGCGCTCTCCTACCTGATGTCCGTCCCTGTCACTCAGCCGGAGTTGCTGTCTTGGTGTCCGACCTTCAAAGGGCAGGTCCCCGGGGGGGAGGGGACACGAGTGGGTGTGTCCTAGAAGTTCAGCCCCTGAGCTCAGAAGCGGGCAGTCCCTAGGCACACACAGTCTGGTGGTCCCGTGTCCCACCCAGGTCTGCCCTGGGGCACAGAAGGCAGCTGGGATGTGGGGATGCTAGTGGGAGCAGGCCGGCATAGGGGCGATCCGTCCTCATGGCGCAACGGGGCTGCCGAGGGCCGGTTCTCCCCAAGCTGGTGGGAGGGGGACCGCTCCTCCCTGGGGGAGGCAGATGAGCCCCAGAAGACAGGGAAGCAAACGCACCCTTTATTCTGACTTGAACTGGGAGCGAATGAAGTGTTCACTGTTCACTGAACTCCGGAGAGGCTAACAGGCGGGAATGAATGGGGACCGAGTGGCTGTGTGGCGAGCGAGGCCTCAGGGTTCGGTGCACCAGGGGCCTCCTGGGACGGGGCTGCTGGGGCTGGCCATCCATCACAGCCCGGGGGGTGACAGGGAATTTCAGTAAACACTGTGTCAGGGTTCTGAAATCCTCCCGGAGCCAATACACACGCCCTGGGCCCCCGTTCTCCCCGACAGCAAGTCATTGCTATTCGTCTGGTAGCGGGTATCTTGGAAGGAGTCACGGAGCATGCGGAGGGCCCGCGGGATGAGAGGTTTGCAAGGAGAGCGAAGCCGTCCGTCGCTGGCATTCCCGAGAAAAGGCACTTGGGTGTTTGAACGGCAGGTCCCCGGGGGACGATGGAGGCGTTGGGAACCATGCCGTGCCCACACGCCGTGCTGGCCGGGGCGCCGGGGAGCTGCTCTCTGTCCGACCCTTCAGGCCTGAAGGGACGCGGTTTGCACAGGAGAGATGCACCTGCTCGGCTCTGCGCGTCCAGTTTATTCACACGCAAGCATGCCTTGTGAGGCTCGGCCATCTGGGGAACAGGCCGGCAGCTTACACCAGCAGCTTCTCAGTGAGACGGCGGGCTTCCCTTTCTTTCACCCTAAAATCTCTGGGCCCCATCTTGCAACATGATCAATGCACTTTTATTTTAAAGATTTTATTTATTTATTTTTTATAGAGAGGGAAGGGAGGGGGGAAAGAGAGAGAGAGAGACATCAATGTGGGGTTGCTGGGGCTGTGGCCTGCAACCCAGGCATGTGCCCTGACTGGGAATCGAACCTGCGACACTTTGGTTCCCAGCCCGTGCTCAATCCACTGAGCTACGCCAGCCAGGGCAATCAATGCACTTTCAAACTCCTATTTCCTAAAAGTCTGTGTGCGGCCGACAAGCCCCGGAGGAGTGGTGCCAGGCGCCACGTCGCACCTGGGACGGCGGGTACCAAACAGTGCTCTCGGAGTGGTTTCGCGCTTCACCCCGAGTGGCCCTGGGGACGTTAGTTAGCCCGAAGGGACCCAGAGGCAGAGTCCAAAGTCGTTGCCCGTTCCTGGGTGGGCACCGCTTCTGGGAGGTCAGGACGGGTGGTCCCAGGACGCAGAGACTGCAGAGCTGGGAGGAGGTGGCTGGGGACATGGGTCCTGCCGGGCGTCACTCAGGTACACACAGGACCCCGCGCTCACAGACGTTCTCACTGTGGACTGGGTGGGCAAGTCACCGGAGGCGGTCCCTCCAGGGTCAGCCTCCTCGCCAGTTCCATCCCCGTGTTGCGAGGAGACGGTGCTGCATTCTATCAGGACAGAGGGAACAGCCGCTCCGGGAGTTCTTCTCCCATCTGCACGATCCTAACACCCTGAGACACATTCACGTTGCTCGCAAGCAGCCCCCAATCACCCACTCACTCAGTGAATCAGTGCAACTTCCGTGTGCAAGGGCACACTCCTGAAACACAGACCTCGCACCGTCCACCCTAAAAACGCAGACACGCCCCGAGCACCTGCCCGCCCTCCCCTCTCAGCCTGGAATCCCAGACCAGAAGCGTTGCTGCTCACTCAGACTCTGTCGCTGACGAGGGGACGCGGTGGCCTGTGCCTGGTCCCGTCTGCCCGGGGGCCACTCTGCAGAAGGAACCGCCCCTTGCCTCCAGGGGGGGTTCCCCGTCCCCGGGGTCCCCCCAACCCCACACACCATTCACAGCTCACAACGCTGCTGCCTGGATGCGGAGACAGAGCAGGGTCCCGGTGCTGTCCCAAGTCACCCAGGTTCAGAGGGTGCGAACGTCACACAGTGTTCCGCAGGCTGTGGTTGAGCGCTGTGTCCTGGGCGGCTCTGGGGAAGCCGGTCACCCTCTGCAAGCCTCGCTTTTTCCCTGGTGATTTAAAAAGTCAGAATGAGGTATTTCGTTGCAGGAGGCTCCTTCCCCACAGCAGGTCAGTGGACGGAGTGGGGCGCTGAGGAGGGGGCGCTTGCTCACTCCCAGGGGAGGTGCAGGTGCGGCAGGTGCACAGGTCCGGGAGGAGGGCGGCAGGGGGCAGGGAAGTCAGTGGGGACCCCGGGGCACCCCTGCTCTCTGCCCTGGGGGACCACGTCGGCCCCCAGCTGGAGGCACGCACTTGGAGAGAATGACACCCTCGGAGAACAGGCCTGGCCGGTGCCTTTGCGACTCCAAAAAGCCGGAGAACGGGCGCTTCGGGCACTTGTGGGGAATGAGGAGAAAGGCGCTCCCGGTCCCGGATGGTCTTTCCTCTCTCTCCCCTTTTTACTGTCGTTATTTCCAAGGCCCCAGCCGCTCGCCGGCAGAGCAGGTTCCGGGGGTTTGCAGCCACAGTGTTGGCAGGCGACCCCTGGCCGGGTGGGGTCGGGACTGCCTCCGGAGCGCGCCCTGGGGGCAGGGGGTGGAAGAGAAGGCGGACGGCCCAGCTGTCCAGGGCCCCAGGGCCGGGAACCTCAGCCGAAGGGGACGGGGACCTGGGCACGGCGGGCTGCAGGCTCCCCCTCAGCAGGGGCTCACCGGCGGTAGTTCCCTCCGACTCACGGCAGCAGGCAGCAGGCGGCAGCCACGGACACCCTTGGGAGGCTTCTGCTCCAGGGAGGTGGGACAGTTGTCTCCCCCCCCCCCCCCCCCGCCCATGCAGCAGAGACACACAGGTCGTCGTCCCGTGTGTGGGGTCAGAAATCCACTGATGGGCCCCAGAGAGGCGACATGCCGGCCAGTTGTCCGGACAGCTGTGCACCAGGGGGACACCGGTCTCAGGGAATCCCGTAGGTCTGCCCCGGGCCAGCTCAGTTCAGAGAGTGCTTTCAACGCCCCCTGGAGGTGACCCCAGGAAAGTCTGGAGAGGTCAGCAGGACAGGCGCCCCTGCCCCCCGTCTGCCGCAGGTCTGAGAAACTGACCTCTGACCCAACAACCAGTGTGACTCGTCACCTTTGTGTGCTGGAGAGTCCAGGTCTCAATTCCTGCAAACTGGGGTCCCCCCCCCCCCCCCCTCACGCTCCTCCTCCTCCGGGTCAGGTGGGCGCTCAGAGCATTTCCAGGAGATGTGCTCGCCCGCCTTCTGCAGCTGGGAAATCGGCCCCCAGGGCCGAGGGGATGCTTCCGTGGTGTGTCCCGTGTCGCAGGCCAAGAGAGGCGGTCACAGGGAGGACCGCTGACCGGGGCTCTGCCCTAGAGCCCAGGCCTCGCGGCAGGTCCTGAATGCAACTGAGAGGACCACTCACGTCCCCCACCCGAGAGAGGAGACACTGGGTTACACGGTCCCCCTCGCTTCCTCCCATCCGAGAGTCTGATTTCTCAGCAGTTACAAAACCCAGGGCCCCACGCGGGTCCGCTTCCGCCAGACGCCACCGCCCCGAGGCGCAGGCAAGAGAGAGACGCCGTCCTGGTGACCGCAGCTGGGGCCGCTGATAAAACAAAAATAATGTGGAAACGATTCTCACCGTCTCTGTAACACACGTATCTGCCTTTCCTTCCTGCTGTTAACGAGGTAACACGTAACCGCGCCTTCTCGGAGACCTCCGACTCTGTCCGCGGTCCCCCCCTAATCATTGTGCCGCATCACACCCTCCTCCCCAGCGCGCGCGGCCCTGGCCGCGGGGTCCCAGAGCCAGCGCCGCCGCCCCCGTGAGCACTGGCATCCCGTTCCGGAAACAAAGCGCGTGCCGGCGGGATTTATCTTGCTCCTTGCGCCCAACTTGGTGGCAGCGGGGTTGCCTAGTCTAAACCAGACTTTTCCAGACCATAAATACTTCATTTTCTAATTTACGACGGGCTTGGTCCCCTAGTCAGTAACTCCGTGCCTGCTGGGTTTGGAACTCGGTGGTAAAAGCCATTAAGCGCCCCCTCTTCGGTCTGGCCCTGGGTTTTCATCACACTGATGTAAAACAGCGGGGCTCCCTGAAGAACGGGGACTTGGGATTTTAAACTTACCTGCTATAATTAATTAACGGGTCCGTTAACAGTAACAGCCCGTTAGCGCCGAGCGCGTTTGTTCTGACGGTGAGCATGCCGTCTGCGCCTCCGCCACGGAATTCTTCGTGTGGAAGCCGCGCCCCTCCGCGTGGGGGGCTAGCAAAGGCCGCCGGCAGCGATGCACTTGCCACGCGAGCAGGACACTCGCGAGCGCAGCTGGCCGACATTCCACGGCCCCGCCCCCCGCCCACCCCATCCCCCTGCGTGCAGAGCCGCCCCCCGGCCATTCCCTGCAGTTTCTTTTTCCCACGTGCACAGGGAGGAAATCGCTCCAGCCGGCAAGCGGGGTGTGGGGACCCCCTGTCGTGGGTCCCGTGGGTACACCGTGGGTACACCGACAGAGGCGAGGGAGCCTCGGGGTGAGAGAGGTGGGCGGGAACCGCTCCCCACACTGTCCTGGTCCCCAGGGTGCCAGGTCCGGGCACCCGGGCATTCTCTCGGGTTGCGTGGTGGGTGGGGGCCACCAGCGAGGAGTCCTCGGGAGCCCGCGCCTGTCCCCCTGCCTCTTTATTCCTGCACCGGCCCCCGGCCCCGTGCCCAGAGAACTGGAAAGCTCTGGAGGGAAGAAAACGAACAGCGAGGTTCTCTGGCTTCTGGCCCCTCCCACTGCGTCCCCCGGGGCTGCAACATTGATGCGCAAACCCCCCTCCCTGGTCCCTGCTGCCTGCGGTGGAGCAGAGGCGGGGCCTCTCTGGTTGTCCCTGGTTGGCTGGCAGCTGAGCCTCGTCTGCAAACCGACGAATGGCTGAGGACCGCGGGGTAGAGGGGGCGTGGCCTCCCATTCGGAAGAATGGGCTGCTCTGCCCCCTGGAACCTGCGGGTGCTGCTGGGCTGGAGGGTGAGCGTGGGCACGGCTCACGGTCGCAGGGACCGTTCCTGGATCCTCCCGCCGGCCTCCTGGGGCCGGGTGCTCGCCCGGGACACCAGGTGCGGCGAGGCCACCCTGAGGCAGGACGCTCTCGGGCTGGAGGGACGTGACAATGCGAGACCCACTCCTCCTGCCGAGCTCACCGTGTTCTGGCTGCGACTGTAGACGCGGTTAGAGGAACGTGGTCCCACCGACCTTTGCCTGCGCACTTGCAGCCACGTGCACGGCAGGACGCAGGGCGCCTGGGACCAGGGCCTGCGGGGGAACCGCCAGACGCTGCACATCTGGGAGGGTTGAGTGGTCACTGCCTCCAGGTTTGGGGCCACGTTGTCTTTGTCACCACCGTTCACCTCGGCCACTGTAGCACCACGGCGGCCGATGACGGTCCATGAATGCAGCGTCAGATCGGGTCCCAGTGACCCTCCGTCTACAAGACCGGCAGAGCCCCGAAGCGCTGGGTCGCTGGCTGTCCCCGGCGTGGCCTTCAGGGGACAACAAACGGGCGTGAACCCGGACAGACTTCTCCGCGGGCGGCAGCCCTGCCGTGACCCAGCGCGTGTGGCTCAGCAGAAACACACACACACGGTCACACTGAGTTGGAGACAACGAACGGGCTAAAGAATGTCCCAGTCACACGGGGCGTGTCTCAACCGCCGAGTGCATTTTGCCACCCAACTTATAAAGCTATTGCACGTTTCAGAGACCTTTTAAAAGAACTGGTTTGGAACCGCCGGAAAGGGACCAGGGAGCAATCCAGATTCTCTCGTTGACGTGTCGGAAAGTGGCACTTCTGCCCTAAGGGGTTCCATGAGAGGGGATGGAAACGTACATGGACTAGAGGGGACAAAGTTCGTCCAGTGATAATGGAAAAATGAACTTGGCCCTTGAACTTGGAAACCAAGATGGTAGCCAAGATACCCGCCTCTCCAGGTCTCAGCGCGTGGCAAACCTCTCCAGACATAAGGCGTTGCGTATGCCTTGCTGGAGCTGCCGGGGGCTTCCGGAAAGCCTGCTGAGCTCCGTTCACCTGCCAGCCTCCCTCCCCTCTCCTCGCAGCCACCTTTACGATGATGCAGGGGGCCCAGAACTGGTTCCTGCGGCTGCCTCGTGCAGCAGAGCCCAGCTGGGAGTCCTCCCACGGAACCTTGCCGGCCCATCTTGCCGGGAGGGCATAGCCAGGCTCTCCTGCTCTGGGTGGCTCTCACTGTGCCAGAGAACTCCGCTTCCCCGGGCGACTCAAACTTCTAAGGAACGGAGCTCTCGCCAGTGGCAGCTGATGCATAAACATGAGCCATCGAGACTCTTGTCCCCGAGTTTCTCCAGATGAGGTGTCTCCGGGGCTTCGCCCTCATTACGGGGCGTTGATAAGCAATCAGGTGCGAAAGGGCAATATTTGCCAGGAAATTATACACTGGGGCGAGTCAAACCGTCTTAGAGCATTAGAGCTGGGAGGAATGTAAAGGGCATCTCTAGGTCAAACCCTCCCATCCTCCCAGGAGAAAACTGTCTGTCAATGCAATTGTCAGTGAATCACCCCGAGCTGCTGAGATGGGTGAGGGGACGAGACCGTGGAGGAGGCAGTCGGGGCCTCTGGGTTGCCGAACCGCTTCTTCGTAAACCAGTGTGGCTGGCTGCCAGATGCCAAGTGCACGCACACCTACTGAGTGACCGTAGGCTGTGGGTTACACACCACACGGGATGTTGTGAGCAAGCGTTACATCCGACTGGGTCTTCGAGGTTCCATGTGGTGGGACTTTGGATACGTGCATTCCTCAAGGGGTCGGCATGCCGTCAGTGCGTCTGGGGTCTTGAAGGAAAATGTCACAGAAATTCAGGATGAGGGCTGAGTGGACAAGTCATTCGTTTTGGGCTGAGGGACAAAAACACAACACAAACTGGATTAGGCAAATGTTTTGTCTCGTCGGCTCACCTCTGGGAATTCCAGGGATTCAAGCTTCGGGGGGGTCAGCACCTCATGATATCGGGGATGATTTGAGGCTCTGGACAGTGGGTCGCCCCCAGGAGCGGGGAAGGACACGGCACCGAGTTGTGGGAGCAGAACTCGCTTCTTGGGGATGCCGGGGGCGGGGGGGAGGGTCTACGGGGTGCCCCCAGGGACATGGGACAGATGCCCTGGGGGCACACGAAGCAGATTATCTAGGGCAACGGGGGCAGGTGGGGGCAGCCAGGTTTTGTGGGCTTCTGGGAGATTGGAGGGATTTTGAATAATTCCGCCAGCCCTGGAGGAAGAGGCCCCTCCTGGCTGGGGGGCCTCTGGAGGCCTCTGGAGGCCTCTGGAAATGGGGTTCCTGCGCGCTACAACCCTGGGGGGCTGGGTCCGATGAGGGAGGGAGGAGTGGGGGTGGGGACTGAGCAGCCTGCCTGCCTTCAGGAGCTGACAGTGTTCACTCATGGCTCCAAAACCGGGTCAGGATAGCACTTGGAGAACAATGAATATCCGTCTGCTAGGTTGACCATCCGTGTCATTTGCCTTGTAAACTAGGACTTTGCAGGTGGGGCTGGGGGGAGGGTACTAACTGGGCCACGGCATTTGGGTCAGTAGAATCTGTCCAGGGAAGTCGGAGGCCTGGGCGAGCTACCAGGACGCGGGCTCTACCGGAGGTGCGGGCACCGAGGGGGTTGTGGGCAGGTCTGAGCAACCCTGTGGGGACCCCGCTGGATTAAGTGCAGGGTGCACAGACCGCAGATCTGTGAGACTACACTTGCGTGGTTGCCGAGTGCTCAGGTGGGAAATTCATCATCAGTGACCTTGAGTGCCCCTCCAAGGGCTTCGGGTGTTTCTGCGATGGAGAGTCAGCAAAAGCTTTAGAATATGGGCAAGACCTTTGCTGTAGGAGGTCGTTTCGGCTGTAATACGCACGGGAGTAGAAAGGACGAGAGATCGGAGGCGGGAGTGGTGTCCAGAGAGCCACTTGTCTCCGTCTTGGGTGTCACTGAGCTAGTCCAGACCACCGTCCCCTCTTAATTTACCTGTGTGACCCCAGTTTCCACACACCTCGCAGACAGTGACTTTTTTCTTCAATGCGTTACCGTATTTACCATGTATAACTACTCACCAACGTGTGTGTGCATGTGTGTGTGTGTGTGTGTGTGTGTGTTTGCTGGTTTACGCTATTCAGTGTTTGCAACACCTGAAGGGTAGGAGTGAGGGGCTCCAGGTTCACCTCTGCCACCTGCGGGCCGAATGCCTTGCAGAGAGTGGATGTAAATGCACACACACGTACCCACGTGGATATCTGTGGAAACACTGTAACCGAGTGGCTGCATGTAGATGGGTTCCACCCCAATGGGGAGAGCCGGCGTCTCCGGACTCAGACGCAGGGGGAGGCGAGGTGAGGTGGGGAGAGCTGGTGGGAGGGCCGTGACAGCTCAACACGGTGCCGACCTGAGTGCTATTTCTTTTGCCTTTCATTTCTATTCCTTGTTTACATGTGAAAGCATTAAACTCGATATCAAAACATTTCAATTTGGTAGGGTGATTGTTTTTGACTTCAGTCGAAGTAACTAGTGCCAGAAAGGAAGGGAAGGTTTTTAAAATTTAAAAATGCTGTATATAAAGAAATGATCAAAGTATCGTTACTTACTAGCATTACAGTTAAAACCCACACACTTCCAAAGAGTATTCAAAGTTGCAAGGAAATATTTCCACTAAATTAAAAGTTGACACAGGGTTGTATCATTGGAAATATAATAATTTTATCCAATGTGACCTGCGCGACTTTATTCTGAATGTATTCTGTGCTTTTTTGAGGTTATGAGCCTCTTATTAGATTTCTCTTTGGGAGTAAAGGCCAAAGAAATCCTTGACCTGATATTCATTTATCATTGGAAAGTATAAATGTCAAAACAAATTAGAGAAAACTATGATCTAATCCCATAGGAAAAGTTTGTCCATCCTTGAAAGATAGCACTTCCAGAAACCGATTTCCTACAGGAATTTTGTAACTGCATTAATTGTACTTCTAGTAACACTAGGAAAAATAATGTTTCCTAATGAGTACATTATATATCTATAATATATTATATAACATTATAATATAATAAGGTATATAATATATTAGGAAAAGTAATGCTTCCTAATGAAGACATTCTCAACAATATTGATAAAATCACTATTGGTGTTGTTTCTTTTATGTGGATAAAAATATTGAAAAATCCATGAAATGTACAAATTCACTGTTAATATAAGAGAGGAATATTTTATCTCACTCCTAATGGGGTAAAAGCAAAAATCAAAGCAGCAAAGCCAACAACAGAATTGCATGAGTTGGTTTAATATGTTTTTAATTTTCTTTAACGTTTCTAGAACAACTGGACTTCAAATTACACTAATGAAAATTTTTTTTTAACTGTTCAAAGACTCTTCTTTTTTTATTTATTTTATTTTTAGGGAGAGTAGGGAGAGAGAGAGAGAGAGAGAGAGAGAGAGAGAAACATCAATGTGTGGTTGCTGGGGGTTATGGCCTGCAACCCAGGAATGTACCCTGGCTGGGAATCGAACCTGGGACACTTTGGTTCCCAGCCTGCGCTCCATCCACTGAGCTACGCCAGCCAGGGACTAATGAAAATTTTAATCCTCGTGGAATAAATTCCACGTCATTTTCTTCCCATTCATTAACTGCTACCACAGATCTGAGGGCAAAAGGAATGTACACCGAGGTGTGAACTGAAATTATGAAGCTTTGCAAAACTCACGTGTGTGTGTAAAACACAGAACTCCGTTTGCCCTGTCTTGGATAATGACATGCTAATGTTAAATGAAAGCGCCACACTTCATACACACTTGAAAACCCTCCTGTTCGCGTGTTTGTGGGTTCACGGAGGTTTTGTTCTTTCAGGCTCTCGAGGGACCCGCGGGAAGGCAGGCTTTCTTCCTGCTTGCTTTATGGGAGGAACTGTGACTGCCGCGAGTGAAAATGAGGTTGCCATGGAAACTGGTAATTCTGCTGCCGCTCATCAAGGCTGGTGCAGGTAAAGCGTTCTATTATTGCAAAGTTTGATTGATAATCTATCGGTGATTTATTTGTTCTACAGGGGACGCAGTTTTCAAATGCATAATACTCACGTTATCGGAAGGACTAAGTGATACAATTATGGCTCATGTAGGGAGTTTAATCTTTTAAAAACGTATCAAGTGCTATTTTTAAACAGAACTCAGATTATTTAATTATAAATTGTCAACTTTGAAGGTTTTACAGAAAAGAATGTGACTGAGTGACTTTGTCATGAACAAACATTGACGAATGGTTCCTTTTCATTTCCTTTATAGTAAGTCCTTTAACAATCACAGTGGAAATACATGTTTTCCCTCAAATTTAGAGATTGCTGTGGTAAAGGAGCCGTATTGACAAAGAAGAGAAAGTGACATAGAATGTTAAATCGGGGCCAGATCAACGTTTGCATTTTCCTTTCCGTGTCCATGACACATGGTTTCGTTCAAGCCAAACACACGAGTGTCTGCATGTTGGTTAGCTCTGGCTTCATAGCAGACTGCCCCCGATCTGTGCGGAGGAAAATGACACGTACCACCCACCTGGTGGGCACGCCTGTATGTCGACAATTTAGAACGGCTTCAACGGGGCTGTTCTTCTGGTTTGTTGGGTTCCCCACACCTACGGTCTGCCCCTGGTCAGCAGCTGGTCCAGGACACCCTCCGCTGAGAATGTTCTCGGGGCTGCCGCCCAGCCGGCCCCAGCGCCTCTCCCGCTCTGGGAGTCCGAGCCCCTCCCCGCGGGGCCTGCGTGGGGCTCCAGCAGAAAGAAGTCGGGCATGTGCCGAGTTTCTGGGTGTCGAGGCTCGTCATCGACATAGTCTCCTTTCTTGTGGGTTCTTTTCACCGGCGCCAGCGCCCAGCCAGCCCACATTCAAGGGCACGGACATGTGTCCCGTCTCTTGATGGAGGCTGCCACGCGACCCTGTGAAGGGGTGTGGGGGTCGTAAAGGGGTAACAATGCTATCTTTGCAAAGAACCAGCGCCGTCTGTTAGAAAGATAGTGCCGGATTCCCAGGTGGCAAGCTCACCGGGGTGAGGGGTCACAGGGTGTGGGCAAACACTGGGTCACCCGACGGCCAGAGCAGCCCCTCCCCCATCACACCACGTGGCTTCCCACCCGCTGTGCCACGGGCGCTGTGGAAGTTCTGTGTGTTCGTCACGGAGCAGGAAGGTGCTGGGAGAAACACAGGAACAGACAGTGACACGCCCGCCAGAAACACGGTAATTGTAAGAGCCACGCACTTCATAGCAGTTCCCAGAGATGGAGAGAAACCAACCATTAGAAGCAGAAAACCACATAAATAAAGGCATTTTTACCCCTGCGAATCCCCTGGCTGGAAGCAACACAGGCATATTTATTCAAGTCCTTCTGCCCCTTGCAACTCTAACAAAGCTCAAGGTGAAATGATAATGACCTTTTTTTTTTTTTTTTGGTAATAGATAGAAAAAGACAGAACCATCAAATTGCCCCCAAATTATCCACGTGGGAATAAGATTTCTATTTCTACGTCCAGGTTTTGGCGTCCTGTAAAATTTTCACATTAACATTTAGCCCTTTAAATGTGTACATGGAATCAGCATAGTATCTCTGAAAGACCTTTCATGTTAAATTAAAATAAATTATTGTTCTCAGAACATGCATCGGGTCTGAGAAATTCTCCAGTTCTTCTGCTAATTTTTATTTATTTGAATTGGATGGGATTCAACGTATCCTGTTGCTTTATTCTAAATGGGGGGAATAACCGTACATCTTTGGTGCACGATTTCCTGGTGAAAGAGCAGGTTGGATCTTTCTTTTAAGAAGCTACAGCTGTTTAAATAAGGTTGTCTTAGCCTGTGGTGGCCCCAGAGGGAAGGACGCGGCTCCCACGGGGACTCCGTGGCTCTCTCCCCATTTGCAGGTTCCGCGTTAGTTTGTAAAATCACTAATTACATTGTCAAGTGATAAAGTGTTATTTCTGGGCATGTGTACATCTTCTTTGATTTCCCAAAACGTGCTTCTTACTCATTCTGAAAGGCTAATGCTTCCACAATGGGCTTCTCCCTCCTGTTCCACTACTACCGTCTTCAGAATGCTGACGTGCCCTGCGTCCCCTCGCCCCTCAGCCCCACGGCTCCGCCCCCACCCTCACCTCCCGTCTTGGTTTTAGACAACCCCCGCCTGGTCCAGCGCCTTCCTGGCAGGCGCTGGCTGCAGCCTCTGCCGGGAACCGCAGTCCATCCAGGAGTGCGGCAGGAGGCTGGAATATTTCTGGACATATGAGTGTTTAAATAAAAGTTGGATTATTTTATTTCAGTGTCTTTAAATATTATAAGAACACTAAAGCCCATTTAATTAAGAAACATCATCACTAATAAGGTACTTGCTAATTATTTCATCCACGTGTGTGGTGGGCTAAATAATTGCTTCCAGGAATATCTGGGTCCTAAAACCTGGCACCTGTGAATTTTACCCTAAAGAGCAAATGGATTTGACGAATGTGATGAAGGTAACAACCTTGAGCTGGGGGAGGGGGGTCTTTGGAATTTCTGGCTGGGCAGTCCCTGGAGGGAGGCAGGCGGTGGGGTGGGGTGTGGAACCAGGGCAGGGTGGGGCATGAGGCTTCAATGCAGCCGGTCCTGCTGAGAGGGGGGGCCTGGGCAGGGAGTGGGGGATCTGGGCTCCGAAAGATGGAAAATGTGAGGGAGCAGGTGCTCCCCTCTCCATCTTGGGGGGCAGTCGGCCAGGAGCTGGGTGTCCCCCTAGGGAATCCCGTTTTGGATCTCAGACCAAAAGAACTGTGGGAAAATAAGTGTGTTGTTTCCAGCCACCAAGTCACGGGGATTTTCACAGAGGCCCCAGGAAGTGAACACGGTATGTTTCCGCTGGGTGGACTCTAAGTTCAGGAGGGCAGGGTATGCATCCTCCCGGAGCTGGGTGGGAATTCGGGAAACATTTGTTGGAAGGAAGGAAGAAAGAAAGAGAGAAAGAAAAGAAATAAAGAAATAAAGAAGAAAGAAGGAAGGAAAGAAAGAAGGAAGGAAAGAAAGAAAGAAAGAAAGAGGGAGGGAGGGAGGAAAGAGAGAGGGAGGAAGGAAAGAAGAAAGGAAGGAAGGAAGGAAGGAAAGAAGAAAGGAAGGAAGGAAGGAAGGAAGGAAGGAAGGAAGGAAGGAAGGAAGGAAGGAAGAAAGGAAGGAAGAAACGGAGGGAGGAAGGAAACAAAACATGAATAAATGAATGCTTCCATGTCAATGGTCTTATCTGGGTCATCGTCAACCAGAATAAAACCAGTCGTGTGACTTCTCCCGAGGAAGAGCCGCTCCCGTCTGTCCCTGCACCGTGGTCCTTGCGTTAGGAAGTGACTGTCCCCAGACTTGAGAGATGGGACTGTGGTACCGTTTAGAAGCCTCGGACGGCCCCGTTTGCCTGTGAAATCCACTCTGTCAGGACAGGGGTGCCCTGGGCTTCTGCCCCTGCTACTTCTCCACCACCCGGCAGAGGCGCTGCAAATAGCAAACAAACGGAACCAGTGGCCTCACCCAGCTCAGCAGGTGCGTCTGGGCACCTCAGACTCGCCAGGCTCCAAGCTGGGTGTTGGCCGGCCTTCACCCGCAAGTGGCTCCGTCCCTGCCCTTGTCCCCCTGCAGCCTGAACCTGGAGACCAGCGAGTCAGCAGCTGCCGCAGGGAAATGCAAGGTGCTGCCCAAGGGACCCAGGAGGGAGCAGGGGACGCCTGCTGTTTTGTCCACCGCCCAGTCCCTTTTCTGCTCCCTGGTGAGGACAGGTGATTGGTGGGGGAAGCCACTGTTTCCCATCAGTCTGTGCGGTTCTCGTGAGTGGACAACCTCCCCGATCAGCCAGCTGAGACGGGCCACCCCCAACCACACCGGCTACTTCCCAGTATGGTTTATCTGGGCAAAGCCTGGGGTGGGTGGGGGGGCTGGCTGAAGTGTGGTGAGGACTGAAGAAAGGAGGCACCCAGCGCCGCCGTGGGGAGGGCCGGTCTGAAGAAAGGCCCCGCGTTTGGACTGTCCCCGGGGGACTTTGAGTGACACAAGCCAGCCAGGTGTCCTTTCCCCGCTGGAGGCTGGCTTCCGTTGAGACGCTGTGGCCCCCTGTGTCTGACAGAGAACACTTGCTTCGGGTGTAAGTTACGGGAGGTGCCGAGGTCAGAGGTCGGGTCAGAAGCAGAACCTGGGGCCAGTGCCTGCTCGCAGCGGGAAGGGAAGAAGAAGCAGAGCAACAAGGAGTGACAAGGGGCATGGTTTCTCCCGGAAGGAAAAGAAAGAGCCCCCGGGGGAGTTCATGTGGACTCCGGAAGCTGACCTTGGCCCCAAGGCTCTGAGCCGTCTCCGCGTCTTTGGGTAGAAAAGAGCATTTCCGTTCATAGAACAGTGTCGGGACCACACCGACAAGCGATGGAAACGTACAGCGCTAAGTCTAATTTTCTCCCTTCGGACCACGCAGGGGAAGATGTCACGAAGGAATACTTTTATTTTAAGTCGGCACAACGCAAAGCGGCTGCGGCAGGTTTGCTCTGGGCGTGAACCAGGAGCCGGGGGGCGTGCGGGCCCGGTTCTTCGGCTCTGGGGGGTCCCCGGAGGCAGAACCCGGCACGTGTTGCTGGTGCGTCGGGCTCCAGGCGTCCCAGAGCGGCAACCGGCTCAGAATAGACCCGATGGTGTTCCTTCTGCAAGTTTGTGGCTTTCTGTGTAACTCTGGAAAACGTACAGGCAGATTTCAAAATTCAAGTTCCAAGCTCTGCATCGGAGTTTTTTAAAATGTTAAAGAAGCACTTGGTTAACGCCGTAAGCGTGATGATCAGCTAACTCACACGCTCTGCCTGCGTGTTGTGCCGTGGGCTGTACACGCGGTGGTGAGTTGCCCGGCTCAGAGAGAGCACAGCCTTACGCCCAGGGCCCCGCGGAAGGACAGCGCCATGCAGGTGCAGGGCTGGGATCGGGGGCTCAGACTTAGTAAGAGAATGAATGAGCATCACTAGTTGTAAGGAATTCCATCTCTATGACTTGCAGTATTCATGTCATCTTAAGGATTCCTGCCTAATACATTCTCTTTTACTTTGTTATTTTAACAAAATCGTATTGTTTAAATGGTAGGCTTTTTATTTTTTCTTAAGATTTTATTTATTTATTTTTAGAGAGGGGAAGGGAGGGAGAAAGAGAAGGAGAGAAACATCAATGTGCGGTTTCCTCTCGAGTGCCCCCTACTGGGGACCTGGCCTGTAACCCAGGCATGTGCCCTGACTGGGAATCAAACCTGCGACACTTTGGTTCCCAGCCCGTGCTCAATCCACTGAGCTACGCCAGCCAGGGCTAAATGGTAGGCTTTTTAAACAACACTGTTGGTCCATAAGTATAAGTGGATTATGAGTGTGTTTGTCTGTAGTGGGCTGAGCTCTTGCGTACAAACCCTGTGAGACCACGGTCTGCCCACTCAGGTGGTCGGTTCGGCCTGAGACTCGCCTTTGACTCCTTCGAGGAGGTGAACGTGGACCCGGTCAAGCTCTCGGCAGAACGGGATTGAGGCCTCCTTGGGCACCGTGTGTGACGTGCCATCAGGGCTTACCCAGACGCTTCTCCCCCGGAATCAGCTACTCTCAGGGCTACGCTGAGACTGGAAATCGTTAGACGTCTCCCCTGTGCCACCTGCCTGTCACATCCACCGGCAAAGCGTTTCCACCCTTTCCAGAACTTCTCCCCGGTCCTCGGTTCTCAAACCCTGAGTGAAATCACTCTGGGGGGCGGCCCCTGCCAATGGAGAACGCACCCCCACTGGTCCGCACTCTGATGCACCGTGTAGTTCTAAGAACGGAGGAGCCAGAAAGCGAATTGGGGGCGGACTCTGACCCCTGCCTGGTCACCGTCCAGGGGCTGCTGTTCCCGGTCGCTTCCGTGACCCTCTGTATCACACGTTGCCTCGTACTGAATCGAGAGCCAGAGGAGATGAGCTGCCCGAGGGAGAGAGAGAGAGAGAGAGAGAGAGACACGACCACAAGAACGGGCCAGGGTTTCTGGAGAGAAGAAGATGCCGCAGACAGCAAAGCCACACCCCCGGCGGTGGCGGCAATCAAGCTCCTGTGCTCAAGGGCCCGGGAGCAGCGGTCAGGGGTGTCCCCGGGGACCGGGGGTGATGAATGTGGAATCCACCGCGGCCCACGCGCCCCCTCCGGCCTCCCGCAGATTGATTGTTAGCATAATGGCGGCTTTCGGAAGGGCGCGCCAGACTATATTTCCAAGTCAAGTGACATCCTCGCCATCTCTAATAGAGATGGCCCAATTTAGAAATGCTGAAAACACCGTTTTTAATGCGGTGCCTCCTGATGATGATGGCCGTATGATTACCAGGTCTCCCTGCAAGGTAATTGATTTCGGAGCCCTAATGAAACTGAGTCCCAGGACTGATGGCGACACAGAGGAGCACCTTCTGTTGTGTCAGCGCGGGCGGGGGGTGGGCAGGGGGCGGGCCGCGTGCGGGTGAGGTGCCCTGTGAGCTCACAGGCCCTTCGGGGAGGGGAGGCGGGAGCAGGGTGGTCGGCCTGAGTCTCTGAGGGAGGGTCAGGCCTTCTACGGAGGTGGTGACGCCTGGTCGAGTTTTCGTTCTGAGGCACCCGAAACAGCTATGCCCCCCAGTGGAAGTGCCACGGGGGACGGATGAGAGTGTTTCTTCTCCTGAGTCAGCCCGTCCCGAGCGTTCTCATCGAGCTCCGCACTGTGGTTAGTGGGACACTGGGCAAGGCGGCTTCCGACAGTGTCTCCCACCTCTGCTCAGGACTCGGGGGCCAGCTTCCTTCCGATGCTCCAAGAAACGTCACAGGGGCCCCCACTCAGGGCCCGTATGTGTGCTGTGCAGGCACCTGCAACAGGCTTCTCCAGAACTTTCCATGGCTGGGTCCTCCCATGGCGCCCTAAGATTGGTCCCTGGCATAGAGCGGCCTCCTCTCAGACCCTGTCAGGGCAGCACCACCCGGTCCCCTGCCTGGCCCCGTCCGTCACCCTCCTCAGGCTCACGACCATCTTCAGTGCGTGTGGCCCTGGTGGAAACGAGCGTGTGGGTGCCTTTGTGCATGCCGCGTCCCTTTTCTGTCTGCGTCCAGGGGATGTAGGTCCCATGTAGCCATGGTAGTTCCAGCCACACATGTGCTGTGTGGCTCGTGCTGGGGGTGGGGGGGGCTGGCATGCAGGGAGTGCGCCGTGGATGTGTTCAAATCAGGGACTGGCCTTTTGAAGTCAGCCCCCCAGACTTCCTGGGGGGATCCGGAACCCCAAACACTTTTGGGTGGTTGTTGGGTATTATTAGAACCCCCTTTTTTAAAGATTTTATTTATTTATTTTCAGAGAGGGAAGGGAGGGAGATAGAGAGAGAGAGAAACATCAATGTGCGGTTGCTGGGGGCTGTGGCCTGCAACCCAGGCACGTGCCCTGACTGGGAATCGAACCTGCGACACTTTGGTTCGCAGCCCGCACTCAATCCACTGAGCTATGCCAGCCAGGGCAGGACCCGTTGTTAAGCATAAGTGTGCTAATCACGGCAGAGCTTCGGGTCCCAGACGGGCACTTTCCACTTTAACAAACGAGTGATACATACTGAACGCACAAAGCTGCTCCCAGGTTTTGAAGCTCACTGACGCACTTCGCTCTGGCGCCCTTGGCTCGAGCACGCGTCATTTCGGCGTCGCTGGTGCCAGGAGTCCAGTTCCACACACAGCCAGGGCCGGTTCAGGGTTCTTAGGGAGCAGGGCCCCGCTGATGCTGTGTGAGACGTGATCGAAACCTCTACAATGTGGGCTGTATTTTATCTCAAGACACATTCGCTCATTCCTTCCCAGTTTCACAGTTATCAGTCCACTCAGCCCCCCAATTCCTGTTCCCCAAGACTTTTCTAGAAGCTTCCTAACTGCTGTCCCGGCTTTGGGGCACCGGTTGTCCGCTGTCCGAGGGGCAGTGCTGACTCGGGCTCCCATGCACTCAGACCCTCGTAGAGACGGCTGACTCCGCCACGGCTCTGGTTCCGCGAGACCGTCACAGACCCCGTTTCCCGGGAGGGTCCACGGTCTCATCAAACACCCAAATTCCTTTTCCCTCCACAAATATCGAACGTTCTCCAGTGCATTCAGTTCCACCTGGGGCGTGAGCCATGCGGGGTCCTTCCCGCGGGGCTGTCCTGCTTGTGAGACCGCTGCCCGGTGTGCCTGGCCCCCAAACCTCCCCCCCTCCATGGGAGTGTCTGCCCCTGCGTGGCCCCCTCCTCAGCCAATTCAACTCCACTCTGAACAACCCTCCAGTGTAAAACAGTCCCCTTTCTCCTCCCCCCCATTCCATGAAGCGGAATGCTATTACGCCCACCCCTTCCCTCGAAAGGGGTCATTTTTCTCAAATACAGACTCACTCGGAGAACTCTGTAGTATTCCTTCTTGTTACAAATACGTGTATAATCATGGAGCGCTCAGTTCTAAAGGGAAAATAAAGACAGACCTTTAATACTTGATTCGTTCCACCCCACACCTAGTGCCTTGCAGTTTACAAAGTGCTTTATATACAGTGTTTCATCGGGGTTTGCAAGTGGGCAGGGGGAAGCTTATTATTTCTCTTCCGTAGCCGGGGAAGCTGAAATGCAGAGGTGGGAGGATTATGAAGGACCACAGAACCAGACAGCCAGCGGCAGAGGCGAGGTCGAGGATCCAGTGCTCCCACGGAAACTTGTTTCGCTATTTATCCAGGACACTGCTGCTTGGCACAGCTAAACATCGGTGCCGGCGGCGGCGGCGGCTTTTGAAGGTCGGCTCGGGCTCGGCCTGGACGCTGGCTTCTGCTCAGGGCGTGATATGATTTAAGGAATTAGTCTCTGGCATTTCATCACCAGCGACCAGCAGTACCAGCTGTAAGCATACCAACCCCCCATATTTATGTGTGTTATATGCATTATAAAGCATATACACGGACACACACATTAGCCCAAATACACAGGCATAGAATTTCCACGTTCCTCCCTCCTCCCCACGACAGCTCAGCCTGTCTACTTCCGACGAGCAAAGGCCTCGCTGGAGCGTGTGCGTCTGAAAGATAAGGCACCGCGTCCTCCGCGCGGGGGCCGAGGGGGGAGCGGCGAGCTGTCGGCCTGCGCAGCCGCCCTCCCCTCGCCGGAGTGACAGGGGACGCCGCGCAGGCAGGCAGGCAGGCGGGCAGGCAGCCGCGCTCGTGACAGCCTGATGAAAGCGCGTGCAGGACAACCGGGAAAACCCAGATGTAACGTGCCTCCGCTCATTAAAACACCACGCAAACCGCAGAACGCATTTGCCATTCCACAGACATCGTCTGAGATTGCAGGGAGATGCATGGGTTGGCGGTGGCTGTGTGGCTGTATAACTAACCATCCCCCCCCCGCCCCCCCAAATTAGTGCTCTAAAACCCTTCCTCGTTTTTCACGGCTCCGCCGGTTGTCTGGGTACGTTCTCCGCCGCTTTCCCTTCGTGTCTCCCACGCGGCTTCACGGAGTCGGAATCAAAGAGACCGGAGGCTGGAACCGGAGAGACGCCCCACCCCCCTGGGCTCCACAGTCGGGACGAGGGGCCGCACTGTGTTCAGAATACCTCCTAATTACAGGGGTTTCTTGCAGTTACCTTGTCGTTGATTCCCTTTCTTTCATATATTTTTAAAAAGGAACACCTAGTGTATTTCAAGCTGGTGTGAGCTGACACACCAACTAAGGGGTATGCAAATCACGTAGTTCTCAGACTTCCCTTTCCAGGGGAGCCCTGTGAGGGCCCACGGCCCGCACCAGAGCCCCTCCCCCCGCGACGCAGACCAGAGCCCCTCCCCCCAGACGCAGACCACAGCCCCTCCCCCATGACGCAGACCAGAGTCCCTCCCCCAGGGACGCAGACCAGAGCCCCTCCCCCCAGACGCAGAGCAGGGCCCCTCCCCCCAGACGCAGACCAGAGCCCCTCCCCCCAGACGCAGACCAGAGCCCCTCCCCCCATGACGCAGACCTGAGCCTCTCCCCTCTCAACATATACCAGAGCCCCTCCCCCAGTGACGCGGACCAGAGCCCCTCCCCCCGTGACACAGATTTGATCGTGTTCAGTGTCGTCATTGGATTGAGTTGAAGCGTCACTCCCATGACGTCTCACACATCGAAGCCACCCAAAGAAGCCAGCACTCAAGTCCAGGTGCAGACCACGCCCCCCATACAGGGAGACCCTCCAATCACAGCTGAGACACAAAAGGGAAACCCACTGACTGCCAATCAGATATCAGATAGGTTCGTTTCACCTTCCGTATGCAAATTGTGTGGAATCTAGGACTCCCTGCCAATCCCATAGGTTCATTTCACCTTCTGTATGCAAATTACGTGGAATCCAGAACTCCCTGCCAATCCCATAGGTTCGTTTCACCTTCTGTATGCAAATTACGTGGAATCCAGAACTCCCTGCCAATCCCATAGGTTCGTTTCACACCTCGTATGCAAATTACGCGGAAGACAGCCCTCGCCTGTGTTGTGTGCATCTGTAATGAGAGTAATAACGGGAATTGTTCCGTCTATGAGTGCGTGTATGCAAATACGCATCTAGTCTTGCGGCGGGCCCTTCTCCCACCTGCCTCCTTGCACTCGGCGTCAGATGGTGTGAGATCCGCTTGGGTCGTTCATAGTCGGAGTCGTGGGTGATGTGACTCCGGGACTCCCACCTGTGTGTGAATCTCCCGCGTCGTGTCTCCCCATCCTGCTCTTGACGGCCCTTGGGGTTTCTCTTTTTCATTTTTAAATTGATCTTCTTCCCCTCCAGTGGGGTGTCATGGACCCACAAAACGGTGTGTATTTAAGGGACACCGCACGGTGACTCACTACGCGCATGCAACCTGAGACGACTCCCCTGTCGAGCCTGGACACCCGTGGGTCCACCTCGCCGGGGCACAGCCTCCCGGTTAGGAGAGGAGCGCATCCAGCGGGGCCGACGGACAGCGGGGGCGGGGGCTGCCGTTGCTACACGGTACTGCAGCCTGGAAATCCGCTGAGAAGCTGGGTCTGCAGACTCTCACCGTGCAACGCGGATGCGCGAACGGAGACACAGCGAGGGTCTGCTGCCAACCCCCAGGGGGCGCTACTCTGTGGTCACCGAGTTTGGGCCCCACGGCAGGGACAAGGGGACACACAAAACCTCCGTCCATCTGAGCTGTGCCAGGCCCTGCGGAGCCGGTGGTTCTGGCCTGAAACTCCCACCCCTCACACCGGCCCCACCTGCACTTGGAAATCACCGTACTAGGTCGGCCCAGGTGTGGGGGACCTGGCCCGTAGCCCCTCTGGACAGCTCGGCATTAGTTTCTGGAACTTTGTAAGCAGGTGGTCAAGCACAGCCATCGCTCAAAATTAAATGATGTGACTTCAACTGAAAACGGTTGTGTTTAAAAGGCATACACAGTCCAACCCCATTGCCTCCCAGTGACTCCCATATTACTGTTATTTGGGGTCTCGGGCGGTTTAGATTCTGGTACCTGCGTGGCGGAAACCCTGGATCCCGGAGAACCGCCGCATCGCTCCCTGAATCCTCACCCAGCGACATCCTGTTGCTGGCTGGGGACCAGGTCCGGGAGCAGCCACAGCACCCCACTCGTGGGCAGGGCCATCTGAGGCTGCGCCT
The DNA here is from genome assembly GCF_004126475.2 of Phyllostomus discolor. Taxonomy (NCBI): domain Eukaryota; kingdom Metazoa; phylum Chordata; class Mammalia; order Chiroptera; family Phyllostomidae; genus Phyllostomus; species Phyllostomus discolor. Next base: position 1,208,776 of record NC_040909.2, read on the forward strand.
GCAGGATTGGGGCTGAGGGTGGGCCGCATCTCAGCCTGCAGAGCTCATCGATTAGCCTGCCTGTCGTCAAAGCGGTCAACCAGTTCACTCACCGCGTCACTCGGACACTCCAACACATGGTCAAGGTGAGCGGACAGGACCCGCGAACTCGGCCTAGCTAAAGCTCCGTTTCCCCGTTTCCCGTCTCTGTGCGGTCCTGGATCCCGGGGTTGACCGAAGAGGAAGCCGGGACTCACCCCGAGAAGGTGGCGTCGGTCCCTGGAAGCCCCGTGGGGGCGTCCGTGGTGAGACAGACGTGGGCAAGTTAAGCGGCTGCCCAATGGCACTCGGCTGGCAGGTGGCAGACTTGGGGCATGAACCCAGATGGACCCGAGCTCAAACCCAAGGAGGCCCCGTGGCCTCACGCCGCCTTTAGCGAGTTTCCGAGGGGACTACTTTTTTACCGTCTGCCTCCTGAGCTCCAGGCTCCGCCGCAGTCTCATAAAACCTCAGTCACCCTCACCGGCCGTCCATCCCGCGTCCCCTGCCGCTGCCCCCTCTCTCCCGGTGCCCAGGTCAGCGGGTGAGAACGGGACAGTGACCTGGACGGCGGAGGGGGACTGGTCAGGTGACCCACGTGGCCCAGGGGGAAATGCCGGGCAGGCCTGGGCGCAGAAGCAGGAGCGGCCATGGAGCTGGGGGGGCCCGCTGGGGCTACTTCAGGGGTGGGGGGGGGCAGCTGCTGGCTGAGGGAGTCGGCTCAGACGTTGGGAAGAACGTCAGCCTTGGAACTGGACAGACGGGCTCCCGTGCGCACCGAGGCCGTGGGCCAACACTGATGGAGGTCCCGCGACTGCAGAGGCTCGGGAGACAACGGTAGCCCCGCTGCCTCCTCGGCCATTGGCCTTGCCCAAACTGAACCCCTCCAAGTGGGGTCCCCGTCTCAGCGAAGGACAGGTAACACTGCCTCCCTGACCAGTGAGGGTTAAGTTCCCCACGATACACTGAGTGTCTTGTGAATCGGAAACAATCAGCCAAACGTCTGGCACGATAACCCTGCTCTGGTTGATTGCTGTTGTCCACTTGTCAGGATTATGCCTGCCACGTTTCCCTGCACGGCTCTGGGACGTCCTTGGCCTTGGTTTCTTACTTGACCACAAGGGTGTAGCACGTCCCAGCCGTTTACAGCTTCCCGGGGATCCCAACGGCGCATCTCGGCACAGGCTGACTGCCCCTGCCCAGCCGGTGGCCTTTCTCCCTGTGATCTTGGCGTCCGGAGGCTCTCAGACATTCTAATTCTCTTCCATTGTCATAGCTCTCAGAAGTGGTCCTACTTTCTCTGACCGAGAGGATCATTGAAGGGGACCCGCCTTTCTCAGAGCTGCCCACGCCACACGGGAGCGGGGCCTCTGGCAGCTCCCTCCAGGTGGAGGCGAGGCCAGGCCAGGGGGAACTCGGGTACCGTGGTCACGCACGCACCCGCAAGTCACGCCTGCTGCTCCGTGCAGTTGTCCCAGCTCCCCGAGTCTCTGAGATTCCGCCTCGCTTTAGGGAGCAAGGGAGCCACCAGAGGCCTACAAGGAGAAACACGGTTTATACTTCTTCACGTGTTTTCAAGGTGTCCTGATCATGCAGATACACGTGCATACTTCCACAGACACAGTTGTACACTTCTGGTCATGCAGACATGTGCATACACTTCTGGTCATGCAGACACACGTGTGCATGGCTGATCATGCAGGCACACATGCACTTTCTGATGGTGCAGACACATGGGTGTACTTCTGGTCATGCAGACACACATGTACCATTCTGACCGTGCAGACACATGAGTACACTTCCGGTCATACAGGCATACACATGCACTTCTGGTCATGCAGACACACGTGCACACTTCTGGGCCGTGTCGCACTGGGGCACAGTGGTGTTTATGCTTCTAAGCACCTGCGTGCGCCTGTGCCTCAGGTGTTACGAGCTTGCAGTTCTGAGCTCGCGAGGCGACTCCTTTCCAGCTGTGTGCGTTCTCCCGGGGGCTCGCCCACGGGGTCCCCGTCCTTGTGACTTGTTGGTTGGTTTCATGTGGATGACTCACGGCTGAAACATTGATATTTGAGAGTGTTTTGTTCTCTCAGTTGAAGGTATTCTGTACAAAGAATTCAAACGGTAATAACATTTACAAAGGCCGACCCCACAGACGACGCAGTGTCTCTCTTCTCCACACATTTCCGCCCAAGCACCCCCTCTGCCCACCTCCGCCATCACCCCCACAACCCCACCAGCATCGCTCTGTCACCATAGTAACGCCCCAGAAGATCTCTTCCTTCTGTTTCAAAGCTTTAGACGTTCAAGACACCGAATGCATACTGAACGATCTCCAGATATTTTTACATTCATCCATTATCCTACCATCTCCTTAAGTATTTCTAGCTCCTCTTCTAAAAGCCTGGAAGGGGAGAAGAGTCTACTCATTGTTCTAACCAGTGTCCCGGGGAGACAAGTCAGCCAGCCTGGTGTTCCTGCACCGGGATGTTCGGTCAGTCATCATGTCCCCAGGGGAGAGTGAGACCAGGTGAGGGGCACCCTCCCTCCCCAGGCCTCCGGGGAGAGGACTTTTCCCTGACCTTGTTCCCAGGGACCTGGAGAAGGACGTCGTGGGGACAGGAAGGGCTGGCTTCTGAAGTCACCACAGAACTAGACTCAGCAGCTCATTGTGCGCCAGGCTCGGGTTGGTACCAACTCTGCGTCCCAGCGCCATCCTGGGAAAGAGGGGAAATGCACACGGGGGGAGGAGCCTCTCAGGTTAAAGCACAGCGAGCTCTTGTTGAACTCCCCTTGCCGTTTCGCCTGGCTTTTTTGCTTTTAACCTCGAAAATGTAACTCGTGTATGAACCGTGCATGGATTTATACCCCACATTTCACATGGAAACAAGAGCAGAACGTTGATGAAACATGTGTGCATGCCTGCGGCATGAACCTGCCCAGCAGTTCCAGCCCCAAGAGCGTGATCCAATCGGAACCCTCGCCGAGCACCTAGGGCCCCTTTTTTCTTCCCTGTGCGGTGGCGTTGCGTGGACAGTTTCATCTCTTTCTCTTAAAAGTGACCCTGGAACCAGTGGTTGGTTCCGTGGGTCCCCAAGGGCACAGCTGAAGGAAGGTCAGCTCCAGAAGCATCCACGTTGATTGCCCAACATGTGTCATCTCAAATAATTATTTTAATTATATTGGTGATTTAGCTGACTGAGCAACATCAGTGTCATGGTCACGGGCACGGTCTCTTTTTCTTCTTCCGAGTGTGCTCTGACGTTGCGACGTTTGAAAAGGCCGAGGGGAGTTTCTCCATGCAGAGGCGCGGCCCCGGAAAGGCCGCGGTCAGCGCTGCTCGCTCTGCACTGAGATCCCTGGGCCTCGGAGAGGCGGGGCCGTTCTGGCGTCGAGACCAGCACGAAACCAGGGAGGCAGTGGTGCGAGGAGCAGAGGAACCGAAGACACCATGTGACCAATCCTTCCGTGACAAGCAATTGCCCTTCCTCAGGCAGATAGATGCCATGGCTTCCTGGGTAGTCCTGGCCTGTTGGTAATTGTAGGTGTATAAAAAATCCATGAGAAAAAATAGCAGAAGGAGTAGGCTGGCCCGGGCTGCTGCGGCAGGCTCTCGTCGTGACTCTGTGTCTCCTTCCATGTCAGGGAGGCGCTGCGTGGGTCCTCTCACGGGGACCCGGGCTACGCCGGTCATACAGCCACGTGCGAGTGTTTCTGGTGCTCCGTGTTACCCATGTTCCAGGCATCTCAGGCTTCAGAAGCTACCTTGAACCATAGCCAGAGGGCATCAGAATTGAACCACAGAGCTGGCCGAGGTGACTAAAGGTCACCCATCCTTTGAAAGGAAATTGGTGGGTCCAAGTTCACGCTGGAAAGCGTCCCCAATCTTCAGACTTCACCAGGAGGTACACCCATGTCCGCAGGGGGTTTCTCAAGTTCCGGTGACACCCCCAGAGTGACTGAGGAGGGGCAGTGACACGTTTTGTTCTGACTATTTTAAGAAGGTTCACAAAGACTTTTAATTTAAAATGACCAAAATATTGAGTCTTCTGGATTGACCAGCAAAGGAACACCCATAGGTGAGTCCGCTGGCTTCTCGGCTCCCACGTGGGTGTTGCTCTTTCTTTCACGGTTTCCGTGCGTGAGTCCCCTTTCGTCTCTTTCTGACGGCACAGAAACCTAACCGGTGCCTCTTGAGTCCCTAAATGCAGTGTTCCAGGTGGAGAAGACCACCTGAGCGTGTCTGCACCGGGCGTGTGGCCCAGGCCCCGGCGGAGACCGCGGCCAACCAGCGTCTGCCTCCTTGGTGACTCTGAAGGCACATGGTTCTCATTTGGTGTTGTTATAAAGGGGGGAGATTGATGCACGTCACCTGCCCTGGACAGCGTGACTTCTGTCCCTCTCCCTGCTGACGCACAGAGATGAAAGAAATGCTGGCGTCTCTAAGGCCCATTTGGTGCTGCCCGAGGGGAACAGAGACGTCAGACATCGATGAGGGAAGTTCATTAGGATTATTACCTGTGTCTGCACAGACTGGCTTGCAGGGGCCGTGGCTACTGCTGGGTTGTCCAGAGGTATTTGTTCGAGGTGTGGTGAGGCCTTATAGTGTCCCTGTCCCTTAGGAAGTGCCATGGTAGTGGCCCCTGTGCTGGTTGGGGGGACAGCAAGGTGATCCGTGGATGGCTTTCTCAGGGAGCAGTCACGCGGACATGGCGGACGGCCCGTGTGACACTCCTCAGGCTCAAGCCTCTCCGGGGACCACGATGCCATCGCCGGCATGGACTCCCCAGCGGGCCTAAGGCCCCAGGCAAACAGACACCTTATCAGGCAGGACCCTCCTGGGGCTGAGTAATGACCCCCGACAGCAGAGGGTCAGCACGTCCTCGGGCCCGTGTGACTCAGGGCTGACGAAGCGCCGAGACCACTTCCCACGCCCGTCAGAGGAAACACACAGGAAGCGCAAGGGGTGCCTCTGTCGTGGTCCTGCCCTGTGTCTCCCGCCAGGAGGGCCTTTAGACACACTGTCCGCTTCTCGCTCTCTGTGCTCTCTTCGCTCGCCTTGCCGGTGCTCTGCAGAACCCCCGGTGCTGCTGGCAGGTGTTTGGGCCACTCACGGCCACACGAACCTGACTAGACTCACGGCGTCTGGGTAGACCGTCTCCGCCAGGTCCTGCTTTCTCGGCTTATTTACGGCTGCAGGGCCCTGGTGTCCCGGACCCTGCCAGGCACACGTCTCCGGATGCCCGGGGCCACTCCACAGGTGGGTGGTCCTCTTCATTACACTTGGGGTCTGACTCTTCTCACACCTGGAGCGATCTTGTTTCCGAGTTGCTGGGGACCCATCGCTGCCACGTCCTGTATTCTGCACAAGGGCCCACCAGCTCCCTCAGCAGTGGAGGGAGATCATTTTGCATGAGGCAGCCTTAAAGGTTTGCACCGAACTCGGCAGCGAATGCCTTTGTTCCGCCCAAGAACGTGCTCACTGGCGGTGTAGCGCGGCCAGGCGCCATGGAAGGTCAGGTGCTCGCGGCCCTGTATCGTGGCCGTTGATGCCGAACTGCAGATGAATGTGCTCAAGGTCACAGAAGCAGCGCCCTTGACCTTGGCAGCTTCAGGAAGAATGTGCTTCAGAGACGCACGCACACTGCTCAACCGCGTCGGGCATTCGCTCGGGCCGACCAGCCCCCCGGAGAGAGCGTGGATCTTCCTCCTCCCCCACCACAGTGCAGGGGCCGCACAGACCTGCTCCAGGAAGGCAGGGCAGGGACCCTGTGGGAGTGCGAGGCGGCAGCACACGCCCTGAGCTCTGAGGAGCGCCGTGGCTCTGCGTTGGGGGCCGGGGTTGTCCCGGAGCCTCCGACACGCAGCTCGGCTGCTCCGCTCAGGGGGCCGGTGCTGAGGCCACCTGCTGCTCTCCAGCTCCGGGAGGACGGGGGCTCTGTTCGTGCTGTGCTCCGTCCGCTGCTGCGCGCTCGGCCTCTCCACGCGACTGGCGGGCGTGAGAAGGACTCAGGGATACTGCGGGGCTGCGTGCGGGAAGGGCCGTGAGGAGGACGAGCCCATGTCACGCTGCAGAGCCCTCGGCGCTGGAGCCCGGGCAGCTCTCGGGAAACAGCCATGTGGAAAACACGCGGTGGAACAAAATGACTACACCCTTTGTACTCGTGGGAGAGTTTCGTGATGGGTTCTTACAGGGAATTCATTAATGATAGCATCAGAATCCAATTTGTATTGTCCATTATTTTTTCATTAAACGTGGACCGAGGGGCATCGCATTCACCGTTGTAGGTCCCGGGGACCCAGAGGTAAACAGAAAGAGCCAAAAATAAAGAGCGTCCATGCGCCGCCCTGCCCAGCCCAGCACGGCTCCCACGTGCCTGTCAAGGCCCAGTGGCGGAGCGGGAAGCAACCTGCCGGACACCGACGATGTCAGGGCACGTGTGAGGCCATGAAGGTCATCGTTCACCTTCACCATTTCTGCGTCCCTCAGAGTCTCCACAACTCAACGGGTGCTAAAGCGTTTTCTCTGAGACGAGAGGTTATTCAGACTCACCTGTTCACCGCCCCCATCTGCCCTGGAGAATTTCCCCGCTGGTGGCTCTGAGTTAGGGGCATAATGGCAATGGGTCACGTCAGTGCACCGGCCAGCGACACACCCGGCCGCACCCCCCATTGGAGGTCCCGGCCTCTGATTCACCCCTGGCCGGGCATCAGGGGGCTGAGGCAGCTCCTGGCTCACTGGACCGTTGTCTCCCTGCCCTGTTCTGTGTCTGGGCTGTTGTAGGGGTAGAGGTGCCAGCGGGTCCCAGCACAGCCCTGGGATCTCGCTGATCTACACCTGTGATTTGCTAGGGCCGCCGTGAGAACCGTTGTGAGAGGTTATGGGCAGTGGACACGTTTATGTCCAAGTCGGCTACAGTCCCTGGGTATTGGGAAGCACCTTAAACTCAAAAAGCAGCATCTAAAACACCTTGTGATGCAAGCCAAGCCCAGGCACACACAGACTCACATGTGTGATCATATGTGCACACACATGTACCCGTGCACACATGCACGTGTGTGTCTGCACACAGGTGCGTACCTGTGCACGTGTGCACAGAATAAAATAGAAACAGGTGCACGGGTACGGAGGACAGACTGACAGCTGTCAGAGGGGAGGGGAGGGCTGGGCGAGGCAGGAGAAGGGGTCCCGCAGAATAAACCTTGGAGACACTGAGGAGAGTGGGGGAGGACCAGAGGCAAGGGGTGGGGGAGGGGAGGGGCGTGAAGGGAGGTCAGTGGTGGTGGGAGGAGACTGGCCCCGGGGAGTGAACACACAGCACAGCCCACAGACGACGTGTTACGGACTGGCGCACCTGAAACCTGTGTAACCTCATTAACCAAGGTCACCCCGATAAATTCAATAACAATTTCATTATAAAGCTAACTCGTGGCCCCGGAGTGGACTCGCCGCTATTTCTGTGTTACTGTGCATGTTCTGGTCAGCCAAAGCCCTTGGCACCTGCGGATTACGGGCGCTTGGGAAGGTTCACAAGATGGTGCTCTTCCCTCGCCCGGCCTCCAAGAGACACCGGCGGGAGACGGTGACGCGAGTGACGGCCAGCCCGCCCGCCACAGCCGTGCCCGCCGAGCCCGAGCCGGTGTCTGCGCCTAGCCTTGGGGTCAGCACGGAGGATTCAGGCACGTGGCTGTGTTTTTGCAGAACAAGCTCTAAACAGGGTTGCGGCTTCCCGTCTTCGTCTTGAACAACAGCAGCAGGCGCTGTAAATGCGGCCCTCTGGGGGCTGCCTCCAGCTGGCGGTGAGCGCGCTCAGTCCCACGGCCGTGAGGCTCTGGCCGGCAGGCCACCTGGGACGCCCCAGGGCAGCGGACACCTGTCTCTGAGCCTCCGCCCTGGCGGCTCCTTCCTCATCACCCTTCCCCGTCTCTCCCCACCACCCCTGCTCCCTTGGCTGCCGGGGCCACGGCCACCCCAGAGAGGCCACCTGGTCTCGCCGTCTGCCCGTGGGGGACACGCCAGGGCCTGCATGGTGCCCGGAGACGTGCGTGCAGACTTGAGTAAGACGCGGAGCGTCGCTGGTCCATGGAGCCGTTAGCAAACTGTCAAAGCCTTCCTCACCACCATCTGCCGGCTCCCCGCTGGGGTGACACTCGCTCTGAAGAGGGTCCCCCAACCTCACAAGAGCCAACCGGATGAAAATGAACACCGTGTATCAGAAAGCCCCAAGCGAGGACTCTCTCGGGTCCACCCACCTCCCGTCTCTAGAAACCTGTGCCGAGGAAGTGATTGCAAATATGGGAGAGCCATTCGTATCACATTATTTATAACAGGAAGCGGAACTGTGAGGCAAGGAAAACATTTTCCTGGAGACATGTTAGTCACGTGACCGATGATGACATTTAAAAAATTTATAGTCCTATTACAAATAAAATTTAATAAGTACCAGCTAATAAGTAGGGGGAACGTTTGTAATAGTTGTAGCTATTGAATAATAGTAAAAATTAAAAATTAAAAACAGACAGAATTTTGGAATTACAGCCACCAATATCCTGCTAGTGGTTACTGTGCAGCGGCAGAATTGGGTGTTTTTTCTCTTTACATTTCCGAGTCTGGCAAATACTCTGTAATGAGCGTGTGCTGTGTTTATAATGGCATAAAATAATAACCTTGAACTTGACCGAATGCCGGCTCAGTGAAACAACCTTCTGTCTGTCTGCGTGTCCTCGCCGGTGGGGTGGGTCTCAGGTGGGCTGACCTCTTCACCAGGTGGGGGGGGCACGGCCAGGAGGGAGAACCTGGGGAGGAAGGAGGGGAAGGGGGAGAGCCGCTCACTGGCCCCGTAAATGTCCCCAACGTCCACGCAGCAGCAGCACCTCGAGTGGCGTGGATACCACTTATGTTCAAATCCCGAGTGAGGACACCGGGACCCCACACTCGGGACTGGCCGGAGCCCGCAGGCGTGAATGGCGGACACCGGAGCGGCCCTCCCACCGGGACCAGCCGGCTTCCCTGCTCGTATCAGGAGAAAGAATTGTTGCTGATTATGTGTCGGAAATAAGTCGAACTCCCCTGTGTCGTCTCTGCCGACTGCCTGGTCCTTTAACCTCTGTCTGGGGTGGCAGACAGCACCTCAGGGTGCCTCGGGGCCGAGACTTCCTTTCCCGGGGGCAGACGTGCGTCCAGTCCGGTGCAAATGTGCTGTCCAGGGTATCTGGGCGGCTGGGGCAGGAGAGAAACCGAGAAGCCGGGAGCTCGTCCACGCTGGGGGCCATCTCCTGACCTGAGCCGTCATCCATCATCGGGGCCAGGGCAGGGACGCGTGAGGGACTCGACCCAGCACATGTGGTCATCCGTGAGAGAATTCCACCGTGGAAAATATCAATCTGCTTCTAGGCGAATACACCTTAAACCAGCGTGAGGAAAGGAGCAGCGAAAATGGTTTCCGTGGACAGAGAGACAGAGGAAAAACCCAAACACAGGCGCCCCTGCCTGCCCGGTCTGGGAGGAGAGGGCCGGGAGGGGCTGGGCGAGGAGGACGGAGCAGACCAGCCCCACGGCAGCCCAGACCCCGAGGGGGGCAGCCAGGACCCCGAGGTGGCAGCCCGGGCCCCGAGGGGGGCAGCCCGGGAACGAGGTTACCACGCGTCCACACAGACATGAGCCCATGAAACTTCATCAGGCCGTTTCCACAAAGGGCACCTCTCCTCCGACAAGTCTGGTGGCGTTTTGCCCGGCACAGCGGGCAGGAGGACACGTGACCGGGAGGGGTGAGAGGCTTCAACCTGGGACGCCCTCCGTGGCAGAGGGGTGCAGTGACAGCCTCCCCAGGGAGGCCACTCGGGGCGCGTGTCCCCCCACCCCGAACCCGCTGACGTCATCTGGGCGCTCGTGCGGGCAGTGGGCATGGAGCAGGAGGGAGGGGGCGGCATGCTTGTGCTTCCTGGTGACGGCGCACCCGAGTCATGCCGGCTCCCACCCAATCAGGGACGCCCGGGGTCCGACCTGCACCTGCTGGCCACAGGGCTCCAGAGGGCCGGCCTGGCCGGGTTCCTGTCCCCCAGACAGGAAGTCTGGGGCTTGCTGCTGCTGTGTCGGTGGACTCGGCACCTCCCAGACAGAGGCGGCCCGGCTGCAGGCGACGACCCCAGGGCGGCCACCCTGTCGATGTGGACCGAAGGTGTCCTGGGGTTTTCTGACGTCTTCACTCGGGGACAGGTCAGCAGAGGGCTCGCAGGGGCTTGTGTGCCAGACGGCATGCAGCTTCTTCTCAGAGGTCAGTGTCGAGGTGGTCTGCACTGGGGAAGGAATGGGGCCGGAGACCCTGAACCCCACAGGAGGGAATGTGGGTTGGCCCCACCGTCGGCCCCCCAGCACCGGCCCACACGCAGGCCTGTCCCTCTGGCCCTGGAACTGTAACCAGTCTGAACGGAGGCCCATACACCGACAGCTGCTCCGGACCCTGCTGCTCTTCCCGCCCGCCTCTCCCCCTCCGCCGCCCGGCTCCTGCACGGAGGGCTCTGGATCCCACGCCACAGCTCCCATGTGCGCCCCCATTTCCTTGCAGCCTGGCCTTCCTGTCTTGCTCCAGCTGGACCTGGGTAGCGACACTTCATCTGCAGAAGAGAGAAGAGACGCCCTCGCCACCAGCAGGAGTGCTTTGTCGTCCCTGTGCTCACGGTCCCTCTCCAACACGCGGCACTTGGAATGATGTTCTCGGCCACCCACGGGAGGGCTGTGCCCACGGGGATGCTGACCACGGCCTGACACCTGGAGCCCGTGCCCACACCAGACCCCAGGGCAGAGGGGCCGAGTTCAGGTTGCCCCTGGATTTTAGTAGGAAGGTCACCCTGGATTTTCTGCACGGGCCCAACATGGTCACCGGGGTCGTTAAAAGGGGACTCGAGAGACAGAAGAAGAGAACGTGGCAGTGCAGGGACAGTCAGAGAACTTGGACATGAGGAGGGCCCAGTGCCCTCTCTCCAGCTTTGGAGATGGAGGGGGGCCCGCCTGCCCAGGGACACAGCGGCCTGGACAGGCTGAAAGAGGCGAGGGCAGGAACAATGAGTCTGTCTGCTTGGGGCCTCAGAAAGGGGACGGGGCCCAGCAAGGCCCACGTTGAAGTTCCGGCCTGCAGGAGAATGATTCAGAGAGGTGTGCAGTGTCATGCCACGAACTCGGAGGCAATTTGTTACGGTAGCGGTAGGAAACCAAGACGGCGATCCTGGTGAAATGCCCTCGACCTCTCACACCAATCGTCTGCCACATTTCTGGCTGTTTCCTCGCTCTTGCCAACTCCATGGATGTGGGGCATCCCTGGTCTTCATCTTCGGCTTTCCTGTCACTCAAGACCACACTGGGGCCGTTGCAGACACAGCCACGCTGCCCCGCGCTGCCCCCCAGCTGCCTCCTCCTCCTCCTCCTGCCCCTGCATCAGAGAGCCCCTAGTCACTCAGGTTTCACCTGCTGTGATGACACTGGGGAAAATGGCAAAATCGTGCATCTCAAACAAATGTGAGCGGGCCACACCAAAGACGTCACTCTCTGTGGTACTGCAGCCAGTTCATTGCTCCCGGGGCCCCAGCACCACCAGCTGCGTGACGTCAAGCACGTCACCACAGTTCTTGAAACCTCAGTCCATTCACCCCGAAGATCGGAACGTTCAGTCCGCCCGCCGGTGTTCGTGTAGGGTTCAAGCAGGCTCATTCATGTGCAAGCTGAACTTCAGCTCTGGAGCTCCCTCCATGCTAAGATCACTCTCATTGGATTCCGAGCTTCTCGCGGGCAATTCATGCACCCAGTTCTGCAAGGGCAGTGCCTGCAGGGGTTTCAGCGTGTACTCAGAGGAGACAAAATGTGGTTGCGTTGATTCACGTTACACTTGACCGACGTGGGCTGGCAACATCCAGCAGTGAGGATGGAGATTTACGTTCCGCTTCTGCTTTAAACTGAGAAGACGAACAGAGTGGGGAATGTGTGGCAATGGACACCTCTCGTTGTGATTCGCCGTGGGGTCTGTGTGCCACTTCCGCTATGCCACAGACGACCCAGCCGGCCTCATGCTCCGCCTGCCCCTCTCTGGGTCACCACAGACTCCGGGCTGAGGCACTGCCGGTCTCCGATGTCCCACCGTATCTGCAATGTTAGTTCCTTCTACTAGGAAGCTTTACACAAATAGCGTGATGGCTGCATCATGTTCCCAGCAGCTTCTCAACAATGAACCGTCTTCTCGAATGTTTATGGCACAGACGACAAGTCAGGCGAGGCCATCGCCCGCTGGCTGGTGACGCCGCCGCTCCAGATCTGAGATGTTTGAGTGAGGAGTCACTAATTAGTCAGGTTGCAAAATGAACACCACGTCAAGTGTGGCTGGAATCTAAGCATTGCTTGAAGTTCCAGCTGATTTGAAGTCGTACCTTGTTCAGCTTTATCGATATGTGATTGACATGTGATATCGTGTACATTGAAGGTGCACGTGGTGTTGATTTGATATATGCGTATATTGCATATCACCACGTAAGGTTACTTAACATTTGCCCTGCTTTGCATATTTGCCTTTTGTTATCCAACTTCCCCACTTAGCGTACCGCCCGCGAGGCCCGTCCACGCCGTGAGAGGTGGCAGGGCCCCCTTCTTTCTTGGGGCTTCAGGCTTACTGGTGTTTACAGGTAGGTAGATGGACAGACAGATGGATGACAGGTGAGTAGGCACCTAGGTAGGTAGGTAGGTAGGTAGGTAGAGATACAGATGCCACATTTTCCTCGTCCACTCGTCCATCCGCAGACACGTGGGCCGCTCCCACGTCTCGGCCATCGTGAACAATGCTGCGGTGAGCAGGGGAACCTCCACCTTTGAAATAATTTCAAATGCACCTTTATACATGATCATCAAACAATCGCCAAACTGAAATTCTCTGTCCATTCGAGTTGAAAGGCCAAGGATGTCAGACCCCAGTCTGTCCCCCAGCCCGCCCTCCAAGCCCCTCCGCGTGCCCGCCTCTGTTCCGGGCGGCGAGGCCCGTGCGCGCAGGGGACCCGCCAGAGCACCGTCTGCAAACCTGCATCCATGCATGCGTGTTGTGTGCATTGTCTACAGCTGCAGATTCACCTCTTGTCCCTTCCCTTCTGCTTGAAAAGCAGCAAATCCCTGAGCAGTCCTGAGTGCTCTCTTCCCCTTCCATTCTCCTCCTCAGGTCAATCAGCTGGTTAGTCACCTTTTTCTCACCTCCGGCCCTCACCCTGGCCGCCTTCCTGCAGGGTCTAGCCCACCGACTGGGCTGTTGCTGCAACCCCACGTCTCTGGCTTCTAAAACTCTTTTTTTAAGAGAGGTTTTTTAAAAAAAGATATTTTATTTATTTATTTTTAAAAGAGGGTTTTTAAAAAGATTTTATTTATTTATTTCCAGAGAGGGAAAGGAGGGAGAGAGAGAGAGAGAGAGAGAGAAACATCAGTGTGTGGTTGCTGGGGGCCGTGGCCTGCAACCCAGACATGTGCCCTGGCTGGGAATCGAACCTGTGATGCTTTGGTTCGCAGCCCGTGCTCAATCCATGGATCCACACCAGCCAGGGCTTAAAACTCTTTTTAAAATGCAGCCTTTTCCTGCTCCCTCTCTAACAGAGATTACTGGTTTTTCCCCTCTTTCCTCCCCTTAAACATACGAAGCCGGGCCTATCCTCCCTGTCTGAGCCCGTGACCAGGGAGCGCCGGCGACGGCGGGGGCTGCCGCTCAGAGCCCCGCAGTGGGGCGTGAGCCTCTGGTCCGCTGCCGCTGATTCTCCCGGACATGCAGCACCTCTCTGGGATTGCTTTTCCTCCCCTGTAAATCAGGTGGAGATCTCCCTGAGATTTTTTTCTTTTTAATTTTGTAACTTGCTTGGAGGACAACGGGAAATTGGAGGGAGAGAGATTAATTCTCTTCACAGGAGCTGAGTGGCAGGGGAGACAGCGTTGCTTGTTGCTCGAAGTCTGGCAGAGGGTGGGCCGGGACGGAGGGCGCCGTGGAGACGGGGAGGGGCCCAGCCCTGGGAGAGACGGGGAGCCGGGGCTGCACGGCGGGAGGGGGGACCCAACCCGGGCAGCATCTACTCAGGAACGGCGCCCACGGCACAACCGTGAGCGAATGTGGAACTTCTCTAAGCTCGTGGCAGGGACGGAGACGTTCCTCACACCTGCCCTTGTGCAGACAACCAGGAATCTCGGTGCTTTCTGACACTGTGGGCAAAGCGACAAGATTCTGCTATTGTTTAATAAATTCAGTATGGTATAGAAACAATCTAACCGTTCACCGACAGAGACCAGACCATTAATCGCCAGCTAGACTTTTCACTGGCATGAATCAAGCTTTAACACTTTGGTAACAGCAGATATCTGGGCATAACTAAGATACCAAAACCAAGCTATTGTGTCTTCCAAAATGAAACCGTTTGTCAGAAAATGCCCAGTTCTATTAGTCTTAAACCCATCAATTAAATGAGATTGGAAGTGTGTGTCTCACAAAAGGTATCACAGGGATTGAATCTCTTAATTGGTGCTTGTAAAGCCCTTTAAAAACCACAAACGGCTCTCCCAAACGGAAGATATCATTAAGTCTAGTTACACCCCCGGTGTAGAGTGTAGGAGTGGGAGCAGCCCTTCCTGGGAGTGGGGGCAGAGGAGAGTGATACATCAGCGTCAGCCACCGGCCGTCCCCTGCCCCATGCTAGGCTGGTGCTGGCACTTCATCCGGGTCTTCCCTTTGCGGGGAGGAGCGAGAGTGGGAATTGCAAATCTCCGGAGAGGAGCAAGGATGAATGCAAAGCCATCCACACCGTCCGGAATTAGACGACCTCCTCATCACATTTGCTCCAGCCCTTTCCTGAATCGAAACGTCCGTGGTGTGCTCCAACAGATGCGTGTTTGTGTTAGACATTCAAACCATGAAAAGCTATGCAAAGAAAATGTTTAAAACCTCACTCAAATTTAATAACTGTAATAGTAAAAATTATTAATATTGGGTAACACGGCAGCCCTCTTTCTACGCCTGTAGACGCAGAGAAGGTAGATTAACACGGGGATAGATAAAGGCCTAGAAAGAGAAATCACTTTCATTAGAATGAGGTCGTGCCGAAGGTCCTTCTTTTAACATTTCAGTTAAACTGTGTTTTAGTTTAAAGCAAGTGAAAATGAAGAGATTGTGAACTTCTAATAAATGATTTGAGAAAAATATTTTTAAAAGATTTCCCTGAGGGCAAAGGGCGCACTGATTGACACGCAGAAGTCAGAATGCACACGCTTTAAAAATGACTTGTGTACGTACGCCCTGGCTGGTGTGGCTCAGTGGACTGAGTGTGGGCTGCAAAGCAAAGGGTTGCTGGTTCGATTCCCAGTCAGGGTACACGCCTGGGTTGTGAGCCAGGCCCCCAGTAGGGGGTGTGCAAGAGGCAACCACACACTGATGTTCCTCTCCCTCTCTTCCTTTCTCTCTAAAGATAAATAAATAAAATCTTTAAAAAATGACTTGTATGTGTATATACATATATAAACACACACGCACACACACACATGGCTTATGCGTTTGACTTCTCTCCGTGCAAGAAGATGACACGAGCACTCACACTGCTAACTATATTCCCTCACCCACGCGTCATTGTTAAATCTGTGCTGGTATTTCCTCATCATCGGAGTTTCTGACTTACACCTTCCGCCCCACCCCTAACCCTCACGTGGCGCGGGAGTGTCAGCTGTGTGTTTAACCACTGTCACGGCGCAGTCTCCAGGCCGCGCGACCTTAGCGGACAGGCCTCCTGGTGAAGCCCTCTCTCCAGGAAGAGCCATCTCTGTTCCATCCGCGAGAGGTTTCCTTTCCTTGTTCGCGTTACAGGGTGCTGCGTGTTATTGTATTTGAGAGATTTCTCGGTGGGCGGTGACCGTCTTGCCACCTTTTACTCGGAATATCCGGACTGTTCTTGGCTGTCTGCTAGGATAGGAGGCTGCTGCTACCACATCAGAGATGAACCTGCTGGTTCTTTAGTCTTTTAAGATGATTTGCTGGGTCAGGCTGGTCTTCTTGCAAAGTCTTCAGCTTTGAGGACCAGCTAGTCGGCGGGCACGGGCCTTGGCCCTGGGTGTGTCTCTCAGTGCCTGGAACAGCTGTGTCCCGTCCATTTACGGGGAATGTCCCCAATGGCACCGTCCGATGAGGGGTGATCCTCCATGTTGGTGGTGCCAAGGACACGGTTAAGTTGGGCCATTGTATCTGTCTTTTTTTATTCATTGCTTTTCTTCGATCGCTTAATTATCTGTGTTTTCTCAACTGCATTCATTACAATCACCTCAAATTATCCTTTTATGTCAGTAATTGAATTTTCAGTAGTTGTCTGTTTTGTTTCTGGCCCATTTTAATTGACTTATTAGTTCTTTGAAGGTGCAGTTTTGGTTGCAATTTGTATCCTGAAGTTTGCAACTTCCTAATGTATCTGATTCTATTGGATTTTTTTTCATCTTAATACTGTTGTTATTTTTTTTCTTCTTTGGCCACCTTTTTCATTTTATTTTTTATTTTTTATTACATTATTATTAAAAATTTGTGTTCTTATTCTGTAGCTTGAGCGATGTAGAGAAATCTCCTGGGATTCCTTGAGTGGTTTTTCTTCGGGAGGGGCATTTGCTTGCCCCCGCACGGCCCGTCTCTTGGACCCGCTGCCGTGGAGCAGTGGCGTGGCCCCCGTTCCGAGTCCCCCCTCCTGCTCCCGCGTGCGTCAGGCACTGCGTGTGGACAACTCGCTTCCTCCCTCGTACGGAGGGGCGACCCTGACCCCCCTCCCACAGAGCCAGGACCCTCTGAGCCCCAGTGTGGGGGCTGGGCAGGTAGTGCCGACCCACGCTGTGTAGCCTGAGGGGACGGCAGGGCTGCCAGGATCTCGGCCTTTCCTGCAGCCCCTGGGTGCCTGTCTCTCCGCTCAGGTTTTATTTTTGGTGAAAACGGTGCGCCGGGGTGAAATGCAGATCGTGAGGGACGTGAGCGAGCCGTCTGCTTCGGTAAACCACCTGCACAGGGTCAGCGGTCAGGGGAGTGTGCGGGGGGGAGACCTCCCGGGCCCGGCCTGAGGGAGGTGAGAGGTGAGGGTGGAGGGCCAGCCCAGCGGCGGGGTCAGGTGCGGCAGCAAACCTGGGCGCAGGTGTGCGGGCCTGTGCGGGGTGAAAGGGCCTCCACCCGGGGAGTGGGCGGCGGCTGTACATGCTGGTGGGTTGCCTGCAGGGGAAGGAGCAAAGGGGTGACCCGTTGAAGATGATGGGGACCCGGGGCTCCGGTCGGAAAGGGGGGTTAGGAATGCGGGCACAGGAGAAGTAGAATGAACCCACCGCAGGCCACACTGGGTGGACAGAGGGGCCACGCTGGGTGGACAGAGGGGCCACGCTGGGTGGACAGAGGTGCACCTAAATAAATGACAGTGTGTGCCTGTGTGCACACACACACACGGAGCCTGGGAGCGAGAACGCCTCCGTGCAGTGAGCACACTCGGCACCCCCACCGTGGCATCTAAACCCCACTCTCGGACACAGGAGGGAAACGAGGGATCTCCTGGCTGAGGCAGGGGAATACCAGGTGATTCCAGGACCCGCCTGGCACCACGAAGTGAGCGGGCGTGCAAAGAAGACAGGCACCGGTCAGACCAGGAAGGAGCCAGCCGGAGGGGGCCCCTGCGGGCCAGGCCAGGGACCACAGGGCCATGGGAAGACCCAGGGACGGGCTGTCACGTGTTTAAGGAAGTAAGGCCCGTGGCTGCACGCGGATAGAAGGGCCCCCACTGATGGAGACACGAGAGTGGGCGTGTAACCGTTCCACGACCGGGGCTCTTCTCGAACCCCCTCCCCGCAGCCTCCCTGCCCGCCGCAAAGGGACGAGGAGGCGCTGGACAGTGGGATCCGACAGGCTCCCCTCCATCACTGACCGGAGACATCTCAGTGCCCAGGAGACTGGCTGCACCAGGGAGGGCTGGGGGGGTGGCCGAGGGGACGGTCGTGTGACCGCTGCCCCCTGCAGGGCCAGGGGAGGCTCTTCCATGCGGTAATTTAAAAACAGGCTTCCCTGGCCTCACTGGAATTTTTACAAGTCTTTGTAGACCCCGTAACGGCACCCTCGGCACCTGGCCCGGCCCAGGCTCCCCCACCCCGCTGTCCTGGGTGCGATGACACTGCCTGGAACTGCTGCCTCCTGACCTGAGTAACACTCCCAGGGGTCACAGCCGGGTCAGGGAACGGCTGGGGAGTGATTCCACGTTGAGGGAGCCGGAACAGCCAGACGGTTACATAAAATCTGTGATTCTCGTGTGGATCCTCTGGCCGTGAAGGCTTTGTTGGGAAAATGGTGAAACGGGGCTTGAACGAGAGAGGCCGGTCCCGATTCCTTCATTTCCAATGTCGACGGTTTTCCTGCCGTCACGCACAAGAATCCCCTCGTGGGAAACACAAGCTGATTTAGTTCAGATCACGGGCGTCTGCTTGCAACATGACTCTACATGGTTCAAAAATTTCCTCTGTGCCCAGCTTGCAGGGTTTTCTGTGGGCGTGAGATCCTTCCGAAGTCAAAGCGCTAATGAGAGGTGTGGGCACGCGGCGCGGCCTCGGGCTGAGCGGCCGCACACTCTCATGGGTCTCTCGGCCTCTCTGCAGGTGCCGGCCCTTCCAGCAGCCCCTCCTTCACCCGGGAGCCGCAGGACGTCACCTTCCCGCTGCATCGGCCACAGTCCGAAGTCACCCTGAGCTGCGCCGCCAGTGGCTACCCCCCTCCGCATTACAGGTGAGGGCCCGGCCCTGGGCACCGCCCTGGGTTCTTTCTTTGCCTTCGAGGGAGGCCATACCCCCCAAAAAGGGCTTCAGGGGCCTGAATTTGCAGGGTGCAGCTCAGGGGATGTTGGCTGAGGCGAGCTGATCTGTGTCCTCCTGTCTCACGGTGGCACGGACACCTGTTCCCAAAGAGCCCCCCACGCTCCAGGCAGCAGCCACCCCACCCCCTCCCCCGGCAGCCACCCGGAGGGCTCTGTGTGTCGGTGGGACTTTCTTGGACCAGTTATCCTTGACCTGGGTGCCGGGCAGTGCCGTGGTGAGGTCAGGACAGAAAGGAAAAGAAGAAGGGAGTAAAGAAAGGAAGGGGAGGGAGGAAGGAAAGGAGGAGGAGGGAGGGAGGGAGGCACAGAGGAGACAGTAATAGAGAGATTAAGGGAAAAGCAGAAGGAGAGGAAAAGATCTGTTTCCCAAATTTGAAAGACTGAAGCACCGTCCCCCCAGGGCGGGGCTGCTGCCTCCGCCGCCCACACGCACGGTGAGGACGGAAGTGTGGGACCGCCCCCCTGAGAGCGATGAATGGAAGAGACACTTTATTGCATCTGACAAATTTCTGCGGCTCCACTGAGAGGTCCCGTCACCCCAGAAACACTGACAACAGCTGTGTCACCTCAAGGCAGAACAATGATTTTGTTCTGGGCAAGATGAAAAATGGTCGCATTTGTCTCTCCCATGCAACCTGTGGCATCACGGGGAGGGAGGCTGCAGCAAAGGCAGAATTAGTTAGATCCACGGGGTGGATGGAACTCACAATTTTAAAAACACATGCATGCATATGTCACACTTATGTGAATCATAATGATATTTTGTTGGCAAGACTTGCACGTGCAAAGTGGATCTAGGAAAAGACCAAACAAATATTGATATCACTATTACAACCGGGTTTTAAAAGCATTTTTTTTAAATCTTAATTTTTAGCAGGGAAGTTGAATCAACACACACAAAAAGCAACAATTTCAGCCCGTTTTGGCACAATAAGCTGTTTTTGTCTATTTTTTATGTTGCATTAAAAATACCTGAGCTATATTTATAACTGCTTTGATCTTGAAATTGTCTGGATTAATTGGCTAAGTTACTTACTGCACAAACTAAAGACAAATTCCCCCTTGCATCTTGTCGAGCTAACTTCAGCAGCTTTTTTTTCAACAACAGAATCGTTGAGAGGCTGCGTGTCCTCACGTCCGCCCCACCCTCTGGCCAAGGCCCCAGCCCAGCGAGCGGCTGCTGGGGGGGAACCACTCACTTCACAGACGGCTTGCTTGTTTTTCCTGAAGAATGAGCTGTCTTGGTTAATTTAACATGTGCCTACATATACAAAAGTCGGACGAGCACATTTGTCACATCACCTAATACTTAATGTTGTAATTTTATCTTTTGACAGCTAATTTGATTGCCCACACGGGGTGGTCAAGTTTGCGAAAGGAGGAAAGAACCTGTGAATCCCCGTAAGATAAGGAACATCTGCTGGGTATAAGAGCAATCAGTCCACCCATCAGCCAGCTACCTTCTGTGAAAATATCTATGGGTTTATAACAGGCAGAAAAAAAATGTAAAACAGCGGTTCTCCGGATCATACACTGATTAGCTTTATCTATGAAGAAATACACGGCATGACGAGACCACCGATTCCTGCGTTGTTAAAATGGCTTTTGTTTCGAAGATGTTTGTAAATTAGGAGGCTGGTGATAGATAGTTCCATTCCCATCCGGTAATCTGGGTTAGCCGGCCCCTGACACTACAGCGTGAGATGCCCTTAGGCCAGAGGCTCTGGAAAGAGGAGGAAAGGACCGAGTTTTTAATGCGTAAATGTCAGACTCGGAGCCGGTTTCCTGGATAATAAAGCCAAGGGCAGCGGTAGCTCAGATCAGGCACATTAGCAACAAATTGTGAAATTCAGTTTGATGTGACCCTTTCCAACTTAAATTTCATGACAAAATCTCACTTCTAACCACATTCACCCGAGACCGTGTGTGTGTGTGAGCGTGTGTGTGTGTGAGACAGAGGGAAACCTCTGTGGCTTGGAGACTGTCGGTGTTTGAGGGGATTCGGATGTGGTGTGAAGGGGTCCAGCCACGGCAGGAAGAGCCGGGACTCTCCGCTCAGCAAGGCTGTCCCAGGTACGACCCTGGGGTGACCATTCCTGGCTCCCCCATCAGCCTCCTGATCCCTGAAGGGAGGAGCTGCCTTTGATTTTCAGAGGTGTTTTCTGTTTTTGGGTCAGTTGCCTTTAGCACATGAAACCTCCTGGGAGAACATGAGCCGTATTTAGAGCAGAACTTTGGAGACGGTTTCAAAGCAGCCCATCTCAAGTCACTTCCGGTGGCGTGAAAGCACCTTTGCAAACAGGATTGCATTCCGGGGAGACAGGGCAATGTTGGGCAAGCTTGGACAAAAGCGTCCCCGTGGAAAAGACGGCTCTGTGTTCTCAAAACCATGAGCCTTGAGGTCCCACCAGGAGCTCTGCCGGGGGAAGGGCTGCCCAGAGGTGGTGCGTGGGCAGGGCGGCCCCTGCCTGCACAGCCCTCGGGCGCCAGGCCCCAGTGAGCTGAGCTCCAGCTCCGAGTGTATGTTTTATTGGAAAAGCCAAGCATCCTGTCAGTGATTTCTGCGTAGGCGATATCCCCTGTCAGAAAAAAAAACGGTCTTCAACTGTCACAGAGGATGCCTGCCAGGTCTGACCTTGATCCGGCCACCGCAGGAGGGCACTCCTCCGGTTCAGCCCGCCGCTCGCCCTCACTGTCGCACTGGGTCTTCAAACCCCACGTGCTAGAATAGGAAGCGCGCTACCGTGCTAATTTTAGAACTGAGGGATGTGATTCTCCCAGAAACTGGAGGACTGTCGCAAGGGTAACTAGACCTGAGACCCCTTCCACGGGGCAGGGGTATCACATGCAGGGCACGCCGCCACCCCGACCCCCCGAGAGACTGTTAGAAATCTACATCTTGGTGTCCTCTCAGAGGTGTGGGGACGGGCCCAGAAAGAGGCACTTCGAACAAATGCTCCGTGTAGCTGGACAGCAAGGCCCCTCTTTGAAACACACGCACACCCCCCCCACACACACACACACTCACACACTTGCCTTTTCCAGGGGCAGCAGACGGCCTTGGCCCCTCGTCACCCCGTTCCTGACCGAGGGCTCAGCTTCTCAACGGGGAAGGGTGCTCCCCGCCAAAGGTCACGATTTTAATTAAAATCCGTTCTGTTTCCTGGCATTAGTATGATATTAATTAGATGCTTAAAATAATTATTTGGAGCGTATTTGCTCGTCAGCATCGTGAGAAAACTCTCCTCGGCGTTCGATCCGACCGGAGACGTGTGCCCGACGCCCGCTGGAATCCGTGGCCACGGCTTCTCCGCCGTCAGTCGGGACCCAGCCTACCCCGGTGCCGCGCCCCTGCCCCGTGTGCGCAGCCTAATAATCATCGTGCTGCAGTGCAGTGATTAGAAGGATTACGGGGAGGCCGAGGAAAAATTCATTTGCTGCCGCCAAGCCGAGCACTTTGAATTTGTGTTGAAAAACAATTACTGGGCTTAATTAGGAGCATGTAATGATGACAGCAGTTATTCCAGTGATTGATTTCAAAATTAAAGGGACCTGGCCAAGTGAGTGCCGCGTCTCCTCTGCTTTGAAATGAAAGGGGACGTGAGGGCCACAGACTGTGCCCCGGACGGCAGTGCGACGGTGGTGACAGGGAGACCGGGGTGACAGGGAGGCCGGGGGCAGGGGCGGGACGGGCCTGAGGACAACACTCTTCCCAATGTGCTTCTGCCGGCACCGAGAGCAAGAAACTGCACACATTTCTCTGGGGGAAAAAAAATATTAGCAGGAAGCCCAGGAAAGTGAAGCGTGGTATTTTTGATTGTTGTCTTCCAACTTCCTTTCATTAAAAAGAAGTTGACGGGCACAAGAATTGGGTAAATAATTCACACATGACGAGTTGGTCCAAAAACTCTCTCATGGATTGGCTATTTGGCCAATCACTTCCCATCTTCCTTAGGGTCTGCCCGGGGAAGCCACCCAATAGCGTGTTAGCTTACCCAAGTCCCTCCTTCTTTTCTTCTGGGGTAGACGTTTGCCAGACCCTCTCCCTGAGATGTTTCAAGTGCTCCTAGAAAAGTCAGTGACCTTTGGAAGAATTCAGTAAAATGTCAATCCTTTCTAACAACTTGCCACTGACCACCAAAACATTTTTAGTCCGATCTCAGTGCGACTGGAGCACCCCAGCAAAGGGGGGAAGGACCCTCCCGGCTCGTGGGGTGGGAACTCACTCTCTTCCACGGGAAGACGCCGTCCACTTGTTTGTCTAGATGACTGATTGTCTTAGTTCAGTATTTCTAAGTGCCTAATTCCTCCAGTGGTTTGTAGGAACACACTAGGAGTGCATCTCATTGAATATGCGATACCCATACTTCAGAAACACTGGGTATCTTGATGACAGTTGGGAGGGGTGAAGAAGGGGGGGAAGTTAGAAATAATTAGTGGATATCCACTCATCTTCAAAAGCCCCTCACAGCCCTTTCAGATAACCGACTGTGAGGCTTGCCTCCCACTGAGCTCATGGGCCAGTGACTGCTGACTAATAATTAAGCCAAGAGACGTCGCTGCCTTAATGAAAATTTCTCTAGTCTCACGTTAGCTAAGTGTCATGTTGGTCCGGCGTTTCTTAAGCACCGTGGACACGTCTTCTGCGAGCTCAGTTTCCCCAGGGAGGGACTAACAGAGACAGCCGTGCCCCTCGGATGGTGGGCTGTCATCGGCCGCGCACCGGCTCTGGAGGGTCCCCGGTGTCCTCCCCGTGCCGTTGGTCACACGCTCGCCCCGGCTCCTCTCCCTAAATCACTTTGACGTTCCATCTCGCAGTGTCAGCCGTGGGTGTTTGAAGAGTTGCTCGAGAAACAGGAAGGCCAGTGCTGCTGGCGGATTGTCTAAGTTTCATTTCTCCTGACAAGGGTGCTGTTGCCTCTCTGTGCACTTTTGGGGGAACGTTTGTCATTCCTGAAGACTCGATCTTTGCCGTGCCCTGGTTGTCGATACTGCTGAGCCGTGAAGCCGGTTTCCTTCCGTGGAGCTGGTGGGGTTGTCTGCACGTGCAACCACGCTGGGTTTTCTTTATCGGTCCCTGGAATTACACATGCGTGTCGTGTATGACAAATAAATAGTGGCCGACCCTTTGTATTAGAAGGATAATTTGCTTTTTTTTTTCTCTTCCCTCGAAGGTGGAGGCATAATGGCACAGACCTTGACTTTTCCGGGAGCTCTCACTACAGGTTGGACGGCGGCAGCCTGGTGATCCGCGGCCCGCGCCTGGACCGAGACGGCGGCGCCTACCAGTGCCTGGCCGCCAACCCGCTGGGCACGGCGCTGAGTCGGATGGCGGAGCTCCGCTTTGCATGTGAGTTTGTGGGCAAAGCCTGTGATGCCCGTGATTCTGAAAATGGAGCATTTTCACGCTGTTCGTTTCAGGAGAAAAACCAGCTCTGCCTCTCTCCCGTTCTCTGGCAGCAAACGGGAGTGCGCGGAGGCAAATGTTTTCACAGCGTGCGTTCTGTGAATCCGGACTCCAGGGTTACACGCAATCTGTTCCCACGAAGGAAGACAATAGCAGTGTTGTCCTGGCTCGTGAACTATATTTAGAAACACCTCTGAAGTTCCATATGGAAACATTGAGAAAAGGGCACCGGCTCTGTGACGGTTCCCCGTTCCCTTCTGCGCGGGTGCCCGCGTGCCGCGCCCGGTGGGAGACGCCGAGGGCAGGGGAGACTCTGGGGGGGCACGTCCGTCTCCCGGGGGACGTGACTGTGGGCGCACGGTGCGGTGTGAGGTCCGCCAGAGGCAGGCTGTGTATTAACTGAGCAGTGTCCAGCTGCGCCCCATAAATGTCAGCCCAGTAATTACCTCGGTGACATTTGGGGACATTAGCAGATGAACAATAGACACAGTGTCTCTTACATCCTTCCCACGCGGGGTGGCGGGGGACTGAGAGGCGCTTTGTGGGACCCAGGGAACGCTGCGCTGGGAAGTGATTCTCTCTGCCGAGGAGGTGGTGAAGGGGAGGGTGGCCGCCGTGCCCTTGGCGCCTCCGCCTCCGGCCGCCCCCAGAAGGACTCACAGGGCCGAGGGTGCGCGTTCAGGGAAAGGGCCGTGGTCTGTTACTTCGAAGAGTAATTGCTTTGAGACTTTATTAATGAAATGCGTGTCCAGAGCCCACCCTGTGGGACTGCTTCAGCCGTCAGAGATGGATGCCTGAATGGTCGGGGCCCGCCGAGGACCCACGGAGTCCCATCGAGGCCTCACGTTCCAAAGACCCCTTGTCCACGCGAGGCTCCCTTCGTGTTGGCCACGTGGGGGCTGGCCCTGTTTCTGAATATATGTGTATATACACGTGTGTGTATATGTGTGTGCATCTGGTCATGCACACACACTGTGTGTTGCATATGCATACGTGCATATGCACGTGGTCACACACAGGCACACACGTGCCCGGCACAGTGTGTCTGACGGGGCCCGCACTGCCTACACCCGCGGGACAGAGGAAAACAAAGCAAAGTGTGCAGAGCCTCACGCACCCTGCGCAGGGGTGGGCGGGCAGGCAGGCTGGGACTTGGGGACGGGCGGCGGCCGTGCCCCCCTCCGGCATTTCCGCCGAGATCACCCCCTGGAAGACGACAGGGAGCGACTGGCTGATGGGAAATGCACTTCACAGAAACGAGCAATCGCTGCACAGACTTCGATGCTCCCAAAACGTGTGTGTCTCCGGCTGGGGTAGGAAACGACCTTGGAGGGGCCCGTGACTGGGGTTAGAGCCCACAAGGGGGCGTCTGCCTCTCTGGCCAAGGAAAGCCCCACACAGACCCCGTTTCTCTGGGGCTTGGGTTCCGTCCGTTCCGGAGAACAGCTGTGTTCTGCTGCCGGAACCCGAGGCACCGCGTCTCATGGTGCCTGCACGCCCTCCCTTCCTTTGTCCCCATTTTCAACAAAACACAATTTTATATTGACTGCGTTGTCATTTATAACTTCTTCTCTGCTTTAAAAATACATGCGACTAGAAGTTCCCCTAAGCTAAAATATATGTTGCTTCTCTACAAAAGAGGAAAGGTTTAAATCAGGGAGAAAGTGTCCGCTTTCATTTGGGTGAATGGGAGAAATCAATTCTCCTGTCTTTGTTCACTCTCCTGTCTCTTCATAAAATTCCCCTTGTTTGGGCGAAAGGTGTGTGACTGTGGATTCCCTAAAAGCATTTCTATTACTATCCATGCAGAAGGAAGCTTACATCCATTAGCTAATCTTCCTTCTGCAAACTTCAAGGCTTCTGGAACTTAAAAAGCCGGAACCCGGGCCCACCAGGTCCTGCCTCGTCCACGCAGCGGCCGCGCTGTGGCCGGGCCTGAGTGTGCCCTGCTGGGGCCGCGGAGAGCCTCCTGGCTTGGACGCGATGGCCCCTGGTGACGTGACTCCACCTTAAACACGACGCACACTGTGTAACCGTGCATAAGTCCTCTCTCTTCCTTTCCTGCGTCTCACAAGTGCCTTTGTCTCTGCCCTTGAGTAGGGGTTCGCCCTGAGTCAGAGGCCTTCTGTAACCAAGGGCAGCGCAGGCCCAGCTCTGCCACCCCAAAGCGCTGAGGGCAGGGCGAAAGCTGGTGTCTGCACGCCCACGTCCTTGGCAGCGACTTCCTGAGAGACACACGGTGGAAACCAATGTTCAGCAGCAGGCAAACACATCGACCAGAACGTGGTCTCTACCTCCAGCAGAAGGGCGTTTAACTTCAAACAGGAATAAAACTGTGGCACCTGCTGCAACTCGGAAGGAACCCGAACACAGCCTGCTAAGTGGGACAGGCCAGGCACGGAAGGCCGAACACCGTGTGACTCACTCACATGAGGGACCCGGGAGGGCAAACTCACTCCCAGGGGCGGGGCAGGACGGTGGCCCCCAGGGGGTGGGGCTGGGGAGTCGGGGGTCCGCGTTAAATGGGACAGAGTTTGAGTCTGGGAAGATGAGCAGGTTCTGGAGGCGACGGTGGTGGTGGCCGCTCAACGGTGCCAGGGTGCTCGATGCCGCTGCACCGTGTACTAAAAAGGGTCTGAATGGTCAGTTTTATGTGTGTTCACCGCAATTCTCAAAAGAAGCCGCGTGATGAGGACTCTGCAGACTGAGAATGATCCTTCCCGTTGGATCCGTCCCTCCATCTTGGTTCTGCAAACAGAAGAGTGAGCTTTCTGTGCGGGGCTCCGCCCTGGTTCTCGGTGCAGAAAAGGCAGGGCCCGGATGTGCCTCTAGCCGGACAGAGAGCTCCTGGCGCACACGCCTCCTGCCTTCGCCTCCGTGTGCATCGCCCACGGCCACCACCGCAAATCCCCAGCCGTGTCTTTTGGTGGGGGGGAGGAATGGGGGCAGTAAAACGTTCGAATTTTTCGTCGGACAGACCCGAGTTCAAGGGCACGCTCAGTCACCCGGGAGTGTGAGGGTTGGCCCCTCCTGACCTTGAGCCTCTGTCTTGAAATCTGTACCCTGAGCCTTGTGGCAGCATTCACAGGACTATGGCATGGGTCACCTGAGGTCACGCGTCACCGAGGTCACAGGTCACCCGAGGTCATGGGGGAAGCCCCCCGCCTCCCATTGCAGGTGCTCAGAACGTGAAAGCCCTAGCCTGGCCAGACCCCTGCATAGTTCAAACGCTTCCCGTTTCCTCACAGGGAAACCCTCCGGTTCGCACTCTGACACGTCCTCCCCACTGGTTCGTGGTTCTCTTGTTGTCACGACTTTTTGACAAACGACCTTTCCTGACCTGGGAAACAACCGACCGCTGGGACAGCAGCTCCCGTTCCCATTTCACAGTCGAGGGGCCCGTGGGTCCCCGGGGCCGGGTGCCCCGTGAAGGACGCCGGCGGAGGACCGGCCGCAACCTGAGCGCGAAGGTCGGACGCGGAGGCTCCCGGGCCGCAGCGCCCCGCCCTTTCCGACTCGGCCCGCACACGGCCTCCGGCCTTCTCTCCTCAGCAACCGGGCCTGGGCGCAGCGTTGCCGGGCCAGTGGGCCGCAGCCGCCAGACAGTCAGCCCGGCGACGAGCCCGAGGGGGGCAGCTGGGTGTGCCCTGCCCCCACCCCCTTGAACAGGCAGCGTGCCCAGCAGGCCCCTGCTCCCCCACCCGGGTCAGGCTGCAGTGGACAGCAGCTGGGAAGCCGTCTTCCTGACCCCATCCTCTCCTGCATCCCCCACGCCCTGCGGGACGGAAACCTGGGGTCTGGAAGCCCCACTCCTGTGTGCTTCCAGGGACCAGAGCAGAGCTGCGCCTCAGTGAAGTCGCAGCCACACTCTGAGCCCCCATTGGCAGTCAACCGAGCAAGGTCACTGTGCCCTTGGGAGCAAATGGCCGGACGGCCCTTCAGAGCCTCGCCCGTCCAGGGGCAGATGCTGCGGGTCTCGGCTGCAGGCAGTGGACGGCTTTGGTCTGTCCGTGTGTCCCCAAGTTCAGCCGCTCCGACACAGCCCCGGCGTAAGCTTCCGACGCAGCCTGCTCCCCGGAGCCTCCCCACCACGGGCCCCCGGGACGAGACCTCTGGCTCAGCCACCTCCTGTCACCAGATACGCCCCTGAAGTCCGTGCTTCAGCCACCAGGCCTGCACGACCCCTTCACCCCTGGACTTTAGCGCCATTCGGGGAGCAATTCGAACACGACAGGCCCTCCCGCTCTTCCCTGACGTGCCGGCCCCCCAAACCGGTGGCTCTCGGTGTGAATTCTCCTCCTCGCCCCGCGGGACCGCAGCCCAAAGGCAGACTCGGCTCGTCTCTGCCACCCACAGCCCCTCTTAGTGCCTAGGCTCTTGCTGGGGTGCAGGGTGTGGGGTGCGGGGACCCGGCCTCCGAGAATGCCTCCGCCCTGGGCCAGGGGGCGGGGTGCCTGCCCCTGCTGGGTAAACGCCACCCTCGAGAAGGAAAAGGTGGGCGGCTTGAAAGAAACCTGGGCTTCACTGAGCTGCATTTTGGGGCCCTTTTTATTTTTTGAGATTCTTTTTTTTAAGATTGTATTTATTTATTTTTAGAGAGGGAAGGGAGGGAGAAAGAGAGAGAGAGAGAGAGAGAAACATCCATGTGAGGTTGCTGGGGGCCGTGGCCTGCAACCCAGGCATGTGCCCTGACTGGGAATTGAACCTGCGACGCTTTGGTTCGCAGCCCGAGCTCAATCCACTGAGCTATGCCAGCCAGGGCTCTTTTTTTGAGATTCTTATAACGTAGAACCCTAGCACCAAACAGATAAACATGTGGGATAAAAGTCACTCATGGCAGGACTCCCGGGCCCTGCGCTTTCCACTACTCAATCGCGGACACGGCTTCCCCCACGCGTGTTCCAGTTCTGCGGGGGGACGGCAGAGAGACGTTCCGGTTTGCTCGCCCGCCGGCCCAGCAGAGGGCGCCCTGCCGGTGCACTGAGCCCTTTAGAGGAGATGTCCGGAAGCTGTGTTAGGGGATGTGGAATTGTGGACAAGCTGCGGTTGGAAAACGCCACCTCCCTTTCCCTCCGACGTGTCCGTCTGCGGCATTAAAAGAGTCGAGAACAGTGTCGCACCGAGGCACACGTGTCCTCGGGGCGCCCCAGGCTGCAACCCCCGCACCTGGAAGCATGGGTGGAAGGGTTGTCGCCCCGCGTCGCAGGGCTGGTTCGGACGGCGGCGCGAGGTTGCCGCGCAGCGACCACTCACTCTGAACACGTGGACATTCCCAGTCGTCGCGATCCTCTGTTGCCCGAGGGACGGACGGGTTTGCACCCACGATGGTTTTCGACCTTGTTCTGCGTGTTCCAGCGGCTTCGAAACCGTGCTGTACAGACAGAGAACTTGAGGGCCGAAGTCACCCACCCTGCAGCCGACACAGGATTTACATAGTAAAGACGCGAAATTGTTGATAGAGGAGTAAACCAGAATCCATGTGAATCGAAAACCCTAGCCCCAGGCAGCCCAAAGTGCTCCAGGTGCAAGTTGCGACACAGGGTTTTGACCCATTAGACAGAGTTTCTAACCTGTGTGCATGCTTGGAGGTGATGCGCACTTTTATTTCCGTCCCCTTGCTCCCTGGGAGAAAAGAAAAATCCTCACATGTAAAAAATAAAATTTAAAAGCCCCATGGGCTCTGATCACTCCAGAATGTATTAACATTTTCTTCAAGATATAAGAAATGCAAACACAGTTGCATATGATCCTGATGATATGGTGATCAAGTGAATTTTTCTCGGAAAAAGAAATTAAGACCCAGGAGAAGGAGTTTAAAAATAACACTTAAAAATGCATTTGGAACACGGAAAGTCTCTGATAATTGTGCAGTGTGTGCGAAGTGAGTAACGCATATCTAATTATAAATGAAAATGTCAGATGGCTTTTAACCTTTTTTTTTCGTACATCAGGAAAGAAGTTAAAGTAGGCAAAGGCGTATTTTTTCTTAAATTCCTTAAGTCAAAGAAAGTTGAAAATTAGTATCGGTTTTTTCATTCTCATTTTGGAAATAGCACTAAATAATGTTGCCACGAATTTAATATTTGAATTCGTCCTAATGCAGTAATAATGTAACCACCCACCGGTACTACACCAAGGAGAAAGCTTTGTCTTTGCTCTTAGAACTAATTCACGTCTCGCACAAATGGACTTGGAGCCGCCCCGCGGTTGAATTATCGCGAGCCACTATTACATTTACTTTTGAAACCAACAGGGAAGTCAATTATCCAGCGTTTTATCTTCATTTTCCCCTCATCGTCCCTGCTGGATGCCCAGTGATGTGTCTCGTCAGAAATGACACTCCCGCAAAGCCCCGGCCTCCCCCACCCCCACCTCTGCTTCCGTCCGGCAGGACCACCCTTCCTGGTCTGTTCGGGTGAAACCGCACGTCCACGCCGCACGGGGGGTGAGGGGTGGGAGAGGGAGCTGTCGGAAGGCGCGGTTATCGGTTCCATCCGCACTGAGAGTCCCTGATGCGGGAAACCGAGAGAGGCACCCGAAGCTGGTCCGTGCGTTTGCCGCTCCGTGCCGTTTGGCCCGTGGTTCTGAGGAGGCGAGACCCGGGCCCTCAGAGAGACTCTGCTGTTGATGTTCACACAACGAGTCGGGAAACACAGCCAAACCCTTGTTTGCGCTGAAGAGTCAGACGGCGTCTTTCCTGAGGCTCGTGAGCAGTAGGTGCTCATTATTCCCTGAACAGCGCATGAGAATCAAGGACTTGAACACACGAAGACACGAAAAGGTTCGGGCGGCACCGGGTCTGAGGTCTTGTGCTGTCCCGACCGAGTGCTGAACCCTCGGAGCAGAGCCCGAGTCACGTCACCGACGCTCCCGGACGCGTCACCGAGCCAGGTGCAGAGACGGGATACGGCCACCACCCAGAAGGCCCCCCGCCCTGGGGTCCCTCCGGGTCCCTGCTCGCAGCCCCTGCCTGCCCGCTCTCTGGACGTACAACTTATAACTAAACACTGCCTCATAGAATCGCGTGTGGGCAATACAACGCACGTCCCTTCGAGTCTGGCCTCGTGGCCTGCAGGGTTGGTGGGACCCACCCACGTGGTTGTGGGCGGTTTTAGCTCCTTCACGCCTGCTGCAGCCGCAGGTTCCTGCGTGAAGATGCTGCAGCCCTGACTGCAGTGCGGGTGTGCGGAGAGGCAGCGGTGAGCGGCTGCACACTCCTCTGTCTTTTGCACCATCGCGCGCACACGTCGCTGTCATGGAGACCGTGGAAGGGAGCTACTTGCTGTCTGGGAGTGCGTAGCCACAACGTTAGAAGACAGCAATGGCTGTCGTCCACGGTGACTTTATCGATGTATTCTTCCCCCAGTGATGTTTTCCTGGGAGCATGGCTATCGCTGGCCTTACTTACAGTGCAGCACTCGGGGTGGGGGCTCTCTATGGGCACCCCGCTTCGGTTTGACTCATGCTTCCTGGTGTCCGGTGAAACGGGGCACCTCCGTGGGTGCGTGCAGGCTCCTTGCAGACCCCTCCCCGCTTCAGAGAGACCAGCTGCAGTCACGTTTTCCAGCGGGGACGCAGGTGCTGGCCTTTATTCCCACACCCTAACGTGGCCATGCTCATCTCCATTCCCATGGTCAAATACTGCAGTGACTAAGCACCTACTACGTGCCGGGCATATGTGGAAGCTGGGGACAAGGTAGGCCATTTTCTACCTATGTGCATCTGCTCAATGTAACTAGAGGCACTTTCGAAAACAAACAAATAAAACAAA
Organism: Phyllostomus discolor; assembly: GCF_004126475.2. Taxonomy (NCBI): domain Eukaryota; kingdom Metazoa; phylum Chordata; class Mammalia; order Chiroptera; family Phyllostomidae; genus Phyllostomus; species Phyllostomus discolor. The sequence goes on from NC_040909.2 coordinate 1,240,836, forward strand.
CAAACAGAGGATGAATGCCATTGGAGTACAGGACAAGCAGAAGTGTGCCTGGGCAGTAGGTTTTCCAGCCGCAGGTCCGCGAGGCTGGCCAGAAACACGGCCTTGGAGCCTCCGCTCTGCTCCGACAGCCGGAAATGCAAATGAGGACGGGCCCGGGTTGGCCCCCGGGGCTTCACCAGCCAATCGCAGGGCGACGGCCCCCCTTCCTGTGAATCCTGCACCAGAGAGATCCGCTCCACGCATATTAATGAGTCGTTCTGCATACATCAGTTCTATTTTTATGAATGGAGATTATATAACCCTCATTTAATTCTCCCAGAAATCCCATCCTGAAGAGCTACCAGAGTTCTCGTTGCGAGGGTTTTCTCCCTTGAGCACCAGGGGTTTACTTTAGTCATCCCAGCCACTCTAAGCCAAAGCAATCAAGTGTGAACGGCGGGGCCTGGGGCCTGCGCCTGTGCCAGCTGCCTCTCGGCCCTCCGGCGGGCTCCCGGCTTCTGCCTCTGCGCTGTGCTCGGGGCTCGCTCAGGGAGCAGCCCTGGCGATTTCACGGGAGAGGGCGCTGAGCATGGCCGAGTGGGTGTTGAGACACGTGACGTTTCCTAGGGCTGCCCAGGACCCTGACGGTGGGCTAGGGTTCGCCGCCTGTGCCGCCATCTTGACCGGAAAGCCATGACCTTGTTTCCAGTTGGCTTTCTTCGGCTGATATGTATGAAAACACATTCAACTTATAACTGTGTCAATGGTGACGGGCCCGGGAGTCTGTTCGGCCACTCAGCTATTAAAGGACGGGAGCAGGGGTGAGGGGAGCAGTGCAGGAGCAGGAGGGCGGGGGTGCTGCCGTGGAAATCTGGGACAGCACTGAGTGACATTTGCTGCTGATGGGTGTGGGTTTGGAGCGAGAGGGTGTGACCAAAGGTGGCCACACAGAAAGCTGGTGTGTGTTACTTCCCGTGAAGAAGACAACCTGACGAACGCATTGGAGGAAGGAGCTCAGAGTTGAAATCCCAAGACGATGGGTCGTCGGATCCGAGGGTCCCGCTGCAGAAGGACGATGCAGGCTGACCCCGAGGGCTTGCGGACACTCTGCCCGTCTGATGTCACTGACGCCACGGGAGCCAGAAGCCACCGGTAGTGACATTTCCCAAAGACAAGGCGGGCCCAGAAATAGATCCAAGATAATTCCAATTATCAGGCATCCAGGAATATGGATGGACGTGCTGGTGATTTTAAATGGCTACATAGTACCTGATTATATGGCTTTACGGTGTTATTTTACATAATTGGCAGTTAATGGGCTTTGTTAGACACCATTGGGCAGCGATGTGATAAGTACCTATTACATATTCCTTTACTCGTTTAACCGATTACGTCCCTAGAGTAGGTGATAGGAAGCTGAGTGGCTGGGGAAATGGGTTTTAGATTTAAAGGTGAAGGTGTCTGACTCACAGCCCTTGAAACATGGTTACACCAAATTACCCCTGCAGGGGTGGGCAGTGTGGTTTTCTCGGCCCCTCCCAGTAGTACCCGTCACATGGCCTTCCCGTTAGCCTCTGAGGAGTGACTTGTTGTTTCAACTTGGAGTCCCCAGATTAGTAATAAATGCTTGATGGAAACTGGGAATTCTTCTGACAATTTTCTGAACACGGTCTTTGCCTAGTTTTGCACTGAGATGTTCAGGTTTTTCTTATTTGTTTCCAGGAATTATTTATTCTAAGTATATTAATATATGTCTATGATAAATTATATAAAATATTTTCATTTTTTAACTTTGCTTGTGGTATCTTGCTAATACAGAAATGTTAGCATGTAAAACTGGTTTTTTTTTGTAATTCAGTTTCCCTCTCATTTTCTTTACAATTTTTGTTTGTTGGACACAGACATAGCGTTTTCTCGAGTCCAACATCATAAAACCGACCCTAGTCTTGTGGTGTCACTGGTCGCACTTGGCCTTTGATCCACCTTGAACCTATTTTTGGAATGAGCTGCAGGTAAAGACCCAGCTTCCTCTCCATCTCCATCCTGGGGACCTTCCTCACTTTCACTTATTCAGTAGCCAGCAATGACAGAGCCCAATTTCCAGTTAAAACCCAAGTCCCCCTTCGCTGTGGAGGTGGCACAGGGACAGGGGAGGGGCTGAGGGTCCATTCACTGGGCCAGGCCTGGCCCGCCCTGCCCCCAGCCGGGGGGCAGCCCCAGCTGCAGCTGCTCTGCGGAGCCCCAGCTGGACCACAAGGCCGCCTCTCTTCTCCAGAGAAAGCCCCTTATCGAGGGAAGACACACTTTTCCCAAGGGCAGCCCTGCCCCAAGCTTCCTCCTCTCTGGTGCTTTCTGTCCCTGGGGAGTAGGTCCCGTATGGACGGGGGTCTCCGAGGGAGCTGCCTGTGAGTGCATCCGGTCCCTCTCCTTCTACCCCGGCAGGTGTGGCTAGGGTTAGCCGCCATCTTGACCGGAAAGCCGTAACCTTGTTTCTAGTTGACTTCCTTCGGCTGATACGTATGAAAATGCATTCGAGATGGTAACTGTGTCGATGGTGACCTGCCCGGGAGTCTGTTCGTCCCCCATCCCCACCTGCCGTCTGCTCTTCCTCATCAGCCTCGTCACAGATCCCCCCTGCCCGCTGTGCTGGAAGAGCAGTATGTGGGACTGTCAACAGCCAGGCACGTTCCCGCCCCAGGGCTGCTGGATCCTGATTGATAAGGTTTACTATTGTGAAAGGATCGAGGTGGGGGGGAGAGACTGTTGTCCCCACTCTTTTACCTGTGGCATGGACAAGTCCCTTTTATCGCCCGACTTCCATGGCAGCGCAAGGCTGAGATCCCTGTACATTGTTGGAGGCCCCTGCGGGCACCCAGGGGATGTTGGGCTGGCACGGCCCGTCCTTGGAGGGCAGGAGGGAAGACGGCCAAGGTGCCGGAGGACGTGTCAACGCTTGGCAATAAAGCAAGGATTCCTCTGAGCAGAAAGTAATGAAATCAGCAAGTTTATTTCCCTGTCACCCGTGCAGCGCAGGTAAATCTCACGCGGTGGCCCGGCCGGGTGGAGCATGGCATATGTGGCAGTGACTGGACGATCCTAAACAGCTCTAATGAAAGGGTGTCCGTGGAAGCAGCTCAGCTCTTCAAACAGAAGGAGTTTCAGGCCCTGGCTGGCGTAGCTCAGTGGACTGAGCGCGGGCTGCGAACCAAAGCATCGCAGGTTCGATTCCCAGTCAGGGCACATGCCTGGGTTGCAGGCCACGGCCCCCAGCAACCGCACATTGATGTTTCTCTTTCTCTCTCTTTCTCCCTCCCTTCCCTCTCTAAAAATAAATAAATAAATAGATAGATAGATAAATAAATAAATAAATAAATAAAATCTTAAAAAAAAAGAAGGCGTTTCATTTGTAACCAGGGACGGGAGCTGTTAAAACTCCACGTTCCCAACTTTCTCCCTGGTGGTCCTTCTCGTGCCGCCCACCCAGGACGTACAGCTCCGGTTCGCCCCGATGCCGGGTCCGCCTGCCCCCACACCTCCACAGGAGGGGATTCTGTTCCGCTCCCAGATCCCCCGATTGGGGGCATCAGGCCCCCGGCCGGCCGGCTCAACAGAGGCGTCCGTCTGAAGGCAAGCTGCTGACAGCAGACCAGCCAGCCAGAGTGGCCAGTCCAGGGCCACGTAGCAAGAGCTTGAACTTGTGGGCCAAGGCCTCTGCCGTCCTGGACGGAAGGTGACCGTCCATGCACTGATGGGCTGGGCCCTGTTGTGCGATTGCTGTCGGGCCACATGCCCCCCCCCAGCTTCCGCCCCTCACCCGGCCTGACGACAGGGACTGTGACATCAGGACCCTGGGGACAGTCCACGCCTGGCTGTCACAAGTGGCATTGCTCCTACCACCGTTAGACCACTGACGAGTTCTCCAAAACTCAAGTGCAGCCTCACGTGCGTGTGGTAATGCGCCAACTCAGAGTCCTCTGTCTGTGTCCTTGCCCCGTCCAGGAAACTCTGGCCCCTGAAGACCAGCGCGCTGGGCTCGCGGGAGAGGCCGCACGACCCTCTCCGCGCTACGGTTGTGCTTCTTCCTTCTGGACCCGTGAGAAAAGGGCTGTCGGAGAATCCCCGGCGCCCAGGACACCGGGAAACAACTCACTCGTTCATGAATTTCTATAACGATCCTTTCACACTGATAAAAGGCAGAGGTGTTGACTGGGAATGTAAGTGGATTTGACATGAGGAACTCGAAAAATACCTTCCTACTTCCCACGTGGGAGTTAGATGTGCTCCAAGCCGGTGTCCAGTATCCGGGCGGCGCTGCGGCCTCAGCCACGGGGTGCGACAGCAGCGTGGGGCGGCCTCGGCCCAAGTCATGCCATGTTACGGAGCTCTGCTGGGGAACGTCCTGTTTCACAGGCACCGGCACCACATCCACGGCACCTGGGGGTGACGATGGGCGACGTACCAGGTCTGAGTGGGACCTGCCCGAGTGCCGCCTCATCAAGGCCGGGAAGAGCGACTGCAACACGGAGAACTGCAGCTCCTTCCCGACCCCCCGAGACGTAGGAGGCAGGGACCAGGACCAGCTGGCGTCTCCTCTCCGGGACGAGACCCGAGGGAGGGACCGGAACCAGGAGAACCTTCCTCGAGTGTCCTGAGATCCTTTTTTTAAAATTTTTTTTAAAGAGATTTTATTTATTTATTTATTTTTAGAGAGGGAAGGGAAGGAGAAAGAGAAAGAGAGAGAAACATCAATGTGCAGTTGCTGGGGGCCGTGGCCTGCAACCCAGGCATGTGCCCTGACTGGGAATCGAACCTGCGATGCTTTGGTTCGCAGCCCGCACTCAAGCCACTGAGCCACGCCAGCCAGGGCCTGAGAGCCTTCAAGAGCGCTGTGATTTAAAGCTGCCTGTTCATGTGTCTGGGCATTCCGGGACTCTACTGCAGAACGAGAGGGTTACTCTCGCGTCTCTGCCGAGCAGGGCACCAGCACACCCGGCCCAGGGCTCCGCACAGGACCTGCGTCCTGAGTGGGCCGGGCCCCTCCGCCCTGGTGTCCCCCGCTCCGCTCTGACACTGCGCCTTCTTCAGAAAGACGCGCAAAGGGGAAGCGGCAGTCCACGGTGGGAGGCCAGAAGCAGGGGGACAGAACTCTTAGAGCCTAAAATGCCATTTCAGTTCCTTAAAGCCACCGGCCACTGAGACGGCACTGGGGGCGCACAGGATGGAAATGGGCTCTGCCCCTGGCCCAGGGCTGCTCCGGGCTGCGCATCTGGGGCGAGGCCCTGGGTAGGAGCCTGGAGTCTCCTCTGCTGGGGCTGCAGGGGCCCTCTGGGGCCGCAGGGCCGGCCACCGGGTCCCGTGTCCCTGCTCACGAGCGGCGGGGGCCGGGGTGCAGCCGTCAGCTTCTGAGAGAGGCGATCGGAGCTGCGGGCAGGCGGCTTCTTTGCCCAGGGAGGTGGGAGCGTGTTGGTGGCCCGGCTCCCGACAGAGAGGACGGATGGGGAGGCTGTGGCGGGGCCAGTTCTGAAAGCGGGGCTGGCAGGGGAAGGGCCGGAGGTCTCCTGAGACCCACGTTTCTCACCCTGGATGCCAAGGTGTTCGGGCAGCATCTCCCAAAACCCCGGGATTGACAGGCAGCTGTGACCTGGGGTCACAGAGTGCAGTGACAGGTGCTCCTCATTAGTGCGTGGGGGGTGGGGGGGTGGCGGGGATGTATCTCCGTATGTAGGTCACACAGGAGACACGAAGCCGGGATGAACCGAGGAACAGCCCTGGAGAGGGGAAACGAGGACCCAGAGGAGTGAGGGTGTCAGGCACAGGGCTGCTCCTGAACCCTGAGAGTACAGTGCCCCCAGCCCAGCCCAGCCCAGCCCAGCCTGGGGCTTGCACAATTCTGGAAAAGCACTGGATTTTCAGACTTTTGTTCATTTGTCGGCAACGCTGAGTGACCGTGTGTGCGGAGTTTACACGGCGTGCGTGGCCAGGCCCCCGACGCCCCCCTTCTCCTGTACCTGTCTTGCTGTGGGGAAGCTGTGGTCCTGGGCCAGTTTTGGGGGGTCCTTTATGAACCTCAGTCTCCTCCTTTGTTGAGTGGGTGTGACTGGGGACACCCGTGTTCCTTGGCCATCCTCAGTTGTCAGAGAGACCCTTCCCTGAGTGTCTGGGAGGGTAGTTGTTCTTGGTATGTTAAGGAGAAGGGAGGGAGGGAGGGAGGAAGGGAGGGAGGGAGGGAGGAAGGAAGGAAGGAGGGAAGGAAGGAGGGAAGGAAGGAAAGAAGGGAGGAAGGAAGGAAGGAAACATTTAAACACTGGAATACAATAGTTCATACACAGCAAGCAGAGAAAGGCCCAGCTAACCCTGTGGTTCAGGGTTCCAACCCCCCGCCTGCCCCACCTGCCCTGCCCCCCACCCCCACCCCTAGGAAGCACCCGCACCACCCTGCTGAGTGACCCCCTGCCCTCAGCCTCTCCGCCGCCACCCTGCTGGCTCAGACCCCGCCGGCCCTCCCCTCCGGGCTCACGGGGTGGCGGGCCTGGGCCCCCTCCGGCATCAGGCCGGCACGGCCCGGCGCCTCCTCCAGCTGCAGTCCCCGGGCCTCGGCAGCCAGGTCTCGGTTTTCTCCCTTTGCTGACGCTCAGATTCATCCCTGCGCGCGGCAGCTGCCACAGTGTCTCCTCCCCGCGGTCTGACACTGTCCGCCGCGGCGTCGCTGGACTTAGTGTTAAGCATCTCTCGGGGGTGGCCCTGCCCCACCCCTGCTCCTCGGCTGCTCCGGGAGCGAGCACAGGGCCCTGGGGCTCTTTAACGTGCATTTTAGGGGCCTCGGTGAGGCCCTCCCGGCTGCTCTTTGGAGCAGCGCCTGGTCTGTGGCCACATCTCTGCTGCCGCCTCTGCCAAACGCTTCCTCCAGAACCAGCGATAAAACCGCGGGGCTCCGTAAGCCCCGGCCGGCCGGCCAGATGGATTAACGAGAGCGGCCCAGCGGTCGGCAGTCGGGGCCTCAGCAGCAGCTGGCGCAGCGGGACTGGCTCTGTGCATGGGGGCAGCCCGGGCCGGTCACCTTTGTGCCTTACGGGGACTTTCCCAAACACTACAGGATGGGAGCCCGTCTGGGGGGTGGGGGGACGACCTCCCACTGGGCGGTGCTCTCCTGCCGGAGGGTGGGTCAGACAAACGAAGGAAGGGGTGCTTCTCCGTGACCTCTCCTTCTAGAACTGACTGACCATGGGGTCCTCCGAGGTTTACACAGCAAAGACCCTTTCATCAGAGGATGCTCTTAGGGCCCCTCACGCAGCCAGCGACCCTCGCCTCCAGATGACCCGAACCTCCTCATCGTGTTTGCAGCCCATGGGAGGGAACGAGGAAACCAGGTTGGGTCCTCAAAACAGACCTCGCTCCAAGCAGGCTCTTGGGGGCCGCACTGAAACACGGCACCACGATGCTCCGTCTCTGTTCCGTGGGCGGTTAAACAGCGCTGGCATCGGGGTTATTGATTAAAAACCTGTGACCGAGAACCATTTCGGATGACTGTTCCGACGGCTCCCAGGACTTGGGTGACTTCCCAGAGAGGCTGGTCTCCTCCCTCCCCTGTCCGCTGACACACACCCGGATGCGGCCACAAAAGGCACGAAGAGATGTCGGCGCCAGCGGCGGCGAACGCAACACGTCGGCCTGTCGGTGGTGTCCTCAGAGGCCCGACCGACGCCCCCCCCGCCCCCCGGGGACAGGGAGCCTGGAGGACCTGCCGGAGCACAGGAGGGGAACGTCCAGGGACCCCACCCAGAGCTTGTGACGGTCACAGAATCACTCAGGGGCCCATTTGTTCCTCCTTTGTGACGGTTTCCGGTTTTGTGACCATCAAAAAGTAGCGTCAATTCAACGGGGCCCTTCAATCGTAACAGCAAAAAAGAAAACGTCAAAATTCCCCGCCGTTGCTACTGCTGGAAACAGAAGTGACAGTGGGCAGTGCACTGGTGCTTTGTTGTCACCCCAGTTCGCTCGCCCGATGCCCACTGAGGAGCAGCCTACGGGGCTTGGGGATCCACAGGGACTTCACCCTCCTCTGTGTCCCGAATCGCCGTCTCTTTGGCCACGTGGTCGCCGTGCCCCCCTCAGCCCCAACAACCCCTGTGCTCCTCCCGACTCTCACCTCCGTTCACAGCCACACCCCCACCCGGGGCCTCTGTGACTCTCTCCTTCTGCACGTCCTGGGAAACCCACGGCAAGGATGCACGGGACCTTCACGTCACCTAGACCAACGCTCTTCTGTCCACCTCTTACTCCGTGTCTTAGAGGCTGCTTTCTGCAGCTTTCCTTTCTTTCTCTTCCTTCCCTCCTTCCTTCCCTCCCTTCCTTTCTTCCTTCCTTCTTCCCTTCCTTCCTTCCCTCTTCCCTTCCTTCCCTCCTTCCTTCCTTCTTTCCTTTCTCCCTCCCCTCCTTCCTTCCTTCCCTCCTTTTTTCCTTCCTCCTGTCTTGTCTCCATGGTCCTCTACTCTATTTATTTATAAACACTGGGCACTGTCAGTGTTTGGTCCTAGATCACTTCCACCAAACTGCTCACCCAGAAGTTTAAGTGTCACCCCGTGGGGTGACATCCATCCCCACGGCTTCCAGCACCGCCTATAAACTAATAAACGCCATTCTTTTCCGTGTGCACCTGGCCTGTCCTCCGAGTTCAGGGCCCATGGGTGCCGCAGCCCCGGTGCCTGGGCACTTGGACAGCTCGTGGGCAATGCACACTGAAGAGATCCAGAACGGACTCCTCTGAACTGCACCGATGGTATCTTTCTGTTACGTCACAGCCACATGATTAAAAACAAGCAAACCTAAAAAACCACATAACTTACCATCTTTATAGTATTTTAAACGAGAGACGTATGAGTGAAGAATGAATAATTTTCTCCAGGTGAAAAATTTAAAGTTCAGAGAAGCCCATCACTTTGGCCGTTCCTGGAGGCTGGGTGGCCCTTCCCCAGGAAGGCAGGCCAAGGGACAGATGGGTGGGCGGACAGGGTCGCTAGCCGGCTGTCTTCCAACACCGAACCCCCGGGAGTGTGTGATGTTGTCGGGAGTGGCCTCGCTGCGGGGAGCCCGCAGAGCTGCTCTGGGGGGGGAGTAGATGGAGACAGACAAGGAGACACACTTTCCTCCTCCCGGGTTCACACACACAACTGCCCCCTCCCTCCCTCCGTGTGGGCTCACTCCCACAGCCCCCCCACCCCCCGTCCACAGCAGGTGAGGCAGGCGCTCACCCGACCGACCGGCTCACACAGGCCGGCGAGCCCGGCGTATTCTAGATCAGCCCCTCCCGGGCGGGAGAGGGCGCGCCGGGGGTCGAAAGGGAAGGCGTCCTGCGGGCTGCAGGCTGCGGGGAGAGCGAAAGCACGCAGGCGGCGAGTGACTTAACGCACGCCTCCCTTACAGACCGCGTCCCATCAGCCCCTGCGTCTCCCGGTCCGCCAAGGGTGGGCGTTTGTGACTGTTAATACAAACAGTGTACGAGTTTTCTTTACAATGTTGATTTTTCTTTAATTTTTTGCACAATAACTAACCCCAAACCTGCTCTTCTTTGTTTCCCAAGATATCGAAGACTTCGAAACCAGAGCGCGAAGCGCGGTGTCCGTCCGGGAAGGCCAGGGTGTGGTGCTGCTCTGCGGCCCACCGCCCCACTCCGGAGGTACGGCGGGCGGGCGGGCAGGTGGGCGGGGTCACGCGGGGATGTGGTCCGGTCCGTCGGCCTTGGAGCCGACGGCAGCCCTTCGTCGAATCGGAGGGACCTTGAGAGCCTTTCGAGTTCATCCAACAGCACCCGAACAGTGCTAATCCAAATCTTTTCTTTAAAAAAAATTAGTTAAGCAGCCCTGGGTGGTGTAGCTCAGTGGATTGAGCAAAGTCTGCAACCAAGGGGCTGCTGGTTCGATTCCCAGTCAGGGCACATGCCTGGGTTGCAGGCCAGGTCCCCAGTGGGGTCCATGTGAGAGGCAACCACACATGGATGTTTCTCTTCCTCTCTCCTTCCTTTCTTCTCTCTCTAAAAATAAATGAATACAATATTTTTTTAAAATATAAAAAAAAGTATTCAAGCAGCCACTCCACAAGCCTGTCCTTGGGAGGCGGCCGGGTGACCCGCAGCTGCCGCGTGAGCACGGACAGGGGTGTCCCTCTGTGACCCGGTGCCGGTCACCCTGCATTCCGGGACGACTAACTCAGGCTCCTCAGGCCCAGTTTCCTCCTACGTGGGACAGACACACCCACCGCCACACCCAGGTGGCAGGGCCGTGGCAAGTGGTAGAGGAGCCACTGAACCAGACTGATCAGCGTGGTGAGCAGTGCTTCATTCTGGCAACGGCGGCTGAGACTGTTCCGGTTTCCTGACTGGGCTCCACGGAGCGGCCAGCTCCACCCCTCCCTCCAGCAACGCCGCATGAGCCGTGGGGAGGGGAGAGTCTCCCCATCCGTGGGAAGCGAAGGCCGGATGGCGCCAAATCAGAACGGCTTCCGGCGATGGAAAAATCAAGCTGTGAAGGCCAGTCTCGACTTTGGAAGTGTTTCCAGGGACCCAAAGCACCCACCGATTCTCTGTCCCTCGGGGTTGTATTTTGTCAAATCCCTCAAGATCTGGTAAACGTGGTAGAGCGTCCTGCAGCAGGGAGCCCGAGGAGGCAGCGCAGAAACGCCCCAGAGTCACCCCCTCCGGGACAATCCCACGCCGCGCCGTGCCCGCTGCGTGACACCGGTTAGCGCGACACTGACAGCAAGGACGCACACGCCGCGGCTCCGAAGGCTCCCTATGTATCGGCTTCTTCAAGTCCCCACGGCTGCCTGAGGGAGGGGCGATGGGGGTTCTCTTCACTAAGTGGGGGATGGGGGGGAGGGGGCTCAGGACCCGTGCCGAGGTCGTGGGACTGGTCGGCGGGGGGGCTGAGCGCCCACCCACCAGGCCCTCCGGCTCCCCGCCCGCAGCAGGCCCTGCCCCTCGCGGCCTCTGTGGGAGCTGGTTTCCTTTTCCCCGAGATATTAAACCAAATCGTATTTAAGGCTCCTTAAAAACCTGAGAAGATCTTTCCGTCCTTTTCATGTTCCCCCAAGCATCGTGAAAGGCAGACGAGAAAAGAAAAGGACATGAACTAGAACCCCACGGTGGTTTGATTCGGCATCAGCACAGAGCAGCGGGACGTTCTGCCCCCCAGCATGTCGCAGGGCACCCGCAACGTTTCCGGCACCACCGTCTGGGGTGGACCAATAGCGTCCCGGAGCACGTGGAACCCCGGCAGCACCCGTTTGTCAACCGCAGCGGACTTGTCTCCGGGGTCGTGACCTCAGGTGGCAGGGCCTCCTCCCAACAGGGAGACGGGAGATGCAAACATTTGCAAACGACGGTTGTATTTTAAAGAGGCAGCCAGGCAGGACACCCCTTCCCGTCCCACCTGGTCACCTGCCAGCGGTCAGGAGTATGGTGACCTTCCGAAGCCAGCAAGGCCCTCACCATGGGCGGGGGGGTGGGGGGGGGCTCTCTGCGTCGGGCCGGGAGGTCAAGTCCCAGAGACGCGCCAACGGCCTCAGGTGGAGACTTCATAACCGAGGAACCAGCCTGCTCCGAGCAGCGATGCCGGGCTGGCCCGAGGCCACGTTCTCCCGCGTCGTCCGTGAGGTCCTAGCCAGGTTCCCAGCGCACCGGTGGGTGCCGACTGCACCCCGGTGTCACCGGAGGGTCCCCGCCGAGGGCTCTGGGACACGCACGGCTCCCTCGTCTCTGCCAGCCTGGGGTTTGGGGCAGGTGCTTCCGTTCTCCGTGGCCCTCCCAGCTCGAAATGGGGGTGGGGGACACGGACCGGTGCCTTTTGACGCGATGATGCAGACAGGCATCCGCTAGTTGGAGGGGGGAGTATTAGCGACACTAATGGCTACCGAGCTGCCAGGAACCAGCAGTCTGAAGGCATTCCATTCAGGCCTTCGTTCGCACTAGTCCAGTAAGTGAGAATGATGATTTTTATTTTTTATTTTTTATTTTTCTAAATGACAAGTTTGTTAAAGCAAAATTTTCTCTGTTTTTAAAGATTTTATTTATTTATTTCTAGAGAGGGAAGGGAGGGAGAAAGAGAGAGAGAGAGAAACATCAATGTGCGGTTGCTGGGGGTTATGGCCTGCAACCCAGGCATGTGCCCTGACTGGGAATCGAACCTGTGATGCTTTGGTTGGCAGCCTGTGCTCAATCCACTGAGCTACGCCAGCCAGGGGAATAATCATTTTTAGATGAGGAAGCCGAGATTCCGACAAACGGAGTGAACAGTTTTTCCTTCAGCCAATGAAAGTGAGATTCCCACGCAGGGCTTACGGACGTCAAGAAACACCGGTGGGCGGGGGACTCGCTGGCGGTCTCCCCCGTGAACCCCCGGGGTCCACTCTCAGGCCTCCGGATCGGCCAAGAGCTGCAGGGTGCCTTACGTGGCTCCTTTAAAAGAGTTCCTTGTTCTTCTCCCTGTCCCGCCTTCCTGTGAGGGCGAGTTGGGCCAAGAGGGACTTGGAGGAAGAAGACAGACATGTTGGCTGGGTGGCCTGCAAACTGGGCAGCCGGGCTAAGGGGGGCCACCTTCAGAGATGTGGAGATCTTTTCCATCTTCATGAAAGACCCCACGCAGCGCCCACCTGTCAGAACGTGGTCCCATGGTCTGCAGCCCGGGGCTCCGTGCGCCTGCCCCCTGCGCTCAGGGTCTCACGAGAACGAGGCCGGGTGGTGACGGCAGGACCCTCTTTTCCGGAAAGTCTGAGGAAGAGCCCTCTGCTGAGCTCCCCCGACTGTTGGCTGAATCCGGTCCCTGGCGGTTGCAGGACGAACGTCCCCAGCGCCTTGCTGGCCCGAGGTCAAGGGCCAGTGGCATCTTCTCGCAAGTGCTGCCCGCATTTCTGCTACACGTCCCCGTCCATGCTCAAAGGCAGCAACAGGGACTCCTCGACGTCACCTCCCTCTGGTGGCAGGTCTCCGTGGCCAGGAGGAGCCCCATCCTGTGTGGGGCTCACCGACTGGATCAGGTCACTTTCCTCGAGTCAGCTGCGATGCTGAACGGAACCGAACCGAACCCTCTCGTCATGGGTGTGACGTCTGACCCCACTCGCAAGCCAGTGGGGGCAGGGGTCAAGGGGGTCACTTGAGAACACTGAGCCCCCGAGTGTCTGGAGTTCAGGGCGCCCCTGTCCGAGCAGCCCAGCATCTACTCCGCGGCCGGGGCTGGGCTGGCGCGATCTGAGTAACTGCTGAGTCGCGCAGGCCAGCTGAGCGCCCATGTGGCCAGGTCTCCCGGAGAACAGGCGCACCTGCCCGGGGGGGAGACTCGCTTTCCGAAAACCAGTGCACAGTGTGGGGACCACCACAGTGACGCCCCCACCCCGCCCCGTGGACGACCCAAGTCCCAGAGCCTGATCTCCAGGCCCCAGCTGCCCCCCGCCCCGCACTGCCGGCTCCCACCCCTCCCAGGAAGAGTGTGTGCTCACGCCCAGCCTGCCCCGCAGCACTCCTGCACCGCAGCCTGCCACCGCCCTCATGGCCTTGGCCGGCCCCAGGGCACCGCTGCCCGTGTTGGGGGACACGCCCTGGTGGGGGTGCTGCCCTGCACAGCGTGGCCGTGCAGCAGGGTGAGTGAAACAGATCCAGGACACTGCCGAACATCTCCAGCAGACAGCCACCCCCCGCCGGAAACCGCCGTGGGACCCCATCCCTTACCTCCCCCGGGGGATCTCCCCGAGAGCGCCTCGGCCCTCCACCACCCGCCCTCACCCTGAGCATCGGGGGTTCCTAGGCAGTCGCCCCAAAGCGGGCTGCGTTTTCTCTCCTCGTGCGGTGGGCCCCCGGAATGTGGCAGCGAGAGGAACCCGGGCCAGGAGGCCGTAACTCAGGCGGGATCCATAAAACCCTGGTGGTCCGGCAGTAATCGTGGAACAAATAGGGACTCAAATCGGGGCGGTCGTAAAGGTGCCGGCGGTTGTGCGGCTCAGCGCCGCTATTAACGGCTCCGGCCAGGAAAGGAGTCATTTTCCTGGGATTAAGTGTGAGCCAGCTGAGCTGGCAGAACCGAGATTTACGGCCGAAAGCCCGTCACATCCAACCCCGGAGCGCCGTGCACCGTTTGCAGTAAAGCACACTCCTTCTGGAACGTTCCAAAGGGGGGTTTTCCACTAAATCTGAGCGCCACGCTTCAAAGCCTTCCCTGGTGTGTTTTCTCCTTCCAGAGCCCCGCCGCCGGGTTTGATCCCCGCTCCTCCGAGCCAGCAGCAGTCCCGGGGTCGAGCCTGTCATGTGCGGTCCCCTTCACACGGGGCGCTTCCCCGCCAATAACAGCCGAGGCCCGTGTAATGGCTCTAATTGCGCGTATCCTTGGTGTTTGCGTTTTACATATCGCGGTACAAGAGACAGGGCTGTGCGAGATGTCAAAACATAATCGTGCTCCGGGGAAACGGGATCCGCCGCACGCTTGAGAGAGCAGCAGACAGAGGTCTCGGCGGCTTCCCGCGGGGCTGCCGCTCGGGTGATAACACAATTGCGGAGGCCATTGTCACGCCAAGCTGCGGAGGCGCTTGAGGAAGGACCCACAGCCATTGGGGTCTAATGACACTGCTGCCTCGTCACCGGCACGGGCACCACGGCCGTTAATACCAGGGAGATGATGGCATGCGTGGTGGCAGAAATATTTTAAAAAAGCAATGGTTTCCGGTAAAGTGGTTCATGAATTATACATTTAATTAAGGCAAGCCAAATGGGAAGGATTTTAAACTTCCAATTTGCAGGAGTTTTTTTTTTTCCTTCCCCCATTAAAAATATATATACACTGAGCTGGCAGGGGCTGGTGACGAAACCAAATAGATTAGGATCCCACTGCAGGCTGGCTGTGCGAGCGGGGGGGGGGCGGTGTGTGTGCAGAGGCAGCCGGGGGCAGAGGGAGCCACGGGACCCCTTCAGCTACCCCAGAGGGCCGCCCCGGGGCCCCTGCATCCCGGCTGCCGGTGGCACCATCGTCTCCCCTCTGCAAACTCCCCCGGAAGACGAGGAGGCTGGGCTGAAACCTCCCCCATCTCCCGCCCCACACAGTCCGCAGCCTGTGACCCGGGGATGCCCCCCACCTCCCCAGGCGGCCGCTGCCAGAGGCAGGTGTTCCCGGGGTGGGCACCTCGTCATGGAACGTGGGCGCCATGCCGGAGCCCCAGTGTGCCGTGGACCTCAGCACCCGTCAGGGTGGAGCCCCAGGTCCCAGAGCCTGTGCTCGCCGGGGAACTGGTCGGCAACGGCAGCCTGGCTTCTCCCACCCACAGGGGGAGCCCTGGGGGGGTGGGGACCCAGAAACAGCGGTGCCAGCAGCCCTGCTGGCCACCCTGACACCCTCGAGCTCGCGGCTCCTCCGCAGAGGCCGCTGTGGAGAGCGTCCCTTGCCGAGGTTTCAGGAACGGGCTGCATTCCCTGCTGGTGTTCGGTGTAAACGCGTCGGAGAGAACGCAACACGGTTCAGCGCACTCAGCCAGGGGGCGTGGCCTGCTCAGCCAGGAAGCCGCCGCCTCCCACGGCCCAGGGGGCCCCGGGGTTGCCCCGCCACGTTCTCGCCGCAGCGGCCAGTGGCTCCAACAGCCCCGGGCCCTGTGGTGAATGGCACCAGCCTGAGCACAGCGCCAGCCCGCCGGGAACGAACCGGGCCAGCTGGGTCGGGCCAGGCACGGGGAGTGGACCTGCGGCGCCAGGGGTCTGGACACTGGCCCTGTTTCTGGGCCCGAGGAAGACGAGACTGGACCTCCCCGAGAGTGGGGTCCATCCATGGGGACGAGACGCTGGACACCTGGGCTGCCTTCTCTCCTCACCCAAACAAACCCCCTGTCAGACCCCGTCCTCCCTCCCAGACCCCTTAACGCTTTTCTCATGGACACATCTTCCATGGGCAACAGGATGATTGTCCAGGTTGCAGGCAGGGGTGCACACATGCGGAGCTTGGGGGGGCATGAAGGGAGGCTGGGGGCGAGGAAGGGGAGCCGTGGGGAGCCCTGACTAGCCCGGAGGAAGAGGGCCGGCCGCATGGAAGGAGAGGATGGCGGCGTGAGGGGGCAGCCGCGGGCTCCTCGTCTGAAGGGTCCTGGTCCCCCCGCATCCACCCACCCCCCTCAGCCGTCGGCCGATGACCGGCTCTGCACGCTCCGGCTCCAACCGCACGTTAGCAACGGCTGCACAGGACGCGTGTGTGGTTGGGGTGGTGGCACAGGCGTGAAGTGAAAAAGCTCTGGGTTTTTTTTTTCATTCTTTACATAATCTTCGCTATTTCTGGGCCACACTCTTGAAGCAGCTACTAAATGTTCTGGGACGGAAGGGCACGGAAACCGGTGGAAAACGTGGGGTGAACGGGAATTTGCCCCGGGAGAGGGGGACGCTCCTGCCGCTGGTCCCGGGATTACAGGGGAAAGAAGAATAAAGACTGGGGGGCCCGCGGGGCTCCCTGTGATTTCCGTCCAGGGAAAGGGGTGACCTTGGCCTGCGGAGAGCCGGGCTGCGCTCTCTCCCCGGCAGTGACTGAACCAAGACCCCGAAGCTGAGGCGCCCCGCGGGGAGTCGCCTCAAGACGGGGTTCGCTCCACAGAAGGTTAGGAAGATGCGGGGTCACCGGCTCTGGGCGACCCACACTCCGTCTTCCCCCCTCCCCATCGTGTGGACGAGCCTGCGACCCAGACGGCTCTCTGGTTTCAGACAAACGCCCTCCGAACCCCGTGCTGGTGGAGACAGAGCCAGAGGCTGGGAAGTGAGGTGGTCGAGGGCATCGATAGGGACCCTCAGGCCACGGGAAACGCTGAAGGACCCGGGAGGACCTTGCAGAGGGAACCGGAAGTCCCGGGAGTGGGTGCCGGACGGGGAGGTCAGGGTGTGTTTTCAAGTACGGGAAGGGGGCTGAGTGTGCGCCTTCCTGGGGTGCAGCTCAGGCTCTCGGGAGAGGGAAGGCATTCTGGGGCAGGGCCGGCTGGCCGGTCGCAGAAACAGACCGTCCCTCCCGTCCGTCCCAGAGGTAGACCCTGCCCGCCTGCAGCAATGCCAGCCTGTTCTCTGCCGGGTCCCCACAGAGGATGGGGAGCTCGTGACCTCATCCACCGGCTGGCGCTGCCGCTCCAAAGTTCGTACAGCGCCCGGTCTTGTGACAAGGCAGACAGCACTCTGTCCCCCGGCCGGCCACAGCCCCTCCCTCGGCCTCCTGGGGGTCTCGGGCCGGACGGCCGCACCATTTCCCACCCGCACGGGGGTCTGTTTAATGGGAGAGAATGCCACGTCCCACCGGGACAGCGGGCACAGGCCGGGCCCACGGGGGCACGGCAGCGTTCTGACATGGGCTACGGGGGGCACGGGGCGTGCACGCGGGGATGCTCCCCCCCCACCCCCCGCCACCAGGAGCCTAACGCTTCTCCCTCCCGTTGTCCAGCCCTGTCCTACGCCTGGGCCGTCAACGACAGCCGTCTGCAGGTGCAGGAGGACGGCCGGCGGTTCGTCTCCCAGGAGACGGGCGACCTGTACATCGCCAAGGTGGAGCCCTCGGACGTGGGGAACTACACCTGCTCCGTGAGCAACTCGCAGGCCCAGAGGAGTGTGCGGGGCCCGCCCACGCCGCTGGTGCAGCGCCCGGACGGTGAGGCCGCGGGGGGTCCTCCGTGGGACGCTGGGGGGGGGAGGTCTGGGCGCTTTCTGCCTCCTTCAGGGCCAAGGTGGCCGCCTCTCGCAGGAGCCCAGGGGCACGGCAGAAATGTGATGAAACTCGGGACTTTTCAAAAATATACCCAAAACGTCTACACCTGACCCACGACGCGGTCCAGGGGGCGTGACCCTGGGTGTGCCGGGCCGCCTGTGCTCCGGCTCGGGGGCAGCCAAGGTGGCTGTGCTCGGGAGAACTTGGGGACTGATTTGTAACCCACGCTGCGTGTTTGCAAGGCAGGCGTGTGCATTCACGTGTGGCTACTGCCAGACACATTAATTCAATTAATATCTTTTTAATGAACACTCGATACGGCTTTTCTTTAATGCCTTTCTTTTCCAGGTCGGTCTTTTTTTTTTTTTTTTTTGCTCACCTTTTGTTTACCCGGCGGGCAGAGCAGGGAAATATTCCCATCCCCGGGAGGCAGGGCGAGCCGACCTGGATTATGGGCGTCGCAAAGGGGGATGGAACCCAAGACTCACACCCCTGTAGCCCGGGAAACGCTGGCCGGCCGGCTGGCCTCTCCGGAGCCGTGTGGCTCAATCCAGTCGTCGCGGGGATAAGACTTAGAGGGTAGAACGCGCACAAGGAAATCATCCAAGTGGAGGAATCCCCCGGCGGATTCTTTAATTAAACGTTCACCGCGGGGAGCGTGCTGGCGGAGAGGCTGCTGGTGCAGTTTATGGTCAGATCTGGGCTCGAAACTCGATGCCTCACCTGGTTCCCCTCCTCTCTGCCTCTCTGCGGGGTCCGGATAAACTGAGAACATCGCGCTAACGATGGCCGCCGCCGTGACGCAACGCGCCGCGTGCAGGGAGTTCGTGTGGCAGAGCATTCATGGTGCAGCCACCCCCCACCACCCGAAGGGGCTGCGTGGTCTGGATGCGGAGCTCGGTGACCACTGCCCTCTTGGGGCAGAGCTCTCGCCGTGCCTGGCGGGGAACTCATGAGGCAACAACTCGCCCAGGAATTCCACCCCGTTTCCCCACTCCTCTCTGCTTGCTCGCAGCGTCTGCTCCCCCCCTCCCCGCTTCTGGGCTCCTCCACTCGTCCACCCTCTCGGCCCCAGCACACCGGCGGTGACGGGGACCAGAGGCATGGCACGCAGTGGAAGTACTTGCTCAGGAGACGTCGGAGGCCAGGACAACGGGGAATGTCAGGCCTGCCCATTTAGTTGAGTAACCTCGTACTTCCCACCCCTCCCCCACGGCCTTCCTGAACGGGCGGAATGACCAAGGCCTTAAACACGAGGTGTTTCTGTTTACATACATTTGGTCACTTCTGCCTTTTGTGCTATTGTACTGGCCACCAAGATAACCACTTATTTTAGGAATACGTTACTCCAGTGCTTGCTACATGAGTGAAAAGATGATCAAATTTTCGGAGAACCTCAGCTCGGCATGGTGGAATTAGTCAGGCGAACGGGGCAGACCTGGGGACGCAGCGCGGTCTGTCCTGGCTCATCTGGCAGGTGGCGTGTTTACGACGACCAGACCGCAGTCCGCCTCTCGGCCTGGCCCGTGTCCACGGCCCCTCGGTGGGCACGTAAAAACTACAACAGCAAACGTGTGTTTTTATATGAGTGTACGGCACACTTGTTCGGCAGTAAAGCCTGAATACCATGACATAAGAACATTTATGGCTCTGTCGACCCCAGCGGGCATGGTTACTCCATAGGGTGTGTTGCAGGAAGACTGATGTTTTGGGAGGAAGAGGAAGGAGCTGTTGCAGACTCCTGACACTGTTCACCGGAAATGTCTTTGTTTCTGAACCCGCCTGCCCCCCCCCCCCCCCCGCCCCGCCCTGGGGTCCATGCAGGGTCCTGGGGCCGCACATCTCTGAAGGGAAACTCTCGAATGAACTCAGAAGCATTCTAGACACCAGGTGCATTCGGTTCTTGATCGGTACCAGGAGCTCCTCTGTGGCGCTGATGTGGAGACCAGGGACACGGGGACACCCCTTCTCTGGCACCTGGCTGTGTCCCAGGCGTTGGTCGGGGAAGAGGGGTGCAGCGGGTCCCTCAAACAGCATCGTGGCCCTTTCTGGTTCCCTGTCAGTCACTAAAGCACAGAAGAGCATCGGTAACCGAAGGACCAGACACTCAGAGTGTGGTTCGTGACGTGTCTGCTTCCCAGAAAACCCCAGGAACGCTGCTCTTTGGTGTTTAACAGGTGCGATGGGGGAGTACGAGCCCAAGATGGAAGTGCGCTTTGCCGACACGGTGCTCGCCGCCAAGGACTCGTCTGTGAAACTGGAATGCTTCGCCCTTGGAAAGTAAGGCTGTCTTGCTTTGTTTTGTTTCCTGGTGCTTTAATTTGAAAAAAGAAAAAAAACGTTTTGTTCTTCACACATTGCTCTAAGGTGCATCACCAAGTAGATTTCCAATGCCGGGGGGAAAGCGAAAGCTTCTGATTGGAGCTCAGGCAACAGGCCTGATGCTCTGCAGGTGGTCGGGGCTGCCGTTGCTGGCACTCGCTCTGGGTGGGCGCGTTTAGGCAGCACGCTGGGAGAGAGAGGGTGGGCTTGTTCGTGTGAGACGTGGGCTAGTCGCTGCCCTGTGCCCCCCCATGCACACCACCCGCCCAAGGGTGCCCTTGCCGAATTAACTGGCAATAAGTATAAATCAAAACCTTGCATTGCAGCTTCCAAAATAAGACCGAGTGAGGGCCGCTGGCCACGGGGGACAGTCAGAATGCAGTCAGAGCTGCCTCGAGTGGCGGTGTTCCGTGAGATGGGTTTGGGGTGCTGATAAGGCCGCAAGGTCTGCTTTTCCGCACACAACAGTCAGACATCTCTTTACTTTCGGGGGGTGCAAACTTCACTCCGACGCCCACGGGCACCGGTACCCCAAGAACAAAGAGGGGGGCAGGCCAGACCCGCCGTTTCTGACGGTGGGTGCGCACAGGAGCCTGGGCGCAGGGTCCGGGGAGAGGCGGTCGGTCTGGGGGAGGTCTGGCATCCCCTCTCTCGTGGCCCCCACCCTGGCCAGCCCCCTGTGGGGGGGGGGTGAGTCTGCTCGTCCGCAGAACACGCTTCCAAGGGTAACAGCCTCCATGCTCACCGTCCGCGCTGAGGGCTTCCCTGCGAACGCCGAGTCTGCTCCCGGGTGGCCATCGCCCTCGGAAACAGGGATTTACGGCCGAGCCACGGAGCAGCGGGGCCAGGCCCGAGGTCGAGAGGCACGCAGATGAGGGGGCACCCAGTTCCTCGATACAGTCTGAACTGCTCCCGTGTCGGGTTTCTGAACTTTATTTACTTCTGCAAAGCCCAAGCCTGCAGACGTGTGGGAAGAGTAACTAATACCCAGACAACCACGCCGGGCACGTTTCAGTGCAGCTTGCTGGGAAACTGCGGGGGCGGGGGAGAGGACGAGGGTGCAGTCAGGATACTCCGACCCACCCCCCCGCCCCATGGAGCTCAGCGTCAGCTGCACTCAGCCTCCGGCTGCGCTCCGGGGCCGGTCACGGGCCGAGAGACGCCACTGGACATCCCCGGGAGACGTGGGCTGACCGCCCAAACAGGAGGAGTGAGGCCTCAGGCCGCATGAGGGAGATCGCTGAGGGAGATTCTCACGAGAACTTAGACACACGTAAAACCGTCCCTTCTCACTGGTTAACCTCGCGGTGACAGAAACCATGGATGTGTTCAACGCTGAGAACCAGTAAAACCGTACACAGTAAGACCTGTCGTCCTAAGAACCCATGGGAACACCTAAACTTGATCAAGTTAGGGTTCGCGACATTTGGTCCAGGGAAATTTGAGTTAGAAAAATGATGATTGGAAAGCTCTCAAAACGATAAATCTGAAGTGTATGTAAAAAAAGATGGATGCATTAAATGCCCACTGTTAGGACTGCACATAGTAAACCCCGCTTGACCTCCCACGGCCCAGACTTCGGGGGGTGGGGACTCCCTCTCCACTTTCCCCGGGGGCTTCGCAGCTGTGCTGACCACAGACTGGACACTCAGCTCTTCTCGTCGGTTCAACGGGGCGGCCCCTCAGCTGGCTGAGCTGCACGCTCTTCACTCTGTGAGCCGCCCCGAGACGCTCAGGTGTCCGTGTGTGCAGACGCCGCCAGATGGACCGACAGACCGGCAGACCGGGTCCCCTTTGGGGAGAAGCCAGGCTGATGCTCTGGCCGAAGAGCCCAATGGGGCACCCTCCATCCTTCTCCCCCTGCCCCACCTAGCAGACGACCCCCTTTCCTTCCTTCCTGCCCCCCTTAATCCAGGGGCCTGGCCGTCAGCGCTCCAGGGTGTGAATAAAGCCCGCGGCTGCCCCGAACGCTCCCGTGTATTTACCACAGGGCGTCCCCACGGAGGGCTGTGTTTACCCACACGTGGCTCTCGTGGTTACTTTCTCTGATTCGTGGAGGAAGAGAAACCCAGCCTGGCTTTCAGAGTCCAGCGATAAATCCGAAGTCTGGCCAGGGCGTTTCCAGGGGTTCCGGAACTTTCAGAGGACGGAGCCGCTGTCCGAGGTCTGCGTTGCTTCCTGCACACGTGGGCGTCGCCGTAGGCTGCGCCACGGCAAGGCCACGCAGGGACCGCGCAGGGGCGAGGGGTGTTCAAGTCCGACAGGTGTGTTCAGGTGCTTGTCTCAGCTGAGATTCCTTATGCAGCGTCGAGTGGAGGTGGCGAGAGGAGAGATCCTTGTCTCATTCCTTGTTTATTAGTGTGAGAACGTTCCCGTTCGCACCATCGGGGATGGTGTCAGCCCTTTGTTTTCTGTGAACACTCTTCAGCCAGCCCAGGAAGCGCCCCCCTCCTCCCAGTTTGCTTTGAGCTTTTACTGCGATGGGTGTCGAGTGCTTCCAAGCCTTATTTCTACACCAGTGGATACGGTCACATAATTTTTTGTTGTCACTGAAGAGTGGATCACTTACATTAATTTGCAAATATTGAACCAGCCTTGCACACTTGGCATGAGGGCCATTTGATTGTGGTGTGTACATCTTTTCACACACTGATGTATTTAATTTGTGAATATTTGTCGAGGATTTTTCCATCTATATTAATGAGAGATATTGGTCTGTAGCTTTTCTGTTTTTTTGAAACGTATTTCTCTTATTTTGGTATTAGGGAACTCTGGCCTCATAGAAGAAATTAGAAATGGCTCTCTCTGCTTCTATTTTCTGGAAGAGGTTATAGATAATTATTATTTCTTTCTGATGTGTTTGGGGGATTCATCAGTGACTCTAACGGGGTCTGTGCTTTCTGTTTTGGAAAACTATTAATTATTTATTACATTTCTTTGCTAGTGTTAGGTCTAGTCAGATGATTCGTTCCCCCGTGAGAACTTTGGTAATCTGCACTTCTCAAGAAAGTGGTTAAAATTTCATCTAAGTCATCTTTTTAATGTCCAGGGGTCAGTAGTAAGGAAGCATTTTTTATTTCTGGTAGTTGTTGTGCCTGTTTTTTTTTTTTTTGTGGTTAGCGTGGCCTAGAGAAAAATCAACTTCATTGATCTTTTCGAAGAATCAGCACTTGGTTTTTGTTGATTTTCTCTGTTGGTTTTCCTGTTTTCAATGACACACGCTTCCTCCTCAACCACATCGTCCCCACGTGAGCGGGGAACACGCACCCAGTGAGACAAAGGGACGTGGGTGGATGCCGGTGGCAGACCACAGCCTGGGCCGGGGCCACCGGCCTCACCGTGGGCGGGGGGCGGGCACAAACATGCAGGGCCGGGGAGGAAGCAGGTGGAAATTGGGGAACAGCACAGAGTTGTCCGTGGATCTTCACCGCAAAGCAAAACCCGACACCAAAAACACCCACAAAACAAAACACTCCGTGAGTTTTATCTGTCTTATATTCTTACAAATGTGTTGAGAAAATTATAAAAATATAGACAAACCAAAAGAAGAAAATAAAATTAGCTTTATACTTAATGCCTCCCCCAGAGCATAACTACTCTTAGTCTTTTGATGCATGTGTTCCTTAATTCTTAATTTTATTTCTGATGCGATTGTTATAATACAGTGCATATTCCCTTGTAGAATGCTTTCCTAAGATCTTCAAGGCCCCTACTACCACCAGCAGGTCTGCAGGTCGGGAACAGGCCCCGCCCCTCCTTGGGATCGACAGGGAGGCATTCGGGCTGTATTTCAGCCCGACTTCTTGGTTCCATTTTCTTGTTTCCATGAACGATGATGTAATTAATGTCCTTGTGGCTACATTTTCCCCGCCTCCACGTGAACTTCTTCGATGTGTCTTGGGAAAAGTAGAATTACGGGGGGGAGGGAACGCAACAGCCTAAGCCTTCTGGGGCGTGTTGCCAGTTCTCCTGCAGAACAGCTGCGGAGGGGCCCCCTTCAAAACCGGGGACCCCGCCCTCCAGGGACCCCTTTTGATCTCTCGGATACACTCTGAATCCAACGTCAAACATTGGCTTTCATCTTTTTTCAAAAGTGGAGCCTGGAATTTGGCAATGCTTTTCTAAAGTTAAACTAAGTAAGGCTGCAAGACACAACCGAGGAGAACACAGACCCTCTGGAGCCAGCCCACTGGCCCCCTTGGGCCCGGCCTGCCGCCGCCCTTCTCCCGACACCTGCCTTCCTACCTGTCACATGGTCACAGTGGCAGAAGAGAAAGACTTGGCATGCAAGCTGGAACTGAGCCAAAGGAAATGAAATCCCTTGCTTCCTTTTCTCCAGCTGACCTGGGAACCCCCCTCTGGACCCTGCTTTAGAATTTGGAGGCACCTCGATATGTTAAAAAAAGAAAAGGAAAAAGAAACCCTCTATGATTTCACCGCCTGGCCCGTGGGAGAAAGGAACTCGATCCCTGTCCACGGGTTGAACACGCGAGCTCGTTGGGTGAAAACTGCATGTCTGAGCACACGGCACAGACCCGGTTCCACTCTGGAGCCGCCCAGTTCCTGCAGGAGGCGGGGGCAGGGGGGGGGAGCCCCGAGCTCAGCCTCTACGGTATGAGAAGACAGACTGCGCTTCAAATCCGTACATTATCTTTATTTCTGTGTGATCCTGGGCGGGTGCCCCAGCTCTCCCAGCCCCAGAACGTGCACCCCTGCAGCCCTGCGTCTCACAGCGTCATGTGGCCCCAACGGGGCGCGGAGCACCCGGCCTGGCACCTCCTGCCAGTGCCTCCTGTACTTCTGTGTCCACGCGTTTGTGGTTGTGAGCTGAGCCCTGTCGATCGGAAGGCGTGCCCACCTGCGGAACCTCACCTGCCCCGGCCAATCACTGTTTTCTCCGCTGCAGAGCGGCACAGCACCGCTGAGGCTGGAGAGGCGTTTGTTTGTGGTTGGGGCCGACGTGTACACAGTGGCCTTGAAGTCTCAGGTGGGGCTGTGCAGTCTGCTTCTGGGAGACTGGCCGAGGAGGCGAGCAGGCGGAAGTGGGGTGGGCTTTTGCTGAGCACTTATTTTGTGCTCCACAACCACACACATTCGTCAGTGGTGGTAGTGGTAGTAATAGTGCCATTCCCACCCTACAGCTGAGGAAACCCAGGCAGCTCAGGGGGCCGAGGCCAGGTCACTGGGCCGCAGTGCGTCGGGGCTGGGCGGAGAGCCAGGCTCCGGGCCGGGTCCCACGGGCTGGGACCCACGGGTGCATCTCCTTGACACGCGCAGACTCGTCCTGTTCGGGGAGATGCGTCTGGGGCTGCCAGCGCTTGGCTCCGTACCCACGCGGGGCGTGGTGGCGTTCCCCCAACACGACGCTCCTTGTGGAGGCGCACTCGATTCCACCGCCTGTGCCGCATACAGTGCCTCAAAGAGGAAGACAGCAAGACTGGGGACGAGCTGCTAACGAACCGCTGGACCCCGGCTCCCACGCAGCCCCGCGGGGCCCGGGGACAGAGGACGGCGCGTGAGTCGGCGCTGCCTTGACCACCGTGGCGCAGAGCGGCAGGAAACGGCGGCGGGATTCTCAGGGACTCTCTGGACAACGGTCGGGCCTTCCTGTCCCCACTGGGTCATCCTGGTGATCCGCGGTTCAGCGAGCTGCAGCTCCGGTTCCAGCCACGCATTCTCCCCGATATTTCCTCCCCTGGCCCCCCTTTTCCACGCCCGCTGCTGCCCCTGGGCACAGGGGAGGGGAGGCTGAGGTTCAGAGGCCCCTGTCTCACAGTGTGCCTGTGTCGTTGGATCCCTGCGTGCAAGTGCCCTCGTCACCACAAGCCGGTCGTGGTGGCTTTTCTGGGGCTTCCCGTGGGGTCTGACCCAGCAGGCAGATGCCTTCCGACCGGGAGCCTTCCTGAGGCGGGGAACCAGCAGTGTGGGCCCTGCCCGGCCCCAGGGTCCAGAGGACACTGAGACTGACCCTCCGGCCAGGAACACCGCCCTCGCTCCGGAGCGGGGAGATTGCCTCTCTGCAGAGCTGCGCGTGAGCCCGCCCACCGCACCCCCCCCCCCACAGCCCCCCGTCCCCGGGTCTCTGTGGGGGGGCTTCGGGCCGGGACAAGGGAAGCAGCGGGCGGAGCAGGCTGGCATCCTCACGACCGGTCTTCTCACTGGGCTTCACTCTCCCCGCTTAAAAACGGGCACCGATAGGATTTTCGGGAACAAAGTTCAAGCGCAGAATAATCCCGATATGAGCATCTCAGAAGCCAGTTTCTGGGTAAAACCTTGGTACGGGCTGGGCTTCAGCTGCGGGTAATGAGGCCGCACAAATCCCGGCTGAAGGAGACGCTTTCTCCAGCGCTGCCGGTAATGAAACTTCTATTTATGGGCTCGAAGTCTGGAATTGCAACACAGTTCCTCCTGGCGTGTGGAGGGCTTTAATTTAACTTCCAATTAAGGGTGAGCTAGGCCAGATGGCTAAAGAGTGCATCTCTGTCTTCGCCACAATTAACCGGGCGCTCAGCTCGGGACATGGCAAGGACGGGGGCACGGAGCCCGCGTCCTTGTTAGGGGCGACGCTGGGGGAGGCGGGGACCCAGCGGGCTGGGCGGAGAGGAAGGATGGGAGAAAGAAAGAAAGAAGCCACTTTGTGTCCGCTCTGTGGCCGCACGTCCCAGCACCGGGAGCCCACCGGGCAGCCCTGGCCCGGAACAAAGGGCGCAGAGCCGGCCAGACCTGGGACCCCGGGCCCGTGAGGGCCTCGCCTGGAGTCAGGAGCCCACAGTGAGCGACTCCTTGCTCCGGACTGGACTGTGTTCTTTCTTGACGTTTGGGTCAAGTGGGGTTTCTATCCACATCCTGTTTGTGGAGATTTTTTTTTTTTTAAAAAGAGGAGCGGGGAGGGATTGTCGCTGGCTGGGGAACGGACCCCAGTGGCGGATTTCTGCAGTCAGAGGCGCGTGCCTCCTAACCGTGACATTCAGCAGGACTGAGCTCTGATGCCCCCCGAGAAGCCCCTCGGAGACCCCCGTGCCCGCAGGCTCCTTCACGTGGCTTCAGAAAGGAGGAGCGAGGCCTGAGAGTCTTCACTGGAAGTGCCCGCACCGGGGAGCTGTCCCCAGGGGGCGTGTGCACGTGCCCGCTGGCCCCAGGCGTGCCAGCTCCGGCGACGCGAGAACCATGTGGTCACACCGGGCAGTGACGCGGCAACCCTGAGCGAGGTCCCAGGCTTCCAGCAGGACCTGGGGACTCTGACCAGACCTGATTCCTGGCCCGATTCCTCGTTCCCACCAGAAATCTGTCAGCGTGACACAGAGCCACAAAGCGCCCTTGGGGAGACTTGCCCATCGAAAAGGGAAGTCACGGTCTGGGTGATTATTCTTCGACAGCGGGGTTGCGCTGGGAGTCCTAAAGCACCTGAAATGCAGCATCCAGACCGACACGCCGCCTCCCTGAACCCCGCAATTCCACCACACAGACGGAGAGGGGCCTGCCCAGCGCCGGAACCCAGGTGTCGGAACCCACCCATCAAGGCCTTCTGGACCCGAAGGGCAGGGCTGTGACCCCCACGGGCTTGCGCCCCTGGGGTGCACACGGACTCGCTGCGGTGCTCAAAGAAAGCCGCCCGGCACTGGCCTAACTCGCTCGGTGCGTGTGAAGGAGCCCACACTGCTCTCCCTGGGTGGCACCGGCCTCGGCGACAAGGACCTCTCTCCACACAGAGACCGTCGCCCGGGAGCCCCCGTGCACCCCAGGGTCAGAGCCAGCTCCCCCAAGGGAGCCAGTTCCCTCCGGGAGCTCAGCCCCCAAGGTCCCTGCTTGGCGTCAGGCTGCCTGATGGGCGGCCCTGGTTCCTGCAGTTGGCCAGCCCCAGCGGCCGCAGGCACAGGGGCCTCTCGGGGCAGGACCTGAAGCCAGAGGTTCAGGGAGCCCTTTGACCAAAGGAGGGTCAGCCCCAGCAGCTGGGGGGTGACTGTCACCAAGGGGTGCCGGGGCTGAGCCTCAAGGAAGGGAGTGCTGCAGGGGGTCTGCAGGCTCGGGGACCCTGGGTGGGGGGGGCAGGGGACGCTGACATTCTCGCCCGCACAGCTGCCACGGAGGGGGGGCCGCCGGGAGCAGACAGGCCCCATCCTCCCTGAGGGGCAGGGACTGTCCAGAGGGGCTGGCGTAGCTTCCCTGGGTTCTTTTATTGTGGGAGCAGCGGGGTCAGACTAGTCGGGATGGGCGGGACTTGTTCTTTTTGCTCCCCTTTCAGCCCCTTCAGTGAGCGGGCCCCGAAAACTGGAGACTCGCCTCCCGTGGAACCCCAAAGGGCAGCACCGTGGGGGGGCCTTGCAGGGGCCGGGGGTCTGGGAGGCACAGAGGCCAGATGCAGAGCCCGGCTTGGCCCAGTCAGGCACCGGGGGAGCCGACGGGACTGTCCGGACACGCCCCCACCCCCCAGGCACGCCGCCCGGCTCAGCGCCGGCTTAGGAAGCAGCAGCTGTCCGTTGGGACGTCCTTGCGGTCACATCACTAACTGCCAGGCGCTCCCGTCACCGGCTCAGAGGTTTGTCAGACAGCTGCGCTGAAAGGCGACCTCGGTGTGCACCATTACAATGAAGAGCAACTCCCTAGGCGTGGGGAGACGCCCTCCCCCGAAGCTCGTCTCTGTCTGAAAGCCAGAGACGAAAAGCGTCTCCCTCTGGACTGCGCCCTGTCCCCGCTGGTTCGGTCAGCCCGAAGGGCACGGCCCAGGGACCTGTGACCTGAGGTCAGCCGGCGGCAGGCCAGTGCCCTTGTACAGACTCGTCAGCCCCACTCGGGGGGAAGTGGCAAGGCTTTTCCAAAGGACAGACACTGAATCTATCACGATAAGGATTCCATTCTGTGTTGAAGTTCAAGCTGTGTTCGCAGCCGTCTGCTAAGGTCTGAGACGGACGGATGAGACCGAACACCGACGGAGGGCCGTGCTTGCTGACAAAGAGGCGCGGGCACCGGTACGTACGGTGGTCTAGGCTGACGGCACCTTGGATTCGCCCGCAAGGGCGCAGTTGCTGGGCAGCACACCGCTCCTCGGGCGTTACCCGCCTCCGTGTTTCCTGGGGAGCCACTCCGGGGTCACCCCTGCAGGTGTCCGTGGCGGCCGTGGATTCCGCCAGCCCCTTGGCATGTGGGTGGTGTCTCTCCCTCCTCGCTCCCGGTGACCGGAAGAAGCTGCTGCTTCTATGAATCTCCAAAGCTGGCGATTTGGCTTCGCGAACGTGATCCTGTCCGTATGATTCATGTAAAATGTATTCAGACACGCATATTCAGCTCACCTGACAGTCACTCAGGGAAGGAAGAGGGATTGGCCAGCAGGGAAGGAAAGAGGTCAAGGAAAACGGGTTGGGGATTGATTTGACAAATGACTCATATGTTAGGAAGTATCATCTGGTTGTAATTTTATCTATTTATCTGCACTGTGATGTTTCCTTACATCGTGCCCGTAAAAGTGAGGACCCCCACTCCACAGATTTCTAGCGTCGTTCTCTGTTGTTAGACATTAGGTTTATACAGTAACATATATTCATATAAAGCTATCAGATAGATGATATTAAGCTAAATTCCTATAAATAAAGGAAGTCTTTGCAAATCCTTTCTAATGGGAGACAGGGTGTGGTGTAATGTTATCTCTTATTTTGTTGTTGTTTTCCTCTTATCTGAATAGGGTCACTGGTGTGCTTTCCGGGGTCTCAGAGCCCCAGTTCACAGGGGCCCATGATACCACTGCCCCACCCCCCCGTAATCTCACCCCCCCAACCCCCCGCCTGCAGCAGCTGCCTGCCAGCACCAACATGCAGCCTGAGCGGAACCTGAATGTTTTCCTCGGCATCTGCAAACGCAGAGGGAGCTTGCCTGCTCCGCCCTGTCACGTAATTTCCTGGACACCTGTGTTGAAATCGATACACTGTTGCGACTCTCTCCGCAGCTTCAGTGATTGTCCCCATTGTTGAAACGTACAAATAACAAATACAGTTGTTTCCTCTCGCTTGTTGGTTGCGTGTCACTCCAGCAGCGTGTCAGCTGTGTGAGGGCACCGGGCGAGTCCGGTTTGGTCACCGACTCGTGCCCTGGCCCCTGCACATGGCGGGCCCTCCGTGGGTGTGACAGAGTGCTAGGTGACCGCGTGGGGAGTGGCCGTGTGCTGTGTGGCTGGAGCCCAGCCTCCATGCGATCGATTAATTGGATTTTTTCCTTGGGAGTTGTTTTAAGGACGCTCTGCTGTTGCCTGCTGTCGCGAGGCTGAGCCGGACTGTGTTCTAATGCGGTGTACCTGTTCAGCCCAGTCCCCGACATTAGTTGGAGGAGGTTGGATGGAAGCCCGTTGCCAGGGAAAGCCAAGTACAGCAAATCCCAGGCTACCCTTGAAATCCCGAACTTTCAACAGGAAGATGAAGGCTTCTATGAGTGCTCCGCGGGCAACCTGCGTGGAAGGGACCGGGCCAAGGGCCGGCTGGTGTTCTACGGTGAGCTGCCGCGGGGCAGGGCGAGGGCGGGGTACCGGGGGCGCCCCTATAGCGACCCGGGCAGGCCGTGGGCACGCTGTGGGAGCCTCCTGCTGGGGTAGGGTGCGGGACACGACGGTCAGCGGGTGGCGATGGCCCTTTTGAAGTCGCGGCTCTAATCCCGGCGAGGTCTGGGCGTGCGGCGGCTGGTCAGAGCGGCCCTGAAGACAGCAGAGGGTTCGTGGGGAGGCGGTGGGCACTCTGGACCCACTGACTTCCCGTCAGACACCCAGCCGCAGCCTGGGACTGTCTTAGTCACACACGGGAGCTCTAGGGGGAACTTAGGAAACCTGGAGGAAGGGCCAGCGACTGCAGGGGCCGCCTTCAGCGTCCGCTTCCCCTCCCCAGGGTTTGTCCGCTCACAGGTCGGACACTGGAAAGGGGGCTCACCGCCTCACTCACAGCACACGCCTGCCCCCCTGCCCTCGCCCTCCCGCGGACCCCAGAGAGACAGGCGGGGCATGCCTGCCCCCGTGCCCTCGCCCTCCCGCGGACCCCAGAGAGACGGGAGGGGCACACGGGGTCTGAGAGCCGTCTCTTTGCCTTCTCTCGTCCAGGGCAGAGCTCAGCGCTTGCATGCAACTCACTTCTTTTTTTTTTTTTTGATCAAATCAGAAGATACACCCAGAATTATCCCAATGTTTGGTGCTTTTCAAAATAGTGTTGACTTCTTTCTGGAATTTAATGTAGTAATACTGGAGAACTTTTAAAGCCTGTATTTACACATGGCCCAAAATACTTCTCCCTATGACATGCTGGTGTGTGACATGTTAATCATCAATAGTAAAGTAATTGGTGAAAAATGTATCTTTTGATAATTAGCCAAATCTAAGGCATTGCCATTCCCCATAGGAATGCCCCAGTGTCCTCTGGGAAGGATGCGGCCCTGGGTCATGCTCCTTCCCATTTCCTTGGAGATTTTCACTTCTAACTTGGGACGAAAACGACTGTTTTATAGATAGAACATGATTCCCATCTGATTATTTCTCTGGAGCTGTGGCAATGTGAATACACACACACAATGTGAATATATATATATACACACACTGTATATATGTATGTATGTATGTATGTGTGTGTGTATTCTTCTCAGTAGCTTCTGCTTCTTAACGAAAAGTCTTTGGAATTTAGCATCTCTTGTAAATAAAATGATGTAACTTGGAGTTCTCAAGTGGCACCACGATGTTTAGGTTTGGCTAGCTTTTCATAGACACCTCGTCTAATAAACAGACAGAGATATAGCCAAGAGATTGAGCAGGGAACGGAGGCATCGTAAACTGGAAACCAGTAGTAAAGTGCCTGCTCCCTCTCGGATGCCTCGACCACGAGCTCAGGAAGCAGCGTCCGAGACCCCACCCCCCCCATCACCCCCACGACAGTGAGACGCGGAGTAAAGTTCTGCGCTGTGATCGGGGAGAAACCCTGGGCGGAGCGGGCCAGATCTCCCAGTCGGCACGGCGGGTCGGGTCCCAGACGAGAGGTCGGAGTGAGCTTCTGCAGCGAGGCCCGTCCCCCGGCCCCGGGTCTGCCGCCACGGGGCACCCGCAGCCCCTGCCCAAGGGGGTCTTCCTGCCACCACATCGGCGCCAGAAAGTTGATCCACACCCCACCTGGTACCGTGCATGATGGCAGGGAGAAGGACACTTTAACATGTATCGCACTGGTTGTGTCTTGCCTCTCTGCCAAGTAGAACTTTCTCAGGCTAGAAAGCAAGGCTCTGGAAAGCGCATGCCCGGCACCAAGGTGCTGGAGCCGGACGCCGCTCCGCAGGTTCTCATTCCCCGTCGAGAGCTTTGAGAAAGCGGCCATCCCCTCACGAAAGGGCAGCACAGTGTGCACTGGGTTCCTGCATCAGGCAACTGAGCTTTGTTACGTCTGACAAAGACACACCGCCCTTTCCGTTATTGCAGATCAGGTCTAACCAATGCTCTTTGCCCACGAAGGGTTCAGACTCGGTACACGCTTTCTCATTTAACCTGTATGCCGATATTTAGCCCAGAATGGTTATCTGGTCTCGCTCTGCACTCGGACCTTCTCCCTCCGTCCCAAGCTGTCACAGGCGTGCAGCGGCGTGACGACAAAGGACAACCTCTGTCCAGTGGGCAGGCTGCTGACCGATATTTGCTCCGGGGTTCCAGTCGCCCCAGGTCGAGGCCCCGGCATTTCTGGGGCTTCTCGGCCCGCCAGCCTTTCCCTCTGGCCGCCGCCGCGGTCCCGGGCGTGGAGCAGGGTGCCTTGAGTAGCGTTAGTGTGCCCGCCTGTCTCTCCAACAGCCCCTCCAGAGTGGGAGCGCAAGATCCAGAATGCACGCGTGTCTGTCTACGACAGCCTGCGCTGGGAGTGCAGAGCCCGCGGGAGGCCGCGGCCCTGGTACAGGTGGTTGAAGAACGGGGAGCCCCTGCACCCACAGGTGAGCGGGGGTGTGGACGGCTGCACCTCGCCGACGGTGGGAGGGACGTTTGCTCAGGGACAGGGACAGCCGGCCGTCACGAGGTGTTTGCCAGGGGACAGGGGACGCAACAGCCTCTGCAGACACAGTAACTCGGGGAACCCCCAGACCAGCTCAGAGGAGCTGCTCACACCCCCCATTCTTCCATCGAGAAAACGGAGGGTCAAGGAGACAGGTGGCTTGCAGGGGCCCGCACCATCAGTGAGGGATTCACATCCAGGCGTCACCACCCTCATCGACGGCACCATCGGTGTCGCCGTAACTGTCAACGGAAATGTCTCCCAGGAGACGGGCCGTGCTCCAGGTCCCCCCGTGCCTGACTTCAGTGTGACCCCGGGACAACCGTACGAGAGGGACAGGATTATTGGTTTTGTTTGTTTGTTTTGTTTTGTTTTTTTAATTTCTCACATTTTTTTATTTAACGGACCACATTTTGCCAGTGTTAATTGGGTCTGGGTACTGTGCCTTTAAAGACAGTAACAACAAGAACATCACATCCTTGCAGAACAAAACACAGTCCTCACCAATTAAAATACTAGTCAACAAATTTTCATTATAAAACAAACAACATTTTAAACCCTCGGAATATAGTCTAGAAATGAAAACATGCATTAAAGGGAATTTATTATAAAGGGTCCCAGATACTGAAGAACCGAAAAGGCAAAAAGAGCAACTACGGCATGACGGAAGTGGCAAGTGAAGGCAGCAGCTACCGGCCTGCTATGACTGGGGGACGGGGGAAAGGATTATTGTTTATGCTTGTAAACGAAGCAAACCGGTGTAGGGTTAGGGTCAGTCCCCTGGCCGAGGCCACGCGGGAGCCGGTACAGGTTAGAATCGGCTCTTCACGCTCGGTCTGTTTCCGGGACCCAGCACCCGGCTTCCATGGGAGCGAACGGTGGTCTCTGGCCCCCCAGGAGGGCGGAGAGCCCGGCACCCCTCCTCACTCTGCGGTCTGGGCACACCGGAGATGAGACCGGGCCGCTCTGTCCCATTGGACTGTCCAAGCAGTTGTGTGAATCCCGTCTTACTTTGCACATGAAGCCGGAGACACACACATATCTGGTGTTTTTAAGGAACGGGGTTCAGTGGGGGGCTCTGTGCCGGTGGAACTCCCCTGCGTGCCCTGCACACGGCACATCCGCCGGAGCCACAGCCTGTCCTTTCTCTGCAGAAGGCAGGTGACGGGGACCCCGTAACACTCAGTTGTAAGTTGCACCTGCAGCAGCAAACGATCTCACACCGGGCACTCGAAATGGGAGTGCTACGCCCCACACGGGGCTCGGTGGCTGGTTTGGCTGTTGGGGCACACTTTACGGTTGGCTGTCGAAAAGAAAAGCCAGCTCCTCCTGCTTGTGACTCAGTTAGAAAATTGTCTGGTGGTCGCCCTCCAGTCTTTCTGAGAGTTTCTCACGGGAAGGCAAGGAGACGCTCTAATTACGGCATTGGTTCCCAACGTGACGGCCGGCCATGCTTTCCGGAACAACTGGGGGGTGGCTCGCTCCACCCTGTTTCCGTCCCGCACGGCAGAAACCGAACATGCGTTTTTACGCAGATAATGTCGGTTTTCAGAGAAATGCGGTAACCTGAAATGGACTGGTTACTAAACTTGCACTGAGTGTGTTTCCATGGTTTGGACCTCGGGGAGCGGCTCGGGGTCCCTCCGTGGGTGCAGCCCGTCTCCACGGGCACCGGCTCTCACCGGGTCCCACAGACGCACGGGCGTCTCACGGTGTTTCTGCCGGAGAGGGTGCCCGCGTTCGCGTCCTCGCCCCTTGACACGCCTTCTCTTCTGACCAGGAAAGAATTCAAATAGAAAACGGAACACTCACCATCACCACGCTGAATGTGTCAGATTCCGGCGTCTACCAGTGTGCGGCCGAAAACAAACACCGGATAATTTATGCAAACGCAGAATTGAGAGTATTAGGTAAGTCATCCATTTATAACCAAGAGATTCAACGTGACATTTTCGCAAGCTGTGATTAAACATAATCTGAACCCAATTTTCCTGTGAATCAGAAGTTGCCTTCCCTTGAAATAATGGGGAAACGTCTCAATTAGCTTTTTGGAAATGCAGGGGGTTATTACTCCTGGGGGGAAGCCTGTCAGGGCTCCGGGAGGGGCCGTCACTAGATGCCACCAAACGGGAAGCGGCTCCTCCACAGCCGATGGCAGCCGAGACTTGAATGCCGCTCGGAAATGCCCGCCCCTCAGGGACGCTCGCAGCTCCCGAGAGGAAACTAAGGACAGGGGACCCCACTTTCCAGTGACTCCCCCGACAGGGGTTCGCCTGACCTCTCAGCAAGGAGTCTGGGGAGACGGCTGAGCCGGGGCACGACACCTTGATGCTGTGGTTCCTTAACGGTCCCCACGTGCCTGTGGCCTCATGGCTCCAGGAAGGCTGCCGAAGCTCCTGACATCAAGTCCACACTCGAGGCAGGAGAGGGGAGAGGCAGGGGCACTGACCCTGTCAGCCCCTCCGTTGGGAGAGTGACATTGCCCGAGTCCTGTCCCCACTCTCCTCCTGCGCCCCTGAGCGGAAGTCTGCCAGTGGCCAGGGCGGGGGTCTGGGGGAGGCCGCACCGGAGGCACCCTGCTTCCGTACCTTGGTGGATGACTCATTCATTCATTCATTCGTTCATTCATTCCACAAACATTTATTGGGTATTTACACAACGCCGGAGACTCCCTGCCCCAGGGCTGCTTGGACAGAGCAAGGGATGGGGGTTCACTCTGCCGGTTCTGTAACGAAGGGCCGTGCGTTCAGGTGAAAACCAGGAGCTGCTAGGGGAGTGCATGCCTTGGGGTCAGCTGAGGAGAGAGAACTGGGGGCGGGGAGCTGTGGGGACCGGCTTCTTAGAGCCAGAGACGAGGCCTTCCTTCAGGGGCGGAAGGCGCAGAGAGGCAGGACAGGCAGAGGGCTACGGCCGGAGCCCGGCCCGGGGCAGAGGGAACCGAGGCAGCGAGGGGGGTCTCACCCGACCTTGACACCGGGGGACAGGCTGTTGTTCCCTTCTGTTCGCAGCCGCACCCCCTGGGGGGCTGTGCCGCGGGCTCCGCACCCGAGCGGGGCGCATCGGGTTCCCCGCGAACGTGGCTGACGCGCCCGTGGGCTGTGTGTGCTACACACCAGTGTCCTCACCGTTTCTACGCGATCTCATGGGGCTTCCCGTTCCGTGTGGACACAGTGTCACCGGGGGTCTGGGCAAGAGCGCACCTTGTTTAAACGCAGCACTTGGGCTCTCACGTGCTTTATGTTTTCCCACCTGAGCCCCAAGGGGAGCGGGGAAACAGGCCCGTGCGGTGGAGAGTGCTGAGACAGAGCGGTCGGAGACACACTCCGCACTCGGGGTCTCCTTTGCCCCCGGCTGTCTTGGGGGCGGGCAGAGCCAGCGGAGGGGCGGGAGGGAGGGTCGGACAGACAGGCAGCGTCCTGTGGGTTCCCAGGAGACGCGTCGATTGGTGCGCCCCCTCTTCTCCCCACCACTCCCCATCGAACGTGCCCCGTGCCCCAGCCCCCAGACACCGTTATCCACCCCACGGAGGGAGCTCTGCTCCTCTAGAGAACTGTAGTGTCCCCGGGGAAAAAGGTCGCCTTGGAAAACACGGTGATGCTGTGGGCCGGGATTGCACAGGCGCCATCGGGCCCCTCAGTGCATAGAACGAAACAGACACTGAGCGTCGGCCCTTTAAGCAAGGTCAGAGGGAAAGGAGGTGGGGGGTGGGGGCAGGGGAGCTGGAAACGCACAGAGGCTGCCGCCCGGGGCCCTTGGAAGCTTCGGGGGGTCGCTGGACTGGCCGTGGGGTGTGCTCACGTGGGCCCCCACCTCCTTGAACTTGGAGAGGCTTGGCCGCACTCGGGCTAATGATGTCTGGTCCTCCCGAGCTGGTGGTGTGCACCATTCATTCATCCAGCGGCGACACAGTGGACAAACCGCTCCGCATGTTTCAGATTCCCCCTCACCCTGCAGGGAGGCCGTCTGCATGCTGGTAGTTAACGCCTCGCCTGGAGAAACGCTGACGCGGCCATACAGTGTTTCCCGGCGACACAGTGTTTCCGATGCGTTTCCGAGGCATCTGCCCGGCTTAGACAGAGAGACGGACGGAGGGGCGGAGAAAAGACGGGCAGCTGCGGGCGTGAGGGCCAGATACAGATGCAGGGACTCAAAGCGATCTGCTGGAAGGGGGGCAGAGATCTCGTTCATTGGGGTTGAAACCCGCCTCCGGTCTCTGGGGGAACCACAGTCACCCCGTTACGGGAAAGGCTTTCCAGAGCGTGGCTTTCTCTCACTCGCTCTCTCCCTCCCCCGCGTGCTCTGGGGGCTGCGGCGATCAGCACCAGGACACGGGTAAGTCGCAGCCCCTGAGCAGGTCCTCTGTGCTGGGCGCCCGCCATAGCCCCTCACGGGTGTGCCCTCCCTGAGCCCCTCCGCCAGGTCCCCGAGGGCTGCCTGCGGTCACCTGCACTGGGCAGGTGGGAGCAGAGACGCCGGACCCTGAGTCGGTACCTGACCCCTGGAGCCCAGGGCCCGGTGACGTGAGGAAGGGTTCTGGGTGCGAATGACCGGAGCCCCTCAGGTGCGTCCCCTTGCAGCCCGCGTGACCACGGGTCCGTTACGGGAGTGAGTTAACACTCCCTTTCAACATTTCCTTCTCAGCTTCAGCTCCCGATTTCTCCAAAAACCCCGTCAAGAGGAGTTCGGTCGTCCACGTGGGTGGAGACGTGGCCATCGAGTGCCGGCCGCAGGCATTCCCCAGGGCCACCGTCTCCTGGAGGAGGGGGGCGCAGAGCCTGCGGCAGAGCGGAAGGTACCGGAACCCCTGTTTGTGAGTTCTCGTGTCTGGAGCGCGGTATCTTCCGCTCGTTCACGGTGGGTGAGCTCTTCCCAAGTCCCGCCCCCCGTGATAGCCCCACAGCCGCGTGTCTGGACGTAGAGAGATTGCTCACCTGGCAGGTAGCACGGAAGGGCCTTAGAGAGCTCAGGCCTGCGGGCACGACCTGGCTGGGACTCACGCACGGGCTGGTGAGAGGCGCATGTCTGAAACTCCTTGAAGGCCGTCCCACCTCTAGCGTGAAGGTGTTTCCCAGAGCGGCCGGCCGGGCGGTCGGGAAGAAGAGCGTTTCTCAAGGAGAGGGGCGCTGGGGCCACACCCCGGGCCTTGTGGTCTAGAAACGGTGACACGGCGCCCCCCCAGCACGAGGGAGCGTGTGCACCGCGTGGGCCGGTGCAGAGAGGTGCCCGTGGGGAAGGGTGGGCCTGTCTCCCGTAGAAGCTGTGGTGGGGGCCCCTGTCCCCGGGAGGGCGGGAGCGGCACACATGTGTTTCTGTCGCCTTGCACACCCCACCCGCGTCCTGCGGACCCTCCGAGTGCCGGGGCCGCCTTGCCCGCAGCCGCAGCTCTGCTCCAGGGCCACGGGCAGCTGCTGTGTGACCAGGTGCGCGGAGGGCCCCTTCGGAGAGCAGACCGAGGCGCTCAGGTGCGACAGTGGCTCCGTGAGCACCTCCTGAGGTTTCCTCGGTGTCCCCCGGGTCATGGGTCCATCTGCAGACCGGGCAGGGTCAGGTGGAAGGAGGGACCATGGCCGTGGGATGAAAATGGCAGCCCCCCCTCTATGGGCCGTGGAAGAGGGGCCTCCGCTCCTGCCGGAGACAGCGGCCCAGATCCTGCGACTGCTCTCTCCCTGTGGGAGAGCAGACCAGGGCGGCGTGGGGGCTGCGCCCGTTGTTCCAGGAACAGCGGGGACCCAGAATGGTGGGGGTGACTCTCCTGAGCCCCAAACGCCACCAGTGGGTGGGGCAGGGCCACTGCCTTCCTCTCTCATCCTGGGAGCCTGCTGCTGCTGCCGTCACAGGAGAGGAAAGGGGCGGGGCGAAGCCGGTGAACAGGGTGCGTGCAGGCTGCAGGGAGCGCGTGTCCCGGCCGCGTCTGACACCGGCCTCGCAGACCCTCTCCCCACGGGGCGTGGGGCACCAGAGAAAGCCCTTGGGGGTGGCTCCCCCCCTTCCTCCCGCCCGTGTCCTTGTGGCCCCGGCAGCTCTGGACAGGGCGGCCCCAGCCCGGGGACTGTGTGGAGTGTGTCTGCACATGCCTGGTGCCTGGGCGCGGGACCCCAACTCCGCCAGCACCTGCGGAAGGGGTGTGTCCGAGGGAGGGCGGGAGGGCGAGGCATATGCAGGATGGCCCACCCCAAGGCTCGGACTGGCTGCTGCCAAAGGCTGGTGGAGAGAGTGGGACGGGAGCCCGCGACCAAGGAGGTCAGCCGTCCCGGGCAGGCGCCTGGGGCTCCGCCTCCAGCCCCGGTGCTTCCCGCGCAGCTCCGTCTGGAGGCCTCCTCCAGCTTCCCTGGGTCTTGAGCCCCGCTGGGGGACAGGGGGACTCCAGAGACCCCGAGCGTCAGACTCCGCCCTCTGGGCAGGGACCCTGGATCAGCTCTGCCCGTCCCCGAAGCCACCGCAAACCCCACCTGCAGAGCAGGGCGGCGCTCACCCTCCAGGACCTCCAAAGGCCCGCAGGTAAGGCATGCGGGAGAGAGAGGGAAGGAGGTGGGTGCGGATAAAGGGAGGGAAACTAAAGAAAGTTTTAAAGGGTGTAAAGAAAACTCTTGTAAA
This sequence comes from Phyllostomus discolor, assembly GCF_004126475.2. Taxonomy (NCBI): domain Eukaryota; kingdom Metazoa; phylum Chordata; class Mammalia; order Chiroptera; family Phyllostomidae; genus Phyllostomus; species Phyllostomus discolor. Next base: position 1,280,404 of record NC_040909.2, read on the forward strand.
GAGTCTTGCAGATTTCTGTCTTGCTCCCCACAGATTGCAATCAGGGCCGTTTTCAGCCCCCAACCGTGGCTAACGATTATGGCCGACTTGGCATCGTCTCACCGTAATGAAGGGGAGGGTCCCCGAGGTCTCCAGTCCCCGAGCCCCTCGTCCCCCTCGCTGCAGGGTCTCGCTGCAGGCTCCACCACCAGCACCACGGGAGGCGAGGGGCGAACGTGTCTCCCGGACGCGTGCCCCAAGGATCTGAACACAGTCGAGACCCAGCAGAACATAGGGATGACGGACACACTCCTCTGCCAGGGACAGGGACCCTCAGCGGTCACTGGCCAGCGCCATGCGACCCTGCGCCTGCTGCTTCGGGCCCGTCCTTGCCAGCTGGTCAATTCCTCCGAGTGACCGACGCCCCGCGGCTTCCTGCCAGGGGCGGCCCCCACGCGTCCATCCATGTTGACCCGGCCGGGTCCGTGTGGTCTCCCGGATTCCCAAAGACGCCGCGGGCAAAGCCGAGAGCCGTGGCCCAGAGGGAGGGGCGGGAGGGGGAGGAAGGCTTTTTAGCTCTTGACCTTGGAATTACCTGTGCGAGGAAATGTACATTTTTACTTTCGGCTGTAAAACTCCTAATAAAACTTCTCCATGGCCCCGTCTTGTTGAGATTTCATTGTCATCCACTCTTACTCCCAGTAAAGCGTAACGGCCCGGAGGCTGTTGGAGGGTCTCCGAAGAAGCCTGTTCCAAGGAACAAGGAGCACAGTGGACGCACCGCGGGTATTTCCCGGGTCCCCAAGTCCACAGACCCTGGAGTTTGCTTTGTGTGGTGTGTGCCCGCCCGCCTCGAGATGTTCTGAGGTTACACCCCAGATGCCTTTTCTAAACAACAAGCCTATGTTGCCCTCGCTCACTCATCCATCCTGTCACTGTTTACTGAGCGCCTACTGTATGCAAACTACAATACCGGGGGTGAAGGTCGCGGATAAATGTCCAGCCAGCCACCGATGCGACACACAGTGTCCTTCCCTAGGCGAGTGTTTCCTGTAAAGTCAATGGCGTCGGAAGATGGAGTTCAGGTCCCAGCTCTGCTCCTCCCCCGGTGGACAACGTCCAGCGAGTCCTCTGCCTTCGCTGGTCCTCGGCTGAGTCCCTTGAGTGACGGCGAGAACGGTGCTTGTCTCTCCGAGACAGCCGGATGAGACTCGAACCACAGGGTGGCGTGGGAGACGGAGTGACCTGTGTCCACCAGCTGCCACTGGGCAGGTTTGCTGCCGTGGCTGCACCTGGATATGACTCCCAGGACACCTCCTCACCTGGCCGGCCAGCTGGTGGGGACCCCAGCCCCGGTCACCGCCGTTGGAACCCACAGAAGCTCATGTCTGCGAGGCGCTCGGAGCTGGCCGGGCCCTGGATCCCGAGTCTGCGCTGTTTGACCAGTCGCTCAGCAAGCGCGCCGGCGGAAACCCAGGGCTCAGAGCTGTCTCCTCCCGCCCGGCTGGCGGCCGCCTGCTCCATCCGTGCGCAGGGGGCACCTGGCGCGTCTCCCGGGACCGCCCGCCAGCTGGGCAGACAGCGCGGATGTGCCCGGCAGGCGGCCTCGGACGGGCGGACACGGGAGCCCGGAGCAACAGCAGCTGAGAGGTGGAGGGGTGCATGCCCACTGTTGAAAGAATAACCGTTGAATTCGTGAGTACTTCACCACACTTCTCCCTAATATTCCTGAAGACACTGCCATATTTCTCCCTAATTCCCCCAAATAAAGTAAAACGCAGCTATCTGTCGGGCCAATGGCAATGAATGAAGAACAGAACCGTTTTGAGCACTTCCTGTGTGCCAGGCGGTGTACCAGATGCTTTAAATATTTCCAAAACTTTAAGCACATTTTTTCCCCACGTTTGGACGCAGTTCCGAGAAGCAGAGCTGGCCCAGAGCACGTGGTTACGTGTGCGCTGCGTTCACCCAGGGCCTCAGCGAGCTGCGTGCAAAGGCACATGGAGATCCCCTGAGAACCCCCAGGGGGAGCCCGGAGATGCACCCCCCCGGCCCAGGGTCCCAGGGAGTGAGCCCTGGCGTGGACCTGGGCCGGGGGCCTGCCGGGCACGGCCCCTCCCCCTGGGCGGGGCCCTGCTCGGGGACAGCCGCCAATAGCCCCTTTGCTGCCACGGGGTTCCCTTCGAGTCGTCTTCTGACAATGGTGCTGTCACTCCCCGGGGGCCCTGGGCCTTGGCGAAATGCAGCTACTTTGTGGGGACATGTGACCCCGTTCGGTGGCGGGGAGCCTCATGGGGGCCTCGCCGGTGTACTTTTGCCCTCAAGACCAAGAGGTGGTGGGCCCTCCCCCACCAACCCAGAGCACCCCAGCCCCGCCAAGGCCACTCTCGGACCCAGTTGTCCCGGCGGGTGAGGGCCCGGGGTGGGGGGGTCAAGAGAGGTCAGGGGAGAGCGGAGGGAAAGTGGAGATGGGGGGAGGGGAGGAGGTGAGGAGGAGGGGAGGAACCGGTGTGCCCTGTGCCCAGAGAGCTCACAGCCGCAGACCAGCCCCTCGGCCTTCCTGCCCTGGGCAGGGAGGGGCCTGGGGGGCCCCCTGGGAAGCCCTGGGCATGGGCAGACAGAAAGGGAACGGGATGACATGAGTCCACCTTCACCCGCCCCCGGACAGAGCCCCAGAGCCGTGCCTCAGCTCCAGAGCCCTCTGCCCGGAGGAAGCCACCTGCCCACCCCTCCCTGCCTCCCCAGCACCGTCTGTGGGGCTCCTTCCCGCCCGGCCCCTCCGTGTGCGTCCCCACGGCCTCCTTCCCAAACCTCCAGGGAGCCTTACCTGTGTCCCTGCCCCCCAGCGCTCCGTCTTCAAGAAAGCTGCACCTCCTCCTCCTCCTCCCCCTCCCAATGCAGCCTCGGCCGAACCGTGGCCACGGGCAGGCAGGCCGTTCCGTCCCGTCCCCCCTCCCCCCAGCCCCCGGTGCCGCTTCCTAATAACAAGCAAACAACCCTAAATTTACTTTGTATCACCACCCCTTACTGCAGCAGTGCTTAGTACATCAGGCAGCGTGATGGCGGATAGGCAAATGAGCCATATGTCCCGCATTTAAGGGAGAGTGACAGCCTGCATAAAGCCGGCTCATTACCGTCTCCCGTCCTCGCGGCTCTGCGGGATAAAACGTTGCACCGCTCGCACCCGCTCGCACCCGGCCCCTGAGAGCCGTGTTAAGGTGAGGCTTCCGAGGGGGTGCACGGAGGGAGGGTGCCGGGAGCCATCTGCCCCCCCCTCGCCTCCGTCCGTCCATCCCACGAAGATGCCCCAGACCAGCTCCCGCGTGCGCCCGTCCCTGTGGCCGTCTCGGTCCCCGTCTCTGTCCTCCAGCCTCCCTCCCTTTCGGGGCTGCAGCAGGGCCCTGCAGCTCGGCCACCAGGCGGCTGAGCCTCCTGCCTGCCTGCTCCGAAAGCCCAGCTCAGGAAAGTGGGGCTCCCCACCCACCCCGCCGCCGCTGCCTCGGGTTACACGGCTGTCCTTGTAGCTCCCCCGTCGCAAGGCCGAATGGTGGGTGACACGGCTCTCAGCCGAGGACGGATGTGGTGGAGCAGAAGTCCCACAGACACAGAGTGTCCTGTCTGGTCCGGTCACACGCCCGGCCACAGAGAGTGCGTGCGCTGCACGGTGGCAGAGTCGCCCCAAGTCTGGGGACGGTCAGTGTCAGGAGGTCTCAGATGCGGCCCCACGGAAGGGGCGGGCGGAGAAGCAGCGCCCAGAGCCCGGCCTGGGCCTGCGGGGCAGACTGCGGGGAGGGGGTGTCTGCACTTTTATTTTTTTAAAGATTTTATTTATTTATTTTTAGAGAGGGAAGGGAGAGAGAGAGAGAGAGACAGAGAGAGAGAGAGAAACATCAATGTGGGGTTGCTGGGGGCCATGGCCTGCAACCCAGGCATGTGTCCTGACTGGGAATCAAACCTGCGACACTTTGGTTTGCAGCCCACGCTCAATCCACTGAGCTACACCAGCCAGGGCTGCACTTTTATTTTTATTTTTGTGATTATACTTAGGTGATGATGCTGTCACAGTTGTCCTGATTTTCCCCCCGTTGCCCCCCCCACCCAGCACAGCCCCCACTCCCTCAGGCAACCCCCCCCACACTGTTCCTGTCCACGGGTCGTGCGGGTAAGCTCTTCGGCTGCTCTGTCTCTGGTGCCGTATGTTACGTCCCCACGGCTGTTCCGGGACCACCTGTCTGTACCTCGTCGCCCCCTCACCTCCTCACCCGTTCTCCCCCTCCCCCTCCCCCTGGCAGCCTTCTGGTAACTAACTTCCTCTCTCTTGCGTGTAAGAGCCTGTCTTTACCCTGAGCCTTGGGCATTTTAATTGCGATGTGTCCTGGAGCGGGCCTCCTTGCCTCCATCATAACTGGGACTCTCTGTGCTTCCTGGACCTGCGTGTCTGTTTCCTTCACCAAATTAGGGAAGGCTGTTCCGCAGTTTTTCAGACAGATTTCCAATTTCTTGCTCTTTCTCTTCCCCTTCTGGCATCTCCTTCTTCTTGTTCTGCATGGTTGGTTTTGCTTCCGTGTGTTCCAAATCATTGATTTAATTCTCAGCTTCATCCACTCTACTGTTCTTTATTCTTTGTTCTTTATTTCCATCAGTGTAGCCTTCATGTCTGACTGGGTCTCTTTTATGCTGCTGAGGTCCTCACTGAGTTCCTTGAGCATCCTGATAACCAGTGTCTCGAACTCTACATCTGATAGATAGCTTATCTCTATTTTGTTTAGTTCTGTTTTTGGAATTTGATCTGTTCTTTCACTTGGGCCATGTTTCTTTGTCTCCTCGTTTTGGCAGCCTGACTATTTCTATGTATTCGGTAGATCTGCTTTGACTCCCTGTCTTGGTGTGTGGCCTAATGCAGGAGGTGTCCTGTAGGGTCCAGTGGCACAGCCTCCCCTGTCCCCCAAGCTGGTATACTCGAGGTGCGCCTTTCCTGTGGGCTGAGCACACCCTCCTCTTGTGGTTGAGCCTTGGTTGCTGTTGGCAGGTCAATGGGAGGGATTGACCCAGGCCAGTCAGCTGCAAGGACTGGCTGTGACCACTGAACCCCACCTTCCACCCTCCATGGAGGATCAGCTGTGTGGGGGCAGGGCGGTGGTGCTCTGATGTGGTCTGTGGCTGTCCACTCGTGCACTGGCCCTGGGGTTTCCAGGTGGTTCAGGGCAAGGTCAGCCCCCACCTGTGTTTTGCCTGCCCCGCCCCCCTGCCTCAGCTGAAAGCAATCCGAGATGGCTGCTGCTTGTGCGGGGCTTGGAGATTCCCAGGTGAAGCCACTTTCACTCTAACCTGGACGCCTCTGGGGCTCACGGAAGCCAGCTGTTGCTTGTTTGATGGGATTTGGGAGCCAAGACCAGCCGTTCTTATGGGAAAGCAGCTTGAGTGGGCCCATAGGTCGGGTGGGGTACAGCTTCTGGGGGTCTCCGATGGCAAGCAGCACAGTGTCAGCCAGGTTGATGGAGTGTCAGATGTGGTGCCAGCCTGCTGGCTCCGTGGGGGGAGGGCTCAGCAAAGGGACAACGGCCTCTGCTCACTCCAATGCCAGGCACTTCAGTCCCTCCCTGTGCACCCCTGGTGCCCCTCAAACTGCCACCCCAGTGCTGGGGCTCGGAGGGAGTGGGTGTGGGTCGGAGAGTCCGTGTGAGGGTTCCCCAGGAGGAGCTGCTTGGGGCTCCAGCGGCCTCCTCCACCCACTCAGTCCCCACTGGTTTTTGCAGCCAGAGCTGTGGGGACTTATCTTCCTGGCACGGGAACCCAGGGCTGGGGGCCCTGGTGTGGGGCTGGGACTCCTCACTCCCCAGACACCCCTCCCAGATTTTTACCCACGTGGGTGTGGGGCCAGCCTGTTCCACACCTGTGCCCCTCCTGCCCGTCTGGGTGGATGTGGTTTCTTCAGTTCTGTAGTCGTCAGACTCCCATTCAACTCAATTTCTGACATTCCTGAGTGACGGCTGTCCTGTATTTTAGTCGTGATTTTGGTGTGATTGTGCAGAGAGATGCGCCACGTCTGCCCACGCCGCCACCTTGACCGGAAGCCCATGCGTTTTTACCTGGTCCCTCTGTCTGCCCCTGAGGGGCGCTGAGGCGGACCATGGTGCGGTGCAACCATACTCCTTACAAAACAGGAACACATGAATCGCTTTTTCTTCCAGAACTTCGCTCCCTGCACTAAAACGCCCAGCCCTTCATCTTATCTCACCGAGGAGGAGATGCAAGTCTGTAGTCCAGTAACTTTGTGAGAATATGAATACAGTTCACCTTCGAGAGGTGCCCATTACTGTTGTGCTTTTTGGTAATTTCTTTTTTTTTAAAGGAGGGGACTTCTGGGATTGACTCATCAACATATTTTAAAGATTGTATTTATTTATTTTAGACAGGGAAGGGAGGGAGGGAGAGAGAAAGAGAGAGAAACATCAATGTGTGGTTGCTGGGGGCCGTGGCCTGCAACCCAGGCATGTGCCCTGACTGGGAATTGAACCTGCGATGCTTTGGTTCGCAGCCCGTGCTCAATCCACTGAGCCACGCCAGCCAGGGCTGCTTTTTGGTAGTTTCTGAGTGGCATTTATATCTTCTACAGTTTGCATAAATATTCAACAGCAATAACCTTACAGGCAGAAAAGGCCAGTTATTAGTGCAATGTATACAGATGACCTTTGATCCCTGGTTTGATTCTGGGCGAAGAAGCGAGGGCGTGGTGTGCTGAGAGTGAATCGCTCGGCGCTGAGGGAACAGCCGCCCGACACCCGCGCCTTCGCACAGATGCCGGAGTGGGGGGGGGGGGCGGGGGGACACCACACAGGAGTAACCAGACGGGAGTGGGATTGCTGTCGTGGCAGAAATCACGACCCAGGTGACCGAGTGGATGGAACCCAGGCCCGTTGCGTGGAGGTCGGTCCGGCAAACACCCCTGACGGAGGGGGCGCCCTGCTGAAGAAAGCAGTGTCTTCACTCCCTGGCCCTGCTTCCCGTTTCTGGATGCTTTTTATGTTTGTTTGTTTTGTTATTCGTGTCATTCCCCGCGGTGGAGCTTTTTCATGTCCCCGATGAGATGTATGCAAGCACCCATTTCATAAGTCAGTTTACACTGAAGCAATCTGCTCCTGTCCTGGGGGGCCAGCCCCCCTGGGCTCCAGCCCTGCTCCGTCCCTGCCCCCAAACAGCCCGCGGTGCCCCCCGACACTCCCCGGGGTGTCCCGAGAGTGCAGTTTGGGCATTGCTGACTGGGAGTGACACGTCGGACCCCCTGGTGCCACCTGCCAAACAGCTCGTTTATTCGTGAGCGCAGGTGCGCGCCTGCGCGGCAGGGCAGGCCTGCGGAGCGGGCGGGGGGCGGGGCGCGCGTGTGCAAATGAGCTCGGTGGCCGGTGGGGGAGGGGAGGGTCAGCAGCCCAGGGCAGCGGGGCGGGTGTCCCCGCAGACGGAAGACAGCGGGGACCGTCACTCACTCCGCCCACGGGAGGCCAGACGCGCCTCCGCAGGCCAGGCCGGAGGCCCTGACCTCTGACCCCCAGGGCTTCTCCCCGGAAGAGGAGGGTGAGGGTCAGGAGCCTTAGGCGGCGGAGGCTGCCTGCAGAGTAGGGTCCCCGATCGCCGCCCTTCAAAGCTCATGCCCATCAGCCCCCAGGACACACGGGGTCCGTTTTCCCCAAGACTCCTCCCAAAGCAGACCCACTGTGTGCCAACAGGTGGCCCTTGGACGGCTCGGGGTGCTCGGGGGTGCTCAGCCACGCGCAGTTCCGTTCTCTCCGAGACGCAGGGAGCCGGCGCCGCCAGAAGTCTGCCGTCCCCACGCCCAGCTCTGAGAGGCATCGCATGAGAACGATGACAATAACAGTATCCATCTGCAGAGTGCCTGGCACGGGCAGTGGGAAGTGATACATCACCTCCTTTAGTTTTCACAAGATACCTACCTATGCGGGGAGTGTTATTTATTCACATACTGTTAAATTTTTTAATTGATTTTTAGAGAGGGGGAGGGAGGGAGAAAGAGGAAGAGAAACATCAGTGTGTGGTTGCCTCTCGCACGCCCCCTACTGGGGGACCTGGCCTGTACCCCAGGCATGTGCCCTGACTGGGAATCGAACCGGCGACCTTTGGTTCACAGGCCTGAGCTCAGTCCACTGAGCCACACCAGCCAGGGCTCTTTATTTATATCTTAATAAAGGATATAAAAGCCTCCAATTGCAGGAAGCTCTGACTCCAGTGTTGTATGTAATCTTTTTTTTTCATAACTTTTTTAATCTTCGTCCAAGGATATGTTTATTGATTGTGAAGAGAGGAAAAGGTGGGGAGAGAGAGAGAGAGAGAGACACTGATGTAAGAGAGAAACATCAATTGGTTGCTTCCTGTATGTGCCCCGACCGGGGATTGAACCTACAACCTAGGTATGTGCCCTGACCAGGAGCCGAACATGCAGCCCCATGGCGTGTGGGATGATGTTCCAACCAGCTGAGCCACACAGACAGGGTGCCCTGTGTCACCATCAACAACATACTGTTGTCTTTGACACAGGCTAGACTGCGTTTGTGGCGCTAAAGGCAGACCATCAGATTATATACGCTTTTGTCCCTTGCTTTTTCAGGTAGGCTAGTATGCAGCCAAACCACTTTTATGACAACAATAAAAAATAAAAATAGAGCGTCACAGGTTCAATTCCCAGTCAGGGCACATGCCTGGGTTGTAGGCCACGGCCCCCAGCAACTGCACATTGATGTTTCTCTCTCTCTCTCTCCCTTCCTTCCCTCTCTGAAAATAAATAAAAATAAAATCTTTAAAAAATAAATAAAATAAAATACTTCCTCTTTAAAAAAATAAATAAAAATAAAAATGAATTTAAAAAGGCAGACAACGAATGCTACATGTTGTCAAAATCCTGCCAGGGGCACTCAGTTCCCATCAATAAAGTGGACTCAGCCCTCTCCGCGCCACCGCCCTGGTGACCACGTCCAAGTGACTGACGGGCCTTGAGCGTCACTCGCAGCCTCGGCCCCGGTGACACGCGGATCGGCAGACCTGATGACTCCACTGGGCGTGACACTGCGCACACTCTGACTACAGGGACAGCGCTGGGATGGGCAGACAGGGAGTCCCGTCCCCGGCGGCCCCGCCTGGGCAGCAGCTGGCCGCTGAGGTTCAGACCCAGAGCCGTGCAGGGACTTGGGGCCGGACCCCACCCGGAGTCCGCATCCCAGCAGCCTCCCCCACGGTCAGGGCCTAGGTCCAAGCCCTTCCAAGACACGCACGTTCTGAAGTCGCCGAATTACCCATCGTGGCCCAACTGTTTCTTCTGATGCCTGGGGGATCAGACACTGGGCCTCGGGGACGAACTCTGAGTGCAAGGACACCTGGCCATGCGGGTGTCTCGCCGCCGTTCCCCAGGACACAGCTTCCCGGACCCTCAGGAACGCGGTGGCGTGGAGAGGCACTCGGCACCTTCCAACTGCCGGGCTCTGGGCTCTGTTTGCTCGCCGCCCCTCCCACCGCCTCTTCAGTGGGTTCTCCCCCATGGTTTGGGGAGCATGCTTCTGCATTTTTATTAAGATTTTATTTATTTATTTTTAGAGAGGGAAGGGAGGGAGAAAGAGAGAGAGAGAGAGAAACATCAATGTGCGGTTGCTGGGGGCCGTGGCCTGCAACCCAGGCATGCGCCCTGACTGGGAATCGAACCTGCAATGCTTTGGTTCTCAGCCTGCACTCAATCCACTGAGCTACGCCAGCCAGGACTTCTGCATTTTTTAATGTTAAGTCCTGTGCTCACAACTCTTGTGTCCGTGGCTGACGTCACCCTTTCCTAGCCTTTGATTTGCTTGAGCTGCAAAGCATGTTAGCATCCAGATCTTCATCCATTCTCCCACACACTTTGGGGGCATCCGGAAACCCCGCAGCAAATGGGGGTGTGTATCTTTCTCCGCCCCGAGTCTCCGCACCAGCCCCGGGTGCCTGCCCTGGATTCACTCCCCCAAGCCTCCCGTCAGATGCTGGTGCATCCCCAGGAAATCACGTTTCCTTAGGTTTTACGGCAACCAGCCTCGCAGCACCCCAGCAGGCCATGGGAGTCAAGTCCCCTCCTGGCAGCAAGTAATCGCATTCCTCAGCACGGCTCTCGTCTGCCGAGTCCTGCTCCGGGTCGTAATTCAGCCACCTGGAGCCTGCCTGCCTGCCTGCCTGCCTGCCGGCCCGTGCCGTCTGGCGGCCCCCTCGAGGGGGGAGCCCCCGTCGCTGTGTGAGTTCAGCAAGGAGGCCGGTCCGGATGCATCCTGGGCTCTGCGTCAATGGCGCCCGGCTTCTGCTTGGGAGTGCAGGGCAGCTGCGTGAGAAGCTTAACTTCGAGATGTGTGGCTGTTTATGGCTGTCGTTAGGCGCTGTACATAAAACACAGCAGCAGAGCCCTGGCTGGTGTGGCTCCGTGGTCTGAGTGTCGGCCTGTGAACCAAAGGGCCATGGGTTTGATTCCCAGTCAGGGCGCATGTCTGGGTTTCAGTCCAGGTCCCCCCATAGGGGTGTGTGAGAGGCAGCCACACACTGATGTCTCTCTCCCTCTCTTTCTCCCTCCCTTCCCGTCTGTCTAAAGATAAATAAATAAAATCTTTTAAAACTACAACTGCAGACACCAGGGATTAAAAAAATTAGACACTGGCAGCAGTAATATTCTTATTTCCATGTAAACGGTGACGTGCCAGAGTCAATTTCTCCTCCCCATGTAACAGCTTTACACAAGCTACCGCCAGTTAAAAGCGCCCCGAGTCAACTGTGAAATGACCTGAGCCCCCAAGGATTGCTGGGCTGCTGGAAGCACACCGAGCTAGTTGATGGGTTTGAAATGCATGCTCTCCAGGGCATTGAGCGTGTTGAAAAAGGACACATCAGAGCTCCGTGCAGCCTGTGGGTCTCGGCCCCTGAGAAGACTGGGGTTTGGACAAGATGTAGCAAAATTCAGCTGACTCCTGCTCACGATCTGTGAGGCCACCTCGCGTAGGTTTCCATCTCTGTTTAATTTCCCTACCTCGCCCACGCCCACGGGAGACCAAAGAAACACTGTTACTTGTCCCGACCCAGGACAGAGGCTAAGAAAACACTGGGGATAGTGTTGCTGTATTTTCTCTGTCGCTGTCTTTTGTTTGAATCGATTACATAGTTAGGAACCCACCGGAAGGGCCCCCATTAACATAATCATTAAAACTATTTTATTACACAGCCTGTACCAGACCTTCAGTTTCACGATTGGAAGTTTACATAAGAATAGTCACACCCTTGTGAAGCCTGGTCTGAACGTTGTTCTCCTCGTCCTCCTCGCCCACACGGAGTCACGTGACTGGCGGAGCGCCCCCGCTTGAGTCCGCCCCACCGCGCCTGCAGCTGGCTCCCTTTCCCAGCGCAGCCGCTCCTCGACCCAGCCTCTCCCAGCTCCGTCACTGAATTCACTGGCAGCGACAGCGTCCCCTGAGGTCCAGGGTGGACCTCAGACCGTGGGTGGGGCTGTTGGTAATGCGGGACAATGCATGCGTGTGGTGGGGAGATGCATGAGCATCTCCGCACCTTGCCCTCAGCTTTTCTGTGAATCAAAGTTTTTTTTTTAACTCTTGAAAAAGAAAACTCAGAACACAAGGCAGCATAAGGATTCAGCTAGTGATTCGGGAGAGAGAGCGCTGACTCGGGACCAGAAGCCCGCGTCCTGGCTGCAGTTAGGTTGTCACCAGACCTCCCCGAACGTGAATGTGTCACAATGGTGTGGGAAATAACCAGTCTGTACACTTGGGGGGCACTGGGCTGCACTGACCGGGAGGCCGGGGGTGAGGGGGGGAGCTGCATGTCCTTGCCGGGTGCCCTCCCACACAGAGCCACGAGTGAACGGGCAGAGGCGGCAGCTGCGCAGGGTTGGGCTTCCCCCTGCTGACCACGGGGTCACTTCCACTGTGAGGACCCCCAGCTGGAAGCCTGGCACCCACCCCCAGCCAGCCACGCAGACCGTCCCAGGCAGTAGCTGCTTGGGGACAGGCTCTGAAGGAAGGAGAAAGGGACCTACCTGCCCAGCCACCCCTTTGCTGGTGGGGTCCCTCCATCTGGACCTGTGACAGACGCCAGCGCTAAGGGAACCCGAGGGGACGCAGCAGGAGGGTGAATGCGACTCCGGGGCCCGGGTGCGAGTGCTCCCGGACTCAGGGGCCGAGGCGCAGGCTTCCGCCCAGCCGGTCTGAGGAGGCTGTGCTCTGTTTGTGAATCAGGAACACTTGTCTCCTGGGAACAGACTGCTCGTTCTTCCCTAAAAGGCAGATTGGAGAGGTGGCTAATGTAATGAGGAATTCCTCCCGCAGTTTCTCCTGAATTTTCTGACACGTGTTTCCTGTTTCAGAACTGATGAAAACCTGTAGACAGTCGCAGTTTGCTGGCAGCCACCTGCATCCGCCAGCACAGAGGCGGGGCGTCAGCTCCTGGGGGCCACGCGGTACCCCCTCCTCAGACAACAGTTCGTGTTGACTCTCTCTCCCTCTGCCTCTCTCTCTCTCCTTCGGTCACTTGTTCTGGGTTATCTCCCTCCGGTTTGTTCCTGCTCTGATTGTCTTGGGAGGAATGACGACGGAGGTTTCACTAATCCACTAATTAAGTCTCTAACTCGGCCCTGGCCCGGGGTGGGAGATGTTTCTGTGTCTGACCGTCTCATCGCCGTGAGAGCCGTTCACAGTCATTGACGGAGAGGGACGGAAAGATCGTTTCTTTTGATCTAAACGAGCAAGCCTCCGTGTTTGCTGGCTTGTGGGTCACGCCTGTCGTTGTTTGTAGCTTGTTAAAAAAAGGAACTTTAAAAAGATAACCTACTAAATGGCACCGAGATCGCCTTAGACATCACACATCAATTATGATGATCAAGTGCTATAGTCATTAAGTGCAATATCAATATTTGATCTGAAACGGGTCCCAGGGAGACATTTTACCTAAAGTCCAAACTGCAAAGAGTTAACACTTATACACACTTTCTACGTTTTATCTAACTCATTTTAGCCCAATTTATTTTACATTTTCTAGAAATCAGTGAAATTAGACAGTCAATTAAAATTTCATGGTCTCCAGTATTATCTTTAACAAAACTGGAAGCAATACTCCAGTTAATAATCTGACTATAAAAATAGCGGTATTGCTCCAGTTTCGGCAATAAGAAATTATAATTGCCCAATGTCCTGATTTTTCATAGCCCGAGAAATTTAGCTCCTGCTAAGCGCCGATGTCCTCAGAGCTCGCGACGGGCCGTGGCTGGTGTCAAACCGAAAACCCAGAGCCTGCCTCACTTTCGAGCCCCGCGCTGGAATCTGCTTGCGCTGGCCTACTTCCTCCATGTAGATAAATTAACCATTGGATGTTCTTTCGATTCGTCGTTGCAACAAAACGGATGCGAGTGCTAATGTCTATCATTTTAGGTTTACATGAGCTGGCTTCACAGGCAACCCAGCAAAGCAACGGAACAAGATGTCACATTGGACTCTCTGTAGCGCCCGAGCACGGCACAGAGCCAGACACGTGGTCCGGGGGGAAGAGCTCCGCTGGGTGGTCTGCCTCCCTGCGCTTCATCCGCCGCCGCCGCAGCTCCTCCAGGACGAGGCTGGGGTTCAAGGTCAGGGGCGGGCGGCAGGGCGGCCACGTGGCTCCCCGCGTCTGCTCCTCACCGCCACCGGCAGGGGGCGATCGCAGCGCCGTGCGCGCAGCCACGCCGCGGAGTCCGCCTTCAGCCCCTGGGTTAACGCGACTCGCGTGCACACGCGTGTGGCTCCGTTTGCTACACGTTCTGGTCTCTAGTGCCCCTGTGGAAGCTCCCGGGCCGCCCGGCGCCAGGCGCCGCCTGTTCCCCGCCCACCCCGGTTTCTCCTGCTGCGCTCAGAACGCAGTCCCGGGAACCGCGGGGTCCGCCACCAACGCCCACTCCCAGCGTTTCTGTGGTTCCACGGCGATGCCGTGTCTGCACGTGGACACGCCTTGATATTCTAATGTTTTACGGAGCCTTTTAAATGCACGTGCCTTCGTGTGTGGTTTGATCATCTAAGTGGAGTGCTGAGCTTGGGTAGTTTGGGGGGAACCTTCTGTTCAATAGCGTGAACAGCTCCAGTGTTCTGTGGAGTGCGCGTCTGAGGAGCGAGACTCGGGGGGAAGGGTCGGATGCTGAGCTGGGGGATGATTACAGTGGAAGAATGGGGGAGGGGACGCACCCCGCGAGGCGGGTGTCAGCGCAGCGACACCAAAACTGACACCGTCCTGAGACTGATCACCATGATTAGTGAGACCCGGGCCGTCTGCTCGGTCCAGGCAGACGCAGGGTTGGCGGGCCTCAGGCACACAGGGGGGAGGACCAGCGAGAACCAGAGATGCTAGCCTGAGACGCAGAGGGAGGGGCGGCCCAACACTGATGGGCACCCGGAGTAAGAATAAAATTTATCACTGGCGCTTAACTCATGCAGCTCTCGTAGCAACCCTAGCACCACTCCCCGACTAAGAAGGAGAGCACTGTGGGTGGGAAAGTTACAGTGCCAAGGGCACAGAGGGGAACATGGGTGGATTCCAACAGGGGTCTCAGGCACACACCTGGTGGGCCCCTCTGTTCTGCACCTCCCGGAAGGCCCCAGAGCCAGTGTGCCAGATGGGAAGCTTCAGATCACGTCAAAGCACCACCCAGCTGCCTCCACAGGCAGCGCACTCGGCAGCAGACTCGCTGAAGTATCAACAAGTTCCGCTCTGTGGTGTCAGCCCCTGCACAGCAGACCCTCCACAGTGGTCTCGGCAGTCCTTGCAGCTGATAAGCCTGGGGGTGGAACCCTTCTATTAACTTGCCAACAACAATCGAGGCTCAACTACAAGAGAGGGGTGTACACAGCCCACACTGGGGTGGGGGCACCCCTGAAGCACCCGGCTCAGGTGATCGGGGAGGCCATGCCTGTGGACCCTGCAGGAAAACCTCTATGGAAGACTACTCCACCAAGCCTCAGCGATGTGGCCGCTCTGCCTAATGCATGCAGACAAACACAGGGAGGGGGCCAAGACGAGGAGACGAAGAAATACGTCCCGAATGAAAGCACAGAACAAAACTCCAGAAGAGAACGAAGCGAAAGGGAGACAGCAATCTACCAGTTGCAGAGTTTAAAACACTAGTTAGAAAAACGTCCAATGAACTTAGGGGAAGGGTAGGTGAACTTAGTAAGAATGCCAACAAAGAGGTAGGGATTATAAAAACGGAGATATGGAACACGAGAAAGAGCCAGTCGGAAACGAAGAACATGTGAACTGAAATGAGGAATGCAGGGAGTCAACAGTAACGTGGGTGGGGCCAAGAAGCAAGTCAGAGATCTGGAAGACAAGGAGGCAGAAATCACCCAATCAGAACGGCAAAAAGAAAGCCAATCCGAAGAAACGAGAACAGTGTAAGGCGTCTCTGGGACAACTTCGAGCACCCTGATATTCTCATCATGGGGGTGCTGGAAGCAGAAGAGAGAGAACAAGAAACTGGAAATCCGTGAAGAAATAATGACGGGAAACTTCCCCAACCTGGTGAAGGAAATAGACCTACAAGTCCAGGACGCACGGAGAGCCCCAAAGAAGGTGAACACTGAGAGGCCCGCACCGAGACACGTCATATTATAATTAAAGTGCAAAAGTAAATAAAAAGTAGCTAGAGAAAAGCAGTGAGTTACCTACAGGGGAGCTCCCACAAGACTGTCAGCTGATTTCTCGATAGAAACTTTGCAGGCCGGGAGGGATTGGCAAGAAATATTCCAAGTGACGAAGAGCAATGCCCCACCACCGAGACTGCTCTGTCTGGCAGAGAGAACATTTTCAATCAAAGGACAGACCAGGAGCATCCGAGGCAAGTACGAGCTAACGGAGTTCCTAACCACCAAACCAGCGTTACAAGAAATGCCAAGGGTCTTTTTTGTGATGATGAAAAAAGATAAATAATGAACAACAAAACGGCAATAAATACATACCTTAGCAACACTTACTTTAAATGCAAATGGATTAATGCTCTATTCAAAAGGCTTAGGGCGACTGAATGAATAACAAAAGCAAGATCTTCATACTTGTTGCCTGAAATAGACTCACTTCGGGTCAAAATTACCCACGCAAATCTCTGTTTTTACTGCTAGAGTATTTCCCCTTGCTTTCGGATAGCCAACCTCTGTGGCTCCCTGCCAGGGAGGCTTATGTGAAATAGAGATATTATCTTCAACTATCTTCAACATATCGTGTTAGCATGTCCCTTTCCACCCTCCTGATGCAATGAAAATGTCTCCTAAAATACTGCAGAAAGAATAGAGAAAATCAGTCTTTATTATTATTATTATGTATGAATGTTAGCAAATTCGTCAGCTAACATGTTCCAGTTAGTTTTACATGTGAATTCTTACTCATCTGAAAATGTCAGTCGCTTTGTACAGTTTGATCTCAGGTGGGTTTTCAAAAAGTAATTCCTGCCAGACCAGGTGCGGTGTTCGGCAGGACTGGGAATTCTCTCGTTTCTTCAACATTTTTGTTTAATTACTCTGCATAAAACTAGGGCTATGATTAGGTGGTTGGGTAACACCTACATTGTCTCAGATTAAGTTTTCTTACTATATTTTAGAATCTCTTATTAACAAAAAGGCATTAAATGATAAGTTGAACTATCCATACTTCTTATCATGTGATAAAATTTCCAGTTAGAGTAAAATATCTGGATCATATATCCTAGATCACTAGGGAGATTTACTGTTTCATAATCTATTTTTAAATAAACTATAAGCCGGTTTGGTTACTAGTTTGGTTATTTTCATAAATCATGTAACTCTAACTTTTTTTATTCTTATATACAGTTTTGCATATCGATCTTATGAAAACAAGACGGATTCTTACTTAGAAATAAAGATAATCTCTACAGGCTAAAGTGTGATTCATAACAAATTGATCAGCGCCTCCCAAAGTGTGTTGTGCCTACCAGTCACTCGGCATGTTGCTAAACACAAAGGTGGAGTCACGTTTTGGGAAACAGCCTTGTGCGACGGTCCTTGGGGTAACCAACCGAGCACAGCCCAGTGGGAGCTTCTCCGGCGGCGAGGTCCCCATGCAGGGCTGGTCTGCTGCCAGTGAGGCCAGGTCACGGCTCGGGGGGGAGGAGGAGAGACCTGGAGACCGTCGGACGGGACTGTCCACCTCCTCTGACACGAGTGAGCCGTTCCGTCTGGGACAGACCGTAACTGTGCTCAGCCGGTCTGCCTTCTCGGTCCTGCACAGGCCCCTGGGCGCTGGGTAACCGTCGATTAAGATTTCAAAAAGAAACACCCAGTGTCTATAACGGCAATTCTAATTCCATGTAGCCGCGTCATGGAACAAATTCTAAGATCCAGAGAAGGGTGACACCAAACCATCGTGAACATGAATCAATCGTTCCTTCCCGAAAGCTAAGGGGAAAATTACACGACATATACGCACAGTGGCATTGCTGGCTGGCGCATTTGTCCGATGGCCTTCAGGTAGCAGCAGATATATTTTCTGTTCATTTAAAATGTTTTATTAAGCCCTGGCTGGCGTAGCTCAGTGGATTGAGCGCGGGCTGCGAACCAAAGTGTCGCAGGTTCGATTCCCAGTCAGGGCACATGCCTGGGTTGTAGGCCATGGCCCCCAGCAACCGCACATGGATGTTTTTCTCTCTCTCTCTCTCTCTCCCTCCCTCCCTTCCCTCTCTAAAATAAATAAATAAAATCTTTAAAAATGTTTTGTTAGACAAAATGTCAAGGTTGTATGCTGCTGAACATTCCTGACTACCCCTCAGTTCTGGAGGTCCGCGATGCACGCCACACTCCCCGCTCTGACCCCGTCTGATTCAGCCAGAGAGCGCGCGGCGGTCGGCCAGGTGCGGGCCGCACAGCACAGCGGCCCTGCTGCTGTGCCGGTAACTGCACGGCTCAGTTGTTAGTGTGAGGGGGGACCAAGAAACCAGACATCCCAGGGGTTAAATAAGACATCAAATGTCTGCTGTAGGGAAGCCCTCCAAGGTCATGACTTTAAAAACATCCGACGACACGCCCTGAGCTGCCCGAACATAGCTCGGCCCCTGCCCCCACCCCGGGGACGGAGTGCAGCGCCCGTCCCCGGTGAGAAGCCGAGCAGCGGCGGGAGCAGCAGCCGCTTCCGTACAAACTGTCGTCGGCGGCGGGCACTCGCTGTGTTTCGAGTCGGGTGATGAATCACATTAGCTGCACCGCACGTGACACGGGTTTGAAACGGGGACGTGTCCGCCTCGCGCCACCCGCTGTCCTGTGCTGGGCAGTGGGTGTGATGTGCGTAGTGACGGCCTCCTCGCCTCCCTCGCCTTCAACGCGGTTGGTGTCCAGCATTAGTTCGCGTCACTCATGTCTGTGCCGTCCTCGGGAGCCACTCACGTTCAGGGCTGTGGTCCGAAAGGTTGGTAGGTAAGGTTACAGGACACAAAGTCGGGCACACCTCTGTGTTGCATCTGTGTGCGTGCACACGCGCATCCTCAGAAACACGCTGGACGGTGGTTTTGTCCAGAAACCAACCTCGGAGTTTCCTCTGGTACAACCGCATTCTGGTGTCTGCTTCTGACTGCTTCTGCGTTTCAGGGAAAATATAACACGGCTCGTTTTTTTAAAGATGGGGACTTCTTAAATGTCTAACCCTAACCCTAACCCTTTGGGAACTGTATGTTTGCACAGGTTTTAGGGACATTTAATGAGGTCTGATCCATGAAGCCATCCTTCTTTCCGCTCCACTGGGCCACGCAATGGGGGGGGGGCGGCCCTGTGGCCACAGAACCGTGTGGGTGTCCGTCCAGGCTGTGGCACTGGCAGAGGCGGCCGTGACTCAGCACCTGTTGTTCGGGGGTGGGTGGGGGACAAAAAGGAGCAGGCGTGTCAAACTGCAGACTGTGCCACGTGAAAACTGGCTTCCGTGTCCCTAAGGCCAAGCTCAGTGTCCCCCAGAGAGCTGGCTTTTCCAAATGCTCAGTGGACCGGCTGCATTGCTCTCAAGTCCGGCATCCCCTAGGTTTTTAACGGGCCCTGATATGAGCAAGGCTCGCTGGGGCCACGGCACGGTGACCGTCAGCGCGGTGTCAGGACACGGGCACACGGACCGCCCACGCGTTCTAACACGGGGACTGGGAGGGAGGTGGCTGGTGATGAAGAACACGGGGCCAGCAATGGAGTGCCTTTACACCGACACCACCACCCACTGTTGTGTCCTGTGTAAAAACGGACACACGGTGGAGAAGACGTGGGTTTCCAAGGGCCTCACCTCCACCCATCCCGTGTTTCCCCTTCAGGGTGTCTGTCTCGGAGGACGGCAGCCTGGAGATACGCAACGTGACCAGGTCCGACGCGGGGCCCTACACCTGTGTCGCCACCAACCAGTTCGGCTCGGCCAAGAACACGGGCAGCCTCGTCGTGAAAGGTACCAGGCCCTCCGCGGGGGCGGGAGTCCGGGAGCCGCACGGGCGCAGCACGCCCTCCTCAGGGGTCACACCCGCATCCCACTGCCTGTGGGGAGCCCGTGAGCCGCGTCCCGTGTTCACGAACCGCATGTGCCCTCCCCCGGGGGCCTCCCACAGCCCGCATGAACACGCGTGAGCACTTTACAGGCAAAACGCTTTTGGTGGGTAATTACACAGAATTATAACCAGCACTTAGAGTATGGGAATCTTCACAAATGCCTCTGTGTGTCGGGGGGAGGTGCCGTGGATGCTTCGATAAAGTCGAGGGAGAATATTTCTGAGAAAGTCTGATTTCGCATGACATTTGTACCGGGGTGCGAGGCTGCTCGGTCCATAACCGGTCTGTGCATTCCTGCAGCCCCAGCTGTGGGGCCAGTGCAGTGCAGGCCCTCTCGCTCGCGCTCTAATAAGCAGCTCTTTTCAGAGAGGAGGAAACCAAAGCGTTTGTGTCTAGGCAGGTCCCCGCCGTAGTCCCGTCACCATGAACAGGGGCCATACCCTGGGGGGAGGGGGGGACCGAACACCCCGCTCTGCAGACCTTTGCAGGCACCGGGCACCAGTCCCCAGGCCCAGGGTCGGGGAGACACAGTCAGGGTGAGAAGCGTCCTCCCTCTTCGGGGGCCACCCTGCCACATCGAGCCCGAGCCCCCAAACCAGCACGGTCACCGGAAGCCGAGTCACTTTGCTCCTTCCGCTGCCTCCTGGACGACAACGGTGATGGTCTTGATAAAGGAGTGTAAGCGGCTAATTAAGCCCAAATGATTAGGTTCAGCCACTGGTGCTTTATCGTCATTCTTTATTAAAAACAACTGTCTTCGACATGAAGAGGTTAGCCGCTGCTCTCGGCTGTCCTGTCCGCTGACCCGGGAACCTGGATGCCCCCAGTCCCCGTGTGCGGCTCTGCCAGCGCCGTCTCCTCGTCACGCTGACGATTGTCGGGAACACCAGGGAACAGGGGGCCTGTGTGACCCGTGTCCGCCAGTGCGGTGTGGTCTGAAGACTGCCCTGCCTGGCGTTGCCCCTCGTCAGGGTCTCTCGACAGACGCAGGCTCCGTGCTCCGAGGAGCCTGCATGTGCCCAAGGACAGGCGTCCATTCCTCCGGCGGGGGTCCGGGAGCGCCCCTGTGCTGGCGAGTGAGGCCGCTTCACGCGGGAGGGAACAGCGTGCGTGCTCGGTAACGGAGAGACAGGGAGACTCTTCGCCCCACTCCAAGTGCACAAGGGGCGGAGGCTCCGTCATGTTCCTCGCTCGTGCGCGGCACACGGTTCAAGCGCCCGGAGCACCGCAGTCCCTGCCACCCGCCTTCCCTGGATGGAAACGTCAGGGTGGGGTTCCGGTGTGAAACGGGGAGGGCGGAGGCCTCTGTGGCAGACAGGCGGACCCTCAAAGAGAGGATAAAACACAGTAGAACACGGGACGTGCGTGCACCGGACCCGTGGCTTTGGGGCTCAAACGCACCGTTGGGGGTCCTTTCACGCCAGAGGTTAAGAAGAAGCTGGTTCCCGGGTGGACTGCACTGGTGAGAAGTTCCTCCTCCTCCTCGCACGGGTCTCGGGCCTCCGGCGTCGCGCTGCTGCGGGCGAGCGGTTCACGGGACAGAGAGGGAGGACACGCACCCGGCAGGAGAACCTCAGGGGCTGAGGCCGGGCAGCCCAGGTGTGCGGCGTGGCCGTGCATTCTGCTGGACGGTTCCCTCGCCCTTAGGGTGGAGAAGCTGCCATGTGTTTGGGATTTTCCAAAAACCACACACCCACGTCCTCGGGGACTCGGTTGCGTACGCATTTATTCAACCGTTTTCTCTGCTGTTAAGAGCGCGGTCATCTGGTTGGGTGTTAAAACGAGTGTGTGTTTGCGTGTGTGTGTGTGTGTACACGCGCACATGCTCATCTATTGTGTCCACCTGAGTGTCCTTACACAGTCAAATGTCGTTTTGTTCCTCAATCCCGAAGCCAGCCAACGGCGGCCTCCTGGTAACAGGGTGGTCAGTAAAGGGCAAACGAGCGACTTCAGCGAAGCTGACGGAGCATCAGGCCCCGCTCCTTGCCTTCCTCCGTCAGCCTGGGTCCCGCGAGGACGCGCCGTTGTTCCACAGCTCGTGAGAAGATAACGGCCACGCCAGCGAGACGGTTCCAGCCTAGTCTTTGGCTGACGAGGCTCGTCCGGGGGGTGAGGACCTGTTCTGAAGTGGTCCGCCCTGCCTGCGTGACGTTTCTGTTCCATTGATGCAGCGGGAGAGGCCCCTCCCCACGCAGGCGCCACGCACACGGGGAGCGCCAGCCTCGCCGGGGCCACGGGGGGCTGCCCCGAGTCTCAGGGGGGACCTCGTCCGTGGGCACAGATCAGGAGGCTCGGGGGACAACGCCACCAGTTTTCCCGCTGGAGGACGGGGGTCCACGTGACTGTGTGGCCTCCGCTGAGAGGTCTCTGAAAATCGCACAAGGAGGGACATTATTCAGTCTGGCATTGGGCGAATTATTAAAACGCAGAGGAACTGCAGGCGCTAAAAATGATCTTGTTTGCAGGCGAAGTTTGTCGCTGCTCCCCCCCCCCCCCCCCGAGAGGTTTCGGGTGTTCAATTACAGGCCTCGTTGCTCCGAGTTATTTCCCCTGGAGTGCCGGGCCTCGGAAAGGCACGTCTGATGTGCGGGTTACGTGCATCGCTCGCTGTTCATCTCGCGGCTTGCGCTTCGCGAGGGTCTCTGTTCTGCCAGCTCCGGCCGGCCTCTCCGAGCTCCGGGCAGGACAACCCACAGCCTCCCAGTCGGTGCTCGGAGCCTGAGTTCCTGCCCGCCACGTGCAACTCCAGCTCTCCCCTTCCCACTCGCATCGGAAATAAGCAGGTGATCACGGGAATCAGTCAGGCGATTACACTTGTAAGGCATAACAGTGCCAAACCAGTTATACTGACACCCCTACAACGAATATGACCAGTGCAACATCACAGACCAACTCGACTTGGATGAGAAACAGCCAGCTTCCACATAACACCGTGCAAGAGAAAGAAACAATAATGGAACCGAGAGCAGCTCTGGTCCGTGTGGCCGAGGGACTGGGATTCTGTTTTCTAAAGAGCCAGGCGGCTACATAGGGTCCAGGACTGTCGTAGGAGCGAGTGTGTCCTTCCTGCGGACAGGACCCTCAGTTCAGGCGTTCAGTCTGCGGACCCTGAGGAGTGCAGGAGGCGGGTGTCCGGGTCTTCCAGGCGGGGGAGGCCCGGCCGGCGGGAGACAAACAACCGGACGACTCAAACTCAGCCCGAGCGCCTCCTGTGGCTCTAACCTTCCCGTCTCGCTTCCCCTTCACCGGTGCCACCCCAGGAGCAAACACCCTTTTCCTAGCAGGTCCTGCGGGAGGGAAAGGAGTCCCCTGACCCCATCTCCGCACGGCGACGGGGTTCCCCAGCCCGCCCACCGGGTCACTGCGGCACGGTCTGAGCAGACGCTGGCCCTGTCTCAGAAGAATGAGCGGGGTGCCGTCAGCAGCCGCCCCCCATCCCATGTGCCAGCTCAGAGAGGAGTGGGCAGCATGTCGGGTTCACTCAGCGGGGTCCACAGCCCTGCAGGGGACAGGTCATTCGGGGTCCGAAGACTGTGTGTCCATCGCAGGCTCTGCCTGGCCAGGGAAGTGCGAGTGTCGCCCCGTGGGGCCCTCGGACAGGCTCTCCCTCTCGGACCCCTGGAACTGTGGATAATCACTTTCTCTCGCTGAAGTCTTCATTTGTTTCTTCTTCTCTGGGCCTCTCGGTCCTTTGTGCGGGAAGAGGTCCCAGCCATCGTTACTGTGACAAGAGCAGTTTGTGTGACACCGATGTGACCCGGCAGCCCAGGAGGGCGGACTGGGACGCATGCGTGTGAACAATGACGACTTCTCTGTACCCGGTCAGCGGGGGCGGAGGACGCTGCTGAGTGAGCGTGTGCACCGTGTGGCCGTCACATTCAACGTGACTGAGCAAGTAGAGCAACGGATCTGCATCTGATCTTGCGTTCAGCTTGAACGTTCCTCTGCAGAGACTATTCTGAGGGTTCAGAAGGATTTGGGGACGATGCAATGAGCACAGAGCACACACACGTGTGGCACAGATGCCTCAGAGACGGTCCAGAGTGTGCTGAGAGCCACCCACGCTCCGGAGGGCCTGCAGCAGGCAGGGCACCCGGGGATGCTGAACGTGCAGGGGCTGCCATCAACAAAGATCGGCGACCGACGGGGCGAGAACTGGAAGCCGATCTGGGGATCCCAGAAACCGCCGTGTCTGAGATTTTGCTGCAGGATCTTGGCATGACACGTGCTGAGGTGATACCCGTTCCGCGATTCTGCACCCAGAGCGGAAGGGGTGTCACGCTGCAGGTGCTCGTGACGCTGGGAGAACCGTGTGTCGTCCCCCGGTGCCTCCGTCGTCGGGGACTGAGGCGTCGCTGTCCTGTGTACGATGTGTCCTGTGTCTTGTCTCTTCTTCCGTAAGTGTCTCTGTCTTCATCGCTGGAGGCCGGGTCCTTTCCACACGGACCTTGTCTCGTGTGTTCCAAATCACTGAAACATGAGAGTGGAGGAAGAGTAGGGGGGCTGGAGTGCAGGGACCATGAGGACCTCGGTGCACTGACACTCAGGGCCTGGGGGGAGGGGCAGCCGGGTGCCACAGGGAGACTCGCACCTGCAGGACCCTGAGCCGGTGGTCCTGCCCTGGGCGGAGGGGACAGGCAGCACCTGGCACATGTCAGCCCGAAGAGGAAAGGGATGTTACAGGAAGACCAGCGGCCCTCATCTTTAGTTTGTCTGTTGCTGGCCCGCCGGGAGGGCCTGGTCCGCGTGTCCCTCCCACCGATTTCTGCACAGTGTGTCTGCCTGCTGCTCCATGCCGGGTTTACTGCGGAGCCCCGGCTCCGACTCCTGCCCGGTGTTTGCTTTCCCGCGTTAGTCATTTTCTTGTTTGCGTTGCTGGCTTAGTTTCCTGTGAACTTGACATTAATTCACTCCTCCAATCGATCTGCTCACTATCAGCCAGCCCTGCGCGTGGCAGCCAGCGCCCGTGCGCCAGGCCACGCTTTCCAGGTCCAGACCCTCATTTTGGTAGGCTGCCTCTCCCAGGGCGCTTCTGAGAAAGAATCCGAGAGAGACACGGTTTTCTGAGGTTGCTCCCATTCGAGAGCGTCTTTATTCTGGGCTTGCCTTTGACGGGTGGTTGGTTTGGCCGGGGAGAGAGTTCGAGGTTGGGAATCATCGGTCTTTCGAGGCTGGAGCCGCTCTGCTCTGCTCTGAAAGCCGGAACCGGGTGGACTCCCGGTCCTCGTCTGGGGTCTCTCCGCTTGCTCCCCCCAACAGAAGTCTGCTCTTTCTGGGGTCCCACGGGCTGAGGGGCCTGGGTCCGGGCTGCTCGCAGCTGTATGCCGGGCGTTCGGGGTGCGCGGCCACCCTGGGAACTCAAGCGTCTTGGCGCTGAACCAGCTCCTGAATCACGTGATGACTCACCGCGTTTCCTGTCCTGAGGTGTGCGCTATTTCACGCGGGGTTTCCCAAGTCCGGGGATGTCTGTGTGTCTGTCTCAGGTAGGCATGCATAATAACATGCACGTATGTTCCATGTGTGTAATTCACACTAGTTTCCACGTTTAGCTCCTAGTTCCTAAACAGCGGCCCAGGTTACATCTAGGCAGGCAGGCAGGCAGGTGGGTGTTTGCTTCTCTCCCTAGGGCACATCGTATAGCTTTTCTGCTCTGCCTTCCAGGCGATACCTGTGTCTGCCAAATGTGTGGTTTAATGTTTGCTTTTGCTGTTTTTTTAAAACTTTAAGTGCCATCTTATTTTTTTCACTGTCCCTTTAAATGATTTCTTGCTCGTTTTCTCTCTCTGAAAATGTTGCTGGTAAGTTTTCTTTTCTATTTTACTCTTCTTGCGGCTCTCTTGTCCCGAACTGCCCTCTTTTTCTTTGTCAAAGCCCCGTTTTTTTTTTTATTACGAGACGTACAGGATACTTTGTGAGTCTTCGTCGTTTGCCCATGTTTGCGGTGGGGTGCCAACACCTTACGAAAGCTCTGGCCGAGTGTGGGGGCTCGTCGACCCACCGCACTTCACGCTGAGATGGTGGGGCCGGGACATCTCCTTGGAGAATTCTTAAGGACACTGAACGTAGGTCCTGTCTCTTAGGCTCGCCAGATCCTTAGGACAATGCCCCCACCTCGGGCCCCTGGTCTTCTGCCTGGAGAGCAGAGGACCAGCAGCATCACCCTCAGCGCAGGATGAGGGGACAAGACGGGGGTCTCCACTTCTGCCCGCAGCACCGGCCCGCCCTGCTCCCGCGGCCTCAGCGGCCCCACCCCAGCGGCCCTCCAGTCTCCCATGGACGGACAGGCGGCCCAGGCACCCCCGTCCCACAGTGCATCATTATTAAACAGGAGCGACACGGGGGAGCCTTCTGCCCCAGCCAGTCGCAGCAGCTCCGTCCCAACCACGTCACACCGGCCATCAGCCACCAGCTGATGTTCACATGTGTTTACGATGCACAGCAACGGAAGCACGAAGGACGTGCGAGAAAAGCCGAGGGGGCTGCCGCACGAGGGACGGTCCTCCGGGGAAGGGAGAAGCGGAGAAATGGGAGCCCCACTCCCTGGCGGGTTTCTCCTCCGGGAACGGGCCGCCGTCTGAGCCGTGCGAGTCAGAAACGCAGGCAACCCGGCCGAAAGCGGGGATGTCCAAGGGAAGGGCCGGGGGCCTCGCGGTGCCGGGGGTCTCGCGGCGCCAGAGGGGCGAGGGAAGCGGCGCTCAGCACGAGCGAGCGAAGAGGGACGGACGAGGGCTGCCAGTCAACCAGCCGGGAGCCCAGCCCCCAGAGGACCGTGTCCCTGACGGAAACACCGGAGCAAAACCGGCCAGCGCTGGACACCACTGAGAGTCACCCAATGCACACCAGCTCCCGACCGGGTCCAGCTCTCCTGCCGCCGCTTCCTTGAACAACGTAAACCTATTTGGAAACATGTAACAAAATAAAAACGTTTCCATCTGACCCACAGGGGCTGGTGTTCGGTCGAATGTTGCCAGA
Source organism: Phyllostomus discolor (assembly GCF_004126475.2). NCBI lineage: Eukaryota > Metazoa > Chordata > Mammalia > Chiroptera > Phyllostomidae > Phyllostomus > Phyllostomus discolor. The sequence continues at coordinate 1,306,914 of NC_040909.2, forward strand.
AACGGCCGGGGCCAGGAGCCGATGACCAGACCGGGGGACCACCCGGCAGTAGCAGCCGCCGGTGGCGGTCCGGAAGTTATCAGATGAGGGCGTTAAACACCAGTCATGACGACTGTGGCAAACGCAGATGCCAAGACGGAGCCCTGGAGGAGGGCAGTGCCGCCTGCTAGGAAGCGTCTGAGAGTTCCCGAGCTGAGAAGGGAGGGGGCGGCAGGGAGAACACAGTGGAGGTTTCGGTGCAACGCTAGGATCCGGCCAACGGGAGGGTCCCTGCGGGGGAGACGCGGGGACTGGACGTACCCAGAGGGCGCCCCACAGAGAGAAGGGGGCGGTGACGGCAGACAAGACCCAAAGGGACACTGGGACGTGCTGAGCCGGTCTAACACCTGTCACACTGGAGGTCCTCGCGGGCTGGAGACCCGAGACGGCAGGGAGGCCTCGGCGATGCTTGAAGACAAATATTCACCATAGATTTTTTTTAATGGAAAAGCACAGCAGGCGTTTTATTCAGGATAAACACAGAGAGAAGCTTCCCTGAGCCCATGGCAGTGAGCCCAAGGGGGAGAAGAGGCATCCTCCTAGGAAAGGTGCGTCGTCTCCACCTGGACAACCGTAGCCCGGACGTGGGAAGACCGGCAGAAGCACGGGGACCCGGAGGCCCGCAGAGCGGCCTTTGCAAAGGGCTGGAAAACAATGCCAGTGCGGGTTCCGCTCCCAGCAGGGGTGCCCTCCCACGCGAGGGCAGACGGGGGTGCTGTGACACAGAGAACACCTGGGGGGGGGGTGTCGACCGCTTCCACACGTGTGCTCCAGTGTGAACGGAGCTTCTACAGGCAGAGGGAGGGCGGTCCTGGGATGAAGCGTGCACACGGAACAGAAACCGAGAGGCGGCGAAGGGCTAGTGTGTTAGCAGGAGGGGCACTTTGAGGCCCGAGGACTTAGGAAGGGGAACAGATTTTAAAAGTATTGACTTCCTAGTCCTCACAAGTTCACTAGCACGGAGAAAATATCGGGGAGTTTTGTCACCTGCTCGAAGTGCTATTTATACACCGGCTGCCTTTGTGTGGGTATCTTAGCAACGTTCCCGGTAATGTCAGGGACCTGCGAAGGCAGCGCCGCATGTGTGAACCGAGGGAGCGGGGTCGGCGGCTCTCCTTGTGCGGCCCCCCTTCTTGCCAGAGGGGCACAGAACTTCGGAGACACCTGGGCGGTGATTGCTCTCAACAGTGATGCCGGCAGAACGCCGCCCACAGGCGGAGCTTCCGGCCGAGCGGAGGGTGCCGGAGAAAGCAACAAAACAGACAAGAAGGACGGTTAGTGGGCGGTCGGGAGCCCAGGTCCACGCTGGACCTCCCCCACCAGCAGGGGGCCTGCGGGGTGGGGTGGGATGGGGCCGTGCCTGGCCAGTAACCCAGGGACCAATCGCACTGGTGTTTAAAGAAGTCCCACCAAGCAATTCCGACACAAGTTGTGAAGTAATTAGTTCCCACGTCTCCTGCGGTGCCCATCACCGTGGGTGTGTTCCGGAAACCTCGTGCACTATCAACAAGGTTAATCTGGGTAAAGCCACTCGTCGAAAGCAGCGCATACTCTATTACACCTTCCCTCAGACTTGTTGGGAACAGGACTGTACAGTCAAGTCATTTTCATAGGACTTTTATCCCGTGGAAATGGACTGAAATGGTGAGTATCAAAGTTTTGTGGCTTTATGGACTCTCCGTGGATGCTGTCATTTCCATCAGGGTAACCTTCAGAACGCCATCAGCCCTAGCCCATAGCCACTATGGCCACCCATAGCCACTCACTCCCCATCCTCATGTCCTGTCTGTCCGTCTTTTCTTGTGACTGAAAGTCGCAAACACAGAAAAGCAGAGAAAACAGTGTGAGGAACTTGCATATACCCATCAGAAAGGGTAGATAGATAATCACCCACTTACGCCCAAATTCGTTTCATGTGTACCCTCACCTGCATCCCCAAGCAACCCCCCCCACACAGGCAGAGGCAGACCCCAAACATCCCAGGGTTTCATCCATAAATATTTCAGAACGGAGCTTTAAAAGGCGAGGGAATCTTTTTCAGATAACAAAACCAGTGTCCTTACTTTGAAAATCAACAAGCGTTACTAAATGACATTGAGGCGACAGCCTCATAAACACACACGTGTGTCTGCATGTGTCCAGGTGCCATAAAAACAGTAACACACACACACACATACATGCTCTCCTGTGTGCGTGCGTCATCTGCACCCACGAACGCCGTCTTTCCAAACTCCGTCTCCCAGAATCCCTGACACTGCAAGATGGGTGAAAAACGTTCCATGATCTAGCAGATGTAGAAAAACGAAAGTTAAATAAATTCTAAGAGGCTCTTTAAATTCAGGAACTGGACTTTTCAACAAGATAAAATGGAGCGTCCACGCTTAATCACAGTCAAACGCCCAGGGAAGTGGTTATTTTGCTGCTTTGATGTGTCACTACCCCACAGCGTGTCACTGGACACCACTTCCTTCTGGGACGAACGCCGGAGAGGCTTTCTGACGACCTCATGCACAGGGCGTGGCTCTTCCTTACACAGGAGTTTCAGGGTCGGACAACCAACCCCGAGGCCTTCTCTCCCGGAGCCCGGCCCCTGGCCCGACCGCGTGGACATGCTCCAGGGCAGCCACGGGGCGGACATGCACCCACCCCCGTCCCCTGGAGGAGCCACCCAGCCAGTGTTCCCGGGGGGGCCGGGACGTCACGACCGGAACACGCTCTCCAGAGAACCCTCACGCATGCACACACGCACACACGCACGCCAGGGGCTGTCAACCAGGGGACTCGACCTCGCACAAGTAAATACCTGAGGAGTGTGCAGGGGACTAAAGTCACACCAAATACAGCGATGAACCTGCCTGTCCCTCTGTGTTTCATTTTCCAAGGGGAAGAGGCTTAAGTAATTTCAGTTTCCCCGACGATTGTCTGTCACTCGGCCCCCCTGGTGTCACCCGCACCTGTGTAGCAGGAAGGGTTCTGCGTCACCCCGTCCTCGTCCCTGCAGTCCTCTGGGAGGGGTGCCCACTCGGTGCATGAACACCCCCTCACTCCCTGGGACGGAGCCCAGTGGCCTTCAGGCATCTCTGTAACACTAGGTTCTGAAGATCTTGAAAGGGATGCTAAGTGAGCATCCCTCACTAAGGCACTAGAGCAGAGTCCTTGCTCCTCCCTTAAATAGCACCCACGCAGGCTTCCTGCCGCCCAAGCCCCGCCCCTGTTCTGTGCGGGTGAGGAGGCCTCCCTGTCTGTGTGTGGCTGGCTCGCTGCGGGGTCCGGGCTGGGACTGGTGAGCGTGGCTGGGCCAGCCACCCTCAGACTCAGAGAGGGTCTGTCACCACGAGAACTGATGGGGCTTGGGAGTCCGGTGGGAGCGCCTGGGAGCTGGCCTTGGGAACGGGCGGGGGCAGGACTCCGGCCCTTGCAGAGAAAGTGCTGACGCCGTGGCTGGTATTTCCGGAGGGAAGGTTTCTGGGATGACAGATGGATGAAGCTAACGTTGCAAAATCTGGATAAAAAGGGAAAACGTTTCGTGTGGCTCCTGCAGCTGGAATGGAAAACCGCCCTCACAACCGTGCCACTTGTCCATGAGAACTTATGCCCGCGAGTCCGTGTGAACCACGGCAGTTCTGATCTCGGGGACGGAGTGTGGGTCCTCATGCATGCCGATGCCATGGCCGCCGGCTGCTCGGAGCGGCAGCCCACGTGTGGACTGCGACGTGGCTGGAATTTCAGGGAGAAAAAAGGTGGCGTGGTGCGTTTCCCACATACGGGATGCCTCCTTTGCAGTCCTCAGACCTTTCTAGAAAATCTTTTCCCATATAAAGCATGAATAAGAGCGTGTATTTAGTGTTATTAAAAGTAATACGCTGAGCCGACCACGCGGACACACTTGAGACAGCGAGCGGAGTCTTCCCGGTGAATGCGGCAGGGCCCCGAGGCGCACGCACGCACCCACGCACGCCTCTCGCGTGGCCGCACACCCGCCCAGGGTGAGCGCCACAGCCCTCGCCGGCCTCGGATGCGCACTCACGACCCCGATGTCCTCTCTCCACAGAGCGCACCACCATCACCGTGCCGCCGCCCCCGACGGACGTGACCGTGGGTGAGAGCATCGTGCTGCCGTGCCAGGTGTCCCGCGACCCCTCGGTGGACGTGGCCTTTGTCTGGTCCTTCAACGGGCATGCCATCGACCTCGGGGAGGGGGAGCCGCACTTCGAGCGGGTCGGCGGGGTGAGTTGCCGGAGCATCCAAGGGCTCCACCAGCCTCCAGCCGAGTCCTTCACACGAACCCACGCCCTTCCTAACCGTTCTCCCGTGTTCATCTGCACGGGCAACCGCTGCCTGTTTGTGCGGCTGCGTCTGTTTTTGTTTTACTTTGCTTTATGTCATCCATGCAAATGCTTGCGTTCTAGGGACACCTATAAGAAAGGGGATCGTGAAAGGGTCAGACACGAGAAGTGGCAGCGATTCCAGTAGATACCCCCTAACTTCACGGCTGCCTGGTGTTCGGCGTTTATCTGGCTGCAGCAACGCGTGACCCTGCTGAGCATCCTTCCGTTTCCGCCCCTTTCCGCCCGCAGGACTCTGTCGGGGATTTGATGATCAGGAACATTCAGCTACGCCACTCGGGGAGATACCTGTGCACGGTGACAACAGCTCTGGAAACCTTGTCTGCCACCGCCGAAGTCATCGTCAGAGGTCAGCACGAGTGCGCACAGAGATGAGCACACGGTCCATCGCGGCCAAACACGTTAATGAGTCAAAGCAGGTCCTCGAGTGACCGCACCGTGATACAGAAGTGAGACAGCCAGGAAAGGGGTTTTTGTGTTTTTTTTTCCCCCAAATTCCAAGCCCCCGGGGCCTGGGTGGGGTGGGCATGGATGTGGCAATGCCTAGGTGTTGTCCAGTTCTGAGGAACGGTCAGACCCAGCAAGCAGCGCGAGGCCCTGAGACCCCCACCCACCTTCTATCTGCACTGAGCCCCTCTCCCAGAGCGGGCTCGAGGTCACGCCCCTGCACTTCTCCCTGGCGGCTGCACGGACTGAGCTAGTTTCGCGAGGAGCAGAGGAGAGCCATTCTCTGCCGGAGATTAGCTCCTTATCGGATGATATTCAAGTGTTCCATGGCTGGCATTTCCTAATCTTCAGAGGAAGCATTTCCAAATTAATCTCTCACCATGTAAGCTGAATTAATAGGGCTTTATCTCAAGTAATGTGCTAAAATATATTATGTTCAGTATTTTATTTTGTAAGCATAACAGAAAAAAAAAAAGCCAAACACAGCTGTCCTGAATCTGAGAGCTGAATGATTTCCCACACGGTTGTCACTGCCCGTGTTTTCCAGGCCCCCCCGGCCCCCCCCGGGACGTCAGAGTGGACCAGGTCTCCAGCACCACGTCCCGGCTCAGCTGGGGGCCGGGCGAGGACAACAACAGCCCCGTGCAGGTCTTCGCCGTGCAGGCTCGGACCCCCTTTTCCGTGGGGTGGCAGGCGGTTTCCACGGGTAAGGGGCTCCGGCGGTCGGGTCAATAAGTGAAACACGTGGTGTGTCTGATTGATGGATGGGTGGATTGGTGGACTGATTTGACCCAGCGCCCCCTCCTTTGCAGTTCCAGAAGTTCTCAGCGGCCAGACACTCAACGCGACCGTGGTCGGCCTGAGCCCGTGGGTGGAGTACGAGTTCCGGGTCGTTGCCGGGAACGGCATTGGGATCGGGGAGCCCAGCCGCCCGTCGGAGCTGCTGAGGACCAAAGCATCCGGTAAGACGCCGAGGGCCTCCCAAGCTGCGGGAGGCCCCGGGGGGTGCACCCCCAAAGAACACAGGCAGAAGTGCAGCCCCGTCTCCGGCCCAAGCCGGAGACAGTCACCCACGGCCTCTCTGTCGCGTTCTCATTGGCGCAAAGTCAGGTGCGTTTCCCTCCGCGTGAGTGCGTCCGCGGGAGAGGACCGAGGCCAGCAGACGCGCACAGACCGGGTTTTTCCGGAGCCGAGCTCTCCTGTACTTTCCAGTCGAAACCGGGAGAGACTCTGTGGATGCAGACGAGCTTCTGCCATGTCCCGTGACATGCAGCCAAGAACCCGTGGAGACTCTTGGGCGCGGACAGCCAGGGATCTCCATGGGCCTCTCCACGCGGACCCTCGCACAGTCCTGTTGTGCAAGAGCAGAGACCCTCCCCCACGCAGTGAACAGCGGGTCCTCGCGTCCCTGACCACGGGCACTGACCGGCAGATGACCGGTGATTGCCGTCCTTCCCGAGTTCCTCCGGCGGACCCCTGTTCCGTGCTCAGACCGCCATACGCAGGGTCCCGCGTGCCCCACCGCCCACACGTGGCCAGCCCAGTCCACCTCCCCATTGCGCCAGGTCACTGAGAGTCACTGTGCTGTCGCTTCGCTGGCAAGCCACTGCAGTCACAGGCACGGGACGTCCAGGTGCCAGGGAGGCAGCACTGAAACCACAGATCGGGGGGCACTTCCATCGCGAGAGGGGGGCCATCAGGTGGCCCAGCTGAGAGCGGCGCTGAGAAGGGCGCGGTCTTGGAGGCCGAGAGTGCACAGAGGAGAGACCCAGTCTGTGCGGAGCTGGGGAGGGACAGCGGGACGGGAACCTGCTGTCTCGGACCCAGCTGGAATCTGGAACCTGGCCTCCTCCAGACGTGGCCACAAGCACGCTCTGCAGCCGTTGGCCTTGACCTCGATGAGCAAGGGACGGGCTTCAGGAAGCGAGCAGCTGCAGGAGACCCGGGTGCAAACCCCGGCGAGGGGATGGGAGGGCGCGCGGCTCCCGTGGATCTCCGCCTTGGTTCCGGGTTGTTTCTGACGGTCGGACGCGAGCACAGCTTCGGCAGGGCTGACCGCACAGTGTCCGCAGCAGAGTTTGTCTGCGTTAATCCCCCCGTCAACCACCGACACATGCCTGCATGGCACAAGGAGGCACGGTGTCCCTGAGGGTCACCCTCTAGGGGCTCCGGGTCTTGGGGAACCTGCGTGGTTTTCTGTTCCGCATCATCAAGGCAGGTCGCAATATGGTTTTAGGGTAGGACAACGGCACGTTTGAAAATGGACCAAAGGAAGGGGCTTCATAACCCAGAATATCCAACGCTTTGCGAAGAGTAAATTAGAGCCTAATTGTAAAGGATCTCCGCATGCACGTACACAATGGCAGTGATCGCTGAGAAACAGTGTCACCGTGAGCTGTCGGCACGAACACCTGTGAGTGTGGGGTGTTCCCCTGGCTCGCGCCGCCCCGGCCAGAGGCGCTGAAGGACAGGGGAAGAGTGGAGGGGAGGCCGAGGCCGCCCTGTGAACGCACTCGGAGACCGAGGCAGATGCGTTAGGGTGCATTTACAGATGAAAACGGATAATGTCAGCCCTGGCTGGCGTAGCTCGGTGGATTGAGCTCGGGCTGCGAACCAAAGCATCGCAGGTTCGATTCCCAGTCAGGGCACATGCCTGGGTTGCAGGCCACAGCCCCCAGCAACCGCACATTGATGTTTCTCTCTCTCTCTCTCTTTCTCCCTCCCTTCCCTCTCTAAAAATAAATAAATAAAATCTTTAAAAAATCTTAAAAAAAAAGAAAATGGATAATGTCTGACTGGGGCTGCTCTTCCAAAAAACCATCCGATTACTATGGAATACCTGTCACTAAGTTCACCATCAGTGTGCAACGGGAGTGAATAAATCCCTTGGATGTATCTCTGTTGTCCCCATGGGGGAAGAGAACTTTGAAACAAGTGATGGAAACTCAGGTGTTGCGTTTTCCATCAGCAAAGACACCAGTCACTCCACCCAGCTCCGGGTGGTGGTAACGAGTGAGCGAACACAGGTGACTGTGTATCATTCAGCAGTCCAAACGCTCATCCTGCAGATTTATCCCAGATCTAGGATAATCTTGTCACTGTTTCAGCAAAAAGAGGGTTTTTTAAACACTTCCACAGGTATAAAATAAAACCCCACCCAGATGATACACTAGAATAAATACTCACACACACAATTGTCATCAACTACATGATTTCACCTCAGAGCATTTATTACTCATTACAGTGGTTCTCACAAGGGCATAGATGAAGGGCCTATAACTCATAAAAACAACCGGCATCTGGAATACTCCACCCCAGGGTTCTGGGGTGAATCAGAGACCCCCACAATCACACTTCGGGAGCAAAGAGTCAGAGAAACGCCGTCTGTTCTGTGCGGAGGGGTCTGAGACTCAAGCACAAAACAGGAACTTATTTAATTATATGCCACTCAAGAATTTATTTTTAAATGCTCAAACACCCTGATGACTACCAGAAATAAAAAGCTGCTTTAGTTTGTTTATTGGAAGAAGGGAGATTTAATTAATATCTGGCTCGGGAACGTGTTCACGGCACAACTGTAGACTCAGGCGCTAGATCACAGCACCGCCTGAAAGCCGCGTCGTGCTGCCAATTAGTGGAGGGTGCACGAGAATGTCAGATGCACGGTGTCACTCCACTCCTCATTAACTTGGGAGCCGGGGCGCTCACGGGCCCCGCACGACGGTGTCTCTTGAGTAGTAACGTGGGCGTGTGGACGAACACCGTGCGTGCTCCCCCAGTGTGCGGGCTTCCTCACGGAGCGTGTGCTCCGGGGGTGGGGGTGTGGAACCCACAGAGGGGCCGCACTCTCTCCTAACCGCTGCCCCCCGTTCTCTCGGTTGCTTTCAGTGCCGGCGGTGGCCCCTGCCAACATCCACGGAGGCGGAGGAGGCCGGTCTGACCTCGTCATCACGTGGGAGGTAATTTTCCATCCAACTGAGTTGTTTTGGAGGAAGGCGGGTTCACTGGCCGGGGAGGATACTGCCAAGCAAATCGGGCGTGTAAAGAAAGCACATGGCATGGAAGGCGCCCGAGAAAACCTTCTCCAGAGGAGGCGCCGGGCGCGTTTGTTATTTACCAGAATGCCAGCCCGTGACTCACGGGGCACCAGCCTCTTCCCGGTGCAGGAAAAACAACCTCAGTGTGCACTGACGGGGGTAGGGGGGTCGGTGGTGCAGCCAGTGTCACTGGGTAGCCGGCACTGGGTTCGATTGTTGCCTCGGGCAGTGGACTTTGTGTAGGAGTGGGACTCCGCAGGGTGCAGGTGGAAAGTAGGGACTCCCCCACGCTGCCCCCTGAACCCCACCGGCCCGCACCTCTGCACATGCAGGAGAGAGAGCAGCGGAGGGAAGAGATTTCGTGTCGTCCTCCTTGAGCCCTGACCTGCAGGCCCGTGCTGTGCCCAGGGGAAAATCCAGCCTGGCCCCGGCTGCTGTGGCTCAGTCGGGGGGAGCATCACCCTGCAGACAGAAAGTCTGGGGGTGCAGCTCTTGCTCAGGGCATGCGCCCGGGTTGCAAGTTCAATCCCCAGTCAGGAAGCATGCGAGAGGCAACCGACGGATGTCTCTCTCTCTCTCTCTCTCAAAAAATGTCCTTGGCGGAGAATTGAAAAAAAAAATCAGCCTGGCTTATTATTATAAACCTTCGACTTCCCACCAAGCTCAAGTTTCTCGTCTCCGGGCGCTCAGGCCCCCCTCGGCCTGGGCGTCTGAGCCATGAAGGGCGCACACAGTCCCGCCCCGCTGTTTCTCGGACCTGCTCCTCTGCCTCTCCTTCCTCCCCGCACACCCCTCCCCCCCCCCCCGCCCCCGCGCCGCAGCCACTGTGGGGAGCTGTGGGAGGCGGGCCCGGGAGACGGGGACCGGAGGCGTGAGACTGCAAGTGCATTTGTCATTGGACTGGCCGGCCAGCCCCGGCTCCACCGGCCCCTCCCGCCACGCCTGTTCCCCTCGTTTTCTTCACCTCCGACCTCCGACTGAGTTCAGGCTCTTCTCCGTGTTGTCCGTAGCTTTCCTTTCCTCCTAGCTCCCACGGCTTCGGGCCCCTGGTGCTGCGTGCATTCTGCCGGTAGCCGCTCTGTCTTTGTCTGCTGCTGCCCCCCCACAGCTCCAGTTCTCGTCCGAGTCCCGGAGGGACGGGAGCTGGTCAGGTCTCTGGAGTAGGGAGGGGGGGGGAGAGGGTTCAGCACCACGGAGGGTCACAGGTCTGGACAGGGCGGTGCCTGTGGTTTGAAGGGCACTGCCGGGGAGCCAGATGCAGCCCCACCCCGGGGTCAGAGGTGCGGTGCGTGGGCACCGGAGGGTAAGGGAGGCCCCCGAGGTGGACTCTGGGGCGTGGGAGGCCGGCAGCAGGTCCTGCCCTGTTTGTGCCCAATTAGTCTGTGGACATTTCTGGTGGGGGAAAGGCACTATCCTTTGGAGAAACTAAATACATGGCGTGGCTTCCTAAAGAAAATCTTCCGATAAACAGGGGGAAGCTTTGTCTAGATTCAAGCACGAATTCTTCTCCATCTATTTTGCATGATTCTAATGCCTCATATCTGCGGAGCTCTGGGGAACTGGTATCCATTTTGGGTTTGGAATTTTAATAAGTTTAGGTTTTCAATGAATCTTAAAGAACCTGGTCTCTGTGGGAATTAGCAAAGTTTCCTTTTTTGTATTTTTTTTAATGTCGGGGAAAGTGCACACTGATGTTACCACTAATTAAGATGCAGGTTTAAAAATGTGGAAGAGGCCCTTTCTACTAAGCAAATATTACTACACACTAACTCTATTCCCTGCATCTGACATGCACCTGTTGAATAGTTTTGTGAAAGAAAAGCATAGTTAATAAGTTATTTTGTACTGAGTCTAAAAATGCATATCACAATATGGATACAAAATGTTTTAACCCATACAATCTTACAAATTTCTCATTTGTTTCATACTTGTGAATAGCTGTGGAAAGAAATATAAACATCTAAATACATGTTTATATATATTATAAAATATATATACTATCTATACAGTATATATATTTTATTTTTTAAGATTTTATTTATTTATATTTAGAGAGGGAAGGGAGAGAGAGAGAGAGAGAGAGAAACATCCATGTGCGGTTGCTGGGGGCCATGGCCTGCAACCCAGGCATGTGCCCTGACTGGGAATCGAACCTGTGACGCTTTGGTTTGCAGCCCACACTCAATCCACTGAGCTCCGCCAGCCAGGGCCTTAGTATATATATTTTATAAAATATATTACATAAATATAAACCTATTTTACATTCCTAGTTAAAACTTCTACCGATTTACCCGAGTGTCTGTAGCCGGGACCAGCTCCCTGACCCGCACTCCAGACGAAAGAACTGTTGTTTCCCCGGGACCCCCTGAGCCGGGAGGAGCAGCCGCCTGCCCCCAGACAGGGCGCCCCGGCCAGCCCGCAGACAGGACGCAGCTCCAAGCCCCCCCCCCCCCCCTGGGCAGCACTCAGGGGCCGGTCCCTTCCCCACAGCCCGTGCCCGAGGAGCTGCAGAGCGGAGGGGGCTTTGGCTACATCGTCATGCTGCGGCCGGTGGGCGCGGCCGCCTGGACCACGCACAGGGTGCCGGCGGCGGAGCCCTGCACGTTCGTGTACAGAAACGAGAGCGTCAGCCCCCTCTCCCCCTTCGAGGTCAAGGTGGGCGTGTACAACAGCGAAGGGGACGGGGCGCTGAGCGCCGTGGCCGTCATCTACTCCGGGGAGGACGGTGAGTCCCGCCCGCGCCCGCCCGGGCCTCCTGGCGCTGGGGGCCTGTGTGCACTCCCCTGCCGTGAACCTCTCCGTTGAAGATGGCCGTGTCTCTCCCCCGGATGGCAGAACCCCAGCTGGCCCCGGGGGGCACGTCGGCCCAGAGCTCCTCTGCTTCGGAAATGGAGGTGTCCTGGACGGCCATCGCCTGGAACAGGCACACCGGGCGAGTGCTGGGCTATGAGGTGAGCCCCGGGGTCGTCCATCGTCCGCCCTCCGTGCAGCCGCAGCCGGGGGCTCCTGCGTCCGGTCCCCTGGCCCGCACGCCCAGCCTGCTGCTGAGGACACGGCCCGCCCTGCGGCCCCGGCCACAGGGCGGGTCTCCCCGAGCAAGCCGAGGAACCGGGCTGGCCTGGGACACGGGATGAGGGTCATCTCACACCGCCTATTCAAACTGCAGCCCCACGGGTTCCTCGGGGGTGGGAGTGGGGCGGGGAGGGACGGCCCATGCTCACTGATGGCAAACCTGAGCGGAATGTCTCGCGAGCCTGCTCTGGGAGCCGGAGCGGCTTGCAGGGAGTGTCATTTTGGAGAAGGCGGTGAAGGGACGAGAGAGAGACACCCTGGACTCTCCTGAGTCTGTCACCTAGAAACAGAGCTTGCCTGGAACCAGGAACATCGCTTCCTCTCCGCGGGCCTCCTCTCCCCAAGAGACGAGAGTTACGACTCGGCGACAGAGTCCTTTATTTCGGAGTTGCAGTCAACGCGCAATCCTAAACCTCCTTCATTTCACCTGCGCTGCTGGTTTTCTCCTTCTCACTCGAACCCTCCGGTCCAAGCAGAGGGCCGTGCTCGTCTGACAGGGGCCCTGCCCTTCCGACCCCAGGATGCCTCACCCCGTCCAACCCTGCAGACAGCCCTCACTCACCCCCAGCCCCCGCCGCCCTGCAGCCCCTCCTCTGACCACTGCCTCGGGCGGTCTCCCCGGCCCCCCCCCCCCCGCAAATCTCAGAGCACTGTGCTCGGTGCCACCCCCTCAAACCCAGCTCTGGCTTCTCCCACACGGGCACTCTGACCTCCTAACCGGGTCCCAAGGGGCTCTCGGGAAGGGGCCTCGCCCCCCCCATCCCCGTCCTGTTCAGGGTCCCTGAAACAGCGCCCGCCCCCAGGACACCCTCTGCAGAAGCTGCATGGCTGATTAGAGCACCCCCGGTCAAAGAGCTCCGCAGCGGGGCGCCTCGCCGGCCGCCTCTGACGGCTGGTGTGCCTCTGCTGGGCTTGGCCTGGCTTCTCGCAGGACACGCCCTTTGCTGACGCTGGCAGCCTTCGACCCGTCACGAAGTAGTTCACGTCGGCAACGTAAAACCCCGGGTTCTCTCCCGCCCCTGTGACTTCTCACCCTCGCACCTGCCCCCGCTGAAGGCTGGGTGGCCCTCCCTGTCTCTGTGCGGCCCGCTCCCCCAGGGGACGCCCCTGCTGCGGCGGCTGATGCCCACTCTGTCCCCACGGCCAGGTGTCCTACTGGACGGACGACCCCCGGGAGCCCTCGGCCGGCCGCTGTGCGCGTCGGCGGGAACACCACGGCCAAGACCGTCACCGGGCTGCGGCCGAACACCGTCTACTTCGCCTCCGTCAGAGCCTACAACACGGGCGGCATGGGGCCCTCCAGCCCCCCGGTCAATGCCACCACCAAAAAGTCTCGTGAGTACAGCTCCCACGCTGGTCTCCCTTCCCCCCGCCTGCCCCCCACCCACTGATTGCTTCCCGCGGTTGGCTGGTTTGCTTGTTCCGAGGGATGAGTGTCGGTACTGTCTGGTAACAATCGGAATAGCCTGTTCTGATATTTTTGGCGTATACACTCCGCGCTGTCCTGAGTGTGGAGGTGACACACAGAATTTACAGACACGGGCTGTGATGCCCTGTCCGGCCGGAGCCCACAGTGGGCTCCCTGCTGCAGAATGTGGGGTGCATCCCCGTGACTGGTCAGTCTCCACGCCCGCAGCTCCAGGACGAGGGCAGAGAGGAGCTGCCCTCACGGGGCATTGGGCAAGGGGGGGAGGGACGGTGGGAGGAAAGGGTCCCGGACACACTCTCTCCAGTAGGAGCTTCCTGTCACCTGTGCTCCCTTTGTTCATCACGTGAGTCCCAGCGTGCACTGCAGGGGGGTCCCCCACGTCCAGGAAACCCTGGGCCCTCCCTCTGGGGGCTCTCCCAGTCTCCTTCATGCCAGGGACCCTGGGGTTGGAGAAGTGCCCCTCTGCCCCTTTCTGCCTCCCTGTGCCAGCAGCCGGCATCTGCCTGGGGACAGGGCCCCGCATGAAGGGTGGTGGCTGGTTGCTGCCGCCTCTGGCCCGGGGACGTGGACGGGCCGGGTTCACACCAGCGTCCTGCAGGGGAGGCAAGGGCACAACCGGGCATGCTCTGCTGGGGCAGGAGCTCCTCTTCCCGGCCGCACACTGTTTCTGCTCTCGCACGCCGGAGAGGCACATGCACTGCTCGTGGCAGCAGGCCTCTCAGCACACGCACGCTCTTTGGAGTCCGTGTCCTGACGCGAGAGAGCCACGAACCCGTGGAGTCTGAGGGAGGCTGAGGTGCGACACCACGGCCGCCGGCAGCAGGAGGGGCTGCACCTTTAACCTCGGCGTTCCCACTGCCTGTGGCCCTGCAAAATGACAGGTGGCCGAAACAGTCTGAACACCAAGTGGCCCGGAGTTTCCTTGCCATTACAGACAGTTGTCCTGTCCGCAGGGGACACAGGGGTCCCGCACACATGGCCCCACCTCCGGGCAGCAGCCAGAGCCCCACGGTTGAACTGCGGGTGCTCAGCGGACCCCCAACCTGAACCAGGGCAAGACACTGCACGTCCCTGCTCTCACTCACCTGTGTGCAGGGGGGAGACCCCTCGTCCTCACCACCTCCCCCGAGGTTGGCGTGGCACCGGTGAGGCACTGCCACAGGCGCGCCGTGGAAACCGCAGAGCACCAAGGAACTCGGGAGGAGACACACTGGCGGCGGACAAAGGCCTGGGGGGCGTCTCCGTTTCAGCGGAGGGCTGTGCGCTGAGGGTCCACAGCCCACTCCCCTGTGCTTGCTGGCTTGACCTAGACGAGGTGGGGGTGGCCTGGACCGCTGGCCCCATAAAGAAGGATGGTGTCATTGTCACGTCCCGGAGGGGGCTTGCTCCTGTGGTCCCTCCGGGGTGCTAACCTCACTGGGCTGCTCCTCCCCAGCCCATCAGACAGCCCCACCGTGTCACCTGCGGGTCTGCCGCCAGCCCAGACCATCACCAACGCGGCCTGAGACCATCACACGGGACCCGGAGTGGCCTCCCTCCAGCCACCCAGGGGCCTAGTCAGACACTCAGGACCCGTGAAACCTGCTGGGGTGCAGGGTTCAGCGAGGCCCTGTGCTCTCGACCAATGCAACCAAACGCGACGGCACGAATAAGTGCAGTGCAGGGCGGCGGGTCCACAACGCGCAGCAGGGGCCCAGTGCCACAGGGGCGGGGGGTCAGGGGGGTCAGACCGCTGTCTCTGCCGTGCCCAGCTGGGCTGTGACTGGGGGAACAGCGGGGACGGCCCCGGGGGCTGGGGTGGGCAAGGGGACGTGAAACACAATGTCCCTCACGCCACCCTCCTCCAGGGACACGGGCTAAGTAGCGGCTGAGTCAAAACCCCACGGAGAGCGTCTCCCCACCAGCGCTGCAGCACGTTGGACGCTACGCCCCTCCGGCCTCTCAGATGCCGGTCCAATGCCGGACGAGTCTGCCCGGGCAGTAGTTCCGTCTTTGCCTCTGCCTACAAGCCGAACTACTTTTAGTCTCTCCAGATTTTCAAATCTCGGAGATGATCATGTGGCCTGCGGTCTTTGAGAAGCAGCGGGGGGCATGGGGAAGCACTAGACTGGAAGCCTCAGGGCGGGGGTGGGGGGACTCGGGGTTCCCTCACCTTGCGGGAGCTGCCTGCTCCTGGAGGAGCCCTCCCCCCGTCTTGCACTCCAGCTTTCTTGCACGTGAACCCTTCTGGGTGGCCCAGACCCACCGACCCGTGTTCCCACTGCCTTCCTCCCAGACAACATGAATTTCAGGGAACTCCAAGCCACAGCGTGGACTTGAGGGGGATCCCGCCCGCCCTCCGTGATGATGTTCCTTTTCCTGGGACCCCAGCAGCTGAGCTTCTTTTTATTTAAAGATTTTTTTAAAGATTTTATTTATTTACTTTTAGAGAGGGAAAGGAGGGAGAAAGAGAGAGAGAGAGAAACATCAATGTGCGGTTGCTGGGGGCCGTGGCCTGCAACCCAGGAATGTGCCCTGACTGGGAATTGAACCTGTGACGCTTTGGTTCGCAGCCTGCGCTCAATCCACTGTAGCTATGCCAGCCAGGGTGCAGCTGAGCTTCTGTCAGGTGACATTCATCCTTTCTTGCTCCCTGCCCCGGCCGACAGGGCCCAGGTAGACACATGGCCAGGTGGAGTCCGTCACCAGCTTTGTCTTGGGAACTCTAGCCTGGCCGTCTCCAGCCGGGGGGTGGGCCGTCCAGCCTCAGGTGCTGGTGGACGGTCCCAATCCCCACCTCGCACCCTGAGGTACGGCAGTCAGGTGGCCCAGCGCAAGGCTGGGAGCACACAGCAGACACCCCCGTGGGAAGCTGGCAAAACACCTGCTTGGCGTTCTAACACTTCCTTTGGTCTCCCCTGAGCCCACGCCACATTCTGCCACGAGGTCTAAGAGATTCCCCTGGACCCTCCACGATGCATTTCTAACTTTTCCTTAAAACACCTTGAACTGAGGGTTACCCCCAGCCGGAGCCCTAAGTCAAGCCCGAAGGGTAAAAGGTGACAAAGAGTGAACGCTTCTAGGCTCCTGTGTGCGAAGGGTCTGCAGCCTGAGTGTGTTTGGGTGCACCCTGATGGACGGCCGGGGGAGCAGGGACGAAGGGGCCCCCGTGGATCTGCAGCACGACAAAGTAAACAAACTCAACCCCAACGTCTAACAGATGAAAACTGGACGAGCCGCCGAGAGCCATCAGCAATTCCCAAGTCTGACACGGACGTCCCCAAGCGACCAGAACGCGAGCGAATTCGCTCCTCTAATTAGAATTAAAACGATACGCCCAGTGGTGCCGGAAACGCTGCAGCTCCCTCCCTGCCAAGTCACCCGAGACGCACTGCCGCTGCTTCTCGCGTGGGTGGGCCTGCGGCGTGCCCGTGAGCTCGCTAACGCCCATCTCGCTGTCGGACCCTCTCTCCGCAGCGCCCAGCCAGCCGCCCGCCAACATCGCCTGGAGGCTGCGGGACTCCAAGCTCTGCCTGAACTGGGAGCACGTGCGGACCATGGAGAACGAGTCGGAGGTGCTGGGCTACAAGGTGAGCGCTGGGGTCCCCCGCGTCGGTCCCACCGGCCGGGTCGCTGCAGGGCCAAACAGCACACCCGTGTCCTGCGTGTGGGGGTTTAGGGCTCTTAAAAAAAAACAAACAAACACATGTCTCAGACAGACCTGGCCTTGCTGTCGCTAACTTCCTCACTGAGAAGTTTTCTGCCCCGAGGTCCGTCATGGGTCACGGAGCGGGGAGAAGATAACACCCTAGTTCGCAGGGATTCTTCTCCAAGTGGCTGTCCTGGCTGTCCGAGGGTGGTGGCTTACGGGGGTCGGTAATGCGAGGTGAGACTGAGGGCAAAGAATGGTGTTCACCTAGGCTTTCTAGAACGCAGGCTGCAGTGGGACGCGGTGGTTCACCGACATAAAAGGAGTCGGACAGGAGCGCGGTCACACACCCAGCGCGAGGCCTGTCCGTCGGTCCATCGGTGCTGACGGACATTGAGCACCCCCCCAGCACTGGCCTGCGCCCGGGGATTTGTGACGCGTCCGCAGTCAGCAGTGACTTCTGGCAGCCCGCTGCGGCGGTGACCGCCTCGAGCTAGTTCATAAACGGAGACGACCCTATTGTCCTTCCAGAAGCGCTGGCCCCAAAGCAGGTGTTTTCCCAACCCCGCACGTTCAAACCCGGGCCTGCGTGGCGCCTCTCCATCCCGGGGGCTGGCGTGTTGGCGGTGACGTGTCTTCTGTGTCCCTTATGCGTGCCTGAAACCCAGAAGGGGATCACGTGGTCCCTTCACGCGGCCCCTTCACGCGGTCCCCTCACGCGGTCTGGCCTGCCGTTTCCACAGATCCTATACCGGCACAACCGGCAGAGCGAGACCCACGTGCTGGAGACCAACGACACGTCGGCCGAGCTGCGGGCGCCGCTGGAGGAGGACTACCTGGTGGAGATCCGGGCGGTCAGCGACGGCGGGGACGGCAGCAGCAGCCGGGAGATCAGGATCCCCAGGGTGTCCAGTAAGTGGCGGCGGGGGCGCTGCTGCGGGCGCGGCCCCAGCCGGCCGCGGTGCGGGGTGCGGGGTCCGGGCTCCGTGAACGGTGCCGATCCTGGTTCAAATGCCGGGTGGAACCACAGAGGTCCCTGTTGCCATTTTCCACTGTGAGCAAGAGGTGATGAGTCAGTTTTCCTTTAAATAGTCCCTGAAATGTGCAACATGTTTACATAACACGAACAGCTTTATGGCTCCTCACTTGAATCTCAAACGAGAAAAGTGACTGTGTGCCCCGGTGCGTGATTCCACCCGTGGGGCAGAAATCGCAGTTTTCCCACGGATACACACACGCAGGGAGCGCAGATGTGAGGCGTGTGGGTGCGTGCTGGGCCCCACACCCGTGGCGGAGGCGTCACGGGTCCATCACGGCATTCACGCTGAGTGGAGTCGCAGACCCACTCATGTGACCCACAGCCCGGGTCAGTTTGGGCAGTTTTAGTTTTTCCTTTTTGCTTCTGGAGCAGACACCCTGGGACAGAGGGCGGGGCGCCCCCCGAAAGGAAGCACGCTGCCAGTGGGACGGGCACAGTCCTCCACGTTCTCAGGACAGAAGTGACGGCACGCACCCGGGTCGCGGAGAATCGGCCCAACACGCCATGTCATTCTCTCCCAGGACACACTGTTCTCTTTATCCACGTTGCAGGTCTGAGTTCCGGAGCAGTTCCCGTGTCGGAACCGGGCGACCGTTTCCTGTCAGTGGCCGTCGTGATTTCTCACTGTTTTGCTCTTGGCCCGCTCGTACGACGAATAAACCCGCCACCCGTCTCCTGAGGGTTCCGAGAGCGAGTCCTCCTGTAAATAAGGCCCCCAGCCCCGGCACAGAAACGTTCTTATTACAGACTTGTTTGGAAAGTAAAAAAAAAAAAAAAGTATATTATTAAGATCTTGTAAATATCTACGGTACAGTAATAAAACAATTTTAAACACGTTTGCATTTTAAAGTTTGCACATGATTGCACAGTGAGAAGGTGCCAAATTAAGCCGTGAAGTTTTCACTGCGGTGGCTTCTGAGAGACTTCCAGGGAGGGTATAAATAACTCCCCTCGTTGACGATGATAAATACGAAATAGATTACAGTCATCACAGCCAAAGTGTGCATTTTTATATGCTATCAGCAATTTACTTCGGTATTAAAACCTGTCACCCTCCTTGGAAATAAAATAAAATAATGTGCTTGTAGCGGGGTTGCTTTTCAAATGGAAGCATTCCAAAGGTGATGTGCTTCTACCTGTGAACCGAGGTGGGACACGGAATATTTGTACCTGATAATATATCCACACACACGACCTCCTCGAGTCTTTTCCGGAGGTTCAGTGTTAATAATGGCGGGGGACGTGCTTTACGGCAAAGAGAAAAAAAGGAAATAACATCTTCCCAAAGATCTCACCACCCTGATGTGTAGAGAAGAACCCCTCACGGCAGAGTTCCACTTCTTCAGACAGTCCTGTGTGCTGCTAAGGAAGACGTTGCATGAACATGTCTCAGGTAATTATTATACGCTGTTAGCAATGTATGTGGCCTTATTTTTCTACAATAAATAAATCTGGAAACAGCATCATTGCACCAGGTTTTCGGCATGTTGGTTCAAATGTTTCTTTGCCAATCTTCTGTCCGCTGTAAAAACAACCCCTGCGCTGTCCAGAGCTTCGGGAGGCTTTGTGGGAGGACGCCTCGCTGGGGTGAACCTGTTTCAGGCCGGCATCCCGTTCTCAGGGTCACTCGGCGTGCAGAGGGAAAGGTCGAGCATGGGCCGGGGTCATCTGTGTGGCCACCGCTGCCTTTGCCAGCGCCAGGACGACAGGCCTGCGCTTGGGCTCAGCTCCAGCCCCCAGACCAGCCACCGTCCTGTCCTGGGAGTCGGCGGGGAGACACGGCGGTCACAGAGTGGTCACCTCGTTCTCACGGTGCGGCCTCTTTGTTATGTCGAGGAGATTCCAACTCTGCTCATGCAATCCTCACAGCTGGGTCCTGTCACTTCCACCTGTAGAGTAGTTTAGAGCTGTTCTTGGTTCCCAGTGTGGCCGGCTGGACAGTGGCTTGTCACCACGGCGGGCTGGTCCTGGGCCGGGCAGCGAGGCGGACACGCAGCCCAGACTGACCCTCGTCCCCACACGCGGTGCCCTCTGGCCGGGCCTGGAAGGGGCCCCATGAAAGGCGGCCAGGGCCTCGGGCACGCACTCACACAGACAGCCGGCTGCTGCCCGGGCACGGTGTCCGTGGGGGTCGCAGGGCCTGTGAGGCAGCTCGTGGCCTCGATGTTGGCCCCAGCTTGATGTTGGAGACAGACAAGCCTCGTGCACCCCTCCACCCAGCTGGAGGGTGGGGGGGGGGTCCCACAGTCCACGAGGTTTTTGTTCAGGTGATTTAGAGTCACAGCCATTTGCGTGTATGCGTCCCAGGCTGGGCCAGTTTTTGTCAACGGCTCTCACGTTCACACGTGTGGTGTGCTCGGACCCGTACTTGCCCGCGTGTTAAAAGGCTATGTGACTCCACACCTCACACACCCTTTACGTCTTCACCCGTCCGCACTGAACTCTGCCAAGTGTGATTTGGCAGGAAGGTGGTGTGCGATCCCCTGTGCTCAGTGGCTCCGTGGATCCGCCTCTCTGCGGCGGCCAGGACACCGCACCCACCTGCCACCACCTGCTGCAGGTGGCCAGGACGGCAGCCGTGGTGTGCACGCCCCACAGAGCATCCCTGCTGGACACACGGAGCTGCTCTCGCCCACTGCCATGAGTGAACCCGGAGACCCCACTTCCTCGAGTGTCTGACGGACAATAAACCTGGCCTCCCGTGTTTATGTCAGAACCCACAGCACCCCAAGAAAACGAGCACCTCGCCCTGTCCCAGAGCCAGTGCCCTGAGGAGTGGAACCAGGCGGTTCCGAGCCTCCAGCGCGGGAGGGTCTCCTGGGTAACGGACGGCCCCCCGCCTGCAGGAAGGCTCCCTGGGGACCTTGTCACTGGCCGAGTCTGTGGCTGTTCCCGGCTGCCATACACACGGGGTCCCTTCTCCACACCCTCTAGGGGAGGGGAGAACCAGCAGCCACCCCGGCAACGGCCAGAGAAGAAGGGAATGGGGGTCAGGACACCCGACAGGGGACAGATGGCCCTTTCTCTGGAGCTTTGGGCCGCCCGGGTGACTCCCTGCAGACTCAGCCCCACGCTCTCCTCTCCTCCCAGTCACACTGCAACCCCCCGGGTCCGCGTGCCCTCTCTGGGCAGCGGGAGGGGCGCCCGGGACGGCTGACGGCCAGGACAGACCATGGGAGAGGACCCGAGTGGACTGGGCTGCAGATGCGGTCACATGACCATCACCTCCCTCAAGTAACGGGCGGTTCTTGAGCCTGAACCCCGTCCTGGTCTGCGCTCCTTCGAGGGGCATCGGGTTCGGCGCACCCCCCTGCTCCCGGGCCACCGCCTCACCTGCTGTGGAGCTGCCCACTTGGCCCAACCCGGACTGTTCTAGAATGCTTTGCAGAACACGGGGTGGGGGGCGGTTCTAAGAAGTGGACACACAATGCCACCATCCTGGAGTGCCCACAGGGTAGCTCCAGGCGGACCCTGGGAGCCAGGGCAGGCGCAGTGAGAGCTGTCCCTCCGTCCGGCGGAGAGAAGGACCTCGTTCCTACCCGGCGTGGACATCATCCGGCCTCCAGTGGGGTGGACGGTCCGTTGGGGCTGGGAGGGCAACGGTCCTGGGCTGGTTCAAAGGCCCCCGCCCTGAAGCAGCCCAGCAGACGCACGGGGACACCGCGGAACCGAACACCAGGGCCCCCCTCGACCCGCACGAGATGACACAGAAAGGGACCAGCCCGGCGCTCCTTTCGAAGGTCACACACACAGGCTTCGTTTCCAACGCCGTCACCTTCGGGATGAGTCGTGGACTCAGTCTCCTCAGTGTCCTCGTCTGCACGTGAAATGCGGGGACTCGGGGTGCGTGGGGCGCTAGGTCCCCTAAAAGCCCTGCACGCTGGGCCCCTCGCCCCTGCAGCAGGGAGCTCCCCCCACCGGGCACCGACCCAGCCCGCCGCCCGCGGCCTCCACACAGCCGCGCAGCTGGCCCCGGCGTCACCACCGCCCCCTGGCCCTGCGGAGCTCACTCGGCTGGACTCGATGTCACCGACCGACAGGCAGAGGGGGGTCTGCTTCACACACGCGCACGCAGGACCCTCCAGGAGTCCGACCACCCACCCTCCTCTGAGGATCGCGCGTCCCCACGGCTCCCACAAGCAGCACGGCTGTGACAGGGGCCCCTGCTCCGTGGAGACACAGACGGACTCAGTGCAGGGGGGGGGTCAGTCACAGGCAACGTTCGAGACACGTGGGAGAGGGACTCTCTTCTGCTTCCTGTCTCGAACCACCCACTCTCTGAGGAGGCGGCGCTCAGCATGACACCAGGTCACTTTCTGAGTCCGGATTCAAACCATCCTGACTCGGCCAGGAGCGGGCTCCTTCCTTTATGTGAACCAGTTCAACGACTCCGAAGACCAGAGAACGCTTCCCTCACCCTCTGGTGCGTCTTGGAAGACACCGCTGCTTAGAGCACCTCCCGAGAGAGCCGGGGGTCTGAAAGTCACGGCCGTTTGGGTTTCACACCGTCATCCCTCTCGCCCCACGTCCCCAGCGTGGTGAGCGTGACGCTGCGGGTGCAGCTGGCCGGGACCCGCCCATGCCGAGTGGGCAGCGTTGTCCGAGCTGGTGGACGTCACGTGGCCACCACGGGCCTGGGAAATCCCGCCTGCCTTCCGATTAGGATAACCGTGAGAAAAGAATATCAAAATCCAGAGCTTTTTATTGCCTTGACATTTGGAGATTGTTTGCTTTCTAGTTTTCTCCTATTAAATTTGTTTTCTCTCATGAAATTATATGTAGTGGCTATTAGGATTTCTTTCATGTCTTCATAGCTACACAATTTTCATTAAAAAGCCACCGCGTTTCTCCCATTACTTTGAATGTCCCTGGCCTTGTCAGTGTCTGGGGCGGGGAAAATGATGCTTAGAGCACACATTTCGCTTTCTCGAGTGGCTGAGGCAGCCAGCTGGTGGGGCAACTTGTGTCCCTGCGTGTCCCCAGGAAAATAAGTATTTTTGCTAAGCCTGACTAAAATAATAAGGCAGACTAACCTCCAGATGTTGGTGGAACAATATCGTCTTGGGATGAAATTAAAGAAAAATGGAAAGCAGTCATTTGTGAGGAAACAGCAGAAAAGCTCCATCATTCGCCTCTTTCCGGAAGCATCTGCCACAGCCCCGTGTGATTTACCTTCCGCCCTGGAAGACACACCTGTCGCCCCGGGTGTGATGGGGGGCGGAAGCCTCATGGGGAACTGGGAGCTGCGGGGGGCGGGGGGCAGCACCTCGGGGGCGGATGAGGGTGCCTTTGCCCTGGGCGACACATGGTGCTGCTCCCAACCCCCACCACCACCCAGGGCAAGCAAGAGCTGGGCGCGGAGTCCGCAGGCGCTGGAGACTGGTTTCTGGAACAGGGCGTGTGTGTCACGTGGGGACGACCCTCCGACAGTGGCTAATCACTGTGAACCACTTTGTCCGTGACAAGCATTTCGTAAGTTCATTTTCATTACGACGGTTTTCCCCAGGAGTATGCCGACTTCTGGCCGGGGAAAGCACGTGTCGGCGGTGGGGGCTGGGCACCAGGCCTGGGGGGCACGGTCCTTAGGTGGTTTACGTACGAGGCGCTAGTGTTGAGATGCCGGAGTTCGAGGGGAACCCCTAACCGCCCGTGTGGGCTCTCGGGGTTTACTCAGACGTGGAGGGATCTGCTTGTGTTCACGGGGCAGGGGCAGGAGGAGTTTGCTGCCTGCAAAGTAACGTCACAGCATCAGGCTTCCTTCCTCACACGGCGCTCACTCACAGCAACCCCCAGGACTCCCCAGGGCTCCGGCAGTAACCGCGATGAGCGCAGGCCGCCGCCTTCGTCACCCCCGCACTGCGGCGGTCCCAAAGCCCCGCCCTTCCTGAAGAGCCGGCGATGGCCCCAACGCGGGGTTCTGGCATCGGGGCGTGATGCGGACTCGCCAGCCCACGAGGACGTAAAGAAAAGCGTCCCTCTCGTCACCTGGGACGGCGTGGGCGCTCAGCACACAGCACTGCCCCTCCCCCCCCCCCCGCCCGCCCTCTCCACGGCTGCATCGCCCCATGCTTCGGAGCAGCACACCCTAAAATCTCTCTCCCGGGTGAGTTGCCTTCCCAGGGCACCGCACAGAGGGCTTGGGTCCGTCTTCAGACGCGCTGAATTAAAGGAGCTGGAGAGCGCCCCGGAGAGCAGGGCTCGTCCGAGACTGGCGTGAGCAGCTGTGCACGGTGCTCGCCGGAGGGCGGGCGTCCCGGGCAGGGCTCATGCCCAGGCTTCCCCGGAGCGCGGACCTTCTCCACGGAGCATCGTGGGAACGGCTCACGGTCACGCACAGAGAGCCCGGCAGGCACACACGCCCGGAGGAGAGACGGGGAACCGAGCAGCAGGACTCAGGCACCTGGAGCCATGTCTCAGCTGCCTGGCGGCTACGTGGGGCATGGGGGCCCGTGGAGGCCCATGGAGGCCCGTGGAGGCCCATGGAGCAGGCGCTGTTCCGCCCGTCCTGCCCCTTCCGCAGAGAGCGGCGGCACGGACGCAGGCACAGCGCATGAGCGCGCCTCGGAGGGTGAGGCGAGCATTGCCTCCCGCGCCCTCTGACCTGCAGCTTGTTCCGCCAGGAGAAGGAGCGAGGCCACGGGAGTCGGGGACCGTGGTGGGTCACAGCGAGGGCAGAGCGCACCCCGCAGGGCCCAGAGGCCACCACCTAATTATCCCCGGGAGAGGATACTGCGATTCCAAACCAGCGCCCTACATCCGGGGGGGCTCGCGGGCGCTGGTGCGCGGGGATGAGAGGCCCTTTTAAATTTTCATTGAGTCTGAATGCATTACGAGAGCCTGGCTCTAAATTAGTCATGAGCCTGTCTGTCCTCCAGCGACCTCCGCCCGTGAGCCTCCTCGTCTGGGGCCTGTCTCACTGCGACTCAGGATTGAAAGACGGGGGAGGGACTCCCCGATTTCCCTTGTCTGTAATCTCCCCCAGATTGGATCTGTGGAAACTTAAAGCCAGGAGGTCCTTCCCTGGAAGGGCCTTCCGGGGTGAGCGACACATGGGCACCTCCCGAGGCGTTTCGCCGACCCGGTGAACCCCGGAAACCTCATGATGGAGAAACCCGCCCCCGGTCTCCTCCGGCAGCCCCGATGCTGCCGGATCACGGCAAACACTGCAGACGAGAAACCCGCAAAACCCACGGAGTCACGTCCCACCAAAGGCCTGGTGGCCACGCCCCCCGGGGGTGTGCCCAGGCCCCCAGGGGTCTGCCCCGCCCCGTGTGTGTGGCCCCCGGAGGGGCACCCCTGTGCTGAGACCCTCTTTCCTCAGGGGACGGTCCAGTCCCTCGGGGGTCCCCTTGTTGTGGCTGGAGCATGGTGCAGACTGCTGGTGTGTGGGGCCACGGGCCGGGCTGCACACGCGAGGGAGGGGCGGCGTCCGGAGGGTGCAGTGCTCCCAGGAAGTGCCTCATGCTCAAGGTCCCAGCCCGCACCTGTCCTGCCCGCCAGCCTCTGCGCCTGGGTCTCCATGGCAAAGGACTGTGTAGCTGCTTCCGGTGCAGCCGGGGGTCCCAGCCTCTCCCAGGGCAGAATGGCAGCCCGGGCAGTGGCTCTGGGGGCCATGAGGTGCGACGTGGACCCTCACGCAGTCTTCCAGGCAGCATCTGTCCACTCAGGCGAAGCGCGGAAGAGAAAGATGACGACAGACCGGAACGCCGAGACCCAGTGCCTGAGCAGCCTACCCCGGCCACAGGGGGGCTGAGGTCGGCCAGGGCATCGCACGCTGGCTGTGCCAATGACCATGGACCCAGCGCCCTCTAATTGCCAGCCGGGCATGGCTCAGTTTCCATGCTAACAGGCATGTACGGTCCAGTCTGCCCTTCACAGTGAGCTGAGCTGCGAGAGGGTCTCTGAGGCCGTGACTTCTCCCCTGGGAGAACGGAGGCCCGGGGTCGCAGCAGCAGGCCCGTAGTCAGACCCTGTCGAGTGGGGGCAGCGTACTTGGCCTTGGAGAGGAGAGATTCGGAATCGCCAGTGTGGCCGGGTGCTGGGCCTTGGCCCGAGTCCCGAGGTTTCCAGCGGAGCTGCCCTAAAACCCAGCTGGTCAGACCCCCGGGGCTGAAAACAGACACACAGAAGTATGGGGTGGGGGGGTGCATAATCCAGGACCCTAGTCTGCTTCGCCTCACAAGCTTCGCATCAGGTCCCGCGTGAGTCTCCGGAGCCGGAGAACCCACACCCCACGGGTCCCTGCGGGCCTTTGCCACCGGCGTGACTCCAGTAGAGTCCGGAACCGTGGCAGCCACCGGGCCACAGAACAGAGTCACGCCCAGCAGCAGGCCTCGGAGGGGGGGATCCTACTTCTGTGTCAGAGACGGGATGACACTGTGGAAGGCGGGTGACAGGGGCCGGACGGACAGCAGCGGCCCACCCGGAGGGAAGGTGGTGTGGACGCAGCCCAGCACAGTGGGCGGGCCAGGGGCTGGGCTTGTGGGGTCCGGCCTGCCCACGCCCTGATTCGCTGGAGAACACAGGAGGACCAGGCTCCCCCCCCACGAGGTGCGGTGCAGGTACAGACCTGACCGGAGCCCCGGGGCCTCGCTCACAGAGACAGAACAGCCATTGTTGTCGCCGGTGCGCCTTGGGTGGTGCTGTGCACGAATTACGTTTCCCTGCGTCCCCCTCGCCCCCACGGCAGGCGTGCCGTCCGCGTCTGCCGCTCTGAAAACGGCAGCCAGCTGCCCACTGCGGCCCTGCTGCCGGGATGTGCCTTCTGGTGGGGGCACGGCGGGGAGTGGGCAGGGGGTTCCCTTCCCCGTGGGGTTCCCGTGCATCTGCCTCTCCAGGGTGGGGTGTGGGTGCACTTGTGTTGTGCACGTGTGTGTGTGTGTGTGTGTGTGTGTGTGTGTCAGAGAGGCGTGTGTCAGAGAGGCATGCACAAACATATGCGTGCTGCATCTCTCCCAGAGGAAGACCCAGCCGTCACGCCATGCACTTTGGGGTGCTCGTCCTCGTGGGGGGGGTACTCATCCAGGTCCAGGAGTTCTCTCCCCCCTCGGCAACCTTGCATGTCACGGGGCGGGGGAGGGACAGCTGCTGCAGGGCTCGGGCCCCACCCACAGCTGCAGGGCAGAGGAGAGGTGGCTGGCCAGCGCGGGGAGCCGGCTGGTGGCCTCGGCCTCGGCCTCACCGGCACTGGCTTCGCCCTCAGATGCGGCAGCCGCAGGTGGCACGCCTCCCGCCCTCGTTTCCTGCAAGTGCCCGCGGCCGCGTGCACGGACGTTCCTTACCGTCCTGGGAGGATTGCGTGGGCACTAATGGAGCGGTTTCACGGTATCGATTTTCAATAGGTCACTTGCTATAATCAGCTTAACCTCCTGTGCCGGGCGAACGCCTGACCCCAGGCAGAAACACGCGACGAGAAAGGCCCTGACCCGCCTGCCCGTCTGCCGCCACCGCGAGCCCTTTCTGGAAAGAGACCGAGTGCAAATCCCGAATAAATGAGCCGCCCTCAGACCTTCCCAGGTCTCCGTGGCCTCACAGGACGGGTCTCCTCCCCTTCGAGTGGCTTCTCACGGAAGGGGTGATGTCCTCAGAGACAGCCGGCCCCCTCTCCCGGATCCGGTCCCGCTGGCACAGGCGTCCTCCCTCCGCGTCGGGAAGAGCGGTCTGCCCGCAGCCGCGTGGCCGTGAGGAGCGGCTGAGCCTGCCCAGAGCTGGGGGGGGGGCAGCAGGCACGGTCCCTGGGGGGCTGCGAGGGCTGGCGCCTGAAGGTGGCCCGTGCCCGTGGGCAGGAGCGACACCTGGTTTTCCCTCCTGCTCGAGGCACTCGGCGAGAGCCAGTGGCCGTGAGAAAGACAGAGGAGCGGAGACAGTGGGGGGGGGGGGGGGGGCGAAGGGGCCGCGGTGGACGGGGCGGACGATGGGAGGCCCAGGGCGGAACGCAGGGTGCACGTGGCTGAGCGTGTCCCCTCGGCCCCAGGCCGAGGCTCCCCGAGACCCCAGATGGGGACAAGGACCGTGTCACCCCGTCACACACATTCGCAGGGACACACAGACGTCCCAACGTGGGACTGTCTCGGCCTTGGGGATGGGCACACGGACTCTCTGTGGAGGGGACACTGGGCTTGGGTCTCGAAGGCCGGGGGAGAGTGCTACAGACGCAGGCGGTGCTGGCGGTGCGGGGCTGACCGGGGAACTGGACGAGCATGTTGAAACTGGAGAGCCTCACACAGAGGAGGCTGCGGGGCGGAGGACGGGGGGCGGGGGGGCTGCAGTTCCATCTACAACACTCTACCGGGGAGGGCGGCGCCTCGGTTGCCGTAACGTTTTCCACTTGTAGCATCGCACCCGACTCCCGAGACCCTGTGAATAGGGGTGAAACGGTGTTTGGTCAGGCGCCTCAGTCCACTGGGGCTGCTACTAAAAATAATACCTTCGCCTGGGTGGTTAATAGGCAGCAGAAATTTGTTTCTCCGTCCTGGAAGCTGGCAAGTCCAGGGTGAAGGCTGCAGCGTGTGTGGTATCCGGGGGAGCCCCCCTCATGGACGGCTGCACCTCCGCCGCAGCCCCCCGAGGCATAGAGACGGCAGGAGTGCCTTGGGGGGGTCTCTCTGCGTCAGCCGCACTGGGCCCAGCCTGGGGGTCCGCACCCCAGGCCTCCTTACCTCCCAGAGGCCTGCCTTCAGAGCCATCGGCTAGGAGCTAGACCTCCCCACGTGCATTGGGGGAGGGGGCGCAGACGGGCCACCCCAACGGTGCTGTTATAAAACCACCGAATGGCAGAGCTGAGCTGGAAGCCAGGGCCCTTGAGCCTGTGGCCGATGCCCTGAGCAGACACTGTTGAAGCAGCCTTTCAATACTGGAAACGAAGGCACCGTCATACTTCTGAAGAAAGAAAGAAAGAAAGAGAGAGAGAGAGAAGGAAGGAAGGAAGGAAGGAAGGAAGGAAGGAAGGAAGGAAGGAAGGAAGGAAAGAAAGAGAGAGAAAGAGAGAGAGAGAGAAAGAGAGAGAGAGAAAGAGAGAGAGAGAGAGAGAGAGAGAGAGAGAGAGAGAGAGAGAGAAAGAGAGAAAGAGAGAAAGAGAGAAAGAAAGAAAGAAAGAAAGAAAGAAAGAAAGAAAGGAAGGAAGAAAGAAAAGAAAGCAAAAGAAATCCGCTCACAGCTCTTCGGTGCCGAGAAAAAGGGTTCCTTGTGCCTTGAGATGGAGCCCCTTTTACCGGCAAAGGGGTTAAAAGTGAGGAGGCTTCATTGCAGCAGCATCGCATAAGGATGTTCACAGTCAAGAGATGAATAAATTATTCATCACCCTTCTCCGAGAGAAAATCAAAGAGCTGGTGATGAAATATTAGGCACTTCACCGCGGGAGGCATTTGTATCTAATGCCTAATAATCTGTCGGCGGATCTGCAGCGCCGCACGCGGGAGCGCGGGTTCCTGATTACCCCGATGTCAAGATCGCTTGTTTCTGGAGGGTTCCTGCGTCCCCGTGTTGGTTTTCGGATCTCCACGTCAACCCGCGGTTCTTCCCGAGCAACGTGAAATTGCCTGGTAAGTGCTCGTTTTGTAAAGAGATTTAGTGAAGGGTTATTGAACCGACGTTAGATGTATCGTCCTCTGTTGCCTTTCGCGGCCTCCGCCCACACGCAGCCTTCCGCTGTCGCCCACGTAAGGCTGATAGTGACAACAAGTAGCATTTGCCGAGTGTTACTGTGTGTCCGTGTATCCTCTTGAGGTGAGGGCTGAGGCAAACGTCACCTAATGCGCTTTGTCACTCTGTTGCAGTTTCTACGTCTCTCTGCCGGGACTGAATACCCAGAAAGACGCAGCTGTTCAAAGCAGGAAAACCTTGCGCTGAACCGTAGAGACATGAGTTCGAATCCCAGCTCTGCTGTTTGCCAGCTCCACGGCCTTCGGAAAAATACAGACTGTAGACACGAGAACCTCTATGTTGCCAAATATGAAATTCACAGAATAGTCCCTGACGAGCACATGAAAAAGCAGTGAGAACGCCTAAGGTCATAGGGCATGTTGGGAAGCTCTGTGTCTCATATGTTTTAGGGGGCCCGCGTTCTCAGCAGGGCCATATCTCCCAGTACCCCCCCCCCCCACCCAACACTCAGTGTGCACAGCCCTGAGAACACCAGTGAGGGTTTCCTTCTCTGCCTAAGCACCAGGGTGGATGTTGCAGACCCAAGCAAACAACGCACGTGGCGTGGTCTGCACTCGGTAAAGTACGGAACCAACGTGGCTGCTGTTACGTTCCCTGGGGCTGAACACCACAGGGAGAAGCTGTTTCCTACACAAAGCTTCGTGGTCAGGAGAAACTGAGTCACAACAGGGGAGCTGGGGGAGGGGGAGCGCTTAGCCCAGAGAATAGCCCATAAAGGGGGTGTGAGTGCACATCACCTTCTGGTTTGTATCCACCGAACACCCGCCGACGGAGCCCTGGGGACAGGAGGGATTTCAGTGGGGCATGGGAAGGGCTGACGGACGCCCGGGTGACCCGGCCCCGGCGAGGGCTGCGCAGGTCAGCCGCGGAGACTGGAGCGCTTCCAGAGAGCAGAGGCGTCTGCCTGCCCCTCGAGGCTCCGACACGGGACTCCGGGGGGCAAAGTTAGGGCACCTGCTGGACCGACCTGCTACCACCCCGCCCCCGGGCACCTGTCCCTCCCAGCCCACGGGTCTCCTTACTCGTCAGCTACACTCTGCCTGACAACCTTTCCGTTCCCGAAAGGGACTCGCTCCGTTTTCACAGAGTAGCTCCCGCCAAACCTTGCAGTCATCGCCTTGATCACATCTCATATAATTCACGTCCGAGACAGGTATAATGTTCCGTTGCTGGGCTGCACCTACAGCTCACCTGTCGCCGTAACTGCCGTCTAACCAGGAGGGCGGGGAGGAGCGGGCAGCCGCCGATCACGCGCCGCCCGAGGGAGGGACGCCGCTCGGCACCGCGATGCCCCCGCGCTGGCCGCCCCGAGGCCCTCGCTGGGGTGGACCCGGGCGCTTCCCCGGCACGGCACGCAGGGTCCCCGTTCAGCCAGGGTTTGTGTTTCTTTCCTGTACTCTGTTCGCCAGCTTTTCTTGCTCCAGTAACCCGAGTCTGACTTGTTCTGCATTTTACTCCAAGTGAATCACGGGAGACCCTTCCGCGTCTCCGGCCGCATTTCCCGTACAGGACGCCGTGACCTGGGAGTCGGTGAGCCCTCGAGCCACCGCCCCGCACGGAGGTCAGAGCTGCTCCCCGCCACCCCGACAACTGGTGTCTTTGGTGGTCGCCTCGGGGGGTCGTCTTACTGTTCCATGCTTTGTCCCTCTTGCAAGGGAAAAGTTTGAAAACCACAGTCCAAGCAGAACACTTTTTATTGGGGGGGGATATCACAAAGGAAGGAAAAGGACAGTAAAATTCGTATAATGTTCCGAGACGGATGAGGATGGAGGGGTCCCGCACCCTCCGCATCGCTGCTCCAGGAACCACGCGGACCCGCTCCGCCCTGGGCGCCCTGGGCTCCGTGGAGTCACAGGAGGGGGTGGCACCCCGCTCGGAGCCCCACCCACGGGGCAGATGTCGTCTCCCTGCTGGCTCCGTGAGCGGTCAGTCCCCATGGGAGCCACGCCCCCCCACTGAGGCCCGACGGCCGCCCACGGGCTGCAGGTGAGCACGGGAAAGCAGCTTCCACGCAGCGGAGACTTTTTTGAAGGAGGAAAACACGTGGCAGTCGGCGGTTGCCACAGAGATTCACGTACAGGTCGGCTTCTGTGTGTCTGAGGTTCCGGAAGCATCCGGGACGCGTCGGCCACCCGACTGCGTGTCCCCTTGACGCGGTGCACGCTGCAGAGACAGAGAGCCGTCACCGGGAGGCTGGCCGGCGGGGCGGAGGCAGGGAGGGGCAGGTGGGCAGGAGCGAGGGCGGTGGGGGGCCCGCCGCGCCCAGGCCCATCCACGCCGTGCCTGGCGGGTCACCGGGGGCTTGTACGAGCCACGGGAGGCCGGGCTCCGTTACTCGCGGTCCCCACGGAACAGCCGAGGGAGCGAAGTCTCCTGAGCGAAGTGACTTCGTCAGGGAGACAGAAAACCAGCAGTGGCCCTCGGACTGGACTCGGAGCCGGTTGCTCCCCAGTCCACGGAGGCAGCGGCAGGTGATCGAGCGAAGTAATTTGTACCGTATTCCCCTGCTGTCTAGAGTTGTGTGTTTTTTTTTAAAGATTTTACTTATTTATTTTTAGAGAGGGAAAAGAGAGAGAGAGAGAGACATCAATGTGCAGCTGCTGGGGGCCATGGCCTGCAACCCAGGCATGTGCCCTGACTGGGAATCGAACCTGCGATACTTTGGTTCGCAGCCCAAGCTCAATCCACTGAGCTACGCCAGCCAGGGCCTAGAGTTGTTTTTTAAGCCACGCCCTTAACCAGGGCTTATTTTTTTTTGCAGTTATCTCCGGTATTGATGAGAGAACTTCTCCTCGCCTCCTCTGCCCCCAGGTCCTCTGGCTGCCCACTCCCGTCCTTGGAGCAGAGGCTGGGGGGCGGGGGGGAGCTGACCTTGAAGTCCAGCCCCTCTCGGGCTGAGCCCAGTGTCCACGTGTGAGAGCAGACACAGCGCTCTGTGCGACCGGGCGGTTTCAATGTCTCGGGCCTGCCTGTGGGTGGCCCCTCTGAAGTCATTGCACGAAGCCACCTGCAGCCCTCCACCCACGCAGGGCAGCCCTGGGGAGGGACAGACGTGCCCCCTGCACTTTCGGGTGCCTGCACGCCGGGAAAGGAAGGTGTGTGCTGAAAGAGCGGCTCCCCCCGGTGGCTCGGCCTCCCGCGGAGGGATGGAAGTACAGAGGTGTGACGGGCTCCGCATCGGCCAGCGTTGGGATGACAAAAGGTGGACTCCAGCCGGGACTGGGCGGGCAGCACCTGCCGCTGGGCCCTGGCCAACGGTGTGCTGTGCTGGGGGGAGACAGGGTCAGAGCATGCCCACCGTCAGCCCCGGACACCCGCCTCCCCCGAGTTGTCACGGTGACTGACTTAGGGATGCGTCCGGGCAGCCCCTCGCCAGGTGCGTTAAAGACACGGGATCGACGCCATCTGGTTAACGAAGGAGCCACACAGAGGCGAGGGGGGAGCCTGCTCTGGAGGGAATCCAAAGTCCTCAACCCAGCAGCCCACGGGGTGAGCTGGGAAAACCCCTTGGGGTTTGGGGGACCTGTTTTCTCACCAATGATGTGCCGGGCCGAGCACGGAATGACTGCTCCGATCCACGCTCGTGCACTAACCCCGGGGCTCTGGAACACGCAGCAGACATGCGGCTGCCATGCTCACCGGCACTTGCCCGCGGCAAGCACCCCGACTCCCCAGGGGAGCCCCTCGGACCCTGGTAGATGCGTGCTGTTCGCCTGTCCCCTCCCCGCCTTCCTGCCCCCTCTCTCTCTTCTTCCCTCCCTCTCCATCTCTCCCCCGATCTCTCTCCCTCACCCCCTCCTCTGGTGAACCGCCCCCCCCCCCCCCCCCCCCCGCTGCACTGTCCTTTGGGAGCCAGCCTCGGTCTCGGGCCCCCCACCTGCCCGTCGGGCACAGGCTGGTGCTTGAGCAAACCCCTGACAATGACACTCGCGTCCCCTGAAAGCCCAGCCTTCTGCAGAGTGACACGGAGTGTTCTTACAACTACGGATGGAGAGCTACTCTGAGCGGTGAACCTGCCCACGACGTTCGGCCACCAGGGCCTCGTCCCAACCCCCCAGCGGCCCGGCCCCCACCCGCCCCGCCTGCAGCTGAGTCTCCCTCCCCTCCCGTGTCCTTCCGGGGAGCCTGGGTGACCGCGTCAGCGAAGCCACCCAGCACTGAGGAAGGCACAGGCCGGCTGACCGTGACCTCGTTCAGACACCAGAGGAAGAGCAAGAGTCCCCACGTCTGGTGACATCCGATGTCACCTGTCGCCCCGCGGCTGGCTGTGTGGGAGCCGTGGGTCCGGCGGGGGGACTGTGTTCGGCGTGTCCACAGAGGTCGGCAGAACAGATTCTCAAAGAAAAAATTACGTTTCCCTGTGGTAGCTGAGGTGTCGTCCTCCGGGTGACCAAGCCGATGCATGAGAATTGTAGAAATCAGGTGCTTTGCGGAAGTCACACTAGTTCTTACTGACATCGTTGTGGTGTTCACCATGAGCAGAACCGACCCCTGAAAACAACGGTGCGTTCGTTGGGCAGACAACACGTCGGTCAGCGGAGGACACACGCTCCCTCAGCGCGGAGTCCCCCGCCGCAAAGTCAAGGTGACGCGGTGACACCCCCGCACAGGGCTCCCCCCGGGGGCTGGGATGCCCGTAAACGGCAGGCAAACCCGGTTCGATTCCTTCCCCTGCCCCCAACACCCTGGTACCGCGGCCAAAGCACGCTGCAGCTAGTTTGTGTTGGAAATCCAAGTTTACCGTCTGTGAGTATAAAGACCGTCATTTCCGGGTGATTTTTAAAGATAAAATAGATGTCTCCTTCAACTGGTCAGAAAATTTCCCCCCGTGCTTAGAATGGAAAGGCTGGTGCTCTGGATTAGGGCCTGGGGACGAGCTGTCCTCAGAGCAGACACGCACACACATGCACACACATGCACACGCACTCACACACGCACACCCCGCTTGCTCTGGGCCAGCGCCCAAACCATCACGAGCACAGCGTTTGAAACGTGCAATCCCAATGCTCGTTTGTACTTATGCTGCAGTTGCTAGTCTGGCCATACATTCGTGGAATGATTTCTCCTGCTTAAAAACCTGAAAAGCTTCCTTTGAAATCCAAGCCTCCGACAGCACCTCCGGCTTCCCTGCACGGCACCCGCTAGAATGGTTTTCCCGACACGAAACCAGCCGGGCGCCACAGAGCCGGTGTGAGCCCACGAGCATTCTCACAGAGGCGGAGATCCATACGCGTGCAGAGGGGTTCGTCTGCTGTATATCCGGGGGCCCCTGTGTCTGGCGACTTCAGAAGCATCTTCTGAGAAAATTCAGAAGGTGGCAGGGATCCTTCCACCAAGGATGAGCTGCCCAAGGCAGATCGAAAGGAGATAAAAGACAAGACACCTCAGGGAGGAGATGAGGTTCCCTGTTGGGCGGAAGGCACAGATTTCACTCACTGCCGGGAGCGTGCCGTGTCTGCGCACCCACTGTGCGTGTCTGGTTGAGTCAGCCACCCCCACACCTTGATTGACAGGGCAGGCCGCCGCCGCCCACAGCCCCACCAGCCCAAAGACAGCAGGGAGTGGTTCCTTGGGGCTGGGGGGGTTTCTCCGGGCTGAAAAGGCAGCAGGAAGGGCCGTTTGCCCTTCACGTACTGTGAACAGCAGGGCCATGGGCCGGACGGAGGGTCCCCTGGTTTCCATTGGCCCACGCAACCCAGGAGAGCAAGAGCGGCCCCCGGCGGCCAGCAGGGCCATCGGCACCAACACAGACAGGTGGCTTTGCTCTCCTTCCATTTCTGAGCCAGAGGTGGCCAGTGAAGAGCCGACAGGTATTTCTCTCTCTCTTTCCCTCCCTCTCTCTCTCTCTCTCTCTCTCTCTCTCTCTCTCTCTCTAAGTGCCTGTATTTAAAGTTTTCTCTGGGGCCCGCCGTGGTAAACCACCCCCCCCCGCTTTCCAGCTGCAGGAGTTCACCAGACCCCGGGATAACTTTCCCTGCCCCGTCCACCTGGCCGACGTTGACCACATACTCTTACCCAAAAGGAGAGGCTGTAAGTGGAATGGAAGTCACGGCCAAAGCCCGACCCAGGCCGGAGTGCACTCCCTGTGACCCGCGGCCTCATGGAAGACGTTTCCAGACCATTCCTCGACATGGCTGACTCTTCACTTTTGAACCTTTTCTTAGGAATCTACAATTGTTTTTCCCACCTCCACCGTCCCCCGCTTCCAGCGAGCTGGTGCTCTGTATCTGTGAGTCTGTCTCTGCTTTGTCTGTCCTTCAGACTGATTCCACGGAGAAGCAAAAAGACATCTTTGTCTTTGTCCATCCGATGGGCTCTACCCAGCACAACACCCTCCGGGTGCACCCACGTCGTTGCGGTGCCACGATGTCATTCCTTTCGTGGCTGAGTCTTGCCCCACCCCCCCGTGGAGGCACCAGCCTTCTCCGTCCACCCACTCGTGGACAGCCCCCCGGGCGGGGCCCCTCCCGCGGCCACGGTAAGTGACGCTGCCTTGAGCGCTCGGTGGCGGTGCCTTTTCCTACAAGCGCTTTTCCTGTTCTCCAGAGTGGGCGGCGGGCTCCATCCCCGACCTAAATTGGAGGTGTCTGGCCTCCTTGCCGTGGCCCCGGACAAAAACCAGGCTCCTCAGATGCATCACAAGAGCCCCCCCGCCCCCGTTTTCTCCTCACCCCACGGCCGACGTCCAAAGCCCAGACGAAGAGAGTGGCCCGCTCGCTGTGTGAAGGCACCGTGCTCCCCTCGGAGTCTGAGCTCGTGCGGTCACTCCCCTCTGTGACGGCCCCCCACTCCTCTGGGGGCTGGCACCACGTTTGCCAATCACTCCGCAGGCCGTGGGGCGCCCCTGGAATTCGGGGTGCAGACGGCAGTGTGGGACCCCTGCTTCCAACACTGTGATCTTCAGGCAGTGGCAGCAGGGCCCGCCTGAGCACCCACACCGCCCTCCGTGGCGCTGGCCCTGTGGGTGGTCCTGGCAGGTTGCTGGCTCCCCCGTGTCCCCGGACGGTGGGCGATGCAGCCAGGGGCGCCCACGGGCTCGCTCTCGCGCTCTTAGGAGCAGCCCTTTGCACTTGCCCTTGGAAATGGGCCAGGGCGTCTGCCACTCGTCCCTGCAACGACGGTGGGAGTGCCCCACTGCCCTCCTCTCCGCACAGCAGCCGCTGGCCCCCCAGGAGGAGTCCGGGGTCCCTCGGCAGAGCCCTGTGGCAGGGGCTGGGCCACGGAGGGCGGGCAGGCCCTCCCCCACGCCCAGTCTGTCTGCTTCCGCCGCAGCTCGGCCGGGCTCTGGCTCAAAGAGGCTGAAGACAACATCGACTCGTGTGAGCCTGCAGCCGGGGCTGAATCAGGCAAAGGCCAAGTGTTAATGAAGTGAATGCTGCTAACAGGACCTTCCGGAATCCGGCTGACAGGGAAAGGAGCTCCCAGCAGGAAATAAAAACGGCCGAGTCAGCCGAAAGGGCGAATTTAGGGGGGCATACAGCAGGTCACCACGCCGCCCCCCCCCCGCCCCCGGGCTAACACAGCGCTGGTGAATAAACAAGCCCATGAGTTAGCACCAGGCAGTTAGTGGGCACGCGCCCGCCGCTGCCCTGGGGCTGCAGGGGCACAGACCGACTGCCCGGGCTGCCCGTGGCCACTGCTGGAATCGCCCCTCTTTTTAAGGCCTCGGACAGACGGATGGACGGGGTGGATTCGCTCTGGGATGATGAACAGAAGGTGGTGAAGGAAGGGCCCAACAAAACCAACCGAAAAAGGGGGCTTGCACACCGACACACAGCCGCCGGGCTGGAGAGCCCCCCACACTGGTCCTGCTCGGGCCCTTAGACATGACCGTGTCCACGTCCACACCCCAGCAAAACCGGGGGAGGGGGGGTCTTCTGTCGCCCCGGCAACTGCCCAGAATGTGGACCTCGCCGGGTGTTTCGATACAGGCAAGCGTTTCAGGACAAGGACGAGATGTTTGGTGCGCGTGGCTTTCGGTCCGAACAATTCACGAGGGAGACGGCATTCTGCTGTTTTATGTCCGTTTTCCGTGGGTCCTCTCAACCCCTCACTCTCCAAGGCTCGTATTTTCATCCCGGTTTTCCGGTGAAGTCTATAGTGCGCCGTGGGCAGGGCTGAGGAGAAGGAAGACGCGGCCGGGGTGTGCGCTCGTGTGAAGGCTGCACACACACACCGGGAGCCCGCGGGGCACCCGACAGCCCTGGGGCGGCCTGAGTTTTCAGCCGGAGCCTCCGGCTCAGGCCCAGTTTACGTGACACGTGAAGGCTCTCCCCAAGACGCAGTGGTTTCGGGAGAGATGGAGGCTCCGGAGAGAACCGCGGTGCAGACGGGTCGTGGTCCATGGAGTGTGGGGACGGAGGCCCCGCGCTCTGTAGAGAAGAGCAGGGAGACCTTGGTGCCCCACCCCCCACAGGTCCTTCTGCAGGCCCCCCGGGGCTGTGGAGGGGGCACTGAGGGCCCGGAGACAAGGGCCGGTTCTGCCGCCCGGCCTAAGGGCGTGTGTGCATGCGTAGGTGCATCCTTGAGCATCCTACAGCCCAGGCCTGGCGACCGCTGAAGCGGAGGCAGGGAATGTCCACCTTATAGCCTCTGCTGAGGGGCCTCGTCCACCAGCTCACGGGCAGTGTGCTTGGGACAGGACACCGAGCTGCCCTTGCGCCCGCCACCGGACAGCGGCCGCTCCGCTGGCCTCGGCCAGGGGCTCTGGCTGACTGAGCCCCGCCAGCTCCAGGGAGGTGGGTGGGGGTGGGGGTGGGCACAGAGCCCTGGTTTCCTGGGGTCTGCAGGTGCGGCCTGAGCCCCTGAACTTCCACAACCCCCGGCGATTCTGCTCTGTGGCCCCAGGGGGTGGGTGGGGGGACTGCTGCAGGCTGCGAGCTCGCACGGGGGTCTGGTTTCCGTGCACTGCGCAGGGTGCTCGTGGGGCGTGTGGAGCCAGCTCTGCCCCGGGGTGGGGGTGGCTGGTCTCTGCTCTCCGATGCTGGAGTTTCTCTTTCTTGCCCTTTCGGAGCGACAAGAGCAAAGGGAAAGTCAGCAAGACCCCAAGAGTCCCGCGTGGAGCCTCAGGCTCCTGGCAGGGCACGGCCTGAGAGTGATCAGCAGGGGCGGATGTCTGGGGACACGGTTCTGACACAGACGCCGGGACCTGTGAGCACCACACAGTGTGCACCGTCTAACAAGGCCAAGTTCATGACCCTCTCCCCACCACCATTGCTTAGTATTGGTACTCTCACTCCCGAGTCTCCCTCGAAGACCTTGAACTGACCCTGGGTCTGTAGGTGACCCGGCCCCGGGACCCGGGGGACGGCCATCGTACACACCCCCCAAGGAAGAGCACAGTCTCTCTCCCTCTCCATCTCTCCTCCCCGCCCCCCTCCACTTCTCTGTTTCTCCTCTCTCTCTCTCTGTTTGGTTGTCTTTTCTCTTTTAAAACATTTTCTCTGTTTCATGATCCGACTGCCCTTCCAGGTGAGGAGAAAAGGTTTTCTGAAAGTGGCCAATTAGAGTCGCTGGGAAGGAGCGGAGTCCCCGGGGACCAGCCGGACGCCCACGGGGAAGAGAAAGCGGGGGTGTGTCCTTCCTCTCTCCTTGTTAGAGTTCGGCGTCTGCCCCGAGGAATACTCGTTATTTACTTTCCGCCGGAGAAAAGGATGAGCCCTCCACGGAGCTTAACTCTTCTCTGGTTGACGGGAAAGAAAAACACCTGTTTTTTGTTTTTTTTTTTTAATAGAAACTTCTCTTGTCAACCCGCGCTGCCTCCCACCCACCGCCCTGCGGTCAGCCGACGGCTCAGAACAAACAGCTCGTTCACTCGGACGCCGCCAGCCGGGGACCACGGCGTGCCCTCGGACTGCTGGCCGTGTCCCCGGGGAAGGTGTGGCGGAGGTGAGCTAGCCGCGGCCTCGGGCCGGAGGCCGGGCATGTGGGGCTCCCTGGGTTCTGCACTAGGGACCGTCGGTGGTCACCCCAACCTTGGTGAGTGCTGTGGTCGCGACGGTGTGAGGAAGGACACAGCCACTGCCAACTCGGCCCTCCCTCCGCAGGTCCGCTCTGGGGGCCTCAGGCGGCTGCCCGGTCACTCGTTAAAGATGCGCCATCTCGGGCTCCACCCCACCCACAGGAGGGGCTCAGGCCTTGTTCCCTTTCACGCCAGCCTCTAGAGAGCCCCACGTCCGTTTCGGTTTAACAGACCCTACCGTGGAGACCCCCAGCTCACTTCTGTGGGGCAAGAAGGCATTTTACATTCGATTTGTACTTGAACAGTCCTTTCCCGCTTTGCTTGCCCCCACAGTTCAGTGGGATCTTTCGGCCACAGAAATGTATCTCTTTTATCTTCGCCCCTCATCTAGGTTTCTTCATGAAATCCCTGGAGCTGCCGAGGGCTCCTTCCAGGCCACCCCAAAGCCACCAGGATGCGGGTGTCTCAGGTCACCTCCCCTTCCCATCTGCAGACCCCGGGGGTCTCTCCCCACCTGCGGGTCGGAAGGACTGCAGCATCCTCCGTGCTTTCGGGGGTCTCTGGACCAGAGCAGGCCCGGGCTCTGCCCCCTGTGATGTCCTCCAGTTCGGGGACCAATGTCCAGCTGGACTGAGAGTTCCTGCTCAGTGATTTGCTCCAGCAAACCCATGAGTGGGCCTGCAGGTCCTCATCTTTGCGTACAGCCAGCAGGGTGGACAAGATGCCATCGTCCCTTCTTGAAAGGTGGGGAGTATGATGTCCTTGTTTTTTTTTTAAAGGATGATTTCCTGTCACCCTCACAGGACTAGATAAAACCGAAGCCCCTATGCTTCGCAGCCAGCCCTGTCTGATACGGCGATAAACGGTGTTCCGCTCGGTAGGAATGAAACCAGCAACGCTTCCAGTCTGGCCTTGTTCTTTCTCTTTACAAAGGAATGAGGAAAAAAATATATGTTTTGGAAAGAAAAAGTAGGCTTGGAAATGTAGGGTGTTTTCTTCCATTTTCCTCCTCAGAAATTATCTCCCTGGCATTCATCGTCTGGAAGACAAGTGGGCATCTGGCACTCACCGCCGCGTGGCGGTTTTCAGCCGTGCCTCCTTGGCAACCAAGCGCAGGACCGCGTTTCGGAGCAAACACACTCGCTCTTCCTTGAGTCAAAGCCACCCGCAAGAATCGGCAGCAGGCCGATCTTCGTCTGGGGGTTCACGGAGGCCCCGCCCTCTCCGCGGTGGCTGTGAACCTGGGTTCCCTCCCCACGCAACCTCGGGCGACACGCCCGTCCCTGTCTGTGCTCCCGGCCCTGGGAGAATCGGGACGGGGCCAGGCAGAGCCGACAGAGCCCCAGCCGCCTCCGGCTCCCGCGCAGAGAGGTTCCTCGCTCAGATCAGACACGCCCCTTCTTCTCAGGGCGTGCGCTCTGGTCAGAGGCGGAGGTGAGGCGTGTCTGTTTACAGCGCTGTTGCTCCCAAGGGCGTGCTCGAGGGCGCCCGCCCCGGAGGGGCTGAGACGCGAAGGGGAGCTCGGGGTCTCACGAGGAGGCGGGTTTTTTTCAAGCGAGTGTTGAAAGTGCTTTCTGCATCTCAAGGTCCTTTCTCGGTGGGAGGACACGGATGGGGTCTCGTGAGAGCAGCGGTGCTGCAAAGCCCGCTCAGCGGAGACCCTCCCTCCGGGCTGCGGCTGAGGGCGGGGAGGAGTCGGTGGGGAGGGGGTGGGGCGTCCTGCCGGGGACCCCCAGCTCGCTGGGCCTGGCAAAACGCGTCCACCCCGGTTCCGGCGATTAACACAGGAGAGCCTGGCGCGTCCTCCCGCCCGGTGACTACTCAGGACCGTGGAAATGAGCACCGTGTCTCAGACTTAGCGCCACGGGAACTGTCCCCTCAGGACAGACTCCTGCCACCCACAGCTGCTGGACGGCGGTGGTCACCCAGACGCACGGCAGGCCCGAAGGGGACCTGGGACGGGACGCGGCCCCCTGGCTGGGCGTGCTGGCGACCGCACTGCAAACAGGTATGGATCCTCTTCCCGTCTTTGGGCTTGGAAAGGACAGTTTTAAATTTTGTGTGCTTTCACCTGTTTTTGTGTGCTTTCGTGTGCAACACGCCACGTTCCGGGTTTGTGCGTCATCTCAGCCACGCTCCCGTGGACCGATTCACGGGTCACAGAGCTGTCCCACGAGGGGGGACACTCCCTGGAGAGCACTGAGCCTCTGGCCTCGCCGTGTGAGTGAGAGGACAGGCGTGTCCGGAGTCGCAGAGCCTGACTGTGGCAGCCGCAGGCCTGGGGCCAGCAGGGCAGACCCTACCTAGGACCCCACGCAGACGTCCCACCAGGCGGCCCGTCCCCCGGGAGGAGAACATCCCGTCCCTCGTGGGTGCCTCTGGCTAGTCGCGGCCCAGCCCCCGTCTGCCATGAAAGGCAGGACCTCCCGTGTTCCGGGCGGACCCTGTGCCACAGGTGGCGTCAGGGAAGTTCGCCCACCCGCAGTCACCTTGGAGGGTAGGTGCGCGCTCCTCTGTGCAAAAAACGCTGGACTCGGGGCAGCCAACTCCAGGGGTTTTATGTTACATCCTGTCCCACCAACTGTCCCTTTGTTTCCCTTCGCCGTCGCCTGTAAGAGCAGAATAGAGTGCAGAGGTAACACAGACGGACCCACGCCGTCTGTCAGGGGGACAGGGATTCTTCAGGGTTTCCCCGACCAGCCGCTGGCGTGAGGCCGCCCCCCCGACCAGTCAGTCAACGGTGAGACCCATGAGTGAAAGTCTCTGAATATTTAAATTTCACGGTAACACGCTCGAAGGTGATAAAGTAATAAACTTCATTAGCTAAGTGTTTGACTTAGTATTTGTGGAATGCTGTTACTTTTTCAAAAAGTCAGCATTTGCCGCCCCTGTTTTTTCCGCGCCCACCGCCGCGAGTTAGTGGCGGCTCACGCTGGAAACAGGCTGAGGGAGGAGCGGTCTCTCCCGCCTTCGGCCGACCTCTCCCCCGCGGCCCGTGAGCCGGGAGCTCCTCTCCACTGGCCCAGCGGCCAACACACCGGTCTGCGGTCATCTGGCCGTGAGCAGTGGGCACCCCTCCTGGACACGGCCCCCTGCGCGCACCGGGCGCTGTGAGGGGGCAGTTTCATTGCTTTCCCACCGGAGCCTGACCGCGCCGACCCCTGTCCTGACGGCCCCACGGCGCCCACGCCTCCCCCGTGACAGCGCAGCCTGGGGCCCGGGACCCACGAAAGCAGGCCCCTCCGCGGGAACTGAGTGCACACTCAGTGCCTCAGCGGTCGGACTAACGCCAGAGAGGGGTGCAGGCGGCCACTTCCTGGCAGCCGTCCGCCCGACAGACGTCCCCAAGTTCAGGGCCGTGAGGGCGCAGACGGGCTGCCCCTGGGGCCAGGGGGGCGGGGGCTGGGGAGGGGACGCCGCTGCTGGAGGCGAGGCGGGGACACTCATCTGGTACCCACCATCCCGGGGAACCCCGCTGGGCAGAAACTGCGGTGTTTTAACTAGTGAGTTTTTAATCTTTCTTTGTGGCTACTGATACAGGGATAATTTTCCCCCAGAAATTTTAAATAAGGAGACAATGTTCACAGAGGGTTATGTGTGGGGGTGGTGTCCCTTCTAACTGTTGTTCCCAGTACAAAGGGGGCCGCCGTGCATGCAAACCCTCGTCGTCCCACAGTCTCTCGTGACTGTGCACAGGGACCGGGCAGCTGGGGCTGGGGCTGGGGACAGGCAGCGCGAGGTGGGGCAGGCCTGGGTCACGCTCACCGTCCGAGAGGCCCCGCCCCCGCTGGCCCCGCCCACCTTCCCCCAGACCTTGTGGCTCCCTGTCGGTGCCCTGCGCCCTCAGCGTGCTCAGCCTCGGGTGCTTTGTAACATCACGGTTCGTTCCGCCTGTTCCAGAGAGAAACCCGACTGTGTCTGCGGAAGCCTGTTCCTGGCGGGATGGAAATCCTGGGGTTCAAAACACCTACTTCTCCCTAAAACACCTGTGGTGGACCTTTCTGTCCTCAAGTCTATTTTTAAAAAGACTGCGGTGACTTTGAAACTCACCGTGTCTGGCTCGGCCCGGCCAGCCACTGCCTGGGAGGAAGGACAAGACCCTCAGGGCACAGGTGAAAGGAAAGATCTAGCATTTGCCTTTGGAGTTCCAAAACCAGCCTCCGAAGCTCAGGGGTGGGGTCAGCTTTTGCCAAACGAGCCCTCTGCTCTGCCAAACTCCGGCCCCCTGAATGGACAACCGGTGCATGAGTGAGTCTGTGCTGACACACGCTGGGGGTCTTCCCGCGACGCGAGGAAACCCCGTGTTCTCAAAGGCACCGTGCCGAAACAGCAGGGTGGTTTGGGAAAAAGAAAAGAAGGCAGAACACTAAGCCCAATGTAACTTCTTCGTAATCAAAGGCTAGTAAAGCAATAATCATCTTAGTACATAGGAACATTCGTGTAGTTAAATCTCCACCGGCACCCAAAGGCTGATGGATCAATCCCTCCAAGGTCGCTATTCCAACTTCCTCAGAGGGATGGGCTCCCAGATGGGGCCGGTTTCTCCCAAACTGATAATGTGTGCACGTGGGGACTCCCACAGCACCCGCCTTTTCCCTAACACCCCGGGAGCTGTCCCAGCAGGTTCATTAGCATTTGGGGGTTCGGCAGAGAGACTGCGGGAGGCTCCGTGGTTCCCCAGGCCTCCGGTCTGGCCCCCGTTCACACGGATGGAAAGCGGGCAAGTGGTAAGCTCCTCACCCCGAAGGTTTCTTCTTCTTCCGTTCTGGGGGAGCGTGTCCCAGAAGGCTGGGGCCGTCCAGTGCAGACCCAAGCCATCCGCACCTTCCATGGGTGCCTTTCTGCTCGGCACCGAGTGTGTGTGAACAAGTGTACGTTACAGAGACCCACGTTGCTACAGCCAAACACGCGCAGGTACACACACACCCAGTATACACCTGGGTCAGCTCGGGTCCCACAGGAAGCAGACGCCGCATCCGAGAGGCGCAGGGAAGAAACCCCAGCAAAGGAGGAGACGTGGGCACAGGCGGGCGGGGTCTCCTGAGCAGGAGGCAGGTCTGACCCCCG
This sequence comes from Phyllostomus discolor, assembly GCF_004126475.2. Taxonomy (NCBI): domain Eukaryota; kingdom Metazoa; phylum Chordata; class Mammalia; order Chiroptera; family Phyllostomidae; genus Phyllostomus; species Phyllostomus discolor. The sequence continues at coordinate 1,351,640 of NC_040909.2, forward strand.
GGCCGGCAGGGCCAGGCTCGGCCCGCGGCTCAGACAACTACGCAGAGTGCCCAGGCGGGTCCCCGCCGGCTGGCAGCACCCCCCCCTTGAGCGGAGCAGGCAGTCACTGTTGGCAAGGGGACTGTGTTCTCTGGAGCCACCCTTTGGGGGGACGCCCAGTTCTCCTGAAGGAGGGGCAGCCCTCCATGGCTCCCCCACCACACACTCACTGCACCCACCGGCCCCAACACACGCGTGCTGTCAGATGGGAAGCCCCGACATCCCAGGGGCTCCCTTCTTCTACACTGAGAAGCAGAGCGAAGAGGACACTTCTTGCTGGACAAACTAGGAGAAGGCAGAGGGCCCTCACAGGAGCTGGGGAAGCCACACCGAAACCCCCAGCCGTCGCTCCAGAGACGGCTGATCCCTCCCCCGGGGTCAGGGCGATGGAGGTGCCAGGCAGGTGCCCTCCAAAAACCAGTCCCCGCAACACAGAGCACTCCGCACAGCGGCCCGGAGGGCTGGCCGGGAGCCCCACACCCCGGCCTCGGAGCCCTGCAACGCCAGCTTGAAGTTCGCTCTTGGAGTGGAAACGCCGCTCCTCGAGTTCTCTTTACAAGGTCCGCCCATAACCACACGCACGCAGGCTGCTCGTCCCCTCGGCGCCCCGGACGCCCGCACAGAGGGGCTGGGAGCGTGGGTGTAACCCCCCCACCCAGGAAGCCGCTGGCTCTGATGGACTCGGAAGGAGCACCCCGAGACCCCTCTCCGCACGGCCCTGTCCACGGGGGGCCCACGGAAAGTGGGGGATCCAACGCCGACGGCCGAGATCCTGTCCCACGCAGCTTTGTTGGTGACTGCCGTGGCCACGGGAGGGGGTGACCGGCGCTGCTGTGAAGCAGGAAGCGGTTCATGTGGAAATTAGCCCCCCCACAGAAAGAACACTGTGCAGGGGCAGTATCTCCCACACAGGGGTCTCCTGCGGTCGGGGGCTTCTCTCCGAAACCGAGTGTCTGCCCCCACGGTCTCAGCCAGGACGAACGGGGCCCGGCCCAGGCGCCCCCCGTCTGCGGACAGCTTGGCTCCCCCGTGTGTGTGTGTCCCAGGGCGGGGCCGCACGGAGCCTCGAGGGTGGGGGCAGCCTGACGCCCCGCAGTCCACCAGGAGCTGGCCGGGGTGGGGCAGGGGGCGGCCCGGCCCCGGGAGGGAACCGCTCACCCGCGCTGGCCCACCGCCTCACGGACGTCGCCCGCCCGGTCCGTGCCGGCGTCCGCGTCTAGGAAGTGATCGGGAGCACACGGTCCGGGCGGGGCTGCATGTCCCCCTCTTCCCAGCAGTTTGTCCTTCTAATTGTATTTGGAATGAGTTAAATATTAAAGATTACATTCCCAGAGCACACACCGCGGCAGAAAGTCACCACAGACGCTCTGCAGAGTGGGAACGGGCTAATATTTAAATTTCCTCCTCACCGAAGATCATTTACATGCATCTCATTGAGATGTATGGCGGCCGATATTCTATAAATATCCTCAGCTCAGTTGATAAGAATCCAAATATTCTACTTGGATACATTTAAAAGAATGTTCTGTCTTATTTTGATATTATACAGAAAAAAAGCCAACCTAAGAACCACTGTGTCTTCAAAGAGCCACCTTGTTTTTGGAAAGAGAAGGTCACCGTTTGTTGTGTGTGTTGTTGTTTTTGTCGTCGATAACAGATGACAAATAATGCTGGGAGTTTTAAAACACGGAGACACCCAGAGCCAGTTACTACACGGTTCCCTTTCCAATCCCGGATTTCATTTTACCTTCGTCCCAGACACCTTTGCAGGTGCTACACAGAACTAACCTTTCAGTAAGATTAACTGCCAGACTGTGACATTTGATGTGTGATAATGCAGGGCTTTGTGAATTTTAAATGGTTCTGCTGATGAAGTGCAGATGCAATAAAGCCTCCTTAAAATGCAACGTGAGGACCCGCACTAGCAGACCTTAATTGCCGAAACGTTGAAAGACAGAAGCGTGGACAGAGTTCCTGCGTGGAGCAGAGTCAGAACTCGGGGCCCCCCCATGGGTGTCCTGAAGGAAAGGGCCCCACGGGGGAAGGGCGGGGGACGCCGTGCCATCATACCGCACGCCGGCCAGGACAGGGAGGACGGTGTGGCGGTCTCCGGCTGCCCACCGGAGACGTCATGACTGTAAAAGCAGCAAAGACGGAGGGTGATTAGTTTGCCTGGTGGGCTCTCCTAAGGGCTGCGTATGTATCATCTCCATTCTCACAATTCCCCAATCATCGAGCTTCTTTCAAAATTTCACTTAAAAAGATGAAGACACGGAGCCCCTGTGAATCTAAATAAATGGGTCAAAGGGGAGTGTAGAAGGAGGTCGTCCGTGGAGAGCACGTGACCGCCGGTGGACCAGGAGCTGGACTGAGACAGTCGAAGGCTGCTCAGCCCTCTCCTGTCCCTGGAATGCACGGTGGGTGCCCATAGCCAGGTTTGTCTCAAGGACACAGGCTGGAGGGAGGAAGGGGATGACAGATAACCAACCCAGGTAAGGCCTCTGCAGAAACTATTGAGGTTCTGGGGCGGGGCGGGCAGAGATCCCCTCATCTTGCTCCTGCCCAGAGCAGACCTCATCTGTAACTCCAGTGGCTTATTCGACTGCCACCACCAACCAGGAGTGGTCTGACTCCTTGTCAGGCTCTCGCCCTCCATGTCCAAGGGCCAATTTCCAACCAACAATGGTGAGCCAGCCAGGAGGCCCAAGAACTGGGTCTTGGAAAAGACTTGGGTCCAAGTCTTGGGTCCAAGAACTTGGAAACAGGGAGCCAATTTTAATATTTGTTGTGTTTCATGATGTCATGGATAGCACAAGACATGAGAAATGCTGTTTGTTAATTCAAATTTTGAAAATAAAAAAGGGAATATAGTTGAATCTTATAAGTAAGGAAAAGAAATACTTCTACTAACTGCCCTCTTGTTCTAATTTATGCCACAGTAAAATGAAGATTTTTAAAATGAAGATTTTTAGTAAAAATTAATGTATATACCATAAAAGCCACCCTTATAAAATGTGCAGTTCATAGGAAATATTTTTAAACACAAGCAATAACTTGATTGTTTAGGAACACATTTTCATGTTACCGTATTCTACAATGTCAGTATTCCATTGACTATATTCCAGTACTTATGCAGCTACTTCCACTTTTTAAGAAATTCAGTATGTATCATGTTTTTGTTATTAGGACTAACATACAGGGTCCAGCACACAAAAAAATGCCCCTTTTTATTACAAAATATTTTACTTAAAAATTACAAGCATGTAATTCTATAACATCATAATATCATACTAAAGCACACCATACAACACTTTAGGTGAAATGTTCAAGTTAAAACAATGAACTACTACACACCTACTATTACCCTACCAACCACACTCAAGCAGGCATTATTTCTGCTGGACTCTCTCTGACATGGATTAGGAGTTATTTTCCCAAATCTGTGGCTTTCATATTCATTTTTATAATTATGGCTTTTGACAAGTTCTTATGTCTTCAGAACCTGTCCCCATTGGACTTGAATTCAGACTTCATGTATAATTTCCGTGTCCCAGACACAAAAGCAAAACTTTCACTCAAAGGTTTGGTCAAACCCCTCTGTAGCCCCCCCCCGCCCCAAAGCAGGGAATGACATCAGAAATAAAGTCCTAAAAACTAAATGTCCTTACATTACTGTAATTTCATTTCACTTAGGCCTTTCATGGAAAGAGCCAGGGAATGTTTGTATCTCATAAATCACAAAAGTGTATTATCACTGCTAATTCAATTCCAACCACACAGAGTTTTTCTTCCCCTTCCCGAATACTGAAAAAAACTGGCTCCACAGCCAAAAGATGCATTTATTCATTTGTTTTATTACTTAATTCCTACAACTGCCTTCAAAATCAATATATTTTTCCCTGCACCAACAACAAACCTCCTTCATAAAGTTCTAATTTTCTTCTCAAAGAACCTAAGGCTGTGCTCTGATCAAATGTAACTTGAAAGAAATACGCCTCTTTCCCGTGAGGACGGTGTTGAGTAGACATGCTGTGGCGATCATTTCACAAATTATTACAAATACTGAATCATTATGTAGTACACCTGAAACTAATATAATGTTATGTGCCAATTGTCTCTCTGTTATAAAACACTTTGTTTGTTTAATTTAATATGTACTTCCAAATAAAAACCTAATATGAAACGTGACTAATGTGCAGAAACGGTTATATAACTAGTAATTTGAAAGCGTGTTTGAGATTTTCCTAAGATTATGTGCTGTCATACAACTAAGATTAAAGTATTTTTATCAGGTGTTTTTGCACAAGTCCTACTGAGCCAGAGCCTGCAACGGCAAACATCTTAACTAAATGAGATCGCGCAAGTGTTTTCCCGAATGACTTTTATTTTTCATTTATTCTACTTTTTGGCAGGAGGCTTGTTTTTCTGATTAAAAAGCTAATGCGGAAAATGAACAGCAAAGTACTGTCTTGTTAGACATCGTAGGTGAGAGATTTGGGAGAATTTAGCAGGAATACCACCTGAGATAACCTGAACTGAATGTCGGTCAGCTGAGAATGTTAACCAATTTATTCCCTGTCCGGCTCGCACGCATGGGTCCAGTTTCTACACCGTGTTGGCTCTGTGGTGAGGCGGTGCCATCCAGAAGAATTGTCGCTGTAAGATAAAACCCCACAACTGTACTGTAATAAGACATTTGTTATGAATATCATACAAGTGCACGCTGACTGTGGAACTGTTCCCAATGAGTTGAACGATCACTTTATAAGAAAGACAGATTCATTTAATCTGAGCCCTGCTTGGGGGACGTCGACACGGAGATTGCCGATATGAGCAATTACATGTTAAATGGAATTTGTACAGTACGTTTGAGTGTGGATCTCGCGTTTCCATCTTTTTGCATAATTGCCAATGATGGCGTCCCAACGAGGCCCCCGGGCTGCAAGGCGTGGAAACGCCGGCACTTCTCCTTGCGGACACGCTTGCGCGGCAGCTCTGAGTGGGGCATGTCGGATGGTGACGATGGAGCAGAAGCACAAGTGACGGACGGTGACGTGGGACCCCACGTGGGGACGGAAGGAACATCTTCATTCGAGAAGAAGGTCGTGACCCCAGTGACACACTTTGGGCTGTCCCCTCGGGACCTCCTTCTGTGCCTTGAGTCGCACTCGCCACACTTTCTTCTTCCGTCCCCCCGCCCCCGACGAAAATGGGAGCACTGCCGTCCAGTTCCTGGGAGGGGGCCACTAGAGAGCCACGGTGTGCTTTAGTAATAGAACGAGTCACGTGACTCCTGTAATGTTTTATTCACGGAGGGGCACACGTGCGTACCCAGCGATGGCCTGGGTCGAATCCTGATTTTACTCATCCAGTAGGTGTTCGTGAGAACCTGCTCTGTGCCCGCCCCCCCTCCAGGTTCCGCTGCAAGGAAACACACCGAGGACGTTTGAAGACGCACCGAGCCCGCACCTCCTGGACTCGGCCCGCCCGCTCGAGTGCAGAGCCGACCTTCCGCACACAGCGCTCGCCCGAACTCGGCCCCGGCCTGTGTGCAACGGATCTGATGGACACACTCTCGATGTTTTTATGACTCTCACGTTTAAACTGCTTTGTAGCGTTTTACTGTAAAAGCTGTAACACATTTTACAGTTTAAAAATAAAGACAAGTGCCCTTAAGTGAGCCCTGTACTCAAATGAGTAGGAAATTTATGGCCACAAAGAAACCTGCACACAGATGTGCACAAGAGCTTCACCCCTAGCTCCGCACGCTGGGAAGGCAGTTGCACAGGTTAAAGGGGTAGAGGCAGCGTGGTTTGTCCACAAGACGGGCAGTCACTTAACAGCACAAAGAACTGACTCTGGAAAGACAGGGCGGAAGCTTAAGGGCACCTTGCTGGGTAAGAGAAGCCGCTCTGAGTGACCCCGATGCTATTGTGTTCTGGGACGGGTAAGGCTGCGGAGACAGGGGAAAGGCGGCCTTTGTGAGGGGTAGGGAGGGAGGGAGGACCGGGGGCAGGGTGCTCAGAGCAGTGGGGTGTTCTGCCAGATAGGGTGATGGACACACGTCATGATACGTCGGTCACGACTCGCAGTATGTACTCGGTACCACACACAGAATGAACTCTGATGCAGACTGTGGGTTTGAGTTAGCAACTGTGTGTGTCAATGTTGGCTTATCACCTATGATAAATGCCCCGTATGAATGCAAGGGGTTAATGTTAGGGGGATCTGTGGGGGAAGTGGTTATATGGAAATGCTGTACTCTATGCTCAATTTTTCTGTAAACCCAAAACTGCTCAGATAGATAAATAGATAGATAGATAGATAGATAGATAGATAGATAGATAGATAGATAGATAGAGACAGATAGATAATAGATAGATGGATAGATGATAGATAGATAGATGATAGATAGATGCAGATGGTAAAGGGAAGGGGAGAGAAAGGACCACCTGGAGCCTAGGATGTTGTGTGACAAGTAATTTTTGACCTAAAAAACATTGGTGGTATTATACTTACCTTATTTAAATAGTTTTTAGCTCCTTTCTGTCATTTTGAAAAAGGCATAGCATATTCAAATAGTGATAACTTATTTTTTTCACACTTAAGTTTATTTTTCTCCCTCCCTCCCAGCTTTCTGTCCTTGTTTTCTTCCTTCCTTCCCCTTTGCATTTTTTGAACAAACTCAGTTGTAGTATATGTTTTAAATACATTGCTATTTTTGCTTTGTTTATGTTTTATTTCTCTTATAAACGAGGCATATTCATTTAGTGGGCGAAAACAAGGACTTTCTCTCTCTTCTACACTATTTCCCCACCCACTCCTCACAGACGGGGTACATCTGGCCTGTAAAATGCCAGGTGACAACTTCCTCCACCCCGTGAAGGGGGAAGACACTCTCTGTGGTTCCCAACCATCCCTGTCGCAGCCCCTTCTAGAATATTGGGTGGGGATTAGTATCCTGGGCACACACACCCTCCTCCCTTCCTGCACATCAGAACCACGCCAACCCTCAGAGCACCTGTCACACCACAGAGCTGGTCGACCAGAAGGACCGAAATCCTTGCATCTTGCAACTCATTAAAACCTTGATTGTGTAAACAACGACTTTGAATTTACAGGCGGTGACTGGTGAGCGTGGTGATGGGTTGTCTCATTAAACGACAATTACACTTAATAAAAGGCTCCAGGGCCTTCCCCCCAGGAGCTGGTCACGGTAAGTGAGGCTGCAGGAGGCGGAGAAGTTTGGGGGACAGGAGAGCTGGGAGCCGGCGCCCCGCCAGGGGGTGACTGACGGGCACACAGGGCCGGCGGGGAGCTCTCCTGCTTTCCACGCCCTTGCCCTCAGTTCACAAACGGGGCTGTTGGAGCAAGGTCTCCGGCTTACTTTTAGAACGCCCCACCAGCGTCGTTTTCTGCTTTGCTCAGCTTGCCAAGCCGGCCCTGCCTCCTTCCCTCCCTTACGGGGTGGGTCTGGGGGCCGAAGGAGGAGCGGCCACAGCGGAGGGGACGCAGGGACGCCCACAGGAAACGGCCCAGCGGCTCCGACGAGGAAGAGGAAGGCTTTCTTCGGGTCCATTGTCACCGGGCGCGGAGACCGGACGCCACTTGGTGACGGGGACGCAGAAGGCGGGACGGGGTGGGGGGCGCTGGTCCCAAGCCCCAAGGCCCCTGCGTGTGCTTCTGGGCTCATGGAGAGGCTGGTCCCCTCCCCTCTCGGCTGGGAGACAGGCCTGCCTTGCTGTCCGTCTGTCCTGGTTCAGATGCCAGGGGTGGCCAAACTACTGGAGCATGTGGGTCCCAGCTGCAGAGCTGGTGGGAGGCTGGGGGGTTGACACGGACATCTCGAAGGAATCGTGTCACCACGGAAACGTTCCTCAAGGGGATGCTCTGAGAAGGGGGGCGCTGAGGGTGGAGCTGGGAAGACCCCTGCCCTGGAGCTGAGAGAGCTCTTAGAGCTGCCAGGCCAGGACCCAAGCCCTTCACAGCCCCCACGGCCGAGGCAGGGGTGGCCGGCCCGCCATCACGGTGCTCGGGTCTGGGGGCCTGTGCTCAGGCACCACTTGCTGGCGGCTGATTCACGCGCTCCTGCATGGGCGTCCAGGGAGCACTTCCAGGTTGTCCACCTTTCACTGGGACCCACAGAACCCTGTCGTTGTCTCAAGCTCATTGTTGTAAATACACTCAAAATGGCCCATGCGGCCCTGGCTGGGGCTTGGCTGGTTGCAGTGGCATCGATACACCCAGGGGTTGCGGGTTCGATCCCCAGGAGGGGTGTGTCCGGGACGCAAGCAGTCGATGTTTCTCTCTCACACCAATGTCTCTCTCTCTCTCTCTCAAATCAATCAACATATCCTCCAGTGAGGATTAAAAACAAAACAAAACAAAACAAAACAGAAAGACTGCCGATTTAAGTGTGTTAAATAGCTTTAGCTTAAAATCTGCTTTGGAAATTAAATTTTTTTTCTTTGTTCTCGAACAAAGAATTTCTTAATCAGCCTCTTTCCATATGGAATTCTCTCATCTGTCCTTTTGCAATAAAACAGAAAATATTACTTTAGGTAGTAAAGAAAAACAACATTTCGGCCCCAGAGTTATTAACTTTATTAACAAGGAACGGGAGATAAAACAAACAAAAAGCAAATTTAAGAGATACCACAGGGCCGGCAGCTTCTTGAAAGCGTCCGTTGAGGAGAGGGGAACTAAAAACTGTGAGTATCGGGGCCTTGGACACTGAGAGTCAATGCCAGGGTGAGATTCTAGAAACTTCCTGACTTGGAGTAGCCCATGATAAGAAAACACAAATCAGATAAAGACTATAACTGATGGAAGGGCCTGTGAAAGAAATAGGTTTTTAAGTGTTTACTGAAACGCTGTTTGCAAAGTTTTCATTGGATGCGGCCAAGGAAAAGGGTAGCAGGAAGGGGAGAGAATGGGGAACGCGAGCGACTTGCCAGCCGCTCGGGAGACCTGGCACCTGCTTCTGCTCCCCACCCCCCACCCCGCTCCATCCCCACCCCTCCCACGGGTCCCCCCAGTCCTCTCAGACGCAGGGGGCAGGGCGCCGGCAGCCCCGACACACCCGTGCTGCAAGAAGACTCGACCGTGTTCCGTCTGAGCCTCCGCCCCACACCGCCCCGCAAGCCGCTGACATTTCGTTAATAACTGCGCAGACGGCGCTGGGTAACGAGCGGCGGGATGTCGGTTTGACGGAACGAGCCGCGGCAAAGGGGCCCGGCGGACTGACGGGAGGGCCTGCGGTAAATGTCAGGTCCCCGGATCGCCAGGTGCACTCTTGAGTCCGCCAGCTCTTTTTCTTTTCTTTTGCTGGCGTCTCATTATAATGATGCCGCACAGAGTGGATGACGGGAGTCTGTTCACGGGCCGTTGACAGCCTTTCAGCCCGTAGAGCATGTGGTGGTGGTTGATCTTTGGCACAATTAATTGCTCAGCACAATCAGCATTGGGTCTCTGGGGACATGGGCAAGGTCTTTATTTCATGATTCAAGGCAGGTCTTTTTTCTTTTTAAAGTATGAGTCATTTTTTTTCAAATAACTTTTTCTTAAAGATTTTATTTATTTATTTTTAGAGAGGGAAGGGAGGGAGAAACAGAGAGAGAGAGAGAAACATCAATGTGCAGTTGCTGGGGGCCATGGCCTACAACCCAGGCATGTGCCCTGACTGGGAATCGAACCTGTGATGCTTTGCTTCTCAGCCCGCGCTCAATCCACTGAGCCACACCAGCCAGGGCTCAAGGCAGGCCTTAATAAGACATATTCCTTTTGTACTGCTTAGGATGATTACCACTCTGGATGCACGCTAGAAAACCCTTGCTGTGTGGGACGTCGGGGCAGAGCACGCAGGGTCTCCCTGTTCTGTGCTCACCTGTTGTAAAAGCCGTGACCTTCACTAAGCACGACAGAACGTCCCCAGTGGAGTCCCACCGGGCCAACCCGCGGTTCTGACTGCTCCTAAGGAATTCCACAGACCAGTTAAAAAGCTCTCTGCCCGTCATGGAGATACCATTCGGCAGGATGCATTCTTCGCCCGAAGTCGCATTTAAACCCGAGGGCTCACCCCCAGGATCTATCGCTCGCGTCCAGTGAGGCCGAGGAAAGAGCGAGTCTCAGGGGACACGCTTTGAAAGGACACTCTAAATAGGGCCCGTGCAGGGCTGGCTTTCCTTGCACGCCAGGAGCCAGGAGCGCGCTGGAGATACGGCTCGCTGAGGCCCGTGGGAGTGGGGGGGCATTTTCCTCTGTGGCTGCCCCACGTGTCCGTGGGGAAGACACCGTCTGCAAAAGCACACGTTTCGTCAAAAACGGTCTTGCACGCTCCCATCCCGGGGTGATACACCTGTGCTGAACCTCAGAGATTGCCCCGTCTGAGTGCTACGTTAAAGATGAAAAGCTTCACAGCTAATTAACATCAGAGACGGTAATTGGTGTAGTTAGGATTGGGAGATTAGAACTCAAATCTCCCGGCTCTAATGGCAGTGTGGCTGGCCATGATTCCACACGGCCTGCTGGCCGCTGTCTGAAGAAGCGTCCCAGTTGGGTGCCACCGGAAGAGGAGGAGGCGGGGCTGAAGATCGCCCTCCCTGTGTCCCACCCCCGGCTGATGCAGCCGGCACCGCCAGAGCCCCGTGGGCTGCCGCTGGGACTTGGCCGGGACCACCGTTCATTTTCCACCAGCGAGCTTCCCCGTAAGGGCCGGGCTCCTCCAGTCTCCAAGGACCGCAGCGGGACAGGGAGCCTCAGCACCTCCCGAGCATGTGGACCGGGCCGGGGTCTGCGGGACTCGACCGGATCTCCGCCAGCACCGAGAGGCCCGCGTGCTGTGCAGCCTCTCCTCGGAGATCGCTCCGGCCCGATCCGCAGACTGGCTGCCGTGCGTTCCTCGTCACGCTGCATCGGGACGACTGAACAGCCCTTTATCCCCGCAGGCGGCTTCTTGCTTGTTCAGCGTGTTCAACAGGCCCTTCCCTCCCCCTCCGGCACCGCCGACCACGGGATTAACTTGTAGAATTAGACGCGCCTCGTTTCCTGGAAGCCCGCGTGCGACACAGCCGCTGTGACACTGGGCACACAAAGCGAGCAGATTGGCACTGCGCGGCATTCCTGAGTTTAACTCATTCAGAAACAGCAAAAAAAAAAAACCCCGAATCATTGTTTTGGAATATCGGGTGCACGGCACCTGCCTGCAGGTGGGGAGGGGCTGGCACTGAGGCCGAATATGACACAAACAGTCCCAGAAGACAGAGTTTAATCCTCACTCATGATCCAAACTGCTGGTTCCATCTCTTTGAAAGAAATCCAACTCACGCTCTCTCCCACCCGGGAAGTGACAAGCGCCCCGCCAGGAACAAAGCCCCGGGACCTCACATCTGGCCTGTGGTCAGCGCGCCTGTTCCGAGAGGGGAGAGCCCGCGGTCTGAACTTCGGGGAGCCCAGCGGGCTGCCCAGGTGTTTCTGCTCTCTCTGAAGTGGCGCGGCCCCACCCAACGATGGGGAACCATGGTGTCTTCTTCCAGCCCAGTTCGGTGCCGGCGTGTGGCCGGAGGCAGCAGGCACACAGGGTGAGGACAGGCGTCCCCTGGGGCTGGACCCCAGGTGGGTCCCGGGTCCACTCCCGTCCACCTGGATCCGGGGCGGGGCAGCTGTCCCCTGCGCCTTCCGCCCTGGGCTGCTGCAGATCCCACTCATGGAGCCGATGATGTCTCAGAACTGCGCTGGGCCCCTGGGACGCACTCACTGATAACAGCCATTGTTACTCTAGGCCCTGGGACACACTGATAATGGCCATTGTTACTCTAGGCTTGAAAGTCTACATTTTACAAAAAAAACAAAGAGCAGCTCAGAAGCAGTAGGCAATCCAACGGGGACTGTGCTTCCTCCTCGTGTCCAAATGGGAGGCCATAATTTACAGGCATTTCGGTGCCGACGGGCAGGTCAAGGGTCCCTCATCTACAGCCGCCCTTAGCTGTGCACGGCGCAGGGACCGAATCCTGCCAGGCCGGTCCTCATAAATAACGTTTCACGGGGCCACAGCGGCAGCCACGCCGTGAGGCGCTCTCTGTGGCTGCCTTGCCCCCCCCAGCAGCAGAACGGAACAGCCCCGCCAGAGACCGTCCACCAGAAAAGCCCGAAATGCTTCTCATCTGCCCCCCGCACATAGGAAGCTGGCCGGGCCCCGGTTACCGCGGGAGTGAGATCCGTCCAGGTTGGGGACAACGTGAATCTGAAACATGGGTTCTGCTGGGAGGAGCCTCTCAGAGTTAATCTAAGAAAAGACTGATTCCTGTTGAAACCTGGTTCATGAAAAGGAGGTGATCCCAGAGCCCACACTTATTTTTATTAAAGCTTTGCTGAAGCCTCATTTACATACCATAACACTCACCCCTGGAAGGGAGCGCGTGACTCACTGATGGTCACACCGTATGCACGGAGCGGCACGGCAGTCTCCGGTGTGGCCTGTCCCGGGAAAGCTCCCCGAGTGCCATCTGCGGCCAGTCTGGCGCCCACCTCCGGCCTCAGGGGCCACTGGCCTGCTTCGGGTCCGTAAGTGTGCACCTCGGAGGTGTCCTCTGTAAAGGAAGCCGTAGGCCATGTCGCCTGCGCGTCTGACTTCTCCCACCAGGGGCGCCGTTCCAGCGGTCTGTCCCTGCAGAAGGGCACTCCCCACTCTGTCCCTGCTGGCCGCCCGGTCCTGTCTCCTCACGGACACCCACGACGCTCCGTCCACCTGCTCTCTGCAGCGGCGGGCGCCGGGGCCGGTTTTACGCGGGGCCTTTATGAATAGCGTCGTGTTGTGAATGCAACAACACACACATGTCCACTCACCTTTCACGGGTTCCCAGGACCGCAGTGACACCTCCTCTGGTACATCTGTGCTTCGGTTGTTAAGCCCAAAGTGGACCTGATGTGTGACATTCCCAGGGGTGCGGTGTGGTGTCAGGCTCGCCCCTCCCCCGCGGGCACTTGTGAGTGTCCGCCCACCCGCGTCAGCTTTCCCGGCAAGGCGGCATCTCCCCGCTGTTGTGACTTGCGCCTCCTGACCGCCAGCCGGCCAGGTGGTCCGTGTGCTCGCCAGGTGCTCTTGGGGGGTCCTGGGGGAGGTCTGTTCAAACCCTTTGCCCGCTTTTCCATGGGAGTGTGCTCTCCTCTCTTGGTTGCAGACATGCCAGATACTGATGTTCGTATCGGATATCTAGGCTTATTTTTAAAAACCCGCTGCTTCAGAGCAGAGGAGACGGGAGTAACACAAATCCCCTGGCCCCTGAGAGGTGCAAGGCCTCGTGGTGGACACAGTGGAGACTTGGGAGCCAGGCAGCCCTGGGCTCCCACTGTACCCTTCACAACTGCGTGTACCCCGGCTGGGGGGGGGGCTTCCGGTTTTCATGTTCTTCTCCTAAAATAGAATGAGTAGCACCGATTTTATGTGAGAAATGATCGAGTGCATTCAGGTCAACAACTTACCTTAAAGTGAAGAAATAAAACCCAATCCCTGCCCACGACACGTGCGGTCTCCCTGAGAGAGAGAGAGCTATTTAAGCAGAGTGCCACCCTGTAGTGGGCGCTGTTTTAGGGGCCTCGGCGGGCCCGGGTGACAGTCAGCAGCAGTGTGACGAGGTGCGGCGGTGGCCAGTGCTGGGGGTGGGCCGGACGCCAAGCAGCGAGAGTCCCCGGTGGCAAGTGAGCAGGGAGGGCCAGGGCGTCAAGGACGTGTGTCTGATCACCGAGGAAATCTTCAGGGAGAAACCTGTAGGTGAATCTTCTTAGAGATCATGTATCTTCCACCCACGGGCAGAGCAGTGGAGGGCATTGTAGCAGGGAGAGCCCTAATTCCTGGGGACAAGTGGTCAGTCACAATGACCCTCCCGAGAGATGGGGTCAGACTCAGGACAATTTCCGACCAATCTGGGAGGATGTAGTGACAGGGTGAGGCTGCAACCCTGTTACACACAGAAAAGAAGCCGGGGCACCCTGGGTCCCCCCGTGTTCTGCTTCCTCACAGCGACGGTGCCGGGGGTCGCCGGCCGTCTGTGCCGTCGGCAGAGGGGGTCACAGTCGCTCAGTCCAGTCCGGTGGCAGCTGGGAGACTCCGGAAGGCAAAGCACCTACCCTCAGGTCACCTGACCACCACCACGTGCCGTTAACAAAGCTCCTCCCACCTAGTGGGCTGTGCGGTGTGTGTGTGAGTTTGTGTTGAGTCGACGGCAAGGTGAAGGGGGATGCTCAAGACGCAGGGAAATGCCTGGTGCCGAACAACCCCCCTCCTCCACCCTCCGCCCCTTTGTGGGGGCGGTGCCTTCACGGCGCCCTCCGCCGGGGTCAGCGGGGCATCAGGTGGCGAAGGCTGGTGGGAGAGGAAGGAAGGAGGAGGGGGCGGAGGGGGGTCGAGGCGGAGGGGGGGCTGAGGAGCAGGTGGCGGTGAGTAGCCAGAGCCAGACCCGGATCGTCCCCCTCGGGGAGCGGGATGCTGGCGCGCTTGTCTCCGGGCTGAGATCTTCCGGAACCCCGTCCCAGAAGCCACCCCCCCACCCCGAGCGGCCTCGCTTCCCCCGGAGAGCCGGAAACTCGAGTTTGAAAGCGGTGCCGACCCACCGACCGGGAAGCCACAGGTGACGTGGTTCGTGCGGGGACGTTCGAGGGGGTTTATTTAAGTCGGTCCCTGACGAAGGCACGAGGAAACACATCGCCGGCCGTGGCGACGTCGAAAAACACAAACTGTCAGCTCTGGACTCCAGACAGGGTCCGGGTGGACGTCACTCTCGGACCCTCTACCCCCTCCTTCGAACCCTCTGCCCCTCCTTCTGCAGCAGCGGGCACTGGGGCTGGTTTACGCGGGGCCTTTATGATAACGTTGTGTTGTGAATGCAACAACACACATATTTCCACTGTGCACAGGAGCATTGTCGACCTGCAGCAGTTTCGTGGGAGCCCAGGCTCCCAGCCCGCGCAGGGGAAAGGGGGGCAGGAGAGAAGGAGAGTCAGAAGTAAGGCAAAAAAAAAAAAAAAAAAGGAGTCAGCCGTGGGGATGAAAACGCAGCCGGGAGCTGGCCGGGGAACAGGCCCGTCCGGGTCTCCAGGGATTGAGCCGCCAACTCCCAACGCAGCGCGTGGCACGGCGTGGGCGCTCATGGGTTTAATTTGCTGTTGCACCGCAGGAGCCTTTGCCTCCCCTTGTTCCCACGGAGCAGGTGAACTGGGTAATTCCTGGAGCTCCCCTCGGAGCACCCTGGCACGGTGTTTAGATTCAAGCACGCAGGGCATATCAGAAAAGAAATAATTGGTAGGAAAACCTGTGTTTGAATCATAAAGGACGGGCGAGTGGATGAGGTAAATCAAAGCGGCTCCCTGAGAGGCGGTGTGCACAGATGGGGGGGGGGGGCCTGGAAACGGCCAGTGTGTCCCTCAAGGTCCCGTTCACAGACCCCCCGTCCCCCGAGATCCGGGCCGGACTCCCTGGGTCACGCTCCCTGTTCACACTCAGGGCCCCCCCCGCCCCCGGCTGCAGGGATGAGGTCACATTCACTGCGTCACCACTCACACCCCATGTTGGTGGGCTTGGGGTGTCCCGGGGGACAAGGTCGCAGTCTGGCCGAGCTCATCCCCTCCTCTGACCCCTCTGCTCATGGGCCCA